>NC_064920.1:776184498-777475748 GCF_023897955.1 Schistocerca gregaria
ATTCGAGAGACAGAGAACGTCGTCGCAGATGGTCTGAGTTGAACGTTTGGCGAAGACAGCGAGGTAGATAGGCAGTGAAACAAACAGGCACAGGTAAATGGCACTGGTCCACGTGAGGTGATCTGCAAGATTTCGAAAGGGCTTCCTACTTTTTAAGGGCGTTGCCCAGCGACAAGATGGAGATCGCAAGTTGGCTACCATTAAACAGCATGCGAGAAGGCGGGAGGCAGTCGTGCCTTATGTTATGAGGGGAAATTTCTTGTTGTCCGACCATGGGACACCACGGAGATAAAACTTTTTTTTGCAGTCAGGACTGGTACTTTGCTTGTTTAAGTATTATTATGAAATACCTGTAGGAGGGCATTTACGTCATTTTAAGGTCAGGATGAATATCCATGAGAATTTTATTTGGAAGGGACTGGACAAGCAGATCCACAAGTTGGTACAGTCATTTAAGGCTTGTTGTCTTAATTAACCGGCGTTGAATATCCAGCAAGGCTTAGTGTCCTCTGAGGTTGTTCAGGACCTGATGCACGAGATGTACAGTGATGAAATCAGTCATTTACCTAGATCAAAAGAGGGGAACCTCATAACGCCCATGTGCGTAGACGTGTGTACACGTTTTTGCCGCCAGTTCCCCCTGAGGGACGCTATTGTTTGAAGGGTATTTTTGGAATGTTTGGACTGTATAGAATCCTGGTGTCGGATAATGCACAAGGACACTAACGTTAATCTCACATTTTGATTCAAGCCTGTGCAATCTGTGGTCCTTGTGTGATTTGTTGCCAGAGAAGGTTGACACTGGGCAAATCCGAGACATGTGGAAATGGCACGGAAAAATTTAAGGATGAATTTTGGAAGAATAGCTTAGTGCTATAACCTGAGTGAAGCTGGGGCATCAGACTTTTGCTATAACTTTGGTGCAGTGAGTAAAGACAGCGATAAGCTCGTTGGCAAGGTTTTGCTGCGTTTAAAGGTCCAGTCCAAATCGTGCAGTTCATCACTCCAGTTACCTTACTGGTAAGGGAGCTAAAGAACAGACATATTTTTAGAGTCCATGTCTCCCAGAGTTTCCCATATCTTAGAGAGACATTTTCTTAACGTTACAAAAATAGAATAGCATAATTATTTTTTTACATTTACTCTTTCAAATGTGCTCTGCTGTGATCTTGACTCTGTAAAGACATTGTTTTGTTGTTCCTCTGTCATAAAAGGTTGTGTAAACTGCTAGTCTTGGGACATCCTTCATGTTGCTAAATGGTGCGTGAGAACTTTCCAGGTTCATTCCTACGCTGGGCCCCTAGAAGCTTGTGGCAGGGAGGATGTGCGGTGACAAGAAGACACTCTGCCATGGTAGTCTGAAAAGCCATGAAACAGAGCCGTAGAGGTGGCAGTGCGACTTGGTGAAGGCGCTATCAACAACAGCAACTTACTGGACACAGCTAGGAGTACGACTGAGGGAGCAACGGGAGAGAGAGCCATGGAGCACCACCGAGTAGCTGAACAGCACGAATTTGACGGGATGCACGGGTAGCCATTGTGTCGCCGGCTGCTGAGAAGAAGAGTGTGTCGTCCTAACAGTGGGAGTAACGCATGCCTGCTATGTTTGCTACAGACCAGTCCGTTTCTGGCAATTCATGGAAAGCACGAATTGGGACAGCGTCTTGAGCTGCTTGAGTCTATTGTCATACAGTGCTTCCGTCAGTTCTGGTGCAAGTTATTGTTGACTCTCTCCGTAATACAACCGGTATCGTGCTTATAGGAAAGAGCAGCAAAAGACTTCTTTTAGTTGTTTAGTATAATGAGCGTAAAAAGGTGGAAAGTCTGTATAACGTTAGATGGACAACAGTTAACTGCATAATTTACGACTGCCAGATTTGGAACGATAACTATCTGAAGTGATTTAAGTTGGAACAACTACATAAATCCAGTTCTTATACAAGGTAAATGCTAGACAGAAAATCATTAGAATACTCTGAAAGTAGATTTAGCCATGCACAGAGGAGACTGCTGAAAAAGGTCATATGCTGTTGTTATTAAGTGTTATACAACTCGTACTGTACAAAAATAGAGTAATAGGAGAACTGCGCCATTTCTCAACGAATTATTTAAATTATCACCAAAATGATACAGGAAATGATCAGGTAATTCTACTGGAGAAATCACAGAAAATAACTCTAAAGAAGATGAGTAAAGATATATATTATTTTTCCCACAATAATAAAATTGTATGAGCACTGCCACCCCTTTACACAGAATAAGCCAGAAATAAGGCCCCTTTCCAGTTGGATATCAAGACTGCAGGTGTGCCAGAAGGTAGCCTATGACACACTAACAATATTGCAAGGGAGTCGGAAATTCAGTTACGATGAAGAAGTGGAGTATGGAAGAGTTGTTGGGTTGGGTTGTTTTGGGGGGAGGAGACCAGACAGTGAGATCATCGGTCTCAGCGGATTAGGGAAGGACGGGGAAGGAAATCGGCCGTGCCCTTTCAAATGAACCATCCCAGCATTTGCCTTGAGGGATTTAGGGAAATCACGGAAAACCTAAATCAGGATGGCCGGAGGAGTATGGAAGACCATGTCCTTGTGGTAGAGCTTTACATTGTAACGAAATCAATAGTAGCGACGCCATGAGCTTTTTGCAGATTAAACCATGGTAGTCACGACCCAGATCTCCACTCCATGTGGCGCTGGACAGTTAAGCTTCACCATAAATAGAAGACATTAAAAATAGCTCTGAGCACTATGGGATTAACTGCTGAGGTCATCAGTCCCCTAGAACTTAGAACTACTTAAACCTAACTAACCTAAGGACAACACACACATCCGTGCCCGAGGCAGGATTCGAACCTGCGACCGTAGCAGTCGCGGTGCTCCAAACTGTGGCGCCTAGAACCGCTCGGCCACTTCGGCCGGCCGCAGACGTTAAACATGAGCTATGGCACATTTTAAACTTAGATTTGCATGCAAGGCCGTACAAGATGCAGTTAGTACAACGCTAATGGCACACCGATAACCTCATACAAATTCGGGTTCGCAGTACGTATCTAGAAATGTAGGCGTCTAATCCACAATTTGTCGACAGCTCTATGATGATTGTCAAGTCACCCTTCTTATTGTCAGGGTCATTTAACAAGCAAAACCCCCGTTATTGGGGCACTGAGAACCCACAGAAATTCCAGAACCAGCGCTACACAGCCCGAAATTAACACTATGGTGTGTCATTATTACAGCTGGGATCGGCGGTCTATATTTTTTGTGACAGCAGTGGTGCAAGTGAATGCTATATACTGCATGAAACTTGAAAGGCTCACTAACACCCCTGCATTTGTAAATCATCAAGACCTGGTAATAACGTTTTTGTAAACAATTCAAAAAGGGCCAGGTTCTCCCCACTGGTATCACTGATGACGTATATTGTGATCATATTTCTCTCTCCAATGCTCCCTCCAGACTTCTAATGCCATAAGCCCATAGCCCTACGCATAAAATTCGATGGACCCTGTGCCAGGCACTTGAATGTGATTTTCAGAGTGTCCATGTAGATGTATATGTAGAAAATTTAAAAAACTGCTTGGAAATTAAAAAAATTCATGATGGTGGACATATCCCTACTGCTCTAAGCATAAAATCCAAAAATGTAATCCTTATGACAACCTCTATGACGTCAGAATCCAAAATGGAAGACCTTAGGACAGCTTCTAAGATATCACACGTCTGTGCTAACTTCAGCAACCACTATGGCGATTCAAGATGGCCAATGGTTCTATTGGATTTTCCCCTTATGTTAGCATTCAAGATGGGGGACTTTAGGATAGTCTACATATTTGTCTATATATTTGTGCTAAGTACAAAACCCAGGTAGGTGTACCTGGAGATACTAGCTCGGCATGCATGGTTGACATATTTCAAGTGTTCTAAGTCTGATATTCTGTCGTAAGTATAAATTGTGGAAAGTTCAAAAATCTTGGGTTTTTCCCCACTCCTGTGACGACACACTTCACTTGTGCTAAGAGTCCACTTGCCTTAGTTTAACATTGTGTCACTCACTTACGCGCCATGTCTCAGGTGTAGAATCCAAAATCCCACTTCTGCCAAGTTTAAAATAGCAGGAAATTCAAAAACCTAAGCAGACTTCCCCAAACTCATTTGCCCTATGTTTAAAATGACTTCAGGTGTACAACAGGATAAACACACATTCTGTAGCACAGTATTATTTCAGTGGTGCTGGAGGTAAACTCAAAAACTGCAGATGCACACTCGTTCTCTGGCAAGAAGTTATGCTATGGCTTAGGACCAAAAAGGTTCATACTATATTTTTAAAATTAACCACAAAAATTAATGTGTGGGTCAGCACCATCATCAACAGTGAGCCACCATAATAAATCAAAACACATGAACCTATATGCATCCAGGATGTTTCCTTTAAAGCTGAGAACAAGGCACATTCATAATAATTTACAAACCAAATTTTTACCGTCCAAAACACTGCACCTATAGGTAAGGAAAAAAATTGCTGTGATACAGGAGCAGTGGTGAGTATCCTAGTCGTGTGACACATTCCGAGAAGTAAAAACTCTCAGCAGTGAGAGATGTATGAAAATGATCCTAGCCGCTGGGACCCTAAGGTTACAGTCTGGTGAGCCACCGGCTGTATTACTGTAACTGACATGAGCTGACGCTATGAGTCACCATGATCTGCCCCAGCGAAGCATACCAACTTCATCCAATTCACACTGTGAGACTGTATGGGAAGAATTCTACACGCTGACCTGATTTACATTTCAATATATCAACTGCTGCGTCAAGGAGCCATTTCACTGGGAAAAACCAAAATTAAAACCATGAAAATTCCCGGGTTCCCGGGTTCCCGGGTTCGATTCCCGGCGGGGTCAGGGATTTTCTCTGCCTCGTGATGGCTGGGTGTTGTGTGATGTCCTTAGGTTAGTTAGGTTTAAGTAGTTCTAAGTTCTAGGGGACTGATGACCATAGATGTTAAGTCCCATAGTGCTCAGAGCCATTTGAACCATTTGAAGCATGAAAATTCATACTTATAACGAATACTAATAATAATTATTGAGATAGGTCAGTACTTACATTCGAGTGTGCGAGGTTGTTTTTTTTTATTTATTTGGCTTGAGGGTTGTGAATCTCTGATGACACTTTATGATGCTCAACCTTTTACTAGGGTTTGCTGAGAACTTCCGCTGACATTGCTGGATGAGCGAATAGTGTGAAGGTGTGATAGGGTTAGCCAGCTGCAGTGCCACAGAAAAAGGAAAAACTATTTTAGGCTGGTAATGTTACATGTCGAGATTAGATCAGCTTCCACATTACGTGAGAGCTTAGGACGTCCAGTGTAACATGACAGAAATTCCAAGTGAGGTAAGTAGGCCATTTCCGCCATCTTGGATCGTCATCTTGAATTGCATACTTAACACAAGTGGCCATCTTGGAGTCTATACTTAGCACAAGTAGTCTAGGTTCACTGTGACACCTCAGAAAAACCCTGTAGGATATGACAGTGTGGGAGCTAAGAGGTCTTGGATAATAGCACTGAACAGTTGTGAAAATTATGTCATATTATCGGTTAACAGCCCTGCATCAGTATGATTGGTACGTGAGTGACGCAAAACTTGTACAGATCTCTATAGGCGGAACTCTACAGCTTGCAGGTGTTCACTGGATTTTACTGTAACATATCCATGTAATTAGTAATTTGTTACAATTTTTAATTGTAATCATATGTTATGTTTTATTATAATTATAATTATTAATACTTGGCTATGTATAGGGTACTTTGTTACAATTTTCTGAAACATGGGCAATTTGTCACAATTTCACTTTAGTATCAGCAATTTTTTTCCAGTTGCACTGCAATATAGGCAGTTTGTTACAATTTCATTAGTACATGGGGAGTTTGTTACAATTTTGTTGTAACACGGAGCATTTCGTTACAACTTTGCTGTAACATGGGGCAGTCTGTTACAATTTTGCTGCAACATGGGGCAGTGGGGCAGTTTGTTACAATTTCACTGCAACGTAGGGTAGTTTCTTACAATTTTGCTATAACATAGGATGATTTGTTACAGTTATGCTGTAGAATGATGACATATGGATGAAATGTCATATATAAGTTCTTTCTCTATGTCACAGCGATTATCATATATTTTGTTCTCATTTTTCCACACTTCTTTATGGTTGTCGGAAAACGACAATTTTCTATGGTACAGGGTCATCGCCAAATAATCTTAAGAGCTTTTGATACCGTGCTCTAAATCATTTATGTATAGAGGTGTGGGATATCCACCACTGCAACTTCATGGAGAATAAAAGCAGCTGCTTGGATTACTCATGCATTTGATTATGCATCTTCCTTCTAGACTATGCCAACAGGTAACAGTCTGCATTTACCCCTCTCACTGCTACAGATAAGCCCTCTGAATTCTGTGCTGAGGCTGCTTTTGTTACGGCTGTACTGCTCACCATAAGCTGGTGCCTCTGCTAAAAGCTGGCATTCTGACCGATATGAAATACTTATCATCCGATTTTTCGAAAGCTATTGGATAAAAAATTTGACTTTTACGCATTTTACTGTCTGGTATCTTTATTCGATAAGGAAGTGAATTTCTTTCAGTTATCCATTATTTTTATTGCGCTGAATCGAATTAAGTAAAACCCTGCATGCATTCTTAAACAGTTCGCAGAGATAAAAACACACTGAAAAAACTTTGTGTATGGCTCATTTTAGCTCATACATCACAGTCAATGAAATGAAGATAAGATATCGAAATTTTATTTAAAATTGAGAACAGAACGATCTCTCATTTCGTTCTCGAGTTATTGGGTTTTATATCCCACAGACGTTGGGTGCAAAACGACCTATTCTGCCCACGCAGACTTTCCAGCTGCTATTAAATACTTGTTATCCGTTTTTAAGAAGACTATTAGGTGAAAAAATTTGATTTTTGCACATCTTACAGTCTGATATCTATGCTTGATAAAGGACTGATTTCTTTCCGTTATATGCTATAGTTACTGTACAGCACCAAATTAAGCAAAACATTGGGCGATATTTTTATTTTGCAGACGTATTGTGTAAACTTTGCGTATGACTGATTTTAGCTCATACATTGCAGTGAAAGAAATACAGAAAAGGTATCGAATTTTTTTTAAAATTGAAAGCATAATCATATCTCATTTCGCTCTTGAGTTTCGGTTTTTATATCCGAAGGGCGGTCGCAAGCGACGCACCCGTTCACATCCTTGCACATCGCGAATCATGTGGTCATAACAATCATCATACCTCGTATGTCAATCAAGATATCGAAGCGAGGTCTTCTGCAAATAATAACAGGCAATAAGGCGATGTGTGATATGTAGTCGAAATATTTTTATTTATTGAGACATGGAAGTAACTCGTCCACAGCAGTGAAAGATCAGCGGCTAAGGACGCATTACACGTCCATAGTACTGTAGGAAAGTCCAATTGGTACGTGTAATCATGAAGCAAGTTGTATCATCATTTCAATGGACATAATCAGGCGCCGGCAACTGTGGCCGAGCGGTTTTAGGCGCTTCAGTCCGGAGTCCGGAACCACGCTGCTGCTACGGTCGCAGGTTCGAATCCTGCCTCGGGCATGGATGTGTGTGATGTCCTTAGGTTAGTTAGGTTTAAGTAGTTCTAAGTCTAGGTGACTGATAACGTCAGATGTTAAGTCCCATGGTGCTTACAGCCATTTGAATCATTTTGTTATCAGGCCTTAGTTCCACAGATCGATGCAGAACTCTCTTTCCATGTAAGCACTATTGGATTCTCACGTTTTTAGGGAAACAGGACATTAATCAAGGAATAGCGGGAGTTCTAATCATTGATCTGACTTGAAACATTTATTCTCTCCAATCGTTTTACGAACGTATGCATGACTCTGTTTCGTTAAAAATGCTGTTTCATTCTAGGGTTCACTCTATAATCACACACATTTTCACAAAAGTTACCAATGCTAAAAGTAAAGAAAGCAGTTTATTATATTCAGGGTTTCAAATGACCTATTCCAGATGCAGTTAAGTTAATTAATTTGGACGACAGTGTATAAAAAGCAAAGCATTGAGGTATGGTAAAATGAGCAGTATATATCAGTCACTGACTTTACTCACTAAGTGACAATTAGTTTCGTTTGTCTATAGAACACGTGGAATCTCATGTCTCCAAATCCCAAATACTACTTCAAATTAAATACAACAAATTAACTCTCGTGGCTGTGACGCACCAAAGCAACTAAACTGCAAGGTATGTACAAATGAAATGGGCAGTTTGGAGAGCAATGGAGCAATATTACCTAATCCAGCAATGATCTACAGAAGCCAGGTTTGCTCACCTTGACAGCAACACCAAGAGGGCTCTCCATGCTACCGTCTGAAAAACCATCCATTTACACCCACTCTCTCTAACGAACGACAAGGGCGCAATACCAATCAACGAAAATTTCGTCAAAAGACTAGCTTGTTGGGTGTTGCAACTAAAAATGTAACTGGCCTCAGTTCACCAGAGGTGGGAGCATTGATTATATCGCTGATCCAATCTCATCAGCACCAAATTGGTGTAGTATCGTGGTTTGGCGGGCCTAATTACCATACTGAATTGACATGGCAAATAAAGCTCAATAAATTCTAGCACATCATAATGAGGCATCATCTCTAGGCATGTCTTACTTCATCCAGTATAATAAACTGCATTCTACCTTATCACATGAAAACTGTCTGTGGTATGTGGTCTGAATCCTGTTAAAGTGGTTTGCGAGTGTACATAGTTCACAGTAACAACACAAAACTGAACATTCATATTGCACTCCCCATGAATGTTAGAGTATGTCAAATAAAGAAACGAACAGGGTAAAACGAACTGTATTATTTCTCCACCACATCTAACTTATTCGCAAGCAAATTGAATGTAAACTGAGTCATTCAGCTTGATAGCTGTTGCAATTTTATCTTAGTGACAGAAATGGAAACATTCCGTCAGAGCCACTTGCTTGACCGTTTTGGCGGGAGAGGGAGAGATATTGGGGTGAGCTAGTGTTCTGTTCTATTACTGTTTGAAACATTAGTACAAGCTGAGCAGAATACTGTTAAGTTCAGACCTTAAACACTGTTGCACTACATGTGTCCATTTCTCTCAAGGCGTCTGATTTTGCCATGTTGTCCAGTGAGGAGCGTATTAATAATAGCCTGTTTTTGTAAGTACAGTCGATAACAAACTTTGAGAAATGCCGTGGCCTCTCACCATAGGCATTGGTTAAAACCGAAAACAGGTTTTAAATACGTAAACCCTGTGTCATTCTCGAGACTTCTGGAGATTCGAGAGGTATATCAAAAACGAAATACATAAACACAATGTAGTTGAGATGAAACAACACTAAGCATGTGAAATTATCGCATTATTCTTAACTATTTCCCTAAATATTCCACACTTACTCTTATCTCAGCACTCATAGCACAGTCATTGTCTGGCTTCACTGCATCATCAGACCTCGAGTAAAACATGCGATTTCATATGCGTCTGGAAATTTGGAAAAGTCTGCTGTAGCACCACTTCGTTAACATTCTCGATATGCTGACAATCCTATGTTGCCATGGGGAGTGCAGTGTTAGTCGCAACGGCTGTAGTTCTACAAACTGAGCTGGACTTCTCGATATCAAAGAATGCAATTTCGCTGACTGGGAACACTTAGAGATAATCGAATCACGATGGCACTTCACAATGGCATCTAAAACGAAGGATGTTTTTGTAACATGAAGCGAACTTGACATTTGAAACGTCCCCTTCGAAAAATTATACAAGACTGTGCTTAAACTGAAACACAATATTTTTGGCGCAACGCAATCTGACTTCCAAAAATCCCTACAAAAGAATGGCCCTGACTAACATTAACCTATACCTTTCACAAATCACTTACCTCGCCAAAAAATTTCGTTACTCGAACTACTGCAATACAGCGAGCGCCACTACTGTCAGCTAAATAAAAGATTCAAACTACGGAAGGCACTAACTACTGATAGGCATAGTTAGCGAATGAAAGATTTTAATAGAGAACAAACAATGTATTTACCTTAATAGTCATAATATATATATCAGTTCATGACACCCATTCTTACAAATTTCAAAACTCCGCCACCTCTTTCCCCACATCCACCACTGCTGGCGGCTCACCTCCAACTGCGCAACGCTACGCGCTGTTAGCATCCAGCTGCCGCTGCCCAACAATACAATGGCAGACAACAAAGCAAACCAGCCACAGATTGCACACGGCACAGCCAGTGATTGTCATACAGAGCGCTACGTGGAGGCGGCGTTACCAATAAAAAAAACCTACAGCCTAGTTACATAGATCCTGGGAGGATCGCCATATGAAACGTCCCCTTTGAAAAATTACAAGACTGTGCTTAAACTGAAACACAATATTTTTGGCGCAACGCAACCTGACTTCCAAAAATCCCTACAAAAGAATGGCCCTGACTAACATTAACCTATATCTTTCACAAATCACTTACCTCACCAAAAATCTTCGTTACTCGAACTACTGCAATACAGCGAGCGCCACTACTGCCAGCTAAATAAAAGATTCAAACTATGGAAGGCACTAACTACTGAAAGGCATAGTTAACGAATGAAAGATTTTAATTGAGAACAAACAATGTATTTACCTTAATAGTCATAATATTTATATCAGTTCATGACATCCATTCTTACAAATTTCAAAACTCTGCCATCTCTTTCTCCACATCCACCACTGCTGGCGGCTCACCTTCAACTGCGCAACGCTACGCGCTGTTAGCATCCAGCTGCCGCTGCCCAACACTACAATGGCAGACAACAATGCAAACCAGCCACAGATTGCACATTGCACAGCCAGTGATTTTCATATAGAGCGCTACGTGAAGGCGGCATTACCAATAAAAAAACCTAAACGGACTACTTACATAGCCCCCATGCTCCCCACAAAAAAATTTTACAAATTGTTTTGGGCACTGGCCAATAATGATTTGATAAAATTTTTCATCATTACAATAACAAAGATATCAAATGCACACACTTATTGATACGATGTTGGTCAAAAGCTAAAATTTTCTCACAGTCCATAATGACAGTCCTGATCGTTCATCACAGTAAAATTGCAGTGTTTTTCTCAAAGTCTGAACAATAAAAGAAATTGCACTTGGAAGTAGTGGATTTCTAAGCAGTCTTGAAGAAGTAGTGTTGTCCTTCCAACAGAAAGACAGTGCTGACTCTTGACATGCAGACAGGTAATGGGCCTCAACAGAGCAAACCCACAGCAGAGTCAGGCGAAGGTTTGAAGAATATTGATAGGTAGGACATCACAGAGCAGACCCACTGTAGTCGTAGTAGAGATTATGGTACTGGTGGGCCACCAGAGGTGCAGACCCACTGCAGTCCTTGTAGAAATAATGGTATTGGTGAGTCATCAAAGGTGTAGACCCACTTCAGTCCTTGTAGAGATGGCTAGCAGCCAACTGTTGTGACTGTGCAGGTGCACAATCACCATCGAAAACTCTTGTGGACAATATAGCAAGTCCATAAACCACCACTTTTCCACTCACAAAGATTGTTTTTGAAATGTCCTTATAATGAGCAATGCTGTTAACCAGTCCCTTACTGAATTATCAACACATGTGCAAACACTAACTGTCCCTACTTCTCATATATTGTCCATATATTATGACCAACAGAAACGTGTGCAGTGAAATGTAATTTACAAGTTACTTAATTTTGGAACTGGTGTCAATTACAATTTTTTAACATGAGAATACAATAACAAAGGTACAAAATATATCATCAAAGAACATAATAGTACAGATAACATTTGCAGTAATACAGGCTTTACAAAAGAATCGAAATAACAAACACATCAGTGTTACAGGAATTATGACATAAGTAAATACATAAAAGATCAGAATAACTTTTGAAACATCACCTTCACACTTGAGCATTAAAACAAAACATAATAAATAATGTCTAAGCATCTTTACAAAGTAAATAACAAATTATTAATACAAATTATATTTGAGGATAACAGTATTCCTCATCATAGTGAATGTAGCTTAGTATTAGAAGAGAAAAATTCTATGAAACGGTACACAGAGACAGGAAGAAAACAAATACACAAGGGTACACAAACACATAGTGGGATAACACAAAAGGAAAGGACAGGGTTTGTTTTCATTGTAGCATTTGGTACTGCAGTCCAACCCAAAACTTCATACCATAGATCATCCCTCTTATTTCAACATTTGCTCCTGCAAAAAAAAAAAAAATCCTATCCAAGCATGCTTTCTGTATTCTGTTCACATTCTCTTTCAAAAATAGTTTTTCTCCACTTTACACTACTTTTTTTGGCCAAACCATTTTCTTATAGCTTCTCAATGCTTTTCTTCCAATTCATCATAGTTAGTTTCTTACATAGTCTACCCCCTCTTAAGCTAACTTAAACCTACTGAGCTCAGATGCTAAACTAAGGGACGAGGCAATGCAGCAGCACAAAACAATTAACACAAACAGCAATGATAAAAAAAATGGCAATTGGCAAAGCAAGCTACAGTAAATCTAAATTACCAAACAATGCAACATTACAACTGATATGAACCAATGTGCAGCAACAAGAAAAATAAATCAGTAGTAAAACTAGCTTAACAGAGTAATACAAAGTGAAATTTAGTAGCACTATGCCTGGCAAACAGCAGCAGCAGCAAATACAATAACTTATAGCTAAACATGACAAAGCTCAAGCAGAAAAAATATTACACTAAAGACAACAATGCAGATAAGGGAAATGTATATTCACATCTTAATGTCTATATGATTAAAGTGGTGCACCACAAAAACTTATTGTAAAAAAAATATTACCATGTACTTGAAAAGAAAACTCTGTATGCAATTCCTGCCAAGGGAAATGTCTTTTTGAGCTCCTTCGTTGTTTTTAAAGTACATCATTAAGTTATTGTTTACTGGATCTTAATAGTCATAATATATATATATCAGTTCATGACACCCATTCTTACAAATTTCAAAACTCCGCCACCTCTTTCCCCACATCCACCACTGCTGGCGGCTCACCTCCAACTGCGCAACGCTACGCGCTGTTAGCATCCAGCTGCCGCTGCCCAACACTACAATGGCAGACAACAAAGCAAACCAGCCACAGATTGCACACGGCACAGCCAGTGATTTTCATACAGAGCGCTACGTGGAGGCGGCGTTACCAATAAAAAAAACCTAAACAGCCTACTTACACATTGCTGACAATTTATTGCAGTCGTAACATCCTGAAATTCTGTATAGTTAAGTGCAGTGAAGTTACATTACGTTTTCCCTGTCAAGTTGCCCCATCTAGTTTCTGAGAAAAATATCTGGTTTCTATACAGTGCTTATAGGTGCGTCTCCAGCAGACCGTGATATAATGTCCGGTTGATTTTGATTTAAAATACGGATCTAGGGACTGTAGGATTATGTTAAATCATTGCCTCGCTCACGTTTTGAGTTCTGAAGTGATTTCAGTCATCAGTGCTACTAGCAAATGGTCTCTGAGCTTGCGCGCCGTCTGAATCCAATAGCTTTGTGGTTTCCATGCCTCATGTCGGAAACATGGAAAATCGCAGTTGCCGAACGAGGGTCAGATGAGAATTTCGTAAACATTTGGTGCCACATATCTCCAGAAACCTGCAAGGATCCACTCGTTCACATTTAGTGTTTTGAATGTATTCTGCGCTGCTACCAGATTGTCTCTCAGCTCGCACGCCGTCCATTACGTTACATTTAACTGGCAGTAGACGTAAAAACTGTTGCCTGAATCATCAGATTTTGCTACTTTTTCTGTCTCTTTCTCCGAGAACTTCCGTTGCAAAAACTTTAACAAACCGTTATTTCACTGCGCTGTTGGGGCAGGCTGCAGTGACTCACGGCATTCGCCTGTATCAGTTACTGATGTCCTGTCGGTGGATCGCCATGTGGCAACCTCAGGGTCCTGGCCACTAGGATGCGTTGTGTTTCAGCATTTGTCACTGCTAACAGTTTTTTTTCTCTAAATGTATCACATAGCCAGAATACCGACTGCTACTCTCCTAACGTTTCATACTTCTTTGTCACCGGTATTTGTAACATTTTCGATGGTATAAATATTATAACATTACATGTTGAAACCATTAAAAATATTAAAAACTGCATTATACAGATAAAATATACAGCTCCACAAGTACTTTTTTATTGAAGACAATCCATCCTGGCCAAAACCAGACCATTTTCGGGTTTCAAAAGCCACTCAGCTATGCACAGCTGAGTTACTTTTGAGACCTGAAGATGGTCTAATGTTGGCCAGAATAGACTGTGTTCAACACAGCCTACACAACGTATTAGTATGAACGTGTTTCGTTCTTAGCTGTAGATGAAGCATGCCAAATGTATATAACTTCATATGATTCCGTGGGGCTGGCTACAGAGACGGCCAACAATTGCTTGTTTAACACATGTCACTCAACGCCTGCATTAATTTTTTGTGGTGGCTTTTAAGAGCATAATATGAGTATTCTGGCTGTTCTGGCTCTAGAGCCATGACATAGTCTGCTAAATAAGATCGTGGTTGGGGTAGTCAGTAGAAAAAAGTATCTGACAATAAACTAAAACACTTGTACATACATTATATATGAACAAAACAAAAATGCATTTACAATCAATAATACGTCCAGTCACCCACAGCATCGATAATTGTTTGGCGTCTCTGAGGCATGCTTGAAACCAAGTTTTTCACGAATTCACGTGGAAGAGATCTCCAAATGCGTCGAATTTACGTTGACAGCTGTTTCAAAGTGAATTTTACTTGCTCTTGGCGCAGTGTTAAAAATGTGTTTTATCGAAAAAAGGTTCCTAATAATTTTTGACACTTTTGGAGTCGCGTTGCCGACTGAGCCACGTTCTTCAAAGTCATCCACGTTTTTGACCAATTTATAGCGTGTCACCCACTCTTGTGCAAATGACTGTGATTTTCCCATGCATTCAGAAGCCACAGCACGACTTATTTTCGGACCTTTGGAATGAATACAGAGGAACAGCCTCAAAACGCGACGCGTAAGCTGCACTCACGTCTCTTCTTGTGTATCTCAGTCGATAATTCAAAGTAATCTACTGGTTTATGGGCATTGCATGAAGGAAAAGTTTCCCCTCTATTGAACCGTGAAAGAATTAAGGCGATATCTTTCACAGTCTGTTTGTAATCCCAACGACGCTCTTACTTAAAGACTGTAAGTTCTCACCAAAGAACGAATGTGCGTACATTATTTTTTTAATTTTCCACCTGGATGATTGAACTAACACTGTGCTGCAGAAAATGTGTGTGGACCTTTGTGCTTCTGAATTTATTTTAAGCATAGGACAAATGGACTTGGAGAAATTCTGGTTCGGTATTTGAATATCCTGCCATTTTGAACTTAGTACGTGTGGACTCATGGGTTCTAAGCTTTGGAGTTGGTTCCTGAGGGCTACGACTATGTGGGGAGTGACTCGGGTATCTACGTCGGTGTGGAGGTGTCTGAGGTGATGCAGAAGAGATTCTCTCAGCTCAGCATCTGTTTAAAAGTAGACAATAAACATCCCCATCCCATCACAGTGGCAGGCGCAGTTGTTTGAGCAGCATAACTGAGATACACTGTATTGAACTTAAGGCAAGTGGATTCTTAGCATAGTTGTGCTTTGACGTCATAGGAATGGGAAAAGCCCGAGGTTTTTAAATTCTCCACAGTGCAAACTTAGGACAGGATTCTAAGCTCAGGGCACATGATATATGACAACCATGCGGTCTAGATCAATATCCGCTGTTCCGCAACCTTGGCTTCCATACCTAGAACAACTGAACTGACAACTAAATAGACTCTCCTAAGATCAGCCATGTTGGATTATGACGTCAGAGGAAAAACCCAGCAGGGTATGTGGCCATCTTGGACCACCATCGTGAATTCTTAAGTCAGTACAGGTAGCATGTAATGTCGTCGAAGCTGTCTAAAAATCAACCTTGTTGGATTTAATAGTTAGGTCAAGTGGTGTATGTCCGTCATCTTGGATTGCCATCTAGGTTTCTAGCATCACAGACGTCTTCCAAAGGTCATCTGTCTGAGATAATGACGTCATAGAGTTTGTCCTAAATCGCGCCATCTTGTATTTTGTATTGAGGGCATATGGTCTAGGTCCAGCATCTTGGAATCTAACTTCATGTGGCCAGAGAACTCACAGTGGGACAAGTGGCCTGTTAGACATCTTGGATTTTATACCTAGGACAGTTTTTTTAATTTCCCACCTATTTTTTTAAAAAAAAATTCGCAATTTTAAACATAAGCAATTTGGCCTGTGACGTTAGAGGAGTGTGAAAACGAGTAGGGAAGAATTCTGACAACATTAGTGACTGCCTTGAAACAAACCTATCTCCAGTTCTTCCTGCCTGTAAGCCTAGCGGTTCTCATACTTTTTTTGGAAAAGGAACCCTTTAAAAATATCAGATACTTTATGGAGCCATAAAATGACCAAAACCACGTTTAATATACATTCTTTAATTACAATCACTTAATGAAAATCATGTAAAAATAGGTATATTGTACACTACTGACTTCTACAACGATACACAAAACCACATAGAATAATACGACACACAAAATTATAGTGTACTGACTCAACTGTAAATTGATAAAACTGTTTCCATTTAATAGCAGGTATAAAGCTGTTTTTTTTTTTAATTTTGGATCAAATGATTATTATCAGGCTTGATGGAAGAGAGTAGAAGATGCATGTCTGATGGAATTTCTAAAAAGGCTTCATAATTTTCGTTTGACATATTTTCTGCCTTCTGCAAGGATTCTGACCCCATGACTTTATTTTCAGTTTTGTATTCTGCTCATCAGGAAAACACTACTCAGCAGATGTGTGCATGTCATCTAGACATTGGATCATTTCTTCAAATATTTTGTTTGGTAATTCTTCTGTCTTACCCAATGAACACATTCATTGTTAAATAGCCTTCTAGTTCTATCTTGCCAATAGAAACAATCCAAAAATCTAACTCTTTTTTCAAGATGATTATTTTGTCATTAGTATGAAACTGTTGTTTGTTTCCTTGTGAATTTAGCTTCAATTCGCTAATTTTCCTAAAACAGATAGTCCGAAAAATCAAGTCACATCTCTCAAGCTGTCTTTTAATTTAAAAGAAAGGACAGCTATAACAGCTCTTATTTCGAATACTCTTGTTAACGTCTTGCCCTGAGGTAATTATCTAACCTTGGCATGGAGCAGTAGTGTTTTACGTCTGCTCCCATAATCTTCACACACTACTGAAAACAGCTGGCACTGAAGAGATGTGATTCAATGTAACATAATTTTTGCTGCTTCATCAAGACCAAATTTAGATTAGGCAGCATCTTCTTCGCAATTGCCTGTCTATACAGGATACAGTGGCTAGAAGTACATTTCGGTACTTTAAGTTTTGCTAGTGATACAGCTCCTGATGATTTACTAGTCATTATCTTGGCCCCATCTGTAGAAATATCGACACACTCGTTCCAATCGAGACTGTTTATTTTTTTTAATGGTTAATAGTGTTAGAAATTTCTTTTCCAGCAGTGTAAGTTGGCAATGATGCACGTGTTAAAAAATCTTCTTTGAGAGAATATTTGTATTGATATAATACAATTATCTTCAAGAAGGCCAGTCTAGCAACTTCAGTCGACTCATCCACTTGCAAAACGAATTTGTTGTGCTGAAGACACAGTTTGGGTTGCATACTTCATAGTTTTTTGGCTTCTTAATGACTGATCTTTCTTAACATATAAAAAATTCTCCATTCTTTTCTTTGCAATCAGGGTGTATAGTTTCTAAATGTCGGAGCACTATTGGAAGTAGCTTGCTGCATAACATGCAGAGAGGAGCCATTAGAATCAACAACTGAGACTGAGGTAAGATTCATTATGCTTTTCCTTATATTTAGTAAGTAGGTAGATATTTTAGTCCGTGAAACTATGGAGCCTGAAGTCGTTACATCACCTTCTTAAATCTCATAGTCTTGATTGGAAATCTTTGAGGTTGATGCCTCATCTTCCAGTCGAACCACCTCTGAAATTTCGATTTAAGACTCTGTTGTTACATCCTTAATCCAATGCTCCATTATATATTTTAAAATCAACAGTTAATTTTATAATTTAACAAACACTGAATAATATTACCACAACATACTGAATTTTCAACTGTAGTCAATAACAAACTCTAATGAACACGAATAAGCTGCGGCTTGAGAGCAGTGCGCAGATTCGTTGTACCAGATTGGACTGCACATTAAATTGCAAACTCTAGTGGGAACCGTACTCCCTGCCACACAGAGCGGTCTTACATAGCTACTGGCAGTAAAGCATAGGTAGCAAAGTGACAGAATTCTTCGAAGCAGTTCCAAAGGTTTGTGAATGAGAGAGACCTGGTTAGGGCCTCTGTGTAGATAAGACAGTGGCAGCGAGAGAGAGAGAGAGAGGACGGGGGAAAGTGTCAGCGCGGCTACTGTGTCATGTCTAGTGACGAGTATCAAGTCGACACACACCTATTACACTCATTTGTTTGTAGTTTTTTATCATAACATTATTGTGGATTTATTGTATATTTATTACAGTGTTTGCTGGCTCATTTTCAGGTATTATGCACTGAGAGAAAAAATAGCTGTTCCAAAACCAACGGTAATATGAAATTTATAAGAGTTGTTTTTTTCGATGTGTGAAAAGACTCGATGCGCTTTGTTGTTTAGGTTGATATTATTATGGTGGACACCCTCACAGGGCTCTGCAGAGCACAAAAAAATGGTTCAAATGGCTCTGAGCACTATGGGACTCAACTGCTGTGGTCATTAGTCCCCTAGAACTTAGAACTTCTTAAACCTAACTAACCTAAGGACATCACACACATCCATGCCCGAGGCAGTATTCGAACCTGCGACCGTAGCAGTCGCACGGTTCCGGACTGCGCGCCTAGAACCGCGAGACCACCGCGGCCGGCTGCAGAGCACAATTCGAGACTCGCTGTGGTAGGTGATAGCGACATACCTGTGTATTACTTGATCTTTAACTTACGGTGGCCTTTCTAATACAGAAGATCATGTAAAAATTTTCACTTTTTAAATCATTTAAAAGAATAGTGTGTGTTGTCAATCGACATTATATGTTAGCAGCATCGGTTTTCACCCATCGTGAGCTCTATACGTCCTTACCTACCACCTCTGCAGTGTGGTGATGGTTCACCAAACGCCAGAAGAAGAAATGTACATTCACTGAGAAAAACCATTACTCTATATCTTCAAGATGCATGAATCAATATTCTGAAGTCGTTGACTGATGCCCTTGTGACGCATATAACCACAAAGATGTGTATATGGTTTGTACAAAGCACATTTGTGTCCATTATCGTTCTCTTGTGGGTTGTATGAAATGTTACATGACTC
The DNA here is from genome assembly GCF_023897955.1 of Schistocerca gregaria. Taxonomy (NCBI): domain Eukaryota; kingdom Metazoa; phylum Arthropoda; class Insecta; order Orthoptera; family Acrididae; genus Schistocerca; species Schistocerca gregaria. The sequence continues at coordinate 776,204,027 of NC_064920.1, forward strand.
ATGGCTTATCAACCATGGAGCGTGAAGTAAGATGTCACTATGACAGTGATTTTGTTTAATTAACTTCTTTAGTCTGGCCCTGCCTAGTAAGCAGTAGATCCTAGATTCGAATCCTCGCCTGGTACTCATTTCCACTCGCCGCCGCCGATTCCGCGTACTGTCCCAGTGCAACTGACAGCAGTGATCCCTCCCCTTTCCTTTCTTCCCCTCTCCATCTTCATTTTACATATAATCTATAACAGCTGAGAATTCTGTGTGGTGTCTGTTCCTTCGGACGTATCAGAAAGAACAGACGCCACACATTCATATAATAACTGGAACAGCTTTGTAGAGGCATCAAGTTGACTTCCATGCGAAGCAATAGACTTCCGGCACTACTGAAAGCGTAAGGACTGTGGCAGAGTATGGCATCACTCAAACGCTGCGGTTAGTGATGTCTCCAGACCCGACCGTGATGACAGCACGGCGGCGTCGCTGGTGATACCACACAGGTGGCCGTGACCTCCCTCCAGCGAGCGGGCGGCTCTCTGCTCTGCCAGCGATTGGTCTCATAATTCAGGGCAGGCTGCCCAATCCCGTGGTCGAGCAGTGTACCCGGCACTGCATTCTGGGGTGTCACTCCAGGTGTTACAGCCGGTGGTGCAGGCTGTGGTACTGAGATGAGAATATCTTAGTGCACGAATGGCTTAGTACTTACACACTCCAAACTATGTCCCTTTAGGGCTTAAGGCATGTACTCTATACACTTCCATGGTGGCAAGTGAGGAAATGCTTCCATCCTTCAGCTGGCCAATTGTGGTATTGGCTGTTGCTGTACCGCGCTGGTCAGCTGTGCTTTTCTTTGCAACACATGATACTCATGTCTGCCTGTGTCTGGCTGTGTTGCAACTCACTTCCGCTCTGGCATACTTTTTGGACCGAATACATTCGATATGCTACTGATCAGTTTTCGAAGATGCAGTGTCATCCAAATAGTTCCTTGCATTAGTATCTTATGTTCATTTCCTTTTTACATATGTGACAGTACTTCATCATGTGTATGTGTGTACGAGGTGTGATAAAAAAAGTAACGGGAACTTTTTAATTTAGAGTGCTTTATACGTCAGATTTCCAAAATTTCTTTTGTCTTGTTGGTATACATGTTCCTCATGTATGTTTGCATTTTCAGTTGTTTTGAATATTTAATTTATTATTGACAGTGGAAAAGATTATACTTTCCGAAAAGATGGAGCCAAGAATTTACATTAAATTTTAATGGAAAAATGGAATAAAGTGTATCACCACATTCGAAATGTAGAGTATGACTTTTGGCGAATCTACTATGAATAAGACATGAGTTTACTAGTGGTATAAACGTTTCAAAGAGGGTCGACAAACAATGAAGACGACGGCTGACTGTACTCCCTAGCACATCAATTACTGACGACAATATGGAAGAAGTAAAGAAAATGGTTCTGGAAAAACGCCGAATTACCATCACAGAGGTAACTGATGATGTCAGCATATTCTTTGGCTCATGCTGAGCAATTTTTTCTGACATTTTTGGTATGAAACGTGTAGCAGCGAAGTTAGCTCCGAACTTGATTTTCGGTAAACAACGACATCGCGTAGACATCTCTCAGAAATTGTTGAATGAAGTGACAACATCCAGAACTTCTAAAGAAGGCTGTGACAGGTGATGAAACGTGTGATACGGGTATGAAGTCGTAACCTAGGCCCAATCGTCCCAATGCAAACTGCCTCAAGAGCCACAACCGAAAAATTCTACAAGTTCGATCACATGTGGCGGTTGGTCTCACTGTTTTCTTCGATTACAACGGGAAAGCGCATAATGAATTCCTGCCTTACGGCCGTACGGTCAATAATGAATACTATCTGGAAGTTATGCGCTGTTTGCATAAAGCAGTCCGAAGGCAACGACCATATGTGGCAAAAACACTCCTGCAAATTGCATCACAATAATCCTCCCGCTCAAACCTCAAACTGTTACTTTACTTCAGCCACCGTATTCACCGGACATTCCTCCCGCTCCTTCTTTCTATTCCTGAGGCTGAAAAGAACCACGAATGGACGTCGTTTTGCTACTATTGCTAACATAAAAACAGAATTTCTCAAGGAGCTGAGCACCATAACGAGTAGTGTGTTCCAGAAGTACTTCCAAGATTGGAAAGAGCGGTGGCACAACTGTATTGGATCTGAGGGGAATTACCTTGGAGGGAATAAAGTTGATGTTGATGAATAAATAAAGATACCTTAAGTAAAACAAAAATTCCCGTTACTTTTTGATCACTCCTCGTATATACAGGGTGTTACAAAAAGGTATGGCCAAACTTTCAGGAATCATTCCTCACACACAAATAAAGAAAAGATGTTTTGTGGACATGTGTCCGGAAACGCTTAATTTCCATGTTAGAGCTCATTTTAGTTTCGTCAGTATGTACTGTACATCCTCGATTCTGATGATCAAATTGTAAATTTTCACAATCAACATGTGTGGGCTGACGAGAATCCGCACGCAATTGTGCAATCACGTTATCAACACAGATTTTCTGTGAACGTTAGGGCAGGTATTGCTGGTGATGTCTTGATTGGGCCCCATGTTCTTCCACCTACGCTCAATGGAGCACGTTATCATGATTTCATACGGGATACTCTACCTGTGCTGCTAGAACATGTGCCTTTACAAGTACCACACAACATGTGGTTCATGCACGATGGAGCTCCTGCACATTTCAGTCGAAGTGTTCGTACGCTTCTCAACAACAGATTCGGTGACCGATGGATTGGTAGAGGCGGACCAATTTCATGGCCTCCACACTCTCCTGACGTCAACCCTCTTGACTTTCATTTATGTCGGCATTTGAAAGCTCTTGTCTACGCAATCCCGGTACCAAATCTAGAGACTCTTCGTGCTCGTATTGTGGACGGCTGTGATACAATACGCCCTCCTCCAGGGCTGCGTCAGCGCATGAGGGATTCCATGCGACGAAGGGTGGATGCATGTATCCTCGCTAACGGAAGACATTTTGAACATTTCCTGTAACAAAGTGTTTGAAGTCACGCTGGTACGTTCTGTTGCTGTGTGTTTCCATTCCGTGATTAATGTGATTTGAAGAGAAGTAATAAAATGAGCTCTAACATGAAAAGTAAGCGTTTCCGGGCACATGTCTACATAACATATTTTCTTTATTTGTATGTGAGGAATGTTTCCTGAAAGTTTGGCCGTACCTTTTTGTAACACCCTGTATATATATGGTCTTGAATCATGCACTGAAAAACGTGCTTGTTTACTAGCAGTAAATCGTTTTCAGTCTTTATAAATGCAGTTAGTTTTGGCTGTAAGTTGTATTTCAATGTGGGTGCAGACAGCATTGGAGGCCAGAGAGGCCTGCGGCTGGTAGAGTATGAATGACATGCGAGTATTGCGCTGAATGGTGGCTCCGCATAAACAGGCGGTGAGTCAGTGTTTTCCTGCGTCCAGCACGGCGCACAAACAACGCGCTGTCTCCCTGCCTTGTTTCCCCACAGGAGTGACGTGGCCAGCGAGACCCGCTGTCTGTGGCTCCATCGGTCAGCGGGCTTGCAGCTGTCCAGTTGTTTCAACAGCGAGCTCTGCTCCAGCGAATGATTTTCTGACGCAAGCATACATTCCAGGAAGAGTAAACAGTTGTTGCTTCTGATTATCTAGCAGTTTCAAAATTAGTTGTAATAAAGCACACATGGGAAACGCCGATGTTCCTCGTATGTGTACACATCTCCAGGGCAGTTCAGTGCACACAAATCGTTGAGCCCATCAGTTTATTCCCTGTTTCAGTTCCATTGACAAGAGGCTCTATATTTCCGATCAGCATTAAACAAAGTCTAGGTCCACAGGTAGTAACGGAAATACTAATACCCATTCAATCTTCAAGACAAGAATAATTTCTATTTCAGTATTAAGTGTAGCCGGCCGAAGTGGCCGAGCGGTTCTAGGCGCTACAGTCTGGAACCGTGCGACCGCTACGGTCGCAGGTTCGAATCCTGCCTCGGGCATGGATGTGTGTGATGCCCTTAGGTTTAAGTAGTTCTGAGTTCTAGGGGACTGATGACCTCAGACGTTAAGTCCCATAGTTCTCATAGCCATTTGAACCATATTAAGTGTATCTGTGAAAACACATTTCGAACGTCTTAAAACTTATGTACATACACCTTCTGCAGATTATATGACAAACACGCACATCTGTAAAAAAAACTATACCCATTGGCCGTTTAATAGGCAAAAACGAATGGTTTACTTGCTTTTTTAATATTAATTTCCAAAGAAATAATTATTATCGACTAATCAAGCTACAACAACAGAAAGTCAAGTTTACTTCAACATTAAATAATGGTCTCTCATATGCTTTGAACCCAGCATTAAATGAAAGTCTTCACAATCTTTTTGCTTGAACTAGTCTTACGTCATCCCTCCCCCTTCCCCCGTTTCTCTCACTCTCTCTCCACGTCTTTTCTTCTATGGTCTCCGCAGCGAATAAATTACAGAGGTCACTTCTTCTTGGTTGTCTCTACAGTCCTTGAAGAACCTTGGCCTCCTAAATCACCTGCATCCATTCTTCTCTGTCCATCGCCTTCCTTCTCCAATTTCTTGCTCCCATCGCCTTTAGATCTTCTTCCCTATCGGCCAGCCTCCTTTTCCTGGGTCTACCTCTTCTCATTCTTCCGTCAGGTTTTCCCATGAAAACTTTCTTGACACTCCGAGTTTCTGGCATTCTCTGTGTCCTTCCCATCTTATTCTTCCCTGCCTAATTTTAAAAACAATATCCATCTGTCCAAAAAGTGTTTGTAGTTCTACATTTGTCCTTACTCTCCAGCCATCTTCCCCTCTCACTGCTCCGAAAATCCTTCTCAATATCTTTCTTTCTCATCTCAGCAACCAGGTCTACTCCTCTAATGTCAGTACCCAGCATTCTGATCCATATATTACTATAGGTCATAATATGGTCGTGTATATTTTGATTTTTGTATTCCTACTAACATTCCTGGAATTAGATACCTTCTGCAAGGTAAAATAGCAACGATTTCCACTGGCTATCCTTTCTTGAATTTCTACTGCTACTTTATTGTCCTTCGTTATTACAGAACCTAAATATTTGAATGTTTTCACTCTTTCATTTCTTGTTCAGTTTTCTTGTCGTAATGGTACAAATCCTTGCCGCTTTAATTTCAGTGTTTCGAGGGAAAATGTTCCTCCCTCACGTTAATTTGGCCACGCCCTACGTTCGATGCCAACATGCAACAAACACTTACAGACAGACCACTGGCAGAGATAGCAGTAAAAGGTATATAAAGCGTGTCGGAGGGACGCGCAAAAGAATGCTGTCGTTGTCATAATGCGGAAGCAGAGCGACTTATTTGACGTCCAGAAGTAGATGATCATTGGAAGCATTTCCGAAACGGCTAAGATCGTAAATTGTTCCCTTGGCGTCGTGGGTACAGAAACCATATATGGCAAAATGGCGCTATCCAAAACCAGCGCCGAGGCTACTGTGGTACACAGATCCTAGTTGAGAGCGGCGAACGACGGCTCCAGAGATATCTGTGGGCGAATAGACGCACAGTTGTTGACAAGTTGACTGCCAAGATAAACCAAGGAGCCACCAACAGTGTCTTCTTGAACGACCATTCAGAGAACGTTGCTGCGTGTGGACCTCTGCAGCAGGCGCATTGTTCATTCACCCACAGTGACTGCGACGACAGCTAAAACTTGCTGGCCAATACCGCAACTGGACATTCAATGAGTGGCGGCAGCTGGCCTTTCCAGAAGAGTCACGTTTTATGCTCCACCGAACAGATGGCCATTGGCAGGTGTAGCGTGAAACATCTGAAAACAAACAAAGAGGGTGCTTCATGGTCTCGTGAATGTTTTCGTGGAATTCCCTGGGTGATCGCATCATTCTGGAAGGCAGAAAAGATCAACACAAGTAGGCATCTATCCTTGGGGACTATGCAGTTTCTTTTCTCTTGGCACGGTGTTGCCTACCAGCAGGACACACAACTGGCAGTATATTTGCGTAGTTCGAAGAGCACGAGGATGAGTTTATCGTACTCCCTGGCCACCAAACTCCCCAGGACTTGAACCTTATCGAGAAATGCGGGACCGCCTCTATCGGCCTGTTCGCGCTATGGATCCTCAGTGGAGAAACCTGGCGCTACTAGGCACGGCACTCGAGTCGGAACGGCTCCACACCCCTGTGACTGTCTTCCAGAACCACACTGACTCTCCTCCTGCACGACCGCGCCGCAGAAGGTGATTATTGAGGCTTTTGACAGGTGGCCATATTAATGTGGCTGGAGAGTGTAAATGTCTCTATGTACAAAAAAACTACGTAAAATGATGTAGTTGTAGTGAGTTTTAACGTCTGGTCAGCAGATTAACTGACGATGGGCCCAGCAGAGAGGATACAAAATGCATACTGGCAATGGCAAGAAAAGTGCTTCTCAAAGGGAGAAATTTGCTAACGTCAAATATAAATTGAAATGTGGGGAAGTCTTTCGTGATGGTATGTGTATGGACAGTAGCTTTATACCAAATTGAAACGTGGGCTTGGGGCAGTTCAGAAAAAAAGAGAATAGAAGCTTTTGAAATGTGACGCTACAGAAGAACGTTGAAAATTCTGTGTTCAGAAGTGGAAAGGTGCCGAATCGAATTAGGGAAAAAGACACAACCTGAGGCAGCAAATAATTGTGAGTTTCCTAAGGGGAGGTAGTTTCTACGGTAACAGTTATAGTGGAAGGCCATGGCTCGAATTCAGTAAAAAGGTTCAAATGAATGCACAGGTGTTGGGGAAAAATATGAAAAACCGCGAGAAATGGATGCTTGAGCATAAATGCAGATCAAATCTGGAGGTTGCGCTGTTGTTCGGCCACGAACGTTGCCCATGCAATGACCTCAGCACGTTGCAAGTATCAGTCGTGGTCACAACAGAGTTCTGTATAGTTGTGAGTGCATTATTTTGAAGCTAAGTGAATTCGATCGCAGGCAAGTTGTTGGTGCTCGTGTGGAGGGAGCTTACGTAACCAGGGCAGGCGAAGTGTTTGGTGCTTCAAGAGACACCGTATCGAAGATTTATGCAACATACAGGGAAAGCAGAAAAACAGCATCAGCTAACTCACAACGTGGACGAAAGTGTGTGTTGCGTAATTGTGAGAGACGGTCGCTGAAGAGGATTGTGACGAAAACTAAGACAACGAGAGCTGGACTGAATATTGCACTCGCGAACCCTGACAGCAGAACAACACGGAGGGAGCTCCACGGAACTGAGGGGCGAGATGGAATTCCAAAAACCACACATCAGTCAGGCGAATGTTCGCAAGAGGACAACGTGGTGCCGTAGGCATGAGACCTGGACTGTGGAGCAATGGAAGAAAGTCATTTAGTTTGATGAGTCTCGTTTCTCACTATTTCCAAGTTCTGACAAAATTTACACGCCACGAGTGAAAAATGGCGCTGGTTAGGCGAAGATTTGGGCAGCCAAATCGTGGTATTCGTTGGTCCTGCAAGACCGCATTATAGCCAAGGATTATGTGACAATTTTGGCTGACCAAGTCCATCTCATGGTACTATATTTGTCTCCCAGAAGTGATGCTGTGTTCCAGGGCGACGGTGGCCCTGTTCAGGCAGGTCGCGTCTCCCAGAGCTCGTTTTGCGAGCTCGAAGAACCGGCCGGAGTGGACGAGCGGATCTAGGCGCTACAGTCTGGAACCGCGCGACCGCTGCGGTCGCAGGTTCGAATCCAGCCTCGGGCATGGATGTGTGTGATGTCGTTAGGTTAGTTAGGTTTAAGTAGTTGTGATTTATAGGGGACTGATGACCTCAGAAGTTAAGTCCCATAGTGCTCAGAACCATTTGAACCAGCCGAGCTCGAAGATGAATCCTCGTATCTCCCCTGGCCATCAGAGTCACCAGATCTCAGTATTATTGAGCCTTTGTGGTCTATTCTGGGGAGAAGGGTGCATCATCGCTATCCTCCTCCATCATCGTTACTCGAACTAACAACGATGTTGCAGGAAGAATGGTATAAGATCCATTAAAAAGCATACAGGAACTGTACTTATCCTTTCAGAAACGACTAGAAGTGTTTTGAATACCAACGGATTTTCTGCACCGTACTGGGCATGGTAATGTGTTGCGTGTGTTTTTTTCTTTCATATTGTGTGCACCTCCTGTAGGTGGTGGTAGTTGTGCGGAGACGAAGAAACTTTCACAGAGTAAGCTCGCGTGGAGAGTTGCATCAAACAAGTCTCGAACTGAGAGTCACATGAACAGAAACTGCCGATATTTTAGCTTCTGTACCAGCATGTGTTAAGCCATTAACATAACAGGCGTTACGTACCTCTACCCACCAGCTACGTCTCTTCCACGTACTTGCCATAGACCAGCGCCTACTGCTATATTACTTCAGTATGTCGATTAAAAATTGGCTTAATATTGTCATCTCGTAAGTCACAAGTAGTTGCCTTTACTCATACACATGTTCAGCATCTCGGAGTGCAGGCGCAGTTGAGAGACTATTATGATATCAATAAATTGAGTGCATGACATCTGAGATTAAAATACGATCCACCTCTGAAGTGGTATGCCCACATCAGACATCTGCTTCCTACTTTAGAACAAGTGACATATATTCTTCGCTTGTTGGCTCATTCATACTGTGAATCTTTTCGCAAAGTGTAGTTATGTTAACACTAGCCAAGTTAGTAAAATACAGTAACTCTCCGTTAAATGTATTCTAAACAGCCAACACACAGCTCTTAAAAGCGTCTCCATATTTGTTGTCTTTTCCTGGTGGAGAAATTTGTGTTGAGGGAATCGAAAGTCTGGAGCCTCTCATTCTTCCGGGAGTAATTGAGCTCCAAAAGATTCGTTTGAGAAATAATCGTTTCGACATTGAAACGAAAAGGCGCTGCTGAATAACAATCGTTGCTAAACAGAAACGCTTTCTAATTACCAAGTTCGCCGGATTTCGAAATTCATTTTGTTTATATGCTCACTTCGTGCAACGTCTGCCTGTTGCAAACATAAAACTGCAAGATATCCGTACAAATGCAGTGATCTCATTCGACTAAAATATTAGGAGATCGGTCGAAAACAACGTGGCAGCGCCCTCTTGCAACCTGGTCTCTGCGCAGAAAGCTCACATATGCTCTCTTAATACATACCGTTTTTACCGCAAAGGCCTTGACCATCGTGCAGTTTGTTCAATTCGTCGGACCATTTTGGCTAAACAAAATCTTGATAATTTCTGACACGTTAAGTATGCCATCAGTTTTTAACGCCTCTGGAATATGGAGAGACAATATTGTTCATCTTTTCAGCATAATGGAGGAGTTGGCTGATGTGTATTGGTATGAAAATTCGGTGAACTGTCTCTGGATTCCGTCGCATCAAGACCTCCAACAAATTTACTATGTGAAGCTCCACGCAAAGGGCACGACTTAGTATGGTAACTTTCTCAGCCCTAATTTGAATGCATCCGAGAAAATCCGTGAACATAAAGCGAGGGTGTATAATTCTGATAAAGAAGAGGTGTGAGAAACACTAAGGCAGGGAGACCGCCATTACTATTATGTACTGTGCAGCCAGCTCTCCACAGAAGATCGTGACTTACGGACTGGGCACGCTGCAGACGGCAGCTATGATGCGTTACCCCAATGGAAAATTCCACCAATCCTCAAATTAGGCGTTAGATACACCGCAACATTTCCGCGAGACTTAATATCTGAAGTGATTCAATCTAGGATTAATTTTGTGAGAGTAGTACCGCGATCATTAAGTAATTTTGCGCGAGGGACTCAGCAAACTGAAACAGCAATTTTCACTACTATCAACTTTACCATGACACGACTTACAAAAAAATCACAGCACAATATAGGCTGCTCATATAGTTGAATATGTATGCCCACTGCGAGATTTTGTACCATAGCACATATGTCTGTCAGATAATACTGCATTGAACCAGAACACCAGCGCCAAACTTTCAGAGGTGGTACTGTGAATCGAAACACGGAAAAAATGTCCAGTAAACATGGGCTCTAAAATGTATACCTTAAGATCTGTGAGCACTTGTTCATCTTCGATACTGTGAAACACACTGAAATCTCTTTTCTTTCCATATTTTGGACGGATATAATTTGGAATAAAACAAGGAAAAATGTCCACTAAACATGGCTTCCAAAAACCATACCTTAAAAGCTGTTAGCCCTTGCTTGGTAGAAGAGTTTGTTTCACAGTAGCGAGGATGAACAAGAGCTCATAGCTCCTAAGGTTTGTATTTTAGAGTTCATGTGTACTAGATTATTTACTTCTTGTTTTCCCCATGAACCATGGACTTTGCCGTTGGTGGGGAAGCTTGCGTGCCTCAGCGATACAGAGCCCTATCGCAGATGCAACCACAACGGAGGGGTATCTGTTGAGGGGCCAGACAAAGGTGTGGTTCCTGAAGAGGGGTAGCAGCCTTTTCAGTACTTGCAGGAGCAACAGTCTGGATGATTGACTGATCTGGCCTTGTAACATCAATCAAACCGGCCTCGCAGTGCTGGTACTGCGAACAGCTAAAATCAAGGCAAACCTACAGCCGTAATTTTTCCCGAGGGCATGCAGCTCTACTGTATGGTTAACTGATGATGGCATCCTCTAGGGTAAAAAATTCCGGAGGCAAAATGGTCCCCCATTCGGATCACTGGGCGGGGACTATTCAAAAGGACGTCGTTGTCAGGAGAAACAAAACTGGCTTTCTACAGATCGGAGCGTGGAGTGTCAGATCGCTTAATCTGATAGCTAGGTTAGAAAATTTAAAAAGTAAAATAGATAACTTAATGTTAGATGTAGTGGGAATTACTGACGTTCGGTGATAGGAGGAACAGGACGCGGATAGGCTACTATGAACAGCATAGTGAAAGCATTATTGTAGCCAAGATAGATATGAAGCCCACACCCACGTCAGTAGTACAAGTTTATATGCCAACTAGCTCTGCAGATGAGGAGGTGATCGAGAAAATGCATGATGACAAAAAAATTATTCAAATAATTTATTGTGTGATTCTTGATCGCCGAAATATTGTGCCCGTTGGACACTATAGACCGGCAGTACACCCGTGGATATTTTGATTTTGATTATAAATAATTTATTATTCATGGGGGACTGGAATTCGACAGCAGAAAAACGAAGAGAAGAAAAAGTAGTAGGTGAACATGGACTGGGGGGGCAAGGAATGATAGAGGAAGCCGCCCGCTAGAATTCTGCACAGAGCATAATTTAATAGTAGCTAACACTTGGTTTAAGAATCACGAAAGGAGGTTGTATACGTGGATGAGACCAGGAGACAGCGGAAAGTTTCAGACTGATTATATAACGGTAAGACAAAGTTTCAGGAACCAGGTTTTAAATTGTAAGACATTTCCAATGAAAGATGTGGAGTTTGACCACAATTTATTCGTTACGAACTCGAGATTAAAACTGAATAAACTGCAAAAAGGTAGGAATTTAAGGAGATGGGACCTGGATAAACTGAAAGAACCAGAGATAGTAGAGGGTCTCAGAGGGAGCATTACGGAAAGATTGACAAGAACATAGGAAAGAAAGACAGTAGAAGAAGAATGGGTAGTTTTGAGAGATGAAACAGTGAAGGCAGCAGAGGATCAAGTAGGTAAAAAGACGAGGGTAGTAGAAATCCTTTGGTAACATAAGAGTTATTGAATTTAATCAATTGAAGGAGAAAATATAACAATGCAATAAATGAAGCAGGCGAAAGGGAATACAAATGTCTAAAAAAATATATCGACAGGAAGTGCAAAATGTCTAAGCAGGAATGGCTAGAGGATATGTGTAAGTATGTAGAAGCATAGGTCACTAGGCATAACGTAGATGCTGACTACACGAAACTTAAACAGGCCTTTGGAGAAGAGATAACTACCTGTATAAATATCGGAAAACCAGTTCTAAGAAAATAAGGGGAAGCAAAAAGGTGGAAGGAGTATATAGAGAGTCTATGCAAGGGAAATGTTTTTGAGTGCAATATTATGGAAATGTAAGAGGACGTAGAGGAAAATGAGAAGGGAGATATGATACTGCCTGAAGAATTTGACAAAGCACTGAATGACTTAAGTCGAAACAAGGACCAGGGAGCAGGCAACATTCCGTTAGCGCTACTGATAGCCTTGGGAGAGCCAGCCATGACATAACTCTTCCATCTGGTGAGCCAGATGTATATTATCAGACTACAAGACGAATATAATAATCCAAATTCCAAAAAAAGCAGGTGCTGAGTGGTGTGAAAATTAGCGAGCTATCAGTTTCATAAGAGACGAATGCAAAATACAAACTCGAATCCTTCACAGACGAATGGAAAAACTTGTTGAAGTCGACCTCGGTAAAGATCAGTTTGGATTCCGGAGAAATGTGAACACACGCGAGGCAATATTCCCCCTACGACTTCTCGTAGAAGATAGGATAAGGAAAGGCAAACCTATGTTTATAGCATTTGTAGACTTAGAGAAAGCTTTTGACGTTGTTGACTGGAGTACTCTCTTTCAAATTCTGAAGGTGACAGGGGTACAACACAGGGAGCGAGAGGCTATTTACAATTTTTACAGAAACCAGATGGCAGTTATGAGAGTAGAGGGGCACGTAAGGGAAGCAGTGGTTGAGAAGGGAGTGAGGCAGGGTAGTAGCCTATCCCCGATGTTATTCAATCTACACTCCTGGAAATTGAAATAAGAACACCATGAATTCATTGTCCCAGGAAGGGGAAACTTTATTGACACATTCCTGGGGTCAGATACATCACATGATCACACTGACAGAACTACAGGCCCATAGACACAGACAACAGAGCATGTACAATGTCGGCACTAGTACAGTGTATATCCACCTTTCGCAGCAATGCAGGCTGCTATTCTCCCATGGAGACGATCGTAGAGATGCTGGATGTAGCCCTGTGGAACGGCTTGCCATGCCATTTCCACCTGGCGCCTCAGTTGGACCAGCGTTCGTACTGGACGTGCAGACCGCGTGAGACGACGCTTCATCCAGTCCCAAACATGCTCAATGGGGGACAGATCCGGAGATCTTGTTGGCCAGGGTAGTTGACTTACACCTTCTAGAGCACGTTGGGTGGCACGGGATACATGCGGACGTGCATTGTCCTGTTGGAACAGCAAGTTCCCTTGCCGGTCTAGGAATGATAGAACGATGGGTTCGATGACGGTTTGGATGTACCGTGCACTATTCAGTGTCCCCTCGACGATCACCAGAGGTGTACGGCCAGTGTAGGAGATCGCTCCCCACACCATGATGCCGGGTGCTGGCCATGTGTGCCTCGGTCGTATGCAGTCCTGATTGTGGCGCTCACCTGCACGGCGCCAAACACGCATGCGACCATCATTGGCACCAAGTCAGAAGCGACTCTCATCGCTGAAGACGACACGTCTCCACTCGTCCCTCCATTCACGCCTGTCGCGACACCACTGGAGGCGGGCTGCACGATGTTGGGGCGTGAGCGGAAGACGGCCTAACGGTGTGCGGGACCGTAGCCCAGCTTCATGGAGACGGTTGCGAATGGTCCTCGCCGATACCCCAGGAGCAACAGTGTCAGTAATTGGCTGGGAAGTGGCGGTGTGGTCCCCTACGGCACTGCGTAGGATCCTACGGTCTTGGCGTGCATCCGTGCGTCGCTGCGGTCCGGTCCCAGGTCGACGGGCATGTGCAGCTTCCGCCGACCACTGGCGACAACATCGATGTACTGTGGAGAACTCACGCCCCACGTGTTGAGCAATTCGGCGGTACGTCCACCCGGCCTCCCGCATGCCCACTATACGCCCTTGCTCAAAGTCCGTCAACTGCACGTACGGTTCACGTCCACGCTGTCGCGACATGCTAGACTGCAAGACTGCAAGACTGCGATGGAGCTCCGTATGCCACGGCAAACTGGCTGACACTGACGGCGGCGATGCACAAATGCTGCGCAGCTAGCGCCATTCGACGGCCAACATCGCGGTTCCTGGTGTGTCCGCTGTGCCGTGCGTGTGATCGTTGCTTGTACAGCCCTCTCGCAGTGTCCGGAGCAAGTATGGTGGGTCTGACACACCGGGGTCAATGTGTTCTTTTTTCCATTTCCAGGAGTGTATATACAGAGCAAGCAGTAAAGGAAACAAAAGAAATATTGGTGTAGTAATTAAAGTCCAGTTTGGCCGTGACATCGTGATTCTGTCAGAGACAGCAAAGTACTTGGAAGAGCAGTTGAATGGAATCCACAGTATTTTGACAGGAGGATATAAGATGAACGTTAACAAAAGCAAAACGAGGAGAATGAAATGTAGGAGAATTAAATCAGCTGCTGCTTAGGCAATTAGATTAGGAATTGAGCCACTTAGAGTAGTAAATGAGTTTTACTATTTGAGAAGCAAAATAACTGACGGTGGTCGAAGTATGGAGGAAATGAACTGTAGACTGGCAAAGGCAGGAAAAACTTTTCTGAAGAAGAGAAGTTTGTTAACATAGACTATAGATTTAAGTGTCAGGAAGTCCTTTATGAAAGTATTCGTATGGAATATAGCCTTGTATGGAAGTGAATCATGCACGATAAACAGTTTAGACAAGAAGAGAATAGAAGCTTTTGAAACGTGTTGCTACAGAGAAATACTGAAGATTAGATGGGTCGATCACGTAACTAATAAGGAAGTGCAAAATAGAATTGGGCAGAAGAGAAATTTGTAGAACAAACTGACTAAAAGAAGGGATCGGTTGGTAGGTTACATTCTGAAGTATCAAAGGATCATCAATTTACTACTTGAGGGAAACATGGGGGATAAGAATCGTAGGGGAAGATCAATATATGAATACAGTAAGTAGATTCAGAGGGATAAAGGTTGCAGTAGGCACTCGGAGATAAAGAGGAAACTTGAAAATTTGTGGTATGCTCCTTTGGAACCAAACTGCCGAGGCCATCGGTCCCTAGGCTTACACACTACTTAATCTAACTTAAGCTAACTTACGTGAAGGACAACATCCATGCCCTAGCGAGGACTCGAACCTCCGACGGGGAGAGCCGCGCGAACAGTGACAAGGCGCCTGAGACCACGCGGCAGATGAAGGGATTTGCACACGATAGAGTAGCATGGAGAGCTGCATCAAACCTGTCTTTGGAATGAAGATCACAGCAACAACAGTACATAATACTATGAAACTTTGACTGAACTATGGTTCACACCTTATCTATGTATTACCCTAAAGAAGGTGCCATATAACCAAAGCATAATATCGCAGTTTGATCAGAAAAAAATTTATGCATTTGTGATGTTATTTATCCATTTTTTTCTCAACAACTTCTAAGGAGTGAACTCTCTAATACAAAAGAAAGGCACCACGAAGGAATTATTCGAAATGAGTAGATACCATGTACATGCACAGATAAATAAATTAATCCAGTTTCAGAAAAATTAAGATGATTTATTGAAAAGGAAGAGCTTCGATTGACGCGTTAGTGTCAAAATCCTGAGCTTGTTTGAGGGCCCAGCCCATACTGCTTCAAACGTTCTCTGTTGGGTAGAGATCCGGCGACGTTTCTGGCCAAGGTAGGGTTTTACAAGCAGGTCGACGAGCTGTAGAGACTCTCGTCAAATTTGGGCGACCCATTATCCTGCTGAAATGTACGCCCAGGATGACTTGATTATCACAAAACGAAACACAGAATATCGCCGACATACCACTGTGCTGTAAAGGTGCGGATAACAACCAAAGATGTCCTGCTATGAAACTAAGTGGCGCCCCAAATCGTCACTGCTCGTTGTCGGGTCGTATGGAGGGCGACTGGTGGGTTGGTACCGCACCGCTGTCCAGGACATCTCCTGACACGTCTTCGACATGGAATATTATTGACTGGAGTAAAATTGTCTTCATTAATGAGCCCCGCTTCCAATTGAGCGCCAGTAACCAGTGAAGGCGTTTCTGACGACGCTCCAGACTGTGGGCTCTGCCATAGGCCCAACAACCAAGAGCGACTATCTAGGATTCTTCTTCATTTTATAGAAGGACATCTTTGGTTGTCTTCTGCGCCACCCTTACAGCACAGTGATACGTCGACGATATTCTACGCCCCGTTTTGTTGCCCTTCAAGGCTAATGATCCTAGGCTTACATTTCAGCAAGATAATGCCCGCCCGCACAAGTGAGAGTTTTTACTGCTTGCCTCAGTGCTTGCCAAACCTTACATTAGCCAGCAAGGTCGTCGGATCTCTCCCCAATTGAGAACGTTTCGAACATTATGGGCAGGGACGTCCAACCATGTTAACAATCTGATACGTCAGTTGGACAGAATTTGGCACGATATTCCTCAGGAGAACATCTAATAACTCCAATAACTGCTTGCATAAGGGTCACCGGTGAACCATTGCGTTACTGACTTTCTTAGTTTGTGAAGCTCTTTCTCCGTAATACATCATCAATTTCTTTTCTGAATTTGCAATCATTTGTTTGTTTGTACATGTACAATCGAATCTACCGATTTCCATCCTACTCGAGTAGTTCCTTCGTGATGCGTCGCTTTCTTTTTCTTTCTGTTTTTGCCTTTAGTATATTTGTTGCCCATTATCATCTATTATCAGCTACTATGTCTTCTGAATGTTCTCACATATCTAAACCCATAATGTGTAGATATAGCGACACCTGCTAGTTTAACTGCTTTTATCTTACAGTTTCTGTCTTTAAGACTATCTTCAGATACAAAAACATCAGTACCTTGACACTGTGATTTATAAGCGTATTCATCAAGGCCGTCTCTGTCAAAAGTTCCTATATGAACAAGCCATCACTCTAGGTATGTTAAATGAGCAACATGAAATGCATATATATATATTTGGTAAAACCACTGCAATTGGACCATATAGCATATACTGGCGAAAAGCCATATCAAGTATCCTATTGTTAAGAGATATTTATGTTTTATCACTCCTCATGAACGTAGTACACACTACTTAAATTTATTTTGATTATCTGATGCACTGCTTGCGTAATACGTTACTCGCTTCAATGGTTCGCACACCAAACAAATAAAGTGCAGTAACACTAATGCAGGATATAAAGCTTTACATTGACAGCCCTCATCCTGAGTTGACGTCACCATCTGTCTGGTGTCCAGAACTTAAAGAACAGAAGTCAGCTGATGATCACGCTCCTGACGCATTAGCTACTGTACTCTCACGCTGAGTGACGGATGACAGGTTCGTGATCCAATGACGTCAGCTCAGCATAATGGTGCTAATGCTGACAATTACCTGTCAACAGAGTGCAAAATTCCACTTAGCGTCTTCCTGGTAATGTAACAAATGTGCACGTTAACTACCTTACTAGGAAGTCTGATAAGATTACACAATTCAGAGTAAAGGTAGTAAAACGCAGACGGCATAAGGAGGGAAATTATGAATATATTTTTCTGTATGATTAACGGAAGAAGAAAAAGAATAATTACGGTTTAACGCACCGTCGACAAAACTCTTTAAAGATGTAGCGCAAGCTAGGACTGGGCAAGTATGAAGCCGAAAAACATCAACAAACTTCCGAAATGAGGTACCCCATAATTCAATTTTAAAAGATTAGAAAAATCACGAAAACCCACAATTTGGATAACCTGCTGATGTCCGAACAACATCACTTTGGTTCACTCCGAGACGCCTGGACACTTCCCTTGTTGAGAGCCCTTCCTGGCACAAAAAAAGTAACAATGCGGACGCGATCGAACTGCGGCACTGAACGTCTAGGCATGGTTGAACTATAGACATTACGAGCCGTGTACCTTCTTCCTGGTGGAATGACCGGAACTGATCGATGTCAGACCCCCTTCGTCTAATAGGCGCTGCTCATGCATGGTTGTTTACATCTTTGGGCGGGTTTAGTGACATCTCTGAACAGTCAAAGGGACTGTGTCTGTGATACAATATCCACAGTCAACGAATATCTTCAGGAGTTCTGGGAACCGGGGTGATGCAAAACTGGGCACATTGAGAAGTTGAGAAATCAAACGCCAGTCCGATACTGGAAGTCCGTGGAACATTACCCTTAAACCAGTGAGATAGAAGATAATTGATTTGTGCACAACTGCAATCTGGCAGTTTGTTAGTAATGTGGAAATACCGAATGAAGCAGTCTTTGTTTACTCTCTTTAAGTTTGAGTGAGATTTTAAGCAGCTTGTCGTAACTCAAATGTTAGTTGATTCGCTGTTTCCATCGTAAACATCCACCTACAAGGACATAACAGCATTAATGTTGTTGGGCGAAAGCTTGGGTTACTCACTATCAAGTGGGTACATGTCTCCTTTTTCTGGTTGTTTACGCTTTCTCATTTAGAAGACTAAAATCTTACTACTGGCGCAGAGCAAAAGCCCTAAACCATGCAAATCTGACTAGAGATTGTGAGTGACGAAATTTTGAGTGTGTTAACTAATACACCCCCTTACTATATGCCATACGTATAGAAACATAGTTACGGTCCGTGAAGAACTAAACTAAAGCCAGCCATCTTAAATCACATTCTGTTCCTAGTATTGACCGACGTACACAGTGACTAACAGAAAGTGGACGCTGAACACGAACTAAGGGATCAGTGAAACTAAATAACAATTAATTAACATAGGACATAATAGCCGTATTGTATATGACAAATTAACGCAGTCTTTTTATGTAATAGAACTGCGGATGTAACCAGTTCGAGGAATTTGAGAGAGAGCGTGGCTGGCAGAAATGCGCAAAAAGCAGGAAGAGAAATAGAGAGAAGTAGAGAGCTGTAAAAGCATCTTAATGCTGGAAAATGTGTGTGTGTGTGTGTGTGTGTGTGTGTGTGTGTGTGTGTGTGTGTGTGTGTGTAAGAGAAAGAGAAAGAGATAGAGCTATATTTTGAGGAATTTACTGAATGTTGTTAGGATGAACTGAATTCATCAACGAGCTCCAAAATGTCTTGGCAGAAGTCTTGGGATCGAATATATAGGACCTATTAATCCGTTTTTATGTTGTCAATATTTTGGTCTGTTTTGAGAATATGATGAACAATTGTCGAGTCGTTCCTTTGTTTTAGACGGAATTCAGCAGAGAGCGTTCGAGAAATATTATGGAAAAACTTCTTCCAGTTTATCGTAGATAGATCCAGTCACCGTTCTGGAAACTGATTTTTTTTTTATCAACACCAAACTGTTTAAACTATTACGACGATTTGGTTTGTGGATTAATTGTTAGCCAGATTTTTTCTTTGTAACAACAGCAAGGACAATAAATGAAATATTCATAAAAAAATTTTATTATTTCTCCATACTAGTCCTATCACTTATAAGAAAGAAAATACTGTTCATTCAAGTTTGTACAATGCAGGATGTGCCATCATCAATAACAACAGGGCGCTCAGGAAAGCAAATATTTAAAAGTAAATGTTTAAACATGAATTACGAATGATATACTATAGACCTTCTCAAGTGTTTGAGGTCAGCAACATTCTCTCTACGTGTAACACAAGATTCCGCTGATGGTAGCATCAGAAAATTGATTTACTTTGCATCCTTCATTTCATTAATGCCATAAGAAGAATTTTCTGAGATAATTCCACCTACATACACAATATATTTATTCGACAGAAACGTGATGTAATGATAATATATGATGTCCATCGTCAAAACTCATGTAGCCAATTGCTTAAAAAAACTTAAATTATACTCGTATTAGTTTACGATATTTCCAGTTTCATAGAATAGGTTTCCTACAAATTGAATGCTATGGTAGTTAAACTTTTCACTCCCAGTATCTTTGTTTCCTGATTTTGATGGAAGAGGGAGGGGGCAGGGGGTGATTTATATGTTTTTAAACTGTGTAGCCATTTTTGTTACTTATCTGTTTTTTATTTTAATTTCCTTGCTTAAATTCCAATGAAATAGCTCCAGCCTTGTTGCTCTATGCAACATACCTCATAAAAGCAGCAAGCCTGTAGGAATAAAGATGACATGATTTGTTATGAATAATGGTATGTGTTGCTTTCCTAAAATGTAAAATTTGTGTTTCTCATTTATTATATTTTCATTTCAGTTCAGGAAATGTTTTGAATTCCTCACATTGACAGTAAATTTAACGTTGCTACACACATTAACAAAAGTGTTACATCACGCATTTATTTCGAAATTCATGGCACAGAAAACAAATATTGCAGTGTGTTCACATCACCAAATTAGAAAAAAATATAACGACAAGTTCGTTTGTTTCCCATGAGGGTTTTTCTCATCACTCCTGAGCAATATCAATACGTGGTGTAACGTCCCCTTGCTTGGACGCAGGCACGAATCCTTCATGGCACACCGTAGATGATATCATCCTGTCCAAATTGTCCCAGTCTTCAGTGGCAATTCTGTGCAAGATGCGATCCGTGGTCATCGTCGACGTCCAAAAACACGTCGTTTCAGTCAATCCCACACATGTTTGCTTGGTTTCATGTCCGGAGAATAGGCAGATCACACCATTCAGGTGATCCTAGTATGCTGAAGTAGCGTGTTCACGAGAACACATCAGTTATTATCCATCAAGACTGAATTGTCACCAAAATGCTGGCGGTATGGTCCCACTACTCGTTGCACAATCTCGTCCCTGTACCCGTGGAGATTGCCCTCAACAGCCGCGATCGGTGTACGGTGACTCCATGTGATGCAATCCCAGAGCATCATTCCATCACCATCTATTTGCGCATGTGGGACATAATGTTCGAGGCATTCGATATGTCGGGTTGCCTCCCAACACGTTGTCTCCGATTATCAAAGTACACACAGGTACGTGTTTCGACCGTAAACAATAGCCAACACGAATCCTTGGGCTGGATGATTTCTTGCCGCTCTGTAAATGAGTCCACGGTGCTATGGTGACGATATGGTGCTCACCATAGTCGTCTCGAGCGGAGATTCGCATCACGCAATCGTCTCGTAACAGTTCGATGCGATGTGATACATGCCGTCGAGTAGCCTCTTTGGAACGGCGAATGCAGTTCTGGATCACTCTGGGTGTGACGATCTCGGGAGTGGGGAGGGGTGGTGGAGATAAGACGCATGAGGGAAGATAGGCCGTCAGGTTGAGGCCATGTACTTCCCTGCTACATTGGTGTGCAAACCGAAGAACAAACAGGCGAGTCCCGATTCCTTCTATCCACTACACCATGCCATGAAAGCAACTAAATGGTGTTTCACAAGAAGCTTATACCGGCCCTTCCGCAGCTCGCCTTGCTCGTATGAATGCCTGGCGACATAATGCGCAGACAGGGGTCGTCTATTTATCGCAAAGTGCGTTAACTGTATGTGGAACACAGATATGGGTTACTAATAACACTAACGTAAGAACCGCATATGGACGGATTCCACAGAAATCTCTACACGCTGTTCCACACTGCTGGAGGTGGAATTGATTCTTAAGCATCCTGTACGGAAGGTGTAACGTTCTTCCGGAAAAGGCAGTTTCCTCCACCACGAGCACTGCTCAGTTTTCAGTTTACAGACAGGCTATAACACCAAAGCATTTCCTGTCCAGTTCTCTTATGTGAGCAGACAAAATAACGTCACTGACCTAAATTAGTACTTATTTACAGTTCTCAAATGCGCTTTTATGTACAGTAAAAAGCTCAAACAGTTGGAGTTGTCAGCTGTCTACCACACTGAAGAACCTGCCCCAAGTGTAACGTGCTGTCAATATGTATTAGACAATGTTGGTTTCTTTGTCTCCACCACAAATACCTGTAATACTTTTCGTAGCACGAGGGGAATCAAGTGCATCACCCCAACCTCAGCTCTTCCAACATATGAAGAGACTCATAGGTGTATATTGGGTCCCTCTGGAACAGAAGTAGGTCACTTAGGTGTTATGGAACTTCAGATATTTTAACATAAGTAAAGCACTACATTACAGTAGAGTACTGCTCTCCACTTGAACATAATCAGTGATATTTCATCAGATATATTCACTCCCACCTTGCAAGTCATACTGTGGACTTAGGGTACTGTTTCATCTGTAGAAAGTATCACGTTGTTATATGATTAGCACCATATCTAGAACGAGATTTTCACTCTGCAGCGGAGTGTGCGCTGATATGAAACTTCCTGGCAGGTAAAAAGCTGTGTGCCGGACCGAGACTCGAACTCGGGCACTTTGCCTTTCGCGGGCAAGTGCTCTACCATCTCACCTGCCCAAGCACGACTCACGCCCCGTCCTCACAGCTTTACTTCCGCCAGTACCTCGTCTCCTGCTTTCCAAACTTCACAGAAGCTCTCCTGCTAACCTTGCAGAACTACCACGCCTGGAAGAAAGGATACTGCGGAGACATGGCTTAGCCGCAGCCTGGGGTATGTTTCCAGAATGAGATTTTCACTCTGCAGCGGAGTGTGCGCTGATATGAAACTTGCAGGAGAGCTTCTGTGAAGTTTGGAAAGAAGGAGACGAGGTACTGGCCGAAGTAAAGCTGTGAGGAGGGGGCTTGAGTCGTGCTTGGGTAGCTCAGATGGTAGAGCACTTGCCAGCAAAAGGCAAAGGTCCCGAGTTCGAGTCTCGGTCCGGCAAACAGCTTTAATCTGCCAGGAAGTTTCAGCACCATACCTGTTGTAAAATTGGCTTATGTTATCCGAGTAAGTCAATGAGGTTTTCCTTCAATAAGCAGTTTAGCGCATGTCAGGTTTGTAAATGAACAGCTACGTTCGAAACTAGTCAGTAGTATAAAATACAGGCGACTGTGACAAAAATTTGAAATAAAGATTTATAAACGTTGAACGTCTCTTTCCCAAACCATAATACCAGCTGTAATTGAACACTGCATTAGTATAGGTCGTCCCACAGAGTACAAGTTCATTGAAACCTATATCTCTAAGTCTCTTTTAAATCAGTTAGAAACCTAGCTGTGAGAGTAGGCCTACCATTGACAATGGTTAAATTATCCCTAATGACGATTTTTACTTAGATAAATCTTAGAACATGGGTTCTTTTTTCTTCATCCACAGACAATAGTGCATCTGTCATTATGTCCAACATACAAACTTTTTGATCTCAGGACAATGATAGGTAATCGCAATAGAAGCCAAGGAGGTAGAGAAAAGAGAGGAGATGGCACTGCAGACTTAACGCTGAGCGTTGTTTTGAAGACAGAGCAGGCGGGGTCTGCCGCCTACTTAAAAAGCCCAAGACATTAGCAGACTGCTGTTTACGATAGCTTCTTATTCATTATTTCTGTCGTGTGCACACAACAACTCCTTTAAATACTGGAAATTACACTGCTTACTTGGAGAATATTGTGTCAGGAAGGCAATCTGGAACATACTTCTGTCCTTAAATAGGTATTTACTCCAGTAACACGACGCATTAGGCCTCTTTAATGTATCTTATTTTTTATTGATATATTTCGAACAACTAATCCATTCACTTCCATCATCGATAGCATATGAAGCTGGAACAACGAAACCAATACTTGTTTCATTACTACTACTGTTTCTTGTTAGTTATATTTTCAGCTTTCAACTCCTATGCACAACATTTTTAATGTTCACGCTTGCAAAAAACTTACCTACGTGCTCTTTGCTAGCCCATAAACGTATTCAGTGGCGTAAGATGCAAGGCATGCTTTCGTATCTTGTGTATGTCAACAAAGTGAAAGATTGTTGGAATGTCAAAGGAACAGAACAGCATAGAGGTGTACCTCTATGTAGAATAGAATTCTTGTTTTATTAGGTTGTCAGCGCTTTAGTTCACTATAATTTATGCGTCTACACACTTTAACATCTTACCTATGAAACGTCCTTCTGTGTGACCAATAATAGCAGTTTACAGAGTAAAAAAACGATATAATTTTTGGGAATTTTCCAGCATTGTGCCATAATATACATGTGAGTAATGGGATGGCCTCATAGGCTTAGACCCTATAAAATGTGTATTTTGCTTTAACATGTATGTAAATCAGTTTTCTTTAGTAACTATAGCGAAACTCGTGTAACATATAGACCTATCTTTCCAACAGTTGCCTATTTTCATTATTTTCCCGGAATGTTTCTCGCTGGTAACTCTGCCAGTTTTTTTAGAAATAACCAAACATATCACAGTTGCAATGTATGTCTAATTCGATCATCTGCTGCAGTTTCCTTCCGAATTTCATTTTGAAGTTCTCTAAATATATAAATCTGTACCATTCTATGTGATATACCAATAGTTATTTAGTTTAATGTTTCATGTATCATTCGCATTATAAATCATAATGATCTGGAAGGAGTTTTTTTTCTTTTCGTAAATATACCTCCTTGCTGTTCATTTACTAGATTTTTGTTTTTCAATTAAAGACAGACGGACAGATAGTAATTCCTACCCATCACCATTTACACATTACAATAATAGACAGTTTTCTGCTGAATAGGAGGAGTTGTCAGACAGAAATGTTTTCAGTTTAGTTTCAAATTTTACTTTGCTATCTGTCTGGCATTTTATATTACTGAAAAAGTGATCAAAACTGTTGGATAGGTTGCTACTTAAACACCGAAGAGTAGGCAAGCACGACGAAAGCAGTCTTCACGCAAGTTTTCTGCAAAAGTCTCCCTCAGAAAGGAAGCAAAATACACACACACACACACACACACACACACACACACACACACACACTCTCTCTCTCTCTCTCTCTCTCTCTCTCTCTCTCTCTCTCTCTCTCACACACACACACACACACACACACACGCGCGCGCGCATACATTCATATAGTCGTACACACAAAACTCTCACACACGTGACCCCTTTCTCCGGCTGTTATAGCCAGAATCTTTTTTTAAAGAGAGAGGAAATGCGAACAATGAATAATTACCGGCGGGACGGAATTTTGGTCATGAGATGCTGCACCAATAATCAGCGCGGTCATGCAGCCGTATGTTATGTGGAGACGAAACCGTTGTTGCAGCGTGGCACGGATGTCGGAGCATTTGCGCGTTTGGAAGGCAATGAAAAACACAGGAATGAATAAAAGCAAACAGTGCAACCATAATTGATGTATGCAAAAGAAAATATTGCTTCAACAGCTCCACTTGCGGATGAAATGTGATCCCTTTAAACTTCAGATTACGTTCCGATCGATTGCTACACCCGTAAACGACGCAGGTTGGCATTTTTTATTAAACAACTAAGTCTACACACAAGAAAAGCACCAGATTCTCTTTGGGATACGTCACCAAAAGTCGGTAGATATCCACAATGGTCGAAACTGGGTACGGGCGTGTCAGGGTTCATCACCGACAAGTATCACCGCCGTGAACCATGAAGGTACAAATGTGGCGAACCTAATGTTTTGGGCTACGTAAGGTGGCGGACCTCCGCTTCAAGTTTGTGACATACTGACCACCCCCTCCTTTTACCTCCATGACAGGAAATCACACATTCAACTTTTTTGACACTCCTCACTAATATCTGTCTGCTTCAATATCAGTGGCTTCATGTGCTATCTCGCTGACTGCGAACATTAATTGCAAACATCTATACGGGTTACTAAGAATATGATCGGAGTCACGCAGCCGGAATACCGAAACAAGAACTTAATTACACTGGGTGTATGTTTGGAATTTCAGTAATTACTCGTAGGTACTGATGAGTCATCGTTGTATTGTAGTTTATCTTCTGTTTTGCCTTCTTCTATTTTGTTAGTTCTTAATTATTTGAAAACAGGTGCTTATTTGCCATTATTAACAGAGAAAATGTTGCTATTGCCTTCAGCTGTTCTTCTTTCTTGAGCGAGGAATATTTATTCTCGTTTTTTCTTCTTCTCCCCCTCTGTTGTGTAAGTCTCGTCTTGATAGATCGAATGGAACGTTACGCGCTTACAACGGATAATGTCAATAATTTGTTGTTGCATCATTACAGCGCTGAAAGATATGTATGAGTATAGCTGATAAACTAGTGAAGTTCGAAGCGTTGATTCCAGGAATACTTTCTGTTAACCATTACCAACAAACTGGAATGTGTTTTGCTCTCACTTTCTGACATTAAAGTGGCCCAGTAAAGATTTCCTCATGGGTAATTCCCTGTCTGTTCAACGCAGAAAGGTGACATTTTCAACCAGAACATCGCAGATTTCTTTCAAATTTGGTGCATTCAATAATCGAAATAAAACGTGGACAACTACGAATTTGCAGAGATGTTTGATAATTCCGAAGGAAACTGGGTGAAATTTACCTGTGTCTGTCTGCAAATACATGACTATAACTCTGGACCTAACCTAGTTACGGCAATTAAACTCGTATCATTGAAAAGCTAATGAGTAGAGCTGTATGATATGCTGCATTGCGAATTTCTAAGAAGTTTCTCATTGAAGATCATTGACCTTAACCTTTGACCTTGAGGTCTTAAAACACTCTACCTCCATTTTTTTGTTTGGAAACTTATTGTATTGTCCCAATATGCTACTATACACATGGTAAATATCAAGAGAGCACACCAAAGACATGCTCAAAAATTTATTTTGTCAGCATCAGTACCTACACTATCAAAACGCAAAAGTTAGCTCATAAATATGAAACACAAATTATGGAATATGTATGGACAAAAATATGATTTATCTTATTGTACTGGTGTTACACAGCACTTACAGTGTAGTTTCAATGAAAAGGCGATAACAAGTGGTTAAATCTCGTTTCACAGGTTTCCAATAACTAAACTGTTAATTTTAGCCAGATCTGATGCAGAGAGAGGGAGAGTATGTCCTAGCAGTTGGTGTCACTGGATCCAGTCTTGTGAGAATGTCACATCTTCTGATAACACAACTGTCTGGTATAGCAGGAAACACAAATGATGGAGATGGTCCATATGAATTCAAAAATGTGATATGTAAGTTTGTAAGACATATGCAGTCCACCAATAACGATCATACAAAATGGCAAGAAGTCAATGTGTGTCTTTTAATAGCATTTCTTTTCATATAACAATCACTGACTCTTCTCTTTCCACTAAAGAATCCAGTATTTACATTTGGGTATGTATCTTTAAAATAAGCATACAATTCCTTAAGAGTGCGCAGCCTTAGCTGCTTCTGCTTATTCATTCCAATTCTATTTTCTTTCACAGACACATTCCTTTCTTCCTAGCGTCATAGGCTCGCATTACGATCACGGTAAAAATTACGTCAGAGCCATGTTTTACCTGGCTCTGAATGTGGTGTCACTAACATACAGTGTTCTGCTACTAACTGTTTTGCTCTTCGTACCATGTAATCTGAAGTGGAACATTTCTTACACTCCAGCTCTTTGGAAGTGCTGCGAAAATTTGTATTTTGCCGTATATACGTACTGTGTTGCGAAATTTATCTTTCAGTTAGGCTGTGATTTGCTTTTCTCCATTTTTCACGCTCTTCTTTTTCCAGTTGTGTCGTGCAAATACGTTCCATCACTGAGGCAGCTTGTCCCAGCTTTTGCTTTGGGTACTTTTTCTCATGCTGAAGCCTGTGTTTCTTCACTAGTATTTAAATTATCGAGTGCCAGATAATATGGATATGATGTCTGTTACTTCATCTTCACCTAACATCAGCTCTTGACGTACCTAGCACAGCTGGCGTAACACCTGCAGGGGTTGATGGGTTTTGTGATATTTGGTTTGTAATTTACTGCAAATTAAATGGAATGCATCATTACAGTTATGCCTTGAAACACGTTTTACACAAACTACTACTAAATACTACTTACATCACACGTACACTTCAGTTTGAGTAAACAATCCACACCCATGAAACAAGCTGATAATGACTGGCTGAAATAAAAGTCTCTCTAATTGGCTGATCATAGTAATAAATTTTCACCAATTTGTCATAATAATAATGATGATATTGACTGCTGTTCTAAGAAAAAACTCAGATACATAGCTTCTTGCTGAATTTTTTAGTTTAGTGATGTGGACGAAATAAATTTTTGGTCATAATGCCTTCGATGTATCATCTTGATATTTACTGTGTTTATAGTAGCATACTGGAGTAGTACAAAATATTTCTTTCAAAAGAATTAAAGATGTGGCCTTTTGAGATATGCAAGGTCCACTGTTAAAGTCGATGACCTTGAATGAGAAAATTCTTAGAAAGCTGCCATGTTGCATATCTATGAAAGGTTTGACTCATTAGTATTTCAATTAAACAAGTTTCATTGCTGATTCCAGATGAGAACTAAAAATACAGTCATCTATATTGAAACAGATACATGTAAATTTCGCACAATTTTCAAACTTCGCAGACATGTAACTTCCTTCACAGTTGTCATATACCTTTGCAAATTGGTAGCTTTCCATGTCTTATCTAGATCGTTGAATGCACCAAATTTCTAAGAAATTTGAGTGGATCGGGAAGAGTGTCTCGCTCAATTGAAATGGAATTACTCTCACATAGTGATGAAACGCAACAGTATCCGTGAATCTTGCTATCAATATTTTCCTAGTTTACAGCGCAGTATAATCTACTAACACAGCGCCGATTTCATCTTTTTAAAACTATTTCTCACTCCTTCTGCTTCTCCCTCTCCTTCTTCTTTTCCTTCTACTGTTTCTTCTTCTATATTTTATTGATTAGACTGTTCCATTTTCAAGGATTGTCTCCCTCTCTCTTCTTAATCAACATTTACTCTACTTGCTATTTTACTGGCTAATGCTGCTTAAATGTCATGTGTTGACCATCCTCTGCACATCTTCACATCGTTATTGGAAAATTTAATTACGCTTCATTCTTTTGACTCTACTTCTAAATGTTGTCACACTGTATTCGTCATCGTGTGTTCTGCTCTCGATTAACTTCTGATTCTTCTCAGAAATTTCGTATTTGTGCCTTGTATTTTTTCTAAAGTTCTTTCGTAAGCATTCAGTATTTGGTGATCTGTTAGGGAAGGCATAGTCTCATCAACATTAATTTTTATTATATCAAAACAGTGTCACTTGTATTTCCAAATATACCAAAGTTCACATCTATATCTTCATTACTATTTTGGTGGCTTTGAGATCGTAAGCAGATGAGAGATGACAGATGTCCCAAAATATTATTATCCGCAGTAATTTCATTTCTTACCAGAGATTTGCCTCCAAAATCCATCAGTTTCATCTTAGTTGTAGTAATGCCAGTATCTTGCTGATTTCGTGATTGATTCAGTGATTAAATTAACTTCTTCTTATTCTACAAAAGGACAGTTTGATGGAAATAAATTATGTAACATATTTTACTTTAATGCTGTGATATGGTTAGTATGTAGTTCATCTAATTTTTTTACTCGTGCCTTTAATATAAATATTTAAATGGTTAGATGATACTGGACACATTTGCAAATGCCCTTTCACTTTTAAACATTTCATTGTTCATTATTTTAAATGATTTCATCATAATCTTCTATGGTTTTTCTAGTCTATCACCATTATTACTAACTCTCTCAAGTATACATTTGTGTTCAAATAGTACATTTAATAATATTATCAAAATCTCTTATGATACCGATAAAAGCTATGTGTTTTTAAAACTTGGTAACTTTTACAATCGTTGAGAAAATGCTGGGCTACTATTTCCCATACTCCAGTTATTTTTCTAGTTTGCAGGTATGTACTCATTATGTGTAACAGTTCCATGTGATTTCCTCTTTAACATGATCTACAGCAACCAGACCATTTATGTCATGACTCTAGCACAACTTAGCAACCAGAAGATGTTCAGCATACGAAAGCAATTGTAATGTAATAAATGTGTGCTGAGTTGGGTTCCGTTCATCATTAATCTCGTGTTTAATTGTTTTTCTATTTATAATTTCTTTTAAGACTATTTCAAGTTCTCCTGTTGCAAGGGATGGACTTCATCAGTTTCATCATTTCTTTCTTCTTTTGAGAAACTGGTCATAACACAATAAATATGTAATAATACACCTGAGATGAACTTTATTAATCATTAACCTTGTGTTTCAATTGTTTTTCTATTTATAATTTCTTTTAAGAATATTTCAGGCTCTTCTGTTTTATGGGACACAGTTCATCAAGCTCATCATTTCCTTCTTCTTCTGACAGAATGTCCAGTTCAGTCTGCCAGCAAATAGTTCTTTGTTATTCTTCTCATACTTGTGTATACATTTTAAAGATTTATTCATGTTTCTTGCTATTGGCTCTCTGTTATATGATACTGTGATATGTACATATTGTTTCAAGTTTACCTTTATTATGATATGGTGGTATAATCTATTATCAGCTACTGGGCTCTGTATGTGCACATACTTCCACAGATTTGTTTAACTATAAAATTATCACTTATCTTATATGGTGCTGGTGGTAGGTTAGGTACACCAATACAAAAATAAAATTATAGAAGAAATTTTGCTTTCCACAGGTCTTATGAATTTACCTAAAGTTGTTTGCAGTACTTATCTAAGTGTTATTTTTAATATCTCTCTTGCTTCTTAATGTCGCCCTTTGGCTCTTCTGAGTTTTATTGTAGATATTGTCTGTAGGTAAAGTTTATAATTTTTGAGTCTTTTTCCAGTTGCTTAGTTCCAGATCCCCCGAATGCTTCTTTTTCCCCAGGAAATAGCTACAACTAATATTTCTATCCTACTACTACTTCTACTAATCTTTTCAATAGATGTTTCTTCTTTCATGAAGAACTTTTATTATTTCTTCTTGACTCACATACTCTTTCTACTTTTCGTCTCAGGGATGGCATTGCCATAGATTTCGGATCTTCCACTTTCAGCAGTCTTGTTTTCCTATTAGTTGATAGAGGTCTGATCCAATGTCACGTCCATAGACATCCATATCGATTTATTAAAGGATAATCTATTACACTGGTGAACAACCATTCGCACTTGGTGTGTAACATTTCAGTTCTTACGTACACTCCTGGAAATGGAAAAAAGAACACATTGACACCGGTGTGTCAGACCCACCATACTTGCTCCAGACACTGCGAGAGGGCTGTACAAGCAATGATCACACGCACGGCACAGCGGACACACCAGGAACCGCGGTGTTGGCCGTCGAATGGCGCTAGCTGCGCAGCATTTGTGCACCGCCGCCGTCAGTGTCAGCCAGTTTGCCGTGGCATACGGAGCTCCATCGCAGTCTTTAACACTAGTAGCATGCCGCGACAGCGTGGACGTGAACCGTATGTGCAGTTGACGGACTTTGAGCGAGGGCGTATAGTGCGCATGCGGGAGGCAGGGAGGACGTACCGCCGAATTGCTCAACATGTGGGGCGTGAGGTCTCCACAGTACATCGATGTTGTCGCCAGTGGTCGGCGGAAGGTGCACGTGCCCGTCGACCTGGGACCGGACCGCAGCGACGCACGGATGCACGCCAAGACCGTAGGATCCTACGCAGTGCCGTAGGGGACCGCACCGCCACTTCCCAGCAAATTAGGGACACTGTTGCTCCTGGGGTATCGGCGAGGACCATTCGCAACCGTCCCCATGAAGCTGGGCTACGGTCCCGCACACCGTTAGGCCGTCTTCCGCTCACGCCCCAACATCGTGCAGCCCGCCTCCAGTGGTGTCGCGACAGGCGTGAATGGAGGGACGAATGGAGACGTGTCGTCTTCAGCGATGAGAGTCGCTTCTGCCTTGGTGCCAATGATGGTCGTATGTGTGTTTGGCGCCGTGCAGGTGAGCGCCACAATCAGGACTGCATACGACCGAGGCACACAGGGTCAACACCCGGCAGCATGGTGTGGGAAGCGATCTCCTACACTGGCCGTACACCTCTGGTGATCGTCGAGGGGACACTGAATAGTGCACGGTACATCCAAACCGTCATCGAACCCATCGTTCTACCATTCCTAGACCGGCAAGGGAACTTGCTGTTCCAACAGGACAATGCACGTCCGCATGTATCCCGTGCCACCCAACGTGCTCTAGAAGGTGTAAGTCAACTACCCTGGCCAGCAAGATCTCCGGATCTGTCCCCCATTGAGCATGTTTGGGACTGGATGAAGCGTCGTCTCACGCGGTCTGCACGTCCAGCACGAACGCTGGTCCAACTGAGGCGCCAGGTGGAAATGGCATGGCAAGCCGTTCCACAGGACTACATCCAGCATGTCTACGATCGTCTCCATGGGAGAATAGCAGCCTGCATTGCTGAGAAAGGTGGATATACACTGTACTAGTGCCGACATTGTGCATGCTCTGTTGCCTGTGTCTATGTGCCTGTGGTTCTGTCAGTGTGATCATGTGATGTATCTGACCCCAGGAATGTGTCAATAAAGTTTCCCCTTCCTGGGACAATGAATTCACGGTGTTCTTATTTCAATTTCAAGGAGTGTATTTGGGTTGCAGAATAAAAATATTCTCTTCGAAATGTGGCACCATATGATATTTTCAAAGTATTTAATATTATGTACTAATTTACACTTTCAGTCGATTTTGGTGTTTCACGTCCTTATATATACAGGATATGGAAAGCATTGCAATGAAGTGAGCTTTCTTGTGTTATACACTGTTAGTTTTGAAAACTGCTGCTATGTGAGAGGTGACGTTAATCTGTCAGATTCTTAACCAGAATTTTTTCAAGTGGTGATGTCAGTTTGTATTGAAAAGTGAACTTTTAAACGTCTTAAAGAGGTCACATATCTCCGCAAGTTTTCATTACAGCAATTTCCTGTGGGTTTTCCATGTGACCTTCATTTTCTCGTTTATGGCTTTCTTTGTTTTATCTGTCCAATTTGTACTGGTCCTTTTAGCTCTTGTCTCTGGCTGGACTTCCCGCTTGTCTATTTTGCTTCTGTGCTTTCTGTGTCCTGAACGGTGAATTGAGCATCAGTAAGGTCTCTTCGTCCTTGTTCGGCATATCTCATACCTTTAAGGTTTTCAGTGGCTGTGAGCATCTGCGTGTGAGTCTACACTCAGGGAGCCTGTATATTTATCCATAGAATTTAAGGCGTCTTTCCTAATGTCAGCAGCATTATTTGAAATTTCCTCTGTAGTTTTGTTGGTTTGCAGTCTATATCCAGCTTCAGTTTTTCGTAGTCCATATTTTCCTAATGATCTTTCGTTCTTCTTTTTGTAGATCTTGTAGTAGCATCTTGTTATGGAGTGACACGGTTTCTGCTGCGTATAGCACCTCGGGTTTAGTGACAGTGCTGTAGTGCCTGATCTTTGCATGCATGAACTTGCACTTTTTGTTGTAAAGTTAGTGTGTTTGACCGTAGACTCTCTTTACTTTCTGTGCTCGAGTTTCTTGAGTTTTTTTTTTTTTCTAGTCCAGTGGGTTCCAAAATTTCCGCAAGGTATTTAAAATGTGGAACTCTGTTTATCCAACCATTGTGGCGAGATTCTGTATGTTTAAGAGTGTAGACATAAATTCCGTTTTCTCAAAAGAAATTTGCAAGCCAACCTTCTCAGAGCATTCCTTGATTATTTCTGTTTGATGTATTGCATTTTGTTCATTTTCTGTCAAAATTGCAAGGTCAACAGCAAAGACTGGGCAAGTGACTTCAGTTTTCCTTCCAACCTTCGCTGGTTTCTATAAGACACGTTTTCTAAGCTCACTCTCCCATTCCCTTATGACTTTGTCCAAAATGATATTGAACATAATTGCAGATATTTCCAGAATGAGATTTTCACTCTGCAGCGGAGTGTGCACACAGTTTTAATCTGCCAGGAAGTTTCATAATTGCAGATAGTCCATCTCCTTGTCTTACTCCAGTTCTGATCTCAAAACATTCCAAGGTTTCTCCCATGAATTTTAACTCAGATTTTGTGTTGGAAAGTGTCTGTTCAACGACTTTACGTGTTTTCTGGTCAAGTCCAAGTTCTGTTAGAGTGTTGACAAGGGATTTACGGTCGACTGAGTCATACGCCTTCTTGAAGTTGACGAACGTACATATGGTGATCTTATGTCTAATAGCTCTGTATTTCAAAGTTGTTTTTAGATTAAATTTTTTTTCAGGGCGGGAACGTCCTGGTTGGAACCCTGCTTGATACTCACCAATCTTGTATTCAATTTGTTCCTGTGTTCCTGTGTTCTCTGTTGTCCTAATTTCTTTTATAATTTCCGTGAGCTCCTCAAGTTATTTAGGGCCTAAATTTTTCAATAGTTCTGCTACTATGTTGTCTATACCAGCCTCTTTGTTGTTTTGGAGTGGTAGATGTGCTTGAGGATTTCTTCTTTTGAGGGTGGTATTGAGTCTTGGATGGTGAGTGCGTGTTCAACAAGTGGGAATCCTTCTGTGGGTTCTGGACAATTTAATAAATAGGCGAAGTAAACTGTGAGTTCTTTGCAGTTTTCTTCATTAGTAAGTGCTTATTTTCCATTTTGTTTTTTAAAGCAGATATTTTGTGATGTGTATCATCGTATCCTATTAACAAATGCCCTGTAGAAATTTCTTATATTGTAATTTCGAAAGTCACTCTCCAGTTGTTCCTTTAGGTATCTTCTCTTGGTTTGTCTGATGGTTCTGACTTTTTCTTTCCGTACTTTGAAGAGATTTTGTTTTGTTTCTGCGTTTTCTTGCTGCTTATTTCTGGAAGGCTAATTTGTGTGCTTTAAGGACGTTTTCACAGTTGTCATTCCACCATCTATGTTTTTTTTTCTTTTTGTTCAGCGGTAGTAGGTCCTGTGCTTTACGTATAATCTTGTTTTTGAACTCTTCCCAAGTGTTTCCGTCTCCTTTCTCCCATTCGTCCTTTATGTTTGTTTGGTGGAGACCGTTTACATCGAATTTGTGCAGGTGCGATTTCTTGGTATTGAACTTTTTCATGGAGTGAATTTTACTTTTACTCGTGTAAGGTAGTGTTCTGAGTCGATATTGGCACCTCTTCGGACTTGTACATCATTAATTTATCATTTTTGTGTGTGAGTGATTAGCATATGGTCCATCTGAATTCCCCAAATTCTTGAATAGGAAGCACAAAGTCTTTTGCTTTCTAGGGTGCTTTCATCAAGATGTCGTCATTATCTTCAGGTTGAATTGTTGGCCGTGCATGTGATCATTGATGGACAGCCCTCTCGCAGTGTCCGGAGCAAGTATGGTGGGTCTGACACACCGGTGTCAATGTGTTCTTTTTTCCATTTCCAGGAGTATATATATATATATATATATATATATATATATATATATATATATATATATATATATATATATATATATATAAGGTCTGACACACCGGTGTCAATGTGTTCTTTTTTCCATTTCCATATATATACTCCTGGAAATGGAAAAAAGAACACATTGACACCGGTGTGTCATACCCACCATACTTGCTCCGGACACTGCGAGAGGGCTGTACAAGCAATGATCACACGCACGGCACAGCAGACACACCAGGAACCGCGGTGTTGGCCGTCGAATGGCGCTAGCTACGCAGCATTTGTGCACCGCCGCCGTCAGTGTCAGCAGTTTGCCGTGGCATACGGAGCTCCAACTCAGTCTTTAACACTGGTAGCATGCCGCGACAGCGTGGACGTGAACCGTATGTGCAGTTGACGGACTTTGAGCGAGGGCGTATAGTGGGCATGCGGGAGGCCGGGTGGACGTACCGCCGAATTGCTCAACACGTGGATCGTGAGGTCTCCACAGTACATCGATGTTGTCGCCAGTGGTCGGCGGAAGGTGCACGTGCCCGTCGACCTGGGACCGGACCGCAGCGACGCACGGATGCACGCCAAGACCGTAGGATCCTACGCAGTGCCGTAGGGGACCGCACCGCCACTTCCCAGCAAATTAGGGACACTGTTGCTCCTGGGGTATCGGCGAGGACCATTCGCAACCGTCCCCATGAAGCTGGGCTACGGTCCCGCACACCGTTAGGCCGCTTCCGCTCACGCCCCAACATCGTGCAGCCCGCCTCCAGTGGTGTCGCGACAGGCGTGAATGGAGGGACGAATGGAGACGTGTCGTCTTCAGCGATGAGAGTCGCTTCTGCCTTGGTGCCAATGATGGTCGTATGCGTGTTTGGCGCCGTGCAGGTGTGCGCCACAATCAGGACTGCATACGACCGAGGCACACAGGGCCAAAATCCGGCATCATGGTGTGGGGAGCGATCTCCTACACTGGCCGTACACCTCTGGTGATCGTCGAGGGGACACTGAATAGTGCACGGTACATCCAAACCGTCATCGAACCTATCGTTCTACCATTCCTAGATCGGCAAGGGAACTTGCTGTTCCAACAGGACAATGCACGTCCGCATGTATCCCGTGCCACCCAACGTGCTCTAGAAGGTGTAAGTCAACTACCCTGGCCAGCAAGATCTCCGGATCTGTCCCCCATTGAGCATGTTTGGGACTGGATGAAGCGTCGTCTCACGCGGTCTGCACGTCCAGCACGAACGCTGGTCCAACTGAGGCGCCAGGTGGAAATGGCATGGCAAGCCGTTCCACAGGACTACATCCAGCATGTCTACGATCGCCTCCATGGGAGAATAGCAGCCTGCATTGCTGAGAAAGGTGGATATACACTGTACTAGTGCCGACATTGTGCATGCTCTGTTGCCTGTGTCTTTGTGCCTGTGGTTCTGTCAGTGTGATCATGTGATGTATCTGACCCCAGGAATGTGTCAATGAAGTTTCCCCTTCCTGGGACAATGAATTCACGGTGTTCTTATTTCAATTTCCAGGTGTGTATATATATAATTTGCGAAATAATAAATAAAAATAAAATTGTATCGATTTTATTCCCAGTAAGTGGTGAACACTCATAAAACTATATTGTCAGGTATGCAGGCAAATGGATAATGCATCTGAACTGTCTCCTCAAGCCCAGGATGTTAAACAGACATTCTGTATAGATATGAATCTGGCCCTGTAAGACAGCTAATATTAGGTGCGGATCATAACAAATTAATTAGAAATGCTGCTATCACATAACTATAATGCATGAATTAATAAAAGTGAAAGTTTGAGATCTATTCTAGAAAGACAAAACAGCTGTTCTCTTTTTCATTCTACATGTAATTTATCAACTGTGCTTTCAGGGGTCAAGTGATACACAACAATCATGTTCAATTACTTTCAACATTCAATAACAAAATATTTAACTCTTGGACATATTTAATTGGCAATTATTAAATTGTTATCTCTACAAAATGAAAATGTTAGCACAGGCAAGAATGATCAAAAATCTTAATGTAATAAATTTACTTCAACGATGTCGTCCTCACCATGTCGTGTTTGCGTTGCCAGGTATGGCTTCAGCCAACCGCGATCTCGTTAGAGATGAATTTTTCCTCTTCTTCCCGGTCGCCACTAGCCCTGTTAAAGCCATGCAGCCACTTACCCTCGATCCCGCCCGTATTTACGTTAAAAGGAATAATATTTTGTTCTGGCCTTAACCCTTCCTGCACTGAAGCTCGGCGTTCTCTTGTTAAGTGGGGTTTTACAATGCCATTAACCACCTGAATGGTTCGTCTCCAAAATGGATTTCACTTTATCTTATTTATACATGCCGCTGTACTTACACTGGTAGATATTGATTTGTTAGTTTTCGGTATTTGAGATTACTGTAATTGTTTTTGTTCATAATACAGTTTTCTGAGGATCTCATACTGTATCGTACTGTCGATATGGACCGAGCTCATATATAAACATATAAGACTGCCATGTATTTGGCAAAATGAACAGTCAACATTGGTATACGAGGATCAGTGTGTCCTCGTATAACACATGAAAGAGACAGTCCCAAGGCAGTGTGTGAAGCAGACGAATGCACAGTTGTGTAATCGGTCCTTCATTTTTCATCGAATCTACCGCCAACGGGGATATTTTCCTGAATATATTACAAGAGTTTGCTGTGCCACAAGTGGAGCACTTGTAACGTGATGTCATACTACAACCTGATGGTTCACCACCTCATTGGTCCCTAAATATCCATCATCTTGTAGATGAGAAGTTTCCAGATAGGTGGATTGGATGAGATTGTCCGTTTCGGTGTCTGCCACAATCCTGTGACCTCACAGAACTAGCCTTCTTCTTGTATGGCTCTGTAAAGAAGCAGATGTACTGAACCAATGTTACCGACCTACGGAACTTATAATTTTTTTTTCTGTGGTAAGATCCCATGGGACCAAACTGCTGAGGTCATCGGTCCCTAGGCTTAAACACTACTTAAACTATCTTACGCTAAGGATATCACACGCACCCATGCCCGAGGGAGGACTCGAACCCCCAGCAGGGGCAGCTGCGCGAACCGTGGCAAGGCACCTCAGATCGCGCTGCTACCCTGTGCAATTAAAATAAAATCGATATTATTTATTATTCCACAAATGTGATGTAACAGAAAAATCTGGTTGTACCCCAGAGTTAGTGTCCCAAGACAGAATAAACTGAGGCATTTATGAACTAGTTACTTGAAAAAGTTTCACTTCTTACCAAGTTTCATTGGGATTTATCCCAGTGCAACTCACGTACATCTGTAAATATCATTTTTCTTTAAAAGTTGTTTATGACATTTAAGCGATTTATAATTTTAAGGCTTATTAATAGTTTATTGGCGTGACTTTTTCCAATTATGCAAGTACCTCAGGTATTGGTGCAATAGCTACTATTGTATTAATTTATCTGCAAACAATTAGATTCTTAATTTTATTGATTTTGTAAATGTTCCTCTTCATCTTTACTTAAACAGTTTGTACTTCTTGTTGTATTTCTTGTGCTCGGCTAATGCCTGCTTACACTCGCTGGTATGGACTTAACTCGTTCCTTAGTGAAATTTTAGTTTTTGCAGGTTATGAAAGCGATTATCGCTGTCCTAGCACTAGACCGTTCTTCCAGTGCATCAGTTTACAGATCAGTATGAATTCATTGGATTTTATTATTGATTTGTGTTTCTCCTTTGATTCCAATAAACATATTTCGATTTTTCACTTTTTTTAATTTTATTTACTTACATCCATACGAGTGTCTCAAGGTCTAGCTGACAATATTCAACCTTTCAGCAGTTTTGAGCTTAGCCAGTTATAAATCTATGTCCGGCTGAACTTTCTGAAAACAAATGTTACACTCATAAAATAAAAATAACGAAACAATGTGTAGAAAATACTGCGTATCCACCAATTGTCTGTATAATTTTAAATTTTAACAACTATAAAAGTACAGTAAATAACGTCAGTTGGTTTTCAGCATGGGACAAAATAGCCCAAAGTTTTCTGTCCTGCATGTCAGTGTGTGCACTGCTAGTGGCACAGACAACGCCCGGTTGGTATTCAGCTACTCTCCATGTGCATTTCAGGAATTTTACGACGACATATACAACTGTACTGCGAACGCATTGCTTCAAGTTCTGGCCACGCGGGGTAGCCCCGCCGTCTCAGGCGCCTTGACACGGTTTGCGCAGCTGCCCCCGTCGGGGGTTCGAGTCCTCCCTCGGGCATGGGTGCGTGTGATGTCCTTAGCGTAAGATAGTTTAAGTAGTGTTTAAGCCTAGGGACCGAAGACGTCGGCAGTTTGGTCCCATGGGAACTTACCACAAAAAAATAAAATATTCATGTTATGTAGGCCGGCAATATTGGTCCAGTACATCTGCTTCTTTACAGAACCACACAAGAAGAAGGCTAGTTCTATGAGGCCACAGGATTGTGGCAGACACCGAAACGGACATTCTCATACAAAACACTTACGTATCTGCAAACTTCTCAACCACAAGTTGATGGACATTAGGGGCCAGTGAGGTGGTGCACCATCCGGTTGTGGTATGACGTCAGGTTACAGGTGCTCCACTTGTGGCACAGCAAACTCTTCTAATATGTTCAGGCAAATATACCCGATGGCGGTAGATTCGATGAAAAATGAAGGACAGATTGCGCAATCGTACATTCCTCTGCTCCACACTTTGTCTTAGGACTGTCTCTTTGCATTTCACGCGTTACATGAGTACACACTGATCCTCGTATACGAATGTTAAGACTGTTCATTTTGCCAGATACATAACTCTTATTTTTCGAATGAACAAATGTTTGTGCCATACTCGTAGTCGCAGATCCATATTGTGGGTTAGGTTGGAGAGGGGAGAATGGAGGGGAAAGGAGGGGTCCTGATCCTCTCCCCTCCCCCTCCCGTCAAAAAATGTAGAAGCATTGAAATTATTACATCAACTGTTTCCACTGCATCCATTTATTTATTTTTATTATTGCCTTAGGTATCTACCCAGACAGCCTTCTAATCCAATTTTTATTCTTTACTACTTTAGTTCTTAGCATGTTTTAACTGGTTTCAGTTGGTGGGATGCAACATTTTTGCTAAAGTACGTGGGAGATATAACTAGATTGAAATCAAGGTTCAGAATTAAAAAGTAGGGCAGAGTGTTGTAGCTTGGAACACTTTTCAGACTTTCGCCTCTAACCGCCTCTGTAATAGAAGTTTAATATATTTTCTTATTCCATTTTTAAATGACAACATTCACTTTTTATGTGCTACAGCCTTTTTCTGAAATTACACAAATTAATCCGGAAAATTAAGTTTTTCCCAAATTTGAAATCATCTTACAAGGTATAACCAAGTCATGTACCTAGGAACAAACGTTCTGTTGAAATTTAAAAACATTGAAATCGAGAAAATCTTGTCAATACAGTATTTAGTTATCTGTCTATTACATTATGACCATATTACACACCAATAATCAATGACTGAAATAAAAGCAAGCAGAATTATTATCAAAACCAGTTAAAATTTAAATATTTTTTGAAAGTGAGTATATTAAAAACTAATATAAATTTCAAGTTTTCAAGACAGGTAAAATTGTGAAGTCATTAACGAAACTCAGTGAATTTCCAAACATTACACGTTCTATTGTGAAAGACCTTCTTCTGTTTCAAGGTACGAGATTGTGCACGAACGAAGAAGTATTGCTTAATCGTTTACATGTTATACAACTAGTCTTCAAAATATCTAGGATTTTATTTGCCATAAAATTCTATAACTGATGAATTAACAAAACATTCCAAATACGTTTAATGTGTTATTCAGCATTTAAAATGTAGGGCACGAGATATTTACGAATGGTGCACAAACATAACCTCATGTTTAGCAGCAATATTAACTGTAGAAAATGTCAGAAACTGCTTATGGCGGTCATAAGTGAGCATTCCTTCGTGTGATTCTACAATTAGTTATTGGACTGAAGTATCGACCAAAAAAACATTAAGTGTTCTTCGGTACACTCTCTCTTATGAGGTATTGCAGTAGGACACTTAAAAAAGTATAGATTAAAACAGAGAGAGAAAACCGTAATGGAAGGTACACACTACAAAAGTATAAGGGTCAGTCAAATGAAAACGAGACAGATGGTAAAAAGTAAGTAAACTGTTCATCATTTCAAAAGGAATCGCCGAAACTGCTAATACATTTATCCCATTCTGAAATAAGATGATCGATGCTTTCATTGGAACTTGTTCACTGTTGGCTACGTAATTATAATTGTGCCCAGGAGTGCACCACTTAGTCCGAAGCAATTCGACACCCACGAAGGTTTTTCCTTAGGGTCCCCAAAAACATGGAAACCGCATGGGGATAGACCGAGAGCCCATGGAGGATGTGTAAGGACTTCCCAGCAAAATTTCTGCAGCGCGCTCTTCCGATCGCTCCTCATTTGATTTCCATAGATTTGAAGCCTTAAAGAAAGACATACGTGATGGTCTCTTTGCTTCGGACGAACAGGTGTATACCTGGGTACAAAAATGGTGCCGGAGGCAAACGCAACATTTATCCACGAAGGCACTGACCGTCTTATCTTACAGTGGGATAAAAGTATTAACATTTATGGCGATTACTTTTGAAACAATAAACTGTTAATTACTTTATTCCATCTGTTTATTTTGATTTGATTGCAACTTACAGATAATTAATAGATTTAAGTTAGTGATATACCGTAAGTACTACTGCCATACTTGAACATAGGTCCTAGAAGAATCACTTGTAGTTAACTTCATTAACTCGTGCAAATTAGCAGGGTAATTCAAATTTGCAAGTTCTTCTTTCCCAGTTTAACAGTAATTCGTCTGATTGCATATTAATTTTTGTGCACTCAGGAAGAGAGAGAGTTCCTTGTAGACCGTGTAATCTCTTATCGCTACGAACTTCGGCACAAATGTTGGAAGAGGAGATTTTCTCGTCGCCAGACGCCGAACCAGTGTTAAGGATTGTTGTATTCGATTGTTGTATCCAAAGAACAAATGGTGAACATGCTCTGTGGGTCCACATTCACAAAGTGGCGACTCAACAGCATGAATGTGGTGTAGCTGCTGCCGAAAGCGTGCCATGTTTGAAGCTATAATGGATACAAGTTTTCTGCTACAACACCTCTCAGAGTACCAAGATTTGCTTGTTATTATTAGTGATATACTAGCATAACGTTGGGCTCTTGATTTCAAGGATTGTACTCATTCTTAATTCCATTCATTTAAAGTCAGTCATCTATATTTTTGTATAAATTAGTTTGCCGGTACTGTAGGACGATTTTATTCGACATCATATATTGCCTCTTTGCCCCGACTAACTGCAATTTCGTTTCCTTGTATCGCACACTGACAGTTGATCCCTAAATTTTGACTTGTCATTTATTGTTTTCGGTTTCTCTCCATACGTCTATTATTCTGTATTCCACGGGGTGGTTCCTTTTACGCAAGGTAATGGCTAATTTGGATTTTCATAGAATAATATTAATTCTTTCAGTAGTATATCAAATACACTCCTGGAAATTGAAATAAGAACACCGTGAATTCATTGTCCCAGGAAGGGAAAACTTTATTGACACATTCCTGGGGTCAGATACATCACATGATCACACTGACAGAACCACAGGCACATAGACACAGGCAACAGAGCATGCACAATGTCGGCACTAGTACAGTGTATATCCACTTTTCGCAATAATGCAGGCTGCTATTCTCCCATGGAGACGATCGTAGAGATGCTGGATGTAGTCCTGTGGAACGACTTGCCATGCCATTTCCACCTGGCGCCTCAGTTGGACCAGCGTTCGTGCTGGACGTGCAGACCGCGTGAGACGACGCATCATCCAGTCCCAAACATGCTCAATGGGGGACAGATCCGGAGATCTTGCTGGCCAGGGTAGTTGACTTACACCTTATAGAGCACGTTGGGTGGCACGGGATACATGCGGACGTGCATTGTCCTGTTGGAACAGCAAGTTCCCTTGCCGGTCTAGGAATGGTAGAACGATGGGTTCGATGACGGTTTGGATGTACTGTGCACTATTCAGTGTCCCCTCGACGATCACCAGAGGTGTACAGCCAGTGTAGGAGATCGCTCCCCACACCATGATGCCGGGTGTCGGCCCTGTGTGCCTCGGTCGTATGCAGTCCTGATTATGGCGCTCACCTGCACGGCGCCAAACACGCATACGACCATCATTGGCACCAAGGCAGAAGCGACTCTCATCGCTGAAGGCGACACCTCTCCATTCGTCCCTCCATTCACGCCTGTCGCGACACCACTGGAGGCGGGCTGCACGATGTTGGGGCGTGAGCGGAAGACGGCCTAACGGTGTGCGGGACCGTAGCCCAGCTTCATGGAGACGGTTGCGAATGGTCCTCGCCGATACCCCAGGAGCAACAGTGTCCCTAATTTGCTGGGAAGTGGCGGTGCGGTCCCCTACGGCACTGCGTAGGATCCTACGGTCTTGGCGTGCATCCGTGCGTCGCTGCGCTCCGGTCCCAGGTCGACGGGCACGTGCACCTTCCGCCGACCTCTGGCGACAACATCGATGTACTGTGGAGACCTCACGCTCCACGTGTTGAGCAATTCGGCGGTACGTCCACCCGGCCTCCCGCATGCCCACTATACGCCCTCGCTCAAAGTCCGTCAACTGCACATACGGTTCACGTCCACGCTGTCGCGGCATGCTACCAGTGTTAAAGAGTGCGATGGAGCTCCGTATGCCAAGGCAAACTGGCTGACACTGACGGCGGCGGTGCACAAATGCTGCGCAGCTAGTGCCATTCGACGGCCAACACCGCGGTTCCTGGTGTGTCCGCTGTGCCGTGCGTGTGATCATTGCTTGTACAGCCCTCTCGCAGTGTCCGGAGCAAGTATGGTGGGTATGACACACCGGTGTCAATGTGTTCTTTTTTCCATTTCCAGGAGTGTATATTATATGTCATTATTAAAGAAACAGGTACCTAAAAACACGCCTCTAATTCAAAGCAATCGCTCAAGAACTGTCGGAGATACACGATTTTGAAAATTTATATTTGCATTTTTATTCATATGGCAACGGCCTTGCCGCAGTGAATACACCGGTTCCCGTGAGATCACCGAAGTTAAGCGCTTTCGGCCGTGGTCGGCACTTGGATGGGTGACCATCCAGGCCGCCATGCGCTGTTGCCATATTTCGGGGTGCACTAGCCTCGTGATGCTAATTGAGGAGCTACTCGACCGAATAGTAGCGGCTTCGGTCAAGAATACCATCATAACGACCGGGAGAGCGGTGTGCTGACCCCACGCCCCTCCTATCCGCATCCTCCACTGAGGATGACACGGCGGTCGGGTGGTCCCGGTAGGCCACTCGTGGCTTGAAGACGGAGTGCTTTTCTTTATTCATATAGATCGTCATCACATTTTATGCGTTTTATGGTAATTAAAAACGTACATATCTATGGTTCAAATGGCTCTGAGCACTATGGGACTTAACTTCTGAGGTCATCAGTTCCCTGGAACTTAGAACTACTTAAACCTAACTAACCTAAGGACGTCACACACACCCATGCCGAGGCAGGATTCTAACCTGCGACCGTAGCGGTCACGCGGTTCCATATGTATCTATGGCACGTTTATAGCGGCAGTGAAAGGTGAGGGGTAGCGGAAGATAGAAACAGTAACGAACTATGATCCTT
The DNA here is from genome assembly GCF_023897955.1 of Schistocerca gregaria. Taxonomy (NCBI): domain Eukaryota; kingdom Metazoa; phylum Arthropoda; class Insecta; order Orthoptera; family Acrididae; genus Schistocerca; species Schistocerca gregaria. The sequence continues at coordinate 776,248,857 of NC_064920.1, forward strand.
CTCTTCCAAGAACCGAACCCTCGATCCAGCCCTGGACTTTAGTGCCTGTAGCAGCTGCAGCTTGTAAGCGTTAAGGAGTAACATCTTACGCGAGACTTTGTTCGCTGCTGATCGAAGCATCTGCAACTCTCTGCCCGCTGTACGGTCTGATTTCATCGGACTCCCTGCAAATGCGTGTCGTGCCTTGTTATTGTTCGCGTCTGAAGCAAATGGGCAACTGGCACCTATTTACGAAGACTGCCGAGAAGCCTGTGGTAGTGGTTCCCTTCTACGTTTAGTTCAAAAGTTTCGTTGCACTCGGATAGCGAATTTCGTCGCTATGACTCAGGCTACAAACTGAGATATTTGTAGTGGCGTCCGTATTTTTCGTCAGAGCTACGCACATGGAAAATTAAAAAAAAAACTGTAGGAGTTGTCTTGCCACATGTTGGAAACCAGTTGTTATTATCTAGTGCAGTTCATAAGTTATTGAAGTATAAAGCTGTAAAGATAATTTATGAACACCGACCACCTCCACGAAGGAAAGGAGGCAGTATTTTTGCGACGACTGGCTTTGCCGTCTGTTACCTCCGGTGGCTCCCAGCAGTGTTGCAACTGCTGGTGCGAACTCCAGCCAGCGCCCCTGAACCCACGAGGTCAGCCTCGGCACGGCAGGCAGTCGCCTCCGCCCCCGCGCTGCCACGCCCTAACCCAAACACTGCGCCGCCCTTGACTCGCCGCCTCACCTGTATCGTGCTACAGCTGCCCAGCTCACGTTTCTTGGCCTGTGTCACCGACCACACTATCGGTATCTCCCTGTTGTGTACCGGCGTCAGGTTTCACTTTCACTCACTTTCCTTACGCTCTTCACTGACACATTTCTAAAGTCGTTTTCCGCTGTGTTTCTCCCATGGACGTAGAGTATTGTTTTAATATCATATGGACGTAAACTATTATAGCCTTTGACAGGCGTTCATTTGCATTTGTATTTACACTGACGCGCCAAAGAAACTGGTATAGGCATGCTTATTCAAATACAGAGATATACACACATCAAAAAAAAGTCTTACATCTCCCCGGTTCCCAGAACTCCGGAAAATAGACATAGACTGTGAATATTGTGCCACACAGTCCCTTTGACTGTTCAGAGATGTCACTAAAACCGCCCAAAGATGTAAACAACCATGCATGAGCATGTGCCTACTAGACGGAGGGGGTCCGACAGCCGATCAGTTACAGTCATTCCACCAGGACGGAGATACATTGCTAGTCTTGTCTGCAGTTCAACCATGCCTAGACAGTGAATACCGCGGTTCGACCGCGTCCGCATTGTTACTTTGTGCCAGGAAGGGCTCTCAACAAGGGAAGTGTTCAGGCGTGTCGGAGTGAACCAAAGCGATGTTGTTCGGACATAGAGGAGATACAGAGAGACACGAACTGTGAATGACATGCCTCGCTCAGGCCTTCCAAGGGCTACTACTGCAGTGGATGACCGTTACCTGCGGATTATGGCGCGGAGTAACCCTGACGGCAACGCCACCATGATGAATAATGTTTTTGATTCCGCCATAGGACGTCGTGTTACGACTCAAACTGTGCACAATAGGCTGCATGATGCGCAAATTAACTCTCGACGTTCATTGCGAGGTACATCTTTGCAAACACTACACCATGCAGCGCGGTACAGATGGGCCCAACCACATGCCGAATGGACTGCTCAGGGTTGGCAGACCGAGCGAGGTGGCGCAGTGGTTAGACACTGGACTCGCATTCGGGTGGACGACGGTTCAATCCCGAGTCCGGCCATCCTGATTTAGGTTTTCCGTGATTTCCCTAAATCACTCCAGGCAAATTGCCGGGGTGGTTCCTCTGAAAGGGCACGGCCGACTTCCTTCCTCATCCTTCCCTCATCCGAAGAGACCGATTACCCCGCTGTCTGGTCTCCTTCCCCAAACCAACCAACCAACCAGGGTTGGCATCACGTTCTAAGCGCCGATGAGTGTCGCATATGCCTTCAACCAGAAAATCGTCGGAGACGTGTCTGGATGCAACCTAGTCAGACTGAACGCCACTGTCCAGCGATTGGAGCAAGGCGGAGGTTCCCTTCTGTTTTGGGATGGTATTATGTGGGGCCGAAGTACGCCGCTGGTGGTCTTGGAAGGCGCCGTAACGGCTGTACGACACGTTAATGTCATCTTGCGACCGATAGTGCAATCAAATCGGCAGCATATTGGCGAGGCATTCGTCTACATGGGCGACAATACGCGCTCCCATCGTGCACATCTTGTGAATGACTTCTGCTCGTCTAGAGTGGCCAGCATGTTCTCCAGACATGAACCCTATCGAACATGCCTGGGATACATTGAAAAGGACTGTTTATGGACGATGTGACCCACCAACCACTCTGAGGGATCTATGCCGAATCGCCGTTGACGATTGGGACAATCAGGACCAACAGTGCCTTGATAAACTTGTGGATAGTATGCCACGACGAATACAGGCATGCATTATTGCAGGAGCACGTGCTACTTGGTATTAGAGGTACTGCTGTGAACAACAATCTGGACCACAACCTCTGAAGGTCTCGCTGTATGGCGGTACAACATGCAGTCGGCATTGGTGGCCGTGGGGTTCTAAGCGCTGCAGTTCGGAACCGCGGGCCTGCTACGGTCGCAGACTCGAATCCTGCCTCGGGCATGGATGTGTGTGATGTCCTTAGGTTAGTTAGCTTTAAGTTGTTCTAAATTCTAGGGGACTGATTTTAGGTCCCATAGTGCTCAGAGCTATTTGAACCATTTGGTACAACATGCAATGTGTGGTTTTCATGAGCAATATAAAGGGCGTAAATGATCTTTATGTTGATCTCTGTTCCAATTTTCTCTGCAGGTTCTGGAACTCTCAGAACCGAGGTGACGCAAAACTCATTTTGATGCGTGTATAAACAGGAAGAATATGGCGCTGCGGTCGATAACGCCTATATAAGACAACAAGTGTTTGGGGTAGTTGTTAGGTTAATTACTGCTGCTACAATGGAAGGTTATCAAGATCTAAGTAAGTTTGAACGTGGTGTTATAGCCGGCGCACGATCGATGGAACACAGAATCTCCGAGGTAGCTATGAAGTGTGGATTTTCCCGTATGACCGTTTCACAAGTGTACCGTGAATATCAGAAATCCGGTAAAACATCAAATCTACGACATCGCTGTGGTCGGAAAAAGATTCTGCACGATTACTGAAGAGAATCGTTCACGGGACAGAAATGCAGCCCTTCCGCAAATAGCTGCAGATTTCAATGTTGGGCCATCAACAAGTGTCAGCGTGCGAACTGTTCAACGAAACATCATCGATATGGGCTTTCGGAGCCGAAGGCCCACTCGTGTACCCTTGATGACTGCACGACACAAAGCTTTACGACTCGCCTTGGCCCGTCAACACCAGCAGTATACTGTTGATGACTGGAAACCTATTGCCTGGTCGGACAAGTCTCGTTTCCAATTGTATGGAGGTGATGGATGTGTACGGGTATGGAAAAAACCGCACGAATCCATGGAACCTGTATATCAGCAGAGACTATTCAAAGTGGTGGAGGCTCTGTAATGGTGTGGTGTGTGTGCAGTTGTGTGATATGAGATCTCTGGTACGTCTAGACACGACTCTGACAGGTAACACATAAACAACCTGTCTGAACACCTGCATCCATTCATGACCATTATACATTCCGATTGACTTGGAAAAATCATCCCACACGTCCAGAATTGCTACAGAGTGGCTCCAGCACACTCTTATGAGCTTAAACACTTCCGCTGGTCATCGGACTCCACAAAAATGAACATTGCTGAGCATATCTGGTATGCCTTGCAACGTGCTGTTCAGAAGACATTTCCACCCCCTCGTACTCTTACTGATTTATGGACAGCCCTGCAGGATTCATGGTGTCAATCACCTCCAGCACTCCTGCAGACATTAGTCGAGTCCATGCCACGTCGTACTGCGGCAGTTCTGCTTGCTCACGGGCGCCCTGCACGATATCAGACAGGTGTACCAGTTTCTTTGCCACCTCAGTGTATTTATTGTTCTCACAACACTGTTCAATTTGGAAAGAAATCTGGGCTCTCATTTGCGATCGATGCCTGCTGTAGATTTTTTACAGTTTGTTACTTACTTCGTTTAAACGTGGTAATGCAAAAAATTTGAAACTGTCATTAATCTGAAGGTTCGTCTGAACACCACAATGTCTTACTGGGCATGGTCCGACCTTTAACTGGCATACCCTGCCAGTTACAGGGGCGCCCACAGTTGAAAACTGAATCTATAGCATTACATTTGTAGATGCTCTTCACAGGTATGCAGCCGGAATTCATCGTGTTGTCAGAGCGTGAAGAGCATCGACATACGTTACACCGGAAAAAGTAATGACATTTTATTTGTAGTCCGACGTTCAACACTTATTCACACAAGACACATAATCGTGGAGCTAACGGGAAATACTCAGTCGTAAATAAAAATTACTCTCTTTTTAATGTGTGAAGTTTTGTATAGCATAATTCTTTGTCTTCTTACTGCGTATGTCATTTCAAAGTTCTGCAGTTGTCTTACACTTGTGCATATCCTTTCACTTTTGTAAATCTGTTTCTGTTCACATTGTTATGAGTTGTTCTATAATGTAAAGATGTTCCTGACAGTTTCATGCAATCTAGGCCATCGTCGCGCACTTAAGATCAATCACAAACACTTATTTTGGGGAACTGTGTCACAGATATTTATTTATTTTTCCTGCTGCTATTTTCCGTGAGAGCTATTCATGTTCCCCGACGTGGATATTAATTTGGACAACATTTTGGAAACAGTGTACAATTAGGTTCCTGTGAACGTTCATCCAACTTACATAGTTAGTTATGGAAGGGTGTTGTAGTTAACATTAAATTCCAGTTGCTATTCAACGTGACATTTTTCACATACTTAGATCACTGGCAATGCTCAAAGTCCTATTGGTAGAGCGATCTAAGATAGAGCCACAAGGGTACAACTTGTATCTTGACGTCCGTGCAATTACGGGACCACAATTATAACTGATATTTAAAAATGAAGGTACGTACCGGTGTTGAATCCGGCGTTCCCTCTATGAAACATTACTTCCTTTAACGGATACTACACCACAGGTCATGTGAAGCAGTTTGTTTCTGAATCACTGTAAAAAGGCGCTTGTAAGTGCGAGTGTACATACTGAAAGAAAAGGAACAGAACGAAACCGATAGTTAACGTCGAAAATGATTACTTACTTGACTTCAAAAAAATGGTTTCGTTAGAGCACATTACAGGTTCACCATGGCTGCTCTCACTACACTCGATGATTTCTATATTCTTTCTGCAGTCTGAAAAACTGAATCTCTAGAGAAATTCTTATTCAGAATGAAAAGGCTGAATGAAGAGTTCCGTTCTTTAACAACTTGTTCAGTGTCAAGCTTTGAACTATTAGAGCGATTTTAATTTTTACACTTATTTAAATGCTATTCGCTAAATTTGTGAAAGGCTCATCTTGGCATCTAGTGATTACCGTGCCACATTAAATTCGTAGTTCTATGAAAGCGAGACTAAGCACTGTCTGTCTGTCACTTACCATGGAGTAATTCCTCTTTTGTTGAAGCGCTACTCCACCTTAGTGAATTTTCCAGTCGCATGAGTATCGTTGATTGACAGGCTCTGCTGTTTCTACCCCTGCCAACAAAACCAAATCGTGCAGAACAAAATTCTGTTTAATGTTTTTGTTGTGATTCAGAACCTAGACAAACATTAATGTCAAGTATCTAGCACAACCGTGTGGTTTTTGACTAAAATACTGAGTTGGGAATTTATGTGCTGATTTGTCCATTTTCAGAAGTAGCCATTGTTCTCTTCGCGGACACTTCGTCATCTTACAAGAAGAATACGGCTAGTTCCAAAACCCGATTTCCTAGAAGCTTCGCTTCGTAGAGATTAAGCAACCACATTCTCGGATTATCAGTAGATAAACGATTGTTACTGAGAAACGTATGTTTTCGACGTACCAAAGATATCTTTTAGGGGGCGCTGATTTCAGCCGAAATGATGGTACAATGACTAGCGCCGTGGCTGCCGCTCTTGTGTCCCGTATTCGAAATCCGATTATTTTTTCTATTTATTTATTGCTGTACTTATATCTATTTATCTATCCACTGCCATAGAAGGTCACTACACGAATGTTGCTTGTTAAGTTATGGGATACAAACCCCTTATATTAATTCTAAAATCACAACTGGGTTTTAAATTTATTACATGCCACATGTGTTTGGCACTGGAAATGATGAAAGTCCTATTAATTAACAGTAATAAACAACCTATAACGATCGAAGATAGAGCCACAAGGGTATAGACCTATATTTTGATGCCTGTGCAATTACAGGACCACAGTTATAACTGAGATTTAAAAATGAGGGTAGGTACTGGTGTTGAATCCGGCGTTCCCTCTATGAAACATAATTTCCTTCAGAGAACTTTTTAAATTCTCTTGTTCTTACTTTCCATTGTGATATCAAGTGTTACATTTTATCCTTATGTTAATTCTTCAGGAAGATTTAGTGCATTCCCTCGGATGATACCGATCGCATAAACATCCGAAAGATAAAAATTCCGAAACTACGAACGTCGCACGAATGCAGCCTTGCCCCAGTCACATTTATTCGTATGAATCTCACTCGGTATAAGAATATCGTTAACATTGTTAATGATTTCACGCATTGGCAAAAATTTCGCTCCAAACCAGGCATGATGAATTGCTTTTACGAAAACTGGCGCATCCAATTGATTATGAAACAAGACAACCTACAGGATTTTCACCGAAATCAATTTCAAATAATTATCTCATTCATTTATTTTTTAATTCATTGACCAGACATACAATAAGTAGACGAATAAGAACAACGGTATTTCAATAAACATTAGAAAACACTCGTGTAGTATTCTTCCTCGTCTACGGACATAGATAGAAAAATAATAATAATAATAATAATACTTGGGCTTCGAACAGGATCGCGGAACTGTGAAGCCACGACGCTAGCCACTGTGCAACCGTTGATCTGTTTACTCATTAAGAGACACATAAGGTACCTCGGAAACTTCGACCGTCGTTTCCTCAGAAACGGTCCAGTATCTATGAATAAGCCGAGACATGTGTTCACTAATTTTGACCCCTCTTCAACTGAGAGAATTTTCTGAGTAATAGAGCTATGGCACTTCGCGTGCTCATACAGTGAAGGCTTTCACGACCGGATGTTTCAGCTGCTAAGCATTTTTCCGGGTGGTCCATGGAAATCGTACAAAGCTACGATGGACATCTTCGGAGGTGCTCCTGGTTGTGCTGTTGCCGTGTTCCCCTCGTTAGTATTTATGCTATATTTTACACCATGAAGGTCCGTGAGTAGTCGGAATACACTTCTTTAACGTTCAAAAACGAGCATAAGTTTTTTATATATATAATTTAAAGTCAGTACCTTGTCAGATAGATGAAATCTGTTGATATTCCCTGAAACCGCCAGTCATTGGGGTTCTTTTAGAAGCACAAGCTTAGATCAAATTATGACTATCAGTTAACATAAATTTCTCTCTGTAGCTATTTGTGTGCCGTCTAAAGCTGCTCGACACTCTTGTCTTTTAAAGCATCTCGGATTAAATATCGCTGATATGACTGCTTAGGCTGTGAACGATGAAGAGAGCGCACGCAACGAAATCATATTTCCATGGCGCAGCCCCTTGCTACTGCTAAAGGAGAGGACGTCTTATAAGGATACTGTTTGCAGTGCCGGCAATCTACAGCACGTCAGTCGCTATTTTACAAGTTTTGTGGGAGAATTGTTGTCAATTACTGAGTATGAATTCTGGCCCTACCCATCTAGACGTCGTGAATTCTTTCATGAATTATGTTCTTGTCGTTGTGCTTGGCAATTCAAGTAAGAAGATTAGTGTAATACAGTTCTCCGTGAACTGAAGGAATGAATTAAATACTTAAAGGTGAACTTGAGTTATTAAAAAAAATACTATGTACCTATCACTAAAATGAAAACTATTTAGAAATCCTAAATTAAAACTAAACGACACAATGAGCAGAAGAATCATATTGACAAAACACCTTGGTGCGTTAGTAGACAACAGCAACTGCTTTTGAGTGTCAAATACAGGAGGCAGGGAGAATAACAAAGATAATGAGACATAAAACTGTCAGCGTCATGCACTATATGATCAAAAGTATCCGGACACCTGGCTGATAATTACTTACAAGTTCGTGGCGCCCTCCATCGGTAGTGCTGGAATTCAGTATGGTGTTGGCCCATCTTAACCTTGATGACAGCTTCCACTCTCGCAGGCATACGTTCAATCAGATGCTGGAAGGTTTCTTGGGGAACGGCAGCCTATTCTTCACGGAGTGCTGCACTGAGGAGAGGTATAGATGTCGGTCGGTGAGGCCTGGTACAAAGTCGGCGTTCTAAAACGTCCCAAAGGTGTTCTATAGGATTCAGGTCACGACTCTGTACAGGCCAGTCCAGGGATTTTGTTGTCGTGTAACCACTCAGCCACAGACCGTGCATTATGAACAAGTGCTCCATCGTGTTAAAATATGCAATAGCCATCCCCGAATTCCTCTTCAACAGTGGGAAACGAGATGGTGCTTAAAGCATCAATGTAGGCCTGTGTTGTGAGAGTTCCACGCAAAAAAACAAGGGGTGCAAGCCCCCTCCATCAAAAACACGACCAAACACCAACGCCTCTGAATTTTACTGTTGGCACCACACAAGCTGGCAGATGACGTTCACCGAGCATTCGCCATACCCACACCCTGCCATCGGATTGCCACATTGTGTACCGTGATTCGTAACTCCACACAACGTTTTTCACTGTTCAATCGTCCAATGTTTACGCTCCTTACACCAGGCGAGGCGTCGTTTGGCATTTACCGACGTAATGTGTGGCTTATGAGCAGCCCCTCGACCATGAATTACAAGTTTTCACACCTCCCGCCTAACTGTCATAGTACTTGCTGTGGATACTGATGTAGTTTGGAATTCCTGTGTGGTGGTCTGGAGAGATGTCTGCCTGTTACACATTACGACCCCCTTCAACTGTCGGCGGTCTCTGTCAGTCAACAGACGAGGTCGACCTGTACGCTTTTGTGCTGTACGTTTCCCTTCACGTTTCCACTTCACTAGCACATCGGAGACAGTGGCCCTACCAATGTTTAGGAGTGCGTAAATCTCGCTTAGAGACATATGAGACCAGTGACACGTAATCAGCTGACCACGTTCGAAGTCCTTGAGTTCTGCGGAGCGCCCCATTCTGCTCTCTCACGATGTCTAATGACTACTGAGGTCGCTGATATGGAGTATCTGGCTTTAGGTGGCAGCACAATGCACCTAATACGAAAAACGTATGTTTTTGGGGGTGTCCGGATACTTTTGATCACGTAGTGGAAGTAGACAACTTTCCTTTAAAACAGGGTACACCATCGGCGCTAATCTCTACTACAGAGTGTGACGTGAGTTTGTGAGAGTTTGTGGGCCCTTGGATAATCGATGGTAAAGCGAGATTCAGCGCTACACTACGATGAAGCTAGCTTTTGAAGTAAAGACGCGCTTTCCCTACTGCTACTCCGAACGATGCTCTCCTGCTGATTCCGAGAATATGTCTGTTGGGCTCGAATATTAGGAAAAGAGACATCTTGTAATAGGGCAAGAAAGCCAAACAAAGAAGTGTGCAGGATAATGAGTGCAAAATCAAAAAGTTCGCATTTTACCTATCACAGAATGGATCGGAATCTTCAGAGAGTAGCAGATTTCTACATTAATTTTTTCTCAACGTTTGGAGACTTCAGAGCTAAAATTTCTTAACCTCTTCGGGCAGGATGACACATTGCTTGGCTGACGCTGGAGCGTATGTAACGTATATGTGTGAAGTTTTAAAGCCAGTTGAAATAATTCGTGCCGTAGCTGCGTGGGCAGTGTGAGGCACATTTTTTTTTGAAATTGTATTATTTGCTAAACTGCAGCAGTTCGTGGTCTGCAGGAGGTGAAGACGCTGGATCCCAGAGCAGCACTGAGTAAAGAAGATATTCAAACGTGTATGAATTCCTAAGGTACTAAACTGCTGAGGTCATCGGTCTCTAGACTTACACACTACTTAAGATAACTTATACTAAGGACAACATACAAATCCATGCTCGAGGGAGGAGTGGAACCTCCGGCGGGAGGGACCGCACAATCCGTGACACGGCGCCTCAAACCGCGCGGCTACTCCGCGCGGCCAGTAGTGAATAACAAGTAGACATAGCACATCTTGGACAATATTGCTACCTCAATATGCTTGAAGGCAGACAGCACTTCACCAGAGATTTAACCATGCAAGGATATAATACACTTCTTACAGTCAACTCTTCGTGCTCGTGGAGCTAAAGATAATATTCTACAACCGTTTGCTTCAAAGTTCATTTACGTGTTTCCAGAAACAGTATCCAATAATGGAGGAGCGACTCTACTGCAGCAGCCCTGAAAATAAAAATATCAAATCCATAAAGAATCTTTTGTCTTATTAAATCTTCAGCTTCCATCATTATCGTAGATAAATTTGAGAGTCGTGTGTCTCAAGAAAAATTTAATTGTTGTATTATGTTCTTTCATTTGCCGTAAAAGTTTATTTTCATTAGAGGCAGATGACACATCAACAGCAAAACTGGTGCTCCAGGTATCTCCTGGTAACATGTATTCCTCTTTGCAGTTTAAGCTTCTGTAAACATCTTCTTGGACGTCTGACAATGGGTCTGGTGGTGTAGAATCTCTATGCCTGTGCCGTCTTTCAGTTTTAAACTTCTCACCACCATTACGAAGTCTTGGTAGTGTAGATTCCTCTGAAACCAGGTGATCAGCTTTCTCAATAATCTACGAAAAATGAAAGTGGTGAGCTATGCTGACAAAAGCACTCTGTTCATTCAAGACAGGTTCCCCCTGAATCGAAGTACAGCTGAAATCGTTTTGAAAGCATTAAAAGCCTAATAACGGTGTTCTTTCAGTGCCAACTGAAATGTGGGGGAGAACCAAAAGTTGGCTGGGGCCTGTGATCAATTTGCTAGTCAAAAACTCGTGCACAGCCTTCGCTTTGTGGGCTGGCTTTCGGTGATAGAAGAGCAACCAGGAACCTCGTTGTTTGGGTCGAATTCGACGAATTCTTGCTCACAAACGCTGGAGGACCCAAAAAACTCGATGTTGCCTAACTGTTCCACTGCAATTTTCCGACACGTATCAGACATGTATTGCTGTACTCATGGCCAGGAGGCCTGCAGTAGCGCTTTGACTTTCTACACAGCTGTTTTTGACACATCAGGGATCGTAACGCCGCTATGCCCCACAAGAAAGCATTGCAGTTTGGAATTTCACACAGGCAGTGGTAACGAACTGGGATACATTGTGAATGCCAGACGAATCAAGGAAGTTCTTTGCTGGATTTGAAGACATACGGAAAGATCGAAATGACTAGTGAATTTGGGGTGATGTTCTTAAAAAGAAGTGGACATTCATATTCGGCGAATTTCTCGTTCATGATAATGAGTAAGAGAAACAATATCAACAGTTTTAGCAATATTTGTTGCACTCTGATTATTTGGCCTGACAAAAAAGTGAAGTACCGAGAAAACAGTCACATGTTAATGTAACTTCATACACGTAGGCACCATCAGTGGGTACGTAAATGATTAATGTTGCAATTCTTATTGACCGGTAGAACTGCACCACCGTTATGCGTGTTTAGTGTTGTTACCAGGACTGGTAGAGTATATAGGGGCGTCAACAGCATTCGATTTTGAGTAATCACCGTGAACGACACGGAGATGCAGCATACTCCTGTGAGACGACATTATCGACACCTAACATAGTTCGAAAAGATACTCATTGTGGGTTTCCATTTGGCCAGTTGATCGAATCGTGCAATTTTTGGAGCATTCAGATGTGACACTGGCATGAGAATGTGAGGACTGGCATGCACGTCGTCAAGGTTCCAGTCGACTATATCTGTGCATCACAAGGGAGGATCGCCATATCATGCATCAAGCATGTCATAACTTCTTCACATCTGCACCTGCCATCCGAGAACCAGTGATGGGCTGTCTCCAACACCGTGTGTCATCCTGCACCACTGGTCCGAGACTAACAGCAGCCGGACTAGGGAGTTACCGTTCCGTTCTATGCCAAGACTGCGTGCCGGCCGCGGTGGTCTCGCGGTTCTAGGCGCGCAGTCCGGAACCGTGGGACTGCTACGGCCTCAGGTTCGAATCCTGCCTCGGGCATGGGTGTGTGTGATGTCCTTAGGTTAGTTAGGTTTAAGTAGTTCTAAGTTCTAGGGGACTAATGACCACAGCAGTTGAGTCCCATAGTGCTCAGAGCCATTTGAACCATTTTTGAACCTAGACTGCGTGTGGAGTGGTGCCATAACCGAGAAACGCACTGCTGATGACTAGTGTCGCATTGTGCACACAGATGAATATCGGTTTTACACTACTCCTGATGACCATCGTCGGTGTGCATGTTGGCGACCACCTCTAGAGAGGTCCCAGTCTTCCAGTGTTTTGGAGAGGGGCAACGTTTTTATCCCTGGCTGGTAGTTTTGGAGAGGCACAGAGTTTTTATCCCTGGCTAGTAGTGACTGAGGGAACTCTGACAGCACAGTCGTACATCATAGACATCCTACGTCCCTCGTGTCACAGACCGTGGTGTCACTTTTCCAACAGGACAATGCTCGTCCAAACGTGATACGGAACTCTATGAACTGACTGCGTGATGATAAGGTACTCACGTGGCCATCATGATTCCCATCTAAGTTTGCAATAGAACTTCGCGGAACCAGCTCGGGCATCAACTCCCTTCCAGTGCCAGTATCCAGATATCAAGCACCAATTACAATAGCTGTAGGACAGGTTGCCTCAGGAGAGAATACAACGGTTTTATGACAGTCTTCCCAAACTAATCAATGGGTGCCTCCATTCCTGAATGAGTGCAACTTCACACTACACTGAAGATCCAAACAAACTGGTACACCTGCCTAATGTCGCGTAGGGCCGCCGCCAACACGCAGAAGTGCCGCAGCACGACGATACACGGACTCGATTAGTGTCTGAAGTAGTGCTGGAGGGAAATGACACCATGAATCTTGCAGAGCTGTCAATAAATCCGTTGGAGTACGAGGGGGTGGAGACCTCTTCTGAACAGCACGTTACAAGGCATCCCAGATTTGCTCAATGATGTTCATGTCTGTGGAGTATGATGGTCAGCGGAAGTGTTTAAACACAGAATAGTGTTCCTGGAGCCACTCTGTAGCAATTCTGGACGTGTGGGGTGTCGTATTGTCCTGCTGGAATTGCCCAAGTCCGTCGGAATGCACAGTGGACATGAATGGATGCAGGTGGTCAGACAGGATGCTTAGTACGTGTCGTCTGTCAGAGTCGTATCTAGACGTATCAGGGGTCCCATGTGATTCCAACTTCACACGCCCCACACCATTACAGAGCCTCCATCAATTTGAATACCATGGATTCATAGGGTTGTCTCCATCCCCGTACACGTCCATCAACTCGATACAATTTGAAAAGAGACTCGTCCAATCCGGTAACACTTTTGTAGTCATCAACAGTCCATTGTCGGTGTTGACGGGCCCAGGCGAGGGTTAAAGCTTTGTGTCGTGCAGTCATCAAGGGTTCACGAGTGGGCCTTCGGCTCCGAAAGCCCATATCGATGATGTTTCGTTGAATGGTTCTCACACTGACACTTGTTGACGGCCAAGAATTGAAATCTGCAGCAATTTGCAGAAGGGTTACACTTCTGTCACGTTGAACAATTCTCTTCAGTCGTCGTTGGTCCCGTTCTTGCAGGATCTTTTTCCGGCCGCAGCGATGTCGGAGATTTGATGTTTTACCGGAGTCCTGGTGTTCACGGTATACCCGCGAAATGGTCGTACTGGAAAAATCCCCACTTGATCGCTACCTCGGAAATGCTGTGTCCCATCGCTCGTGTGCCGACTGTAACACCTTGTTCAAGCTCACTTTAATCTTGATAACCTGCTATTGTAGCAGCAGTAACCCATATAACAACTGCGCCAGACGCTTGTCTTATATAGGTGTTGCCGAACGCAGCGCCGTTCTCTGCCTGTTTACGTACCTCCTGTATGTGAATACGCATGTCTACGCCAGTTTCTTTTGTGTTTCAACGTAATATGGGGGCTCATACTGCCAAGTTCTTTGTAAATTTGACTCTATGTTGTTACTACTGAAACAACATCGCTTCTCTCTGTACCCCTTCGTTTCCTCCTCCATCTCTGCGGGCTTCACTGTTTTTGTCAAGCTGTATTTCACTGACATTTTAAACTAAGATCACTATTTCGTATTTTCTCCATTAGACTCCAATTACAAGAAAGATACAGTTTTACATGCTCCTACTCAAACTTTTAACAGTAGCAGTAACGTATTAACGGTGGTTATACCAGTCATTCTTGTGTTGTTTCTTTTTCATCTCTATTTAACGATGGTAGAGATAGAAACTACAAATACACCTTTCTAGTTCATCAGTGTACTGGGAACAGTAGATTTCGCCATTACGGCATTAGACTGGCAGACCATATAAACTGGCACATTTGTGGTCCGTTGAATTCATTAGCGTAGATGTCTTCCTTACTTTTGAATACAAGAACTATCTCGTCTGACAACCAGAGTATTTTATGTTTATGTGCTGCGTTAAACATTGTTTCTTATCCTTAATCGCTTCTTTGAAGTATGGGTTCAACTACAGGTGTTGCAGTCCGATGCAGTCCGATTTCTGTCAGGTGAGTCTTTAGTTTAAAACAGAAAATATTCAAATATTCATGACTTGAGAGAGCTAGATGGTCAGTAAATATCGCCAGCGAACTGAGGAAAGAAACGAAGTGTATGATCAGGATCTAAAGGGACAGGTAAAGCTATGCAGGGTTAATTTCATGACTGCCACAGTGTTTCTAATATAATTAATCTCACAAGTAGATATTTAATAATCCATAACATCCAGACCTGTCACTTCATACTATCTCCTCTTTCTTCACGTGATGGAACATCCTTCTAACGAATATGAGGAGTAGTCAAAGAGTTTTAATTATAAAGTCGGAAAAATAGAGATGCATAATTAAAAATTTGTTTGTTGGTGGGTACAAGTTTGCTATCTTTGTTCACAATGAAATCACAGTGCCACAATACTGCAGCATGCCGCTATGGTAGTTAAAAAATAGTGGCGCAGTCCACTGACACTAATTTCCATTTAAATGCGCGATTATTTTCGAAACAAACAATCAACATAATCTCCAGCTCGACTAAAATATCGTCTCTCCCACCAACTGCAGTATCGTTTGCAATTCGTTTTCTACCTTTGAAGAAGAAGAACATTGCTGCAACAACTCATTTTGAGTTGGTAGATGTGTACGGCAACAATGAAGCATCAGACGATACAAAGATAGGATGGCACAAACGGTTCCAGTATATCGTCAAACTAGTCTGAATGACGAAGAAGGAACAGGCACAGCGTCCTTCGGCGAAGAACCGTGAATCGGAAGACAGGTGCAGGTTCTGGTGCTCAAACGTCGGCGTATCACAGTCGATGTGATTGTACGAAAAGTGAAAATCTGTCATGGATCACTTTTCCATATCTTGCAAGACATTCTGAACATAACAACGTCCACCGGTTTCTGCGATTGGTCACACACATTCAAAACCACCCCGAATCGGGGTGGGGGGAGGGGGGCGGGAAACGTTGCAGATGTGTCTGGCCAATCAAGAGACTTCTTTACTCATCTAATTACCATGGACAAGTGCTGGGTGTATCACTGTGACCTGGAGACAGAGGATGAAATCAAGCAGTGGTAACCTACACTGGAAAAGACCAAACTCCAGACGTCCTCGGGCAACTTGATGCGGCAAGTTCTTTTGAGAGTGCTTTGATATGGTGCAGGTAGATTATGCTCGTAAGGGACACTCCATCACAGTACCGAAATTTCTACCACGAAGAATCGGGGGAGCTGCCCAACGGCGAGTTTTTACTCCACGATAGCGCCTCAACTCATTCTGCGCAGCGCACTGTCCCACTCTGTTCGTTTGCGCTATCAAATTTTGCCTCACACGCCCTTAATCTCCTTACATGGCACGAAGAGTTCTTCCTCGTTGCTTGGACGAAGAAACCATTGCGTGGACGGCATTTCCAGAACGACGGCGTGGTAATTATCGAGGTGACATGTTTCTTGAACAGCCAGATTACCGATTTCTACAACAAAGTCTTCGCCAAATCATTTATCGTTGGTAAAAAATTGTCGTATTAGAGAGTAAATACGTGGAGCAAGGATAACATCAGTACCAAGTTTCATGGTGATAAGCTGAGTTTTTTCGAGGTGATAACTGAAACTTTATGGCTATCCTCGTATCTTACGGGTGGCAAAAATCTCCAACCTCTTGCCGTGAACTGACTGGACCAAAAGGCGGCAATATCATAATTTTGAAGAGGGAGTGTTTAAACTGGTATCAAGGAACAACTTACAATTAACGCTACGTGCTACCTAGGTTTAAGTCGTATAAAAGAGGTAATGGCACTGCACCAATGTGGTAAAGCAGGTGAAGGGTTCTCAGAAGGTTGCGAGGAGGAAAATACGTGATTTTTCACGGTCTCCAGCGAGGTTTCCATTTCTCATGTTCAGAAAGAGAGCAGTAGCCTGTTTTTACCGATGTCCAAGTGGAAATTTCCGAAACGTGGACTCAAGGGCCTGTTTATTGAAGTAAGCAGATTGCTGCCCTAGTCATTATTTCTTTAGCAAATGAATTTGCGATGGCCAGCAATGAGTCGCTGGGGATCCTGGGGAGAGGGAGTTGGTGGGGAGGGCAGGTGAGTTAATGGGCAGAGGCTAAGTGTGGGTGATTAGCGAGCGGCGCGGCGACACCGCCGGCGTATAAAGCGGCGCGCGCCCGCCAGCCCGGCACATTAGCTCGCGCCCACCATGTCCGCCGCACACGCGCAACCCATGACCAACGGCGACGCCGGCCTCGGGCTGGACGACTGCCCGTCTGCCACCTACTGCCTGAAGCACCCGCGCTACACGTGAGTACCGCGCCACCATGTTGTCAATCTGGTCTGAAGTGTCCTACATCTTTGGAACAAAAATTGTTACCATTGCAGCGCACTCGCGCTGCAGCAGCGGATTTCTCATTCAGAAATCGCATTTGAATGTTGCTGATTTGTGGGAAGATTATTATGCCTGGCGTAAGAAGGAAAAAAAAGTCTACTGGCACGTGTCGAAATCCGACAACAAGATCGCAACCTGTTGGGACTGCAGTTTGTCGTTTCTCGATTTTGCTGCTCCCATTGGACAGGATCCCACTACTGCCACACGAATACGGAATGATGGGTTCTGGAGTGTTGTAAACGCCATGCAGGATCTCAACGGCCTCACGCGACTAGCGCCTGAGAGGAAAGACATAGGCTTTACTCCACCGTACAGGGTCATACAATCACATCACGTACCTTAATCCAGGAAATGGGTATCTTTGCACCAAGACACCTATCCACACGGACAGTGACACATCTCTAAAACCAAGGACTGTCGGCACAGAGATCTCTGTTGCAGCTTTACTTATTGCGGCAGCAAAGAGAAGGGCGCCAACAATGGTGCATCCAGGAACAAAGCTCCACAGTCGATGAAGATATCAGTGTAAGGAGGCTCCGACGTGAAGGAACTATGCCAGACTGAATTCGTCATAATCATATGGGTCAAGCACCTGGCGTGATGGCATGGGTTGCAACTGCGTTGCCCGTAATTTAGACAGCAGCCGGTACATTTCTGACTTGTCTAGGCTGCTGGCTGTTCGAGATACAATTGACGTTAACGTTGGATAAGGTAATGTAAGACCACATCTCGCCCGTGGCGTTCTGACCCATCTCAATACACAGGGCGTTCGACTGTTACCCTGACCAGCAAGTACTTCACACCTCTGATTCATGTGTTGCTGGAATGCTGGCACAACACAATTCGCCAGCCACTATATGGCCGCTGAACTCTGTCACAGAACTGAAGCAGTATGAAATGTACCCATACCTCTCACACAAGCTCAGTTCGACTCTATACCCGTTCTGGTGTGGTCACTGTTGACGTCAGAGGTCTGAATTCTAAATTTCGTACCGTGAATATCATCAAATCACCTACAGATTTCTCGCATTCGGGAGGACGACGGTTCAATCCCGCTTCCGGCCATCCTGATTTAGGTTTTCCGTGATTTCCCTAAATCACTCCTGGCAAATGCCGGGATGGTTCCTTTGAAAAGGCACGGCCGACTTCCTTCTCCATCCGTCCCTAATCCGATGAGGCCGATGACCTCGCTTTCTGGTCTCCTTCTCCAAACAACCCAACCCCAACCTACAGATTTAATCATATATTCTTCCGACTATGCCGTGTAGGCGTAATAAATAAAATTTCTTTATTTAATACGCATTATAGCAATGGCTATGGCAAAACACTTTTCTCATTGGTCAGATTCTTCATACGTTTCACTCGTTATAGCAGACACTGAGGTTATTTTCTCATGATAGGTTTTCAGCTCCTTGATCACTGGAAGTCAATAAATTCTTCAATCATTTTTCTTATCTTATCTGTCCAAGTTTTGAAAAGTCTGTTTTGGTCTGATGGTGGACAACGATTGCTGCGTATGACTGTATATGTAGATGTATGAGTGTGCCTATCTGTTTGTATGTTTGTCGTCTATAGAGGCAACTGTAAAGCAATCTTTATCCTGAACATGAGACATGATTTTCTCCAAACGCACCGTTAATGAATATGTTATTGTTGGAGTCATCTGTCTGAAGACTGGTCTGATGCAGCTCTTCTCGCTAGAGTATCCTCTGCAAGTCTTTTCATCTCTACATAATGACTGAGACCTACATCCACCTGAGTAAGCTTACTGTAATCAAGCCGTGGTCCTGCTCTACAATTCTGGCCTATCCCTTCCCCCACAAACATGCACAAGTTTGTTTCCATTACCAAACTGACCATCCTTTGATGGCTCAGGATATGTCCTATCAACAGACCCCTTCTTTTAGTCAAGTTGTGCCATCAATTTATTTTCTGTCTAGTACCTCTTTTTTAGTTGTATTACCTACATACTTTTCAGTGTTCCTCCATAGCACGCCATTTCAAATACTTCTATTCTCTTCTTGTCTGAAGTGTTGATCGTATACGTTTCACTTCTGTACATTTCATGCAAATACCTTTAGAAAACACTTTCTTAACGTTGCACTTTACGGTCAGTATTGATTCATGAAACGGAAAAAGTAATAAGTAGTTGACATTTCTTTTATTCCCAGTGATGAATTATTTTCCACTTTCTCAGTCTTTCGCCATCGTTCGCCTCACAACGTGGGTAACAAAATGGAAACTACATTTGTCGACTACAGAACTTACAAGTCAATCAATAGTTCATGCACAGCAAACTGAAACAAGGCTTCAGTTCATGGGAGGATGACGCCCAGAATATAACTTAAGTCAGTTTCCCTCTCGTGTGTTTCACTCATACACTCGTGCACAGTCAAGGCTGAAGAAATCTTCCTTAGATTTCTACTCAGTTCCAGAGCAACCGAGTTCTTCATCGGAAGTGAGGCTCAAGACTGAGGTGCAGTCCTCTCCTTACCCCCACCGTAAATCACCAACGCTGACGTACTTGAAGTCCAAACAATCCTTGCGCGAGGAGCTGCACAGAGCAACTCACGCCTGCCTTTTTCACAAACAAACAAAATTTGGGGTCAAGTCTCCTTCTCTATCGGCATACGAGCTGTCAGGACAAGACTACATGGCAGGAGAAGCCATCTGTTTTATTGTTACTTTTCCACTCTGTCTTCAATGAACTCACCAAGCAATGATTCACATAAATTAATTTTCATTCACTTGCAATTCTGCGCATAATCCTCGTCGCAGAATGAGACACATATGGAAAGATTGTCTTGTCGACAATTTCAGTATCTTTTGCAGTCTTCTCCAGCTAGAAAGTGTGAGTTTCAGAGAGAGCATTAGGCAACTGTTGACTAGAAGAGGGGTTGGATTGGGTTGTTTGGGAGAGGAGACCAGACAGGGAGGTCATCGGTCTCATCGGATTAAGGAAGGACGGGGAAGGAAGACGACCGTGCCCTTTCAAAGCAACCAACCCGGCATTTGCCTGGAGCGATTTAGGGAAATCACGGAAAACCGAAATCAGGATGGCCGGACGCAAGATTGAACCGTCATCCTCCCAAGCTACAAAGTAGTCACGCCTGGAGGCACAGATATATCGGATGTCACATTAAAATATGATATTTCCGGGAGCTCCACATAATTTCTAATTTGTAATTTATTTGCGTGAAACATGTAATTACATGCATAGCAATTAGTAATACAGTACAACAGTATACAATCTAATTTTACTTTATAATAGGAACTTAAGGGCGTTGTCCAAATTATTTGACATAATAATACCTTAGATTTTAGTGTCGACAGTAGGCTATAGAAGTAATGCTCAATGAGCCACGATTTTAGATGTTTTTTGAATATCTCTCAAGTTATTACCTTCAGTTCATTTGGCAGTGCATCGAAGTATTTTGCTCCATTAATATATGGACTGTTTGCTGTTTTTTCAGCCTTCTTTGTATCATATGGTAGTTTTGTACTTGTCTAGTATTGTGATCATGAATTTCTGCATTACGAAATGTATATTTCTTATCTTCTACAGTTAATACTATTGTTTCAAACATATACGTAGAATAGATAGTCAGAATTTTAAATTCTATAAACAACCCCTTACATGATGTTCTAGCATCTTTTTTGCCTAATATTCTAAAGGCTCTTTTCTGGAGTTTAAGTACTCGGTCTACATGAGTTTTGGAAGCCCCTCCCCACAATGAAAGACTATATGCTAGAAATGGATGTATTAAACCAAAATATATCATCCTCATTGTTTGGTATTGACGTATGGAGCTATTCTTCTTAAAATATATAGGCTTGCACATAATTTGTCAATTTTTTGTGTCCATAGTAGTTTGCTATTTATGCATATACCTACGAATTTACACTCATTGCAGATTTTCCCTAAAATATCACTATCTTGAGAATCAATACAAGTTTTCAAATCACCAACATTGAAGGTTTCTTTGTTTTTGTTTTTTTGTTTTTTTTTGTTTTTTTTTGTAAATTGACTTTAGATTGGCATTTTCAAACTTTTCCTTTTCAATATCTATAATTTTTTTTTACCTCTATGCCGAGATTGAGAATATCATTTCCCCAAAAAAGGCCTGAAGTGTCATCTGCATACATTGTGATGAAGGTATTATTTTTTTTACTAACTTTGGGAAGTCATTGACGTAACATATAAAAATGAATGGACCAATTATCGATCCCTGAGGCACACCAAATTTAATATTTCTGACCCTTGGCGTATAACTTTAAAATGTTTCCCCATTATTGTGTGAGACTGAGGTACACTGTCTTCTGGTTTTTTTTATATATATGGTGTGATGAGGTGCAATAGTTGTACATTTGTTGTCATAAACGCTCGTTCGGTGTTGCCAACAATGAAGAGATCACCAGGCGCTGCCCCATAGTCTCACAAACGAGCGTTAATGAGGGACTGGTATTGTAATAGTGTGGGGTAAAGCAGCTTCATATCTTGGAGAGAGCGATGTGTAAGGCGAGAAGTGTCTTCATTGGCATTGGGCTATTGAAAGTTAGTTACACTACCACTGCCTCTCTGTCATGTGGCTGAAGAGTCTACGAGTAGAGCTACTGGAAATTACACTCATCCCTCAAAAGAGCCAAAGGCTGCAATTCGGGTTGCAATTCGTCTCACCTAAGAAGCCCAGACATGTAGTATGGCAAGAGATTCGGTAGACGAGTGTATGAGAGAAATTTACTGTCCAGACTATCAAGATGTGAATAGGCTTCATCCGTTAGAGATCGTCACCGAGAACATGTTCCCGAAATAAATATAATGAGGTACAAACTTAATTATTAAGGGCTTTATTTGAATTATAAGTTTATTTAATTTATTCTTGAATTAAATAAAACACTAAGCATATTACCCTTATCTCTAAATCTATCATATCAACGCTTATTTTATAATACATCCCATGAATAAGTTGATCTGAAGGAAAGGTGAATGAATTACTCAAACGCCTCATATTAAAATCCCCTCACATACTCGTAACCAAAAAATAAATCCATCCGAATCGTCGAAACGCAGTCCAAGAAGTGAAATCTGGTCAAACCATAGCATCTCCCATCAGAACTGAAAAGCTGTGATCCCCGCACAACGAACAGACAACTGCCAGTGTTCGCCCCTCAGCACTATTCGCTAATATGACAAGCACTGAGCAAGTGCTCAGGACGCCTAGTGGGTTGTGGGCTGAGTGTAGCAAATTGTTCTGCGAGGATCGATTGAGATACGCAGATACAGTCAGAAAATTCTTCCTTTATTTCAGAGATTCGGAAAGATGGAGCCAGGGTGCCAGTCTTGTAGGAAACAGTGATGGATAGCAAAAGCTAAGAGGTATTCGAAAGGAATAGTGAAATTTCAGTGGCGAATGCGAATAATACAGGCAGAAGCAGTCTGGCTAAGGTCTTCAGCTCTGTGTTACAGCTGAAACACAATAGAGGCCGTTGCCTTTTAGCAGAAGCAAATTACATGAAAGGTAGTGGCAGGCGTCCGAAAGCCTTCTGCTCTGTAGGAGATGCTAATTACAACAGAGGGAGTTTCAGACGAGTCTCTCTGCAGGCAAAGGAGGAAAGCTGTCACATGTCCTCTCTCCCACGCCTCCTAATTGGTTACTGAAAAAACCTGGGTTATGCTGTGCCTTACTAAGGGCCTGGGACTATTTCTGAGCTTTGATCCATCAGTTCAGCAAACGCATAGCTCCACGTGTAGCTGGCTAGGATATCTGGACAAGGAAAGTACAGCCGTAACGAGAAAAGAAGAGATAATAAAAACTGTTAATTTGTAGTGGACCACGTTGAGATTGACTACTGTGTTTTTACAGAAATATGCGATTTGTGCTGTAATAATGTCAGAGGTGCCTACTCCGTTAATTCGCAGAATGGCCGTCTCTAACCGAGAATGTCTTGTGCACGACGGTGGCCTGTGTGGTACCGTCAGTACGGCGGTCGTGGAATCAGAAGAGCTCAGTCAGGTGCTCGGCTGTTTTTGAAGGTGATGACTCAACAGCGTTCATTGAACCCTAGGCAGCAGTGGTTACATAGCGTAGGATGATGTGTTTGGCCGCGGCCAGGAGTGATTGCCGGGCAGGAGCGCTGCCTCAGTGAAACGGTTGCGGCTGGTGGCCTTGCAGACGCGAGGCTGACGTCAAGCGTCGGCAGGCAGCAGGCGAGAGTGCTGGAGAGCCAGCTGCCACGGAAGTCAGTCAGGAGCGTGGCGCGCTGGTGCTCAAGCCCCAAACCTAACGTTCCTTGAAGACGTCCAGTGACCGGATGACGTCATCCAGTAGGTGGTCCGACTTGAGCCCAGGAAACATGTCTAGCAGGCCCTCGTAGACCAACAGCTAGTGGATGAATCGACTATACGAAAACGAAGGTGGTTGGCCTATGTGGAACCGCCGACTGGCGCGGAGTAAGTCTCGGCTTCGGTAGTAGGCGATGACAAGATATTGACAGGGTCTCAGCGGCGAGTATTCATAGTCGCTCTGCCCAAACCTGTTGTACAGGCCCCCGCACTCGGTCACATACGGGAGCAAGGCAGACAGCACGATGAAATTTCGCTCTCCTCTGCAGCAGACAGCTGTTTCTGTAATATTCCAGCCCTGGCTCGCCACGGGTTGTGAAGTCTGCACAGAGGGTGCTGCCGCGACAATGCCAAATAAAGAACAACCTTCAGACTGTTACTGATCTTAGAGACATTGCCCTATAAGACATCGCTGCTTAACCCTCGAAATACCAAGAGGTGGAGGCGAAGGGGAGCAGGGTGCTTTTGTGCCCATCCTTTGAATATACTCATTCACTCTATATTTTAAATATATGAAAAAATATTTATTGCATTTAATGACTTATGCTGCTACATTCCAAAAATATATTGTAAATTCTTCAGTCACACTCAGCATAAGAATGTAAGTCTTAATAGAATATGTCACTTTTCCCAACGGGTGTCATATTTAATATTTTCAGATTCTAGCCCTTACTTACATATCACTATCTGTTTATGAGTAAAAGTCAACAAAAATTAAAGAAATTTGCATTTTTAATTTTTCTAAGAATGGGTATAAGTTACCACCCCCCCCCACCCCCCCCACCCCCCCACCACCACCCCTCCTTGTCAGTTGCTGTTACAGAGTGCTAAAAGATATTTTCAGGTTCAGGACACTACTAACACATAGGTTAGTGATTAAAAAGTATGTTGTTGATATAAGTCAACAACAATTAGCGATTTTTTATTTTTCCGGTTTTTTAGGGTAGGAATAAAGTACCCCGTCCTTGGTAATGCGCGTTATTGAAAAAGAGTTGGTTAATTACAACCGAAATCAACATTAAAACGCTCGCCCTTGATTGACTGATTAAGTGTGGGTGCCAAGTAGAGGTAGGTGCGCCTCCGGAGTCACCAAGTCTTCACAGTAAGTAGGCGTCAGTCAATGCACCGTGGCGGGTTAGTCCACTGCCGGAATTCCGCCGTCCCATCGGGAGACTGTTGAATTCAGCTTCTCTTGTGAAAGGTAGTTTCGCCAGTAGAAGGCACGATTTTCCAAATCCACATGGCTCTGTTGCACTCTAGGAAAGCGTGGGTTACTCTACGCTACATTCCCACAAACCATGCTGCTTAATCGACCCGGCTATTTGTTTGATTAATAAAGAATACATTCGATTATTCTTCAATGAGTTACATATTCATTTACAATTCCATCTTAGAAAAGTCGTACATGTAGTCGCAGTCTCTTCTTGTTAACTCCAGACGTTAACAGTATTCGTTTATCCGAATGGTGTACGTTCTTCAGTTCATTCATGCTCAGATTTCGACATTGCTAAACCTACAATATGTTTTTAAACCTGCAGCAAATGCGCCAGTCTTTGCACGGTTGTCAGCTGGTCACACACTGACAAACAGACTGTTCTGTGTCTTCACACACACATCTTGGAGGAAATTTTCAACTCCTGAGGTAGTTGTGAGCTCTGTAGCTATTTCTTGCAGATATAGTTGTATTTGAATAAAACGAAACAAACATAGTAGCTGCAAATTGTCAGTGACGTAAGTCAGTGGGGAAAGTTGAAAATTTGTACCGAACCGTTACTCAATAACGGATTTACAGCTTCTGATGAGCGGTTGCTTCACCCATCCGGGCAAGGTCCCTGACCGACTTAAATTTTCAGTTTATCCACACACTACTGACGTAGTGCCCCTGTCCATCGTCCTCAATACTCGAGTATATCACTTATTCCCATAGGAGCTCCAGCGTATGTATGCATCTGCACAGAAACTATCAGTGGCCGTCTCGCCTTATCTACACATGTATGGTGTGTTCTTTCCGATATGTCCGAAAGAACCGGTATCATACATGAATCGTTCTATTTCGTTGTGCATTAAACTACTCTTCGCGGTGCACTCCATGCTACTGAGGCTGCGATCGGTGTTTGACGCGCTTCTACATATCCGAGTATTATACTATCCAACTCTGTGGTATGGCACATTATGCTCACCGCCAGCATCCGAGGCCGAATCGCTAACGCAGCCTTTGTTTTGGTTCTTGACTCGGAGGTAAGCCAGTTTCCATCTTGGTAGAGGAACATTTTTACTGTCAGTGCTTGGCCAGGAAGGGAAGAAGACGGGGTGGTATAAAGATCCTGGTTACCAGTCTTTGGACTATTGCCCTGGATGAAATTTCCAACCTCTCCACAGGGTGTCGTGAAGTGAGGGCATGTGACACTCTAAATAGTGATCCGACCGTCGCAATGGGACGTTAAGCTCAGTGACTCCCTGTTCCAGAGGAGTAGATTATGTGCTGGCGCAAGGTTTCACCCTCTCCCTTCCATTCATCCATAATAACACGGACCTAACACTAACACCCTCTACTTAAGCACTCATAACTCTCAGCCACACGGTTAAGATACAAACTTCGCGTTTCGTAACAGCATGGAGGAAGGCAATGGCAAAACAGCTCCATTAGGACCTTGCCTAGAACGGTGATGCAAGATCCAGGTATTTGCTTCCCTATGCTCATTTTCTGAATATGAGGCTACTTTGACTGACTCTGCTGACAAGTAAATGAAAACCTCTATTAGACACTACACGTCAATGAATTTCGTTATGTTTGAACTTCGTTTCTATTTGAAGCAAGTGATACTCCTCTCCAGCAAAAATATAGCAATTCCAGTTTGTGGGGAAATACTGAATGCAGTTTACTACAACTGTCTTTGCAATTGCATTTTACAATTTTCCCGATGAAGCTTGCCATTGGTATAGTTTGTGGTTCTGAACTGTTTCTCATTCCGTTTGGCTTACAATTCAAGTAAACCATTTTAGAAACATACACAATAACAAAGTCTTCTGTATGAACTTAAATGCCGTTTCCAGGTACACAGTGACCCCCATCTTCAGATTCTACGGTATCAAAAGGGATAACGGCATTACAAAATTAATATCTGTAAATTTTTAACAGTGCCATTTTTAGTAACAAATTCATGCCTATATCTAATAGGGAGCCTGTACTGAACATGCTAAATGTAAGGAAAACATCTGAGAACCAAGGAATAAATATAAAAATAAATTATGGGTAATGCCTTCGCGATAATTAAATGTCTCGACAAAAGCGCAAGTAGAAGCTTACACTACAGGATACAATGTAAAATGACGTACGTATTGAGGAAAGATCTTTGTTGCACAATTTCTTTGTCCCAAAATTTGCTGGTTGCATTCTTAAGATACGTGTAATACATGCTGTTTCAACCATATTCGCAAAAGTCCAATTATACCAGATGTCGATAATCTTAACAGAGAATTCAAAACGCTTTGAACACTAACATCATAGCGTTACACACATGTGATATGAAGTAGTTCGACAAGCTGATTGTTGTTACTTGCCTTAGTACACTAAAATAATTCGGTTTCCAAATCTGATCACGGACCTTTTTTTTTTTTTTTTCAAATCTCCTCCGTTCACAATGGCTCCTTTTCCACCGCATTGTGACAGTTTTGTCTTAAGACTATCATTTGAATGTATACATATATAATGGATGTGTTTTGTATAGTGTAGTGACATCTTTGGGTTGCACGGTGATGAGAGAAGAGGGAAAATGAAACCTTGCTCCTGCACACAGCCTACCGCTCTCGAATGGTACGAAGGGGCCGCCGAACTTGATACCCGTAACCAACAGATCGATCACCATCAGCAGTGTTGCATACCCTCACTCAATAAGAGAACATGTTTGGAATTTATCTAGCATAATGATGGAAAGCTTGGTGATCAGAAACTTCTCGTCAACAGCTCACCTCCCCTAGACAGCCGAATACTGTAGGTGAAACATTCTTCCACCACCAAGATTCGAGCTAGCTACCTCTTAGTCGAGGGTTAGTGCCATCGGCTACGAAGACGGGTATCTTTCAAGTTTATGTTGAGAACAGCAAGATTTCGCGGATCGCAGCCAGGAAATTGGTTTCGTAAGCGTCAGACTAATGATGAGACAACTCAGTTGTTAGTAATTTCTGAGATTTTCACGGTGTAATTGAATGATATCAGGTTTTTGCTGTCTAGCCGAGCTGATGATTCCACTTTTGCACAAAAAGTGGACCACAAAAGAAAATATATTCCAACATTCAGTTGTTGCTTCTAATTTATCACTGAAATGCAGGAAAAAATAGACATGATGTACCATCGGGACGCTTTCGACACTCTTATTTCTGAGCTATGTTTACGTCTGCTGTGAATGATCGAGGACACGGGCAAAAATCCACATATAAACAAAATTGATCTAGAAACACCTCTTTCTTACGAACCTGATAACAAGAACATAAAATGTTGGAGCAACCTTCGATTATTTGCTTTCCAGAATGTTTTAATTCTGTTAGCTGCAGTATCAGCTTTTTTAAGTAAGCTGTAGACTGGTTTACTGAGTTGGAGAGCTTCCGTAAAACGACATACCTGTGGCTCCCCCTCCGCCAGCCTTGTTTGTGATCCTGCCTCACACATACCGGCGGCTGTCGACCTTGACTATCAGTGAGTGTGAAGGAACAACAAGCTTTCTCTCCGATGTTCCCACAGTGGTGACCTGTGTCTTCTGACGCAATGAGTCCAGGGATCAAAGTGCGGGTTAGAAGCGCGTCACGCGCTGTATCCCCGGGATCTAACGGCGCTCGAGCTGTTCACATTCTGTCCTTGCTACTTGGTGAACAGGTAGAAATGAGGCAGTTCAGATATTGGCACTAACGAATACAAATTTGTTGGCTATTTTCGTGATTGTCTGTTTTAAATATAAGCAGCTCAGGACACAAAATAGCAGATATAAATAAGGTGCTGACAATTTTGCGCATACGATCAAAAAGCATAAAGACATCAAAATGATTTTGTTGAACAGATGACTGTTGGAACGCTGCCTACATTCAACCGTGACGGGCGAGGGAATGAAATAGCTGTAAATAAGAATGGAACAGTTCTGTACAATTGACTACGAAAAGTAGATGCGTCTTCTACTGTGAAACATAGCGCTTATTCGACAGATGCTCTCACTTAGAAACTAAGAAACTTTATATCAAAGCAACTCTCCGGGCACTTCCATATGGTCACAAAACGCAACTCTCATGTAATTGCTTGTGGCAATTTCACAACTTCGTCATTCGAGACAAAACTCTGGGCAAGAGAAGCATGGAAGTGAGTTGTTCTGTTCATCGTACGTTTGTGCTCATCCACTCTGCTAGTAAAATATCAACAAAAATACAAGGTAACCAGTCGCCAAATTTTAAGCTTGTTATTTACTGCGCGTTTCGGGGGATTTGCTGTATCGTCAGATGGCATTTCCGATGTTTCTAGGAAACCAACGATTTCAAAATATCTAGAATGCTTTAAATATATCATTTTGATTGCAAAATGTTTTTGGTGGATTAATATGAAAAACTGATTTGAAACTGGTGTGGAATATTGCTGTTCTGTGCGTGTTCTATGTGTTCTTTTCTCGATGACACTGCATTTGAGGTTAACTCAATCACAGTTTACAAACTTCACCAATGATTTTGCAAATATCTGGCGTTTCAAGACTTACAGAGGTGTTAGTTTTTTGTCTAATGATGTGATGTGCAAAGAATGTAAAGTTATATATCAGTGGATACTGTTTTATATATTTTACCTCGCTGTTTCTACATGAACAAGAACTGTGCTTAGTTTCTTTTTCAAAAATGTCAGCCACATAATTAAAAAAAAGAATACACATTACTTCATTTAACTTCTTTTTATGTAAACTGAACCGAATTCTTATCTGATCCGTTTTGAAAAATAATATATGCTACTGTATACAGACGAAGAAGTTATATGATAAGTAAATCAGGTATGTGGTTTTATGGAAGAAATACCTTTCGCAAAAGTGCCTTATTTCTCTTTGGGTTCCACGTCAATCTTTTAATTCAGAATTACATTAGGCTGTTGCTTTGGTGTCTGTATATTTCTAAAACGTAATGTGTAATACAGAAAACTGAAATAGGGTGAACATTGTACAAGTATTTTAAAATTATTAAAAAGATGATTTACAATGATGGCGTTTCAAACTGAAAAAATTCACTATTGTTTCTGTTTAAAGAGATTTCGATGAGAGATTTGAAAATAAGCACTCCATTGTAGTACATGCTAAGTAGCTCCATTGGTTATATAAAGTTTCCTATCTCTCATGAGAACTAGCTCACTTGTACGCAAAGTACAACGACAGATACGGATCTTTATCGCACTGTCCAGGCATCTAGTTTGTTAGATCAACGCTTAGTTTCAACAGTATGCAAACTCAGATAACACTAACGATGGAGCCAGAGCGTTGAAATACAAAGGTGCGATAAAATACAAAGGAAGAAAAACTAAATAGTATAATATATTACTAAAAATTATTTAGAGTACCGGTGAAAATAAAGAAATCAATGAAAGTGTTTCAGAAACACCAGTATTGCATGAATCTGGCTAGCTTAAAAACGTAGAAAGGCACGAGTCAAGCTCTGCACTGGATGCGCAGTGACACTGGATACTGTTCATTAGGACGATAACCAGAGCCATTCACAATCTGCGAGTATTATCTGTGACGAGCCCTGTGTAATTATTGTGGTATTCGTGAGCGAATGGAGGTATGGCGGGTGTGGTGCCAGGATAGGGAGAAGGGAAAGACAAGATCGGCCAGGCGTCGGCTACATGCGTCAAACATGTGGCTGTTGCGGACTTACCGATTGTGGGCCTTGCAACCTGTGACGTCAACATGGTGTTTCCGATCACGAACATTTTTTATTCGTAGGTCTTCCGACCGGCAAAGCAATCCACAACAATGGGAAAGACTCTATCTACCATTTTGTAATAAGAACATCCCTTCACATTTTATCCAGGCTTAGAACTGGTTATGCACACAACACAAGGCTTATTTAATTTTTTATCATTTTATTTTCATTTTTTTTTTTTTACTTTTTTATTTACAGATTTTTTCTTTCTACAACGTTACTGCAACAAATTATTAAACTTCTAGTCTTATGTTATGAATTATAATGTTTAATTCAATTTTCTGTAAGAAAACCAGAGATTTTAAACATCTTATTAAATTCCACAAGTCGTTATAATTTCTTATAATGTCGTTTAACCTTCTGTCAGTATCTATGTATCTTCTCTTCTTTTTAGAAGAAGCGGGCTAATGGTAATTTGTTTAATTTCAGATACAGATTTTACTGCTTTCTCCTTCTGCTTACTTGTTAAGAAGTATGTATTGGAATGTTTTTGATTTATTCAGAGTTTAGTTTCCTATGTCAGTCTTAAACAGCATTCGTGGGCCCGCGTCGACGGAAAAAACATTCCGCATATCAACTGATAGGCTGTACTAGGATTTGTCATCCATTGACTGAACTTTTTCCCAGTGGGCAATTCCTCTAATATTACAATCCATACGTCATAACAGTGTTTATTAGAAGATGTGTCACTGCAGAAAACAGGATGCAAAACAGTCAGAGTTCTTCTCTGTCACAGCATTCCTCCATTAATCCCACTATCCCACATTCATGTTTACTTGCAGAGACATTGTTCGAACTGAAAATAGCAACCAAAAAGGGATGTTTCGAGGAATACTGCTTTCATAGCTTTAATAGCACCCATTTCAAAATCTAGTTTTCAGTGACCACCAAGGCATCTTAATTTTCAATCCAGCAAAAAGTTTTTTATCTGTATTTTGACTTTTTATCTTAGAGCAAAGAAAACAAAACAAAGAAAAATTTCGTCTCCGATTAGATGTTTGTAGTAACGTTGTACCAACTTTCTAACACTCTCGTTATAGAAGGCAGCCGCCATTGCTTTCCACCAATTCTCTACACTGGCCTACATCTCGTTGTCTGTGCCAAAATGTTATCTTCATAGCCAGCGATTCATGTGAACAGAGATGAAATTCAAAGGGAGACAATTGCGGGCTGTATTGTGCGTAATCAAACATTCCCAATTGAAAACGATGCAGGACCATCTTCATTGCCCCTGCAGAAAGCGGCTGAGAATTGTCTTGAAGAATAAAACGCACAACAGTTACGTAATGTTCGCTGCATAGCTTCAGGCGAAATTTCTCACCAGGCCCCCGTACTTGGCGGGAGACACTATTGTTCTAGACATCTTTATGTTCTCCCTGTGTGCTCTGAACTAAAAATAACAACGTAACGCGATTGACGGGTATACTAGAGACACTGTCCAACACACCTGTGCAAAACTTAATCAGATTTTCACTGTTGTTTCCATTTCGCGACCGATCGTTCCTTAGTTTCCGAATAACCTTCATATATACAAGTTGATTCCGTGATGATGTTACAAATTTTCGAGGATGATGAAGAAGGACAAACATATCAGTTTTAGGTAAGAGTCTCTGTACCGTAAACGAAAGAGTCGAAAGTTCTACTCAAAAATTATTCTGATACCTTTGACAATGAAATACGTGTACTGGTACTGTTTTTGTTGAGATTAAAGGGAGGCAACTTTCAGAGGTGGTAGTGTGGACCAAAATAAGGAAAAAAGTCTAATAAACATGGGCTCTAAAGTGCCTACCTGAGGAGCTATGAGCACTTGTTCATCTTCGCTTCTGTGTAACATATCTCTATTGAACTTGTGTTCATAACTCTTAAGGCATGCATTTTAGAACTCATTGTTACTGGGCGTTTTTCCTTGTTTTGGTCCATACTACTACATCTGAAAGTTGCCTATCCGACAATCTTAGTAACAACAGTACCAGTGAAAGTTGCCGATCCTACAATCTTAGTAACAACAGTACCCGTACATGTGTTCCACTGTCAGAAGTATCAGAACGATTTTCGCTTACAACTTTCGACTCGTTCGTTTCTGGTACAGGGACCCTTACCTCAGATTCATACATTTTTGACTCATCATCATCCTAGGAATTCTGTAACACCATCACGGAATCACCGTGTATATTCGCACAGTTACAGACACCGGTGCCTGCAACTTTGACGCTCCGCAGCGTCGTTAGATGACGTTTCCGGACATGGGTTCCTATTCAGACTGTTATGTATTCACTCCCCTCTACAAGTTCTATAAAAGTGTAGCGGGAATTTCAGTACACGCTGCAGAAATCAAACAGCTTAGGCATGCGAAACTATACGGAAACGAAGGCTGTCGGTGAGGGCACTGTGTGACTGATGGTGTCAACTCATCCGCTAATGATGAACGACTAGCGTAAATTAGGAGTGGGGAAGGCCCTAGGAAGAAAATCCACGCTGCAAAACTGCTTGGTCAGAAGTCCTACAGTACGCACTGCACCTGCAAAAGCGTTGGAAACACCGTTGTCGGACAACCCACGTAGCCCTCATGTGATCAGTAGGGCTACTGCCGGTCGCTCCGTCCAACGGATGTTCCAGTTTCACGATGAAGTGGCCAACTAGAGGTTCTCTCTCTGGAGGTCACAGTCACCTTTGAGGATTTCTTGTGTATACTGAATGAAATTATAATGCAAAATGTAAAACCCACGTCTGACAAGTCTTAGTATCAAGAGATAAAAACGAAACATAAGAACTCCACCTGTGCATTGATCCCTTTCAGTGGTGCTACCTCACTATAGGTCAGTACATCATTCAAAGTCTAGTTTCCAGTGACAACCCAGGCATCTCATTTTTCAATCCAGAAAAAAATCTTTCATGCGTATTTTGACTTTTGTCTATGCACAAAGAAAGCAAAACTGGGAAAACTTTCTTCACTTCTGCTGTGCTTCGATGTCAACAATGAATAATTTGAGTTGTTTGTGAATTTCCATGGAGACTGGAAAAGCAGGAATTCTGTTGCAGTACATTTCGAGTATATGTTCCAAAGAATATCAAACAGCACGTCATATTACTATTTTTTTCTTTCAAGACATTTAGTATAGCCATTGCTTTGGTGTTAGTAAATGGACCCGTGGCACTCTAAAGCATTAATGTAGGTTAATCCTTACAAAGAAGAAAACAGCAACCAGCCACTATTAATACTACTCTTTATTTGGGTAAATAGCGCCATTACCGGTTTCGAACTGGCAATTTCGTCATCAGACGGCTGTTCACATGATTTTCAAGATACACTTTACATTATCTCATGTAAAGTGTATCTTGAAAATCATATGAGCAGCCGTCTGATGATGAACTTGCCAGTTCGAAATCGGTAACGGTGCTATTTACCTAAATATATAGCAGTATTAATAGTGGCTGGTTGCTGTTTTCTTCTTTGTAAGGATTAACCTACATTAATTGTACACAGCCACAGTCTCACCATGTCAGTTTCAGACAAAATAGAATTCTAAGGCATGTTCTTTGGGCAAATTTATCATCGCTACTGGCAGATAAGGTCATGCTATGATAACGCTTTTAATTCTTCCATAATGAGTTTTCACTGTGCAGCGGAGTGTGGTCTGTTTTGAAACTTCTTGGCAGATTAAAATCGTATGTAGGACGCCAATTCGAACTTGCCTTTCGCGCCAAGAGCTATACCGATTGAGCTATTCAAGTGCGCCTTACGACCAGTTCTCGCAGTTTTTCTGCCGCCAGAAAGGAGTGCAAGTAATGCTGGAGAGCAAATGTCATGTTTGGAATGCAGGAAATGAGGTAACGACGAAAGTACAGCTGTGAGAGAAGATCCTGGGTTTGTTTGGATAGCTCAATCGGTAGAGCACAAGAAAAAGCTCCAGCTTCGAGTTTGGATCTTACATACATTTTTAATCTACCACAGAGTTAAAAGTTTCGTAATGTAAATAGCAACCAGCCAAAATCATGGTTTACAAAAGTTTATTTCAAACAAACCATTTTTTATGATCTAAATCAACTTAGCAGACCATACTTGTGATTGGTTTCTGTTTAAATTACAAACGTTATAATTGTGCTACAGCCATGGTTCTCAACATGCCTACTTTTGACAAGATAACTGTACAACGAAGTTTCCTTTAGTCCATTTTGCTTGTGCCTTAGGGTTATGAAGCTCCAGCGTTTCTTTCTGATAATTTTAATTGAGAATAATTCTGTGTATGTTCGTAGATGTGGTATAGGTAACGAACCTATAAAAGTTACTCAGCCATGAATTTGCCGTTAACTGGGAACTACCTGAATGGAAACGCTACAGCAACTAAACAATGATGATAATTCGTGAGCAGTAATCGACGAATTTCCTTCGGAAGTTCGTTCCTTATATAATGTGCCTACAAGGTTTGACAAGAATATCAAGCAGAACGCACCACGGAGACTTTGCAAATTGTTCACGTAGTGAGCTTTCAATCTGACATGGATGCACTCTCAGAATAATTCATTCTGTTTCATCATAGGGAACAGCAGCACATACTTAATATCACCTCCCTCTAAATGACGCGATTAATCTTACTTTCAAATTGAAATACGTGATTGTTTTGCACACAATTCTGAGGCGATCCAATGTTTTGCACGCATTTCTGTAGCCATTTTTGAATCTGAGGTCAAGCAATGACCTCGAAATGTGTTGTAAAACAAATTAATAGTTCGCATCTACATCTACATGGATACTATGCAAATCAAATTTAAGCGCCTGGCAAGGAGTTCATCGAAACACCTTTACAATTCTCTTCATAATTCCAATCTCGTACCAACACCTATAGCTTTCCGTATAAGCTCTTATTTGCCTTATTTTATCATGGTGATCGTTCTCACTATGTAGGTCGGCGTCAACAAAATATTTTCACATTAAAAGGAGTGACTGAAATTTCGTGAGAAGTGACTGGAATTTCGTGAGAAGATTCCCGTCGCAACGAAAATCCTATATCATTTCAGTGACACTCCCTCCAGCATTTCGCCATAATAGAAAACGTGCTCCCTTTCTTTGAACTTTATAGATGTACTCCGTCAAACCTATCTGGTAAGGATCCCACACCGGATAGCAGTATTCTAAAAGAGGATTTTTACTTGTTGAGACTAAAAGGAGAGCTTCACTTTTAACTGTAATGGGGGTTTATTTAAGTCTTGTGTTTTATACGCAACAGCCATACTACGCATCCAGACGTTCTTAACCTTGAATGTTTCTTCGACCGTATTAGCGAAGCCTTTTGTGGCCACTACATTAGCAAATATTTTGAATGCTTCCTTTCGTAGAAATTCATGCGAAATTCCAAACAGAAAGATGGTTCTTCAGCAAATCCTTGGTGTTGTACAGTGAATCGCATATTTCAGCGTTTTCCTGCTGTGAGTACGTGTCACATGGTTCTCACGTACATGATAATGCAGGACAAAGATCAAATCAAAGCAGAAGAGAGGGAAAATACGAAATTATCATATAGTCCATAATGCACTGTAAAACGTTTTATCGTCATCCTGAAGCTTGGTAGGAAAGCCACAACGTGTTACTAGGTGTAGTGTGGACATAGTGTCCCCTTGCCCTGTTCTGACTCAGTTATTGTTGAGATTCATATGGATGAATGTTAGGAGTCGCTACTGTAACATGGTTCGCCCAATTCATGCTACTGCAAGAGGTTTAAAGGGTCAAAAATATATTTAAAAAAATGTTCAAATGTGTGTGAATTCCTAAGTGACCAAACTGCCGAGGTCACCGGTCCCTAGACTTACAAACTACTTATACTAACTTATGCTGAGAACAATACACACACCCAAGCCCGAGGGAGGACTCGAACCTCCGGCGGGAGGGGCCGCGCAATCCGCGACATGGCGCATCAAACCTCGCGGCCACTCCGCGCGTACAAAAATATATCAGGCCACCTGAGCTTTCAAATGATTAATATGCGGACTTCACCCACTCGGCTACTGAGTGAATGGATTAAAAAATCTCGAGGATAGCTGTTAAGCAAGGAGTCGTCAACATAGTAAAGTTATAAGAACGGTGTTTGTTGTCCCCATTTTATTACGCTCTTGATAAAGACATGGACCTCTTTGAAAACTGTTCGAACTCGTTCTTGGTTTCCTCCACGATGGCACCTAAACGTAATTTCAGTCGGACACAGTCTCGAACCTGGTACTTTTTGGCTTAGAGTAGCGATGTGGCAACGACCTTGCCCCAGTGATACCACCGACTCCCGCCAGATCACCGAGGTTAAGCGCTGTCATGCTTGGTTAGCAAGTGGATGGGAGACCATCAGGGTTTGCCGAGCACTGTTGGCAAGTGGAGTGCACTCAGCTCTTGTGAGGCCAATTGAGAAGTAGCGGCTCCGGTCACGACAACTGGCATCAGCCAGGAGAGCGGTATACTGACACGTGCCTCTCCATACCCGCATCCAGGGACGCCTAACAACTGAGGATGACACGGCTGTCGGTCAGTACCACTGGGCCTTCAGAGTCCTGTCCGGACGCTGAAGTCCTCACGTCAAGTTCGTTACGGATTGACTAATAGATCAGTTGGATAATGAAGTGAAAGGGGGGTGGTCGTGTGTTGTACAGAGTGGCATTCATCTGTAGTTATTCAGAGAAGCAATAGGCAACGTAAATCTGGATTTCCAAAAATGGTTCAAACGGCTCTGAGCACTATGGGACTTAACTTCTGAGGTCATCAGTCCCCTAGAATGTAGAACTACTTAAACCTACCTAAGCTAATGACATCCCACACACCCATGCCCGAGGCAGGATTCGAACCTGCGGCCGTAGTGGTTGCGCAGTTCCAGACTGAAGCGCCTAGAACAGCTCGGCCACCCCGGCTGGCCCTGGATTTCCAGATGAGGCTTTCGAGTCCGCTGCTCTCGCACAGTTGTTTACCACTGCGTTACCTCCTCAGTCAGTTTCTAAAGACCGAATGGAAACTGAGGTTACCCAGCCTCCACTGACGGACACACAAGTAATATTCAGTAGCTGTATAGAAGCCCAACAGAATCGAAATAAAGGCCTACTGGAGAGTATTAGTTGCATTCCAAGACCTTTATCGCATAATTAAGTTATTTATGAGGAAATATTGTCCGAATAATTTAAAGCAATAACCAGTTACAGGTTGGCAAAGTATTAATCTGGTGCAAAGAAGGAGGTACAAGGTACAAGAAGTTAAAGTTGTACGTTTCACTTGCTAAAATAAATGGTAGGCTACCAGTTATTCGTATAACACTAGGAATTTGCTGTTGGTCGACAAAATTGTTCTTATAAAAAAAAATTGTAATTCGTATCTGAATACTGTGTAAATGTGTGGGATCATATCAGATCGGAATAACAGAGAACATCTAGAGGACACAAAGAACGACAGCGGAAATACTTCCAAGCTTGTCTGATTCCAGAAGCGTATTTTTTCATTCAGAATGTAATAACATTAACTGGCAGACACCCGACACCTAGCGAAAACAGGAACTTCCGAGAACCGAGTTTCAGGATGGAAATTATGAATAATATTCGCCACCAAATGTATCGATACCAGAGAAACAATGAAGATAAAATTGCATCAATAATTCAGCCCGATGGCCTAAAAGCAGCCTCTGTTGTTAAGTTCCATGTGTGAATGTTAAGTCTAGAAACTTTAATACAAGTGTGTGGTACAGTAAAAAGAATCCCTATTACACAGTTTATACTACTACCATTAGTACACATACAGAGATTTTGAGCCAGTCACGTGGGAATAGGGATGAGGAAAACCGACCGGTTACAGCCGATACCGGTATTTTAGTTCTTAATAACCGATATTGTTCGGTATTTGTTTGGTCTCAGTTATAACAGGTGTTTATTTTTATTTTTTACTATTAACCAGGTAAAGAACTGAAATATCAATTATCCATAGCAGCAGTGCTAAACTTTTAGTTTTTTCAACAAAAACTTTTACAAAAACGAATAATTTTTATTCGTAAAATTTACATTGGTTCGAAATACTGCGTTATTATAGAAAATAGGAAAAGCAAGCAGTGCTGTTTTGATAACAATACCGACAAAAAACGCATACCATAAGAATTGTTGAAACAATAATGTACGTGTTACCGCTTGGCGTGGCCTGTTGGACGGTACGCGTGTACATGCAGCGTGCGAGACTTCCCCTATGTTGTCTGTATGGTATCTTCTCGCTGTTGCCGTGGGACGTTTGTTGTATTACAGAACGTCACCATACTTAGTGTGGGGGTATTTTACGAAGTGCGGTACCAATGAAGTACAATGTCACAGTTGCTTTAAGAGATTAAGAACGGGAGGAGCCTCAACAGACTGGGGACATCATGTAAGGACAAACCCAACATACTATCGACATCATATAAGGACAAAACCATTAACTCATAGTTTACAATAAAAATGAAAGGTAGCTGATCTGTTGTCCTTGTCTCCATAATATACCTTTATCTGCTTGTAGCCGTTGAAAACGGACAAATTAAAACAAAAATAGAGTTCTCCAACCTCAGCTTTTACCCTTTAGTACTGACTATTCATAATAAGCAAATAGTAGTATTAACCTCGGTTACAACAAGATTTTCGAGCAGAGCTTCTCAAAATTAGAATCAGTAGGAGAATACTGGTGATTTGTTTACAGTATTCAGCCATCTACATCTACAGCTTCAGCAAGCTCCGCAAGCCACCTAATGGTGTGTGGCGGAGGGTACTTTTGTACCACTAACTGAGCCCTCCAAACCTAGTCCACTCGCGAACAGCGCGTGGGAAGAATGACTGCGGTAAGTCTCTGTATTGGCTCTAATTTCTGGAATTTTCTCCTCGTGGTCATTACGCGAGACGTATGTGGGGGGGAAGTAGTATGTCGTCCGATTCTTCCCGGAAAGTGCTGCCCCGAAATTTCAATACTAAATCTCTCAGTGATGCACACGCCTCTCTTGCAACGTCTTCCAATGGAATTTGTTGAACATCTCCGTAACGCTCTCGCGACGGCTAAACGATCCCGTGACGAACCGCGTCGCTCTTCTTTGGATCTTCTCTATCTCTTTTCTCAATACTATCTGGTAGGGATCCCAGATGGGTGAACACCACTCAAGGATCGGTCGAACAAGGGCTTTCTAAGCCACTTCTAAGTGGGATGAGTTACATTTCCTTAAGATTCTTCCTGTGGATCTGAGCCTGGCATCTCCTTTCCCCATTATTTGTTTTATGTGGTCGTCCCACTTGAGGTCGCTCTGGATTTATTCCTAGATGTTTTACGGCAGGTACTGTTTCCAGCGGTTTGTCGTCAGTAGTGTAGCTGTACAGTAGTGGATTTCTTTTCCTACGTATGCGCAATATGTTACATTTATTTCAGGGTCAACTGCCAGAGCCTGCACCATCCATCGATTCTCTGGAGGTCCTTTTGCAAATCATCTTCCGGCGTTGCTGCTTTGTTATAGACAACCGCATCATTTGTGAACAGCCTTAAAGAGCATACGACGCGTTCTACTAGATCATTTACATATATTTCAAACAGCAACGGTCCTATCTCATTTCCTGGGAGTGCTTCGGAAATTACCTTTACATCTGTCGATATTGTTCCGTTAAGAGCGACGTGTTGAGTCCAGTCTGCAAGCAAGTCTTGAATCCAGTCGTAAATCTCGTATTTTTGTCACTAAACGGCAGACCGTGCGGGTTTCAAATACCTTTCTGAAAGGAACACGGAATCAACCTGAGCGCCGTTGTCTGCGGAGCTGTGGATCTTATGGCGGAAGAGAGCGAGTTGAGTTTCAGAGGATCTCTGTTTGCAGAATCTATATTGATTTTTATAGAGGAGATTTTCATTTTCCAAGGACGTCACATTTCTTGAGAATAAAACATGTTCCATAATTCTACAACAGACTGACATCAGCGATATAGGTCTACAATTGAATGCTTCCGTCCTACGGCCCTTCTTAAAAACGGGAATGACTTGCGCTTTCTTCTACTAACTAGGTACCCTTCGTTGCTCAAGCGATCTGTGATAAATTACTGCTAGGTAGGGAGCAAGTTCTTTCACTTAATCTTTGTTGGATTTGATAGGAACCGCGTCTACTCCTCACAGCTTTCCTCTTCTAGACGATTGTAGTTGTGATTCTATGCCGCGATCGGTTATTTCAATACCTGCCATTTCGACGACTGAAAGGAGGGACCGTATTACGATGTTTCAATTTCAGAAGACTGAATTCAGTATTTCGTCTTTTTTTCTGTCATCTTCCATTTCAGTGTCATTATGGTCACCGAGTGAATGATTTTGACCCACTTACTGATTTTACATACAACCAAAACCTCTCAGGATTTTTACACTGATCGTTTGACAAAGTTTTACTTTCAAAGCCATTGAACGCTTCCCTGATTGCTCTCCTTACGCTCATTTTCGCTTCTTTCTGGTTTTGTCTGTTTTCACTTATTTTGAAACTGAGATTAAGTTCTCTTTGTCTCTAACACATCCCTTAAGACCTTACTCGAAACATGCATGTCTTCGGCGTGTTTGCAAGATGCCTTAGAATATTTTCCATTTGTTCTCCACATCTTCGTCCTCATCGTCGAATATTTGATCTTGACTGCTCAGATATTCTGAAATTTGTTTCCTGTCGCCCTTGATAAGCAAAAATATCCTCCTACATTTCTTAACATTCTTTGCAACACCCGTTGACATAGAGGATATCACATCCTTGTTGTTGTTGTTGTGGTCTTCAGTCCTGAGACTGGTTTGATGCAGCTATCCATGCTACTCTATCCTGTGCAAGCTTCTTCGTCTCCCAGTACCTACTGCAACCTACATCCTTCTGAATCTGCTTAGTGTATTCATCTTTTGGTCTCCCTCTACGATTTTTACCCTCCGCGCTGCCCTCCAATACTAAATTGGTGATCCCTCGATGTCTCAGAACATGTGCTACCAACCGATCCCTTCTTCTAGTCAATTTGTGCCACAAACTCCTCTTCTCCCCAGTTCTATTCAGTACCTCCTCATTAGTTATGTGATCTACCCATCTAATCTTCAGCATTCTTCTGTAGCACCCCATTTCGAAAGCTTCTATTCTCTTCTTGTCTAAACTATTTATTGTCCACGTTTCACTTCCATACATGGCTACACTCCATACAAATACTTTCAGAAACGACTTCCTGACATTCAAATCTATACTCGATATTAACAAATTTCTCTTTTTCAGAAACGCTTTCCTTGCCATTGCCAGTCTACATTTTATATCCACTCTACTTCGACCATCATCAGTTATTTTGTTCCCCAAATAGCAAAACTCCTTTACTACTTTAAGTGTCTCATCTCACACCCTTATGATCACTAATACGTTTCTCTGAGTCAATTTATTTGAGAAGTTCAGGGCTGTATGTTGCCAGAAGGTTTAAGATGTTACCCTCACGAGTTGGTTCTGCGCAAGGTAACTTTCGGACAAGACATCCAGAACAATCTCCCACGAATCCCTATCTCTGGCACAAGTTTTGATAGCATGAAACCCGTTGAAGTCACCCCCTATTACAACGACGTGATCAGAAAAGTTATTAACAGTATTCTGCAAGTTCTGTCTGAAGCGCTCTACCACTAGAGATCTTGACCCAGGCGGTCTATAAAAGCATCCGGTTACCAATTTTGACGGGTCTTTGATGCTTAACTTCACCCAGATTAATTCACTTTCGGAATCCGTGATAAGCTACCTAGATTTTATCGAATTCCTTAGCGCTATAAACACGCCGCCACCATTTGCAACTTAACTATCCTTTAGATAAAGATTTCAGTCTCAACTGAGTATTTCATTGTCATTAACGTCTGGTTTCAACCAACTTTCTGGCCCTAATACTGTCTATGCATTATAACCTTCAGTAACAGAAGCTAATTACGGGACCATTCTTTAGATGCTCCTGCAGTTTACTAAAATCATATTAACCTTTTCTGTCTCTCATCTATGATGACGAACATTCTCTGACGACACTGTGGCTAATTTACCAGGCAAATCGTCTTTGATTTCAAGGGAGGGTTTTCGACAAAAGCATCTACATCTACATTTATACTCCGCAAGCCACCCAACGGTGTGTGGCGGAGGGCACTTTACGTGCCACTGTCGTTACCTCCCTTTTCTGTTCCAGTCGCGTATGGTTCGCGGGAAGAACGACTGTCTGAAAGCCTCCGTGCGCCCTCTAATCTCTCTAATTTTACATTCGTGATCTCCTCGGGAGGTATAAGTAGGGGAATCAATATATTCGATACATCTAGAAACGCACCCTCTCGAAACCTGGCGAGCAAGCTACACCGCGACGCAGAGCGCCTGTCTTGCAGAGTCTGCCACTTGAGTTTGCTAAACATCTCCGTAACGCTATCACGGTTACCAAATAACCCTGTGACGAAACGCGCCGCTCTTCTTTGGATCTTCTCTATCTCCTCCGTCAACCCGATCTGGTACGGATCCCACACTGATGAGCAATACTCAAGTATAGGCCGAACGAGTGTCTTGTAAGCCAACTCCTTTGTTGATGGACTACATTTTCTAAGGACTCTCCCAATGAATCTCAACGTGGTACCCGCCTTACCAACAATTGATCCCAGCGACAAGTGGGTCGACCAGATTTTCTTTTATTTGTCTATTTAATTTAATATTTTGATTCTATGTCTCTTGATACGATCTTTATTAGATTTCTATGTTTGTTACAGGATAGGAATAAAAATCCGAAAAAGGGTCGTTTCAGAAACAACTGGCGCTGAAAAATACTGATATAACCGAAAACTGGTTGTGTCAGCGACACCCCCATTCCTAGACGGTGGCGGGCTGGGGGGGGGGGGGGGGGAGGTAATCGAAGCCGGGCGTCTCCGCGTCAGCCACCAGCTGGGGGTGGCAGCAGGACGTGAATTGGTGTACAGTAAGGATGGCCTTGCAGACACCGGACTGTTGGCTGAGCGGCCGGTAGTCTGATTGCTGGACACACAGTGAGCACTTAGCGGCAGCTGAGAGGGGCTAATGGCACCTCAGAGCGCACCGGACACAGCCGGATCACTGCAGGAGCCGTGGGCCAGCGTTTAGCACGCAGCGGATAGGGCAACCGCCTGATGCGTGCACGTGGTACGACAGCAGCCCAGTGCCCTTCAGCTCAGTGCAGCCAGTGACGGAATGTGGAGTACCGAGGGAGGGGTACCGGCATCTGATAATCGTGCAGGAGGCGATACCTGCCTAATGCTCCGTACTACACTCCTGGAAATTGAAATAAGAACACCGTGAATTCATTGTCCCAGGAAGGGGAAACTTTATTGACACATTCCTGGGGTCAGATACATCACATGATCACACTGACAGAACCACAGGCACATAGACACAGGCAACAGAGCATGCACAATGTCGGCACTAGTACAGTGTATATCCACCTTTCGCAGCAATGCAGGCTGCTATTCTCCCATGGAGACGATCGTAGAGATGCTGGATGTAGTCCTGTGGAACGGCTTGCCATGCCATTTCCACCTGGCGCCTCAGTTGGACCAGCGTTCGTGCTGGACGTGCAGACCGCGTGAGACGACGCTTCATCCAGTCCCAAACATGCTCAATGGGGGACAGATCCGGAGATCTTGCTGGCCAGGGTAGTTGACTTACACCTTCTAGAGCACGTTGGGTGGCACGGGATACATGCGGACGTGCATTGTCCTGTTGGAACAGCAAGTTCCCTTGCCGGTCTAGGAATGGTAGAACGATGGGTTCGATGACGGTTTGGATGTACCGTGCACTATTCAGTGTCCCCTCGACGATCACCAGAGGTGTACGGCCAGTGTAGGAGATCGCTCCCCACACCATGATGCCGGGTGTTGGCCCTGTGTGCCTCGGTCGTATGCAGTCCTGATTGTGGCGCTCACCTGCATGGCGCCAAACACGCATACGACCATTATTGGCACCAAGGCA
Source organism: Schistocerca gregaria (assembly GCF_023897955.1). Lineage (NCBI taxonomy): Eukaryota > Metazoa > Arthropoda > Insecta > Orthoptera > Acrididae > Schistocerca > Schistocerca gregaria. The sequence goes on from NC_064920.1 coordinate 776,293,296, forward strand.
GAAGCGACTCTCATAGCTGAAGACGACACGTCTCCATTCGTCCCTCCATTCACGCCTGTCGCGACACCACTGGAGGCGGGCTGCACGATGTTGGAGCGTGAGCGGAAGACGGCCTAACGGTGAGCGGGACCGTAGCCCAGCTTCATGGAGACGGTTGCGAATGGTCCTCGCCGATACCCCAGGAGCAACAGTGTCCCTAATTTTTGGGAAGTGGCGGTGCGGTCCCCTACGGCACTGCGTAGGATCCTAGGGTCTTGGCGTGCATCCGTGCGTCGCTGCGGTCCGGTCCCAGGTCGACGGGCACGTGCACCTTCCGCCGACCACTGGCGACAACATCGATGTACTGTGGAGACCTCACGCCCCACGTGTTGAGCAATTCGGCGGTACGTCCACCCGGCCTCCCGCATGCCCACTATACGCCCTCGCTCAAAGTCCGTCAACTGCACATACGGTTCACGTCCACGCTGTCGCGGCATGCTACCAGTGTTAAAGACTGCGATGGAGCTCCGTATGCCACGGCAAACTGGCTGACACTGACGGCGGCGGTGCACAAATGCTGCGCAGCTAGCGCCATTCGACGGCCAACACCGCGGTTCCTGGTGTATCCGCTGCGCCGTGCGTGTGATCATTGCTTGTATAGCCCTCTCGCAGTGTCCGGAGCAACTATGGTGGGTCTGACACACCGGTGTCAATGTGTTCTTTTTTCCATTTCCAGGAGTGTATATCAATCTCACAGACGTCCGTGGTCTTCTCAATTACTGTCAAAGGATAATTTGGCGAGTCCGCAGCTCTTAAAAGAGCACTACTGGCCACTAAAATTGCTACACCACGAAGATGACGTGCTACAGACGCGATATTAAACCGATAACGCAAATGATTGGCTTTTCAGAGCACTCACACAAGGTTGGCGCCGGTGGCGACACCTACAACGTGCTGACATGAGGAAAGTATCCAACCGATTTCGCATACACAAACAGCAGTTGACCGGCGTTGCCTGGTGACACGTTGTTGTAATGTCTTGTGTAAGGAGGAGAAATGCGTACCATCACGTTTCCGACTTTGATAAAGGTCAGATTGTAGCCTGTCGCTATTGCGGCTTATCGTATCGCGACATTGCTACTCGCGTTGGTCGAGATCCAATGACTGTTAGCAGAATATGGAATCGGTGGGTCCGTTAGAATAATACGGAACGCCGTGCTGGATCCCAACGGCCTCGTATCACCAGCAGTCGACATGACAGGCATCTCATCCGCATGGCTGTAACGGATCGTGCAGCCACGTCTCGATCCCTGAGTCAACAGATGTGGACCTTTGCTAGACAACAACCATCTGCACCAACAATTCGACGACGTTTGCAGAAGCATGGAGACCGTGGCTGCGGTTTCCCTTGACGCTGCATCACAGACAGGAGCGCCTGCGATGATGTACTCAACGACGAACCTGGGCGCACGAATGGCAAAACGCCATTTTTTTCGGATGAATCCAGGTTCTGTTTACAGCATCGTGATGGTCGCATCCGTGTTTGGCGACATCGCGGGGAACGCACATCGGAAGCGCGTATTAGTCATCGCCATACTGGCATATCACCCGGCGTGATGGTATGGGGTGCTATTGGTTACACGTCTCAGTCACCTCTTGTTCGCATTGACGGCACTTTGAACAGTGGACGTTACATTTCAGATATGTTACGACCCGTGGCCCTACCCTTCATTCGATTCCTGTGAAATCCTACATTTCAGCAGGATAATGCACGAGCGCATGTTGCAGGTCCTGTACGGGCCTTTCTGGATATAGTAAATCTTCGACTGCTGCCCTGGCCAGCACATTCTCCAGATCTCTCACTAATTGGAAACATCTGGTCAACAGTGGCCGAGCAACTGGCTGGTCACAATACGCCAGTCCTACTTTTGATGAACTGTGGTATCGTGTTGAAGCTGCATGAGCATCTGTACCTGTACACGCCATCCAAGCTCTGTTTGACTCAATGCCCAGGCGTATCAAGGCCATTATTACGGCCAGAGGTGGTTGTTCTGGGTACTGACTTCTCAGGATCTATGCACCCAAATTGCGTGAAAATGTAATCACATGTCAGTTCTAGTATAATATATTTGTCCAATGAATACCAGTTTATCATATGCATTTCTTCTTGGTGTAGCAATTTTAATGGCCAGTAGCGTATTTGTTTTGAAAATGTGCGTTCCACGGATGCTGCGAGTAGTAAATATTGCCCCGTAAAAACGTTAGACAGTGTGCATTGCAGATACGTTAGACAGCCCGCGTTGATAGAATAACACATCCGGCAACTTCATTCATGGTGTGACCATGCACATGTCCAAACATCGTAGTATTCTTTTGTCATTCGGTCAAGTTATCAAGTCGGTCCATCGTACAGTGCTGATCCAAACTTCCGCTTACCCACAACTTCAGAGCCATGTTTACGTCAGTGCCAGACGCTCACGTGGCCGCCTGGTATCAGGTCCACACCGCCCACAGCACTCCGAAGCCCTTTTAAGGGGTCAATACTTTCTCGATGAGCTTATAAATGTATCTCTTACTTTTCGTCAAATGCAGAGCCAGTTCTTCCTCTTGAAAAATTTACAAATCATTTAAAAGAATGCCGACCGGAGTGGTCGAGTGGTTCTAGGCGCTACAGTTGTGTGTGATGTCCTTAGGTTAGTTACGTTTAAGTAGTTCTAAGTTCTAGGGGACTGATGACCTCAGAAGTTTAGTCCCATAGTGCTCAGAGCCATTTAAAAGAATACAAGGACATAATATATGCTCTGACACGCTTCAAAATTTGCAAAAGAAATTGGCCTTGCGTCTGCTTTAGCAAAATGAATAATGCTTTGAGAAACATATATGTGTACGCGAGGCTTCGATACGGAAGGTGGTAAGCAATCTTCCATTTCAAATTATGAACTCACTTTTTAGGAAACGACTTTGAGTATTTTGAAGATTAGTGTACTACTATGAAAAGTAAGATCGAGGCGTAACTGACCTAGTTAGAAGCTTCCACAGAGAGATTTAAGCACTCGTCCTGCTGGCAGCAGATAAGGAATATCATTTGGGTCAGCTGTTGAGTCAGCTTCTCAAGATAAATAATGACCAGAAAAAGCTAGAGTGGAATCAAATTATGATAAAAGACATTGGATGCTGCAGCAAAAACAAGATTACAGCTACTTGAGTCCGTTAACGAGATAATTTGAAGCCCTTACTTTAATATCATTTTTTTCTGCCTTAAGCATACTGCAATTTCGGAGAGTTTTACACCATACACGTTTAGTTTATATTTGCAAAAGATCGCGAGCTGTAGTTCTGTAAATGTATTATACAGACTTGTTGTCTGTCAAACCAGGAAACAGCCTGAAATTGGTCTGCAATGGCCACCTAAACTACACTACATGTGTGCTGCGCGAGATTTTTACTATGCTCCCGCCCTCTTACACGGTGAGTCGCTCTTTACCGTTTGAAACATATTTCTCTTTCCGATAAAAACGCCCCTGAATATTAAATACACCTTATCTTGCACTTACAAATTGTAAGATTGTCATTTTTATAAATTTTACCTAAAAATTTTGTGAATTTTATCAGCGTAAAATGAACAATTAAAACATTTTGTTTCTCTGGTCTTATTGCTAAGAGACAGTTGTCGTTTACACCTTGGGTAATTTTCTTAGGGCCTTTATGGCACCTTTTTACATGTTTGGAAGTCGGCAAGTGTTTTCCCCGATTGCTAGTATAGGTTGTAGGCGGAAACACTTGTTTGCACTTTCACCTTTCACGATTTTTCAGTCACTGCATACGTGTCATTTTCTACCTTGCTAACAAGATGGGTGAAACGGTAGCATTACTCAAAGCCTTTGCAAGTTTAAAATGTGCCTTGTATAGTCCCTAATGTAGGATTTCCTTTTTGGAAACGGAAGAAATTGATTTCGTTGTCTAACCACATTTTCATCTACATAGGCATCTGTACTCTGCAAGCCACCTTACGGTGTGATGCGTATGGTAATTTGTGTGCCACTGTCAGATACCCCGTTCCTTTTTCCCTTTCCTGTCCCAATAGGGAACTGTTCACGGTAAGAACGATTGTTGGCAAGTCTCCGTGTGAGACCGAATCGCCGACCGCTGTGGCAGAGCGGTTCTAAGCGTTTCAGTCCGGAACCGCGTTGCTGCTATGGGCATGGATGTGTATGCTCTCCTTAGGTTAGTTACATTTAAGTAGTTCTAAGTCTAGGGGACTGATGACCTCAAATGTTAAGTCCCATAGTGCTTAGAGCCATTTGAACTATTTGAGACCGAATATCTGTAATTTTACGTTCATAGTTTCTTAACCGCATAGTTCTTAACCGAATCCAGGTACCTTCTCCTTGGTCTGATTTCTTGGTCTTTGATTTCTGGGAATGAACTCTATAGATGTAGCAGTCAGGGAGAACAGGCTTAGATGGTGGGGTCATGTCACATGCATGGGAGAAGCAAGGTTACCCAAGAGACTCATGGGTTCAGCGGTAGAGGGTAGGAGGAGTCGGGGCAGACCAAGGAGAAGGTACCTGGATACGGTGAACAATGATTTTGAAGTAATAGGTTTAACATCAGAAGAGGCACCAATGTTAGCAGTGAATAGGGGAACATGGAGGAATTTTATAAGGGGGCTATGCTCCAGACTGAACGCTAAAGGGCATAATCAGTCTTAAACGATGATGATAGTTTTCCTCGAAACCTAGGTAGAAGGATGTAGTATTGATCCTTCTAGAACGTACGCTCTCGGGATTTTAATGCTAGACCAAACCGTGAGGGAGAACTGCTGTTTGTTTCGTTCTTTGGGCGTTGGCAAACCTGATTTTGATCTTTACACTTGTACATTTAGATATTACATTATTCTATTTACAAACAGTGTTGAACTTCGTATGTCGGACACTTATGTGTACGTTGACACGCAATCTTCCAAACTCCTGGTATACGCCATTTGGAAAAAGTTGCCAGAATGTCCGTGATGTACTTGGAATATATGATTCGCAGTAGCTGTTATGTATCAGTACTTTTCTTTGGTCTTATTTTGAGAGAGAAGTATCGATATGCGTGTAACGGGGAAATATCTAGATGCAAACTTCAACTTATACTATGATTGTAAAGTAAGCACAACTCGTTTAGGCTTCTGGTACAGTGAAGTCGTCAAATTGACAACGTACTGGATGGGGCAAATAAAAGGGGCCGGGACGAGTGGATACGACCGAACATGAATTTACACGTATAATCATACCCCATGACGCGCACACCAGTGATCCACACCAGTTCAGAGGGTAGTGCGGGCTGCGTCACTGTGAGTGGACCAGTGCAAAGGTGACGTGGTACTCACAGCTGAGCAGCGCGTGTTCGTCGTGGAAAGTTACATGGCAAAGAAGTCGTGGAAACGGTGTGATGAGTTGCTTGCTGAGAAGTATAATGGTGTCAAAGTGCCAGCAAAGAGTGCAATGCAACGGTTAGTCCGAAAATGGCATCAGACAGGACTTGTTTTGAACAAGTCAACGTTCCCGCGCACCAGAAAATGTGTCTGCAGCTCACCAGAAAATGCTTCAGTCATACCAAATTAACCGACGCCTGTCGCAAGAGACCGGCATATCACGTCGACCATACGGGCAAATACTCCACCTGGACTTGTTCTCCAGGCCACTTTTATTTGCCCCACCCTGTAGTTGGAGCTCCACAAGCAACTACAGCTATACTCACTTGAGTGTGAAAAGGAGTTAACGAAAAGGACGAAGGAAACCGCTGGTATTGATGCTCACCGAAACTCATGATAAAACAAAAGGCGCCCCCATCATACACACCTACGCGCCATATATGTTTCAATTAACTGAAGTAAATTTGTGTGGTTTGATTGGCTACTATCACTTAAGAGGGCTGCTCTGGAACCTGTTTGTGATTTCTTGCAACTGGACTCCACTTCGGCGACTTGAGCGTCCTGGAGCCACCCGCAGTTCTGCCGGGAAAAGAAGACCTGCTATTTAACGTGGAATCCGATCCATGTTTCGTTCCTGGAATATTCTCCCATCATTGAGAGGTAAATGGTAGCGTAAATGCAGGCTGAAAAAACACCGTTGTCTGACCGGGATTTGACAGCGTGACCTTACGGCTTCCAGGCTCCCACTTTACCACTAGACCACGAAGCCAGACTCATATGTTTTTCCCTGACCCCACTGAAAGCCACTATTTCGCTGTAATTGAGTCTATATTAATTTTTTCAAAAGTTTACCCCTTTTTATTTCTTATTCTGGTTCCTACGTACCACGCCACAAAAGCATGTCTCAGTTTGGATCGCCGCAGATTCTCGGGTGGAATATAATTAGGCAACGAGACATGGTATACAACAAAACTGTAGTATGAGCAACTTTAAACAACCAAAAGGTTCAAATGGATCTAAGCACTATGGGACTTAACATCTGAAGTCATCAATCCCCAAGACTTAGAACTACTTAAACCTAACTAACCCAAGGACATCACACACATACATGCCCGAGGCAGGTATCGACCCTGCGACAGAAGCAGCAGCGCATTTTCGGGCTGAAGCGCCTAGAACCGCGCGGCCACAACGGCCGTCTGAACCAAAAGGAAACAGAGATTTTGTAAGCAGTGTAATTGAACCTTTGCAGCTAACATACTAAAAATTCGAAAAATAAATTATCCTTTTATACCGTCAGTAAGGAGGCAAGCCATAGGTCAGGCAGACATCGATGAGATATTTAAGTCAATACTTTTGGCGACTAGAGTATCTGCACTTCTCCGAGAAAACCTGAAAGAGCTTGCGAAACCGTCAAGATAATGGATTTCTATTTAGGAGGTTGCTACTCGTGTGCTTCCAATTGTAATTTGGGTTTTCCAAATTTCCCCGAACTATGCTTGGTGAATGTCCGTTAAACAGAACAACGCGACTTCCTTTTCGTCCTTCACAGGCGAGACAGACCACGTCTCTAGCTACCGTCACTTCTGCGAAACGTTAAATTCTACTGTTCCCTTCTTTCTCTTCTCGTGTGGGAATGACGGCACAGTTTTGCTTTGAGATAAGTAGTTAGAAACTCACACCAAGGCGGCATAAAACTCAATTCGCCTCACTGAGTGATAATTCGCTGTTTATCTGTTAAAAATGTGTCTCTGAGCGATTGTCACCACTTTGTCTGGAGTGCAGGCGAGAATACCAGATAATAAATTAGCAGGTTACAACAATGTCGTAATGTTACACCACCGAATCGTAACTGTCGGCAATAGCAGAACTAACGAAGCTCCAGTTTACTTCCTTTTTTGCTATTTTCTTATCATTAGCAGCTCTTACTATTGTCACTGAATCCTTTTTATTTTTATTTATTCTCAATCCGAATATAAACTGCTGCTACTATCGAGAATTATATGGTAGCAGAACCAGAATTTGCAAATATCAGAAGGCTTTCCATGCGACGAAATACAGCCTTCTCGAACCATAAAAAGCAATAAGCTAGATTTACCGCACTCCAGATGTAGCCAAAGCAGTCTATTTCCATTCTTAATTCAGTTTTGACATACTTTTCAGTATTCCATTGTGCAAATACTGATCGCTTGAGGAGCAACCTTTTGTACTTTGTCAACAGTAGTTTCACTTCTTAATCCATCTTACGGCTTAGTGGACCTACGACAATAGGTTTCATAATATTTCGCAACAAACAGTCAGTTGAATGAAAGTTTACTGTCGTAACCTGTTTAGAAAATGCTGTCTTCTTCTTCCCACTCACATCTACACCTAAATCTACATTTATAGCACTATGAAGGGCACGACAGAGAAAGCTTCCTACAGTATCACGCCATAGGGTTTCTTATCGTTCTATTCGCGCATGGAGCGCTGGAATAACTGCTTGTTTCACTTCCTCTGTGCGAGCTGTAATCATTCTTATCTAGTGGTCCCTCCCGATGCGACAGGAAAGAGGTCGTGGTATACGCGAGGGACATTCCATAAATAAAGCACAATCTCTTTCTAACTTACACGTTTATTTTTTTAAACTTCTCTTTACAGCCCTTAAATATAGTTTCCCTGCTTTTCTATGGCTTAAGTCCAACGCCTCGGATGCTCTATTATTCCATTCAGGACACCAGTTCTGTTCATCTGTCGAATGACTCGAGTAACGGTAGTAGAAAGCTCTTCCAGAGGAAGATAACGACGTCTAAGCGTGCGTTTTTTCAAGTTCGCGAACAAGTCAAAGTCTGGAGGACTCTTGTCTGGGCTGTAGGGAGTGTGCTGCAACACTTTCCATCCGTATTCGCGCAGTTTTTGGGCTACAACATTGCCGATATGCAGGCGAATATTGTCGTGGAAAACGAGTGGCCCAGCCACGAGCAGTCGAGATTGGGTTTTGTGCATTTTTCTGCACAGGTTTTGCGTTACGTTACGATAATAGACTGCTGTGACACTTGTTCCAAGCGGGACTCTGTCACGATGACTCCTTGCTGATTATTAGCAGAAATCATCACTTGCTTCATCTTTGATTGAACGCGTCGAAATTTCTTTCGACGAGAAGAATCTGAAGTTCTCCCGTCATTGGACTGTGGTTTCGACTCCGGTTCAAAGTCTCTAATCAATGTTTCATCAATAGCGACACTTAGTGGTAAGAATACTAGATCCTCACGCTCGAATCATTGTTTGAGCAAGGTTGCAATGTCCAGGCCTTTCTGATTCTCTTCAGCAGTCAAACATAGAGGGACACATCTCGCAGAAATTTTCGTCTTCTGCAAATCATTTGTCAGAATACGGAATGCTGATGTTGCGGAAATTCTCTTGGCTTCAGACAGTACCTCACGAGTGGCACTGCGATCCTCTTGAAGACCATATGCCAAAACTTTCCCACTTCGTTCACCTCTAGGCCTTCCTGGTCTTGGATTATCGTCTACGCTCGGACGATCACTACGAAAACGACTAACCCAACGTGAAACTGTACTACGATCCACTGTAAGCTCACCACAACTTTCAATTAGCGCATTGTGAATTTCTGTCGGGTTTTTGCCGCTTAAAAATTCAATCTTGCTGTAAGACCTCTGGTCTTCATATTTCACAATATCTGAAATCCCTGCATGGTCCATTTCTAGCTCTTGTCAATTTTAGCCGGCCGGAGTGGCTGAGCGGACGGTCGCGGGTTCGAATCCTGCCTCGGGTATGGATATGTGGGATGCCCTTAGGTTAGTTAGGTTTAAGTAGTTCTAAGTTCTAGGGGACTGATGACCTCAGAAGTTAAGTCCCATAGTGCTCAGAGCCATTTGAACCATTTTTTGTCAATTTTATGTTAGAATACACAGCAGAAAAACAAAAATGCTTGTTTCTTCCTCAAGCTCTCAACTACACTTGACGTAATTTTCATTGTTGTCGTATCAAACAGTACACAGTAATTCCAACCCGTGCATTATTTATGAAATGTCCTTCGTGCCTAGATTCCACGTTCAATCAAAATATTGCTTCCTCCTATGTAGGTCTCACAAAAAGACAATCAAATTATAATTAGAGAGATTCAAGCCCACATGGAGGCTTACGAACAGTCGTTCTTCCCGCAAAACATACGCGACTAGAACAGGAAAAAGGCGAAATGACACTGGTACACATAGTATCCCCCGCCTCACACAATAAGGGAGCTTGCGGAGTATAGATGTAGATGTAGGTGTAGAATACGAAAACTTGTGGAAGCAGGCTTCCAAGGACGTACTTGGCGCCTATCTTCAAGATTATGCCAGTTCAGCTTTCTCAGTCTTTCCATGACGAACTGCTGTGGGTCAGATATGGTACTATTCGCAATGTCCTTCTTCGCTTTTGTTTTTGCGATCTGTAGCTAGCTAAAAGCGAGCAAGCTTCTTCAGCATTGCATAATTACTGTAGCCTACATCCGTCTGTACCTGCTTATTGTAGACAATCCTCGTCTCACTCAAAAATTTTACCCTCCTACCACCTCTCCCCCCCCCCCCCCCCCCCCCCACACACACACACACTCAGTCACACCCTCCAGACAGTTTCTTCCATTTCCAAACTGGCGATTCCGTGATACCTCAGGATATGTCGTATCAACCAATTTCTTTTAGTCAGGATACGCCATAAATTTCTTTTCTCCTCATTTCAATCCCGCACTTCCTCGTTAGTTATTCGAACTAAACATTTAATCTTCAGCAATCTTCTATACCATCCCATTACAAAAGTTTTTATTCTCTTTTTGTCTGACCGGTTTATCATCCATGTTTCACCTCTGTATAAGACTACTCTCCAGATATCTTCGTAAAAGTCTTCCCAAAATATAAGCTAATATTCGATGTTAATAAACTTTTTCCTTTTCATAAACGCTTTTCACGCTATTAGCAGTCTGCGTTTTACATCCTCTGTACTTTGGTAATCGTTATATACTACCTTTTAGGTCTCATTTGCTAATCATATGCCCTCAGAACCACACGATTTAATTCGACTACATTCCATTACCTTCATCTTTTAATGTTCATCATACAACCAGTTTTCAAGGTTTTCAAGTCATTATTTATTCCGTTCAATTGATCTTCGAAGTACTGTGCCGTCTCTCATAGAATTACATTGTCAATAGCAAACCTCTTGGTTTCCTTTTATCCTTGTTTAATCGGGAAATTAAAAAAATCGTAGTCCTATTTCGTGTGGGTGCCATACATTTGAATAATATTCATGACTGGGGCACATGACTGATTTGTAAGCTGTGTCCTTGGTAGACAGAATTTTCAGAACATCCTACCAGTAAAGCGACGTCTGCTTCCGCCTCGGTAGCTGTGGGGTCAGCGCAGCAGATTACTAACCGACGGGAATTGGGGTCGATTACCGGCTAGATCGTAAATTTTCTGCGCTTGGGTACCGGATGTTGGTGTTGTCGTTATACCCGTATCGTCATTACTGAGATGGAAGTCGCCTCAAAAACACTGTCTTATCGTTTCTGCACTACTGAGATGGCTGCATGGCCACGAACTGGAAGCCAATAAATTGAAAATAAAAAAAATGAAGTTTGCCAGCTGCTTTAAGTACGATTGAGTCTATGTGGTCATTCTGTTTAACATACCTACATATTGTTGCCCTCAGGTATACCTTCTTCTTCCTGTTCCTTTGTTCCGCGCCTGCGCAGCATCGGCATGCTTATGTATGGATCTGACATAGTTAATGCGAGAGTTGGTTGGATGCCCTTCCAGTCGCCACCCGTTTCTCCCCGGGACGGAGTATGTGTACCTCAACTGTCAGCATGTAGTGTTGCTCATGAGAAAGCGAGCGACAGTTTTCGAAATGTTTGCGAATCGTGTAACTGAGGCGGGACTTGGGTACCAGCCTGGCATTTAACCAATGGGATGCAAGAAACCACCTAAAAATCACATCCAGGCTGGCCTGCATAACGACGCTCGTCATTAATCGGCCGAGCGGATTCCATCAGGGGCCGGCACACCTCCCCGCATCGGAAGCGGCGTTTTAAGACGGACTACCCCGGCGGGCATTCCCACGGGTTTATATGAGTTCGCGGATTCCGACTGTGACCCTTTTTTGTGTTGCGTTTTGCGTAGTCCATTTTACATTTGTGAACATTTAAAGCAAATTACGAATTTTTGAACCACTTTGTAGTATTATCAATGTCTGACTGGAACTTTGTGTAGCTGATTGCAGATTGTAGATCATTATAAATTAATCATCCGCAAAAAAGTCTGAGGTTGGTATTGACATTGTTTGCCAGGTCGGTATAGCATATGAACGTCCTAACATATTGCACTGGGACACACCTGAAATTACGTCTACATCTGCCTGCTGGAGTGGCCGAGCATGGATGTGTGTGATGTCCTTAGGTTAGTTAGGTTTAAGCAGTTCTGAGTTCTAAGAGACTGATAAAATCAGAAGTTAGGTCCCATAGTGCTCAGAGCCATTTGAACCACTTCTTACGCCTACACCTGTCGATCCAAGATAACATCCTGCGTCCTCCGAAACAAGACATCCGCAATCGTCTGACACATATAGCTTGATACCACATATGAACACACTTCCGTTAGCAGTACAATTAAGTGTCAGCTTCGACCAAAAATGTAGCCTCTTTCAACCAACAGTACAAGAAAAACACTGTGTGCGTACTTTGATTTATTTCTTCAACTTTGGCAAGAAAAAGTTAGATTTCTCGAACAAATTGTGAAAACATTATTTTGTGGGTGGGAATTTCGTTATACTGATATCGTATTCATGAAAATTAGTCCCTTGAGTTCTTTTCAGATTTCATCAAACCTCACGCATGTAGTTCTTATTTTGTTTACTAATGTTTTCAAGTTCACAGATGAAGAATTTGAGACGCTAGAGGGACAGGCGCCTTCTGCGGAGAGCGTTCTGCAGCACCTTACCGCCTGCGTGACGGATGCGGCATCAGTCACGTCAGTCGGCCGGCCACAGGCTCGTGACGCTATTCCGAACTGTCAGTACTGCTGCTAATTCCACTCAGATACTGTCCGGCATGCCGTTCCTCAACGACACGTCCTGAACCAGTTTGAACCTGTGCCACAAGTCAGTGTCTTAGTTACCAGTTCGTTCCCTTCACTCGCAGACGATGGCGCGAACGTACGTCTGTATCGTATTTCTGACAGGGAACAGCTTGTCTGCAGAATAACGATGCTTCCAATTGGTATGCATGAGTTGGTTAGGAAAGGAAAGGAGAGGTCATACAGAGCCAGTTGCTTTCGAAAAGGCATTAAGGAGGCTACCGGGCGTAGCGGCTGTGACATGTTCCGCAATTTATTTATCTACTTCAAGATTCGAGGGATCATGTATGCCAAAGCTAACCTGTCACGGAACAGGTCACATCGTAATGCTGCGAAAAATTTAAGCATTTAAAAAATTTTAATCACTCAATAATATGTTGGTGAATAGCACTATACAGCGGAAGATCCTAAGTTACTATGAAACATGTGTTATCCAAATCATTCTTCTAACCATTGTTAACTGAGTGAGTACTGCTGTTCCTTTTTGATTGAGTTTATAATACTACTTTAAAAGCCCGATCTACCTCGATCTGATATACCGTGGATTCGGATATCATTTGAGGGTAAAGGACTTCCTCACGTAATAGATCAGTCAACAAACTGACTACCTGAAAATGCTTGGCAATAATCAAGCACAACTATAGTGCACATCATGCATTATTCCTTCAGAACCTAGACTTCTGTGCATTCGTTACGACGTCGCAGAAAATAAAGCATATTCTATGTGTGACCAACTAAAATTTCTTTGTCGTTCGAAGACCGTTGGCACAAAACCAAGTGTAGCACATGACTGCGACGTACTTAATAGGTGAAAGTAGAGAATACATTCAGATATTTTGTAAACATAGTTTAAAGAGATGTGAAAATAGATAGGGAAACGACGATCTTGAGAACGTGTTTGTAGCTGGTTTGTAATAAAAGGAAATGGACACATCTCAATAAAGGGCAATGAAGGTATGCTACTTTCCGGACCAATTATTGAAGCCCAAGCTGTAAAATTTGACAGTGATTTAAATGTCAATGAAGACTTTATTCCTGCAAATGTATGCTGTTCACGGTGCAAATATGGCCATGAAATTAGCCAAAAGTGCATTAAAGATGAAGTAAGGTCTTCACAATGTCCTGAAATTTTGCACAAAGTACTGGGCAGATAAAAATTTAAATGATCATCAAGTGTGTAAATATGGAAACAGTTATATAGTACCGTGTAACATTGCATTGTTTGCTTTTGTAAACTGTCCATTCGTCGTGTCCCATTCCACATGTACTGCGTGCTGGGATTACGCTACAACGTTGGGGTAAACGTGTCCAACGACAGCCACGTTGTACAGGGCTTCTGCTGTACCCACAAATCACATGAAACAGTGTAAACAACTATGGCAGAGTGTGAATTCCAAGACGCTTGAGAAAGGAGCTGCGTGAAGTTCTCGAATAGGCACCACACACCATTCTAATCGTCCTTTTGTGGGTCAAGATGACTGTGAGTACTATTATTATTATTATTATTATTATTATGTATGCAGGGTTGCCCCAAAACACTATGCCCAGAAAGGAAGGACGAATGGAATATCAGGTTTTATCGTCCCGACGACGGTGAATTCATTAGATACGGAATGCGGTAAGGGGAAACTAAGCAAAGTTAATAGTGGACAGTGTACGAGGACTCGCGTGAGTCTACCATTGGAATTCTATGGACATGTCCATAAGCGACGTTAGAGGTCAACAGAAAACACCACATCGTTGTAATACTTTGAAGACTAAACTATGACACGACACCGTATCACGTGACAAACGAGGCTTTTTTTCTCGCGAACAGGAGATTGTTTAGCATCGCCATAAATCTTGGCTATTCCAGCTTTGGCTGCGTTTGCCACTTAGTATTGAGTCGTTGAGAAGCACGATGGCATAGCAGACACGTCTGGTTGACATTACTCGTGGTCGGAGCATTGGTATAGATTAAAAGCCGGCCACAGTCACCTTGAGCTCGATATACAGTTTGGTGTTACCCGTAGTGCCGCTTTACCGTTGTGGAGCAGATTCATAGAAGGAGCAAACGGTAATGAGAAGATCGAGCGTATGTCACAAGCCAGCGCCAGGTAGCTTTCCTGTGTTAATTGATTGAAGATGTCCCACTGGCACAGCACGTGCGCTGGCGGCAGACATTACGCCAGCCTCTTAATCATACATCTCGCGTGATACTGTGTATCGGCGGCTTTCTCACTGACCCTTCAGACTGTTGATGCGCTACGGTGAGTATGGTGCCGTCCTATGCTGTTGTAGTTGCTGTTGTGGTATTCACTCCGAAGACTGGTTTGATACAGCTCTACACGTAGCCTATTTTGTGCAAGGCGCTTCATCTCTGCGTTACTACTACACCCTACACCCATTTGGCCCTGATACCTGCAGTCAAGCCTTGGCTCCCTCTACAACTTTTACCTCTCCTTCTCCCCCTACCTCTCCCACATGCATACACTGCATTACCAGTTCGACAATTCTCTCATGTCACGGCTTGTGTCTTATCAACCTATCCCTTATTTTACCCGCCCGGTTAGTCGTGCGGTCTAACGCACTGCTTTCTGGGAGGGAAGGCTTGCTGGTCCCCGGCACGAATGCGCCCGGCGGATTAGTGTCCCAGGTTCGAATCCTGCCTCGGGCATGGATGTGTGATGTCCTTAGGTTAGTTAGGTTTAAGTAGTTCTAAGTTCTAGGGGACTGATGACCTCAGATGTTAAGTCCCATAGTGCTCAGAGCCATTTAAACCATTTGATTGGTGTCGAGGTCCGCCGTGCCGGCCAGTCTGTGGATGGTTTATAAGCCGGTTTTCCATCTGCCTCGGCGAATGCGGGCTGGTTCGCCTTATTCCGCCTCAGTTACACTATGTCGGTAATTGCTGCGCAAACACTGTCTCCACGTACACGTACACCACACCATAACTACTCTACCAGGCAAAACATTGGGGTTACTACTAGTCTGGTGTGAGACGTTCCCTGGGGAGGGGGGGGGGGGGGGGGGGGGTGTGGTCCACCACGGGCCGAACCGCACGATAACATTGGGTTCGGCGTGGGGCGGCGGTGAGGTAAGTGGACTGCTGTAGCCTGTTGTGGGGTTGTGTACCACTGCGGGCTACGGCGGGGACGAAGCCTCTCTTTCGTTTCTAGGTCCCAGTTCCATACATGCAAGTCCTTATTTTCGTCAAGTTGTGCCATAAATATATTTTCTTCCCGATTCAGTTCAGTACTCCTCCATTAAATATTCGATTTGCACATCGAATGTTCAGAATTCTTTTGTAACACCACGTATGAAAACTTCCTATTTTTCAATTTGATTTGTTGGGAAAAATTTGGGAAAGTGCACGTTTAGTGAACTGTATACAAAATTATACTGGAGGTATTCCAGAGCAATGCTTCAGTTTTCTGACTGAAGACGCCGAAGGAATTTAAGGATGTACTGCTGAGATCGCTAAAGAGAAAAATAGCATGTCTGAATGTGTAACAGTAACTTAAGTGAGAAACGTTAGAGAAGGCGACGAACATAATCATGTTTAGAGCATCAGTTTTCAAGATATAATTTGTAACAGCTCTAATGCTTGCGTTATATATCTTTAGCTGGATCGTGCTAATAAGGAAGATAGGGAGCGTATGGAAGCACTCCTAGCAGAATTTAACAGAACGGTGCGAAGTCTTTCTGAAGACCCAGATAGTAAACAACCGATTCCTAACTGTTCAGCAAAGAAGTGGGTAAGTCATATTTTGGGCTGGTGTGTTGCGCAGATGTTGGATGTCTCTCATAACTGTGGGGAGTAATTTGAAGAATATGCGGTATCGGGATAAAATCCTCCAACACGTTGCCCAACTCTTCGCGTATCTCAAGGCGATAACGTACGCACAAACCACACCAAGATGGCAAACAACTCTACCCAGTAGGCAGGAATCTATAAGAATGGAATGGCTTGTAGTATCTGCGGGCACGAATCCGATTGTGTATGTTACGTACCAGTTGAAACTTCTCCAACGAATCGACCAACTTGTGAACAGCAGGCCAATCGCGTTACAACACTCGCTGTGGGCCATCACGATAAGTCAGCCATCAGGAGAGTTTGATACCACGTCCTGCAGACTGCCTGTAGTGTGCTTAGCGTTTGTCTTTATTCCACAGTTTTCTAAAGATTATTCTGCCATTCCCCTATCCTCAGGAATGTAAGACCACCTACGTTCTCAGATATGCATCTGGTCGGAAATTGTTGTAAAGCATTTTGTATGATGATGTAGCCTCTATCAATCCGACATCTAACTCACATACCGGCTTTCTTATTGTTGTTCTTAACTGTCCCCTTGACGTAATTCTCATCAGAGACGGATGACTGTAGGTTGGACATGACAGGGGCTTCCTACATACAAATCCAAACTTTAACTACTGCGTTCAATCACTCTGTCGTACAGGATTTCCAAAATGAAACAAGAAGAAAATAGTGGCATATAGTTTCATGCATACACTGTCTGACAAAAAAAAGTGAAGCACCTAGAAGACACAGAGAGATTTCAATGTAATTTCTTACACGCACTCATCAGCGAGTATATAAACGATTAGAGTTGGAATTCTCCGTCAGTGGTAGAACGGCCTCCAGAGTTCATTAGTGTTGTTCGTGTTTAGTGTTATTACTAGGCCTGGTAGATTCCATAAATGACCTGAACTACAATCAGGTGTTGAGCAATCACGGTGAATGACACGGAGATACCGCATATTCGTGCGAGACAGCGTTATCAGCACCTGACAGAGTTTGAAAGGGACCTTATTGTGGTTCTGCATTTCGCCTGATGGTCGAATCGTGCATTATCCAGATCTGTGGGGAATTCGCAGGTGACACTGACCCGATGTTGGACAGCATAGAAATTCGCAGGCGGCCATACTCGCTGCCAACGTTCTGGTCATGACCAGACCACCACAAGGGAAGATCGTCGTATTGTGCATTAATCACATGTCAGCCCATTCAACCCTGCGGCTGCCATCCAAAAGCAAGTAATGGACTCCCTGCAGCATTCTGTGATAATCCACACCGTTACACAGTTAGCCGGAGACAAGTAGCAGCCGGGCTAGGGACTTGCGTAGGATGCCGACAACACCAACACACAAACAACTACGTTTGGAGTGAGCCCGTAAACGGGGAGCATGGACTTATCATAAATCACTTCCCAACGTGTTCAGCTATGGATCGTGGTTCTGCACCACCCTAAATGATCATCGTTGGTGTGTATGGCCAGGACGTGGGAAGACAGCCCATTCTTCCAGTATTTTGGACGGGGTGTCACTCCTGGCGTCATGGTCATGGGAAGGTAAATGGTACGATTTCAGGTCACAGCTGGTAATGGTTAAGGGGACTAACAGCACTACGGTAGGTGGATATCCTGTGGCTTCATGTGTTACCTCTCATGCGGCAATACCACGGTGTCTTTTTTTCAGCACGACAATGTTCGTCCACACGTGACATGTGTCTGTATGAACTGTTTGCGTGATGTTGAGATAGTCCTGTGCATAGCAAGATCCCCAGATGTGCCCCCGATACAACATGTCTGCAACTAGCTCGGATGTCAACTATGTCCCAGTTTCAGTATGCAGGATATCAAGCAGCCTGTACAACCACTGCGGGAAGTTTGCCTTAGGACAGGACAGAACGACTTTGTGATACCCTTCCAGTGCATGCATCCAGGCTAGAGGTAGTGCAACGCCATGCTGACGATTTCTTTGTTTAATTTGACTCGATTTTGTAATAAGTGAAGTAGCATCACATATCCTCACAAGCCGCTCTTCTGGATCAGTTTTTAGGTCAGACACTGTAGTATCTTACTTCGATCATTCTACATAAGGAACAGGATAACGTGAAACGACGTCGAGATTAAAAAATAACGTAACTGGTTTAGCGTTACTCCGCCCACTAGTAAATACATTTCGTTTCATGGTACGACGAAAATTTCGCTTGCATTGCTTATAACATTCTTTAACAAAATAAAAAGCCTTACGATTACGTTGAATGAATGTCTGAACCGTGAAATGGATACTGAACTCGAATTATTGTGTAGTAAGAGCAAGTGGCGTGTTTACTCTGTGTTATTGTTAGCAAAAACTTGATACGAATTGACTGGGCAATACCACTCCCAATAAAACTAAACTCCTCCCGAACAGGCCATGAAGGCCCAATGTTACCGACTGGCCGCCGTGTCATCCTCAGCCTATAGGCGTTGCCGGATGCGTGTATAGAGGGCCATGTGGTCAGCACACCGCTCTCCCTGCCGTATGTCAGTTTCCGAGACTGGACAACTCCCAATACCAATAAATGCATTCAGCCCCTTAGGCACTGAATCATCTGACCCTGTTCAAAACTGATAACTTTGATCCCTGTGCACATAACAAATAACTTAAATTTTCTTACCTCTAAGCAGCAACTGTGGAACGCGACATATTTTGGCCTCTCATGAAAAAATATAAATATGCTAGCTACAGGCTCAGCGGCGTGCAGTGTTAACCGTAATACTTCGAAATGCTCATGAAACCGTTTTGTCTAATAAATGAAAAAGCCAACTTCTTTGAAAAATATATGACATGAACAGGGAGGCGGTACTGATTGTGGTGAATTACTGAGTTTTTTTTACCAAAATTATATTGCAAGTTAAGTTAGGCTTTTTAAAAAACATGTGACAATTGAAGTTACATTACTCACAGTTGATTCACAAACAATGAGATTTAAACAGCAAGTATTATCTAACCCCACTAATCCAACATAAATGCAAATCCTCAGATTACACATAGCTCTGTTAACAAATCTTAAAAACGTTACAAAAGGAAGGATCTAACTAGCCTTTTTTTGTCAAAACCGTTTACGTACATTCTGAATTTACTCAATAATTACAAATTACCAGCCAGCTCATCTATACTAATGCAAAACCAAAATCATAATTATTTAACATTTTTACCTCGCTTGCATGAAGACTTCTTCTTCCAAGTTCAACAACACGACATACCTAAATTAATCTAACACTTGGTGGCCCAGTGCCCCAGTAGATTCCTTTCATGCTCAACAATAAAAGTAAGTGACAACTGGGATGCCACGTATCTTGCACCTGACAATGAAGTCAGCTGTTTAACCAAGGCGTGGACGTTTATTACCAGGTGGTGCGATGTGGGTAGTTTGCGTGGACCTCATCAGAAGCCGCGGCTGCCCTCGAAGGCTTGCAGGCCCTGGGGCCGAGGGCTGCTGCATAATTGAGCGGCCCTTAGGTTCCGGGCCGGAGCCCTAAACGGGTTTACTCACCACTCGCCCCGCCCTGCGACTGCCCTGCCCTGCTCTGCGATCATCCCCGTCTCACTTTCAGCGCCGCTGCTCCAGGCGCCTCGACACCCCCCAAGCGGGTGCCGGTGACCTACATTCAGAGCGTCACAGCCTCTACGCTTGGGTGATTTATTACACTCTACTTGCGCTCTGCACACTGCCTTCTTTCCTTGCTGACGGAAGATCTTCTGCAAATTAGTTTTAATTAATTACTAGCTAAGAGCAGAAATTTATTTAGCATGCTTTTCTCAGACTTGTTAACTTTATAGGGGAAATTTTAATTTAAACTGCCCACATTGTATCGTATTTGCGGTTTTATTTATTACAGCCTAAACAATAAGTTACGGAGTTATTTAAACATCGCTGTCTTCAACTGCAGGTTGTTGTTCTTGATATCGGATCCAAACAACGGAAAGTCCGAGAAAAATAAACCTACTACAACTAATACTCTAAACATCTGCATGTGGTACAAATTAAAAATCCAGTTTCCTAATTTGCATAAATTGTATCACAGTTATAAACTACGACCCTGAGTTTGAGGATATATTCCAAACTTCAGTTCTTACATCACAATTTCAGGCGTTACATTATGACGTTTTTTACTCCTTTTTCCACCCCTGCATACTTTCCACGAATCCACAGTTTGCATTTCATCCATCTGATCACTTTATCCATTCAATCGCCCTCGCACAACTCGCAACAACCCCTCTTCCTCGCAGTCTCCAGAACACTTCCTTTCGAAAGGTGAAGCTGTTGCTCTAGATTTCTTCTCCTTGCTTCGGTTGACTTTTTTATGTATATAGGCCACTCGTCGGCTCAGAGTCTCCTTAGTTATCCCTTGAAGTTATACGCGGAGCTTTCATAATTTGTAACGGATTCAGTAATCTTTCTTAGGAGGACAGCTTTAGCCTATTTTTTGGCTCCCGTGGCTTCTTCTCCACTGAAGTTATAAGGTAATCCGTTCCGTTCTGCGATAGCGAAAGCAGGTTTTCTTACGTCCGACACGCATAAACCGAACTCCGTCTCGTCAAATGTAAGAATACACTCTTCCAATTCGTTTCAGCTTCTCACTCGTTTCTTTTGACAGGACAACCCTTACTGGCAGACCTAGGACTGAAGATGATATTCTCTTGCATTCCATGTATCAGGCACGCACTATTTTAACTTTTCTAATGCATCCTTTCGTGCGGCTTCCCCAGTCGGAGGTTCGCGTCCTCCCTCTGGCATGGGTGTGTATGTGTTGTCCTTTGCGTAAGTTCTTTTAAGTTAGATTAAGTAGTTTATAGGCTTAGGGACCGATGACCCGAGCAGTTTGGTCCCATAAGACCTTACTACAAATTTCCAATAATGCATACTTTGTGCACTCACATTTTAATATGCACCAGAAGATGGGACATACCCTGTAATCGGTTTGTGTTTCCCATTCTAAAAACAAATGATTTTTACGAATTAGTGGGTTTTATCACTGACGTTTCAACTTCGTTGTAAAACACTTTACTGCGGCGAAAAAAAATTTACATTATCGTTTGCATTTTTATTTTTATTTCCAGTATTTCCCTTAATTGACATCGTGGACAGATTTTATTTGTGTGCTCATTAATTTAATCCATGGTCTCTACTTACGTATACAAGTGCAGTTAAATGCTATTCATATGTGCTTGAGTTTGTATAACGCCTTTCTGTGGCCATACTGTAATACAAAATAATTACTTAATTAATAACTTAGGATGAAGGTCGCAATGCGAAATTCTCCAGTCCTTTCTAAACATTATATCGCACTAGCAACGCAAAACTCAGTTTTTAAAGCTCGCTGTTCGAGAAAGTTTGTTAAATTGTACTACTACAATACCGAAA
This sequence comes from Schistocerca gregaria, assembly GCF_023897955.1. Lineage (NCBI taxonomy): Eukaryota > Metazoa > Arthropoda > Insecta > Orthoptera > Acrididae > Schistocerca > Schistocerca gregaria. Next base: position 776,314,978 of record NC_064920.1, read on the forward strand.
ACTCATAGCGATGTATTATAGGCGATGTCACCATTTTCTCTTGGTCAGTTTCCTGCAAAAGGAACCATAACGAATACATATTCGTGACTGTCTGAAATGCAAGGTTATTTCGGGTATATTCGCTCATAAATAAATCATAATGTTAGCACTTACCTTATAACAAAATTTTCTTCGCCATATAACACAAAAAGATGAGAACTACAATGAAGACAACACTGTCTTCAGATGATCTATTCCGTAACACACAAAACTCATGGCTGGAAATATAGTTCCAGGAAGCACGTAGTTCACGCTGACCTTACTGAATGTGGGGTAGAACAAGAGGTACGAATTTTTTAGCGATGGTAGAAATTAGGATCCGATACAATGCAGGCAACTTTCCCCTACTTTCCACGGCAACAGCAGTCACCACTGTAATTTACGTGCTGTCTACAAATGAAGACCCGTTGAAAAAGGTCATGTTTCAGAAGCTGCTGATGAAATCAACTTATAGTATCTTTTATTTCGAATAACCCATCGTCATGGAGTACCATAAAATTATTTATTTTTACTGCGGCAACAAAGATTGAAAAAACATTGTGCCTCATTGAAACTGGCGTCAATGCTTTTACCAGTGACGGCAGTTTCCGTCACATTGTATTTTATTTTCGAAGACACAGTATAGACATTGCAGTACAGGCTGACGTAATTAATTTATGGTATCTGATGGTGATTGGTTCATCGACACTGGTTCTTCAGTGTTCTTCTGAAATATGACTTTTTTCAAATGTTAACGATCTTTGATGCGCCACCTGCACAAAATATATTGGCAAATGTCTTTACAGTAATTAACGTCCTCAGTGGTTTATCTAAATCATTTCTAGTGAGCGTCAGGTTACTTGCTTTAACAAAACTATGGCCGTAATAGTCAGATCTTTCTTTAACCTTGTCGATCAATTAAATCATCTGTTCGTAGTAACTCGACTACAGGACATTATTCGCTAACTTTCTTAGTACTCCAGCTGCAGTGCTTGAACTTTTTACCTATGAGCCAAAGCTTGGACGATTTTCTTTCCTCGCCTGCTCGGCGCAGCATGTATTATTTGGTTTCTGCGACAAACTGTATGCTTGGATAAAATCACTCGACGAAAATAAAATGTTGATTTTCATTAATTAATTGCGAGAACCTTGTATATTTTTTGTAATTGTCTCCGGCATACAGTTTGACACCTAGATCAACAATTGGTGTGCCACATACAGAAAATAAAAGATTAGTTTGATGTATCGCACTAACAATTAATTTTTATAACATATTTTTGGCCGTGAGAGACCACATCGTTTAGCGTACCACTTTATAAATATTTTCCGCCACCATGTCTTGTAAACCATTTGAAACTGTTGTCTTAAATGAGTACACAAATTTTGCAGTTTGATAAAAAGCCAGAGAAAAAAAGGTGGAATAGAGGTGCACATAAGTTACGAAATTCAAACAAAATATCGATAGTCTTCTGTGCAGCTAGAACCCAAATGCGAGTAACGAAGGAAGGAAGGAAGGATTATTAAGGTTTAAGGCATAGTAGATGACGTCATCATTAGGAATGGAGCACAAGCTCTGAATGTAGCACAAGATGGAGGAAGCAAATCGATCTCATACTTTTAAGAGAAATCACCTAAGCACTCGACCCCACCGATTTACTGGAGGCATGAAGACTTATTCAGGATGGTTGTACGGTGACGCCGGCCTGTGTGGCCGTGCGGTTCTAGGCGCTTCAGTCTGGAACCGCGTCACCGCTACGGTCGCAGGTTCTAATCCAGCCTCGGGCATGGATGTGTGTGATGTCCTTAGGCTAGTCAGGTTTTAGAAGTTATAGTGGACTAATGACCACAGATGTTAAGTCCCATAGTGCTCAGAGCCATTTAAACCTTCTTTTTTTTACGGTGACTTTCACTTCTCTTCTGTCGAATATGACTCCAGTACCTTAACCTTTACACTATCCACTTGATTTCACTTAACAAGAAAATTAAATTAATTTTGGCTTCTATGTAGTTTGAGATCTAATACTTCCAAGTGGTGATTGGTTTTACGCGGCAGGTCTTGTGGCACAAAGTGTTCCCAACAGGCCTCGTGAGCTTGTTTACAGCTCCGTTTTACGCAACACGATTCCCTCGCAACGGCATAATTGTCCACCGACAGCTGCAGTCGGAAACAGCCAGTACCAACTACTTATCATTACACACGTCACTTTAGGCCGCACCGTCTAGGAAGAAACACACTACTCTGAAACCAGTAACCAATGGCGCATTATTTATTGGTTTTAACAAATTCTTCTGTTCAGAGTTTAGCTAACCGGTGCCCATTATTCCTTGTTCTAAAATCTGGTCAGTTCATCTTACTAACGCTGGAAACATGTGTGGTATCCGTTGAACCATGGCTGTAGCAGAATTATAAGATTTATAATTTAATCAGAAACCAGCCACGAGTATGGTTTAAAACTTTTATTTAAAACAAATCATTCATTAGAAATCCATCTTGAGATGACCGTTGCAGAATTACTTGCTCCCCTGCTGGGGCTTCGTTTCGTAGTCGTTACTGGTTTGCAGCACTACAATAAACAGACAGTTTTCCCTTCATAGTTCGGTAAACCTACAAGAGATTTTTGTATTTCTTTTTGACCTTCATATTCATTCATGATGTGATTTTGTAGTTAATAAAACGTTAAGTGTGATGGAAACGTAATTAGTGTATGCTTCTGTGCGACGAATATGTCCTGTATTTCTATTACGCGTTTTAATCCTACCATGTTTTTGCACCTGCACTATATGGATGTTGTTTAAATCTCTGAAATATGCTTGAACACGCACCCATGCTGTTCTGTAACAGCACACACACTCAACATTTAAAACATGGCTCAACTCCACACGAATGACAAAAACAATAATTTCAAAGATGCTGTAGTAGCAAACATGTTAAGTTACAATTGTTCTATAGAGTGTATGGACATGTTTTGCTGCAAAGGATGAAATTAATTTAAAAATCGAAAAGAGAAGTAAAATTATGTGCAATAAAATGTAATATAGTATTCTTTTGAATGGCTAATGTCACACAAACAAATATTTTACATAAACAACGAAAGGTTTATAGATGCGAACTATCTAATGAGATTTTATATATGTTACATTGTGAACAAATAAGATATTTCTACATTGAATTAAACCATCCTTGAACATGCGTAGCCGGCTGGGGTGGCCGAGCGGTTCTAGGTGCTTCAGTCTGGAACAGCGCGACCGCTGCGGTCCCAGGTTCAAATCCTGTCTCGGGTATGGATGTGTATGATGTCCTTAGGTTAGTTAGGTTTAAGTAGCTCTAAGTTCTAGGGGACTGATGACCTTAGAAGTTAAGCCCCATAGTGCTCAGAGCCATTTTTTGAACACGCGTAAACGCTACCGAAATAAAAGTCTTTGGTTCTGAAGTATCGGCCGTTAATCTGGCATTATGCATATTCAATTTAAATCCGTAATGGAAAAAGCGGCTGGACATGTAATCTGTTTGGAAAACTGTAATTTATGTTTGTTCTGTCTGCAACTGAAACTGGTTTTTGGATACCTGGCCATATTATGCAACACAAACTGTTTGGCACTCGGTAAGGGGTAACGCAGTTTTGCTTTAACTATTCATGATTATTTTGTTCTGCAGGGAAAATCCTCACGCCAGTGAAAAGTGCCTAACGCTGCTAACGGCTGCTGCTGTAATTTCGCCTCCAAACTTTTTCTGTAAATACAATTTAGGAATGGGAAAAGACAGAACTGTGCATTTAATATGACTGTTCCGTGAACCACATTTCTGCACCATTCAGCGAAGTCAAGATCATTCACCACACGTTCTTATAAAATTTTAATCATTCATTTTGTCATCAGATAATCGTAGAAAAATATCAGTTACAAAATAATCGTCTTGCAATAGTCTGAATGTAACATATCGTGTGTTGGACTCATGTGTATATGACTTACAGCAACAAATTTATTTATACATTTATGATGTAGCGTTCGTGTGATTAATTAAATAAATTATGAATAATCCGCCTCGATTGCGATTTTCGCAATCGAGGCGGATTATTCATAATTTATTTAGATAATTACGATTGCTGACGTGCTGCAATGCTGAAAGTTCTTAAGTTCGTGTGATTTATTGCCCTCTTCTAACTTGCTAGACTATCTGTGACTCCTGTTGTGAATAACAGTTTCTGCTAAAATGTTTGCTTAACGCTCCTTCCCGTTTAACTGTAGTTGCGACGCTTCCTAAGTTTTGCCTAACGTACACAAATTCAGAGTCTGTGTAACAACGGGTTCATGCGAGAAAATCTCGGCTTAAATATAGAGGGTTTATTAAAAATATTTTGTTTCGACTGAGAAATCTCGTATATAATGATGTGAAAAATTCTGAAAACACAACGTTTAAAGCTTGCAGCCTTAGCTGTGACTGCCTAGCAAGGTGGCATAGTGGTGAGTTACTGACCCACATTTAGGACGACGGCTGTTGTAATGCCCGTCGGGCCAACCACATTTAGATTTCTTGTGATTTCTTGTGAAGTCGCTTAAGGCGAATGCTGGAACGGAGTATGTGAAAAGAGAACTGCCCTTTTTCTCCTCCATTCAATCCGATTTTGGGCTCCGTTTCTAATTACCATATTCCGGGACGTTAAGCCTTGATCTTCCTTCATTCCTTCGTTATGACTGTACGATTTCGGCTGATAGTAAATATGTAAGCAACTGAAAAACTCAAAGCGAAATTGTTGAAACATATACCTAACTTTTGTTTCAGTTGGTTGTGATGGGAAATAATGTGACCAGTTATAAATAAAAAGGCATGTCGCCCCTATAATTTTTTTTTAAATTTGTCTCTCTCATCCTCCATCCAGGTTGAATTGCGGGAATAAACACAAACTAGGAAGGTGGGTGGAACGATGAGAGCCGACGTGTACGAACGTCCAGTTAGCGTCCTGCATTGTTAACCGGAGAAGTTAGAGCTAAAACCAATCTTTTCATTAAAAGAAAGAAAACGCGAACATAATGGAAACGTAAAATCAGGAATAAGTGTGCCTCTTCAATTTCTAAGGAAGGAATGAAAGCATTCGAGAGAGAATGACGCAGAATGCTCGGTTTCTGGGGAATTAGTTTTTCATTCCAGACAGTACAAAGCATTCTGGTGCGGTACTGATGCACGTGCGCAGTACGTGGGTAGAGCAAAGCACTGCAATCACATTACGGGATGGCCACCATCTCATCCGCACCGCCGTAACGGACAGTACAGCTTCGGAGCCAGCGTTGGCTGACATTGGCTCATTGCCGCTGGAATGAACCTGTCTTATGCGGGCAGCGTTGATGGCATCCACACCAGTGTGTCGGCTTCCATCGTCCAGAGACCATAAAAGTCTCAATTGTGCAATGGGCACATGAGCACTGCCATCGTTAAGCTTGCCAGTTACCTCCGTGTTCGCTCAAGAATTTGCCCCAACAACTTTACCTTAACCTGCGCTGGCGCCAAGGGCGCTCATATGATAGTTTGCAGGAGGAGGGGTCTAGACCTAGGGGTATGAAGCATTTTTAATAATTTTGAAGACGAAAGGCTACTTGCAAGTAGCGTTAAGAAAGTTTGTTCCGACTCTGTTAAAAACCAACGCAATACCGGCTTTTTAATCAGTTTCCTGAAAGTAAAGCCTCTGGTTACATTATATTTTTCCCTTTTCCTGGGATAAGGGGGGGGGGGGGGGCTTCCGGTGCCCCGACCCCTCTCTTAACCCATGGGCGCCGTTGACTGAAACCAGTACTGTGTGCTATTGTGTGGATAAAGCACTTGCCTGTCTCGAATCCAGTGCTGGCATTGGTCTCGCCCTTGTAGAATACGCGCCACATAGTTTTCTTCTTGTTGTCCCTTGCAGAAGAAACGCTCATTGGTTGTAGAATATGTGTCTGCATAACTGCCTATTACTTAATGCGCATCATGTTTATAATAACAACTCGATGTCATTGTAAATGCCATTCATTGGAAGTAGCAAACGGTTCTGTCCCCTGAAGTTCAACACGGCACAAACATCTCCCCCTCGCTACTAGATATTGTTCGTAATCCAAATTTTTCACTTCTACGAGAAATGTCGTCGTCTGTCGTGGTCTTCAGTCCTGAGACAGGTTTGATGCAGCTCTCCATACTACTCTATCCTGTGCAAGCTTCTTCATCTCCCAGTATCTACTGCAACCTACATCCTTCTGAATCTGCTTAGTATATTCATCTCTTGGTCTCCCTCTACGATTCTTACCCTCCACGCTGCCCTCCAATATTAAATTGGTGATCCTTCGATGTCTCAGAATAGGTCCTACCAACCGGTCCCTTCTTCTAGTCAAGTTGTGCCACAAGCTCCTCTTCTCCCCAATTCTGTTCAATACCTCCTCTCTGGTTATGTGACCTACCCATCTAATCTTCAGCATTCTTCTGTAACCCCACATTTCGAAAGCTTCTATTCTCTTCTCGTCTAAACTATTTATCGTCCACGTTTCACTTCCATACATGGCTACACTCCATACAAATACTTTCAGAAACGACTTCCTGACACTTAAATCTATACTCGGTGTTAACACATTTTTCTTCTTCGGAAACGCTTTCCTTGCCGTTGCCAGTCTACATTTTATATCCTCTCTCCTTCGACCATCATCAGTTATTTTGCTCCCCAAATAGCAAAACTCCTTTACTACTTTAAGCGTCCCATTTCCTAATCTAATTCCCTCAGCATCACCCGACTTAATTCGACTACATTCCATTATCGTCGATTTGCTTTTGTTGATATTCATCTTATATCCTCCTTTCAAGACACTGTCCATCCCGTTCAGCTGCTCTTCCAAGTCCTTTGCTGTCTCTGACAGAATTATAACGTCATCGGCGAACCTCAAAGTTTTTATTTCTTCTCCGTGGATTTTAATACCTACTCCGAACTTTTCTTTTGTTTCCTTTATTGCTGCTCAATATACAGATTGAATAACATCTGGGATAGGCTACAACCCTGTCTCACTCCCTTCCCAACTACTGCTTCCTTTTGATACCCCTCGACTCTTGTAACTGCCATCTGCTTTCTGTACAAATTGTAAATAGCCTTTCGCTCCCTGTATTTTACCCCTGCCACCTTCAGAATTTGAAAGAGAGTATTCCAATCAACATTGTCAAAAGCTTTCCCTAAGTCTACAAATGCTAGAAACGTAGGTTTGCCTTTCCTTAATCTAGCTTCTAAGATAAGTCGTAGGCTCAGTCTAATCTAAACTGGTCGTCCCTGAGATCGGCTTCTATCAATTTTTCCATTCGTCTTTTTCGTTCTACGAAAAATAGTATACTAAATCATTCGTGTTGTGCAATAAGCAGATCCAAGGCCTCAGCACTTTCTAAATACGTGCTGCAACAGAACCACCACAAGTGATTCTCAATTATGTCCAACCAGACTCTAGCGCCGATTGGCTTTGTAAAGTATCATATTTCATTACATTTTATAAGGCTTTAGAAATATTTTCGTCTCTTTCGCATTGGCATAACGTCGGCAATTTTATAATGTAAAGTGTACTTAAATGTGATTAAAGATAAAGTAAATTCATTAAAAGACTAATCCATCAGTCCCACATGCTTAGAACAGTTATTATTTGTTATTCAATCATTTCACTTTGGTGCCTCCAACGTATAGTCGTTATTCTCGCGAGCTTGACCGGTCATCGTGCCACTGCTCTCAGCTAGAGGCCCGTCAGTCGCAGTGTCCGGCTATGAGAGGGAACAATCTACTCCTCCTAAATAAATGCAGCTCTGCTCACGAACCCAGATGAGAAGTCATTACAATCTTCATAGAAATCTAACTTTGCTTCAGTCCAAACCAAGAAAAAGGCATTAAACGTCTGACGCAATACTGAGCAGCAAAGTACAGTGTCTTCTAACGAGTCACGTTTCAACGTGATGGCGACATTTATGTTAGGTATTACTGTAGTGACTGCAACTTCTGAAACTGTATTGGGTCGACATTGCATACAAAGTGCAACCTCAGTTACTACACATAGAGAATAATAATAACAGGTACCGTTTATCAGATCTCGAAGCACCACCCTTTCTATAGGTCACTTTATAGTTGAGTCATTAAATACTATTACAGGATCTACACTTCAGAGAAGGATAAGACGAATATGTAACATGAAAAATGATCCCCTGCGGTTTTAGGCGTGCAAGACCAATCAGGCATAGGAATGACAACTATGCTGCAATTGTGAACTGATCAAGAGCTGCCCAATGAGGATTGCCAACTGTTAGTCATGCACAGTGAGACGCAACAGTTACCTGTGACTGTTAAGCTACTCACTCTACCATGAGCACAAGACAAAAGAACATCTCTGTTTCGGAAACGAGTTGTGCAGTCCTTTTTCGAATAATGACAGGTGTCACTACATCGAATGCTGCAAGCTCGCCTGTCGTGTAGTCCATCGAACATTTCTGGGGTATAGGTGGTCACAGTTTTCCCGAAACCACAGCTGATGCTTTGTGCACTCTCATATAAACCTATTGGAAAATGATTGCCAAAAACACAACATACATTCTTATGGTCACAATCAGCGACGTTCAGAGACTCTGACAGCAATACTTGGTAGCTTCACAGCAGTGTGTTCTCAGAAGCAGAGATGACGTATATTCTCAAATACTTGATAAATGTGTGCTGCACTGTACAGGTGTTCCATTTGGTTCAGGTCGTGACTCTGGACAGGCCAGTCTATTTCAGGAATGTTATTGTCCCCAAAGCGTTGCTCAACAGATCCTGCTTTACGACAGGGTATGTTTTAACGCCAATACGAAACAGTCATCGTCTCCGCAGTGTTCCTCTACTGTACGCCGCACACAGTGCTGTAAAATGTTTTCGTATCTTTCTACATTTTGCGTTTTCTTAAGCGCAATAAGGTCACCACGTACCTACCACGAAAAACTTCGTCTTCACGAAAAACTTCGTCTTACCGTAGCAAGACCTCCTTTGTAGCTCACTGTTGACACTACACATGATGGCTGGTAACATTCTCCAGGCATTAGCCAAGCCCAAACCCTTCCATCGGATTTACACAGGACATCGCGTGATTCATTAGTCAAAATCACTCGCTTCTAGTTATCCACTGTCAGTAGCGTTGCTCTTTACATCACTTAAAGCATCGCTTAACACTGAGTGCAGAAATGATGTGGCTTAAGCAGTTGCTCGACTAATTTACCACATTCTTTTTAACTCGCTACGCAAAGTCAATGTGCTAGCTGGACTGCTGATAGCCCTCCAGTACTCACGAACGAATCCTGCCGGTGATTTCAAGCGATTTTCGACAATCACTCCCCCTAATGCTCGAACCTCCCTCTCGGTCATTATACACTGAAGAGCCAAAGAAACTGGTACACCTGCCTAATATCGTGTATGACCCCCGCGTTCGCGCAGAAGTACCGCAACAAGACGTAGCATGGACTCGACTAATGTCTCAAGTAATGGTGGAGGAAACTGACAACATGAACCCTGCAGGGCTGTCCATAAATCCGTTAAGAGTTCGACGGGGTGGAGATCTCTTCTGAACAACACGTTGCAAGGCATCCCATATATGCTCAATAATGTTCATATCTGGGGAGTTTGGTGGCCAGCGTTAGTGTTTAATCTCTGAAGAGTGTTCCTGGAGCCACTCTGTAGTAATTCTGGAAGTGTGGGGTGTCGCATTGTCCTGCTGGAATTTCCCAATTCCGTCGGAATGCACAATGGACATGAATGGATGCAGGTGAACAGATAGGATGCTTACGTTCGTGTCACCTATCAGAGTAGTATCCAGATGTATCAGAGGAACAGTATCACTCCAACTGCAGACGCTCAACACCATTGGAGAAGCTCCACCATCTTGAACAGTGGCCTGCTCACATGCGGGGTCCATGGATTCACGATGTTGTCTCCGTGCCTGTACCCGTCCATCCGTTCGATACAATTTGAAACGAGACTTGTCCGACCAGGCAACATGTTCCCAATCATCAACAGTCCAATGTCGGTGTTGACGGGCCCAGGTGAGGCGTAAAGCTTTGTGTCGTGCAAGTATCAAGGGTACTCCGAAGCCGGCCGCAGTGGCCATGCGATTCTAGGCGCTACAGTCTGGAACCGCGCGACTACTACGGTCGCAGGTTCGAATTTTGCCTCGGGCATGGATGTGTGTGATGTTCAAAAATGGTTCAAATGGCTCTGAGCACTATGGGACTCAACTGCTGCGGTCATCAGTCCCCTAGAACTTAGAACTACTTAAACCTAACTAACCTAAGGACATCACACACATCCATGCCCGAGGCAGGATTCGAACCTGCGACCGTAGCAGTCGCACGATTCCGGACTGCGCGCCTAGAACCGCGAGACCACCGCGGCCGGCTGTGTGTGATGTCTTTAGGTTAGTTAGGTTTAAGTAGTTCTAAGTTCTAGGGGACTGATGACCAAAGAAGTTAAGTCCCATAGTGCTCAGAGCCATTTGAACCATTTGGTACTCCGAAAGCCCCCACCGTTGGTGTTTCTTTGAATGGTTCGCACGCTGACACTCTTTGATGGCCCAGCATTGAAATCTGCAGTAATTTTCGGAAGGGTTGTACTTCTGTTACGTTGAACGATTCTCTTCAGTGGCCGTTGATGCCGTTCCTGCAGGATCTGTTTCCGGCTGCAGCGATGTCGGAGATCTGATATTTTCCCGGATTTCTGATATTCACGGTGCACTCATCAAACGCCGTAGCCTACGGGAAAATGCCCAGTTCACCGCCACTTCGGAGATGCTGTATCCCATCGATCGTGAGCCGACTACACAACCCAGTTCAAACTCACTGAAATATTGATAACCTGCCACTGTAACAGCAGTTACATCTACATCTACATCCATACTCCGCAAGCCACCTGACGGTGTGTGGCGATCTAACTACTGCGCCAGACACTTGTTGTCTTTATGTAGGCATTGGCGGCCGCATGGTCGTATTGTGCCTCTTTACATATCTCTGTATTTGAATACGCATGCATGTACCAGTTTCTTCAGTGTATGAGGTCACAATCACAGCAGGCTACTCTGGCAGATTCTGAAGGGTTGAAATGTCAAAAAAATGTTCAAATGTGTGTGAAATCTTATGGGACTTAATTGCTAAGGTCATGAGTCCCTAAGCTTACACACTACTTAACCTAAATTATCCTAAGGAGAAACACACACACCCATGTCCGAGGGAGGACTCGAACCTCCGCCAGAACCAGCCACACAGGTTGAAATGTCCCTGATGGATTTCTCACTTGGGCGATATCCAGTGACTAGAGCACATTCGAAGTCACAGAGTTCTCACGCTCTCCTGACCGATACAGTCTGCTTTTACTGCTCCTCTACCGACAATAGAGTACTCCCCGCCTCCTTTTATACTTGCGGATCTGCCTCTCACGTCGTCTGGTGATCAGTTCCGCATTACACAAGTGTGTCCGGACACTTTTGACCAGATGCTTATGTCCTTCTTAATGTGGCAGTTTAACAAAGCAGATTTTCGATTCTCGTCGATAATTTTTGGCCGGAAAGAATCTAAACTCGTGCGAAAACAGATGGAGCTTCGACAGACATGGCACTGAGTGAAGAAATACAGATTTAATTTGAGCCTCCTATGAACAACGTTGGTGGGAAAGCACAACATTTGACTAAAGCACGTTACAGCATCTTATCAGGAGGCGTGGCTTAAAAGCATTTTATTCATTGGCCGTATCCCCAATTTTATCGCGATATTGTTTAGACGATAGCTTGGGCGACGCACTGCGTCAACGGATATAAATCGATTACCTGAGGCGGGAGCGAAAAAGAGTGTTTCAGCGGCTTATCAGCGAATCTGTGCACCTCTTATCCGTCCGACAGTTGCGTGCCGCAGCGAGGCGTCGAAGGGTTCCGGCCGGCATGTACTGCGACAGCTGGTCAGTCGCACGGTCTTGCCTTGTTGCTCTCTCTCTGTGCGGCTTCGCTTTCTCTGTGCGCCTGATGCATGTGACTGCTTCTTCAGCCTAGCTGTGTTTTGTCCTTTACAGGTAACTAGAATAGCCATTTTCGTCTGTACAAGCCTATTCTATACGTGTTGAATCACCCATGTACAATTCCTTTCCTCTATTCATGACATTGTTGCTTCCATAGCGTTGGATAATGGAGAGGCCAGCAGTGGAATATTTCTTCGTGGACGACGTAGGCTATTGTATTGCTACTTTTCTTTCACTTAGCTTAATTTATTGTTTTAATTTATTTGCAATCGATTTCAAAACGACTGCGGCTTTATCATCTCGTATTTCGGCACTTTTATCGATATGCTATACCACCATAAGTATATCCCGTCATCGCCCCCGACCATGTTTTAGTGTGGAAACTTCAGTCTTATACTTTCTATGCTAGAACATGTCGAGAAACGTTGACAGGATTTAACTGCAGTGCTATGTCACAGCGATAACAGTGTTCAAGTCAATGAAGATGAAGCCATAGTTGCTGCAAAATCCATTGCAAATAAATTAAAATAGTAAACTAAGCTCAATGGAACAAAAATGGTAGGACAATAGGCTTCCTTCTCCACGACTGCATCTTGTCAATTTTCTCTCTAAGTGTGTGTGTGTGTGTGTGTGTGTGTGTTTACGGACCAAGGTTATGGAATGATTAACACTCCAAACTCATCTCTTGGAGGTATGGTACTAGAATCTAGAATCCCCGTTCGGTCATGGAGTTAGTGAAATGTGACACCGGTGAAAGAATACAACAGTAGAACCAAAAATGTTGCGGTACACATGGGTCCGATAATGGGTCGTTTGGAAGATTGTTATGGACTTCACAAAGTAAGTTTCATACATCGTCTCAAGCTAAGACCATTGTGGGACAAGACTGGCACATTATAAGAAAAAAGTAAATATTCCAGGATTCCTCCAGACACAGTTCTGCTGAGGTCTGGATAACAGTTATTGGGTGAGAGCGAAATGCCACGGCAGCTGAAAATATGCTCCAAAGTTGAACTATGCGGAACAGTACGATTCTTGTGGGCAAAACGTCTAAAGTGCAGATAGCTTCACCATGGTATTCTAGCAGTTTGTGGACCAAATGCAGTGTCGCGTCATCTTGTAGTGAATTGGTGCCACAATTTGACCAACGCCGCACACACGGGAGTGATGCTGAGCTTGCACCGTGCGATTTCCATGGTTTCGGCAAGCTGAAAGACCATCTGGGGAAAACGTGATTTTCCATCGCTGACGACGTTCACACAGTGGTTCTCGAATGGCTCCGTGACCAAGACGAGGAATTCTACCGTCGAGGAAGTAAACAATCTGTGTAACGTTTCGATCGTTGTTTACCAAGAGCAGGTAACTTTGTTGAAAAATAGTGTCATGTGTCTGTGTCACTTTTAAGTATATTCAGTGAAATTTACTCGTCCTGTAATAATGATATGTAACTTTTCGAAGCCCACTCGTAATTATGTGTGATAGTGTGCCAGTAGTGACTTCAAAATGAGATATTGTCCTGTAATATACAAATGTATTTTAAATATAAACTTTTTATCAAGTCTCGTCTAATTGGGCTCAAATGCTTATCCTGTTGAGAATGGTCTTTCAGATCATGGTGCACAGCTAGTTACACTACATGGCATAGCTCCATGCAGTATATCAAATCAGAATTTCAAAGCAGTGCGTTCAATTAACAATATAAATACTGCAAACTTTAGGGAAAGCCTAAAGGAGCTAGACTGGGATGAAGTGTATATGGAACCCGATGCAAACTTAAAATATAACTTATTTCACGATACATTTCTAAGGCTATCTGAAAATTGTTTTCCCAAGAAAACAGTGAAACATAATTCCAAGAAAACATATAAAAATCCTTGGCTAACTAAAGGAATAAGAATATCTTGCAACCGTAAAAGAGAACTGTATCTAGCAGCAAGAGGGAGTACTGATCCCGAAATTGTCCAATATTATAAAACTATTGTGCGGTACTAAGAAAAGTTATTAAAAATTCCAGAAGCATGTGTATCATGTCTGAGATCAGTAACCCTGATAATAAAATTAAAGCAATTTGGAATATTATTGAAAGGGAAACAGGGCAACCAAGAGCACAGGAAGACTTTAGTGCCATAAAACTGAATGAAAAGTGTACTAACAAACAATCAGAAATTGGAAACATTTTCAATTATCTTTTTTTTAAATGTTGTGGAGAAAGTAGGATCTAGATCTTCACTAGAAGAGGCAAGGCTTCTAATAGAAGAGGCCATACCTGTGCAGTTTGAAACAACTGTATTTCCACGAACCTCTCCCTCTGAAATCAGTAAAATAATAAACTCACTGAAAAGTAAAAGCTCTTACGGAATTGATGGCATTTCCAGCAAGATATTTAAAGCTTGTTCCCTACAGATAAGTAGGATTCTCAGCCACGTATGTAATACCTCTTTGGAGCAGGGTGTTTTCCCCGATAGACTGAAATATGCCATTGTAAAACCATTGCATAGAAAGGGGGATACGTCGGATGTCAACAACTATCGCCCAATCTCTCTTCTGACAGCTCTATCAAAAAAATTTGAGAATGTAATGTATTCAAGAGTAGCCTTACATATTTGTAAAAATAAAGTACTAACAAAATGTCAGTTTGGTTTTCAGAAAGGCTTTTCAACAGAAAACTGGGGGGCTATCAAGTACGGGGTCCCACAGGGTTCGGTCTTAGGTCCTTTACTGTTCTTGATAGACATTAATGACTTACCATTCCATATTGATGAAGATGCAAAGTTAGTTCTTGTTGCTGATGATTCAATTATAGTAATAACATCCAAAAACCAAGAACTAAGTGATGTAATTGTAAATAATGTTTTTCACAAAATTATTAAGTGGTTCTCAGCAAACGGACTCTCTTTAAATTTTGATAAAACACAGTATAGACAGTTCCGTACAGTAAAAGGCACAACTCCAGTAATAAATATAGACTTTGAACAGAAGTCTGTAGCTAAGGTACAATTTTCAAAATGTTTAGGTGTGTCCATTGATGAGAGGTTAAACTGGAAGCAACACATTGATGGTCTGCTGAAACGTCTGAGTTCGGCTACGTATGCTATTAGGGTTATTGCAAATTTTGTTGATAATAATCTCAGTAAATTAGCTTACTATGCCTACTTTCATTCACTGCTTTCGTATGGTATCATATTCTGGGGTAATTCATCGTTGAGTAGAAAAGTATTCATTGCTCAAAAACGTGTAATCAGAATAATTGCTGGAGCCCACCCACGGTCATCCTGCAGACATCTATTTAAGGATCTAGGGATCCTCACAGTAACCTCACAGTATATATATTCACTTATGAAATTTGTTGTTAATAATCCAGCCCAGTTCAAAAGTAATAGCAGTGTGCATAGCTATAACACCAGGAGAAAGGATGATCTTCACTATGCAGGGTTAAATCTGACTTTGGCACAGAAGGAGGTAAATTATGCTGCCACAAAAGTCCTTGGTCACCTACCAAACATCATCAAAAGCCTGACAGATAGTCAACCAACATTTAAAAATAAATTAAAAGAATTTCTAGATGACAACTCCTTCTACTCATTGGCTGGATTTTTAGATATAAATTAAGGGAGGGGAAAAAACTAACTTAAGCATTAGTGTCATGCAATATTTTGTGTAACGTAATATCTTGTACAGACATCTTTCATTAATGTGACACGTTCCACATCATTACGAAGTGTCGTATTCATGATCTATGGAACAAGTATTAATCTAATCTAATCTTACCGTTACGTACATCGGTTCTTGGTAAAGGGGGTGTTGTCGTGTCGACATCGCATTTGGATGTGATACAGCGCTCCTCTTTTCCGTGAGTTACGTATTCTATCAAACACCTCGGATAATTTCGTGAATCTTGGCAAGGCAGTACAGCTCGCTGCTCCAGTTCTTCAACCGTATTGATGCGAGCGCTGTACGCATCACTTTTGATGTGACGGAAGAACCCAGCGATTTGAGGTCAAGTGATGTCTGAGGCGAAGGGACAAGCCCTGCTCGATTTATCCTTCTTGGACCACAATCTCACGTTAGATGTCTCATATCAACAACAAAATGTGACTTTGTCCATCATGCACGAATCAACCCATTCCCCCCATCCCCCATCCGTGGACAAAGAGTGAAATCTGAGTCCAGTTAGATGTTGAAAAGTTCACTTTTCAAATACACTTGCACTAACTAGGACAATATTTTTTACTGAAGACGATGTCGACTTGTACACACATATTCGCAACTGTTTCGAAAACGTCACGTTTGCGGACCCATGTTGACAAGATTATTCTCGTTTGGATTATCGTATACTTAGACCCATGACATTTTTCCATGTTAATTATGATATTTAGCGTGGTTCATCATTTCAAGAAAATGCCGAGAGAGTCTTTTAAACGAAACTCTCTTCTATTCCTTCTTCCTTATTCGTCTTGTTGCCTCTCTCTTCCCCTCAGTGCCTCTTGTCGCGTTCCACTAGTAGACAAGTCGTTAAATCCACGGCTGCTGGCACATAATTGTATTTTCTGAAGTCAAGGGCACATGCATTGTTACCTATTAACAAAACATTCTAATCCTGTCGAAATGCCAATCTAATTTTGTGTGGTTGGGTTCCTGACACCCTATTCTGAAAACTTTTATTCCTGCTTAGTTGGTGATTATCTATTTTCAGTTTTAGTGTTTGTTTACGAAATCATCTGTATGAAAACACTTAATATTCACAACATAACCTGTTACAACGAAACTTGAACTTACCAGTATCGTATGTTATTCATCAATGTACCTTCCGAAACACAGTTTCGTGTTCAAGATTTAAGTTGGATATCGATGACGTTTATTGTGATCTCAATGCTACAAAAACGCTTATATGTGAGTTTTGTTGCTTTCTGTTGCACATTTGTACTCATGTATGCGATTAAATGTTTTTCCAGGTGAGAAAAGTGCACAGTTTACGAAAAGACTATAACTAATTGCGGTAATAGTGATAGTTTTCAAGTTGTATGAAACTGTTTGCGCTCAGTGACTGTATCATAAATCTATGAAATAATTTCTACTGCATCAATCAATTTTCACTTATATTTATTAGCACGACACGTTTCTACAGCACGCTGCCATCATCAGGTGCATTACTGTTAAGTGAGTTATTTGCTGGGTGTGCCAGTCAAGTTAGATTCGAAATTCTACCCTGTACGCGGATATTCATTTGTTTCCGTGTATACATTGAGCTTTGTGTTTAAATCAGTTCACTGCTATCATTATTTACATATTTGCCGGAAATTTAATTGTCTGTCACACTTTCACATCCAGATGTTTACATTCCAAGGACACTTAACTGGTAAAACAAACATGTTTCAGTTGCTGTTACACTACAAACAATGAAAATATAAATTTCTTTCATAAGTTTGTTTTATGTCGTAGCTTATTTTAAATACTATGAGCAATAAACTTTTTTACAAGGAAAAAAGACTCAAGAATAACATTTGCAAACTTTTTCTTTACTTATAATGTTCTCAGGGCCACTAAGCTAAGAGCTTTTTTCGAACTCCCGTCCATCCACTGAAATTCTACAGCCAGCTTTATCACGCTTAGTATTTTTTTTTTCGATGGTGTCGACTGATGACGGGATCTATACCAGTTCCTACATATTCAGCTAGTACATTACATGATTTGGAAGGTTTCTCTGATGCGAAATCCTTAAAAAATTTATATAAGAGATGTTTACTAAAAACTTGAGAATTAAATGTTTAAATTTATTTGGCCTTTGAAATTTACAATTCAGATCAAAACAGTAGGCAGTTTACAAAATTTTTATCTTATAATTAGTTTAAATAGTTTCGTCGATATTTAACGCTCATCTAAAAACAATTCAGGTATTTCGTTCAAACAACGAGTCTTGAGTAACTTTAAAGTAAGGTTCTTAACTAATATTACGTAATATAAACTGTTAGAGAAGGGATAAAACTAACAAATAACTCGAAAAATCATTCGCTGTGAAATTTGGTGTGCAAGACCGACCAAATAGGGCAGATCACTGTGTCCAAACTGCGAACTAGCCAATAACTGTCTATTAAGGGCGACCTTCAGTTAATCATCCTCGGAGGGAGGTAACAACAATTAACTGCGGCTGACAAGCTACTCTACTGTGAGCATATGGCAAAAGAACGTCCAAAAAGTGTACGTAAGATGATATACAGAACATATTTGCGCTACTAAGCCTCTGTTTTCCTCTATGTGTATAGATATTGCTGTCATGAGTTACATTTATTTCAAGCATTCAACGTGATTTTGGAGACAATGTTTTCACTGAAATGCACATAATTATGTGTTTCCCCGCATGAACTGAAGTAACCTCTTATCTTCATGTGACACTTCACATACTTTAACGAACATACTTCGGTCCGAGCTCATAAATGCTGAAAGACAAAACGAATTACGCGATCGACCCTTATCTTGTTTCTCCAACTTCGTGTTTAGACTGCAGCGTAAACGTCACGGGCAAGATCTGTAGCTCGAATTTCCGCTTGGAAGCTTTTCTATTACGTCACAAACAGTGTCTGCAACGTCACCTGCGCAGTAAAACGAGTATAGTGAAAAACAACTGAGACGCTCAGTGTGGTAGAAGCAGTTACGTTCCACGCCTCACCTTCATAACACCGTGGAGGAAATTGTGGTTTCGCTTTTTTAAGACAATATGCATGAGGCAATCTGAGGATTTTTTAACTTTCTTCCAGTCCATGTTGTTTCATACATCAGCGTTGTTCAGCTCAATAGAACTCTGCCACTTTCAAAAGCTATCAGGCATTGTATTTCGGTGCAAGCACTGGAACTTACTGTATCAATTGTCTGCAGCTGCAGCTTACGTTTCCACGAGGAAATACAATAATGTACAGTTTCTGTTTTCAGTTTCAGCTGTCATTTTGTTTTTATTTAAACCACCGATAGCAAAAAAACAATGTAAGACTCTAATCAGATCTATCTGTAGTTTTGAACAGTTCTTACGGTATGTCAAAATAATTTATTCAGCATTTTACAGATTTGTACATCATATGTATTTCCGTTCAGATAGCTATCGATGCCCTAGAATTGTGTATTCGTGATGAATTCGCACAAAGTAGCGTTTTCTGACAGTCAAGAGAAAATAGTCATCAACGAATAAACGAAATAACCCCATCAAAATTCTCGACTTACTCAACAATACAAAATTGAGCACGCAGTCTAAGAAATCGATCTGCGCAAATCGAGATAAACCCAGAAGCGTGAATTAAACAACCAGGTAAGCCCTGCAAGCCTGACACAGCTGAAACTGATAAATATGCCCTTACTACATGAAAGGTTCCAGATATCGAAACGAAGTTTTCGGCGGATGACAGAACGCAGACAGGAACGTAGTTTTGCCACATGAGAAATATTGTTAAATGTATCAACCGAAGTATTAAAGCAAATACTTTTTTTTAATCACCGATACCTATTTTAACGAGAAGTGGAAGCTACTGAAAAAAAGAACACGGTGATATAATGCTTTTTTTATGCTGACGTTGACACTTTCCGCTCTTAGACAAAAGTAACGTATTTCTTGTTATCTCCTCTGAGCATATACTTCAAGTTTTCCCAGCATCTGGATTCGGATATTATGACCCCTGTAAATCAACGAATGTGAGAGCTAAAACAAAACTAGCAGTAAAGAGTGAACGTCTGCCAGTTTGTAAAGTGACTCTGTCTTATTCCCATCCCATTTAGGACGCTTGAGACATGACCAAGAAAAGGAAGATTCAAATTTCCTCTCCGTCATTCTGTTCTGCGCTTTCCGCCGTTTCTCTAGCCACGTCATACGTATTCCGAAACGGTTCCTCCAACAGATAGCGTTCAATTACTTACCCAGTAAGCTAGTGTTTCTAATAAACTCGAGGGCGACAAGACGTTAAAAATATCACGTGCCTCCATTCACGTTCGACGTCAATCTTGAAAGAATGGAGGACGTATTTCTGGGTCTGAAGACCTAAAATAAAGCTGTATTTGTTACCCACTACCTGTTCTGGCAATCGCTCTCTTGTAGCACATACGCGTCCCTTCACATACTCGAAAGCAAATGTTTCCTTTTCAGATATATGCCTAAACATTATAATGATTACATTGATACGCAATTTTCTTTAACGCCTCTTCCATAAGTTTTATTTCTCGATTCATTGGCAAGTTGTTCAGTACAACAGTGGTACAACGTTCAGCTGCTGGCGCTTCTGGGGACCTTGTGATTTGGAGGACCACGAAGAATCACTCATATGAAATTTCTTTGTTCTTCGTTTGAGCAACTGCTCCCTGCTGGAATGCGAGTACACAGAGATACGAGCAAGGTCGGAAGGCAGGAATCTGGTCGATGGATACCACACGTAACTGCCTGTAATAGCTCTTATCGCTGCAAGGGCCCCGGGTGTTCTGCCTAAGCAGGAAAACATACTCCACTGTATCGAAGTCAATTGTCGGTTGCCTATGGAAGAGTTCCCTCTGCCAACACCCTACAAAAAACGAAGACGTTGCTACCAAATTTGAACTTTTTACATTACAGTATCATGATTTTCTTTTCTCCACTGTATCGAAGTCAATTGTCGGTTGTCTATGGAAGATTTTCTTTTCGAATGGACGTCGGAATTCAGGAGCCCAGAACTGTTACGCAGAAAGGTATTAGTCATAGTATTTAATTCAACATTTGTTTCTAATTTGTAACAATAAACAGTGACATTGCATTTGCATCAAAACAGGCTGAAGTTTTCACATTATCTTAACTACTAGTTGTCAAGTAGCGTTGTAATCCGTGAACAATTTTAGTTATAGTGAAGAAAAACACTGCCAGGTTCATTTGGTGTGCTGTGTTGGAATAACCATTAGCGACCTATGCTACAGGCAATCCTTGGAACCATAAATCTAATTACTGCGAAGCGGTCATCGACATTAGACTGAAGAGTCAATTATAACTGAATTTCAGTGAATCTTCGCCCTGATAACCAGCCGCGCTTCACAGTAATTATATGTATGAATCTTATGTCTCAACCCGTTGTATTACTAGAACATACCAAGTGACGCAGAGATGTATATCACAGGACTGGCCATTTGCGAAGAGAGCGTAAAGAGTTCAGACGAAAGTAAAGGAAAATATTCTGGTCACAGGATGAGACAACAACCTTTGACAAAAAGGCAGTCACATCTCCCTACTGACAGGGTTACCAAAGTATGTCCTACACTCTTTTCAAAAGTAAGGGTTATCGATGATGCACGATATTTTCGCATTACGGCCATTATGGTCATTTACAAATACATCAGCTACCAAGCTTTCGAAAATGAGGCTACTGTTTTCTCTACCTACAACAGTAATTCCTTAGACGTGTGCATAACGTTAGTGAGAAAAATATGCTTCAGGTAACCTGTGGCAACGTAGGACCATGTTCACTAAACGACTGACAAGAAACTTTTACTGATGTGGAGTTGAATGTTCACCAAATGAATGAGCTATTCAGTTTTGCTGAATTCTTTCCGCCTCACAGGTTCCTCCAGTTGACATTAAGTCCCCTCCAGAATGAATCTGATAAGTGTGTACAACAGGGGATTTCGTGTAAAATTAGCTCGGTCGTCCGTTCACAACGAGTCAATAACGTCGCGTGTAATGGCAGAATTTCGTGAGACGGCAGGCGGACGAGGGAAAGAGTGGAGGGCAGCTTGGAACGTTCCTTGGCAGTTGAATGAATGTTACATCGGCGTGCCGAGGCGGCTACTACGCTTTAGGCAGCTACTCTCTGGTCGGCTTGTCATCGCCGAGTATGCGGAGACTGCAAAGAAAACAACTTGTCCTGCTACCGTTCTGGTCTTGTGCACACTACCAGGACAAGAACAGCATAACCATGAAAATATTCCATGTGTTTAAGGCAGTCTATTTCACTTCAGTCTCCAAATATTTCTCGCGAAAATTTATCGTTTCCGACTGTTTAAACGGACAACATTTCATCGGAATGCCTTATTTCACAAAATTCTATATACATTACCTTTTATTTTGCCGACATGACGCAAAGTAAATAAACAGTAATTTTGAAGCAAATAAATAAGCTTGTGGAAGTTGGGACGTTCTACTGAATAAATGCTTTAATTTTTGGCTCAGATTACATCATTTTAACATTTGCTGTGTGACTATTATACATCTATACATCTATTCCTTACGTATTTCGGAATGAAATCTCTCTAGTATATATATATATATATATATATATATATATAAGCATCAATTCAGGGAAGCATTATATCTCCACGAGAGCGTTTCCGTGGGTGAAATATGAGGAGACGTACTATCACAATGATGTTGTCACATCTTAACGCATTCGTTTCAAATTCTGTACCAATGTGAAGATGTAATTCTTCAGATTCTCTCCCTCTCTTAGACTATCAAATGGAAAATTAAATACAACTAGAGGTATGGTACTTTTATACTTTGAGGAAAAACGTTTAAGTTACTGTGCTGACATGGTAGACAAATGTCCGTTTTCATGGCTGAGTAATTACTGTGTCTGAACGTCACGTGGAGAACATGAGTTCACGTTCCAATACCGCCTAGGAATATTCCTTTAACGAAGAAGGGCAATGGTATTCATTCCAACTCGTGAAAACAACTGATATGATACTAGAAGGAGAACTGCAGACTATGATTTCGAAAGCAGATGTTAAAATCCGCCGGCCGAAGTGGGCGTGCGGTTCTAGGCGCTACAGTCTGGAATGGCGTGACCGCTACGCTCGCAGGTTCGAATCCTGCCTTGGGCATTGATGTGTGTGATGTCCTTAGGTTAGTTAGGTTTAAGTAGTTCTACGTGAGTGATGACCTCAGAAGTTAAGTCCCATAGTGCTCAGAGCCATTTGAAACTTTTTTTTTTTTTGTTAAAATCCGAGATCTGGTGCGGCAGACCACAGGTCTGCCCGATCAAACAACAGCGCCATCTAAGTTTCCCATAAGCATAATCCCTGTTGGTTTAACATGTTTCTGTTCTTCTTATTGTGATATTTTTGTTTCGCTGGTTTTCAGATTTAATTTTACATTTCCAGATGTCGTACGGAAGACAGGCGCGACATAAATTGCACTTATTTCCTTAATGCTCGTAATTATCTTTTAATTCAGGGACCCTCACGTTCTTCCTAACAACCGTTTGCATTCTGATAATGACCGACTCCAAACAAAGGATATGCGTCGGGTGAGCTATTTACTTGTATTATTTACCAGTGTTGTTACTTTACAATTACGCATTGCGACCAAGGAGTATCCCACCAGACGTATTCTCTAAAAGCTTATGTTCGAGCACACCAACGTTCCGTTACACTGTTCCAATCCAGTCTCAGTGTGACTCAACGTTTCAAACTCGTTATCCGTGGTTCTACTCAGTTACCGATTGCAACACTATTCATAATCTGAAATACGATCGAAACTTTTGAAACGTATCATTCATCTTCTTTATTTACTGTACAAACTAAGTTTCGCACAATAAATTATACCTAATATCAAATGTCGTATGGTAGTGATGGATGGATGGGATACCCCACAGAGTAGATTCAGCTACATACCCCACAGAGTAGATTCAGCTACATGGCCAAAAAGATGTTCTTTTTCAGCGCACGTTAGCCAATTTCCTGGCGGGTGTACAAGAGTTGTGTCGCATGCGTATTTGTGCAGTTCAGTGGGACAGCGATGTGCACATTTACCGGTGGCGATAATATCGCGTACACAAGGTATAAAAGGGCAGTGCATTAGCAGAACTGTCATTCGTTCTCAGGTGATTCATGTGAAAAGGTTTCCGACGTCATTTTCGCTACACGACCGGGATTAATAGACTGAAACGCCGAACTGTAGTTGGAGGCAGACGCGCAGAACTTTACATTTCGGAAATGGTTAGGGAGTCAATATTCCGAGATCCACAGTGTCAGAACTGCGCCGACAATATCAGATTTCAGGCATTACCTCTCACCAAGGATAGCGCAGTAGCCGACTGCCTTCACTTAACGACGGACACCAGCGACGTTTGTGCAGCGTTGTCAGCGCTGACATACTAGCAACTCTTCGTGAAATAACTGCAGAAATCAATGTGGGAAGTACGACGAACGTATACGTTAGGACAGTGCAGCTAAATTTGACGTTATTGGGCTGCGGCAGCAAACAACCGACGCGAGTGCCTTTGCTAACAACACACCACCGTATTGGTTGGATCCTGGCCGGCTGTAAAACTGTGGCCTCCTCAGATGAGCCCCGATTTTAGTTAGTAAGAGCTGATGGTAGGGTTCGAGTATGGCGTAGACCCCACGAATCCAGGTACCAACGTTGTCAACAAGGCACTGTGCAAGCTGATGTTGGCTCCATAATAGTGTGGGCTGTGTTTCCATAGAATGGGTCCCGACGTTGACTGAAAATGGTTATGTTTGGCTACTTGGAGACCATTTGCAGCCATTCATGGACTTCCCCCGAACACCGATGGATTTTTTATGGATGACAATGCGCCATGCCGCCGGACCACAATTGCTCACGATTAGTTTGAAGAGCATTCTGGACAATTCGAACGAATGACTTGTCCGCCCAGATCGCCCGACACGAATCCCATCGAACATTTATGGGACATAACCGAGAGGTCAGTTCGTGCACAAAATCCTGCACCGACAACACTTAAGTAATTATGGACGGCTATAGAAGCAGCATGGTTCATCATTCGTGCGAGTTATCGAGTCCACGCAGGGCGAAAGGAAGTCCGACACTATATGAAGAGATATCCCATGGCTTTTGCTGAGAGTAATACACTCCTGGAAATGGAAAAAAGAACACATTGACACCGGTGTGTCAGACCCACCATATTTGCTCCGGACACTGCGAGAGGGCTGTACAAGCAATGATCACACCAGGAACCGCGGTGTTGGCCGTCGAATGGCGCTAGCTGCGCAGCATTTGTGCACCGCCGCCGTCAGTGTCAGCCAGTTTGCCGTGGCATACGGAGCTCCATCGCAGTCTTTAACACTGGTAGCATGCCGCGACAGCGTGGACGTGAACCGTATGTGCAGTTGACGGACTTTGAGCGAGGGCGTATAGTGGGCATGCGGGAGGCCGGGTGGACGTACCGCCGAATTGCTCAACACGTGGGGCGTGAGGTCTCCACAGTACATCGATGTTGTCGCCAGTGGTCGGCGGAAGGTGCACGTGCCCGTCGACCTGGGACCGGGCCGCAGCGACGCACGGATGCACGCCAAGACCGTAGGATCCTACGCAGTGCCGTAGGGGACCGCACCGCCACTTCCCAGCAAATTAGGGACACTGTTGCTCCTGGGGTATTGGCGAGGACCTTTCGCAACCGTCTCCATGAAGCTGGGCTACGGTCCCGCACACCGTTAGGTCGTCTTCCGCTCACGCCCCAACATCGTGCAGCCCGCCTCCAGTGGTGTCGCGACAGGCGTGAATGGAGGGACGAATGGAGACGTGTCGTCTTCAGCGATGAGAGTCGCTTCTGCCTTGCTGCCAATGATGGTCGTATGCGTGTTTGGCGCCGTGCAGGTGAGCGCCACAATCAGGACTGCATACGACCGAGGCACACAGGGCCAACACCCGGCATCATGGTGTGGGGGGCGATCTCCTACACTGGCCGTACACCTCTGGTGATCGTCGAGGGGACACTGAATAGTGCACGGTACATCCAAACCGTCATCGAACCCACCGTTCTACCATTCCTAGACCGGCAAGGGAACTTGCTGTTCCAACAGGACAATGCACGTCCGCATGTATCCCGTGCCACTCAACGTGCTCTAGAAGGTGTAAGTCAACTACCCTGGCCAGCAAGATCTCCGGATCTGTCCCCCATTGAGCATGTTTGGGACTGGATGAAGCGTCGTCTCACGCGGTCTGCACGTCCAGTACGAACGCTGGTCCAACTGAGGCGTCAGGTGGAAATGGCATGGCAAGCCGTTCCACAGGACTACATCCAGCAACTCTACGATCGTCTCCATGTGAGAATAGCAGCCTGCATTGCTGCGAAAGGTGGATATACACTGTACTAGTGCCGACATTGTGCATGCTCTGTTGCCTGTGTCTATGTGCCTGTGGTTCTGTCAGTGTGATCATGTGATGTATCTGACCCCAGGAATGTGTCAATAAAGTTTCCTCTTCCTGGGACAATGAATTCATGGTGTTCTTATTTCAATTTCCAGGAGTGTAGATTCGAGCATAGAGTGTTGTTATGTTTGCATAGTGTGACGGTGATGAGAGAAGGGAGAGGTGAAACCCGGAGCTAGCACATAGGATCTCTTCTCAAATAGCAACAAGAGAGCCGCCAAACTTACGTCCCTGTACGAAGGACAGACCATCATCAACTGTGGCACGTGCCCTTACATCATGATACATTGCGGACAGGTTTGGAATTTAATCCAGGATATTGGCAAAAAGACTGGTGATCACAGAACTTTATGCCACCATCTCCCCTCTCCTTGCCGGCCAAATAATGGCAGAGAAAATTTCATCCAGCGTCAGGATTCAAACCGACTTACCTTCTAGTCGAGCGTCACTGCACAGGCGTGCGTTAGTGACGTCGGCTACGTAGGCGGGTGTAAATTACACTAATCTCCTCTGGAAATAATTCAGTCCTGTACAGGTCCAACCAGCGATATCCAAACCGTGAGGAATATTGCTTCTACTACGTACGAAATGTGGTTCAACATGAAATAAATTGTGTTCATTCAAGGGATACCATGATTTGCACAACCATTCGCCGTTTTCACTGTAACTGCAGAACTTCGCTAATTCGTTGTCAGTTCTTAGTAATAGACGGAAAGTAATCGAGTAAAACAGAAGTAATATCCGGCGTTCCCCAAGGAAGTGTTAAAGGCCCTCTGTTGTTCCTGATCTATATTAACGACATAGGAGAGTAGCCGTCGTAGATTGTTTGCAGATGATGCTGACATTCACCGTCTTGTAAAGTCATCAGATGATCAAAACGACTTGCAAAATGATTTAGATAAGATGTCTGTATGGTGCGAAAAGTGGCAATTGACCCTGAATAAAGCATTTTGGATTACGCAGTAAGTCAGACAAATCTGAGGGCTGTAAATTCAACTAAATACTTAGGGATTACAATTACAAATAACCTAAATTGGAACGATCACATAGATAATATTGTGGGTAAAGCAAACCGAAGACTGCGATTCATTGGCAGAACACTTAGAAGGTGCAACAGGTCTACCAAAGAGACTGCGTACACTACGCTTGTCCGCCCTATTCTGGAGTACTGCTGTGCAGTGTGGGATCCGCATGACGGATGACATCGAAAAAGCACAAAGAAGGGAAGCTCATTTTGTATTATCGTGAAATAGGGGAGATAGTGTCACAGTCATGACACGTGTATTGGAGTGGCAATCATTAAAACAAAGGCGATTTTCGTTGCGACGTTATCTTGTGGTGAAATTTCATCACCAGTTTTTTCCTCCGTTTGCGAAAACATTCTGTTGGCACCCAACTACATAGGGAGAAATGATCATAACGATAAAATAAGAGAAATCAGGGCTCGCACAGAAATATATAAGTGCTCGTTTTTCCCGCGCGCCGTTCGGGAGTGGAACGGTAGAGAGACAGCATGAAGGTGGTTAATTGAACCCTCTGCCACGCACTTTACTCTGCATAGCAGAGTAATCATGTAGACGTAGAAATCTGTCAGCGTCGCATGTTAAATGTGAACGTAGAACTGACGAAACGCAACATTTTCTTCCTTCATAAAGGGTTTACATTTTTCAGATAATTCGTGGTGTAGCGTAAAAACGGCAATTTCGCCTATAGACAACAATTAAAACTACAATTCCTCAGATAAAAATAGTACTTCAAATAACACTGCGAACTATTTCTTCAATTCCATAAAAATTTCCAAGTGCTACAGCGATTGATCTACAATTCGATCCACCGTGCTGTTAGATAATGTATATGGCTTGCCATTTATAAGATTTGTTTTATCAGAGTGTAGCTGCCAACACAGTACTAGCTACTGCAGTAAAATGTATTTAACATTCATTACGCTTTTAAAGCGTTGTTGACACTACTGATCCTCACTTATACGACAGAACGCGCCAGATGTTGACTTAGACCATCACCGGTCACTGTACTCTCGGTTTAATCTGTGTTTGGCTTGGAAAATCCAAGAACTTTGACTGTGCAATACCGAGACTTGGGGCCCATCAAAGGGGTAGTATTGATATTTCAACATGTACAATTGGGACAGCTTACGATGCTATCAAATAACTTGTGTGATAAGAAGGAGTACTAACTTAAGGCTGATCGAATAGTTTGCTTTCACCAGTGACGCATATTTGATGTTATCATAAGGGAAAACCCTATCGCTGATAACGAGTCGATACGCAGCTTCAGGCACACATCATCTTGCAGATAGCTTTATCTAACAATTCTGAAACCGTGTATGACTTAGAAAAGAAACAAATATGAAACAAACGCAAACAGTAAAAGTGGATAGAAACAATGAAGAAAGATGATTGCTTGTGCTCGTTGACGCCCTTTGTCCCGTCCGCTGCATAGAAGGTAAAATTTTCTGAACTGTCAGTATACCATTTTCCAATAAATTTTATTAATAAAATATCGAAATTTTCAGTACACCGGAGGTTCGATAAATAAAAACAAGTGAGTCTTGTGTGAAAAAAAGCCGAACCATTACTATTTAAATTTGTTGTATTAAAGGTATGTGAGTTTTTCTTTCCACACAAGTTGTTGCAGGAGATTTGTATAATTTTTATGGCTGAAAACTACGATATTCATTTTTTTGAAAATAAGGTTACGCCGGATTTAAATAATTTCCAGTCTTGGATAAAATAGTTCTTCTAAATTGCAAATAGTATTGAGAAATCAGCACTATTAATATTTATCATTATTTATACTAACAAGAATTATGCTTACCTCCAATATGTTTGTGACAGTAAGTTCAAAGATAATTTTTTCTTGCTAATAGCCTGTTGACAGATATGGAAAATGACTCTTTGATGGTACAGAAGTCGCAATGAATTTTTTTTATTTTACAGTTTTGCATAATGAATTTTGACCCAGAAGAGTTTTTACGACCTTGACACCAAAAACACATGCATAACAACTAAATGTGAGTGCTCACTGTACTTAAACCTCCTGTAAAATTCTTTCAGAAGATGAGTTTTCAATCTGGTTGCCTCGTTTAATTTTGGAGAATTTGCAAACATTCACTGGATAAAACAGTTTAGTGGCGGAATTTCCATACTACGGTGACAGACAGTCCCCTGTCTTACACTCCGTTTACGGAAAGCTCATTTCTTTAACAGTTCCAGTTCAATAGCAGGAAATATAGACGGAGAAATAGGCGTAGAAATATCAGTACTGCTTACAACGGGTGACGAAGACAAAAATTGTCCCATCATGTAGAATTTGTTTTCCAAATCGTCCCCGAACCCGGTGCACTTTTTAGATTGTCTCCTTTTACAGTTCGTGCCTTCTTCGCTCTTGTCTCAGATGATTACTAGTGTTTACTGTGCGTTTTATAAATTTAATAACAGAAGATTATCTTCTATATTATGTGTCATTATGAAAATATACACAACAATCACCAACAAGCTTTACATATTCACATACACCTTTGCCTTTAACCCAAATAAATACAGGTTCGTTTACAGATATTTTCCTCCTGTTACGAGTATACAATGACAACGACGAAGGAGAAACATATGCTGATTTACCAAAATCCTTATTAGCCAATTCCGAAATATGGTAAGTGCGAAAAGCAATAATATCACCAACAAACTTTACATATTCACATACACCTTTGCCTTTAACAAACAGTCTACAAGACCATCGAGAACATCGAATTTGCTACAACAGCTGGAGACAAGAAGAATCGTATTCCAGTTAAGTCTGTCGCTGCACAAGCACTGCTGGATGGTCCTGCTGTTTTCGTCAGTGTATACTTAATTTTAGTTTAGATATAAACGATTCTTTTGGTCATGGTAACGGATGGTTCACCGTTGCCATTGTTCGTGGTGGTACAGGAGTACCAAGTGTTGCTGAACTTGAAAGTTTTGTTGACAGAGATATTATTGCTTTTCGCACTTACCATATTTCGGAATTGGCTAATAAGGATTTTGGTAAATCAGCATATGTTTCTCCTTCGTCGTTGTCATTGTATACTCGTAACAGGAGGAAAATATATGTAAACGAATCTGTATTTATTTGGGTTAAAGGCAAAGGTGTATGTGAATATGTAAAGTTTGTTGGTGATTGTTGTGTATATTTTCATAAATAAATATTTTTTTTTTTTACAAAATGATCTGTAGCGTAGCTGAAAACCGGACATGGGTACATCTAGAACCGGGGGGCTCAAGGAGGCAACAGCATTGTACGCCAATAAATGAACGCCATAATGAATCTCTGTTTTGTAAAATTTATTGGACAAGATGCGTGAAAAAGAGTGGTTACTTACATTCAATACCCAATAAATGTAGATAGAAAGTAGAATTATGAAAGCCCAAAACATCGGGGAAATGTATCGATATCATCGATACATCACCAGTATACTCTTATGAATAAATATCGATATTACTTATTCGAAATTTCCATATTTCCAATACAATGATATTATGTTACCATCTTTAGTCGATATATTGTTAGGGGCGCCAGAGAATTGACTCTTTCCGTCGTCAGAGAGTTACAGACCATATTACCCATTTTAATGCTTGGAGACAATAATACCACTGTCAAAACTTTATCTTCTTGCTTGTCTCTCAACAATGTTTTATAAAACAGTAAATGATCTGACACTCTTCAAATATCAGCCCTCTTAAATTTGAATGTAAAGGAATTACACTAATTGCTGTTGCTAATGTAACTTCACGTCTGAACACATCCCTGTACTATTGCATTTTGATAAGTGTATCGCACTCAACCAGTGTTATAACTTATGTTTACTGTACCAATAATAGCCGAAGACACTGGCTTCACTGTTTTATTAGCTAAAGCCAGTAAATAAATAATATAAATAACTTTTTGGTTTCAAATGACGAAAGACAAACCAAAGGAAAGGAAGGTTGTGGTTTAAACATTTCATGTTTAATGGATGATGTCCGCGAACTCTAATTATGACGTAGCACTCCGAGACTGGTTCAAAAAACTATAAATTCTTTTCCACATCGACCATTTACATGGGGAGTATTCACATTTACACGATACTCAAATCTACTTTGAGTAGGTCTTGTTGATATGGAACTTGCACACTTGGATAGCACTAACTAAACTACACAATGACTGAGCACGAAATCAACGTCGTTAAAGTTTACGAAAAAATCGTTCCGTCATTTGGTTGAAGTGAAACAGGGAATCTTAAGCAGGACGGCCGAACAGTAATCTTACTGCCGTCCCAACTGCAGAATTCCACTGCACCTGAAATACTGCAGAAACTTCGAAAAACACGCAGTTGACCACTGGGTGTGACGACACTGCAGGGCGACAGACATATGACCGGCAGGGCAGAGAAGAAATACTTGGCGTCCTCTCACGTGTTAGCACAGTACCAGAGGACACCCACAAATATAACAGTGGCTGTTCCCACAACAGAACACAGCGTGTGCATATTTCTTTTCGTATGACATGTCTTTCATTGCACGAGCCACGCCTCTCACTACACGGTGTTTTCCCTGTGTTGCAGTTTGCAGTCCCTCATCGCACCAAATTTGATCCTGACGCTAATGACCGTGCCGTCGGCGTGGCATTAAACGCTAGTAAATGATCCAGGAATTTTACGGAAGTCGACATTACCCCCACTTTTCAGCATAGATCCCGTGCAGTAATTTAACGAGGTGGCTGCCGAGCACACGGATGTGCTCTGTAACCGTAGGTGAAAACATCCGTCACAATGAAAGGATGAGTCAGACCTGGAGGAGTATTCAGATAGCCTAATGATACAGGCACCAGCTCGCGATAGGCACGAAGTCCGGCTTAGAGTCCCGGTATGGTACAGATTTCCAGTTGTCACGACCTGTCATTACGGGCACACACTGGCTTGAATTTTCCGCCCCTCTTCGTTCCAAACAACATACACATTTCATCTTACGCCCTCGGGCACGTGTTGCTGCTTGAGTTGGTACAGAATACTATTGCTGGATTATGTGTCAGTGTTCCTCTCTCACAGTGGCGTCATAGTTAAAACAGTGACTCTGTGGTGGAGCAAGGTTAAATTCCCATTTGCTACGCCCGCCTAGATGATTCGTAGGTTACATAAATCATTTTAGGCGACGGTGAATTATGCATTATATACGACCGCACACCAGTTTCCTTCTCAGTCTCTTCTGTTTATGACACGTTAAACTTTAAAATTTGTTCCCCACCATACTTTTTATTGTTTAGGTCACAGCTCCGCAAATTTCGGAAACGTTCTGAATGTAAGGAAGTATAGTTTCGCTTGAGTTACTCCACGTTTAACATACTGGAGGGCACTCACAGAGTGCGAGAAAATAGGAAAAGAAGACAATTTAATCAATTCAGAATTTACATATAGATACTCTCCATTAAATAGACTAACATACTGAGATCCTTCGTAGCATCGACGAAGAAAGGTGTATACAGAAAGCATTAATTAATAGAAGGGCCATAACGCTTGAAAATATTAATAAATAGTAACTCCAACGGTACTACAGGGAGCGGTAGAGGGCATAAACTGTAGAGGAAGACATTGGTATGGGAGATGTGGCGGGACGCATTACAGTAATTACATTCCTGCTGACGAAAAAATTAAAAAGGCTACACTGGAAAAGATGGTACCTTTCATGAAATTCGGAGTGCAGCATAACAGCAGGTTCCCACATGATCTGGCTACTATATACAACCTAGAAACAATTTTTTAAAAAATGTATCATGAAACCCTGTAGCTCAGATTACTGCTGCAGCGAGAGAAATGATGTATCGAAAACACTGCTGATCATCGATGGATTTTGGTAATGTAATCCAACGTGAAGGAGATAAAATTTTACGCGTTTAACAACATGTTTTTCGGTGCACGGTATAGTAACGGACATGCATGCCTCATTACGGTTACTCTGCCAGACAAATGTAGGGAATATAAACGACCGCGCAATGTATCATAGCTTTCCTCGTGCACACCGGCGTTAGGCTTTAGATTTGAATGTCATCAGTTAGAGTTAGTACTAATTACAACTATCATCTGCCACAAATAAAATATGGGAATAGGTGAGAATAAATTACGTAATACTGTATGAGTATTAGGGGGCGGGGGGTCCACTGGGGCCAAACCGCGCAATAATTGTGGGTTCGGTGTGGGGCGGCGGTGGGGTGAGTGGACTGCTGTAGGCTGTTGTGGGGCTGTGTAGCACTGAGGGCTACGGCGGGGACGGAGCTCCTCCGTCGTTTCTAGGTCCCCAGTTCAGTACATACACACGTTTACTTTTGCTTCTTATAATTTAGATTGATTTCACATGTTTTCACATTCTTAAAAGGATCGTTTCAACGATACTGTTAATTTAAATTCATGATAGTTTGAAATCAAGTGTTTGTGGAATGTTCATTGAATGCTCATTGCGTATCATTCCTACGTGGCCTCTTACACATATAAATTTCACTTCTTGGTCAGTTTCATTGTGTTTTCCCTTTCATTGTTTGTCAGAATACCTTTTTGAAGTAACTGCATCATACTGGACGACTGCAAAGATGGAAGTACATTCTTGCTATGTGATATGATAAGAAGCATCTTAGGCGATACTACCCTACCATAAATGACAGTATCTCGAATGACGCAGAGAAAAGAGTCGTTTCTTTGGGAAAAACTACAGTTTCCCTATATACCATTCTTTGTTATGTAACACACGGTTTATTTTGAAATTTTACTGTGCTTAAAACTTGGTGCGTGTGCTGTTTGCCGAACTAGAGGATAGCGTTAAGCCCCACAGCGACGACAGCGGATGATCGGGAGTAATTTTACTTTTGAAATGTTAGAATTTCAAACAAGAAAAATTTCGAAGTATCTGGTCCGTGAACTCAGAAGACTAGTCATCGAGTTGCAAGCTGCCAGTAGCTCCAAAAAGTCATCGTGGATAAAGAATGAAATGTATCGCAACGGGCATCCTGCCTTTTAAGTTGGGTTGGGTTGTTTGGGGAAGGAGACCAGACAGCGAGGTCATCGGACTCATCGGATTAGGGAAGGAAGTCGGGCGTGCCCTTTCAAAGGAACCATCCCGGCATGTGCCTGGAGCGATTAAGGGAAACCAGGGAAAACCTAAATCAGGAAGGCCGGACGCGGGATTGAACCGTCGTCCTCCCGAATGCGAGTCCAGTGTCTAACCACTGCGCCACTTCGCTCGGTGCCTTTGAAGTCATGCAGCGCAATGAGGTATGATTGAGCTTCCGCAGGAAAGGTAACAGTAACAGCACAGCCATTGCTGTTATGTTCGAACTTGGTGGCATGGGGAATCGCCGCAATGTACTTTATATTCGCCCCCTTGGTTCATCACAAACGAGTCTTATCTAATCATTTCCAATAATAAATACGGTCTTATCATCAGACTTTCGCAATAGTTCGACAATCTCCGGTATACTCTAAGTCGTTCCTCATTAGATAATTTAACCTGCACTCTCGGTATCGTCAGTTAATTTTCATCCGTCCCGACAGCCAACACTAACCACTGACGACATCATCGCAATTACGTCATATGAGTAGACTACATCTCTAGGAAACCTGGCAAAATAACTGCTGGTCAGAAATACTATATAAACAGACAGCGGATGTGGGCCAAGGAGCAAAGACACATTGCCATATACAAAACAAGAATCAATAAAAAAGGCGCGTGTCATAACGTGTTGGGGTCCTATACCATCACATTGCTGAGAGCTGAACCATAGAGAACTATAAGTCGCAAGCGAAGGGAGGTAGCGTTTGTCACACAGACGACGAGCTCATTAGAGACGGGGAATATGCTAAGAAATAACATGGATGAGATACAAATTCGCTCTGTATTAACTTAAGGAGACCGCAGAAAACTAAAATAAGGACTGGCAGCCTTCTCTTAACGAATGTCACTCCACTCTGGAAACCATTGTACCATCTCGCGAAGCAGGGATGGAAAACAACACGTTCTTCTGTTCACTAGTGATAGAATGTACAACTGCCGAAATCTCCCATAAGGAGCGATATCACCAACACCACACAATGAGGTATGACTTGCTAATGAGATATGCAATTTGTTGCGGGTTTTTTTTTTGGGGGGGGGGGGGAAATCTAATTTAATTACGGAGGACTTTGAAAAAAAAGCGATCGGCTCTGCAGTTTTGAAACCGACAGTGTTCTGGAGATACATCAACGACACAATGGCAGTTTGATTTCCATAAACTGGTGGAGTGTTTTGAGCATCTTAACTCCATTACTGAAAATTCGGATTTATCGTGGAGTGGGAGATGAATAGTTGTCTACCATTATTGAATGTATTAGTTCGGCGTAAAGAGGATACATTTTTAGGACATTGCGTGTATGTTAATTACACCCATACCCTTGCAGGCGTCCTATTACCACCATCCTTCGTAAACTCGGAGCGTATTTAGAACTTAAGTTCACGATTCCTATGTATTGTCTGACGCTGATAGTCCACAGGATGAATTGGTATACCTGGAAGAAGTGTTCAGGAAAACTGGATATACGAGGCATCAGATTAAAAGGGATTTGCAAGAGAAAATACTAGAATAACCAAAGGAGACCAGGAGGTAAGTTATGTAATGTCATCAAGCTTTTTTTCGTAAGTGAAAAATGTTCGTTCAAAACTTCCCAGTATCGTGAAAAAGTATAAGGTGGATATGACCTTCTGCTCATTGGCCAAGAGGCAGTTCTTCTGGAATATGTAAAAGACAATCTGCTTTTAGGAAAAGCAGATATCAACGAAACTTCTTCTCTGTGTGGTAAAAGCCATATTGACAATCAACACGCACTATACAAGATCGGGGCATCGAACACCAACGGTACAACAACTCTCTACAGTCCATCAAATCTGTAATTGTTGAAAACTGTATGTCCACTGGTTGTTCCATGTATTAGGAAACAATCAAGACACTGTCGAGAGCCGCATTGGGGTTCGGTGATCAATGAAACTATGAAAATACAGTTGAGAGACTAACTGCTTAAAACAGACGTGAGCTTCCATCTGGAATAAATCAAAAATGGCTCTGAGCACTATGGGACTTAACATCTATGGTCATCACTCCCCTAGGACTTAGAACTACTTAAACCTAACTAACCTAAGGACAGCACACAACACCCAGCCATCACGAGGCAGAGAAAATCCCTGACCCCGCCAAGAATCGAACCCGGGTACCCGGGCGTGGGAAGCGAGAACGCTACCGCACGACCACGAGATGCGGGCTGGAATAGATCATTTAAACCTCTCATTTCACGTCTGCGCCCGCATACGAGCTTTTATTTTGATTCTTCGCTGCCTGCCTTTGCTATGTGAGCCATCCACTGTGATAACTAACGACATAAATTACAAATTCTGTGGACTAACAAGCCCTGCCTCATTACATTTTTATCTTACAAGTTAGATGTGTAAGTTTGATCTATGGGTGGCGTTGTTGTGTCGGCGCTCTCTTATCTATGACGCATGTGCATTTTACTCCACGCTCTATCTTTGAATCACGTGGTTTTAGCATTTCAGCTTATAAAGAGGGCCGCGTGGATACTCAGAACCCAGTCTCTTACTCGCCTTGAAGACGACGGAAAACGTAACAGCAGTAATATAGGAAGAGGGTGCATTCTTCAAATGAAAATAAGAAATCAGTCGCCAGCTGCTCAAAAATCATTACGCTGTTTATTGTTTCTTTAATGAAGGACGTCTTTATCGTCCGATCCTTATTTGATGTCTACTCACCTATGATTTAAGCCCGTGTTAAATTTTCGAACATGGCAGTTTAATCTGTTAAAACCGGCAAAAAGAAATTAAACATTTTGTGCAGCTGGCGACAAATTTTTTGTTTTGTTAAAAGACTACGCACCGCGGCTCGCTGAATAACAGCGATGGACAAAATCATAGAGGAAGTATTGCTGTTCCGGATGAGCGTCCGAAATATTATGGAATATAAATTTTTATAGTTTCGTGTAAAGAAACGTCCCCGCATTTAATTGAGCTATTCTGCTGCCACCACCTCATATCCCGCGTGTAGTCATGAAAGCAGCCTTTCTTTCTCTCGCTCAGTGCGAACAGGGGCACAAAATCACCAGTAATTGTGAAAAGTACCCGCCGCCCTACAGCAAACAGTCACTTCCGTATTACCTATATAAATATAGTTGATAGGCGATTTGTTTTTAGGTCAAGGAAACTATATCGCTCTGCAATACATTAATATTTGTGTGTACAATAATCAAAATTTATTGGACTTTGTACTATGAAAATAACCATGAATCATACATTAGCTTGAAACAGCGATAAAAATTCCATACGGCTGCAGGGCTAACATTATTATCTGTGATGGTTCACTTCAGAAAAGAGCAACAGTATCTGCAGATAAACGAACTGCTTAGCACCGTACAGGCACGTATTAATAATTGTGTTCCAAAATCCGATGGAATAGTAATTTAAATATAGGGTCTCAGTTTTCTAGTATTCCAGTTACTGTTAGGTAACTAACAGAAAAAACAATGTTGAAAATGTTGATGTGCGTCACATCACCCCAAAAAATAATCATGTTAGAATAACATCTT
Source organism: Schistocerca gregaria (assembly GCF_023897955.1). Lineage (NCBI taxonomy): Eukaryota > Metazoa > Arthropoda > Insecta > Orthoptera > Acrididae > Schistocerca > Schistocerca gregaria. Next base: position 776,352,770 of record NC_064920.1, read on the forward strand.
TATGGCATGAGACAGAAATAAGTTTAGGTAGCTGACACCTAGCTTCAGAGCTAACTGCACAACTGAATCTTGTTTTTATGGAATAGACTGTTGTGACGGAAGTCCAGGGTTGCGGAATTGGCGTTAACGGGAATTTAAACCACTCAGTTCACGCCAGAGGAGAAATGGAAACACCGAAGAGTGTTTCGCCGATAAGTATCGCCGCCATACTGCTACAGTTTAAAGGAACGTCCAACAGGAAATGTTGGAATCAATATCACTTCGTTACTGTAAAGGTACTGAACTACTGGAAGCGGTCGGAAGCAGATTCGCTTTCCTCCGTATCCGGAGAATTATTTTCTATACAACAGCTTTTACGGGAAGGAAATTTATCATAAAGTAATTTTTAAGAAAATTGACAACACTTCTTACACGTCGAAAAAAATAATACGAATTTAGTAAGGAACAGTTGCCCGAAATAAGTTGTTGACACGAAATTAAAGTCAAATTTTCTATTTTATTTTAGTTTTATTTTGACCACCATGTATATGATGAGTCTGTGATATCATGCATGAGTTGCAGCTTCTCACGGCCATTTTGCGACTATTTAATTCTAAGTTATATTTTTGTCTCGTCTATGTTTCTTTTGTTTTTGATCCATCTGTGTGAGTGAGAAAATCATATAAACTCACCGGACAAAAAAAAATTAGTCACACTTGACCGCACGCACAGATGCATCGTTAAACCTTTACAGATGGTGCAGCGATCGGATCACGTGCTCAACCACAAGCGCACTGCCTGTAGGTGAACATATGGTAGTAGCGGTCAGTGAGACGTTCATGTTTCAAACGGCCATTGTACACACACACACACAGTCAGTGAGACGTTCACGTTTCAAACGGCCATTGTACACACACACACACACACACACACACACACACACACACACAAACACAAACACACATGCACGCAGAGGCGTGCAAAGTTAATCTTCCTTTCGTACCTCAGGAAAGTGGTATTCAAGCCCTCAGCCAAATACAAAACGGTATGATTACAAAGCGCAGCCCCTTGACATCTCTATTCGTTTTCCAACTGAGCAATGGGTGTCGTTTCTTAGCCAAATAAGCTGCACGCAAAACCACAATGTTTTTCAACTGTTAAAAGATGAGAAAAAAGGATGAAATATCCTAAGAGATATGATTATTATTTTTTGATGACGGTGGCGTGGCAATGCAGATATAGATGCCAGCTGTTCATTGTGAGTGACGCGATATTTATATTACTCTTGATGATGATCTCTGTTGTGGATATTCTGGATGAATCTGTTGTACAGAAGACGTCACCGGCAAGCTGACCAACATCCTCTGGTTGTGGATGGGTGTGCGTATCGAGTGTAGGAGACAGGAGCGTCAGTGCACTGTCTCAAAGATTTATTTCTTTTACTTTAATTTCATTGCCTCAGGTCATATTGTTATCAGCGAAAAAACTTTACACTCACTCTTCAGCCAAAGTGTCTGAAGGACTAGGGAGTAAGACTGTAAAAGTGGAGAAAATTTGTAGATTTTGAGAGTAAGATGCGGAGTAGGTATGGCACTGTTAAAAGAGAGAGTAGGTATGAATCTGAAGGGTCAGTTTCCCTTTCAGAAGAAACAGAATGGTAAGGTTCTCCTCAACCGAGCTTCTTGAAAAAAATGGGTTAGCAACCGGAGAACCTCTGTCTTGAAGAGATGGACAGTGGTTACGTAAAATATCTCGTGACTGGTAGATTTCAAGACAGATTTATGGACATGTAGAGGGAAGTGATCAAAACTGCATTGTGAGAGTACATATAGGATATATGTTTGTGTGTGAGAGTGTGTGTGTGTGTGTGTGTCTGAGTATAAAGTTCAGGAATGCATTAGTATTAGGCGTCGGATTACTAGTACGGGTAATTGTGGATGCCAAGTGTACTGAAAACGTAGGATAATCGTAGGAAGAGGTCAGGGTCATGAAATTAAAGAAATTTCTGTACTAGAACAATAACAGAAATTAATCTTTCGTCTGGCGTACCTCAGCAAAGTGGAAGATAGGCAGTGAGGCTGGTGATCTACGGAAGTCTAGACTGAAGAGCTAGGCAACAATAAAAAATGACGCCGGTAGTCAAACGAGTCCTAGTATTCCTAGTCAGCAAGTTTGCATGGATGTTGTGATTGGCGGTATAATCTTCTGAGTTGTTGGGCCGCGTAATAACCTTCCTTAAAATTTCGTTTTGAACTGCACAGGCAATTTTCATATCAATTCCGCATTCTGTTGGGTTTGTTCTTTGCTTTATTTGCAGTCGATTTCGAAGCTTTTTGTGGCATCATCTCCTGGTAATTAGACATATGTTATCGAGACGAAATACAACCGCAGGTGTATCTTTCTGCTGTACCACACATAGAATTAAGTCAGTATTATAGGACGCAGTGGTACGGCAAAAAGATGTAGGTGTATTTCATTCTATTGACTGTGTGTAACTTTCTCGTATTTGCAATGTCTATGGTTAAGAGCATCATCGAGCACATAATTTTTCATTATGAAGTTTTATTTCAGTTACTGCTCACAAAATTATTAACTATACCGATTTCGTCTGTGTAGCGATTATCAGTAGCCCACAAAATTTCTTGGCCAATAGCTACGTCCAAACGCCCTGCGAGTCGACATTTAATTGAGGCTCCTACCTAAGTCTTCCAGTATGAGCCTCAATGAAATGTTCAGTTGAAGCACGTTTTGACGTATCTATCCGCCAAACAATATTAGTGGGCTATTGATAATAACTGTACTAAAGATGTCTAATAGTATAGTCAATGAAATATTCTCTCTCAGCATTGTTTTGCGTTACCATCGGCTATGCATATTTAGGGGCCATTGATAATAATTATTAAGTCAAAAATTATGTAAGCACTAGATAATTTTGTGACCATTGACTGATTTAAATCTTTATAGCAAACTGTGACTAAGTTTTCTTTTTTAGCTTTAAATTTACTTTCAGCAATTACTGAAAATGCTTAAATTACACTACAAATCTTGAAGCGAATGTTTAATTACAGTTGTATATAATTTTCTGGGGGTATTTAGAAATACGACGCACATTAAATCCGAGGTGGCGGGTAAAGCAATTCCAAGTAATAATAAATAAAAGAAGATGCACCCAATTACATGAAAATAATGTAATAAAAGATTTTGAAATCGACTGACAAATAAAGTAAAAAATAAACATAGTTGAGTGGAAAAACCTCTGTGCTCCAAAAAAACATCAATTTACAGCTGAAGTCCTTATTATGCTGCGTCATGGAAGCAACAAGATTGAAAAAAGAAAAAAAAAGCTATTCAAATTTCTCCACCAGCGTTTCGAATTATCTGCTCTGTTTTTCAAGAGTCTTCTGTAAACAACAAACACAATTGCGTGGAAAACTAATATGAAAATAAGCTGTGTGCTGCAAAACAAGATAATTTGCACCTGAAGTCCCCATTTTCCGTTGCCAAAGAAGTAAAAAGTAGAAAATAACTTCTCCTATACCAAACGTTTCACTCTCTCTGTGAGGGTCTTCAGGAGTCGTACGGCATCTTCCAGCAGAGGGTCGGAAACGTCATGTATTGCAGAAGTTCGAAGAGCGGCGTGACGTGGCGCAAAAACTCGGAAGATTTTACCATCAATCTTGATGGAGAGCTTCTGTAAAGTTTGGAAGGTAGGAGACGAGGTACTGGCAGAAGTAAAGCTGTGAGGACGGGGCGTGAGTCGTGCTTGGGTAGCTCAGTTGGTAGAGCACTTGCCCGCGAAAGGCAGAGGTACCGAGTTCCAGTCTCGGTCCAGCACACAGTTTTAATTTGCTAGGAAGTTTCACATCAGTCCTGTTGTAAATACGTTGGCTTCCGCTGCCAGTGTCTGCCTCTTTAAAATCCTTTCGGCTGTACTGCCGCATCATCGTATAAAATACTAAAGCCCTGACGAAAACCGCTGTACCGGCCGGAGTGGCCGAGCGGTTCTAGGCGCTCCGTTCTGGAACCGCACGACGACCACGGTCTCAGGTTCGAATCCTGCCTCGGGCATGGATGTGTGTGATATCCTTAGGTTAGTTAGGTTTAAGTAGTTCTGAGTCTAGGGGACTGATGACCTCAGATGTTAAGTCCCATAGTGCTCAGAGCCATTTGAACCATTTTTGAAAACCGATGTACCACGGCCAAAACGTCGGTTCTCTTAGATTTTAGAATTTTAACTACTTTATAAGCTAGCGTGGCGGTACGCCCAGAACGATCATCTTGCAGTAAGATGGGCGTCCCACTTGTCGTGTGTCGTAGCTGAAGATACGCGTGTGCGTGCTATGTGCAAGACTTGCCCCCATCTGGTCTCTACAGTAATTTCTTGCTGTCGTCGCCATACGTCCGTTGTTTACCACAATAGCACTGACTCTAGTTTGAAGATGTCATTACGAAGTGACGCAGCAATGAAGCACAACGCTTCATTTGCTTTAAATTATTACAGATTTGCCTGCCATTTATATGAAATAATAGAAGAGGAAGGTAACAGTAAGTAGCAGCAACAAATTAAAAACTTAACAACGATTCATTCGTAGTATACAACAGAAATAGAAAGTAACTGATCTGCTGCCTGTGTCTGTGTAATATGCCTTTATCTGCTTGTAGCCCTTGAAAACGGACAAACTAACAGGAGAAACAGAAAACAAAATTTTCACTCGGCAGCGGAGTGTGCGTTGATACGAAACATCATGGCGGATTAAAAGTGTGGCCGGACCAAGACTCGAACTCGGGACCTTCGTCTTTAGCAGGAAAGTGCTCTACCGGCTGAGGTACCCAAGCAAGGCTCAAGATCCAGCTTCATAGCTTTACTTCCGCCACTACCTCGTCTCCTACCTTCTAAACTTCACAGAAGCTTTCCTGTGACGTATGTATGTACCCCTCTCTCCCGGGAATGTCTCATTCCGGACGAGTGTAACCCCAATGTTTGCGTGGTAATTATGTTGTACGCGTACGTGGAGATAGTGTTTGTGCAGCAATCGCCGACATAGTGTAACTGAGGCGGAATGACGGGAACCAACCCGCATTCGCCTGAGCAGATGGAAAACCTTAAAAACCATCCACAGGCTGACCGGCACACCGGACCTCGACACTAATCCGGTGGGTGGATTCGTGCCGGGGGCGGGCAAGCCTTCCCGCTCGGTAAGCAGTGCGTTAGACCGCACGGCTAGCCGAAGAAAGGATATTGCAGAGATATACCGGGTGATCAGAAAGTCAGTATAAATTTGAAAACTGAATAAATCACGGAATGATGTAGATAGAGAGGTACGAATTGACACACATGCTTGGAATAACATGGAGTTTTATTAGAACCAAAAAAATACAAAAGTTCAAAAAAATTTCCGACAGATGGCGCTTCATCTAATCAGAACAGCAATAATTAGCATAGAAAAGTAAGACAAAGCAAAGATGATGTTCTTTACAGGAAATGATCAATATGTCCACCATCGTTCCTCAACGACGGCTGTATTCGAGGAATAATGTTGTGAACAGCATTGAAAAGCATGTCCAGAGTTATGGTGAGGCATTGGCGTCGGATGTTGTCTTTCAGCATCCCTAGAGATGTCGGTCGATCACGATACACTTGCGACTTCAGGTAACCCCAAAGCCAATAATCGCACGGACTGAGGTCTGGGGACCTGGTAGGCCAAGCATGACGAAAGTGGCGGCTGAGCACACGATCATCACCAAACGACGCGCGCAAGAGATCTTTCACGCGTCTAGCAATACTTTTTTGTTGTTGTTGTTCTAATAAAACCCCATGTCATTCCAAGCATGTGTGTCAATTTCTACCTCTCTATCTACATTATTCCGTGGTTTATTAAGTTTTCAAATTTATACTGACTTTTTGATCACCCAGTATACAGTTCTTGACCCTGATTTTTCACCCTCTGGCATTGATTATCCGTTATGCCCAAAAAGCGATATGATCGAATAGGCGAATACTGGTGGTTTTCTGTAGTTTTGAACCAGTTATAACTTTTGAGTAAAGCACGTGATGATGATGAGAGGTCCCATACTCCGAGGAGCGTAGGGGACGATGCGGGAGAACCGCGCCGCTGTACTAGGCAAGGTCCTAGTGGAGGTGGTTTGGTATTGCCTTTTTCCGACCGTAAAAGGGATGAATGATGATGATGAAGACGACACAACACCCAGTCATCTCGAGGCAGAAAAAATCCCTGACTCCCGCGGGGAATCGAATCCGGCACCCGTGCGCGGGAAGCAAGAACGCTACCCCAAGACCACGAGCTGCGCACGTAAAGCACCTAACGGTTTTTTCATTCTACGTATCTCGAAACTGGGTGAGTCAAAATTTTTCGATGTTAGTTCGATTTCTTCGTTTATTGCAAGAGATAAAAGAAGTAAAAAATTGAAATTTGGTTATTTCAGAAACCGGTTATATTGAGCAGTTTTCACACTCGGGTTAAACTGGTGCTGAGAAAAACCGCTGTAACCGAAAACCGGTTGTTTCAGCGATAACTGCCATCCCTAGTAGTAGATCCACCTTCAGTGCTCAGGTGTCTGCCGTGTTTGGCACGTAGCATAAACAGAGGGGGCCGGCTGGCGCGTGTTGTCCGCCCTCGGCAAGTTGGCGTGCTCCGGGCACGGGCTGTAGACGAGAGGGCGGCGTGCAGTTTTCATTGGCGGCAAAGCAGGAAGGGTATCAGCGGCCGCAAAGTGAGTAATGGTCGCCTTCCGCGATCAGCTGAGCCGCCAGCTGATGCGCGCGCAGCCGGCGCCCGCACTGCTATATAAAGCGGCGGGGGCGTGCGCGCGCCGTATTCGCGCGCGGACCCTCCTCGCGCCCTCTTCACGCTGGCCTGCAGCAGCTGACGGCGGTGAGTCTCGCGTCCACGCTTGCGTTCGTTTTCCTTTCCTCTCTCTCTCTTTCTGCATCTGCCTGCCAGCGCGAGTATTTACAAACAGCTCGCCCCTGTCCTGGATACCGGGAGCAACACAGAGCCCGTCGAGCGAGTACTTTTCCGCGTCGCTCCTGCGCGATTCCGCAGTCTCTCGCCAAGTTTACGACTGCTGGCAGCCGTTCAGCGGCGCGTGTATGTCTCGGAAGTGTTTACAAAAGCCGCTTCGCCGAACACACTCGTCAGTGCTACAGATGCTTCGGAGCTGACCGCACACCGCCGCTTAGCGTTGGCTGCTCAGAGCAGGAAAGCTGTCCGCAGTCGCTGCGACGTCAGAGAGCTAGGAGTTTGTTTCGCCACTTGTTTTCTCGCAAAAGGACAGATTAGTGTGGAAATTTCTCAGTTTGGCACCCGGCGCGTCAGTAAGGTGAGTGGGTTTTTTGGTTGGTTTCTTTCCCGCTTTGGTGTTCAGGTGTGTGACACTCCACGTCACATATTCCCGTATCGTAGCAACCTCGGAACCTGCACCCACCCACCCTGTAATTACTTAGCAAGTACTAACACAGTAGTCGCAAATTTGGTACGCATGCACTGCTTTTGTGTGTTTCACGTAGTGACTTAGCTGCGGATGGCCAACAGCACGTGTACAGAAGTGTGTCAGACACGCGCCCTGCGGCGCGGCGCCGGCTTTCCTTTTTTTAAATCCCGCGTCCGTCCTTTGTCCGCGCGGCGCGGCGTCGTGTTTACAGACTTGGCCGGACGCGCCGCTATCAGCTGAGAGCGGGCAGCCGCATAAGTGGGACGCGGTGGCGCCCCAGCAGCCGGGCTTCTCACTTTCGCTCTCACCTCCCCGGTCAGTGACTTGCGCGCGACCTGCTTTGTGCCCGAAACACCCGAGTGCCGCCGATGAAAGATGCACGCGTCCGCTTATTCGCAATGAGAAAAAGTGTTCACAGTACTGCCCACTGCAACAGCCTACAAGCATTGCATAGTGCTGAAAAGGTTGAATTAGTGTTTTGTCTGCTTCGACATAGTATACATTCAGACTTCATTTACTTTCACATAAATGCAACTAAATCCAGAAGTGAATCGTTAAGTTTTCGTCTGTGTTCACTGGCATGGACTCCCCCGGTAAACCAAATTTAGCAGCGTCGTCAGTCTATACAGGATTTAGTCTTTTTTCTTAATTTGTACAGAAGTGTGATTACACTGTGAACTGCATTTCACCTCCGTTCCCTTCCCCCGAGTCAAAAAATATTAATGTTGGATGTGGTGACGTGTCTGTAGCGTAGCCTAAGATCTACTTTAGGTTCGAGGGTCACAGGCTGGCCGTGAGTTGCCGAAGGCAACATGTGTGAATACGGTATAGTACAGAATTCGGTATAGCAAATTTGCAGCGTGACCTAAGATCTACGTTCGTTCCATATGTGTCACACTTTATTTATAAATCGATTAAACTGAGATGCAGCATACGTTATACTCTATTACTTAAGGCACTCAGTATTTTCGTGAATATTATGTACATACATTGCACATAAACTACTAAAATGCAAAGTGCGGTATCTGTTATGATTTATGTACTTCAGAATGGTATATTTTCAGAGTGGCTTTGCTATTACATTAAGCCCAACTAAATCACAAACAGTGTAGTCATATTTTGATCGAAGGTCACCACGCAAAGCTCATAGTTCTTTCATTATAAGTAAAATCAGTAGATAGTCTCCAGCGGAGTCTCGCTTTAGTTTTTTTCCTAGGCTTTATTTCTAGATCTTTTCTGCGTAATAATAATTGTAGAGACATTTTGAAAGCATAAACTTAAATAATCAATCCTAGTGAATTCAGATACTACAGAACTTTAGTTTATGAATATGTCTCACGGACAATAAATAAACAGGTACACAATAACTTTCCCGTCACATCTTCTTTTATTTGTATATTACACCTACACTCTGTGAACTCAATTGATGCTAGGATCTGGGTCGCACGTGAAAGCAAAATTAGGAACTCTGATCTTTCATACCACGCCTACTTGCTATAATTTTAGTTTTAAAACTATTACTCTTTCATACAAGTCGCCTTGGCGAAAACACAGAATTCGGTATAGCAAATTAGCAGTTGCCATTTGTAGCGCCTCCGTTTTGTTTTTTGTTTTTTTTCCCATCCTCTTTAGGTTCACTGATGGCTACAGTGAAATTACCATTATTTGGGAACTTGAGATGATGTGCGAATTTAAGTTGCTGACGAATTAAAGAACCGGACTTCTCAATATTGCATGAAGTATCGTATTATATACAAGATTTGAGGAAGCAATAACCGCACCGTCAGATGAAAATATTATGGTTTACCATAGACTAGCACAGACTTTCACAGTCTGATTTCCATCCACATACATTCGTCTGGCTGAGTGACAGCGTCATGCTGTGACATTCCCGATACTGTTACATACACCCGCTAGCGTGTTAAGACTAAGGCACCAGTAGTACTGCGACGCTCACCTCTATTATATACATTTAGGAGGCTTTTATTCAGCAAGTGAATAAAGGTCCAAAGGTAAATTTAAAAAATGAGTTCGAAGCAGCGTATTTCATTATTGATCGAAATTTGGGAGCATAAGAGCTCGTTACTTTTCATTTGGATTCCGATATTGTCCATTCGCAGGCTACAAAGCCGGAAGAGTATTCCTCATACATTCCAAGAAACAGGTTAGTCAAATCACGGGATGTGTATTTTTCCAATTACACGAAAGCTATCAATGTTTGTCGCTAAAATCTTGAGGCGTATATTGCACGAGGAAAATAGTAAAGCAAGTATATCAAAGAAACTCTCCGCGTAAACAAAATACTGCCAAACGTTGCACTTTTGCTGGAGCATATTATTTGCATTGTGCTGTAGTTTAGCGTTCTCACAGATGGTGACTCGAAATCGCGAGGTCCACCGCTCTGGTGGCAGAGGCGGCCTTCTTGGCATGCATGTAGCGCGCTGCGGAAAGTGACGCAGTTACGTTCTGATACTGAGGTCTGCACACAGCTAGCCAGCGAGATAAGGCTGTTCGTGGCAAGGTCTCGGGCAGCGCGCGCAGACAGGACGTCTGCCAACTTGACCGTCAGCTGTCAGGTCATCAAGGTCTGAGAAATCGCAGCTTTTTTTTCTGCTGTCACTTAACGTCTCCTATAACGAAGCACTTATCGGTTAAAAAGAGCAGTGAACAGATGTGACTCTGTCTATATTTCTACTTTTGCTGCAGATAAGGGCTTTTTTGGTTTTGTTTTGTTTTGATGTGAGTACGAGGCGAGAACTGCATGTGCAAATCATATTCAGCCATCCCATTCATATGTGGCATTGGTATCCATACCGGCAGTAAAAGTACAGAGAGAAACGTTTGGCACAATTTACACTATTTAACTAATATGAGTGCCCGTTGTTCCAAGAACAATGCAAGGAAGCAGACATTGTTACTGTCACCACGAATTAAGTCATTCTTTTCTACTAAAGTGTTTGTATTTAGGCACCCACACGCACGTAATTCCAAGCTTACATAGTCGAGCTGTCTGTGCAAGCTTACTAGAGCATCTGGAGAATAGGTTTGTGCAAGCATTAATATTATTAAACCTCCTCAACGCTTGATCCATTTTCAGTCATGTAAGCATCCCAAATTACAGATGCTTGATCGTGTATACCCATAATGTGCATAATTGTGCGAGCAAACGTAAGTTGCGATGCGATCTCTTTAACATTAATATGTCGATCGACATGAACCAAATAAACAGTAAATTGCAGAAAAAATGTCAGAGGATATGAATGCTACTTTTGTTTCAACAGCATTAAATCGAAAGCTTATCACGATAAGGCAAAGAGGGATGCTGCACATGACATAATTCTAAGAAAGAGAACAGAAATTCAACCTGTCATAGAGAAACATGTCATTATTGAAAGGATAAATTAAATCAGAACAAACAGGAGAGGAAAAGTCGGAAATATTTATTGATTCCGGACAGAAGTAGTGTGTGTGTGTGTGTGTGTGTGTGTGTGTGTGTGTGTGTGTGTGTGTGTGTGTGTATGTATGTGTATTCAAAGGACTTATAGCCCCACCCGTATGCGAAGAATTATGATATTGCTATCAGTGTTTCGTTTGGTGTTAAAGCTTCTTTCATTCTGACGAAATAAATCTCTGGTGAACAGCCTGGTATGAGTGTGCATAGGACACAATATTTCGGCAATCGACCAAGTTTCCACGATCAACGCACCTGATGATGGCAACGTGGTAGATTGCCGAAATATTGTCCTTTGCACACTCACACCAGGCTGTTCACCCGAGATTTATTTTGTCATAAAATACGCCTGGAGAAATTGAAGAATCACATCTTCTTTCATTCTGTTTTCCAATCAAAGATAGTGACAGTAATACGTTCACATGTTTCTCTGTCCATCCTCAAACAATTTTTCCTATGATGTGGATATATCTACAGCTCATATAGACTTGATGTGAGAATGTCCTTAGTTTCAGTAACCAGTATTTACCACCCACATTTCACCTGTCCTCTCCTATCTACATCTATACTCTGCAGACCACTCTGATGTCTTTGATAGAAGAGACTTCACATTATATAAATTAAGTCTTCTTCTCATTCCACTCGCACGGAGAGATTGCTCTGTGCATGCTATAATTATACTAAACTTTTCTTCGCAATACTTTCGTAGTGCGTTGCTAAATACTTAAAGCTAGTTTGTGAAACTCTGGAAGCAGTCTTCCACGGACTATTTTGTGTCTATCTACAAGTGTCTGCCACTGCAGCTTTTTTCGTCTTCAAAATCCCCATGGTTCAAACCAGTGACCTCTCATATTTTTTCAACATCAGAGGCATAGTAAGATAAAACGAGCAATTCGACTACGCCCAAGGTCCACAAGTAGGAAAGACTGCAACCGATTCTGTGCTTAGACAGAATCCAACACAATTGTGCGTCTGTTAAGTTACCAAGTATTCCCACTGCTATGTACCAATGCAGTTGAAATTTCATTATCAACGAAATAAATAAATAATTAATTAAATTCATATAATTAAAAATTACCTAGCTAATTTTAAGGGTTAAAGGAAAACATGTCCTCCTATGGCACTTGTATAACCCTGGGAACACTGTCAGTGATACAGCAATTCAGTGAACGAGAATCATATATGGATTCTCAATATATCTGAAAATAGCTTTCCTCATTCTCCCGCAACAATCTGGTGAGGCGGCCTTCACTAAGCACTTTTGTAGTATTCTGTCTTAAGAGACACTCAAAGCGGCTTACTCGTGTCACAACTTCCTGTGAGAATTTCTGTTGAAAAACCTCTCGGATTTCCACTACCAAAAACTTGCAAATGCCACACCTCGCCACATCCCACGAAGTGAGGAAAAAAGACTGCTAATACGCCATAATTGATAGGTTATGATTTTCCATTAAAACATTTACAAGAAATCAGTCGAATAGTGACATGTGACAAATCAGTGTAGTCACAACTTGTCTTCGCAATCCTTTCATAGTACATAGCTGTGTACTAAAAGCTAGCTCATGAACCTTTGGAAGTAAGCTTTTAGGGGCTAGTTTGCGTTTATCTACAAGCCTCACCAGTTCAGCTTTTTTTAGTATTCGGAATCCCTTTGACGCTCTCCCATAGTTCGGACTAGTGACCTCCTTTTTTTCCCACGTCAGAAAGGCGTAGCCGCTGGCAGCGGTGGCCGAGCGATTCTAGGCACTTCAGTCCGGAACCGCGAGACTGCTACGGTCGAAGGTTCGAATCCTGCCTCTGGCATCGATGTGTGTGGTGTCCTTAGGTTGGTTAGGTTTAAGTAGTTCTAAGTTGTAGAGGACCGACGACCTCAGATGTGCTCAGAGCCAAAGGCACAGCCGGATAAAACGAGCAACTCGTGTACGCCAAAGCTCCACATGTTCGAAGCATAAGCTGATGTTTGTACAGGCGTGCTTGGACTGTGTAGAGGCGAAGGTTATTTGTCCTTGCTCAAAACGATCTACATCTACATACATACTTCGCAATCCACCATACGGTGCATGGCGGAGGGTACCTCGTACAACTAGTATCTTCTCTCCCTATTCCACGCCCAAACAGAACGAGGGAAAAATGACTGCCTGTATGCCTCTGTACGAGCCCCCAATCTCTCTTATATTTGTGGTCTTTCCGCGAAATGTAAGTTGGCGGCAGTAAAATTGTACTGCAGTCAGCCTCCAATGCCGGTCCTCTAAATTTCCTCAGCAGTGATTCACGAAAAGAACGCCTCCTTTCCTCTAGAGACTCCCACCCGAGTTCCTGAAGCATTTCCGTAACACTCGCGTGATGATCAAACCTACCAGTAAAAAATCTAGCAGCCCTCCTCTGAATTGCTTCTGTCTCTTCCCTCAATCCCACCTGATAGGGATCCCAAACGCTCGAGCAGTACTCAAGAATAGGTCGTATTAGTGTTTTATAAGCGGTCTCCTTCACAGATGAACCACATCTTCCCAAAATTCTACCAACGAACCGAAGACGACTATCCGCCTTCCCGACAACTGCCATTACATGCTTGTCCCACTTCATATCGCTCTGCAATGCCACGCCCAAATATTTAATCGACGTGACTGTGTCAAGGGCTACACTACTAATGGAGTATTCAAGCATTACGGGACTCTTTTTCCTATTCATGTGCATTAATTTACATTTATCTATATTTGGAATTAGCTGCCATTCTTTACGCCAATCACAAATCCTGTCCAGTTGTGCGGATGGATTCGTGATTTCCCTTCAGGAAGGTCGCAGTTCGTAGAAATAGACGGCAAATCATCAAGTAAAACTGAAGTGATTTCAGGTGTTCCCCAGGGAAGCGTCCTGGGACCTCTGCTGTTCCTGATCTATATAAATGACCTGGGTGACAATCTAAGCAGTTCTCTTAGGTTGTTAGCAGATGATGTTGTAATTTACTGTCTAGTAAGGTCATCCGAAGACCAGTATCAGTCGCAAAGCGATTTAGAAAAGATTGCTGTATGGTGTGGCAGGTGGCAGTTGACCCTAAATAATGAAAAGTGTGAGGTGACCCACATGAGTTCCAAAAGAAATCCGTTGGAATTCGATTACTCGATAAATAGTACAATTCTCAAGGCTGTCAATTCAACTAAGTACCTGGGTGTTAAAATTACCAACAGCTTCAGTTGGAAAGACCACATAGATAATATGTGAGGAAGGCAAGCCAAAGGTTGCGTTTCATTGGCAGGACACTTACACTACACTCGTTCGTCCTCTGTTAGAATATTCCTTCGCGGTGTGGTGTCCTTACCAGGTGGGATTGACAGAGGACATCGAAAGGGTGCAAAAAAGGGCAGCTCGTTTTGTATTATCACGTAATAGGGGAGAAAGTGTGGCAGATATGATACGAGAGATGGGATGGAAGTCATTAAAGCAAAGAAGTTTTTCGTCACGGCGAGATCCATTTACGAAATTTCAGTCACCAACTTTCTCTTCGAATGCGAAAATATTTTGTTGAGCCCAACCTACATAGGTAGGAAAGATCATGAAAATAAAATAAGAGAAATCAGAGCTCGAACAGAAAGGTTTAGGTGTTCGTTTTTCCCGCGCGCTGTTCGGGAGTGGAATGGTAGAGAGATAGTATGATTGTGGTTCGATGAAACCTCTGCCAAGCACATAAATGTGAATTGCAAAGTAATCATGTAGATGTAGATGTCATCTTGTATCCTCCTACAGTCACTCAACGACGACACCTTGCCGTACACCACAGCATCATCAGCAAACAGCTGCACATTGCTGTCCACCCTATCCAAAAGATCATTTATGTGGATAGAAAACAACAGCGGACCTACCACACTTCCCTGGGGCACTCGGGATGATACCCTCACCTCCGATGAACTCTCACCATTGAGGAAAACGTACTGGTTTCTATCATGCACGATTGTCAATCCTGCTGTTAAGTGTGTGACCACTCTTGCGTTCAGTTCACTCACGTATTGCTTGACGCAGAGACGTTTGATCGAGTCTGCTGGCACCGCAGATGTCTCTCGAGCATGCGTGTAGGCGTATTGTTGCGGCTGGGCGTCGCGTGTGCAGAGCGGGTGGCAACGCCGGCAGGCGGCTTTGTATACGGCTGCCACGCGGCGAGCACGTGCCCGCCGCGCTGCGCCGCCTCTCAGCTTTCGCGAACCGGTTCTGCAGCGCCGCCGCTCCACCTGCTACCTGCTGCTGGTAGTAATCTGACCTGCCGGCTGTATCTCCTCACCAGTACGCAACTCCTCCGATACCGATCTGACTTGACACGCTTACACCGGTAATTTCCATCCTCTCTCAGACCATTACACCTGACTGCAGAGACTTTATTACCCCCCCCCCCCCCTGCTATCACCACCACCACCAAAATTAACGCTGACTAATGTTTAGAATGAAAAAGAATTTTCTTTGAGCACTTTCATTTTTAAAGTGAAGAGACATAAATGAAATTTAGTTTTTTAGATGTTTTATTAAAACCAGTACTAATGAATCAATGCGGCATCTAACAACCCTACCACAACAAAGGTCAAAAATTAATCATGATTGTAGTCCTGCTCACGCTGCTAAATATTGCATTTTCGGCCAACAACAAAGTTATATTATGCGGCAGGTGACATTAGGGCACAGTTAATATAAAGTCATTTCATGAAATAATGGATAAACAAGGCACTCATCTTTTCGTGTTTTCCCACGCTGGACTCGTTGTGAACTCGTGGCTCAATCGTCGAAAATCTTGGTAGTGATGATTCCAAGCTCGGATGCAAAGAGGCCTAGGTGATATTCTGCGATATTCAGAAGTTTTATAGATGTGTTTCATAAACCATTCTTGAAGATTAAACTTTCGCAAGTTAGCACAGTGGTGATGTAAAAAAGTAATCAGCACTCCGAATTTTAGTTACACTTCTTTTTTATTACTTTGTGTTGCAATATCACTTCACAACATAAAACATACATGAAAATATCTTACTCACTGTTAAAGTTCACATTTCATTTGCGTCTTTTCAACATGACAACCAAGACTTGACTCCCCAATAACAGATTACGCGCCCAAAAAGCAGAGTTAAAAGTACGTCGAAGATCATAGTGACAAAAGAAAGAATACACATAAGAATAATAACATTGCAATAAAAACATATCGATGTATCAAAGTACCTCTACATTAATGTGAATGAATGTTGTCACAGAAATATGTTAACTATTTTACAGAAACACAGTAGAATATTGCTGGTATCGAGAGGTTGAGGTGAGGTGCCTTTACAGCCGGTTGATACTGCTTATTTCCAATAGTTTTTTACTATGATGAAGCAATTATCTGTGGATCGCGGGTGTCATCTAAAACTCGTTCTCAGAAAAGGATGCAAACTATGCACACTGATGGTAGACCTTGGTACAAAACACGCTACCTCTTCACTGCTTTCTCTCTCTAGCGGCACCTGCTTTAGCCACACACCTACCTAAAACCAACCAAATTAAAATATGTGCGCTGTGCTTATGCCTACTTGATTGCTGTGTTTCTTACTTCTGCAATGCACAACTTGGAAGACTTCAGGCTGTCTTACTGCTGCTACCATTAATGGTGTATAGTAACAGTGTAGTAACCATTACTCAGTTACTGTTGTGATGTGCTGGAAGCTAATTCATTACTGCGAAATAAATAATGAAGCATCTTCTAGTCTGTTCTGGGAGCTACCTACAACTCGGAGAAGGCATTTTCGTGAGATATTTAAATATGTGTGATGTATGACATGTGGAATAATCGAGTCTACTGCCGGATGTTTGTGTCGCTCTGGCACAATACATCGGCCACGTAACTAGCTTCCTTCTTCAGGTGCTACCTGAGACTGCCGTATTGGAGGCAGCGCCAGGCGGCCGCGGACGGCAGAGAGCACCCAGCGCCCTCTGGGCATAAATACTGCAGAAGATCCTCCAATACGGCAGACTCAGGTAGCACCTGAAGAAGGCAACGAGTTACGTGGCCGAAATATTGTGCCAGAGCGATACAAATATCCGGCAGTGGACCCGATTATTCCACATGTCAAAATCTCGCCGGGAAAGCCTGAACAGTTACATGTATGTCTGTTTCAACGGCACAAATGCATGGTACAACTTGTGTGAGGAAGATGAGTGGTAACAGTAATTATCTTTCTTTGCTTTTACCCATCAGAAAATTATATTTTACTCCTGGAAGTGGGGAGGGGGGAGGACGGAAGGGATAATTACCCCTAATTACCCCCAGTTTGGGACCATTGGCGTAGACTGGTGAGAACACTACAAATTCTTTTTTCGGCAGTGACCAACAACGAGAGTGTTACAGCCAGGTGCGAATTCAAGACTGTTCGGGAGGTTGAGGGAGGAAGGGGGAGGGGGGGCAGTTTGTTGCTGTCTCTTCATCCCCGCACCAGCCCCAAAAACAAATCCCCATCACCGCCACTTTTAACGTGCTACAAATGTAAAATATTTCAATAGAAAGACAGTGTGTTAAGAATAATACTAACAATAGTAACAAAGTATTAACCAGTAACTGGCCGGCCGTCGTAGCCGAGCGGTTCTAGGCGCTTCAGTCCGGAACCGCGCTGTTGCTACGGTCGCAAGTTCGAATCTTGCCTCGGGCATGGATGTGTGTGATGTCCTTACGTTTAAGTAGTTCTAAGTTCTAGGGGACTGATGACCTCAGAAGTTAAGTCCCATAGTACTCAGAGCCATTTGAACCATTTCCAACCAGTAACTCCCCCACCCCAATTTCTTAAGGAATCGAATTCCCATGTATAAGACGCTTTTCGGCATTTGACACATCTCCTCAATTGTGTGTCCTACAATGACATAACTTTACAGATACATTCAACTTTATAAGTGGATATTGCCTGCAAAATGTGTTGCGAATATATGTAACAGTGAAGAAGTAATAAATTAAAACGTCGTCGTTGGTGTTGAAATATTACTGTACAAGCGGCGAAAATGTGGTAAGCCATTAATTTGTTTAGTTTCGTTGTATTGTGGTGGTTTCCGGGAGAAAAAGTTTCGGAAACGTTTGAAACTGGGTGTAGAGCTCGTTGGAAGTCGCTAAGTGCTTTCATCTGAAATATTGGATGAATATAATCTGCTTGATTTTCAGTAGTGTCAGTTACTCTGTCTCCAAACGTATTTATAGTTTCTAACGGTAAAGTTTGTCTTACTGTTTTAAACCCTTTGCTGGAGGATTATACCTCATAATGAGAGAAACTGGTTTGTCACTTCCCATTTCTCTATTCTTACTACTCTCGATATTTTTTCTTGGTAGGTATCGTTCTAACTTTAGTTCAGTACAGTACCACAACATTGACTCATAAAAGATGCAATCACAGGCAGTATGATGGCAGACATGTGACACCAGCGAGGATGATTGGTTAATAGAACCCCTGTACGATATTCTCGACGGCGAGTGTTCCACAGAAGCGAAAGTAAAATTGTGTGTTCCCAAGATGAGCGAAATAGCACCTCTATCGGCCAAATATACGAAAGCGACTTATCAGACAGGCTCACACCGATAGAAACAGTTCCCTGACGATTCAGTTGTGTACATGAGAAGGTATCGTGGTCAGACTATCGTAACAAATTGCACAAAAAACGAATTTATCCTCAGAATAAGACAGAGATTAGGACGCTTACAGAGACATGTAGACTCTTTTTTTCGCCTGCTCAATGAGCGAATGGAACAGGAAAAAAAACTGATCAAATTGGTACAACGTACCCCACCGTCCGTCCGTCCTTAAGAGTTACTTTTAATTGCATGACCCAATCCACAATTTTACGAAAACCAGAATATTTTACAGAGCAAAGAAATATTTTGAAAGCATGTATAGAACGGATCTTAGTTCACCATTCTCTCACATTCTACATTTTCTTTGTAAAATTTAATTACTACTACTCGCTTCAAACCCGTCCTTCTTGCCCATTACATGCATTGTTTTCCTTGCAATTTACGGAACATATTTTTCGGCTGATTAAAGTTCCCAGTTAAACTGTATATTATTTACATTGTTTTCAATCTTTCTAGTACATTATTCTGTTGCTTTTAAATAGTCAACAAACCATTTAGGAGTGTAATTATTGTTAGAGGTACTCGTTTAAGGACTACACTTGACAATATTTGTTAAAACTGCTGAAAACAACGTAATTTTGTTCGTAGTAACTTTCACAAGCAAGTTGTCCAGTCAATACTGTATGCTACTCATAAGTTTATTTGAATTTTCAAAAGAGCAGCTTCATATGAACCATCACACCATCAAATTATTTAGCATCCCTTCGTATAATTTTGTATTCTGAAATCTAATATATATATATATATATATGTGTGTGTGTGTGTGTGTGTGTGTGTGTGTGTGTGTCAACACCTCAACTATACATGCAGTGACTTACATGGTGTAGTGATGGGAATACTGTCTAGATTCGTATGGGCAGGACGCTGCGATCAAAACTAGAGTCCGATTGTGGAACGTCTTTTTACACCTGGCAGATATTTTCCTCTACCGTCACCGAACGATCTCGTCGAGAATGTTCTAATAAACATCAGGATCTTCCCTCACAAGTCCTACATAAGCAGCACATCTGATAGTCTTGAAACATAGGCAGCTTGCTCAAATTAAGTTTCCAGACAGATTTTGGGCTTAATATCTTATACTGCGTTTCTTGTTGGCCTCTTCAAGACGCTAGTTGCACACACAACCGTATATCGAGGTCTTTTCCATTCATACGTGAGTAAAGAAGGCACAGGAAACTATTGGACAAATTGAAACTAAATTCCACAGTAATGTACTCCCCAGAAGTAGAACATGCTCCTCTGCACTCGATATCCCACAGTACAACAAAAAATAATTCATTTCGGGCTAGTCCGCATGTGAATGTGCACTGTGTAAGTAGGCTGTTTAGGTTTTTTTATTGGTAACGCCACCTCTGTATGAAAGCCACTGGCTGTGCTGTGTGCAGTCTGTGGCTGGTTTGCATTGTTGGAATTTGGTATTGTAGTGTTGGGCAGCTGGATGTTAACAGCGCGTAGCGTTGCGCAGTTGGAGGTGGGCCGCCAGCAGTGGTGGATGTGGGGAGAGAGATGGCGCATTTTTTAGAGCGGATGATCTGGACGTGTGTCCATCAGAGACAGTACATTTGTAAGACTGGATGTCATGAACTGATATATATAATATGACTTTTGAACAATATTAAGGTAAATACGTTGTTTGTTCTCTATCAAAATCTTTCATTTGCTAACTATGCCTATCAGTAGTTACTACCTTCAGTAGTTTGAATCTTTTATTTAGCTGGCAGTAGTTCGAGTAACTAAGATTTTTGTGAGGTAAATGATTTGTGAAAGGTATAGGTTAATGTTAGTCAGGACCATTCTTTTGTAGGGATTATTGAAAGTCAGATGGCGTCGCGCTAAAAATGTTGTCAGTTTAAGCACAGTCATGTACAATTTTTCTAATGGGACGTTTCAACTGTCAAAACCACAGTGAAGCGTGTGGCCTGGTCGAGTGTAGGTCCTATTCTAAAAGTTATTGCAGCTTCTTCCCGTTCCATTTATACATAGAGCTCGGGAACAATGACTGCTTAAATGGCTCTGTGTGACTGTAATAAGCCTAATCTTGTCTTCTAAGTCCGTATGGCAAGTATGTGTAGAAAGCTGTTCCTAGATACCTCCCTTAACACTGTTTCTTGAAGCTTTCTAGGTGGGCTTTCGCGGGAAAGCTGGCGTCTATCTTCCAGCGCCTGACAGATCATTTTGTCAGCATCTCAGTAACGCTCTTATCAGTGCAATTGCTTAACGGCAAGGACTGTTCGTAGCTGTGATATAACTGCGACCTCGGCAATCATTTCTTTTATCGCTAATGATATGGACGCTAAAGTACACGGTCCTGTCAGAATGTGATGCCCCCCCCCCCCCCAAATGTTATACATCAATGTGCAGTAACCACTCATAGCCGTCAGGTTGAAACCTTCCCGTCTAATATTGGATGAACGTTTGCTTGCTGACTGAACGCTGCGTCTCTTAAAATCTTTTAACTGCTGCTCTGTCAAGACTACCTGCTGATTATTACGACGAAACATAAAATGTGTTGTCGCCGTGGCCCTCAGTCGTTACCTGAAATTATTAAGACTGATTCTTACCTTTAATTATTTATACTGGATCGCCATCTGACTGCTACAGCAAACTGTGGAATGAATATACTTACTTCTCTTTAACATAATTATAAGCTGCTGGTGGAGTTTCATAATACTTTGTGACTGGAATTCTTTAAGTTGAAGTTAATTTAGATTTGATAAAAGCTGAAGCTCAGTTTAGACTTTTCTTTTAAGATAACAATAAATTCCGTAAAGCATTTACGTGAATGATTTTGGGATAGAAAATTCTTAATGCATTTAATCTGGTAGAAGTTAACTATATTCTGAGAACGATCTTGACAAACAATTACAAGGGGTATAGTTCTTTACAAAAATTCTTAAAAAGTAGCGTTGCGCTACATACCTAATTTTCCATCAAAATTACATAACTATATTCTGAGAACGATCTTGACAAACAATTACAAGGGGCATAGTTCTTTACAAAAATTCTTAAAAACTAGCATTGCGCTACATATAGCGAGTGGCTGGCGAGCACACCGCTTCTTTCAAAGTGTTAATTCATGAATTAACACTTTGAAAGAAGCGGTGTGCTCGCCAGCCACTCGCCACTCGCCAAAATCATTCACGTAAATGCTTTACGGAATTTATTGTTATCTTAAAAGAAAAGTCTAAACTGAGCTTCAGCTTTTATCAAATCTAAATTAACTTCAACTTAAAGAATTCCAGTCACAAAGTATTATGAAACTCCACCAGCAGCTTATAATTATGTTAAAGAGAAGTAAGTATATTCATTCCACAGTTTGCTGTAGCAGTCAGATGGCGATCCAGTATAAATAATTAAAGGTAAGAATCAGTCTTAATAATTTCAGGTAACGACTGAGGGCCACGGCGACAACACATTTTATGTTTCGTCGTAATAATCAGCAGGTAGTCTTGACAGAGCAGCAGTTAAAAGATTTTAAGAGGCGCAGCGTTCAGTCAGCAAGCAAACGTTCATCCAATATTAGACGGGAAGGTTTCAAGGTGCCAGCACTAGCAGTGGAGGGTATGAAGAGTGTCGGAGGACGCGGGAAACAGTGTAGTCCTTGTCGTAACGCAGAAGCGGACTGATTTTTCTGACGTCCAAAAAGGCCTGATTAATAATTATCGGGTCAAAGGTGGAAGCATTTCCAAATACGTAAACTGTTAACGTGCCGCCGTGGTTAAAATACACGGTACATGGCGAAACTGGCGCTATCCAAAACAGCACCGAAGCAACTGAGGTGCACCATGGCGGCCATAGAAGATAGAGGTAAAGAACGGCTGCGGAGATGTGTACGAGTGAGTAGATGTGAAACTGTCGAGCAGCTGACCACCCAGATGAACCAAGGGGGCTACCAGCGGTGTCTCCTTAACGACCGTTCAGCAAACGTAGCTGCGTGTGAGCCTCCGCAGCAGGCGCCTCTTTCATGTACACATAGACTGCTCTTCACTGATGTCTAACGCTGGAAGTGGGACTCGAGTACCGTAACTTAGTGTCCATTAAGTGGTGACAGGTGGCCTTTTCCGATAGATCACATTTTATGCCTCTCTGGGCAGATGGCCGTTGTTTATACGGTGCGAAACGTCTGAAAACCAAGCCCGGAGGAGGGACCGTTATGGTCTGAGGAATGTTTTCGTGGAATTCCAAATAGTTCAAATGGCTCTGAGCACTATGGGACTTAGCATCTATGGTCATCAGTCCCCTAGAACTTAGAACTACTTAAACCTAACTAACCTAAGGACATCACACAACACCCAGTCATCACGAGGCAGAGAACGTGGAATTCCCTAGGTAATCTCGTCAGTATGGAATGCAGAGTGTATCAACAAAAGTATGCGCCAATCCTTGGGCACCAAGTCAATCCCTATATGGAGTTTGTTCCTCCTAGGCACAATGCAACGTGTTATACAGTTCGCACTGTACGTGCCTGGTTCGAAGACCACCAGGATGAGTTCACCGTACTCCCTTGGCTACCAAAGTCCCCGTATTTAAACCCAGTCGAGGATCTAAGACATCCAACTTGATCAGGCTCTTCGATCCATAAATCCTCAAGCGAGAAACCTTGCGCAGCAGGCCATAACACTTAAGTCGTCAAGGCTCCACATCCCTGACA
Organism: Schistocerca gregaria; assembly: GCF_023897955.1. Taxonomy (NCBI): domain Eukaryota; kingdom Metazoa; phylum Arthropoda; class Insecta; order Orthoptera; family Acrididae; genus Schistocerca; species Schistocerca gregaria. Next base: position 776,375,918 of record NC_064920.1, read on the forward strand.
GTACCTTCCAAAACCTCACTCTCTTCCATGTGTCTGCGAGACGTCGTTATTCAGGCTTTTGACAAGTGGTTACGTTAATGACTGTGCAGTGCATTTAAACATAACATTATCGTTGCTTACTATGAGATTGCACGAAATAGATCCAGAAAAACATTTTTTATTCATGCATTTTTGTACCTGACAAAATATTTCGTATACTGCTGCATAGTAACTAACTCTGTATCTTGATTGACTGTATGCTATTGAACCTTGAATGTCATTAATAAAGAGAATAATTGGAATGACCAACATACTCAAAACCTAGAATGAAATTTTCACTCTACAGCGGAGTGTGGGGTGATACGAAACTTCCTGACATTAAAACTGTGTGCCTGACCGAGACTCGAACTCGGGGCCTTTGATTTTCGCGGGCAAATGGTGCCGAGTTCGAGTCTCGGTCCGGCACACGGTTTTAATCTGCCAGGAAGTTTCATACTCAAACCAGTTTCAAGAAGCGATATTTTCATAGTAGAAATAAAACTGAATGTACGAGATAACATGGTGATAGCGTTAAGTGTTTATTAAGTCGACTGCGTCAAATTGTAGCCAAATATCTTGGGTACTAAACTCAGCTTTCATCGGCGAAACGAGGCCCGCGCATTTATCTGTACTGGGAAGCTGTCTAGATGCGACTAACTTAATTTTCCTTACTAACGAGAGACGAAACAAATTGCTCTTCACCAGACGCGAGTTTTACAGAAATCAAATTTTGCAGATACATATGTTTGCAGCAGAACCACGTCAGTTGTTCAAATGCTTTTCCTCCACTGGTGCAGTGTCTTTGTGAATACATCAAAGATGAATGTAACACACATAACTAATCAAATAGAAATAGAATGTCAAAATATTTCCACTCATACCTCCGGCGTCGGACTTAGTGAATGGAGTACATTTACGAAATTACACTGGGTCTGCCAGAGAAATACGTTGGTAGGAAAAAGGTGTGTCAACGGTAACGGTAATACCTGTTTAAAGGATGCGACGTCAGAAACAACTTTGCCGGAACTGCAGAGTATTGCATACTTCAGTGTGTCTGCTCAGTGCCGTTTACCGGCACAGATGGCGAGTGGGACTTACTGCGTTCTGCTATACCCATCCTCCAGTGTCAGCAAGCCGCCCGCGCCTCCCTCCACCCAGCCCAACCTTCCTCCACCCTCCCTCCCTCCCTCCCTCCCCCACACACAGACCCACACATATTTGATTCTTCAACTTTCAGAAGGGAGAGAGCAAGTTTTAAAGCTGCATGCCTTGAACTTTACATCCGGAGCAAATGGAATCAAGCTACTTTCTGTGCGTTCTTCTCCTCTGCCCGTATCTGGTTATAGCAGTGTAGAAAGAGTGGATGGCAAACGGGAGAGGGTGGGGGTTTAGCGTAAGTGTTCATGCACAAAAATTGCCCTGTATTCGATGTGCTTGCTCAATACTGAAATATTCGAAAATCGTACCTCAAAGAACAGCTGTGTTTGTGAAGCCGGATTGTGAGCGGGCAGCTTTGTGGTCGAATTACATTTGCTATGGATTCTTCCGGTAAAACTGCATGGCGCCTGACTTTCTCACGCCTAGATTCATGTTGTCGTTCCTTCTTAAATCTCCCTGCACCGAACTTTATGTATCCATAACGGTTGCAAGGCTGATTCCGGTGAATGGTAGCTGATCGTACATGCAACAAGAGACAAAATGCGACGTAAAAAGATTATACTCATGGTTGAAAGTTAAACATGTGTACAGACTCTGTCCAAAAATTTCAGAGATTGATTTTACTCCTATCGCATAAGCGACATGTGCAGTCGGCCAGTCTGTTGTGAGCAGATAGTGCTAAGCAGTGGTCGCACAGCCATAAGATGTCAACGTTCTTGACTGTATAGTCGGGTACGTCACCCGGACAGAAACAACAATGCGTGGACGCCCGCCGCGATTTAATTAAAATGCAAAACGTGGATTATTCTGGAAAAAACCGTCACGGGTGACGAAACTTGACATTATCAATATGGACCTGCTACAAAACGGCCAAGTGCACAAATTCACGTGAAGGGCCACCGCTTTGATGATGACATAACCCACATTCAAGACAACTTGACGCGCTAGTTGAACAGCATCCCAAAGGAAGACTTTTGCGTCAGTTCGCATTGTTGTACTCAAGTGGTAGGACACTATGTAGATCACCTGACCCATTAAAACCAGAATCTTACCGTTTCTCTACTTTTTTCTTATTAACCTAGCCTCGAAACTTTTTGGTCAGGCGAGGTATGTTATACAGTCCAACGTTAATTTCGTAACTATTTTAATCTGTATCCGAGTCCACTAATCGCAGAACATGCATTTTATCACTGTATTACAAATGTACCAATAATAAAATCTACATTATGCAGTTAGTGAACTGGGAAACAGATGAAAATCTGCCAGGAAGTTTTATATCAGTGCACACTCCGCTGCAGGGTGAAAATCTCATTCTCGGAACATCCCCCAGGCTGTGGCTAAACCATGTCTCTGCAAAATCCTTTCTTCCAGGAGTGCTAGTTCCGCAAGGTTCGCATGAGAGATTCTGTGAAGTTTGGAAAGTGGGAGACGAGGTACTGGAAGAATTGAAGCTGTTAGGTCGGGTCGTGAGTCGTGCTTGGGTAGCTCAAATGGTAGAGCACTTGCCCGCGAAAGACAAAGGTCCCGTGTTCGAGTCTCGGTGCGGCACTCAGTTTTAATCTGCCAGAAAGCTTCAGATGAAAATAGTTAATGAAAATTAACGATACAACAACAACAAAATTGAATTTTGTGGTGAGGTCTTATGGAATAAACTGCTGAGGTCATTGGTCCCTAAGCCTACAGACTACTTAATCTAACAAACTAACTTACGCTATGGATGTACACATAACCACTCCCGAGGGAGGACTCGAACCTCCGACGTGGGGAGCCGCAACGGTACAACACACAACTGTAAGGAACGTACGTATGTTTACCTACTAACCGTAGGTATAAAATTTATTTGGATGTCACTTGTTGTCTCTTACCGGATATTAAAAAAAATTATTCAGAGACGAAAAACTCCTTTCGGAGAACGAAAGTGTGACTTCCATTAAAAAGCATCTGTTGATGAAGTCACTGGCATAGTAATGCATTGTACAATAAAAATAAAGTGAGCAAACATTCATACGAAGAACTGTCACGACACCAGCGTAACAATGAACAAACAGCAACAACACAGCTTTACGCACAGTTTTTGCACCAAGCGCTAGTCGTCTGTGACTCTCAATGAAGCTGAAGGAGTATACAGAGTGTTACAAAAAGGTACGGCCAAACTTTAAGAAAACATTCCTCACGCACAAATAAAGAAAAGATGTTATGTGGACATGTGTCCGGAAACGCTTAATTTCCATGTTAGAGCTCATTTTAGTTTCGTCAGTATGTACTGTATTTCCTCGATTCACCGCTAGTTGGTCCAATTGAAGGACGCAATTGTTCCAATCACGTCATCAATACAGATTTTCTCTGAACGTTTAGGCAGGCATTGTTGTCTTGATTGGGCCCCATATTCTCCCACCTACGCTCAGTGGAGCACGTTATCATGATTTCATACGGGATACTCTACCTGTGCTGCTAGCACAAGTGCCTTTACAAGTACAACACAACATTTGGTTCACGCACGATGGAGCTCCTGCACATTTCCGTCGAAGTGTTCGTACGCTTCTCAACAACAGATTCGATGACGGATGGATTGGTAGAGGCGGACCAATTCCATGGCCTCCACGCTCTCCTGACCTCAACCCTCTTGACTTTCATTTATGGGGCCATGTGAAAGCTCTTGTCTACGCAACCCCGGTACCAAATGTAGAGACACTTCGTGCTCGTATTGTGGACGGCTGTGATACAATACGCCATTCTCCAGAGCTGCATCAGCGCATCAGGGATTCCACGCGACGGAAGGTGGATGCATGTATCCTCGCTAACGGAGGACATTTTGAACATTTCCTGTAACAAAGTGTTTGAAGTCACGCTGGTGCGTTCTGTTGCTGTGTGTTTCCATTCCATAATTAATGTGATTTGAAGAGGAGTAATAAAATGAGCTCTAACATGGAAAGTAAGCGTTTCCGGACACATGTCCTCATAACATATTTTCTTTCTTTGCGTGTGAGTATTGTTTCCTGAAAGTTTGGCCGTACCTTTTTTGTAACACTCTGCATACAACGTGGTCGCCCTATATAAAAGAACAGCAACTTCATCTCGTGTATTTGGAGAGGGTTTTTCATTTTTTTACTACTATTCTTGTTCAGAGAGCTTCAAATGCCTTTTATGCAACGGTATCTCGGTCCTACAATACGTAATACCAGTTCTGATAAAGTTTCCTCCTATAGAATAACTGTTTGACATTTCGTTGTCGTTCGTGGATTACATTGGTCTGCACGTTGGCAGCCGTGTTGGCGGCCAGAGGACCCCGTACCACAGGGCGGTGACATTTAGCGCGACCACCACCTGCGCGCCTGCCCGATCTGCATACGACACGCTGGCCCAGCCTCACCGGAGGTAGCGGCCAGCTACCGCCGCCTTCCCTCCAACTACGAGCATAGACGAAAATTTTTGTCCCGTACCAATCAGACTACAGCAATTCAGTGTAACTCAGTACTGTTACATTTGAGAACGCAGTGTTTGTTTCCGTTCTTTGTCTGTAATTTGCGCGTATTTAACATTTTCAACCATAAGCACACACACGCAAAGTTTTTCTAATTCTTTTTTTATAGACAAGAATGACAGTCTTGTACCTTATGAACAAATCATTTATCCAGATGAAATATGGAACACTCTTGAATTACTCTCCAGGAAACCTTAAATTAAATGATCTTTTATTCTGTCTCCAGCATCCTTGGTTTTGTTTGAGATGTATGCCGCTTTCTTGACGGACTGCTACGTATAATGTCATTATTTGATAAAACTGAAAACCCGGGTTGGTACGTAACTTTTGCCAAAACAACCAAAAACAATATCCTAGTTGAGAGTACAAAACATGTTTACAATTTCACAAAAAAGCTGGTGATTATCAGATACATACCACCACCGCGACTTCATTTTTACCCTGCTGCTGCGTAATCAATCAGTGGTTCTACCGGCTTGTTAGCGGGCAGACTGGATGCAAATGCAGCTCTTATAGTAATCAATAAATACATAACGCAAGGCGAACGTCAAACTTTGATGAGATTCACATGGATTTCCACGTAAAAAGAAGTAAGCTAACAAGGTGTTTCCAAGTCCTTGAAAAAAAACAGTAAGTCCTCGAGAATTTCACGTTTGTCATAATTACGGCAAGTGTTCTCACCATATCTCTGCCTTAAAATCTTGGCCCACCACACAATTGTATCTGCTACGGAAGATAAGTACATATATGTCGATTTGCTGTTTCTTCTCCATTTGTAAAAAAGGATGATACCTCTAAAAAGGGAAGTACCACAGCTGTACCGGCTAATACCAAATAAAAATTATTCTCAAACGCAGAGATAGGTCTCTACCATCAATCAATGTTATTAATCTTTAAACAATACATGTTTGAAGGATAACGTATGTAAAGACGGAAAATTCTCCGAATAACATAAAATTATGAGCAGCAGATTCGTAAGAGACATAAATGACGTATTATTTGGCAAAAAGAACATTTGCCCCAAACAATGAGTTTTAACGAATGTAATACTTGCAGAGTAATATTTCACAAAGCAGAATTTGATGTGTTGTAGTATGTTCTTCTCTTATACTCCAAGTTTTAACGAAGCTGTTAAAACGCAACTGGAACAATAAGAAAACTTGACAAGGCCGACGTGAGGGGGTGGGGGGTGGGGGCGGGGGGGGGGGGGGGGGCGGCGGCGGCGGCGGCCTACATCATCATTTTCAGTGTGTCCATGCTGCGGTAGTACAATGCCAGAAGTCAACTGTGATGACATTACCCGTATCTTTGGCACGAGCTGTTCCATTCCCCCGCGTTGTCATAACTTGCTCACATTCACTCCCCTATGACTAATAGGGAAAGAGCACACGGCAACATAGCAACTTCATGTTTTGGACGATATAACTCTGTAAGTACAGTATGTTGTAAGATGTATTGTTTCGACCAGACGTTCACTTTTTGTCAAATAATGACTCATGATTCTTGTATCTTTTGGTCACATTGCCTGTTCTACGGTATTCTTTCGTGAGCGTCGTGTGCTAATGTAGTATTCAGATACGTTAACCTTCAAATATAGATTGTAAACAAATGGAGAATTTCACATGCAAATGCCGATGATGAATAGTAAAACACACAATATCTCTCTCTCTCTCTCTCTCTCTCTCTCTCTCTCTCTCTCTCTCTCTCTCTCTCTCTCTCTCTCCCTTTCCCTCATTTTTATAATCGTTTCTGTTTAGCCTTTCCAGCTGAGGTACTTACGCTGTAAATCTACAATTCCAAGGATGTGACCGACGACAGGAAAATAAAGAAAATTAGCTGTTCTTGGGCATAGAGATGAAACGTGTTAGTGACCATGTAGGAGTCACTTCGCAACAGTTTATTTGTTCAAGCGTTAGATGTGATAGAAATTATTCTTAAGGCAGTAATCTTTTACGATACATTTAGTCGAGAAAAGCAGAATGGTTATTTCTGCCGATATTCCGCCGTTCCAACAATGTTGCGGCAATGCCTCCCAAGAATAACACACTCAGGCGCGTGTGCTTCCCTGACGTTTCGAAAGTTGCGCTCCACTGTCCGTGAACTTGGAGCAGGCCACAGACGCACTCTCTTCGCTCTGACTTTGCATACGATTCTCGTCATCCATTCCTTATCTGCATGCCATTCAAGTACCCAAGTCTGATGTGCACCTGAACGAGCTGTGATGTCACTGGATGTTTGTGATGTGCATCGAGCCATTTGGTCCAAGAGCTGACTTGTGTCTCCGTAACAAAAGAACAATATGTCGTCTTACTAGGCAGTGGTTATGATGCAGTCCACTCGCAGTTGCGTCACTTCGACGTATAGCACTTCGTGATATGCCTGTATGCAGTATTTATTACTCTGTAGCATGAATAAATTCATAAATAGTGTCGCTAGCTACCTTAGAGCGTGTGTTCCTGTCTAGATTCAAAAGACTACAAACGGATGACAGTTTTCAACTAAGTGTTTCGTAATGCTGTATAAGAATGGAGACGGAAACATTCGGCGGATTCCAATTACTATCTTGGTACTGCAAAAATATATTAACATGTATACAGTCATGGTTAATGGAGGCTGTGTCAAATGTCATACATGGAGAGCGATTGCAAAATTTACAGATTCATAGCTTGACACCATGATAAAAAAAATCTGCAATTGGGTTCAGCGACAGACAGGATAACCAAAGTTATCTGACAGATTTCTGCTGTTATCACATTCCCGAGCTTAATCTTTTGTCTTCTGTTATTTGGCCTCGATAAGTCAAGTGACGTTCGTGAGAACAACCTCTGTACTTCATATATAAAATCATTGAATTATCTGTTCATGATAAAGAATATTCTAAAATTGTGACTGATTACTGCTCGCGCAGCTGTAACGTCAGGCGAGTAGACCTTAATGAATTACCGCCGAGAGTACGTTATAAATCTGACAGCAACAAAAAGTTGTCTAGCCAAATAGAGCACGAATGTCGTCAAAAAGTAAACGGTAGAATAACTAGAGCGTAACTCCTCACAGCAGACACACCTAATTCACTTCCAGACGATTGGTATACAAAAAAGCTATATAAATATCTTTAAGGTATGTATACGCAAATTTAGTAAACATCCTTCACTTCCTGAATGTTGGAGTGGTAAAGGTATCTTTTACACTTTGGTCAAAAAATAAGTATAGCTATAAAAATAAGGCGATTACATAAATAACGAAATAAACACAGATCTTGTTAGTATAGTCTTACTAGGTAGTGGTTAAAAAAAAACTGTACTCGAACTAAGGAGAACCTCAGTTCCAATCCATGTGTTCCTGTTCCAATTAAAGCTTTCTATCGGTCCGTAGTTGGAGGAATAAATGCCCGCAAATGATGGGTTGGTTCAGACAAGATCACTGCCGATTTCCTTCTCCATCTGAGCTAATGCACTGTCACGAATGACAAACGTGCTGACTAGACGTTTCCTCGCGCCCTTCATTATATTCGAGTGATTATATCTGCAGTTCATAGGTGCAGCAACCTGCATTGTTTTGTAGACTATTGGTAGCGTATGCGCTTAATAAAGAAACTTGTTTTAGTTAAAATTTTGCTTTGAAATCATAGAACACAACAAAACAATTGAAAGCATGATCTCGAAACACGAAATCACATTCAAGTATGCAAAGTACATGTCGCACGTTTCTAAAAGTGCGCTGATGTTTCATTTAAACGCGTCTGGTGGTGGTGGTGGTGGTGGTGGTGGTGGTGGTGGTGGTGGTGGTGGTGGTGGTGGTTAGTGTTTAACGTCCCGTCGACAACGAGGTCATTAGAGACGGAGCAGAAGCTCGGGTTAGGGAAGGATTTGGAAGGAAATAGGCCGTGCACTTTCAAAGGAACCATCCCGGCATTTGCCTGAAACGATTTAGGGAAATCACGGAAAACCTAAATCAGGATGGCTGGAGACGGGATTGAACCGTCGTCCTCCCGAATGCGAGTCCAGTATGCTAACCACTGCGCCACCGCGCTCGGTGTAAACGCGTCTGGCTGGTAACGTTGTGTACTATGCCCTTGTGTTCACTGATTTTCGACACCCGTTTAAGGCACAGAGTTGTGACGAAACGCACCAGCTGATGCCGGTGATAGCTGTCTGCTTATCCATGTTTTCGATCTGATGACAGAGTTCGGTCAAAACTGGCAATTGCAATAAAAATTCGTGACCTAGACTGTTTTCTTCATAAAAGAGCAGGTGCCATTCATCAGTGATACATTTAAAAACAGTTACAAAAAGACTTACCTCATTAATTCACGCCAAAACTAAGCCCTCCTTGGAGATCAAACAAATATCATTCATTTTGTAGCAAATTGAATGGATGAATAATGAAAACTGATTGAAGTGCTCGGCAATCTGAACGGTTCCAAACAAGACATGAGACCGATACTAAATATGAATGGGTCGCGCTGAGAAACGTTCCGTAATGAACGTGTGTCCTTAATCCAGTGGTGGCATTCAGAGGAGGTGAGACTGGGTGGCAGAGCAATTTGTGAAACGGGACGACGCGGAGGAGCGGCCGGTCCCCGCTGGCAACGGCGACGGTTTGCGAAAGCGACTGCCGGGGAATTGGCACGAGGCCGCCATCGGGGTCGGCTTGCCACTCGGGGCCTCTTGCTACATGACGTGACGCGACACAAGTTCACTGCACGCCAGGCCCTGCGCCAAGGTTCGAACCGGGCAGCTGTGTCCGAGCTGCCAACACAGCGGCACTCCGCTGCTTCCCGCAGGTAATTAAATCCTCCGCAGCACCGTCAAACAGCATGGTAAGTTAGTGCAGCACGAAGCAAGACCGCTGCTCGGTCCCAAGCGCCAGTAGTTAGGGTTCATGTACAAAGTTTCTCGCAATAAACCGGTTCCGAAATTTTTTGAACTCAGCAAGATGATTTCGTTACACCGGTGAACATAGGGCAGCGAATTGGAAAGACATAAACGTAGTATTACAACTGAACCTCCCTTGAACATAGAGGCGGTACAGATGGAACAGTAGCTGGATTTGGACAAGTGTAGTGGGGAGAAACTGACTAAGTTCTTGCAGAAACCGTGAAAACACGGAAACCCCTACTCTGTAATGTTGAATGGGAATTTCAGTTCCACCCTCGTGACAACATTAAGCCACCTCACTAAGTTCCCGTTGTGGTTATGAAATGTGCACCCTCCGTTTGTGTGATGCTCAGTCTTACTGCAGTGACGTTTCGGCACGGTGTTGATCGCAGAACCATTCAGTCTTGCTTTTCCTGCATTATTGTGGTCTCAAAGGTGTGAAGCACTTCGTGCCAAACGACAGTGTTAAAAAAGAAATAAAAAGCACGCGTATTACTTTTCAATTGTCAAGGAAGTGACGTCATCGGGGTCATGGACTCTGAGCATCGTTTTGGAGTAGACAAACAACGGAGGTCTAAATTAGCCGCGGTCTTAATGTAAACTAATTCAGCATTAACATTGACTTTCAGTAACTAAAGCAACTCTGTGCTCCTTATTTTAATCATCACACCATCCCTCGAAAAATTAGTTTCAGATATAAACCGTAACATCTTGTGATGGAATTTGGCAACTTTTTAAAAACCTGATTTATTGAATAAATACGGTGTATTCGCGGCATCATATATTTCATTCACCTGTCGTTTATATGTTAACTATATCTGCATAACATGATACGTATTTCTGTAGAGTCCTTTCTCAGCTTCAAACATTGTCCATTTTCCGTTGCAAACAATGTCACCGGATAAAACATAAGGGACCTTCTTAAGAGCACACTGATCGCTTTGCAGTGCTACGTTGTACATTGTTATCAGTCAGTCAAGTGATCCTACACCACTGACGTAAATCATGGCAATGAAGTAGTGTGTATGCGCGACGCCATTGATTACATGGAATCAACACAATAACATGGACCTACATGGAGGCGTGAGAAAATGGGAGAAAGGAGCTACCGTCTCTGGACATGCCAATGACCATCCCGTGAATGAAGTTACCTGATACGTTAGTGCATCAACGCGAACTGTCCAAGAACAGTGTTGGCAAAAAGATCCTAACTGACAGAATACGGAAACGGATGTTTTACCTTGTCGATGACAGTTGATCTCAACGTGACAAGAGTTTCTGCTTTCAACGAATGCACGTCGATCTCGGCCAGTTTCCGAGAGAACGTTAGGAAAAGAGAACGTTAGGAAAGGAACTCCAAGCGGTGGACATTTGGAGTCGGGTACCTCACAAACGGTATATGAGGCTGTTTTAAGTGTACCAACCAACATATATTGGGCAGTAGCTGACTGATAACGTATAGTGCGGCCTGATTAGTGACGAGTTTGCCTCTCTTGTTTTAGTGATGCAAGACGTACGGCCCAATAGGGCGTTTTGATCTGCAATGTGTAGAGGCCGTAGTGCAGACAGGAAGTGGTTCTGTGTGTTTCAGGGATAATTTTCGTTGTGGACCAACTAATTCACGTTACCATGAACATGAACCACGATGCTGATTTAAACGCTGCGGACGTAATGTTGCCCATTTTTCCTCTACATCTTCAAGATGAGTATGCTGTGCACATTCCAGTCTTAAAAGATGAGAACATCTGTTTCAAATGGCTCTGGGTACTATGGGACTCAACTTCTGAGGTCATCAGTCCCCTAGAACTTCGAACTACTTAAAGGTAACTAACATAAGGACGTCACACGCATCCATGCCCGAGGCAGGATTCGAACCTACGACCGTAGCTGTCGCGCGGTTCCAGACTGTAGCGCCTAGAACCGCTCGGCCACTCCGGCCGACTGAACATCTGTTTCACAGGACTGCACACTACGTTCCTGTTCTGATGAACTCAGGCGCGGTATCGTGCCTTGACTGCGCCGCTAAGTATCCTGATCGTAATTCCACAGAAAATTTTTGGGAATATTTGGAATAGCAGATCTGACATAGCAGTTGACATCCCCGCAATTCAGCATCTCTACCGGATCCGATCTTCAATCAGTTATTTCTGCTGGTTATGGCATACCTGGATAAACTTGTGGACTCTCTTCCTCGCACTACAGAGGCCTTTATCAAGGCTAGAGGCTGTGATACACGGTATTATAGAGATCTGTCTAGGGGAGAGATTATGTTTTTGTACCGTTTGCTTATCTAAGTCAGCAGTAACTGAGTTATTAGAGAATATCAGCTGAGAAACATAAACTTGTGTGGTTAGTCACTGTCAAGACTACTTCTTGCAATTCGGAAAGTCCCTCCCCCTTCATGTGAATTCAACAAACGATAGTGTGTAACATTTCTGTGCACGATTATGCGGGCAACCTGTGACTCTGTTTTTCAGTGCACACGGTAGAGTTTTCAAGACCATGTACAAATTACGGGACGTCGTTTTTGCAAAACGGCACTACAGGAAAAGCATACACTACAATCTGTGTCACTGTGTTTGTTGTTATGTACCGGGAGACTCCACAAACTACTCACTCACAGTTAAAGAATCGATGTGTAAAGAAGCTAAGTTTGAGTGCCATAACTCGAGAACAAGTTCACTCTGTTGAGGTGAAAAGTAACAGCGATTAAAGTTTTCCTTGTGGCGGCCGGTGCGAAACTGCGATAATAACCGGTTTGGTGCGGACGTAATTAATCTTAATGGTGGACGCACGAGGCTCGCGGGAACGTCAAAGTGAAAACCAGGCCGCAATGCCCGCCCGCATTTCTTGGAACTTGACGCTAGCGGCCAGCGTCCGTCCGTCTTGTTTTCATCGCCTGCGGTTCACGGCCACCAGGAGAAAGCGACGGATGACAGGCTGGACCTCGCGTCTCGTGCCGGACAAACGGACACTTCTCAGCGCGCGAGGAGCAAGCTGGCGGAGACCAACATTACACATTACTGGGCAGAGGGGTTAAGATTCCCATCATGGGATCCTCGTTTGGATATATAGTCGTCTGTCGATGAATTTCGACAAACGCTCGCATCATTCCTTCAACAAGAGCACATCTAGTCTTTACAAATTAACACACAACTATTTCCAATGACAACGGCATGACGCTCAATTATAATCTTCCTAATTTTTGTGACTCCTTTCATACAGTGGTGTAGCGCTCTCCATTTCCGATCGTTAGGTACGCAGTATAACCCTTTCTTCACGCTTGAACCTTGTTTTCCTACACACAAAATGTATTTTAACGCAAACTTCTATTCTAACACGAAAAATTATGGTTTGTTAAATAACACAATGGATCAGGTCAATACCCAACGGCTAATTTGTACACGGGTAAAAACTTTGCCTTCAGATGAATTGTCTCGATTATTCGACATACATATTTCCCTCCTACGTTTTACCAACGCAGCCCAAGATCGGAGGAACTGAACTTACAGAAATTCCAGTTTAGAGCTTTATCAGAAGCGTTTACTAACTGCAGTAAATACAAAAATTGTATCCAGCGTAAAATTTTTCTCCCGCTACACAAAGCATTGTGACACTTTTTCACGGATTTTGACAGCTTCATAACATACGGTTTTCACATTAAAGGAGTTCCGTCACTTTCATGACGTTGGTACTAAGCCCTCCTGATACAGTTTTCTCAAGGACGGTTGCAATAAACGGCCGTTTGATGACACCACATTACATGATTTCTTAAGACCACGTAGATTTATGGTTGGTACTGAACCTACCGGTATTCTGTAGTGAAAGTAATCTTATTCTTGCAGATGAACGTTATGTTCATCTATATTTCATCAACTATCATCATTCCTATTACGAACAGATATGCAATCATTTTATGCAGCTGCACAGCAGAAACGCTGGCGAAACTGAACGCAGTGTTGTTGCGAATTCCATGAATTTAGTGATGACGCCAAATGATTGTATGGATAATACGAACAGTCGGTAGCGGTGCGAGGACATGAGCTGTATGATTATTCTTAAAGCTGAAGCAAAACAACTGTCAGATCTAACCGTAGAATGAATTAAAGAGCAGGTGTTCTTTATGACCCATCCTTAGTTTATGAACTGGTTTATCATTTTAAGTAACAAAGTAGCGCAGTAAATGAATAAGTAAATTAATTCTGCAGTTCCATGGCTAAATTAGTTTGGAGTTGCTCTTGGTGATTCCATGGTAAAGTCTCTGGTTCGATCCTTGGTCACTCGTAAGTGTTTTTGGTCGCTTACCACTTCTTTCACCTCTGGAAATGATTTTTAATGTGAAAAATACAGAGTTGAACATCAGTTGAGAGTCCATATCGAGCTGTTGGTCCATGTACGTGTGGGTGGGTGGAAGTCAACGGCATACCACTTCCTGTAGGACCATGCCTTGTAAAGCACAATGGTTTTCAAACCAACCGTAGAGTCTATAACAGCTTTACCTTGGAAAATTAGGTCGAATTCCATTCTAGGCTTTGTCACCACAGTCACTGTGAGCCACTATTATCGCAGTGGACACTTCTAGTAGTAATTTACGTAATGATAGTAATTAATTTTTAATTGCCATAACCTAGCTAGAAAGAAAAGACCTGACGCCCGGCCGCTGATTTGGTTTCGTATTTCTAGCATGACGGCAAGGTAACGTTTTGTATGCACTTTGTATGCATTCTGTTTCAGCGATATGCAACTTAATTTCTGTGTAAGTGATCGGCTATGCTGCAAACCTGGCTGATAATTGCGCAGTCGCAGCGAACAGCGTCCGTAGTGACGAGAAACTATTTTTAGACGTTTGATAAAGGAGAAGCACGCTTGGGATTCAGAAGTTGCAACCTTGAGAACGCAATCTCGTTGAAAGACCGTACGTTTTCTTTAGGTTCGTCTGAAAGGCTGTACAGCCCTTCGCGTGTTCAGTCAGCGTGTGCTAACCGTGGGTGCAAAGTGAGCACTCCAACAGCGGCCGAAAAGATTTGAACTGACACGTGGAGGAGAGACTAACTCGTAGGTTCTGATTGTATGTTGGCAATCTCGATCGGGATATTTACAGATGTGTTACTCAGAGCTCGTTCAACACTGTCACATTTAGTTTCCCTTCAATGCACTAGTGTGAGTTCCAGCTGCAGTTAAAAAAACTTACATCAATGAAATAAGGCTGTGTTTGGTTCATCTCACAAGTAACGTAATCCAGGAAATAGGTGCACCGAAGCAACCGTATAATATGTATATGCAGGGTTATTATTATTAACTTTTAAAAATCCACGAAGCTAATTAGATGACACTGAGAAAAGTTACTTAATAGAAGACACGTGAGGCCGCAAATATCGGGAAATACCCCAAAAATTGACATAAATGTTGATGGTGTGACGTCACCAGATGACGTACCTCGCCGCACGTGCGGCGGCTGGGCTTGTCGATGCTGCCGCACTTACCTCCGCTAGGCTTCCCTGGTTTCGTACGCCTTTTGTGAAAGTGATCTGTTGTAAGCGTAGAAGTTCCAAAATTACTGTCCTAGCTGTAACCAAGCGAAAGCTGTTCTTATTTTGTTCCTTTCCTTTTGTCCCTCCGTTTTTCGTTTACAGATTTTTATTAAAGAACATACAAGTATTGACTGATAGCGATGCAGTTCGCTTGTGACGAGATGTAAGTTTTTGTTGTTCCCTACTTTGCAGTTAACCAGTGAAGACTGCAATGCAAGTGTAAAGTAAAGTAATGAATGTTACCTCCATGTAAATGCAAAACTGTCTAAGGCAGCGCGAACCAATACTGCCTGCCAGACGCAAGACTCGAACCCTGAGCCCAACATGCCAAAGTCGCGCACGACACACCCACGTGAATGCCTTACATGGGTTTGGATATGAGGTGTGGTAACAGATACGCTCCTCCGCAGCACGTGCGGCGAGATACGCCATATGGTAATGTCATATGTTGAACATGTCATCCACTTTTGGGGTACTTTCCGGCGTTTGCGACACCAGGTGCCGCACATTAAATTACCTATGTGAGCGTCGTATACGCCGCTTGAGGGGTTGTTAAACGTTAATAGGAATCTCCTAGGATGGAAATCAATGTCTTGGTCACATTAGCCTATTTTCATAAACTTGTATGTGACCAACGCATTGCTTTCTATAATTTAATCAGTTGCAAGGGTCACCAGTCCTCTGAGCAGGTCTAATCGGCCTCATTTCTCGCAACCTTATACGGTGGCTTGCCGTATGCATGGCCCAGCCAAGTCGTGAGTGTGTACATGTAGAATGTCAGTATGTCTACTTAAGATTGTGAACTTGTCCAATTTAGCTGCCGTGGTTGTTCCTAGAAATGTTTGTGCTTCATGTTTCTTAAGTAATCTTGGAACGAATATTGGAATTCTCTCTCTCTCTCTCTCTCTCCCTCTCTCTCTCTCTCTCTCTCTCTCTCTCTCTCTCTCTCTCTCTCTCTCTCTTTCTCATTGGAAAAATGCGTATCTGGTGAACAATACCCGTGAAGCTACGGCATGAGCTTTTACTAAGAGACTTTATCCGTGGGACGGTTTCACTTTTTAGGGGCCCGTACCTCAGTCGATTAAAACAGAACCCTTACAGGAACGCTTCATTGTCCATCTGCTTGCCCGTCTCTTAAAAATCCTTTTCTCATGAACGGGTGGACTTATGAAGTGGAAATTTATATCACATACTGAAGTACCGTCCCTTGATGGTTTACAAAGCTGAAGCATCCTGAGACAATGCCGTTAAAACATACGGCCATTTCTGTCAATTTTAACACTCGCAATCTCATGCATCAAAACCTGTACGATACTTCCTCTGGGTCTATAATCATGAAATTTGGTAAGAAGGAAGATTTCACAGCACAAGTAAAGGAAAAAATCCGAACATTGTTAATTAGTAATTATATCATACGACAAAAACATTACTTTTATCATTTGTTATCCCATTTCGAACTTGAAATTAAAACAATCGGCAGTTCTGCATTCAGGGTGACTGCGTCGCAGTGGTAAAAGTCAAACATCAGGCAAATAATTGTTTTGTTGCTGATATGACTTGTTTCGGAATTTTCACAGGAGCAACTGCTGCGAATGTTTTTCACATATAACTTGAAACGCCACATCTACGTGGAGCAATCGCTCCTGGATATCTTGTGGATAAATTCCGAACCGCGTCATATAATCAATATTGTTTCCTTGCCTGATGTTTTACTTTTATCATTGTGACCCAATCAGCCTGAATGAAGAACTACAGGTTAATGAGTTCGCTTAGACCTGCGGAGTGACTGGTGACCCTTGTAACGGATTAAATAATGGCCATCTACCTCCTGCCTGACTTTGTGACATGAATGTTATTGCAATAAAAACATTCTCGAAAATCTTGAAATCCTTCAGGCCGATATCTTGCCAGTATCAATGAGACAACAGAACAGGCAAAAATGATCGATCTTCTCGGAATGGACGAACTGTCTATGTACGTAATGAAGTTCGTACGGAACCCTCCGCGCGCGAGTTCTACTCGCACCTGCCCAGTCTTTCACAGAAACGTACCGAAATAATCGGTCTTCCTCCCTCACAACTATTCTTCTAGGTTCATCCCAAATCGTATCGGTTCCTATCCCAAGAGATATAATTGGCCGTACAAACAGCAGTTGAACGGCGTCGCCTGGTGAAACGTTGTTGTGATGCCTCGTGTAAGGAGGAGAAATGCGTACCATCACGTTTCCGACTTTGATAAAGGTCAGAATGTGCCCTATCGCGATGCGGCTTATCGTATCGCGACATTGCTGCTCGTGTTGGTCGAGATCCAATGACTCTTAGCAGAATATGGAATAGGTGGGTTCAGGAGGGTAATTCGGAACACCGTGTTGGATCCCAAAGGCCTCGTATCACTAGCAGTCGACATTACAGGCATCTTATCTGCATGGCTGTAACGGATCGTGCAGCCACGTCTCGATCCCTGAGTCAACAGATGCGGACGTTTTTAAGACAACCATCAGCACGAACAGTTAGACGACGTTTGCAGCAGCGTGGACTATCAGCTCGGAGACCATGGCTGCGGTTACCCTTGACGCTGCATCAGAGACAGGAGCACCTGCGATGGTGAACTCAACGACGAACGTGGGTGCACGAATGGCAAAACGTCATTTTTTCGAATGAATCCAGGTTCTGTTTACAGCATCATGATGGTCGCATCCGTGTTTGGCGACATCGCGGTGAGCGCACATTGGAAGCGTGTATTCGTCGTCGCCATACTGGCGTATAACCCGGCGTTATGGTATGGGGTGCCATTGGTTACACGTCTCGGTCACCTCTGGTTCGCATTGACGGCACTTTGAACAGTGGACGTTACTTTCAGATGTGTTACGACCCGTGGCTATACACCACATTCCATCCCTGCGAAACCCTACATTTTAGCAGGATAATGCACGACCGCGTGTTGCAGGTACTGTACGGGCCTTTCTGGATACAGTAAATGTTCGACTGCTGCCCTGGCCAGCACATTCTCCAGATCTCTCACCAACTGAAAACGTCTGGTCAATGGTGGCCGAGCAACTGACTCGTCACAATACGGCAGTCACTACTCTTGATGAACTGTGGTATCGTGTTGAAGCTGCATGGGCAGCTGTAGCTGTACACGCCATCCAAGCTTTGTTTGACTCAATGCCCAGACGTATCAAGGCCGTTATTACGGCCAGAGGTCGTTGTTCTGGGTACTGATTTCTCTGGATCTATGCACCCAAACTGCGTGAAAATGTAATCACATGTCAGTTCTAGTATATTTGTCCAATAAATACCCGTTTATCATCTGCATTTTTTCTTGGTGTAGCAATTTTAATGGCCAGTATATATATAGTTATTACTGATTCTGTTGTTCGGTAGGAGTTGGTCTAATTTAACGAGATATGGTCACGAAGTTGTATGGCGATACGCCACATCGTGGCGGTGCGTGGTATGTCGTGGCAAGTGCTGATGCCGCGACTGCAGCTGACAGCGTGCACACAGGTCGGCCCAGCAGCTGATGGGCGCAGCGGCGGCGGCAGCGGCGATCGGTGCCAAGGCTAGATGCCAGCCCGCCGCACCCGGCCGGCCGTCGCTTTCGTCAGCCGGAGCGCTGGCCGCAAGCCACCAGCCCCCAGCGCCCAGCTAGCTCTGTAGTGGACGCTGCGGAAGCTCGGTGACTAATCCAGCCGCTCTGCCGCGCTGCCGAACTCACAACCGCCCTGCAATCTCGTCACAATGCCCCACCAGATGATTCACACTGGCGTGTTTACACCACTTCCTCTGAGGTAATCTGGTGGTCATCCAATATTCCACATCCCGTCCCTTCTCCAGCACTCGTCGCTAGCTGTCGTCCGAACAAACTTACATCATTTCCTGGTTTATTAGACACGAAAGTCGATCTTCATGTTGTAGAATGAAGTGAATCATAATAAACTGGCTATTGGCTTCTGTCTCGGGTTCTTCGGCCGACGTTCATCTAACGATTTTACTGTCGTTTCTCCAGCACTAGTGGCTGGCACTGTCAAAGCTTCACCCTCCAGTGCCGGTGGTGAACTGGAGCCGAGCTCGAGGCCGCAGACTGTATGTACCTGGGGGCGCCAACATCCGAGGGCTTCTCCTCGGTCATTTCCGGTGCGGTTCTCCTCTTGCTACCTGCGACGGTTGTTCGCTGCAGTACGGGAAGCCGGGATCCGTTTACCTTAAGGCTTTCCTCTGTCTTGTTGAAACTGTTCGCGTGTTTTGTATTTCTACAGCTTCTCTGAACAAGCGCGTGTGATAGTGCTTGTCTATAGCCAGAACTTCCGTGTCGGCGAATTTTATTACGTGCTCGGTCTCACTCAGTGCGTGCTCTGCCACGGCCGATTTCTCCACCTGCCCCAACCTGCAATGTCGCTTATGTTCTTTGATCCTGGTGTTGATTGATCGTCCAGTCATTCCGACGTAAATTTTTCCGCATGTGCATGGTATACGCTATATTCCCGACATAGCAAGTGGGTCCCTTTTCTCCTTTGCCGATCTAAGACACTCTTTGATCTTCCTTGTCGGTTTGAAAATCGTGTTTACACCATGTTTGTGCAACATACGGCCAATTCTGTCCGTCACTATGGGAATGTATGGCAGAAAGGCCGCACCTGACATTTCTTTTTCTGATTGTTACTTCGCCGAGTGTTTGGCTGTGTTACATTTCTAATATAAATTGTGAAGTACCATTGCTCCTCAGATGACTTTCCAGGTGTCGCATTTCGCGTCTGAGGTCCTGCGGCTCACATATTCGTCCTGCTCGAGTTACGAGCGTATTAATCATGCCTCTTTTCTGGCTCAGGTGGTGATTTGATAGTTTGTGAAGGTATCGGTCCGTGTGTGTCGGTTTTAGATACACGCTGTGTCCCAAGTTTTCACCATCCCTTGTGACCAGCACATCTAGAAATGGCAGTTTTTTGTCCCTATCTACTTCCATGGCAAATTTCATGTTGGCATGGAGGCTGTTCAAGTGTCTTAGGAAGTCACCGAACTGCTCTTCACCATGCCTCCACAAGTGGCCACGAAAGCTTTAGCGATTTTGAATCATAATAGACTGTAGGATGTGAACCAAGGTATTATCATTCACAAATAGGTTTTCGGAAACTTCCTATGACCTTATAACATCACTGAGCGCCAAGCTACGTCAGACACACAATCTATATACTAGCGGTCTTTTTCACTATATAAATTAGTCCTCGACCGCGGTCTCTGTATGTTAAGGCTAACCTTAAGGTATTCTGTAGGGATTTTGATACGATTTTCACTAATAGGTCGACTGATTTACGAGGAAGTTTTGTGTATATAATTTATAAATAGTTAGCGCAATTGAGCTGATCTGCGATGAATTGGGGCCTCCACAGCTGTGTAAACGGTGCCATTGCCACCTAACAGTGAATGGCAGAAGTCCTTGGAATCCACTACACGTATTAGGTGGTCCGAATCAGTGCCAGGTCAGTGCGAGCTACTGCCGATCTTCTAACGACCTGCAATGCGGATAAAGTTTTTCCCTCGTTTTTAATCACAGCTTTACATAATGGCCTGTAAACAAAATTACCACTACGACAGACAGGTGGTTTGACCATAGATACATAGTGCTATATGCGTGAATCTGCAGCAGGTCGATAGTCTTCCTAAAGATAGAAAACTATAACAACACAAAGGGCAACGTCAAGCCTGAGAGAAATCTAGTTAGATATTGCAAAAATAATTACTTTAAATTACACTCTATCTGTGACATACGGAACTGCATGGCCTCTGTAACTCGTGTACAAAATTTATGAAGACAATTTTCCACTTTAGTACAGTTTTAATTATGTCCAAGATGAGATGCTCATCTACTAATTATAAATTATTTTACGTAACATTTGGCATAAGGGCAATGTTTAAATTTTATTTAAAATTTAGTCATAGAAAATAATATACAATTAGTTAATGAGCACCTCATAATAAAACGTGTTGCCGAAACGCATCGTGCCAAACAAAATGGCGTTATCTAAATGTGACTGAATCATAACAGCATATGTTTACTAAAGTACATTTATGAGCAGCCACGCCTCCATCTATGCCCCTCCACATTAAAATAGGGATGCCTGAAACAAATCGAAGAACACAGTATGTCTGCTCTGTCCAAAAACCTCCAATATATTGTTTTGCTAGAATCGGACGCATCCATAGCAATGAGAATCCATAGTTCTGCCATTTGCTTCATCATATGACACCTTTTCCTTTAATCTCTACACAGCTCAGTTGTATGCAACAATAACATGGTAGGAATTAAATACTTCATCAGCACAAAAATAAGTAACATACAGCAAATTATTCGATAGATATATTGACGTTACTCCACTCTAGACACTTTGTGACAAAGTGAATGGTTGCGCGTTCAAAGTTAGTGTCTTCGGGACGCTGAGAAACGTCGTCAAATGCTCCATTTTTTTTCACTTTAGCCAGCTCCCTATTATTTACAGATATTCTGGGATAATACGAAAGAAATGTATACCCTGAGCACGGAGGCGACTGCCACGAGCAGCAAAGCTACGCTTTCTGATTAGCGCAGAACTCTTCCGTTGACTTTTGATATCTCGCACGCAAGACACGATAATGAGGTACGTCAAAATACAGCACATCCTCCACTAGGCACCATTTGGTACCGTATACTTGTACACGAATCATAAAACTGAGATGAAATCTTTGAGAATCGTAAGAGCCGTAAGCATTCTTCAAAGGAAAATGCTTTTTCTCACAGTTTGATTCCATACGTAAATGAAATTTCTCATATATTTGTATACAACGCTTTAAAAATACGTAGGTACACGCTTCTTGGAAAATTACCGTCTAGAAGTTTACCCTAAAGAACGACGTGATTACGGGATAAACCAAAGGAAATAAGGACTCGCTGGCAGTAAGAGTGGTACAGGATATGAAAATACTGTCGAGAATGTAACACAAGACACTAAAAAGTTAATTAAGTCAAGTCAAGTCTTCTTTCGTTTGCTCAGTGTATCCTATGAATTACACAGTAATGTATTCAGACACGCAGAGCATAAGATGAAGCATCCTTGACTGAGGCGGGGCTCTAAGGCGCAACATCTGTTTTACGAGTCGATGGCGAACAACTACGGAAATCGCCTAAAAAAGACGACATTAGAACGAGTATGAACGGAGAAGTCTCGGTCAATCATCAGAATTAAATAGAGGAGGAGGAATAACTTGTGACGCAATACCTTTTCAACAAATCGTAATATTGTACGGACCATGTTGAGTGGCTTAGGCCAGTGGGTCATACACGATTAATGCAAAATAAAATATCGGAAAACCCAACACACTTTGTGACGCAGTCACAGCACCTCAGCAACCCGCTATATATGTCTCCTACGTAACGGCTGCCTTAGTGCAAAACTCATTTTCCTTCATTTAGATTCCACTCTGTATCACTGAGCGTACATCCAAAGTAAAAACGGCTACATCTGAACAATGCGGTTGCTAGCTAAATGTTGTTTTCCGAGAACGAAAAATGGGATGGAAAAATCTACCGTTTAAGTCCTCTATACAAATGCGGCCTCATAGCCTATGCAAACAATGCACGAATATACACACATAAAAAATGCTTTGCATCACCTCGATTCCGAGAGTTCTGGAACATGTACAGAAAACTGGAATAGAGATAAATATAAACAGCATTTCTGCCCTTTTTATTGCTCATGATAACCACACATTGCATGTTGTCCCACCATACAGCGAAATCTTCAGAGGTGGTGGTCCAGATTGCTGTACACACCGGTATCTCTAATACCCAGCAGCACGTCTTCTTGCATTGATGCATGCCAGTATTCGTAGTGGCATACTATCCACAAGTTCATCAAGGCACTCTTGGTCCAGATTGTCCAACTCCTCAACGGCGATTCGGCGTAGATCTCTGAGTGGTTGCTGGGTCACGTCGTCCATAAACAGTCCTTTTCAATTCATCCGAGGCATATTCGATAGGCTTCGTGTCTGGAGAACGTGCTGACAACTCTAGTCGAGCGATGTCGTTATCCTGAAGGAAGTCATTCACAAGATGTGCATCATGGGGGCGCGAATTGTCGTCCATTAAGACAAATGCCTCGCCAATATGCTAGCGATATGGTTGCACTATCATCGGTCGGAGGATGGCATTCACGTATCGTACAGCCGTTACGGCGCCTTCCATGACCACCAGCGGCGTACGTCGGCCTCACGTAACGCCACCTCAAAACAGTCGAGAACCTCCACCTTGCTGCACTCGCTGGTCAGTGTGTCTAAGTCGTTCAGCCTGACCAGATTTTCTCCAAACACGTCTCCGACGATTGTCTGGTTGAAGGCATATGCGACACTCATCAGTGAAGAGAACGTGACACCAATGCTTAGCGATCCATTAGGCATGCTGTTGGACCCATCTGCACCGCGCTGCATGGTGCCGTGGTTGCAAAGATGGACCTCGCCATGGACATCGGGAGCGAAACTGCGCATCATGCAGTCTATAGCGCACAGTTTGAGTAGTAACACAACGTCCTGTGGTTCTGCGAAAAGCATTATTCAACATGGTGGCGTTGCTGTCAGGGTTCCTCAGAGCCATAATACGTAGGTAGCAGTCATCCACTGCACTAGTAGCCCTTCGGCGGCCTGAGTGAGGCATGTCATCGACAGTTCCTGTCTGTCTGTCTGTCTGTATCTCCTGCATGTCAGAACAACATCGCTTTGGTTCACCCCGAGACGCCTGGACACTTTCCTTGTTGAGAGCCCTTCCTGGCACAAAGTAACAATGCGGACGCGATCGAACTGCGGTATTGACTGTCTAGGCACGGTTAAACTACGGACAATACGAGTAATATACCTCCCTGGTGGAATGACTGGAACTGATTGGTTGTCGGACATCCTTCGTCTAATAGGCGCTGCTCTTACATCGTTGTTTACATCTTTGGGCGGGTTTAGTGACATCTCTGAACACTCAAAGGGACTGTGTCTGTGAACAATCTCCTTACGTCTATCTTCAGGAGCTCTGGGTACCGGGGTGATGTAAATTTTTTTTTAATGTATATATAAAGCTATAAACCATTGCTGGTAATCCACTAGATTGACGTGCGGAAAGAACACACAATGTTCACTACTGGAAGCCTCTGAGACACTCATAGCTCCCGAATCAGTGTGTGTGGCAACAGTCGGAGCGCTTACCCGTACTCTAGAAACTGATAGCAAACTGTCACTAAATTAAATCAGCTCAGCTGATTGCCGCCAGCCTTTTTGAGTAGGATTCCACACTATCTTGTTACAAGCGGGTACATCAAAGGGCAACAGTCTGACGAATGCCGCAGCTATCGCCGCAGATCTTCGCACATGTACTCGGTTTTGTTTACTAGGTCCAACATTATCGCGAGCAAAGGGAGCGAAGTCCGCGCGGCGCTGCCGGGGTAGCGTCCTGCCGCTCTGTTGCTAGGAGACGGCGACCAGCTGTTCGCCTCGGGCCGGGCGTGCTTGGCGGGCAGCCCTCCGACCAGCGGCCAGGCATTACGTAACCGCTTGCACCAGGTCACTGCCCGTGCCTTGCAGCAATCTGCCACTGGCGGAGCGCGTCGTTCTTGCTCGTTTGGCTTCCACAGACTGTGCCAAGGATCGAAGTGCTCTATTGTGTGGCGGCGGAGTACAACTGCAGATGGGGCCTTGCAACGTAAACCTTACTGGCGATTTGAATTACAACGTACGCTTCATGAATTGGAAAGAACAATATTTCAGACTAATTGGAGCTGTCGGCGATTGTTCGAATACTTGTTTTTAGAAGTTTCCTTTCCGGCATAATTACACAAAGATTCAACACAATGTTACGGTTTTCGGCCATCACAGCGGTAGAATTGAACTGCCGCATCCCTCTTGAGATATAAAGATTATCTTAAGAGGGATGAGCACTGTCTATTTATAATTTTATTGCTATACTCAACCGATGTTTCATTATAACCTGAAGTTAATAGCTTTAAGAAAATTATTGATAAGTTCAAAGCTTTATCATAAACTGTCATTTTCAAAAATCCTCAAAGGAATTAATACTTAGGAAAAACAATTTATTAAAATTGATCTAAGATCGGAAAACAGAAATTACATAGAGAATGTTTTGACCCATAGAACATGTTGGAACCTTCGAGAACAGTTAACATGGTTTAATATACTTATTTGCGATAGTTATTTATTCCATGAACTGCTTTTCGAATCTTTGCAAACTCATCTTCAGATTCAGCAAATCGTAACAGTGGTTGTTGGTTCTGTGATAAAAAGATAGAACATACTTTGATGTTCTTATCTGCGACGAGTACCCAGCATTACGCGTTGAAATAGTCAAGAACCTCTTGTGCACCATCTGAACATGAGCTTGCAAAGGTTCGAAAAACAGTTCATGCAATAACTCACTATTTCAAAACAGTGGTTAAGTTCCCGTATTTATGTCGAATAAAAAGTCACGGGTTCTTAAACATCCGTGTTGGATAAGATTAATCTACCTTCGTTTGTATTATCCTTGATCGGCACCAGTTGCGTCAGACTCGTTTTGCTGTTGAAAAGGTTAACACATGTGAAGCTTTCTGGAGGTGCGGGTTCAGATAGACAATGAAACTGTTGAAGTATTTTTGTTAATTCTGGACCTATGTTCTTTCTTGAGGTAGTGAAATGTGTTGGTGACTGTGGAATGTTTTACACTGAATGAGATTAAATCATGTACTTTGAAAACAAGAACCATTGCTTCAAGCTTGGCTTAAAATTCCACGCCTCTATCGGTGGAACTGAAACTACGCGGACCCCTAGACACTGACGCTGTTTGCAAGTTAAATAAACTACTTTTTTATAAAATACGATAATGTTTATTACAGAATGAAAATACGTTGCATTTCAGTGCTGCTCACTCACATGAACTGTCAGCGAAAATAAAAAATCTCTACGAATGCTATTAAGAGGACCATTACAACGTACCTTAGACAACAAAGACATTTCAAACGGAATCCAAGCTAGGAGTGTGAAAGTAATCGGCTGGAAATCGGCCTGTGTGCTTCTAAGGCATCATACCGGCATTTGCCGTTGGTGATTTAAAGAAATCTCGGGAATGTAAATCTGGCTGTCCCCGACGGGAGTCGAAGCTCCCTCCTACCGAACGTAAGTCCAGTGGCTTACCATTGCACGGTAATAATAGTAATGGAGATCGGCCGTGATCTCTCTGAAAGTAGTATTCGCAAGTGCCTGAACTGGTTTATAGAAAGCTCTGAATTGTTACATCAGGAGTCTCGAGGACCCTTTGAATTCCACCCCGACCGAATAAAAACTACTATGCAACTAAGTTCTATTTGTGCAACGACCAGTTCCTCTAAAAGAAAAATCATTTTAATTCGCCTCCAGCGAACAGGGTAATGATAGCTAAAATGGGAGAGGTAGTCTTTTGGGGATGTACTTTGATCATCAATGTAAAATTGGCAACACAGCTGAGATCTCGTAATGTGAAAAATCTCGATAGTGCAACGTGAGTACGAAGCTGCCATAAACTTACGGTTAATTAGTCTTGCGAGAAAGCCGGCCGCGGTGGTCTCGCGGTTCTAGGCGGGCAGTCCGGGACCGTGCGACTGCTACGGTCGCAGGTTCTAATCCTGCCTGGGGCATGGATGTGTGTGATGTCCTTAGGTTAGATAGGTTTAAGTAGTTCTAAGTTCTAGGGGACTAATGACCACAGCAGTTGAGTCCCATAGTGCTCAGAGCCATTTTTTTCTTGAGAGAAACGTAATTTCTGGCGTCCTTCTTTTCCCCTTCTTCAAATATATAGAACAAATTTAATATTTACATAAACCAGTGCTGGATCTCTTAAAGCGAAAAGTTTACTTTCTTGTAGTGTAAGAGACCAATTGTTAACCTTCCCAGTTTTGACTAGACATTCTGTCAACGTACCATTTTAGGCATTGCGCTATATGAACAAGTAAAGTGACACGGTCGTGCCGACTCGTAAGTACTGTTGTTCCCAGCACTTGAGGTAACATACAATCGACTGTGTACAGGGGGTGATTAACGTCGTTTATCTGTTTACCCGCCTTAGGTCATGCAACGTCTCGGCCAAAGAAGTGAAATCCTGCCAAGGCGTATTGTTTCTCCATTGTGACCGTTACGTGTGTTTATGACGCTCTTTCGTTATCGCAGAGGAATTTCTAACTGTTCACTGGTGGTTGCCACATACTACGCGTTGTCTCGCAGTCGGCTGGTGAAAGACCAAACTGTCAGCGTAATGTGGCACCAAACGCAGACTTCCGTTACTTGTAGAATGCAGCTCTCAAACTATTGTTTCAGGAACCGACATATACATTGGAGATCATAGTATCGCCGTCAGCTGCAAGAGCTGCAAGAACTGCAAGTAGGGTCTGGTAGTTCACTGACTGAAGCACAATGTCGTTCTGACAGCAGACTGACGTGTGTTTTCAGCAGTTAGCCCAGACGTGATTACGATGAGTCCACAGCGCCTCGTGGGCTAACAGGCAACAAAGCAAACTTTGTGGTAGCCCGCCACGTTATCGACTGCTTGCTAATGGAGGGCGAATTGGAGCAGCGTCATCTTTCTTGTTAATGTCTGCGTACTTTACTCTTAGCAAAGGTTTAACATGTATGCAGAAGTTGTACTGATTTCCGAAAGATGTGATATTTACATTCCCTGGCATATCATTTCTCACTTTCGTTTTAAAAAATGTCACACAACAGATCTGCAATACAGTTACTGTAAATCAAAATGGTTCAAATGGCTCTGAGCACTAGGAGACCCAACTGCTGTGGTCATTAGTCCCCTAGAACTTAGAACGACTTAAACCTAACTAACCTAAGGACATCACACACACACATCCATGCCCGAGGCAGGATTCGAACCTGCGACCGTAGCGGTCGCACGGTTCCGGACTGCGCGCCTAGAACCGCGAGACCACCGCGGCCGGCTACTGTAAATCACATAACTTTTTTTATGCTTCACCAGTGAAGTAAAGAGTTTCTGACTAACAGCCGATTATCGATTTATAAGTGCGGTAGGCTAAAGGCGAAAGATGAAAATAGTATTTGTAAAACGCGATTTTATTAAGACATACTATTGAAAAACACGTGATACTTGCCTTGCCTAAGGTAAAGTAGTTCTCCACCTGAAAGTGCTTTTACTCAGAATCGTCATATTGGAGGTAGTATGCCTTGCATTCCACTGAGCTTTGAACCGACACACACACACACACACACACACACACACACACACACACACACACACACACACACACACACACACACACACAGTCAATTATAGGAGACCTGTAGTTTCAACCGCGTTCTGAACTACGGTGCAACTTGGAATTTTTCGCACACACACACTAGTCATTACAAGAGGTAAAAGAAACCGCAAATTAAAGAAGAAACCCTAAACCGAATGGATACTGAACCCGGGACCTTTGGATTTTTAGTCTGGTACTTGGCTACTAGTTTACCTCTTTTCCTTGTAGCTGTCTATTTCTTAGTCATTTTTCGGAGCAGTCTTACGCGGACACCACTCAGATTTCACCTACAAAAATTCCACACTTTTTTAAATAGAGGGTGGCCAATCCGCTGCCTGACAACGAGCTGAGCTACGGTGCTGACTCCCAAGCCGCATGCGTCTGTTGACGATGGCAATAAAATTGCGACGTCGTCTCTAATCTGGCGCCAGTCTTATAATGACTTCATTAAGCATATTACTTCATTGATCATACATCGATGGTGTCTGCATAATAAAGACAAGAACGAAGGGAGAAAGGAATTAA
Source organism: Schistocerca gregaria (assembly GCF_023897955.1). Classification (NCBI taxonomy): domain Eukaryota; kingdom Metazoa; phylum Arthropoda; class Insecta; order Orthoptera; family Acrididae; genus Schistocerca; species Schistocerca gregaria. Next base: position 776,404,805 of record NC_064920.1, read on the forward strand.
TATATCGCTGTCAGCCTATTTTTTCTCGATTTCTTTCCATTCCTTACTACTAAAGATAGAGCAGGGTATTCCAGGCACGGCTCGTTGGGCAGTCAGAAATTTTACGGCGAAGTACCAGGCTAGATAGTGGGAAGTAGAAAATCTCAGTTGGGGGATATTTCGGAAGGGATTTCCAATTCTGGCATTTTCTTTACAACCAAGGAATATCTCTCGAAAAAACTTGGTCGCAAATAGAGGACCAGAACCACTTTTAATTCTGGGACTATAGATCCCAGATAAAAATGTAAAGTGCAGATGTATACTTCGTAAAGCTGATGGCTTCCTTGACATTTAAAATCTATCTGACGTGATAGGACTGATGACGTGCGGCCGAATGAGTTCATAGAGCTTTATGCCGTTATCACCGACAAAGAAAACGAGAAAGAAAGGAAGGTTGCGATTTGTTGTGCTACGGACAAGGGCAGTCTAAGTGGATCAATTTCTCACTGAGACAAAGGTCCCCATTGCTCCAGACCGAGGCTTGATTAGTCTGTATCTATGCTACATCAGGAAGTACGTCCACATCGAAAAATAGATATCTCTCTTTTACTGGGCCGAAAGATCGTGGACTTTAAACCACTTAGCGTGGGTTGAAGCCAGAGTGAATTTTATCAATATATATCACCACGCAATCACACACACGCCTGAAGCTGCGTCGCTGTGTGTTAAATTAGTATCAATTGCTGAAGCTGCGAATAAAGACTTTCAACTACTGCGAAATCTCTATCAGTCGTAATGCCTCTAAAATTCTTTCCGTGTCAATGTTAACCCATTTATGCACGCTTTCCGCCTTCAGCAATGTCGTATCTGGTCGTCACTCAAGAGACTGTAGTGTCATCTTCAGCCACTGAAAAAGATCACACACTTCTGTGCACAGGAAGAGATACGGGTATATTGCCCTTGAAGACACAGACGATGACGTGGATAGCGGTAAAGCGAGACAAGGGATGCAGCGATTGAAGATGGGGGAGCTGAGGAAGGGGCCACCTTCCAGAAGCGCAGTCGCGTCTTATCAGTAGCGGTCAGGGGTCTCGCAAACAAGGCGTCGTTCCCCACCGTGGTTTGGTCGCCGAGGCAGCGGCGTACAGCTGACACTGCCGACAAACGATGTCGATTTAAGACTGACTACGTGGGAGATTGTGTACTCGGCCCAGAGTCTCGAACTGTCTTGTCTATCGGCAGTCATGCTGATCGGCTAGGTCTGGAACCTCCTATTGCAGGTTTCTTCCGAATACAGCCTTCTACAGTTGCTAGATTTTTCTAATTATTCTCCCCTACTGCTCTTCCTTGTGCCATGTTTCTACTTCCCTCTCCTACCGCCATCCGCCACCCCCACATGCAGTCTCCATGTACTGCCGAGTTACCGAAGTGATTGGTTACACTGGACTCGCATTCGGAAGGAGCAGGCCTCAAAGCCCCAACCCACAATCCTGTGGTTTCCCTGAATGGACTGTAACGAATATCAAGACTCTTCCTTTGAGGAGGACACAACAAAGTTCTCTCCATTCTCATCCAATAAAAGCACATCATCTGTCTCCGGCGAAGTTATCGTCGACGGGTTGTTAAACACAATCACCCTTTCTTTACAATTATCACAGGTTTTTTAACCTCTAATACAACTAGGGATAGGACGGAGGTGGCCAAATTTCAATATTAACACACCTCTGTATAAAATTTGTGACGTTTCACAGAATTTACATAAAATACCGTTGACTGGCAAAAGCAGCAGCTAGAACACAAGGATCTAGTTCTGGTAAGTCGCGGGCCTTCTTTTCCTTGGACTACAGAAATAAGGTACGGCGATGTACAGCATTTACACAACACGCTTTCTGCAGATCGTTGTAAGCTTGTAACCCTGTATGCCGTAAAAAAAGTCATTAGTATCATGTCGTTGTCTTTTCTGGCGAACTGACATATTATAAAGTTCTTGGGGTCGTCACTAACAGCTGGAAACGCCAGGACATTATGTTAGAAGCCATTCGTGTATTTCAGCTTTACTTCTGTTTTATGGTCTGAAAAGTTCAATGAAAATAGCATAAAAGAATTTGGATTTCGACTGAACAGAATGACATGACAACGCTATAGTCTATTGATGGTAACGTAAAATAACTTTATTTCCAAATGCTCAAGCATCAAGTAAAATGAAGCGGAGGAAAAATAGTCGATCATGTGCATCCCGATCAAGCCTCATAGGTCACCAACATCTAGCGCAGCAGTAAGTTGGCTGGTTTCGAGCTGCGCTGGTGATTACAGTTCTGTACGTGACATTGTTGACCCAGTTGCCTTCTTCAGGTTTAACACGAGGCCCTCCTGTGTATTAATGTTGCCAGGACTGCGATTCTCCGTGAGGTATCGTTGGTGTCACACCCCAAGCGTTCTTCAAGAAAAAAAAATGGCGGGCCAGATACAATGGAAGCTCCTGGATTCTACCTCCGGTAAAAATAGCGGTACAGCGTTCAAGCACACTCACGTTGAGCGAGTCATCGACCGCACTGTTTTACATACACATACAGGGCAGTCAAATGAAAACGAAACAGGTGGAAAAAAGTAATTCAACCGTGTATTATTTCAAAATTTATCGCTATTACTGTCTATTACGATCTATTGACACGTAATCAGCATGGCTTCAGAAAACATCGCTCTTGTGCAACGCAGCTAGCTCTTTATTCGCACGAAGTAATGGCCGCTATCGACAGGGGATCTCAAGTTGATTCCGTATTTCTAGATTTCCGGAAAGCTTTTGACACCGTTCCTCACAAGCGACTTCTAATCACGCTGCGGAGCTATGGGGTATCGTCTCAGTTGTGCGACTGGATTCGTGATTTCCTGTCAGGAAGGTCGCAGTTCGTAGTAAAAATGACCTGGGTGACAATCTGAGCAGTTCTCTTAGGTTGTTCGCAGATGATGCTGTAATTTACCGTCTAGTAAGGTCATCCGAAGACCAGTATCAGCTGCAAAGCGACTTAGAAATGATTGCTGTATGGTGTGTCAGGTGGCAGTTGACACTAAATAACGAAAAGTGTGAGATGATCCACATGAGTTCCAAAAGAAATCCGTTGGAATTCGATTACTCGATAAATAGTACAATTCTCAAGGCTGTCAATTCAACTAAGTACCTGGGTGTTAAAATTACCAACAACTTCAGTTGGAAGGACCACATAGATAATATTGTCGGGAAGGCGAGCCAAAGGTTGCGTTTCATTGGCAGGACACTTAGAAGATGCAACAAGTCCACTAAAGAGACAGCTTACACTACACTCGTTCGTCCTCTGTTAGAATATTGCTGCGCGGTGTGGGATCCTTACCAGGTGGGATTGACGGAGGACATCGAGAGGGTGCAAAGAAGGGCAGCTCGTTTTGTATTATCGCGTTATAGAGGAGAGAGTGTGGCAGATATGATACACGAGTTGGGATGGAAGTCATTACAGCATAGACGTTTTTCGTCGCGGCGAGAGCTTTTTACGAAATTTCAGTCACCAACTTTCTCTTCCGAATGCGAAAATATTTTGTTGAGCCCAACCTACATAGGTAGGAATGATCATCAAAATAAAATAAGAGAAATCAGAGCTCGAACAGAAAGGTTTAGGTGTTCGTTTTTCCCGCTCGCTGTTCGGGAGTGGAATAGTAGAGAGATAGCATGATTGTGGTTCGATGAACCCTCTGCCAAGCACTTAAATGTGAATTGCAGAGTAGTCATGTAGATGTAGATGTAGATGTACTACATTTATCTCAATGTGAGAGAGGTCGGTCAGTTCCTCCGTGAGAAAAACGTTCGTGGTTGCCTATGGAACCATGATCGTACCCAGCAGTGCAGGAAATGTATGGGGAAGGGATCGGGACCGTACGGAGGATGTGTGAGGTCGTTCCAGCGGAACTTCTGCAGCATAGACGAAACAATTCTGGCAACACGTGGGTGAGCGTTAGCCTGCAACAGAATGATACGGTCCGCCGACATGTTGCCAAGGTTGATTCGAGAGTGCTGCAAAAATTTCGCTGGGAAGTCCTTACACGTCCTCCATTCAGCCCCGATCTCTCCCAACGCTACTTCCATATTTTTTGGAGCCTTGAAGTTAGAAAATGGTAGCCGTCAATTTGCTTCGGAATAAGTGCAGCACGCCTGGGTACAATCATCGTTCTGTAAGCAAACGTAAACATTTTCCCACTAAGGCACTGGCCATCTTGCCTCATATGTGATAAATGTAGTAACAGTTACGATGATAACTTTTGAAATAATAAACAGTTTGGTTCCTCTTTTTCATCTGTCTCGTTTTCATTTGATTGCCCCTTATCAAACACACATTAGGCTTGCATATTTTTTATCTGGACAATATTATGTCACCTGTAAATTAAACAGTTCCAATCCACCAGTGCTGACCAAGCTATTTTGGTGATTTCTTTTGATTACAAGGGAAATACTGTCCCACATATTGCCATTTGTGAACTCGCTGTCGCAATTCGTGTTGCTGAAATGACCACGGCTCTCAATCGACAAATTTCATAGCCCCCTCCCCTTCTGCACCATTTTCGGGTGGGGAACAAAAATTAACACACGATCGTCAAAATACCGAGAAAGAGGGCAAAAGTAATCTCTCTAACAGGGTTAGAAACCCATAAATTTATGAAACAGTCGCGTCGACCAAACTCGGGAAATCGCTGTGGTTTTCTGTCAACAAGAGATTCAAGACTAGGTGGAAAAAATCCAGAATTAATGTATTAAACGAAAGAACTTCTGAAGCAAATGCGTAGACAAATAAATAGCTGCATTTTAGGGAATTTTAGTAATTTACTTGTTTATCCAATAGAACTGAAAAAGTAGGAAACAGGCGTCCTGCGATTATGTGCTACATCTAGCAAAACTGTAATTTTCTAATCTAAACAGGTTATTATATAGTTAAACAAAACAAGAGCTGAGAATTATCGGATAAAGGTTTCTGAAAAACATTAAAACTTCGGGGAAACGACATGTAGTATGAACTAGCTTATTTTCCGTAATCAGCCACTTCGATTATTACCACAGCGGGTGTCATTTTTACGTTCAAGGATCCGATTAGTTCATCAGAATTAATGAACGGTGTGAACTGAAACTAAACAGATACTAAGTTGAAGGACGTAGAAGCTCTGATGAAACCTACCTTAACGCTTTTGTAATTACAGCCTGGACTCTCGTTTCTTGTTCAAACGTTGATAAACGCAATTCTGACGAAACTACTTCACAAATTTTACAATCTCATTTGATTTAGGTCTTGGGCAAACAAAGCCATTTCAGTTTATTACACTAACTGTGAGTGCAAAGCCCCATGATAGGAAGTAAGTGGTACTTCTGCATTTTTTTTCTTCGAAAGACTGATTTTTGTGAAACGCTAGCGATGCTTGTGTGTTTTAATAAACATGATGGGAAATGAAATTCCAGTCGTTGAACGGACCACGAAAGGTGGCGAACTAAGTAGGTAGGTCAGCTGGGCTAACGAGGGATACGGCGCGGTTTGTGGCCGCAGAGGTCGGCTTTAACGGCGAGCAGTAAAAGCGTGACTCAGGCGGCTCGCCGCGAAGAGGAAGAGCGTTTGCCCGCCGCCCGCGCCACGGACGCCGTGTCACTCCGGCTGGGAACTTCCTGCTCTGTCCCCTGCGGCGGCATTCTTTGCAGCCCGTGACAGCTCCTAGCGCTTGACTCACTCATTGTCCCAAAGTCCACGTGCCGATGATGTAATGTGGCTTTGCTAATAGCGTCCAGTTCGGTACATTCTTCCTTTGTTGCGTGTAACTGCACTTCAAGAATCGTTAAATAAATGCTGCCAGAGTAAGCACTCATCCTACACATCATCGCACGCTAGCTGTACGGACCTCAGTATTACTCGCATGAACATTGCGAAAACGCACTTCATCGCATCGCCGTATCTGAAATTCGCACTAAGGATTTTCTCTCATCGAAGAATGTTGCAGTAACTGCGGCTTTCTAATTCTCTCTCTCTCCTCCTCTCCCCCCCTTAACATGGCCAAATAATGCCGCACAAATTTCATGATGTTGGTCATTATTTTCGAAGGGGAATTTTATTTGCTGGTCCATGGTTTGATGAAATATTTAATTTATTAATTTATATTTCTCTCTTTGCAACTAGTGTCTTCGTCGAAGCCTCATTCACAGGGCAATACAAATGTAGCTGAGAAATTTCTATTAAAAAAACACACTACCAATCTTGAGACAAAGAAATATCGGGCTAAGAACAGAACAGCAAAACTTCCTAGCAGATTAAAACTGTGTGCCGGACCGAGACTCGAACTCGCGACCTTTGCCTTTCGCGGCAATTGCTCTACCATTTTTTTTTCTCTCATTTTGTTCTATACTGTTCGTTGAATTTGTTCGGGGCGGACGTCCGATGACACCCGTTCAGGTTGTTCGTTGATTCGTCAGGATGGCCGGACGCGGGATTGAACCGTCCTTCCGAATGCGAGTCCAGTGTGCTAACAACTGCGCCACCTCGCTCGGCATCTGAGCTACCCAAGCACGACTCACGCCCCGTCCTCACAGCTTTATTTCTGCCAGTACCTCGAGTCCTACTTTCCAAACCGTGAGGACGGGGCGTGAATCGCGCTTGGGTAGCTCAGATGGTAGAGCACTTGCCCGCAAAAGGCAAAGGTCCCGAGCTCGAGTCCCTGTCCGGCACACAGTTTTAATCTGCCAGGAAGTTTCACATCAGCGCACACTCCGCTGCACAGTGAAAAATCTCATTCAGGACAGCAAATTCTTCCCGTCACCCTGAAGCACTACAACATTTCTGGAGGAAATGAAGCCTATCTCGAAAACCAGTGAGGGTTCATGAAAGACAACTCCCATGAAGCTCACTTTTTTAAATACAAACTATGTTTTAGATACTGGTATGCATGTAGGGTCAGTCTTCCTAGACTTTTAAAATGCTTTAGACACTGGATACAAAACTGTCGATTGATTACCAAAATAGATTCTCACCAAGCATGGTTGTAGCTATGGCTTCTTTTATTTGTTAGAATGAAGTAAGTTATACGAGAAGGCCAGTCTTAAAGAGAGATAATGAGGTGGCGTAGTGGCTAAGACGAGATTCACATTGGAGAGGAGCGGGCTTTAAAATCTTCTTTGAGCCAGTCAGATTTAAGTTCAAATAGTTTAGTTTGCTTAGGTATACTAACGCAAATGCCGCGATAGTTCCTTCGAAAATACGTCCCATATGTCAATTGATTGTTCGTTTCCTATGCAATTGTTTGCAGGAATGCTTGGTCGATGAAGGACTATAAGAAAATGCGTAAAGACTTGCATGATACTTTCGATTGCTGTACGAAAGGGTAATACCTTTTACATGTATATACGGGGAAAAAATTATCATGAACGAAAGAACCGTATGGTATCCGGTTACAACTATTGTCAGATCTCTTACGTATCACCTGATAAAGCGAACCATACACGCGGCACTAGCAGAAACTACACTGGTGTGCACATGATGTGACACTGCTAAGTAACATAAATCGATGAAACTTCGGCCATACGTACGAATAAGTGCTACAGAAGTGTACAGTACAGAACGTAACTGAAAGAAATACTCAATGAGCCAAACAGAAATTGCACATTTATTCAAAGACAATAATTCGACTGAAGGAATCGCGATTTATGACAGTCTCTCGGACATTGCATAAAGTGCGGCATGGTTCTTAACAGGGTGTTTGATCGTCAAGGGCGACAATGCATGCTTCGTAACGAGCTCGCATGCTGCCCGCAACGTTTGTTCGAAGTGGTAAAGCGTTCCATCCCTCCTCCAGCGCGGTTGACGACGAGTACAGTGTCACAACAATGTTGACCGGTACGTGTATCATGTTCAAAGCTTTGGAGGTCTGTACGCCCATGCAACATTATGCCACTTGGACCACCAAAATGATCGTCATAGATAATGTTTCTGGTTGCATTGCGCGATATCACCTCTCACTACATGATGCTAGGTGCAGCGCAGTTGTGGACGACAATGCGCGACCGCATCGAACAGAGCAGGTGGAGGAGCTCAAGGACCAAGACGATATTCAGCGAACGGACTGCCATGCCCAGTCGCCCAACTTAAATCACATCGAAAACTTTTGGAATGCGTTTGGGAGATGCACATCCATATGAACCAACATCTACCCAGCAGTTAACCATGTTGCTGGAGGTATGGAACTCCTTACCCTAATAACTCGTGTACAGCCTTGTGGCCAGCATGAGAGCCCGTTGTACAACATGCATTTTCGTCCTTGGTGATGGCATATCCTATTAAAAATTACCAAAAACTTTGTAATGTCTACTGGACCATCAATCGCGGTGACTTCAGTGTAATTATTGTCTTTCAATGAAAACTTCATTTCTGTTAGTCTCATTTCGTATTTCTTCCCGTTACGTTCTGTACTACACTGTAGCAGTTTTTCCTGTGTGTCAGTTTCATCGAGATGAGTTACTTAGTTGTGAAACATCGTTCGAAAGCTACTGTGGTTCTTGAATTTTGCATGACAGTGCACGAGGGGCGTTTGAAAAGTCCGCGCAAAGGTAAAAACTACTTACGTGTTTGAGGTAAATCTTTTTTATTTTTCGACATAGTCTCCTTTTAGACTTATACACTTCGTACAACGCTGTTCTAATTTGTTGATCCCTTCCGAACAATAGGAATTATCCAAGTCTGCAAAATAGCTATTAATTGCTGCAATCACTTCCTCGTTTGAATAAAATCTTTGTCCCACCAGCCATTTCTTCAAATTTGGGAACAAATAACAGTCCGAGGAAGCAAAATCTGAAGAATAGGGGGATGTGAATAGTTTGAATCCTATTTCCAATAACTTTGCGACCACAACTGCTGAGGTATGTGCTGGTGCATTGTTGTGATGCAAAAGGACTTTTTTGCGGTCCAATCGCCGGCGTTTCTCTTGCTGCTCGGTTTTTAAATCGTCCAATAACGATGAATAATATGCACCTGTAATAGTTTTACCCTTTTCGAGATAGTCGATGAGGGTTATTCCTTGCGAAACATAAAGGACAGTCGCCATAACCTTTCCAGCCGAAGGAATGGTCTTCGCCTTTTTTGGTGCAGATTGTCCCTTGGTAACCCATTGTTTAGATTGTTGTTTGGTCTCAGGAGTATAGTAATGTATCCATGTTTCATCCACAGTGACGAAACGACGCTTAAAATCCTGTTGATTCTTCCTGAACAGCTGCAAACCATCCTTGCAACACTACACACGATTCCGTTTTTGGTCAAGCGTGAGCAATTGCGGAACCCAACTTGCAGATAGCTTTATCATGACCAAATGTTTATCCAAAATATTATGTACCCATTCATTCTAGATGCCCACAGCACTAGTAATCTCACTCACCTTAACTCCTCTGTCATCCGTCACCATATCATGGATTTTATCAATGTTTCTTGAGTCGTAACCTCCACAGGGCGTCCAGAACGTTCAGCATCACTTGTGCCCATATGGCCACTCCGAAAATTTTGAAACCACTTATAAATTGTTATAATCGACGGTTCAGAATCACCCTAATGTTTATCAAGCTTGTTTTTAGTCTGCTGAGGCGTTTTGCCTTTCTTAAAGTAATGTTTAATCACCACACAAAATTCTTTTTCGTCCATTTTTTGACAATCACTCGACTTTCTTGATTTACACGAATGCCAAACACAAAGAAATAGACCAATATGGCTGAAAGTAGGTGTGCGTTCTTTCCAAAGATGCTACTAACTAAATATGACCTTGATACACGCCGGTGGTGCCATCTCTCGTATTTTGCACGGACTTTTCAAACGCCCCTCGTAAGTTGTTCAGATGTGTAGGTGTAGCCTCGTTCCAGTTCAGAGTGGCGTACTTCGTTACCACACACTGCTAGCACGGAAGGTGATGCGGAAAATACCATTGCGAAGGCAGCCGAGACGGCTTGCTGAAAACATTATTAAATTTATTGACGACGAAGCGGGAAACGGTGACAGTGCTGGAGGTAAAGTGACGTAACATGTAAGCGTTTATAAACGTTGAGCCAACTAATGTGCAGTGTACAGAAGGAAAGCGACGCGATGCTGAGCGGTGTGGGATTAAAGTGTCTACCGAAAGAAGAAGAAAAACAGGAAAAAAACAAGATGTCCAACGCGATGAATAGCTATAGATGACGGCTCTCCCAGCATTGCAACACAAAGAGAATCAAAGATGATACAGATATTCCGTCTTTCCTAATCTTTCTGAGAGAGAATAAAAACAAATACGGCCTCCGAACTTATTGTGCAAAATCATTCCTAGAAAACACACGATACAGAGTTGCACAATCGATCCAACATCAGCTGAACTCAATTATGAAGAAACACACACACACACACACACTTGCTCGTACACAGCTGTACCCTGGGAGCGTTTGTTCGTCCTCTACATGAGTGCCACAAAGCGCGTACGTTGTGGCCCTGGGACAGGAGACCCGTGGCGGCGTGCAGTCAGGCTCCATACATTTTGCAGGTTTCTGCGGGCGTAGCGACGATTTACGAGGGCAGTGGGCAGCATGTCGCCTAATGCGGCCTTTCCTCTCCCTTAAGCAACAGCGGTGGAAAGCTCAAAACAAAACAACCAGAATGTGTACAGTCGCCCTGCAGACTAATTTCTCGGATTTTTAGCCTTTTATTTCTTTTCTCGCGTCCGCATTTCTTCTACTGGCGTCAGAATTACGTACAGTGTTCTGCGCGTTAATTTAGCAAGGAAAAGTGCGGTATCTCATCTCTTCGCAATAAAAGTCTACTGCTAACTTATTGCGCTGTCAGTACTGGAATATGGGAAGATTATTCATACAGATTGTTACTGTTTACCCAGCAGATATGACGATTAGTTAGAGGTGGATGTCCTATATACACTATAAAACATCTTCCAAGCACAGTCATTTCTGCGAGATATATTGAATTGCAGTGAAATATTTTTTTTTCTTTTTAGAGCCAGTGTTCTTCACTGCCTCGAATCCGACTAAAACTTTTCAGGATTCGTCTAAAAGACTTCTTATAGCACGGTTCGTCCCTACGATGACAACTAAATATCGTTAGTATTATTCTTGACGGATAGCTAAGTTTCTTTCAGGAAGCCATCGCTAATCTCTTTAAGAGTCCACTCCTAACGCGTGAGATTAGTGACGCGCTCTTGAGGGAGAAACATTAAACGTGGGATTTCATTTATACGAGTTTCATCTTTCTGCTTTATATTTTATTGACGAGTTTCTCTTTCTCCCAACTGATTTCCTTCTCATCGTAGAGATTGTTGAAGTGACTCCCCAATACCGTTTCGTCACAGGGTTATTTGGTAAGCTTGATAGCGTTATGGAGATGTTTAGCAAACTCAAGTGGCAGACTCTGAAAGAGGCGTTCTGCATCGCGGTGTAGCTTGCTGTCCAGGTTTCGAGAGGGTGCGTTTCTGGATGAGGTATCGAATATATTGCTTCCCCCTACTTATACCTTCCGAGGATCACGAATGTAAAATTAGAGAGATTAGAGGGTGCACGGCGGATTTCGGCAGTCGTTCCTCCCTCGAACCATACGCGACTGGAACAGGAAAGAGAGGTAATGACAATGGCACGTAAAGTGCCCTCCGCCACACATCGTTGGGTGGCTTGCGGACTATAAATGTAGATGTACCAACATTTTCGCCGCCTTTAGCAACTGCTCACTCACTTCCCATCTTCTTCCTCTATGGAGCAGTAAACTCGAGATGAGAATTACATCCTCATCTTTACATCTATAAACTGTTCTTTTTTTGTTAATATTGGCCGGCAGGGGCGGCCGAGCGGTTCTAGGGGCTACAGTCTGGAACCGCGCGATCGCAGGTTAGAATCCAAATCGGGCATGGATGTGTGTGATATCCTTAGGTTACTTGGGTTTAAGTAGTTCTAAGTTCTAGGGGACTGATTGACCTCAGATGTTAAGTCCCACAGTGCTCAGAGCCGTTTTGTTAATATTTATCCATGTGTATACTATTTAAATACATTAGCCAACAGTTTCAGCAATCTATTCTTTTTTCTTGAAAACTCCCCTGCTATATCATCAAACCGTATACAGCGCAGCTGTACCTCTATTCATTTTGATTTCCTTTGTTCTGTTACGAATACGTATTTCAGTAAACACGACGATAAAGTTCGGTGAAAAAAATAAACCGCTTATCTTTACAGTCGACTCTCTGTGTGTGCATGGAATTAAACCTCAATTTTCAGGTTACCAGGCCAAAGCCTTTTCGACAGTAAAGGCTACAAACTCTGTCCGTTCGCTTCAAAATCTCTCCAGTAACATCCCTAAAGCTCAATTAGAATTGCTGAAATTGACGGAAGCTGAGCGTTTGTCGACTGCTTTAGAATTTCAGATAGTCTCATGCGAGTTAATCGCCCTCTCCAGCGTCGAGCGCACGTTTCGTCGTTACACACGTATCGTTGTCATGTTATCAGCATACAGATAAGAGGAACATGCGTGCCGTTTCTGACATACCGAATATTCTCGTTTCTGATAGCTGTAGGCAGAAACAAGAAATGTGCTTTATCGCGAGCTCTTAAATGACTTGGCTTTTCGATCTGTTCCACATTCTAAGTGGCAAAAATTATGAAATTTTATGTGGAGCGCAGTTGGTCGCAGTAAGAGTTATTACATATCGTACCTGGTAGAGGATCTTAAGGGTATTTCGTAGTCACGTAGACTTGGAACAAAAGACAACCTGTTTCTTAAGTGTAATTTTTTGAAAAAATTACTTATTTCCGTGCCATAATAATGGAGCAAGTGTTACTGAGTGCTGGAGACAAGACACAAATTCGTCTGATTACTTTGTAGAAAACTTCTTGAGATAAGAGCTGAAACGTGTAAGCACTTTTATGCGTGCTTATCTAACGTACAAATTTTTATGACCATACTGTCTGGTGTGGAGGTGGGAAATAGTTGGTTTCTCTATGCTCCAATATTCGCTGAAAAAGCAAAGGGACAAAAACAACTCTGTATTATTTTGGTGATTGTTTGTCCTCACTCAAGTGAGTGTCTTAAACAAAGAATATTCTCACACTTAAAAGTCTGAGTGGGAGAGTCTTTGTCAACAATAACAAGACTCTGATTTGATGCATTAGAAATGGTTTGTGAAACCTTCTACTGTGATAATAACTGGTTTCGTTTATAAATAACTTTCCTGATGCCAGTCACATCTCTTCTTTCTTTTGCACGAAGCCTTTCGCTAAATGATTCCCATTTTCAAGTGCGTAATTCTCTGTGTATTATGCCATTTTACGCAGTGTTTTCGATGTGTGAAGTTCTGCTTTGTTGACTTCACCGCAGTATAGAAAAAAATCTGTAATTTCTAGTTGATTACAGGTATAATTAGGGGCGAAATTTGGAAAAACTTGTACTTGCAGTTTTGTTACAGATCATTTGTACACAGTCTCACACATATTAAATATCAAATACAATTTTCTGTGCCCAGTCTACATCAATAATAAACTTAAATTAACAAACAACTACAAAGATGTGTTTAGATTTAGTCTCAGAGATGTTGTATGTCTTTCGCAGACTATGTTTTCGCAGAGGGTATTTATCTTAATAATCTGGATCATAATCTGCTTATATCTATTTACAATGGTGCTTCTTTCTAGGAGTTAAAATTTTTTACCTCTTACAAGTAAATCTACTCAAGGGCTATACTTAGAATTTGATGGGCTTTGAATATGTTGCATTGTAGAACAAAATTACATTTTTCATACGTGCCCATACGGCCGTTAATGGTGTAAAAAACACACCTTCGAAAAATTTGGGTTTGTTTCTGACTGAATAACCTCGAAACGGCAACAGATGTAAAAAAAATTTTAAATAAAAATGCTACGGTTTTTAATCTACGCTACAACAGGGCATCCAGATTTGCCGAAAACGGTCATTTTTTTCAAATGCCATCTCCCTCACTATTTTGTTTTTCATTCCGACAGTTGACTAATAGCAAAACGTATAGCATCGCTAATATCAAATTGTCTCACATGATGAAGTGGTATTCCAAAGATGCGTTTGTCAGTAATAAACTAGAAATATCTCTATATCCAAGTGCATTCAACATTTTATGGCTCGAAAACTTCTGAGTCTTTTTCATTATTGTACATATTTACAACAATATTACAACAATAATGTACAAATAGTTTCAAATATAACTGCTACTTGAAAATAAAAGTATAACATGAAACGTAAAAAGAAAACACAAATACAAGACACTTCATATTTCATAAAATTAAAGTATATATGTAGAACAATATATGTAGAATATACATTTATCTGGAAGATACTTAAAAAACAATCCAATAAGGCAATTGGCATTGAAGCAGACACACATCGAGAGTGCATACAGTGATATAGATATGTTTCTAGCTTATTTCTGACAAATATGACACTGGAATACCATTTCCATGCGACTTTTCGCGGATGATGCTGTAGTATACAGAGAACTTGAAGCATTAGAAAATTGTAGCGTGTAGCGAAATGCAGGAAGATATGCAGCGGATAGGCACTTGGTGCAGGGAGTGACAACTGACCCTCAACACAGACAAATGCAATGTATTGGGAATACATAGAAAGAAGGATCCTTCATTGTATGATCATATGATAGCGGAACAAACACTGGTAGCAGTTACTTCTGTAAAATATCTGGGAGTATGAGCGCGGAAGTGGAATTATGATATAAAATTGTTGGTAAGGCGGGTACCAGGTTGAGATTCATTGGGAGAGTCCTTAGAAAAGGTAGTCCATCGACAAAGGATGTGGTTTACAAAACACTCGTTCGACCTATACTTGAGTATTGCTCATCAGTGTGGGATCTGTACCAGGTCGGGTTGACGGAGGAGATAGAGAAGATCCAAAGAAGAGCGGCGCGTTTCGTCACAGGGTTATTTGGTAGCCGTGATAGCGTTACGGAGATGTTTAGCAAAATCAGGTGGCAGACTCTGCAAGAGAGGCGCTCTGCATCGCGATGTAGCTTGCTGTCCAGGTTCCGAGAGCGTGCGTTTCTGGATGAGGTATCGAATATATTGCTTCCCCCTACTTATACCTCCCGAGGAGATCACGAATGTAAAATTAGAGAGATTCGAGTGCGCGCGGAGGCTTTCCGGCAGTCTTGCTTCCCGCGAACCCTACGCGACTGGAACAGAAAAGGGAGGTAATGACAGTTGCACGTAAAGTGCCCTCCGCCACACACCGTTGGGTGGCTTGCGGAGTATAAATGTAGATGTAACATCTGAGGTCATCAGTCGCCTAGAACTTAGAACTAATTAAACCTAACTAACCTAAGGACATCAAACACATCCATGCCCGAGACAGGATTCCAACCTGCGACCGTAGCGATCGCTCGGCTCCGGAGTGTAGCGCCTAGAACCGCACGGCCACTCAGGCCGGCCTAGAACTTAGAACAACTAAAACCTAACTAACCTAAGGACATCACACACATCCATGCCCGAGGCAGGATTCGAACCTGCGACCGTAGCAGTCGCACAGTTCCGGACTGAAGCGCCTTGAACCGCTCGGCCACTGCAGCCGGCGGAAAAGTCTCTCCCAACTAGCCTGACAACATGAGTTTAAAGATTTTCTTATAAATAGCATACAAATGATTTGTATGTATTGCTTATAGAGCAGTGTTTTACAAAAATTATTTGTTATTGACATTAAAGTTTGCCCTTAAGACAATCTGATCTAATTTTCTCTTCCGAAGTGTTAAGCATTTCATAAGTTGGCTGAGAATGTTCCTCTCCTGCTGTATTATTTTGTCGTGGTTTATGAAATATTAACAAACATATACCAGCATTCACAACGATCACTTTCTTTCTCCTTGTATGATTTTTTCAGACTTCAGTCATTCTTACGAAAACCGAATCACAACTTCCGTTCGGACTGCATTGCGGATTACGCTAATAATGAAGGCATGTGGGTACAGATGCGATCCGCAAAATCATAAAACCGGCTGTGTTCGTGCTGTGTGTCGTGTATGCTGGTACCGCTGGTGCGGCCGGCTCACAATGAGCGAGATTGCGCTGGCTTTGCTGCGGTAATCAGCAGAGCGCTGGCTAATTGACTAACAGCATTACGTCCTCCCAGCTGTTCGTTAAATATTGGACATGTCCCGCTACCAGCGGGGCCGCGCGCATCGCTCGCTTCGGCGCGCAGGTCACTGTCCACAGAAAGTGGAACTGTGCAGCTGCGTCGCTTCGGAGCACAGTGGAGATTAGATTTAATAATTTTTTTCATAATGTGGGGCCACAGTCATAATATATTTCTTTAAAGTCATTATCGCCATTAGACTGCTTTTTATTTGCAGTGTTACATTTACACGATCATGGTTTCGGCTTCAAAATGCCATTATCAAGTGTTTTTTTTACAAGTGTTATACAGTGCCTAAGACGGCGTACTGTCGTATTTAAAATACACTATTAGACACATTGTCAGAGGGTCTGGTAAAGCCCACTGCTTTGTTTTATAGCAGTAGGCTTTACCAGAAATATCGACCCTTAGACAGTGTGACACTGTCATCTTAGGCAATATATATATATATATATATATATATATATATATATATATATATATATATATATATATATATATATACTTGATAATAGCACTTTAAAGCTGAAATCATGATCGTGTTGAAACGTCCCCTTAGAAAAATTATAAATGACCGTGCTTAAATTGACACACTATTTATAGCGCAACGCAATCTGACTTTCAAAACTCCCTACAAAAGAATAGCCCTGTCAAACATTAACCTATACCTTTCATGAATCACTTACCTCACAATAATCTTAGTTACTCGAACTACTGCAATACAGCGAGCGCCACTACTGCCACCTAAATAAAAGATTCAAACTACTGAAGGCACTAACTACTGATAGGCATAGTTAGCAAAGGAAAGATTTAGATAAAGAACAAACAATGTATTTACCTTAATAGTGTTCAAAAGTCATAATATATGTATCAGTTCATGACATCCAGTCTTACAATTTTACTGTCTCTGATGGACACACGTCCAGATCATCCGCTCTCAAAACTCCAACTCTCTCCCCACATCCACCACTGCTGGCGGCTCACCTCCAACTGCGCAACTCTACGCGCTGTTAACATCCAACTGCCCAACACTACAATAGCAAATTACAACAATGCCAACCAGCCACAGACTGCACACAGCTCTGCCAGTGATTTTCATATTGAGCGCTACGTGGCGTTACCAGCATAAAATCCTAAACAGTTTGCATACAGTGTAAATGTAACACTGCAAATAAAGTCTGACGGCGGTACTGACTTTAAAGAGATTAGATTTGATTGGTAATAGCTCTGATATAGACTCACGTAGAAAACGATCCAGAGTGAAAACTAATATCCCAGCAGTGTTCCTGTGATGAGGAGGGGGGTCTGGGACGGAGTTGACAAGTGTTTTGCTGCGGTACGATCTATTGTTGGGGTAGTTCAGCGCTTCAAAGAGAGTTTTTGTTCCCGACGAGTTGCCGGAGAGACAGCTAAGTAGGAAATTTTAATCATCTCGTAAGAAATTTACTGCTGACAGGGACTTGCTTACGAAAAACTCTCGTTAGAGATTTCAAATTTACCTCCCCCACGTAATGTGATGTGTACTTGAGCTATTAGTTGTGGAAAGGGGGAAAAGATAATGAAGTTCCAGAAAAGTACTGAACTTGGATCTACAGATTTCGGTGATGTTAGTTCCCTACATATTACCCTTCAATGAGACAAACTTCTCCCAACGAATGATGTCTTGATGGAGTGGTTGCTTGTAGAAGACAGACATTCTGTCTGTTCAAAAAACGTTCCACATCGAAAATAATCTCATCGTCATTATCTTTTTCACTGGTCGACAAGGGAATGAATGTGTGGGTGCCATAGCAGGAGAACATAGGGATGAGGCAAAATCTGATAACACCTCTGACTGTCTTGTGCAGAGTGAACCGGGGGGTTTGTCGCGGAGCAAAAGCGTCCCGTTGGACAGTCTTCCGTGATCTCATTACGATATTTCGATAGTATAAGGGGCGATAAAGTGTTTCTTCCTTAGGGCGTTGCTGCACCGCATCTGCAACGTAGCGCGACTCCGATGCGGGTATACGGGGTGATAAAAAATTACCCTTCCAACACTTGTGGAGGGACTGAGTAGATATCCCGAAATGTACCGTTTCCGTGGTACAACCATTTAAAAACACGTTGGTAACGCGACCATTTTGAGTAATTTAGTATCCGTAATCCAGTACATCACTTGTTTTACAGTTGCATTCATTAATAACCAAATAAACTAAAGCAGAGTTAATAGTTGTGCAAAATCGGTTGGCATTAGTGACCGTATCCTCCGGAGGTGGTGTGAATGTAGTTGTTGGCCATCCAGAACATACCAAACGATGCTCGGAACAACAAACATTGCACACGCAACTGCTAGTGTACTTGACGTGTTCGCTTCAACGTGGTGCAATACGGTCTCTTACAGTTCGGGTGTACAGCTGCTCCTTGAAGCACCACAGTCACGCTTGCTGACGGTGAAGCTACCCCCTTTCTCGAAGACTTTACTAATTGTGGCGAAAAGGATATGCGATGAAGTCGTAGGTTGTAGATAACCATCTTGATAAATACAACCAGCAGCTCTTCAGTTAACGTGAGCATCGTCGTACAGAAGGATCATGTCGGCATATTCTGCACACATGTCCTCAACTATGTTGCTCCAACACTCACAGACGCATGAATGAAGTTCGAACCAGGTCAGAGATGTAGGACAGACGTCAAATGACATCAGCCGACCCGACATAACCCCCCCCCCCCTCCCCCTCCCCCCTCCCCCCCCCCCCACCGTCACCACCATGAGTACCCTATTGCATACATACCTAGCAAACATGTTTTCAAACGGCTGTAGCGCGGATACGGTACTTTTCCGGACATGGGTTCCAGTTCGAAATATTGTATGCTTAGTTCCCTCTACAAGACCTAGAAGCTTGTAAGAGGAGTTTTAGAGCACCCTGTATAAGCATCGACTTCCAGGCAAGAGACTACTGTCGCATTTGCGTACTTTTGACTTTTGGCGGTAAATGCCGTAATGCGGACTATGGCGGCATTATCACCAAATGGGTGCAAACAGAACAAACGTGCTGTTCTTCCTTTGGCTGCTGAAGGCCCAACACCCATAGGCATCAGCAGAGAACGAAAAATGTGTATGAGACAGCATGTCGGTCGAAAACCATGGTTGCGGAGTGGCGCACTAAGTTCCGTGCTGGTTGTAGTTCGACACGAGACGCCGGCTGATCTGGGAGACCAGCCTCATCCATTACGAACAAGTGGGGGACACCTGAGCATCCGTCCCATAGTCCTGATCTCTGCCCATGCGATTATCACGCCTTCCTTTTCTTAAGAAAGGCCTTGAAGGGTCGATGATTCCTGTCGAACGAGGATGTGCAGCAGTCAATCACGGACTTCTGGACTGGTGTTTTACCAAACCACCTCCTTCTTCTTCTTCTTTTCTTCTTCTTCTTCTTTTCTTCTTCTTCTTCTTCTTCTTCTCACTGGTCATACCGGACTCGAGAGTCCATTACCGCAGCAACGTAGTTTCGCCATCTGTCCCTGTCTTGGGCTATTTCCTTCCATTCACCTTCAATACCTAGGCTCCTCAAGTCAGCCTTCACATTGTCCTCCCATCTACGCCTCGGTCTCCCCACAGGACATTTTCCCTCTAAGTGCCCCACCAGTACTCTGCGCGGTGCACTGCCCTCATCCATTCGAGCTACGTGATTTAATAACACTGATTATGTCAGAGCTTGAATAGAGTTCGTGAATCTCTTCGTTATGTAACTTTCGCCCCTCTCCGCTAATGTTATCCCTTTTTGTTCCGAAAATTTTCCTCAAAATTTTGTTTTCAAATGCTCGAAACGGCTTTTTATTTTGCACAGTGAGAGACCAAGTCTCACACCCATACAGCGTAACTGGTAGAATAATAGTTTTGTATATTCTAATCTTTAAATTCCTAGACAACATCCGTGATGAAACTAATCTATTCAGTGAAGTTTTACCAAACCAGTATCTTCAACCCGATGCGTCGGTGGGATGATTGCCTTAATGCTTATGGCGATTTTGCCCTATTGGCTTACCGATTCTGGATTGTACAGCCTTCGAACGGAAACTTTATCGCCCCCTACATGATCCTTCAAAACAATAGTAGTTCCAAGAAAATGTTCAGCATCATCTTGCCAGCATTTGTGCTGCTTTATAGCTCGGCGGCCTCTTGAATGGGTGTGAGCAGCCGCGGAACGCCGCGGACTTCGAACGTGTTGAGAATGTCCCACAAGATGGTGAAAAGCAACGCATCACTGGTTTCCACTTTTCCCGCTTTTCGGTTGGTATACTCCGGTCTTTGAGTAACAGAGCTTCCGCATTTCTGAAGATTGACAGTTGTTGACAAAGAAATAGTCTGCCCTTCTTTCTTCGTTATTTAGATTTGTTTGAGTGCACTGAAAGCATTATCATCCCCTCACTACTCTCTCGTATGATGGTGCGTTATAGATGTGCACTTCGACCAACCTACTGCGGATTGTTGTACAGTTGGCTCATAAGCACACATTCGCCAAAATGCTAGTTTGTGAAGCCGTGTTTAATTGAATGTTTTTGTTTCCACAATCTTATACTTTAAACTGCTTCAGTTACTAATTCTGGAATTCCGTATACATGCTTTTGTACACGTAAATGTAAAAGTAGTACGTGCTCTTGTTGGCAGTACTTACCCGGATTCACCTAAAGTGTTTTAGTCGAGCCCCACAGAAGAAACGTTTTGACGGTTGGACACGCACTATAACTCAGCTCCTCCGGAAAGCGAGTCCAGGGTTTCGAACACGGCGCCCGATCTCTCGGCGACTGGAGAAGTGCGCCGCAGAGGAGATCCACGGAGCAGGTGGGGGAGCCCCGGAGCGCGGCCGCGTTGCGTCATCGCTAATGGCATTCGGCACCGGCGCAGGCGTCCCTGCAGGCGCGCCGCGCCGCATACATCGGCTGCGGTGGCTCACTTCGCCGCAAGTCGCGGGCCGTGGGCGTGGCTTTGGGCCTTCCAGGCCGCGCCGCCGCTCTCATAAATCAGCCGGATATATACTGCCCTAATGTCCACGCCGACACTCGGGTCATTACGGACATCCATTTTAACGAAGATGGACGAACTAAACGAGCGTACCAAGTGTCACCGGCCGCCGTCACAAAATAAATTACGAACCACAGTGTTTCTTGTACAAATGTATGGCACCTTTAGTTTTGCATACGCTACTGGTTTTATCGTTTATACCGCCTCTGTCGATGCTGTATTTGCAACCAGTTTGTGCGGAGAAATCCATATTTATTGCTCTAACTGGGGTCGAATTTGACCGGCGGATTTGCGATAATTGGTTTTATTCACCGGCCAGCCTGAGTGTGGCTTTTAGGAGGTTTTCCATGTTCATTTAGTCCAATGCTGTGTTGGTCACACTTCTTACCATCATAAAATACGAAAAGGAAAAAATAAAACACGATAACACATAGTTGAAAGTATACATGAGTCAGACAGTTGGCTCACAAGAGTCCCTGATAGATTAAATGATAGCTTTGGTGACAGCGAACGCGCCACAAACTTCAAGTAAAAATACATTTTCCCAATTGTAATCAAAGGATCCCGGAAGTGGGGAGACCTCTTCCCCCCCCCCCCCCCCTTATAAATTCTAATCTGTCTTTACCCTATAACGTTTTGCCTCTTCAGATCCATGTAGTACGAAGTAAATTGTTTACGTCAATTCTGCGGGGAACCTCCTCGTTTCTTACTTTGTCCGTCTAGGTATCATAAAAATCGTGTTGCGTCAGTTGTTCGATAGCGAACATACGAGCGGCGCTCAACAAGTAGTGCAACACATTTTTTGTTCTTGGTCATTTTCGATTGAAAAAACATTGTTGTGGGACGTTGTAGAGTATCACTGCTTCAGCCGCTATAAATTCATTAAGTTCCGCTAGGTGCCGGCGCTATGCGTAACCTTCGGAATGCCGTCTGTAACGAAGGTGCGGTCCAAGCAGAGAGCTGCTATGTAATATCTTTTGACGGAAAACGAGAGCATTGCAGATATTCATATACGCTTGCAGTATGTCTACTGTGACCTGGCAGTGAACAAGAGCACGGTGAGTCATTGAGTGAGGCGTCCGTCATTATCGCAACAAGGTCGCACAATCCGGCTAGATCTCTCGCGTCGGCCGCACACAGCTGACTCCTGCAGTGTTGGAACGTGCGGACACTCGCATTCGAGGTGACTGATTGATCACAAACACCTCGCTGCACAAGTGGACGACTCTCTTAGTATACTCTCGACCACCGGTTGGTTACTCAAAGGAAGGTGTGTGGCCGCTAGATTTCTCGCCGCCTAATAGAAGACGATAAAAAGGAACGAGATTGGCCCAATAAAGGATCCGCTCCGTGGGAAGCAGTACGTGGAAGATGGGGAGGCTCTTAATGCAGTAAGACGTTGGCTCCGATGTCAACCAGTAGAGGGGTAGCGAGAGGGCAGGCAGCCTCTCCCAGTAAGGTGGCGTAAGACTGTCGCACTGAATGGAAATTATGCTGAAAAAATATGGCTTTATACCTAAAAGAAGGGCGAATAATATGGTGTTGGAATCCTGAACAAAAGCAACCTGCTTTCAGAAAATGTATTATACCGTCGTCGTAACTTCCAGAAAGTTACATATCTCTTAACAGTAGATGGAGAGAATGTGATAAGATAATCCACTTCATAAAATTATATGATAAATTCATGTGCGACGAATAATAACAAGTAGAAAATTTCGTTAGCGCCACTTACCCAAAAACATTGTTCTAATATAATAGCAACTGATGTAAATAATGTATCTTGTCCCACATCCGAAATGCTCGTATGTCCTCGTCTTAGTTGGCTCGCTCAACAGATCCTCAGATCGCAAGACCAAGAACAACATACCTTCTAATAACAGGACCAATCTAGTAATACAATGTCAACAAATCCACGAACTTGTAGCTCATACACTTGTATTTTACTTTCACTGCTACGAATAATTTTAAAACTGATTAGCAGAAAATAATTGGGGGTGCAAAATTTTACATAAAATTCGGTGCAACTTCGACCCTAAAGAGGAACTCTGGAACCTCGTCTACTCCATTTCATAATCATCCCATTCCACGTCGCTTTCACATTTTAGCACTATTTCTGCCAGCAGGTTACAAATCGTCAGCAGGTTACAAATCGTCAGCAGGTTACAAATCGTCAGCAGATGTAGGAATGGGTGCTGCTCATCGAGTGTGTACGAAATAGTGTCAAGACTGAAAATATCATAAATATTTGCACAAAATGAAGCCGACAAAACGATCGCGATAGTTCTTAAGAGAACAGACGCTGTACGATTATTGAGAAGAATTTTGAACATTCATAAACACAGTTGTAACGGTATTAAACAATTAAGATAAGGATGTAGCGCCGCGTCATCATCGAACTCATTAAAGACGGAGCGCAGCCTTGGATTGAGGAAGAAACCACGAGGGTACCGACCGTGTCTTTTTAGGAGAAGACACCTCGAAATACAGGTTAAACGATCTAGGGAATTTACGGGAAACCTACATCCGGATGGCTGGACGGACATTTGATTCAAATCTAGTGTCTTACTGCTTCACTACCATTCCCACTCTCGATTGTCACAACATTAGAGGTGAATTTTTCTGCTACCGCATTAAAGAAAAGCTGTAAAGACAGCACACAGCACAGACTGTGTGTTTTTAACGTAACACGAGGAAGGCTATATTCAACCTTCGCCAAGATAAACAGGAACGGAATGCAAATTCCTGCTCCGTTATAAACGTCTCGTGGCCAAATGGAATGCAACGTTTCTCTCGCCAGACAGTCGCGTCATGTGAAATTTCTAAATCAGGAAGGAACCAAGTAGCGGGTCGTACAACGGCCTTTGGCAAACTCTCATTAGCTCATAGAACGCCCGCTCTAGCGGAAACGTAGCTTTAATGAGCAGTTTGCCATCACTATATCTCAGTCGAATCGCCATCCCAATTTGGTTTTCCCTTCATCAAACGAGTAACGAACTACTGGCGAGGATAGCATGGCTAGAGATCGGAATATAGTCTGTTTTACACTAATCTCGCCATAAACCAAATACGGGATGTTTGCATGTTCCTCTGTCGGAGAGCAAAAACTCTCGTTCAAGTGACGCCAGCGCTCTTGTTGGTCGATGACGTTCAAAAATGGTTCAAATTGCTCTGAGCACTATGGGACTTAACTTCTGAGATCATCAGGTTCCCTAGAACTTAGAACTACTTAAACCTAACTAACCTAAGGACATCACACACATCCATGCCCGAGGCAGGATTCGAACCTGCGACCATAGCGGTCGCCTAGAACCGCTCGGCCACCCCGGCCGGCGTCGATGATGTGTTAGGTAGAATCTGACAATAACAATTTCAAGTCAGGAATGCATTTATCGGTGCATTATCAGTCACGAATGCGGTATTTTAATGGTTTCTAAATACTAAAGTTTGCTAAAGCCATGCAAAGGAAAAACCAATTTTGTCACTTGACCGAAACATTATTTTGACAGTCTAATTCCCTGGTTCCCAGCTTTTCTTAGACCATTATCCCTGAGTGCAGTCACACATTAGCTAATACTCCCGCCCTCCCCTCCCCTCCCCGTTCCCTGCCGATTGTTACCCCCACCCCCATCCCCTTCTCTGCATTATCATCAACTTTAGTATGTAAACTGTAGAATGAAAGTCGTTTCTTGTAACACTTGCCCTTTTCAGCATTGAGAATACAATTATTATAAAACATACTTTCCATGCATTACTCCTCTCCACTGTGGCACTTGCTTGATTAGCACAATGCAACCCCATTTAAAGTTCAGATGGGCGCACTATACTTACAATTCGCATATCACTTCATTTCTACACTCCTTACTTCTGAACTGGCAGAAACTGGATAACTTCAGGCTGCTAATGCCTTGTGCCTAACGATGATGATCATGATGATGATCATGATGATGATCATGATGATGATCATGATGATGATCATGATGATGATCATGATGATGATGATGATCATGATGATGATGATGATGATGATGATGATGATGATGATGATGATGATGATGATGATGATGATGATGATGATGATGATGATGATGATGCTATCAATTATTTCATTTATCTGTTTCGAAGCGAGTAATGAAGCAATTTCTGCACGACTGCAGGTACTATCTAAAACTTGAAGACATTTTCTTGAGATATTTAGCGTTTTTTACGTATATGTCTCACTTCTGTCATCAGCAGTGTATGGGAAACAGCACAACCTGTTTGTCCAGCGGGTAGACTATGAGAGGAACATGTAACCTACACCGGATTAAGGCCAGTAATTATTAATAACAAATATAATAAATATTTGTCTTACAAAACTGTGATAATAGTAATGATCTTTTGAAAATAATTTAGTTTCCTCGCTTCCCGTGCCCGGGTTCCCGGGTTCGATCCCCGGCGGGGTCAGGGATTCTCTCTGCGTCGTGATGACTGGGTGTTGTGTGATGTCCTTAGGTTAGTTGGGTTTAAGTAGTTCTAGGTTCTAGAGGACTGATGACCATAGATGTTAAGTCCTATAGTGCTCAAAGCCATTTGAACCAATTTAGTTTCGTGACTGAAACAGAATCGAATCGTCAGTTTTTACCCCTTATAAAATTGCGTTTTACCGCTCCGGGTATAATTATCCCTTGGTTGGAAACGACTGGTCTAATTTAACACGCTACTTTCATTTATCACTTTCTTGTCGGAGCTTTTAGTGACACCATATAGCGAAGACGTGCTCGGAAGACTTAAAATTATTGTCGATACTGACGTGTGAGGGAGGAAGCCCCAATCACGATTGGAACAACAGGTGTATTGTAATAAAATGGTTTTCTACTTTTCAAAGACAATTATTAAAATATGCATGTTACAATATATAAATACCATGTTAGATACACTACACATTTTCTGCTGTAAAATTTAGGGATGACGCAGATAATTGCTAAATAACTAAGCTGCCAACACAGAAATATAATTCACTTTCTGTAGTTGGTGTTCCTCAGGGCTCTGAAATTGTTGCAGTGTCTTGAAGTTAAAATTCTGTGCCGAACAGCAAACGGAGTAGTCTATTCCGAACTCTTTTTGTTCCTGAGCCTGTTGTAATTTTCAGGTAGAGGGTGCTGTGTTTGTTTCGTGTTACAAATGGCCCAGTGTATGTAGCTCTACATATTTAAACGGTAACAGGAAAAAAATGTTCGCCGGAAGTATAGCTGTTTCAGCGGTTATCTCCAATAAATATTGCATCGACCTGTCCCTGATTTTCACATCCGTTGCAATTGCGAGGGACAAACTCGTACCGATAAATCAATGGGTTTGCGGCCGGCGCTGCGGTTCCAGCAATTTGCATATCTGTGCAGATTAATTAGAGGCGTACGGCAGGGGGGCCGGAAGGGCACGGCTGAAGGAACACGGGCCGTCAGTAGCCGGCGGACCAGCTGTCCATCTGTACGGCCAGCGTGTACCTCCACGGCAGTCAAAAGCTCTGTGAAAGCTGCGTTGTGTGCAGCAGAGAGGTGGTATTTTCTTCAAAAATAAGGGAAGGGGGGGGGGGGTATGCGTTTTTAACTTACACAGATTTCGGAAACTCTCACAATACATCTGTTGAATTTCTCTTACGAAAATGTAAGCGTGAAATTCAAAGGCCTGCCTAGTAACTGGTATCACAGCCCTCGAAGCCTAGTGCATTTGAACAAAGATTCGCTAAAGGGTGTTACGAAGTTAAACACAAGTTCCAGACGTTTTCTTAGTACGGCTCTGGTTGGTTACAAAAGTAGTAGGGTATACTGAGTAAAATCATTTTTATGTTTTGGCCACATTATTATAAAACAATAGCGACGCGGTCAAAAATGGAAAATGAATTATTCAAATTGACACTGCCCGTGGAAGACTACGGACTTGGAATGGATTTCCATTCAGATGCAGCGAAAGTAATTTTATTTATTTATTTGTGTGTTTCGGGCGGCAGAGTTAAATGTTGATTATGAGCACCCACCTGTGAATTTCATTTGGCAGCCTACGCTAGTACTCAAACATTCATCTTACTTTTGTTGAAGTTTAATATACAACCTGTGCACTGTCAGACAAACAGGGTTTAATCGAAGCTCGCAAGCATTCTTTTTCGTCTTCCTGAAGCCCCGTAAAAATGTGGGCAAGTATTATATTACGAAAAGGATAGTAGGAGACAACAGGATTAAATCATGGTGAGACTGACGCTGAAATAAGGTATTAGATTGTAAGACATACCGCGGAACAAATAAGGACTCATCCTATTCTTCGTCATACTAAGCTGTAATCCGAGCTGGGATACTAACATGCTGAAGAATCGTATGTGATGACCAGTAACAGCAGGTAGCTCACTTCAGAAGGAATGGGCATCTCTGAAAAGGGCAGCTACAGAAGTTGGACAAGGAAATATAGCTACAAGAAAGGCAACTTCGAAGGAACTTTGAGTAATACACGTTCTTGAAAGATCGGCGAAAAAATATGTGGGAATGATGAGGTAAAGACGAACGAAACAAGGACGACATAAAAAGTAAAGTAGTGCAAGCAAAGAGCATTTCTCGACAAACGAAGTCTACCAGTACATCGACTTTAATTGGTGGAAGAAATTTCTACGACTGTTCGGATTGGAGTCATAGATCTTCGGAAAACTGGAAAAGAACAAAGTTGAGGCGTTAGCAGGTATGACTACAAGGATTCTTACAGTTAAGTGAACGAACAGAAAATGAGGTGATTCTCCGCAGAATCGGCGAATGGATGGATTTCTGTAAAAATCTGGTAGAAGGAAGATGATGGTAGGAAACGTGTTAATAATCGGAAGAGTAAGATCCGTGGTAATAGAGAGCCGTAGAGGCAAAAATTTTAGGTATGTCCCAACAAATGGTTGATGGAACAACTTCATGAAACCTTCAAAACTTAGTGTAATAACATTTATTTACTGAGAACTGTATTCGGTCGAGCGTACGTAAGTCTCTGACACTGCATAAAGTGTAACGAAGGTCCCTCTGGGTAAAACTTGGTTTATGGTACGACTTGGGCGAGATAGGACGGTAAAGACTACTGTGGACTATCGACTTATGCCCTTAGTTAAGACGCTCTTGTATGTGATATATGCTGTAATCGAAAACGTTATTGACGCCAATGGACGGTTTTTGAACTTTATGTAATATTAGTCCGTGACTTGGAATGGTCGCTTGAACGAAAGTTAGTGTAGGTGAATAAATGGTGTTATAACAGTTTTTGTCGTTCCATGAAGCCGTTGCTTGAATGCAGTGAAGCTGTGCAGCACTGGCTACAAAATATATTGTAAATAGTTAATGATATTCGAAGAAAAAAGCTATTCTGAAGCGAAAAGATCAAACAGAACGAACGGGAAACAGTGGCGGGCAGCATCAAACTAGTTAGAAGTCTGATGAGTCGGTGTCCCACGGACTGCACCAAAGGAACGTCCACTAATCACGAGAGGGGTTTCGTTTAAAATTTGAATCCCCCTGACCGCTTGACGAATTTGGTGGGACCCCCTCCCCTCCTCACATGATGTTTTACTCTGTAGAAGGGTAACAACACGTAAACATTTTCTTTTAAGCACTGCTGAAAATGGTTTTACTAAACCACGTTTATTTCAAGACGAGATTAAAAAACTGTTTTAAAGGTGCTAATATCATTGTATTCGCACGGACAGACAGACGGAGACAGATGGACAGAAAGGTTCGACGAAAATAGAGCTAACCGCTTTGACGGATCCTGAGAAAATTGTCCTTTTATTCATATATTATATGCATTAAATGTCTTGAACCTTTTTCTTACTTCGCAGATGAAAGACAAATTATAGCTTCCTTTGAACTGTGAGATTACTTAGGTTTTCAGGCTCTTGAAGTATATACTCACGAACGAAATTCTTTTCGCTGAACTTCAGCTTAGCTTCCTTCCACAAACGTTTAACTTCTTGCTCGCGTGTGTGTTTAGACTCTTGTCGGCATGTCGACTAACATACCCACTGTGGAAGTTCTGATACCAATGCATATGCATGTTGAATGCAATAACGTCCTCTTTATATGCGTTGCAGAATCTCCCTTGGCGTTAAACTTAGTTTCTAGTACGACTTGGGTGAGATAGTACGGTAAACACTGTTGTGGATTATCGACTAATGCAATTCATTAAGACGCTCGTGTATGTGATATATACTATAACTGAAAACGTTATTGACGCCAAGGGACGTTGTTTCAACTTTGTTTCACGGTTGGGAACTCCCAGACTGAAAGCTGACACTTGGGCGGAACTTGCTTCAAATCGGGAAATACCAGGCACGCACACTTGTAAAGCTATCAGTTCACAGAAGTCATAAAGATTGGTGGTGCACTTCATACTATCCTTCAAAATGTCTGTGTGTAAAAGGCGATGTCCCGACTGACTGACTATCTGGTTCATCATTGCCCAGTTCAAACCACAAGAATAGAAACCTGAAGTTTATAGAGGTTGTTCGTCTTGTACTGGAGACGTCTTTTAAGATGGAATGTTTCGAAATTGCACCCCTAAGAGGGTGAAATAGGGGATGAAAGGTTTTTTGAAAACATGTCACTACTAAGGCAGTTTTGAAGCTAAAACTGCGAAAATTTGTATTTGATTTCTCAGCATTTTTGGAAATTCACCCACTAAAGAGGTAAAATAAGGGATGAATATTTTTAAGGCTATTTTCTTATATTAAAAAGTTTCTAAATACAAATATATGAAAAATAGTATTTCAATTCTCGGTTAGATATAAAGAAATATGTGTTGGGGGGATGAAGAATCTATGGAAATACCATCACAAGAACGCAAAAGGTATGAACCTCGGACTCCAGCTACCAGAACATCTTTCTAGTAAGAATTGCAGTCGGGAAAAGCCATGCTTCTATGCATTGAAAGTTTAGGTGTTGCAGTTTGTGAACATAAAAATTCTGTTAAAAAAAGTGCAGACCGTTTAGTCAACGCGGCGTTGCGTGCCACAGGGGAGTGTTATGGGACAATTGCTTTTCACAATATATACAAATCACCTAGTAGATAGTGTCGGAAGTTCCATGCGGCTTTTTGCGGATGATGCTGTAGTATACAGAGAAGTTGAAGCATTAGAAAATTGCAGCGAAATGCAGCAAGATCTGCAGCGTATAGGCACTTAGTGCAGGGAGTGGCAAGTGAGCCTCAACATAGGCAAATGTAATCTATTGCGAATACATAGAAAGAAGGATCCTTTATTGTATGATTATATGATAGCGGAACAGACACTGGTAGCAGTTACTTCTGTAAAATATCTGGGGTCAAGCGTTCGGAACGATTTGAAGTGGAATGACCATATAAAATTAATTGTCGGTAAGGCGGGTGCCAGGTTGAGATTCATTGGGAAAGCCCTTAGAAAAGGTAATCCATCAACAAAGGAGGTGGCTTACAAAACACTCGTTCGACCTAACTTGAGTATTGCTTATCAGTGTGGGATCCGTACCAGGTCGGGTTGACGGAGGAGATAGAGAAGATCCAAAGAAGAGCGGCGCGTTTCGTCACAGGGTTATTTGATAAGCGTGATAGCGTTACGGAGATGTTTCGCAAAATCAGGTGGCAGACTCTGCAAGAGAGACCCTCTGCATCGTGGTATAGCTTGCTGTCCAGGTTTCGAGAAGTGCCTTTCTGCATGAGGTATCGAATATATTGTTTCCCCCTACTTACACCTCCCGAGGAGGTCACGAATGTAAAATTAGAGAGATTCGAGCACGCGCGGAGGCTTTCCGGCAGTCTTGCTTCCCGCAAACCATACGCGACTGTAACAGGAAAGGGAGGTAATGACAGTGGCACGTAAAGTGCCCTCCGCCACACACCGTTGGGTGGCTTGCGGAGTGTAAATGTAGATGTAGAGCGAAGCAGCCGGCGCTAAGCTAAAGATGTATATTCTCGAATTACAAAGATGACGTGAGATTTTCATTGCCCTCTCACTTTAAATGAGATTTGGTGAGATTTTTGCCAGACTTCCACTCCCCCCCCCCCTCCTCCTCCTCCTCCTCCTCCTCCTCCTCCTCCTCCTCCTCCCCCTCCCATCCCACCCCTCCCCCCTTCTTGAACCCACCTAATAACAGACGTCTCCCAAGCCAGATGGCATGTATTGGGGGTGTTAGACAGCTCGATAGGGTGGAAGCGTACGACACGAGAGCGGAGTATAACGGAACAGAAGGCGGTGAGCGAGCCTGGCGATCGGCGCGGCGTGCTTAGCCAGTAAACACGCGGCTGGCTATCTGGCGATAGCGGCAACCGCGGCCAGCCGCCAGCTGTGACCGCGAGTGCGAGCTCACTGCTCACTTCTCGCTTCGCCTTGCGTCAGTCGTAGCGCAGCCGCGACCTCGCCCGCCACGCCACGCAGCGCAGCTCCGTCCGTCTGTCTGTCTCTCCTCCACAGCCAGGTAAGCATCACGTGGCAGAGTACCGCTCGCCTGGACCAAAGCTGTGGCGGCTCGCTCTAGACTACCTCACCGTCGTTATCTGGACTTGCGACTGACACGTGGACAAACGGAAGTATGCGACCTTATAAATGTGTGTGTGTGTGTGTGTAATTCTTTAGTACGTCAAGATCACGTAGTAACTACGATGTCCACATTACGCTTTTCGGCAACTGATTTGCCATTTTCAGAAATGGCTAATCCAGTAACAGCTTCATGCTACATAACAATTTCATTTTGCAATCTGAACATCCTGAAGTCGTATGAAATACAATGGACCATACATTATCGCGTCACGTGTTTAAAGGGTAAATAATAAATTATGTGGACTTGCAACGCACGAAATGGACGCTGTTCGCTAGTAATTAATGCATACGAATGGGAACACTCACGTTTGAATATGCGCTTATTGGCAGATACACGCTTGAGTATATTCGGTCATTCTCAGGATTCCTCTGCCTGTCTTTTAAACCAAAGGACATTGCTTACAGTAAGTCGATGTCAACGTTGACTATACGTCATGATATAAGTTGACGTATTTTCAGCGTTTGGAAGCTGCAACTGGTTTTTCTTCACATTTTGTGTTAATCTCCGAATCCACTACATAGTCCTTTTTTTCTGACATTGAATGATAATATTCCACCATAACCGTTGGATTAAAATATCATAAAATTTATCAGTGCTCAATTGAAATTTTTAATGGGTTAAACTGACTAGTCACTGTCAGTAGTCAATTAACACTATTTAGCCGATGTCTACGTCCAACATTTCCATGAGGCTACTACCGTTGATAATGAACTGTCATTGGTAATCGGTGTGCCCATTAAATTATTTATAAGAGTGGTGACTTAAAATAAGCTGGGTAGCTAAAATTTATCTTTGATGCTCTCTGTCAGTAATATGACAAATTTGAAAACAAAAAAGGTTCAAATGGTTCTGAGCACTATGGGACTTAACTGCTGAGGTCATCAGTCCCCTAGAACTTAGAACTACTTAAACCTAACTAACCTAAGGGCATCACACACATCCATGCCCGAGGCAGGATTCGAACCTGCGACCTGCGCGGTTCCGGACTGTAGCGCCTAGAACCGCTCGGCCAACTTGGCCGGCACAAATTTGAAAGACCCACATGTTTTCACTCTGCCTCAGAGGCCTGTGTTGTCATTCAGTTATTTCTCCATTGCATTAGTATCATGGAACTCTATATCAGATTAAAACTTTGTAACGGACAAGGAGTCTGATCTGGAACCTTCGTATATCGCAAGAATTCTACCGACTTCTTTCCTTTATTTTTTTCGATCGATCTGTTTCTTCATTGGTCGTTCGTCAGCGATTCTATGCGGATGTCGCACGACGTCTTTGTCAGTCGATGAGCTCAGGTTTTGTTTTACTACAGTGTGGCTAGTCCCCAGACCGAACACGCTGAGCTACAGTGCCGACAAAGGGCGAGTTACCCTGGCACCACCCACAGATTCACTCCCGCCAGCGCAGGTCTTTGTGGCCGAGCGGTTCTAGGCGCTTTAGTCCGGAACCGCGCTGCTGCTGCTTTCGCAGGTTCGAATCCTGCCTCTGGCATGGATCTGTGTGATGTCCTTAGGTTGGTTAGGTTTAAGAAGTTCTAAGTTTTAGCGGACTGATGACCTCAGATGTTAAGTCCCATAGTGCTTAGAGCCATTTGAAGCATTTGAATTTCCGCCAGTACCCGCGAGAGCGGTGGAGTATTTGTTTGAGAAATGCAAAGGCACCAGCATCTATATCCGGTCCGGCAAACAGTCTCAATCTGTCACGAAGTTTCAGTTCACCGCACACTCCGCTGCAGAGTGAAAATTCATTCTGGACGCATGAGGATCGTTTCACTTTAGTCATGTATCAGCGATCCACCATAACACATAACAAGGTTAACTTTTGTAACATATGCTTACGACAAATCACTGTGGAAAGTGAACATGAAATAATTTTCTTTAATAAAAAGCAGAAGAGGAGAACCAACTTCTCTGTGCAAGCATGAGCTCCTAGTTGCTGGTATTTCTGTATTAACAGGACTAGGAACCCCCCCCCCCCCCCTGCTCTCACATACCCCGATACTGATGGAAATTCATATTCCACGATTCTATCCTTGTTTTCGAGCAATTGTCCAGGATACGACACACGAGTATGTTCTACGTTGCGACGGTACACTTCCCCAGTATTTCTGTGCTGTCCTGTCTTCTAGATACGTTCCCTCAAGCTGTGTTCGCCTCTTAAGACGGTCACTTGCTACTGCCGACCCAACACAGTACAAGAAAATAACTAAAGGTCGGCAAAGCCGCCGTTGCAGTGATGTAGCAAACGTGTGCGAGAACTGGAAAAACCTGTTTGGAGCAGACAGAGAAGTCTAGCGAGCTGTGAAATGTGTTGACGACTTTCACTGAGTGAGGGACTGCAACATACACTTGCTGCTACTGCCTGATCTCTAGAGAAGGCCACGCTTTCGACGTTCCATTTGATCAAATTTCAGAATGTTTTGTGGTTTTAGATAATTTTCTTACAGTCGTGTTAATTTTCAGTTGGGTCCATGAATCCATGAATGCTCGAATACTCCACCTGTGCTAATTTGTTAAATTTACGCTTACGGGACTCAGTTTATACATTACGTATTTCCCTGTAGTACGTGAAAAACGTCAGAGATACTTGTAATGGCAAATTAGTTTAATTTGCGATACAAGGTTGTGCTGGAGATCTGGCACAGTTATACAAACCACTTAGCACGCCCTTATTACTGCTTAAAGTCGCTTAACAGCATGAATCGCTTGTTACGAAATCTTTATCGAAGCGTTTCGGATATGGCTCATCAGTAGAACATCGCAAACAAACTTTGTATGAAGTATAGTGTCAAGTTTCTGATATTCTGCTGATAGGCCATTCCCGATAAGCGTCAGTGAAGTTATTGGCAGCGATTTCTTGCTGTTTAACGATCTGAAACAGATTAAAATTGTAATACCGTTCCAAATTTGATAGAAATAAGAGTGAAGTGGCGGTGTATCAGCAGCACACTTAGTCCTTTCCTAGATCTTGAGGCACTTTCTGCAGAGCAACCGTCAAGGTACAGCGATAAATTGCTGCAGTGAATCATAGATTTGCTGGTGTACGTCAATTATCATCATCGTTACTGGTTGATAACTTGATAAGCTTTGAAACTCTTGCTGTAATCTCGGCAGCTGTTTATCTGCTATTCAGTCTACCGTAAATGACTGTTCCACATGTGAACAGAAAAAGTTGGAACTGACAAGACGTCGTTTCCTAAATTTGCGCAGGTTTTTGGACAACGGCTTTGCTGTTAAAGGCGTCATTTCATGGCTTTCACCTTATACGATTCTACACGTATCAAGCGTTAGAGATATGAATTTAAAAAGTTTCTCATTTCTTTTGAACGCGATATTTCATAGTTTACGCTCCATACATCGTAAAATCAATTGTACTGGAACTTCCTGTAAGCCTTAACTGGAGAAACTTTAGTCATCTGTTGTTAAATGTTTTCTTTCGTGTTGCCTAGTGTAACCTCAGTGTGATAGTCTGATTTTGCAGAAGTTTCCGATGGCCAGAATAAGCATGGCAAAGTTATCTTAACAAAACAACTTGATCCAGAACAAACTCGTAATGAGCTTTTTGGTTGACCACAGCTTTTTCTCGTTGCGGCAGGGGCCATTGCGTGTAATTCTATTTTATTAATGATCTTCACAGCAACTAATGACACTACTGAAACTTGACATCTGACCACGCCTTAGGTTTTAGACAGAGAGTTCGGAACAAACGTTTGGACCATTTTCGTCAGAAGTCAAAGGTTCCATAGCGAAAAATGCCACTTAATTTTCATTCTCGAATGACTGTATTTATGACTGTAACACATTGTCACATCTTCCAGTGCAGGGAGTGTTCTTGTAAAAATCTTTAACTTTATTGACGTTCGTGAATTAGTTCTAAAGATACAGGGCATTGTTTAATAAAACGCATTAAAGTTCGTTAAGCGTAAGAGTCTTCGTCAGGTGCAGTACTGTTACGTGTTTAGCGGAACAATGTTCGCAGCGGTTGCGATGGATACTAACTAGCCAACGAGAGAGAGAAACTAGACTGTGTTTCGTAGTAGTACACGTCAAATCCTTATGTCAATATAATGACTGAATGGGCAGTGAATTAGAAAGCAAAAAGAGTTCTAATTACGAAAGTTAACAACATAGAAAGAAATTAATGGCAGTGATGTTGCTGAAATGACAACGCAAGGTAATGTGAGATGTACATAGCTTGTGATTATTCTCGACTAGGTAACGTCAGCTGTTCAGTAAATGTAGCCGCGCTTCTGGTCATATCACCAAGTTGATTGGGTTCGTCGCCCCACGATACAGAGAAGATTAGCATGGCCGCTGCACGAGGATGACACGCAAAATCGTGAAGCGTTCCACATTTGCACCCGGCACGGTAGCTCAGCGTGTTCGGTCAGAGGGCTGCTCGCCCTCTGTAATAATAAAAAAAAAAAAACTGAGTAAAGGCATCAACAGTAAACTTGAGCGGATGTTTTGTGACGTCCGCCCAAACCAAACGCAACGAACAATACCGAACAAAATGAAAAAAGATGGAAACAGCGTCTGCCATGTGAGCAGGAGATCCCGGGTTCCAGTCCCGGTCAGGGCACACATTTTCAGCGTTCCCCATTGATGTATATCAACGCCTGCCGGCAGCGTAGTGTCTTGATTTATCATTTCAGTGAACGTATGCTAAATAAAAATAAAACGTGAAGCAAATTACACCAAATTACTGTGAACCGCAATTCTGTTGGCAAAGATTCAGTTGAAACTGCTGACTTTATGAAAATTGAACTGCAAAGAAATTTATGCACATATTGTCACGTGGTTGACAGAACTTTCAGCACCCTCATATAATAAGCCATGTTATGATACGTCAACATTTTAAAGTAAAAGCCTAAGCCAAAAAATGATTAAAAATACTATTGTACACCTATTTCTTCCTTTTCTAATAATCGGTAAGGATAACCTAAAAGAAGGGTCGAAACTGGTTCTCCAACAAAATAATTGACATATAGTCGAGTCCGTATAACAAGTTCGCTGGGCACAGCTGCATCGTGCACCTACCTCAACGTCACGTAACGCCATTTTGTGAAAGTCTGTATGGCAGCGCCTTAATTTTGGCGGAGCTCTACAGACAATTGTTTTCGCCCGCAGTCGTTTTCGCTTCGCAGTTAAACTGCCAACAACGCTGCTAGCTGTGAGAGATCATCTTGTTCTAACATTGCGCTACAAACATGTGTTCTGAAACTTCATTACATACCTCGAATAACACGTGAAGAACATGGAATGGTCTCAGTTTCAGTGCTCGGAATGACCACTTTCCCCACCTACCATTGGCTGCGTGAAACTGGCGCGTTGCCAAGCTATATATGCCTTAGAGGAAAATCGCCCTGGCTGGCTCACCCCGCGTTCTAGACTAGCCTTCTTTCAGATTTAACAGGGGAAGAGTGTATAGGAGCGCTGTATTGTAGTAGGGCTACAATAGACGTTAAACAGCGCACATAAAATTACGACCGAGGCGGAGCTTTTGGCCTCTCATTAGCGGCCAGAAAGCGAGCAGCGCAACGAGGATCAGGTGAGAGGGCTATCGTGTGCCGCTGCTGGCGTGTTAATCGTTTACCGATACTCCGGATCGTTAGCATTGTTTACCGCTGCTCCGGCGGTTAGCCTCTCTGGAATTTTATACGGGCGCCGAGCTATAATAAATCATCACGGCTGCTGCAGCTTTTCGCGTCGGACGCCAAAGAGGCTGCGCGCTCAGCTTACCTATAGGCTGCGGGAGAGGAAGTTAGCGACAGTCTCGGATATCTCGAGTAGCGAAACCACTCCAAGTTGTGCAAGAAGGACCACTGCTCGCTGCGTTGCAGACGTATTTAAAACCAGAATGTACATATGCGGCATTTTTACGGGACAAGACAAGATTAAGTAACGTTATAATACGGATCACTGTGGAACTGAAAGCTCATATGAACTCATTCGCTCTCAACTGTTTCCGAGATACAATTGTCTGAAAATGTCTTACAGGCTCATCTAGCGAGCACGAATGCGTCATATTTCTCAGAAAACTCTAGCGGCAAACGAAAGTTCCGAGAGCGTGTACGTTCCTAGAAGAATCAACCAACATGTTGCTTGCTCCTATTCATATCTCGCGAAAAGACCGTGGAGGTAAATTTAGAGAGATTGGAGCTCGCACAGAGATTTACCAGCTATCTTTCTTCCCGCGAACGAATCGTAAATGGAACAGGAAAAGTGATGGTGGAACACACATCTTCCGCCACATATTGAAACGTAACTTTGCGGAGAAAGCTGACAGCGAGTCGTTTTCCAAAATCTCTGTCTGCCGCATTCGTCGATTTTCATTTAGGAGATTTTCGTTTCTCAAAGGACGTATTAATGTGAGAGCACAAAACGTGTTGCATAATTATGTAGCAGTTTGACGTCGGAGACATATGCCAATAATTACGCGTGTCTGTGCGACGGCCTTCCTTGAAGACAGGAATGCCCTCCGTGTTTTCCCAACCGCTAGGTACCCTTCGTTTCTCAGTGATCGATCATAAACCACTGCTAAAAGGGGAGCGAGTTCTTTCGCTTAATCTCTATAGACCATCACAGGTACATCATCCGGTCTAGTTGCCTTTAGAATGTTGAGCAGTTTTCTTGAGATTCTATTCTGCGATCGCTTGGCTCAACGTCTGCTGTTTCAGCATTCGTACGATAGTTGAAAGGAGGAACCGTTTACGATCTTCAGCGGTGAAACAATTTTGGAATACAGAGTTTAGTGTATTAGTCTTCCCTCTGCTGTTTCTGTACCATTATATTGACTGAGCGATCGAATAGATGATTTCTATCTACTAATTGTCTTTACGCGAACAAAAATTGCTTAGGATTTTTAGTGAGATCGTTTGCCAAAATCCACTTTTAAATACACCGAATGCTGCTCGCATCACTCTGCTCGTGCTACTTTTGCTTCATTCAGCTTCTGTTAGTCTACAAGGCTTTGATTTTGTTTAAAACAAAAATGAAGATCTTTGCTTTCGCAGCAACTTTTTAACACGGCTATTGGACTGCGGTGGATCTTTTACGTCCGTCGCAACCTTTCCAGGCACATACTTGTCGAAGGTATGTTATACAACGCTCTCCGTTTTGCCCGTTTCTGCTCCACATCTTCGTTCTCTGAGCTGAATAAAAAATCAGCTTTTGCTGACATTTTCTTTGAAGCTAGCATCACAGTTGCGGAATCGCCACTAGTATGTTCCATATGCTGGACAAGATATGATTACTTAAATACTGTGCTATTTGTCTTCGGTCACACTTCCTACCAAAAATAATTTCCTATCTTTTTTACTACTCCTTGTATACTTGCATTCATTGATGCGGTGCCGGCCTCATTAACACTGTTTCCCTCCTCTACACTATATGACGGAAATAGGACAAGATTGTCATCATCTGACTGTCTAAAATAAATAACTTCTATTGGTGAGATACGAAAGGTTTGTTCGCTGCAACCAAGCGCAATTTCGGAGTTCCGAATAGCGAATTCAGCAAAACGAAGAGGTGCAGAGAACGATGCTGTAACAACATAAACAGCCAGAATGCAATCTCCCCAACCGAATGGAATTTTTATCTGAATTCATGAATGTTTCATTGTATCGGTCTTTTAAGAATTCTCGGTCTCCTGTTTCGATATTTATTCTCAGACTGCTGCATAGGAATGTAGCGGAACGAAAAATAAGACCTGCGAGAATCACTGGAATGGCAGCGCACTGCTGTGTAACGGCAGCATTAAATGCGGAAATGGATGCTACCACAGAATAGCGCCCGGAACAACGTCAGACACAACTAGATTTCAGCATTCCAGTTGTGCTACAGGTCAGGCCATTGTTAGATGGAACATGGAACGCTATAGCGTGAGAAAATACTAGCAAAGTAACTCTGTGTGAAGAATATTGTCGAGTCAAAGTACAGTGAGGTGACAAGTCAACTGATACATCCGAATATCGTGTCGGACCACCACCTGCCTGGCGTTGTGCAGCAGCTCAACGTGGAATGGACTCAACAAGCCGTTGACAGTGCCCTGCAGGAATACTGAGCCATGCTGCCTCTGTACCCGTCCATAATTGCCGGTGCAGGATTTCGTGCATAAACTGATCTTTGGATTCTGTCCCATAAATATTCGATGAAAATCGTGTGTGGTGATGTGGCCAAACCATTCCCTCGAACTGTCAAGAATGTTCTTCAAACGCCGGCTGGAGTGGCGGAGCGGTTCTAGGCGCTACAGTCGGGAACCGCGCGACCGCTACAGTCGCAGGTTCGAATCCTGCATCGGGCGTGGATGGGTATAATGTCCTTAGGTTAGTTAGCTTTAAGTAGTTCTAAGTTCTTGGGGACTGATGACCTCAGAAGTTAAGTCCCATAGTGCTCTCAGCCATTTGAACCATTTTTTTGTTCTTCAAACCAAACGCTAACAATTGTGGCACATAGACTTTGGCGCATAGTCAACCATATAAATTCCATTGCCGTTTGGTTGCAAACGGTCTCCAAGTAGCCGAACGAAACCATTTCCAGTCAATGATCGGTTCAGTTGGACAAGAGGAACCACTTCATTCCATGTAAACCCAGCACACACCAATATCGAGCCACCACATGTTTACAGTGCCTTGTTGACATCAAGGGTCCGCGCCATACTCGAATGCTACCAGCAGCGCTTACAAACTGAAATCGGGACTCAGCTGACCACACCACGGTTTTTCGGTCG
Organism: Schistocerca gregaria; assembly: GCF_023897955.1. Lineage (NCBI taxonomy): Eukaryota > Metazoa > Arthropoda > Insecta > Orthoptera > Acrididae > Schistocerca > Schistocerca gregaria. Next base: position 776,445,232 of record NC_064920.1, read on the forward strand.
TCTATGGTCCAATTGATATAGTTACGAGCCCAGGAGAGCGCTGCAGACAATGTCGTGCTATTGGCAGAGGCACCCGACTCGGTCATCTACTGCCATAGCCTATTAACGCGAAGCTTGCCCGCACTGTCCTAATGGATACGTTCGTCGTACTTCCCATATTGATTTCTGCAGTTAATTCAAACGGTGTTGCTTGTCTGTTAGCACTGACAACTCTAAGCAAACGCAGCTGCTCTCTGTCGTTAATTTGGGAGGTCCCCCATTGAGTTCTCCGTGGTGAGAGGTACTGCCTGAAATGTGAAATTCCTTAACGATTTCCGAAATGGAATGTCCCAAGCTTCTAGCGCCAACGTTCTCGTTCTCTCTCTCTCTCTCTCTCTCTCTCTCTCTCTCTCTCTCTCTCTCTATACACACACACACACACACACACACACACACACACACTACCAATTTGATAGCGTAATAACACGATTACAAAAAGAGGAGCAAAATATGGATATTCCCTTGTCACCTCAGTCATAAGAGAAGAGCACGCTTCTGCTGTAAGAGTGTTGCTGCCTGGAGTAAGCTGAAATGGCTCTGAGCACTATGGGACTTAACTTCTGATGTCATCAGTCACTTAGAACTACTTAAACCTAACTAACCTAAGGACATCACACACATCCATGCCCGAGGCAGGATTCGAACCTGCGACCGTAGCAGTCGCGCGGTTCCAGACTGTAGCGCCTAGAACCGCACGAACACGCCGGCCGGCGAGTAAGACGAAACTGACTGCTAATGTAAAGGGTGTCGGTTTCCAATACCGCGCCAAAAGCACAACTGATCGACGCGCAGCTTTTCCCTCTTCGACCTCCGCTTCCACGGTTTTGCATCGCGCCCGCAGACGCCCCGATACTAGCAGACTGTAAATCAACGGGGAAAGGCGACGAGGGACGAACAAGACGGAAGACTGGTGCAGTGCACAGCCGACGCGACGCTCCAAAGTCTCATTTCGCGCTGAGGCCAGGACGACGGCTGTCGTGCAATTAAGGGAAATGGGCCGCAATGAATTCTGGGAAGCGGCAGGGGCGAGCGCGTACAGGCGCCGGCGCGAGTCACGTGGTCGCGCGTTGCCGGAACAACCGCCCACACGCAATAAGGCGAGGCCGGCCTGCCAGCCAGCTGCAGACTTGCCGACTCGCATTGATTACGCCGCCTGGCTCCGTGTCCGCCAACCCTAAACAGGCGTGCGGTAAACACCGCTAAGCTGAAGTTTCTTATCGCTCACGGCGTGTATGGCGGCAGCACATCAACTCAACATCGTAGACAAGAAGCTTCAGTTTAACCGACGCCGATGTTTCGGACCTTCTACAGAAAGGCCGTCAACTAGTTTAACAATTTATCGCGTTTACCAGAACAATTGTATCAGTAACAATTGTCACCGAAATGTGGGGTGACCTAGAACCGGCAGAAGTGAAGTAATCGTAACTATAGTGCAGGAGGTCATACTTCGGAGTCCATCAAAATCGACGAGACGTTGCAGTGTGGAAACCGGGGTTTCACAGGGGGCAGTGAACGGAACTGTATCCAAGGACTTTGGCATGCGACCATAACACGTAAAAATCCTTCAAAATCTGACTGCTCTGCAGAAACAGGTAGGATACAACTCTGTGAGATTCTAGCAGAAATATCACGGATGAAACCGGGCATTGTTAGGCAAATAATTTTCAGTGACGAAATTACATTTCATACCAGTGCTCAAATTAATCGTCGTTACAGTTTTCATTTCATAGTAAGAAAGCTGAACAACAAAGACAGCATTTACTCAGTTTTCGCTATACACAGTCTCAACATGACCACCAAACCAACATTCAAAAGTACAATTTAGTTCCAGACCACACATTTCTGGGGAATGTTGGATACCACACCCTTTATTCTGACTCTGAGTTTATAGAATTCTCACTTTTGTACTACAAAGCACTCTTTCAAGCTACTCTATAACTGGTAGTCACAAGGTGTAAGATCCAGAGATTGAGGTGGTCATAACAATGATCCATCGCGACCAATCCAACGGAACGAGCAATATGAGTTGGTTGGTTGTAGGGGGAACAGACCAGACAGCGAGGTCATCGGTCCCATCGGATTAGGGAGGGACGGGGGGGGGGGGGGGGGGGGGGGGGGGGGGAAGTCGGCCTCGCCCTTTCAAGGAACCATCCTGGCATTAACTTGAACCGCTTTAGGGAAATCGCGGAAAACCTAAATGAGGATAGCCGGACGCTGGTTTGCACCACCTCGAATGCGAGTCCAGTTTGCTAACTACTGCGCCATCGTGCTCTGTAGCAATATAGGGCAGTGCACTATCAAGTTGGAAATACCGTCCTCGTCTAAGTTGTAGGTGCACTCATTCAGCATTTGCAAGTAGTCATGTGCATTCACCGTTGGGCTTTTAAAGAAAAGTGGGCCAAGCACACCAGTAGCGGTCACCAAACCTTTACCTTTTGGGATGCTCACGAACGGTACGTGGATTTTCATTACCCCAGAAAATAGTCTTACGACGATTAGAATGACCACCATTATGAAACAGTTTCGTCACTGAAAATGATTTGCCTGACAGTGCCCGGCTTCATCCGTGACTTTTATGCCAGAATCTCTCAGCGTTCTACTCGTACTTGTTTCTGCCGAGTAGTCAAATCTTGAACGATTTGTAGATGATTCGGTCTCATGCCAAGGCTCTACTTCGGTTCACTGTCCTGTGGAATCCCTGTTTCCCGACTGCAACGTCTCACCGATTTTGATGGGCTCCGTAGTACGGCCTTCTGCGCTACAGCAGTGTTTCCTTCACTTCTGCCGGTTCCATGTCGCCCTGCATTTCCGTGATAATTATCTGCAACTGCTCAATTGCTGAAAACTTATGGTAAACCCGATAAATTGTTAAATGAGTTGGTGGCCGTCTGGAAATGGTTCTGCAAATCTTCAAGGCACTTTGGCCGCCGCCTGGACAACTTCCATTAAGCTTGCAGCCACTCTTCTCTGCTACAGTGCGAATGTCAACCATGGGCACTAACAAATTAAGATTCTTCACCTAATTTTGAATCAGCCATGCGTACTGATAGCCTGGAATAGTAAAGGAAACAAACTTAAGATTGTTCACAAAATCTTAACTCACCCTGTACTTATCAAGTGAAACTATTTTTCCTTCGTCTTAATGTTATTAAAAATCATGCACCTTGTTTAGTCACTCACTTGAAGGAATGACGGCACACCTGTGAATGACTGTGAAGCCTCATTGGCTGATCATGACGTTAAAGTGTTGAATTGAAACAATTTTCCTGGAAGGCTTTTTCATTTAATAAATTCATCACGGCTGTGGGTCCATGTACAAATAAAAAAAAATTACTTATTAAGAATTAAATACGCACAGGAAGCTTTGCTCAAATGCGTGAGAAGGTAGCAAATACTCATTTACCTTACTGTATCTCCAAATTCTAAGTTCTGAATCCACTGAACGCTATTTTATTGTTTGTATACGTTGTTTCACCAATTACCCCCCAGCTGTTCGATTTAGGGGTGCCAAACGCAGATTTCGGTTACTTTGGTCTGTACTTTACCCAGACCGTTTTCATCTATCGGTAGGATTTCCTATTAGTGTTGGCGGTCTGTTTTCGTCAAGGGTTTATTCTGCTATTTTTGCACTACTCTAAAAATTAATGTTGGCTGACGTATTTGTTTAATTTCACTGTTTACTTTCTGGGGTGAGGGACTCTCCCGATTAAGGCATTTGCTTGTATGCTTAGGCAAATATCAGCTTGGATCGATGTGTGAGTATTGTTCTTAGATTCGATGGTGGTAGTTCCAGATTGTATTACAGGCTAGTTAAGTCCTGTGTCAAATTTGCGTCACAGAAGTGTAAAACTTCCTTTTGTGAATGCGGTCCTTTAAAGACACAGGCTGTGGATCAAGCAGCCAGCCATCGCGGTGTTTCTCGTATCTAGTTGATACTACTTCTGTCAATAAGTGATAAAATTATATCACTAGTTAATGTAATTTGTTTCATTTATTGATTCAGTTCTTAATAAGACCAATCAAAACTACATTTAATATTGCCGACGGAATTGAAGAAAATTGAGAGCTGTATTCCACTAAAACTTACTTTCCATATTACTCGTCTCCTTCATTTTAAGTTAGTTTTATGTAAAACTTGGGAACCGATACACACTTCGCTTCGCACTAGACGTAAAGTATATGGTGCATATTTTGATCTGAAGACGCAGTGAGGTTAATCCTTGAGAAATAAATTGGTCATCAAAGTTAGTAGGATGTAATTTACTGACAGTCCAGAGTAGAATTTGAGCTTTTCATAGACGTTGATTATATTGTATAGGCCTACAATTTATGAAGACAGCGTTATCTTGTTTTCCATTTCGCCTTTGCAACTTTCACGGAAGTGCAACTGAGCTTAACAGGAAGCGGTGAGCTTAGCGTCTAGATAAACACTGTCAGTGTTGATACGCAGCTGCACGCATTCAGGGAACAGTGGTTATTGCAAAAACTGAGAAAGGGTCTCATTGTATGCGTATGCTTAACGAAAACTGAAGTTCAGTGTAGGACCTTCTAGTATTCAGTCAGCTACTGATACGTTGAGACTTGGCAAGAAAAAACGTCTTTCAAGAAAAAATGGTTCAAATGGCTCTGAGCACTATGGGACTCAACTGCTGTGGTCATCAGCCCCCTAGAACTTAGAACTACTTAAACCTAACTAACCTAAGGACACCACACACATCCATGCCCGAGGCAGGATTCGAACCTGCGACCGTAGCAGTCGCACGGTTCCGGACTGCGCGCCTAGAACCGCGAGACCACCGCGGCCGGCCGTCTTTCAACAACATTCGCCAATAGTTCACATCTTGTTTTCGGATTGGTTGCGGAAAGTACGTGGTTCCTATTTTTATTGTTTCTCATAATGACGAAGTTGACGAACATTTTATTTTACTCATCGGATTTTCTTCTCCAGCAGCGAACAAAACATTACGTTTATGATTCTTACGTAGTACATTAGCATGGCAGAATCTTGTGAAGACAGAATAATTTATGTCCTACTGTTTCTTCTGAGCTGAAAAGTTTTGCTAGACTGGAACCAGAAATAACTTGATATAGAAATTATTAGCATTACAGACATTTGGGGTGCTTGGTGTTGTGCAGTTTGTATAAATTTACTGAAAGACATTTCCAGAGAAACACCTTCCAATTGCTTTTAAATAATTATCCGAGCGATGTTCGTGCTTGGCCTGGTTGAATCATTTCATTACATATTCCTCAACTGGTGATATACGCAAAAGCTGGGAACACTGACATATTGACACCATATTGGCTTCTAGCCAATGCTATCCATCCAAAAGTCTGGTATAGTTAATTAGTAATTGGCATCTTTCAAAGAACGTTTAGGGAGATTATGATCTGTGGCCTTCTTGCAGGAAATTCGTGAGTTCGGTAACCTGTAGAGGCCCTTAGAAAGTAAACCTAAACTCCGCTCGAACAGGCCATGAAGGTCCAACGGTACCGACCGGCTGCCGTGTCATCCTGAGCCCACAGGCGTCACGTGATGTGGATATGGAGGGTCATATGGTCAACGCGTCCGCAGCTCGTGGTCTCGCGGTAGCGTTCTCGCTTCCCGAGCACGGGGTCCCGGGTTCGATTCCCGGCGGGGTCAGAGATTTTTCACCTGCCTCGTGATGACTGGGTGTTTGTGTCGTCTTCATCATCATCATCAATCATCCCCATTACGGTCGGAGGAAGGCAATGGCAAACCACCTCCACTAGGACCTTGCCTAGTATGGCGGCGCGGGTCTCCCGCGTCGCTCCCCTACGCTCGGTAAACGGAGTATGGGACTCATCATCATCATCATCATCATGGTCAACGCACCTCTCTCCCAGCCGTATCTCAGTTTACGAGACTGGAGACGCTACTTCTCAAAAAAGTAGCTACTCAGTTTGCCTCATGAAGACTGAGCTCACCCAGCTTGTCAACAGCGCTCGGCATACCGGATGGTCACCCATCCAAGGGCTAGCCCAGACCGGCAGCGCTTAACTTCGGTGATCTGACGGGAATAGGAGTTACCACTGCGGCACGGCCCTCCAATCAGGATTTCCGTAGAAAGCTTTAACGCCACCTTCGTCGCTTGTCAGATACTTTGTCCGGTACTATTTTGCTTCTATTGGTGGGGAGATCAAAACAGCTCAGTCGCCAAATACATTGGCAGAGAAGGGGAAAGAGAGCATCTGTTTCGTCGTTAGTGGTATCTGAGCGGAAACCAGGAAAAATGGAACTGTGTTCGTCGAATAGGAGTAGGAACTATTTTCTCCCAAATGCGGGACCAGGTCGAGTGAACGCAAAAGACTGTGTGTTTCCGTGAGTTAACACACAATCAAGGAAAACACCGTCAGGAGGACAGTTGAGAGAATATGAGCGATGAAGCGGTTAGTGCCACTTAATCAGAGTGGACCCCCTGCGGTCCAGTTAGCTTTGATTCCGTTATGGCGCTATCTGAGAGCCTGCCAGGATAGCGCGGGTCACAGGCTGCTGTTGTGAGAGCGGGTGCCGTGTGGAGCCGCCGCCGTGCGTCACCGCGGGTCACGCACTGGGCCATTGCTGCCTTATCGCTGCTGTACGCCTCTGGCCTTTAAACAGCTGCTGTCCTGCCGACGTACAGGGTCCTAAGATAAAATGTGAACTTTCGGCGCCGGAAATGCTACAATTACTAAAATTTTCCAGGTTATTAAACGGTGTTTAGTTTTTTACACAACTGTCAGCTAAGAAACATCTGCAGCGAGTCGAATCAACGCCCTTCCTTTCCCCGTCACCCTCTCCTAATGCGCCGAGGACGTTCTCCGCGAAGAGGGCGAAATATCTGGTTATTAACAAAATCCATTCGACAATGGCTTAATACTGCGCACAATTTTAATTATCATCGCACCCGATCCTACCTCTGTGTCGTGTTCACCAAATGAATTTGGTACCCAATAGAGGTAGCAGGAAGCGAACTTCTACCACGGAAAATTGTTACTGCACCGAAGTGACGTCACTGCACGTCACAGTGCAACTTAGAACTACTACGAAAATGCTGGTAGCACAATAAGTAAGAATAGAGTCTAGCACTTTATCCGTCTTCAGCAAGTGTGGTTGAATACGTCGAAATAATCGGCAACCAATTAGATGAAAGATATTTGGTTTCTTAACAGATTTCGGGCACTTAGTGCCGCCGTCCCTCCCCCCTCCCCCCCCCCCCCCCAAATGCATTATTTGCAAGTTTCAGCAGTAGGATACATACAGCATATTGCAGTGGTCATGCGATTCATAGTGAACTATGATACATATGACCACTGCAATATGCCTTATGAAGAAGTGCACGTGGTGACCGAAATCGGTTAAGAAATTAAACTTCTTGTATATATATATATATATATATATATATATATATATATATATATATATATAACGCTCATCTAATAAAACAATTTGTGCAAATACTTAGCTTTGCCGACCGGAGTGGCCGAGCGGTTCTAGGCGCTACAGTCTGGAACTGCGCGACCGCTACGGTCGCAGGTTCGATTCCTGCCTCGGGCATGGATGTGTGTGATGTCCTTAGGTTAATTAGGTTTAAGTAGTTCTAAGTTCTAGGGGACTGATGACCTCAGATGTTAAGTCCCATAGTGCTCAGAGCCATTTAAACCATCTGAGCTTAACTTCACACTACCTGCAACTTTGCCGGTGGGTGTGAACCCTTCACCACTTTGGATTTGTGAAGGGGCCCATGTTAACCTTGGTCTTCATTCGCTTCCTAAGGACACGCCTCCAACCTCGGTCTATCGCCTTCAATTTCACGACCTTCGCATGGAACTTCGCGATAGTACCTTGGTATACACTGATGGCTCTCGGACTGCCCGTGGGGTCGGGTGTGCCTTCTTCATCGGCACCCGTGTATTTTGATATCGGCTTCCGGCACACTGCTCTGTATTTACAGCCGAGCTCTTCCCCTGTATCAGGCCAATGAGTACATACGGTGACACTGACTTTTCAGTTGTTTTTTCTGCTCACTCACTCAGCGCCCTTCAAAGTCTATGTGCGCTGTACACAGCCCACCCCTTAGTGCAACAGATCCAGGAAAACTGTCACTTGCTGACTCTTGGTGGAGCCACTGTGCAGTTTGTGTGTTTCTGGTCACGTCAGTCTGCCAGGAAACGAGGCTGCTGATGCTGCTGTCAAGGATGCAGTGCTTGTACCTCAGCCCACTAGTTCCTATATTCCCTCCAATTATCTCAGTGTTGCCGTGTTGCCATTGGTCCTCCCTTCATGGCAATAAGCTCAGAATTATTAAGCCTCTCCCAGCGGCTTGGACGACCACCTCTCGGCCCTCCTGCCGGAGGTTATTTTACCTATGTTTCGCATTGGGCACTGCCTTTTTAGCCGTTGTCTTTTGGCAACTGATGCTTCCCCACCACTTTGTCCACATTGGGCCGGAGTTTTAACTGTCTGCCACTTCCTGATTGAATGTCCGTTTTTAACCGTTAGGCTATGTTCCCGCTTGGGTTTGTCGTCTAGGTTATCAGCCGTTTTAGCAAATTACTCACGGACTGTCGACCTCGTTTTGCTTTTTATCCGTCAAAGCAATATGGCGAAGGCCGTTTAATTTTTAGACCTCCGTTTCTGTATTGTCTCTCTTTTAACCCTTTTTCAAGGTGCTTGTTTTTAGCTGTCTTCTATTCTGTCAATTGAGACTGACGTGCAATCGTTTTTTAATTCCTCTTTGTTCGTGTTCTATAGTTTTGACTTGGGAGCATATGACCCCAACTGTTTTTTTGCGCCGTAGATCAAAACAATCCTTTCTTTAAAAAATGGAGTACCAATATCAACCACACCCCTTCAGTTGTTGCTGATAGGACAGCAACAGCACATCTTGTTGGGATCTGCAAAGTGGGTTGCAACAGTCCTCATAAACATGAACATTTCATCCAATAAGTCAACTCTTCTCTTCTCTTCCGCCCCATCCCCCTTTCCCCTTCGTCTTCTCAGCCCTGCTCTGCTTCGAACGAGCCTGGTGAAGCAGGGCTCACATTCGGGAGGACCACGGCTCAAATTCCCGACCGTCCATTCACGTTTCGGTTCTGTGTTTTCAATCAGTCGCTTAAGAACAAATACCAGAATGTTTCCTACGAAAAAGGACACGGCCAAAATAAAATGGTACTTCTCATCTCCCCTTAATCAGTTATCATCAGCAGAATATTTGCTGTGAGCACACTGCTTTTCATCTCTGGGTAGATAATCTAAGCCTTCATCTTTTAAACTACCTGGCAGATTTGTTGTAATTTTCACGCCGTCGGCTTTTTCAGCTTTACATGTCTAGATGCAGGTCTCGTCTCTGTTCAAGTTAACATTGTCATTCCTTTCTCTTTTTAATCGCCAGTGTATCCACACCTGACCATTGAGACTTTCCCTGATGACTTCCCATGCAGACGTAGAGAGAAAACAAGGTGTCTTTGCGCTTGTACATGTAAATAATCAGATGCCCACAAAATTTTTCCTGCTGCGTCTGAGACCGTAGTAGAGCCAAGGGTCAGATGAAGATTGGCACTATATTGAAATCTTCCGTCGAGCGACACACTCGTTGGAGAGACGGATTCCCCCGCTAGCGAGCAGACACCATCGGCGGCAGCGGCAGCCGCACCTGTGCCCAGCACAGCCTCCTCCCTGCGGCCGGACAGGCTTTCGCACCTCTGGAGCGGCCCCCATTGTACGCGCCGGCCATTGTCTCGCTGCAATATCGCGCTCCGGCGCGTTTAATACGCAAAGAGCGGCACGCCTCTGGTGCTACCTGCACCCCTACACCCGACGCTGCACCTGCCTCGGCTCCACCCCTCCACCCCTCCACCCCTCCCCCCCTCTCCCCCTCCCCCCTCCCTCCCTCCCCACTTCTACACGCCTCACTACGGAAAGAAGTTGCCGCGGGCAGACAGTTCTCGCCTGGGACTGACGAGACGGCAGCGGAAAGAACATTTCACTTCGCACGTTCCCGCTCGGCTCGTACGAAATCCTTCTCATAAAACTCCCTGTTCATGAAAACTACCCTGTACGCCTTCACAGCGTCCGACACGGAAGGCTGCGAGCTAAATGGATTACTCTCTTCATGCCATACACCATCTTTTTACATTTAAGACAGCCCATCGCTGTCTCGTCCCTCGCGCCGTAGCTTCTGAGTAACACTGTTGGTAACAATCTCTGGTTAGAGTACATGTTCACAAGTCGGTCTCAGTTTCCGGAATTTTTTCGATATGTGTAGATCAAAGAGTCAAATTTCCGCCGACGTACTCCAAATCTTAATGCCATTATTGGTTTTCAATTAATTTCATTTAAACTGTTTGACATAAGGTAGCGTGTTTTAGATAATACTTTGAGAGCTACCAAACAGTAATTACAGACACGTAACAGAACGCTATAGGACTTCAAAATTCTACTTTCATAGCACTCGAAGCCGATCTAGATTGTCAGTATGAGGAACGATGTTCAGTAAGTCTTTACTGATTAAGTCGTCCAATTTATTACACCTTTCTTTGCAGCTAACGGCTATCTTTGTATGTGAATGCCCGTGTTGCTGCATTATTTAGGTTTGAGCTTGGTGCTCTGCACTGTGTATTAGAAAGTTCAGAAACGTGTTGATTCTTGCTGACAATCCGGTAAAATGTAAACTAAAACAGTCAAGTGCTATAAAAAAGAGTTGCCGATGGCACAAAAACCACCCCAACGAGCTTTATTTTGCCACACCGAAAAACAGCCAATCCTCCATGTACACCATTAGGTTCATGTAATTTTGAACGAGGACAGCAGTCTGCTGTTCAGCCTGTCCGCACGACATTTTCTTAACAAATAGCATAGCAGTGGTTGTTGCTGCTTTTACTTTATTATAAGAATTTTCCTGTGCTATTATACAGCCACGGGTCTCGCCATATCGATTCCGACAAAAGTGGACTTCAGCGTAAACGTTGCTACAGGGTGAAAGTGTCGGTCTTGAATGAAATCTGGAGGGGAGCGTGTTTAAGAAGTATGGCTCAGGTTTAGAAGAATGGTAGGCCATTACTTGGCAGATACTTGATAAAGAGAATACTTACAGATACGAAAGGGCGGCCAAGGCATAGGACCGCAATAAATCCAGGACCGCTATACCAGTTTAATTCTCCCGCTACTGCAAAAGTGATTGTTGTAGGTACTGTGACAGTGGGGTCGAGAAATAGCTGCAAGCGCTAACACTGAACAGAACTCCAGAACCCGATGTAAGCGCTATCAGATTCTATACCGAATTTGAGGCTGAGCTAGCCTCTGTACTAACTATAATCCATAGTAGATCTCTCGAACAAAAAAACTGCGCCAGTGGTTGGGAGAAGTTAGTCCACACCAGTCCACAAGAACGGTAGCAGAAGTGATCCACAAAATCACCATCCAATATCCTTGACATCAATTTGTCATAGAATCTCAGAACATATTCTGAGCTAAAATACAGTGAGGTATCTTGAACAAAGTCGCTTCCACGCCGATCAATGTGTATTCAGAAAAATATACATCACGTTCAGCCCAGCTCGCACTTTGTGGTATGACATCCTCAAAGGCATGGATCAAGGGAGTCAGGTAGACCCAGTATTTTTTGATTGCCAAAAAACATTTGACTTAGCACCAGATCTACGCATAACATCAAAACTACAACCATACAGGCTATGAAGTGAAATTTGTGACGATATTGATGACTTTACAGTAGGTGGGACGTAGCATCTTATTTTAGATGGACAGTCACCGACAAATGTAGAAGTAACTTGATATGTGCCTCAGGGAAGTGTGTTGGGATCCTTGCTATGTCTCATGACTTTCACATGTCTCATATCTTTCACAGATTTTGCTTCTATTTGTATGAAGTACTACCAAGAAGAAAAAAAAAGTTGCGCAAATAGTCTGTCAGACCTAGATAAGATTTCAGTATTGCAATGATTGGCAAATTGCTTTAAATGTTCAAAAATGTAAAATTATGCACTTCACAAAACGAAAAAAGTATCTCAGACTACTGCCGGCCGAAGTGGCCGAGCGGTTCTAGGCGCTTCAGTCCGGAACCGCGCTGCTGCCAAGGTCACAAGTTCCAATCCTACCTCAGGCATGGATGTGTGTGATTTCCTCAGATTAATTTGGTTTAAGTAGTTCTAAGTCTAGGGGACTGATGACATCAGATGTTAAGCCCCATAGTACTCAGAGCCATTTGAACCATTTGACTACAGTATCATTTAGTCAACTCACACCTAAGTGTAGCAATTTTCGGAGATCCGAAATGGAACGATCACATAGTCTCAGTCGAAACTGGTATACTCGCTTTATTAGTAGAATACTAAGAAACGAGATCTACAAAGGAAACTGCATAAAAATCACTCTTGTGACACATCCCAGAATATTGTTTAAGTGTGTGAAATACGTACCAAACAGGACTGACAGGGGATATTGAATGTATGCAGAGGAGGGCAGCACGAAATGTCAGAGGTTTTTTCGACCCCTGGGAGAGTATCACACAGACTCTGAAGAAACTGCATTAGCAGATACTTTCGAAGGTAGATGCAAACTTTCCCGAGAAAGACTACATAAAGTTTCAAGAACCAGCTTTAAATTGTCTCTAAGAGTATAAAAGCTCCTGCTTATCGATCCCGTAGGAATAGTGAGGACGAGGTTAGACTAACTATAGCGTGCACAGGGGCAATTAAACAGTCATTCTCCCCTCGCTCTATAACTGAGTGGAACTGGAATAAGCCCTAATTACTGGTACTCTGCCATATACTTCACATTGGTTTGCGAAGTATGGTTGTAGATGTATAAGAATGATTATAAGGTATTTCTTGACAAAAACTGGCAGAAACTTAAGCCTGCAACACGCACAGGTCCAGAATAGCGGCAAATAACGTCTAATCATTGATTCGGAGATGTGTTGGCCCTTACAGTTTGTTGGCAGTCCAGTAACTGGTCGGGCGCCACCAGAACGAAGGCTTTTGTTCTCCGGCCATACGAGTGTCTGTGGCTCTGATTCCACAGGCTGGCAGCGCAGCGGCGACCGAGCAACGGTGGGACAAATTGTCGACGATTTAGCGGCGCGCGGTTCGATTGACGTAAACGGATTGTCGGCTGACCTCTGGCCGACCTCGGGCAGAGGGCGACAAACCGCCGACACCGCGCCAGAAGCAGACCGCTCTGTCATCGCTGTTCTGCCCCCCCCCCCCCCCCCCCAGCTCCGCAAAACGCTCCCACCCTCACTGCATCGCGTCCGTTCTCTCCACCCACCCAAGAATTACGTACTCATCACATAGTGATGAACAGTTGCGATTTTAAAAGTAATCGTACAACCAAAATGCGAAACACTTGTCTAAAATGGCAGAGAATTTTCACATTTTTTACTTCTTATAATGGAAGTCAGACATTCTGCCTCGAATGTAGGAGTTGACATGGTATACTCGTGAAAGTAGTACACAGTTCACATCACGCAGCCTGTCAATTACCTCACCCGGCTAATGACGAGACGCAGTAGAATAGTGTGTAGCTTGTCTGCTTCATACGCACGAAATATTAGGAGTACTATACATATGTGATAAGATACGTAGTTGGGCCAGTTAAAAGTGGAGGATAAAGTTTCCTTCTAAGTGAAGAAACTGCATAATGTGGTTGGTGGTGGTGGGGTACATTCATTATTATTATTATTTATTATTATTTATTATTAGATCGGTAGGCAATGCCATTCTCGAACTATCTCTTGGACACTTGGACAATCACTTCTTCGTGCGAAGTTCTCACCTCAGAGTGAGTCAGCATTAACCACAATTCATCTTGCTTGCTTTTACCACTTAAATATCAAAAATGTTCAAACGTGTTTAAATTCCCAAGATACCAAACTGCCGAGGCCATCGGTCCCTAGACGTATACACTACCTAAACTAACTTACGCTATGAAGAAAAACACACAAACACACAAACACACAAACACACAAACACACAAACACACAAACACACAAACACACAAACACACACACACACACAAACACACACACACACACAAACACACACACACACAAACACACACACACACAAACACACACACACACACACACACAAACACACACACACACACACACACACACACACACGGCCCGAGGGATGACTCGAACCTCCGACGGGAGGGGCCGCGCAATCCGGGACATTGCACGTCTAACTGCGCGGCCATTTAAATGTCCATTTAAGTCAATGCGACGTATTTTGTGAACAAAATCGTGGAGATCGCTTAATATGTGTCGTTATTTCGAAGTCTTTTTGGCTACTGCTATCATCAGTTAAAACCGTCCTTGTTCTACGAAGTTCGTCAGTTTCAGTAGAACGTATGTCTAATCGGCCACGATTTGACATAGGTTTCATTGATACCGGTTACGAACATTGTTCTGAAAGTCGTATTTTTGATCTGATGATGATATCAGAGAAACAACATTAGAAATCACATATATTAACCGGTCTAGACGCTCTTATGTAAAAAATGACCGTGGAACTCATATAGGAAATTTTTCCTTTATTAATAATGCGGCGTGCTTATTCTTCGACATTCCGCTTACAAGTATGCGTAAAACTAGAACACAAAGCACCTTCGAATCGTGAGTTAGATGGTAACAGGCACAGTTTCCACTGAAGCTATGTGCTATATTGCACCAGCCACATTGTTTCTAATTCCTTGGAAGAGTTCGCAAGAGTCTGTACTCCCCCTGCGAGTATATCCTGGAAGATCGTAAGCAGTAATAAGAACCCATATTATTTCATACATTCAGCTTCCGTGCGTGAGACAAGTTTAAAAACGGGACTATCAGCGGTGGAGTAGTCAAGAAGTGAGGATGTGTCGAAGCGGGAGGCATATATTAGTTTGGAACATCTAATTTCAATTTGTTGTTGTAATCACGAAGTCAAGGTTAATGCAGATACCTCATTCGTAAAATAGACAGAAGGGAGAAAATATTGTTATAATAATAGACGAAACTAGATAAACGAGATAATAGTGGTGTATCGCCACGTGACCAAGCAACATTAAACGAGGAAAGTTGTCGAGCTGGACGCGAAGAGACACGGCTTGGTAGTGCAAGGGACTCTCATGTTTAAGGAAAATGGTGTTGAGGTCCAATCGTAGAAACCAGCGAGTTATCGCTTGGCGGGCGACCTTAACTGCTGGGAACGACGCAGTCTAAGCAGATAAGACGCGTCGTCAAGTGTCGTGTATCGGTACTGCCGGAATGTAACGGCGCGTGTGGCATGACAGCATCGGTCCTGGCGAGGCGAGGCCACGATAGCGGCCCTTGTCCCTGAAGCGGCCAGCGAATGCCACAACACACTCCACTGCCGCAGCAGTGGCTGCAGCGTACGTGGACTGCCGGCACTCTCTCTCTCTCTCTCTCTCTCTCTCTCTCTCTCTCTCTCTCTGGAAGCCGATGAAGTGGAAGGATATCTAATGCCATTCCGTCGAAAGAGAACATATATGCAGACGCTTTTCCTGGTTGAGTGTGTCGTCGTCGTCGTCGTCTTCAGACTTGCGCAAGTTTCTCCTGTGGCCTTCAGTTTAATTCTTTGACAGAGTTTTGTAACCCACTTAAGAATCAATCTCCGTCGGCAAGGAAATTCACTTCCTTAATTGTGTAACATCCTTCGTAATTAAATTCAAAAGAATGTTGCTACTGACTTACCAACACGAGAGAGAGAAACTGGTAGCAGAAAAGTAGAAATACCGACAGTGATTAAATTCAACTTCCTCTGCTGTCAAATACCTGCATATGATCAGCGATTAATGTATATACATTAAAAATCTCGTCCGCAGCTCGTGGTCGTGCGGCAGCGTTCTCGCTTCCCGCGCCCGCGTTCTTGGGTTCGATTCCCGACGGGATCAGGGATTTTCTCTGTCTCGTGATGACTGGGTGTTGTGTGATGTCCTTAGGTTGGTTAGGTTTAAGTGGTTCTAAGTTCTAGGGGACTGATGACCATAGATGTTAAGTCGCATAGTGCTCAAAGCCATTTCAACCATTTTGAGAACTACTCTTAGAGCATATTAGACTGAAATTAAATAAGTACATATCCGTAATTCAGGGTTTACTTCATAATCATGTGACGTATTACAAAATTTCCAGCTAATCTGAACTAATTAAATTCAGGAATGTAGTCTCTCCATTTATAATTTTACTGGGTGAATTTTCTTCGCCGTTTTAAGGTATTCGGCTCTTCGACTGAAGTAGAAACTTGTTCAAAACTTTACCTAATATCGCTGAAGAAGGGTATAAAAAGTAAGAGTACATACAGTGTGAAACGAAAACTGGGGCGACTATCCTAGGACGTGAAATTGCTTTGATATTTATAAACCTTAACATAAGTCAAAATACAGATATTAACTTGAAACTGTAAACGGATTTGGAAAACAGTTCTTTTTTTTATTGTGCTGTTGTCCCTCATCTGCGTAGGGTCGGCACGGCTATTTACGGATTCGGTGTGGTTGGTTTGAGTGGCCGGATACCTACTCCGTACACCCCTGACAAACCATGTGTATCCTCAACTGTCTGCGTGTAGTTTTATCCACGTGAAAGGAAGCGAAAGTTCTCTAAAAGTTTGCAAATTATGTAACTGAACGAAACAGCCCAGTATTCACCTAGTGGGATGTGGAAAACCGCCTAGAAACCACACCTAGGCTAGCTGCCCACAATCTCTCGTTCTTCGTCCATCGAGCGGATTCGATTCGAGTCCAGCGCATCTTCCCGACCCGGAAGCGTCGGTTTAACACACACGGCTACCGAACGAGTGATCTGGAAAAACATAAATTTACATTTCTTGGAGAGGCAGGTCAAATACACACAACAAAAGTAACTGCAGATAATACTGAATGTGTCCTATAATTTTTATTAGCCTTTGGAAGAGAATTTTATTTTTCCTTCCAGTAATGTCTCACAACACATTCGAAGTGTGTGACTTTATCTTTACTCCACAGTCACAATACGGCGCGGTAGAATCTGTCTCAGCGCTCTGGCTTCCCGTACTTCCACATGCTGTACGTAAGATTATTTGCGCGGCAGCGGTTTTCACTGTGAGTAAACTAAACTGCAGAAATCTCTGCGGCGGCTGGACGCGCCTAACACTGTCAGAATTGCAACGACGCGCACAGCCGAGTCATGTAGTAAAAACAGTCCTGGATATTAGTTTCAATTCGGAAGATGGCTTAATACGCCCTAACCGGTCATAATAGTTACGGAAAACGTGAACTAGTCTGTTTTACTTATACAATCAGAAAAAAATGGCTCTGAGCACCATGGGTCTCAACTGCTGATGTCATTAGTCCCCTAGAACTTAGAACTACTTAAATCTAACTAACCTAATGACATCACACACATCCATTCCCGAGGCAGGATTCGAAACTGCGTCCGTAGCGGTCGCGCGGCTCCAGACTGTAGCGCCTAGAACCATTCGGCTACTCCGGCCGGCTATACAGTCAGGAAATATTCTGTAAATGACGATACATTTTTCACTCAGGGCATTGGTGGAATAGCAAAATTAGAGGGGCAGTCTTAACAGATGACTGAAATTGGATGCTAGTGCTCACTAAGTACTTGTAAAATATATATTACTTCATATAAATCGTCTGCAGTAGAGGCTTCTTACATGTTACCAAGTAGAAATATAAAAGCATGGCCAGGACTCGTAAGGGCTTATCGGAATTCTCTTTCCTCAAAGACTATTCACGCTTTTCTGTGCCAACCCAGCTCTAGTCCTGCCAGCTACCCGTTGAGGTTCGCTTCGTGCTATCGGGGCCATCTGATTGCGAATTGCTCTCAACGCCGCTGCTCCGCTTCCTCATCAGATAACGGCTCCCATTTCTTTGTACCACTCTGTGCAGGAGCAGCAAGAGAACTCGTTGCTAGGACGCGCTTGTTACGTAAGATGAAACCACGGTGACGTAATGGAGATCACGCTGTTTACAGCGTGGCCGTGCTGTAAGCGATACTATCTAGCTTACGTCCGCGACCTTAAGGGCCGTCCGGCAGTTCCGCAGAGCGAAAACACGGGTTGCCGGCTTCTAGCCACGCCCGGCACGGATCACAAACACTCTGAATATGCATGTCGCCACAAAAGAAAAGGCACGCGAGCACTCTGCCGAGTCTTGGCCGTTTCTAATGTTAACACGCTCCAAGAGCGACTGAGAACCAGTTCCTAAATATCAAGGCCTGCCACACACGACAAACTTCTTAGCAAGTAGTAGTCGTGTAAATGACTCTCTCTCTCTCTCTCTCTCTCTCTCTCTCTCTCTCTCTCTCTCTCTCTCTCTCTCTCTCTCTGGCCCAATTTGGTGAGTGTCTTTCGATGGCCGGCCGGAGTGGCCTTGCGGTTCTAGGCGCTACAATCTGGAGCCGAGCGTCCGCTACGGTCGCAGGTTCGAATCCTGCCTCAGGCATGGACGTGTGTGATGTACTTAGGTTAGTTAGGTTTAATTAGTTCTAAGTTCTGCCCGACTGATGACCTCAGACGTTTAGTCGCATGGTGCTCAGCCATTTTATATGACGTCACAGTGGCGGTTTGCTTGCCAGTTTTGCTGCCACTTTATACGAACAGCATCTCATTAGGCCATACGAAGCTGAACGGGCCCTGTTCCAGGTATTTTCACCACAGAAAAAACTGAGATGAGTACGGGGAATCGAACACGGGACCTCCGAATAACTCGACAATAGCGCTAAGCACTGGATCGCGATCTCTCTGCTTCAGAGAAATGGCTGTATCAATCTGCGGGCTTTCGTGGACATTTTTAAAATCTTCTGAGCTTTTAGACCGCGTCATATTTCTTCAAACACTCGACGTTCCGACTCTTCTGCTGAGATCTTCAGGAAGTCTCAGACGGTGTTCAGGAAAGATAGATTAGGCAGAATTGGTGGTGGAGTGTTGGTGTCTGTCAGTAGTGGTTTATCTTGTAGTGAAGTCGAAGTAGATACTCCGTGCGAATAGGTGTGGGTGGAGGTTATACTTAACAGCCGAATTAAGTTAATAATTGGCTCCTTCTACCGACCCCCAGACTCCGATGATACAGTTGCGGAACAGTTCAGAGAAAGTTTGAGTCTCGTAACAAATAAATACCCCACTCATACGGTTATAGTTGGTGGGGACTTCAACCTACCCTCGGTATGTTGGCAAAAATACTTGTTCAAAACCGGTGGTAGGCAGAAAACGTCTTCAGAGATTGTCCTAAATGCATTCTCCGAAAATTATTTAGAGCAGTTAGCCCACGAACCCACGCGAATTGTAAATGGTTGCGAAAACACACTTGACCTCTTGGCCACAAACAATCCAGAGCTGATAGAGAGCATCATGACTGATACAGGGATTAGTGATCACAAGGTCATTGTAACTAGGCTCAATACCATTTCTTCCAAATCCATCAGAAACAAACGCAAAATAATTTTATTTAAAAAAGCGGATAAAGTGCCACTAGAAGCCTTCCTAAAAGACAATTTCCATTCCTTCCGAAATGACTATGCGAATGTAGACGAGATGTGGCTCAAATTCAAAGATATAGTAGCAACAGCAATTGAGATATTCATACCTCATAAATTGGTAAGAGATGGAACGGATCCCCCGTGGTACACAAAAAAGGTCCGAACGCTGTTGCAGAGGCAACGGAAAAAGCATGCGAAGTTCAGAAGAAAGCGAAATCCTGAAGATGGGCTAAAATTTACAGACGCGCGAAATTTGGCACGTACTTCGATGCGAGATGCCTTTAATAGGTTCCACAACGAAACATTGTCTCGAAATTTGGTAGAAAATCCGAAGAAATTCTGGTCGTATGTAAAGTACACAAGCGGCAAGACGCAGTCAATACCTTCGCTGCGCAGTGCCGATGGTACTGTTATCGACGACTGTGCCGCTAAAGCGGAGTTATTGAACGCAGTTTTCCGAAATTCCTTCACCAGGGAAGACGAATGGAATATTCCAGAATTTGAAACACGAACATCTGCTAGCATGAGTTTCTTAGAAGTAGATACCTTAGGGGTTGCGAAGCAACTCAAATCGCTTGATACGGGCAAGTCTTCAGGTCCAGATTGTATACCGATTAGGTTCCTTTCAGATTACGCTGATACTATAGCTCCCTACTTAGCACTCATATACAACCGCTCGCTCACCGATAGATCTGTACCTACAGATTGGAAAATTGCGCAGGTCGCACCAGTGTTCAAGAAGGGTAGTAGGAGTAATCCATTTAACTACAGACCTATATCATTGACGTCGGTTTGCAGTAGGGTTTTGGAGCATATACTGTATTCAAACATTATGAATCACCTCGAAGAGAACGATCTATTGACACGTAATCAGCATGGCTTCAGAAAACATCGCTCTTGTGCAACGCAGCTAGCTCTTTATTCGCACGAAGTAATGGCCGCTATCGACAGGGGATCTCAAGTTGATTCCGTATTTCTAGATTTCCGGAAAGCTTTTGACACCGTTCCTCACAAGCGACTTCTAATCAAGCTGCGGAGCTACGGGGTATCGTCTCAGTTGTGCGACTGGATTCGTGATTTCCTGTCAGGAAGGTCGCAGTTCGTAGTAATAGACGGCAAATCATCGAGTAAAACTGAAGTGATATCAGGCGTTCCCCAGGGAAGCGTCCTGGGACCTCTACTGTTCCTGATCTATATAAATGACCTGGGTGACAATCTGAGCAGTTCTCTTAGGTTGTTCGCAGATGATGCTGTAATTTACCGTCTAGTAAGGTCATCCGAAGACCAGTATCAGCTGCAAAGCGATTTAGAAAAGATTGCTGTATGGTGTGTCAGGTGGCAGTTGACGCTAAATAACGAAAAGTGTGAGATGATCCACATGAGTTCCAAAAGAAATCCGTTGGAATTCGATTACTCGATAAATAGTACAATTCTCAAGGCTGTCAATTCAACTAAGTACCTGGGTGTTAAAATTACGAACAACTTCAGTTGGAAGGACCACATAGATAATATTGTCGGGAAGGCGAGCCAAAGGTTGCGTTTCATTGGCAGGACACTTAGAAGATGCAACAAGTCCACTAAAGAGACAGCTTACACTACACTCGTTCGTCCTCTGTTAGAATATTGCTGCGCGGTGTGGGATCCTTACCAGGTGGGATTGACGGAGGACATCGAGAGGGTGCAAAGAAGGGCAGCTCGTTTTGTATTATCGCGTTATAGAGGAGAGAGTGTGGCAGATATGATACACGAGTTGGGATGGAAGTCATTACAGCATAGACGTTTTTCGTCGCGGCGAGAGCTTTTTACGAAATTTCAGTCACCAACTTTCTCTTCCGAATGCGAAAATATTTTGTTGAGCCCAACCTACATAGGTAGGAATGATCATCAAAATAAAATAAGAGAAATCAGAGCTCGAACAGAAAGGTTTAGGTGTTCGTTTTTCCCGCTCGCTGTTCGGGAGTGGAATAGTAGAGAGATAGTATGATTGTGGTTCGATGAACCCTCTGCCAAGCACTTAAATGTGAATTGCAGAGTAGTCATGTAGACATGTAGATAGATGTTGTGGTTCCACTGTAGAGTGAGCACTGTCAGACCAGCGTCGCATTCCATTATTAAGGGGAGCTTTCTCGAGTTTGTGCTGGAGAAGTGAGATTATTAGGTAAAAATCTTGGGTCACCATTGGCGGGGCACCGTCATTGCATAGCAAGAGCAGTTTTCCTCGGCTAGTACCGAAGAAGGGGTTATTGGGCGAAACTCCTGCGGCTACTATTGATACACCAACATCATTGGCCAGGAAGGGATTTTCCCTCACTTAACCAATAACTCTTCTCCAGCTTAACTGGAGGGAAAATGTTTCTAACCAATGACGTTGGCCCACAAGTGATAGCCCACGTCTTTTACGCAGTAATCCCACTTCTCCGGCACAAGCGCTGGTAAACGCCCCTTTATAAGAGAAGGCGACACTGGTATCTGACATTGCTCGATCTACAGTGGACACCACAAGATCCTGAAGATGATCCACCCAGAGGGGTCGAAACGCATATCATTTGAAGAAATACGACGCCACCTAAAAAAACTCAGAAGATTCGAACTTCAATGGCTACATAGTCTGTAGCTGTGCGCACGTTTAATTCGGTACACTAAAGGCAGAGGTTGTAAAAACTCAATTGCGCGCTGTGATTGGAAGATGCTAGGAGCACAATATTGTACGTAAGTGGTGATCAGACTAAGGTGGTTTTGATTTGCCGCGAATTAAAATAGAATTCTACTACTGCTGCTCAAACGTATGCGGTAATCTATCATGGCCGACTACATTCCAAGCAAAGAACATTTGTCAGCAGCTGGTCTTTAGAGAGAGAAACCGGTCGCAATGCGTCTCTGAAGATTATTACTGGTAGGCCGCGACGTCGCAGTGGGACGAGGCAGCTCTGGATTCTGTGCAACGCTAACTGCACAAAAGTATTCGAAAATCGGCTATGCGCCGTCAGTTGTTACAGTCGTTCGTGTGGAAAATGGTACTTGAACAATTCATGTCTCCCTTCCAAGCCTAACATGGGGGAATTGAACTCACACCTACATATTCAACGCCGCAGAACATTCTGCAATTATTTGATGTACCGACATCTCTACATGTAAACTGCTTAACAAAGAGCTAACAATGGCTGAAGTTACATTTGCCGTTACTGACGTTTTCCGATCACCACGACTAACACATCTGGACGTTCCGTCTTGGAGAGCCATTCTCAGTATGAGTTCACCGTCACACTTCGGACGGGAATTGTTTCTTATTGCCTACTCGGACCACTTTGACTCTCTGTACGACGTCGAAGGGCCGTACCGTCCAGTCTCCTCAGATAGATAGTTATCCGTGAATTACGGGAAGACCTTCACTGGCAAAGCGTCAGAACACGTGGCAGCTTCTGGGTAGAGCCTCTGTGCTTGACGAGACTGGCGTGGCACGGTAATTGAGTAATCATTATCCCAGGGCAGCTAGATTTCCGATCTTTCAGAGGATGACAAAGTCCTGGGGATCACAAAAAGGCTGGAGTACTTCAAAAGGCGTAACACACATCATCTATAGAAATGAATAGGCCCGTTGTAAATCTTAGACTATATGTTTCATTAGCAAGGTCAATAAAATTCCTGACGGCGTAACTTTTATAAACTGGTTGAGTCTCCCTCTGTTGCACCGATGAGCTTCCAGATACGAATATAGATGTTACAGTTGGGCCGCCTTACCATAAATGAGTTTTAATAAATAGTAACTGTAGCATTCTAGTTTCAGAGACCTAGACAAATAACAAATATATATGTAAACAGACAGTGCACAGAATCTAGTTTCTGCTTGTATCGTAATTCTAAGTGCTGTAAATCTTCTGATAAATCTGTGTGCACAGTTCTACAAAGAATGCAGGTATAAACTCATTGAACCTCAACAGAAATGCTTAATGTTACTAAGAACCACTTCACTCATATTTAAGTACATTTATTGTGTCACGACCCGTTTACTACAATGATGATCATAGTTGAAATTGCCAACAGTCTTGGAAACAAATTCTCAAACTTTCGTTAAGTAGCACTGTCTAGACAGTATAGCGTGCACCGTTGACAGTGCCACCTGATGTTGGTTGAACAAAACCGATCGTTACACAATAAATGTACCTTAATGCAAGTGAAGTGGTTCTTAACAACATTAACGTGAATCTGCTGTGATGCACAAGATGGTAAAGATTAAAACATCTGATTCTTTTTCCCCCCTTTCTGATTCTTTTTCCCCCCTTTCTGATTCTTTTTCCCCCCTTTCTGATTCTTTTTCCCCCCTTTCTGATTCTTTTTCCCCCCTTTCTGATTCTTTTTCCCCCCCCTTTCTGATTCTTTTTTCCCCCTTTCTGATTCTTTTTTCCCCCTTTCTGATTCTTTTTTCCCCCTTTCTGATTCTTTTTTCCCCCTTTCTGATTCTTTTTTCCCCTTTCTGATTCTTTTTCCCCCTTTCTGATTCTTTTTCCCCCTTTCTGATTCTTTTTTCCCCTTTCTGATTCTTTTTTCCCCTTTCTGATTCTTTTTTCCCCTTTCTGATTCTTTTTTCCCTCATTCTGATTCTTTTTTCCCCCATTCTGATTCTTTTTTCCCCCATTCTGATTCTTTTTTCCCCCATTCTGATTCTTTTTTCCCCCATTCTGATTCTTTTTTCCCCCATTCTGATTCTTTTTTCCCCCATTCTGATTCTTTTTTCCCCCACTCTGATTCTTTTTCCCCCTTTCTGATTCTTTTTCCCCCCTTTCTGATTCTTTTTCCCCCCCTTTCTGATGTTTTAATATGCCACCATAGTAAGTTTTCAGAAAGTGTTGGTCTTTCCCATCATTAATAACCTATTGCTGTTTTACATTCTTGCTTTTAAACTCGTCACTGAAGGTTTTGACAGTGAAAAAGCAGTAAAAGCGTGAAAGCATTCAATAGCGGCAGCAGGGTGGTGGTAACTGCGATCGAAATTACGAGTTGATTCTTGGCGCGGCGGCTGTCAGTGCGTGGCAGGTGAGCTGGAGATACAATGGAAGGCGCTCGATGAGGCATTCGTGCTTCCCGTCTGTTTGCCTCCCGTCACGCGGAAGACGTGGCCACCGTATTTCTGTGCGCTGGCGGGCGATGCCAAAGGCAGCGCTCCACAACAGCGTTCAGTCATACGTCACAGTGAGTCCCTTCAAATAGAAAAGTCTACATTAGTTTTAGTAGAGTAATCGTCGATCAAACTGCTTGATTCCCCCTCCCATACCCACATCTGCAGCAACGATGCTGTTTACATTCTAAGCACAATACACGCACTCATATTATGAGTGTGACAATCCGATGTACTTAATTCCGTTGTTTAAAAACGTTTGTTGATTAAGGTCGTTGTTGGGATGTCGCTCATTTTCCGTTCTAAATAATTATAGATCAGAAAAATCCTTCTGTTCGCTCTGTACTATGTTAAATGTCTGGAAGTTACGATCACGTTCTGAGACGAGCGAGATCAGAAGCAAAGTCACGAAAACTGTTACTGGAACTCTACTAGGTAGAGTCATAATGTCCACTGAAGAGCCTGTCAATAGATCGGTCGTGTGTCCCTAAGAAAAGCTGGCGCAGATGACGTCTTGGAAATTAAGACAGTCGACTTTCCCACACTTGCGGCAGCTTCTGCCCCTTCACAGGACGTGTAAAAAAAAAAAAAAAAATGTTCCTACAAGAGATAGTACTGGTCAAAACTAAAAGAAAAGATCCTATACGATGTTTCCGGAAACCAGTATCTGTTGAGAAGTGGACCGTTAAAGATTCATTATTTACAGTTAGTATTTTATTAACACATGAGGCAGCATTGACACGAGATCGCGTAGGAAGTTAACACAATACGCACGTGCACGCAGATGTACACTGAGGTAACAAAAGCCATGAAATAGATTCTAATAACGCGTCGGACCCCATCTTGCCCAGTGTGGTGTAGCAAAACGACGTAGCATGGAGTCGAGAAGCCGTTGGAAGTCGCCTGCAGAAATACTGAGCAATGCTGCTTTTGATGAGCACAAAACGTTGCCGGTGCAGGATTTTGTGTACGAAGTGACATTTGGATTATGTCCCATAAATGTTCACTGAATTACGTGGGGCGATCTGGGTGACCAAATCATTCGCTTGAATTATCCAGAATGCTCTTCAAACAAATAGCGAACAGCTGTGGCTTGGTCGCATGACATCGTTCTTTGGGAACATGGACACCATGAATGGTTGCAAATGGTCCTCAAGTAGCCCAACATAACCCTTTCTAGTCAAAGATCGGTTCAGTTGGACCAGATGACGCAGTCCATTCCATGTAAAATCAGTATCAAAGTATGAGCAGAATTTTTCAGTAACAAACTCATAAGAGCCAGCCACTTTTCACGGTTAACAGGGGTGTCACCGATTTCTATGATGAATAATTTGTTCACAGCATGAAAAAGTGGCTCACTGCGAACCATACTCCGCTCAAAGGATAAATACAGTGTCGTGTGTGAAGGGTAATTTCCATGTGGATAATGGTCGTAGGGAATGCCACCGGATAGATCCTCAGACCTGAATGCACACCTGCCTCTCACAGCTTGTGCTCTTCCATTATCGATTCCACGGTGGTGATACCACATCTCTCCCCAGTCACGTAGACGACCATCCGTTATAGCCAGAGAAGATGGTCATTTTCCGCAGTCCATTTCATTCTAGCCTCTCCACTAACCGTCACATGCACAAATCGTAACCGACGTGTACCTCAGACAGCAATATCTCTTGGGTCTCCGCATATTTCTGTGTTGATTTATAATAGTTTTGTTAGTTCATTCGAGATAGGCTTTCACCATACTGGCTCAGAAACAGCTAACAAATTGAAAGTACTACTTCCTAGGACCTGAAACACATACACACGTCTCTTTGCGCAACTTGAGTAAAACACTTGTTTTTAGCCACTATAATAGTGTGTGAAAAATATTACTGCTATTTTTAGTAAATGAGAATTTTATTTTCCTAGGTTTGGTAGTGAAGCGAAGTGACTGGCAGCAGCTGTAAAAGAATTTAATGCAGTTACAGATTAAAAAAATAAGCATAAAACCTAAAATAAGTTAAAAGTAATTTTACCTCGAGGAGCTTGCTTCAAAACAGACGCGGGTGTTGTTGGTGATAAGAATGGCAGACAAATGGCCATAGCTGTGATGTATGTCAGAGTGGAAATGGAAGGTTAATGGTTGCCTTCGGATAGTATTTGTAGTGTTGGAGTTTGAAGGAAAGGGAAAGGGATTTTCTAATACATGCAGTAACTGCTTAGGGTTGAATAATGATGGACATATGGTGAGGTTTTGTTCTTAAAATTTACGAAAGTATGCAATTTTTTGAGATGTTAGAGGAATCTGAAGAAACGAGAGACTCTAATACACTACCACAGGCTTATAGTGCAAGACGAAAGACGGGTACGAGCATCGAGATGTAATTCTCTCACCTTGATTTCTTCGCGGAAAATTTGAGAGCGTTAAGCACTGAGTGAAATTAATGCTTTTACATAGGCATGCGTACGATGGAAGGCAGCTACCAACGTCGCTGGAACCCGTCGATGATGGGATTTATTGCTGGTTTCTTCTTAGGTGGTGACGAAGCAGCAAACAAAAAAAAAGCATCGCTGTCGCATTTTTCGAATACCAAAGAAAATTAAAGCTCAAGATGTTGTGAACTAATGTAGAGATTCCACTGTTATCGTGTGCATACATACATACATACATATTAAATACTATTCAATTCTGAAGTTCTGAAAACGTATTTCTTATTTGTTTTTAATTCTGTTAATGTTCACCAGCACTGTCTTTGATTCCGCTCAGTATCTAGGAAATTAGCGGTGGTCGAGGAAAACGGATTTTTACCAGTGATTTCAGCAACCCAAAATTTGGCAAATCCACCTATTTACAGACCAGATCCAGAAAAAGGTTAAATTTGTTGACAAGTGTTATTTTTATACGGATACCAACAGATGCTCTGACTACAGCTACATTGGCAGAGGTCAGACAAAGGCTTCGTGCTTATTAATGTTGGAAAAGTGGACGCCTCTTGGCCAGTAAGTGAGCAGTTCGCTTTTGTCGAGCTATAGCTACACGGTTACTAAATGAAATTGCCATTTTTCCGCTCGAGAGACTGTAGCACTAACAACTTTTCCATGTTGATGAATCATGTGTAATCCTTCACTAGATTCCGAATATTGTCTCACTTTCGTGGGGGAAGATGAGATACAAAAGAAATACTGACAGTGCATCAGGCCTTTCCTCGGTCACTTTGTATACCTACACTACTGGCCATTAAAATTGCTACACCACGAACATGACGTGCTACAGATGCGAAATTTAAATGGCAGGAAGAAGATGCTGTGATATGCAAATGATTAGCTTTTCAGAGCATTCACACAAGGTTGGCTTCCAACCGATTTCTCATACACAAACAGCAGTTGACCGGCGTTGCCTGGTGAAACGTTGTTGTGATGCTTCGTGTAAATGCGTACCATCACGTTTCCGACTTTGATAAAGGTCGGATTGTAGCCTATCGCGATTGCGGTTTATCGTATCGCGACGTTGCTGCTCGCGTTGGTCGAGATCCAATGACTGTTAACAGAATATGGAATCGGTGGGTTCAGGAGGGTAATCCGGAACGCCGTGCTGCATCCCAACTGCCTCGTATCACTAGCAGTCTAGATAACAGGCATCTTAACCGCATGGCTGTAACGGATCGTGCAGCCACGTCTCGATCCCTAAGTCAACAGACGGGGACGTTTGCAAGACAATCATCTGCACGAACAGTTAGACGACGTTTGCAGCAGCATCAGCTCGGAGACCACGACGCTGCATCACAGATAGGAGCGCCTGCAATGGTGTACTCAACGACGAACCTGGGTGCATGGATGGCAAAACGTCATATTTTCGGATGAATCCAGGATGTGTTTACAGCATCATGACGGTCGCATCCGTGTTTGGCGACATCGCGGTGAACGCAGATTGGAAGGGTGTATTCGTCATCGCCATACTGGCGTATCACCCGGCGTGATGGTATGAGGTGCCATTGGTTACACGTCTCGGTACCTCTTGTTCGGATTGACGGCACTTTGAGTAGTGGATGTGTTATGATCCGTAGCTCTACCCTTCATTTGATTCCTGCGAAACCCTACATTTTAGCAGGATAATGCACGACCGCTTTTTGCAGGTCCTGTAGGGGCCTTTCTGGATACAGCACATTCTCCACATCTCTCACCAATTGAAAACGTCTAGTCAATGGAGGCCGAGTAAATGGCTCGTCACAATACACCAGTCGCTACTCTTGATGAACTGTGGTATCGTGTTGAAGCTGCATGGGCAGCTGTACATGTACACGCCATCCAAGCTCTGTTTGACTCAATGCCCAGGCGTACCAAGGCCGTTATTACGGTCAGAGATGGTTGATCTGGGTACTGATTTCTCAGGATCTATGTGCCCAAATTGCCTGAAAATGTAATCACATGTCAGTTCTAGTGTAATATGTTGGTCCAATGAATACCCGTTTATCTGCATTTCTTTTTGGTGTAGCAATTTTAAAGGCCAGTAGTGTACTTTACCAGTAACATTCCAGGTAGCCTGTGCTGTAGAATTACAGCTTAGAGTGTTGAAGGTGGTAATGTGGTTCACATGTGCACGAGACAGAGTGCAGCACTGGTGGTGAACGACTCTGCAGTAGGCCTCCCTCCTTTCACCCCCCCCCCCCCTGCCCTCCCCCTCCCCACCATTCTGTAATGGAATTAGTAAAAGGATAGGCCGTGGCAGTCCTCCGGCTGAACCGCGTCCCGGGCGGCTACGGCTAGGGCTACGGCTGCGTCGCGCCAGCAGCAGGCAGCCGGCAGGTAGAGCAGAGCAGAGCACAGTAACACAGAGGGTAGATCGATGGCGCCGCTGCGGCCGCACGCGACTCTCCAGCGCGGCCGCCCGCGCCTGCGTCTGCGGGAATGGCTCCTTTCGCCTTCTGTACAGCGCCGCCTAATTCTGGACGCCAATTAGCTGGCCTCATTTGCTTCTCTCTGGGCAAAACTTCGCGCACTCCTCCTGTAATGAGGCACGCGATCGCGGTTTTCAAGTGGTTCGTTTCAGCGGTCAGAGAGGAAATTGCTGTAAGATACTGTGGTAGGTAGTCGACTCGGTCATGCACGCTCACCGAAGTCAGACTTGGGTGTATACCAGAAAAACATACGTAAGGCCTCTAACGCACATTAGCGCGCTGGCACAAATATTCAGTCGATTTCCGGTCAGATGGTCGAAAAGTGCCGTGAAAAATATTTGTGGCACTCTTATGCGTAAACGGACTAAGAGACGCACCAATATTGTCCTCGACGGTTAGTGTTTTCTTCAGAGACGAGGGTATCGTCAAGAGTGCCGCAGGGAAGTGTGATACGACCGCTGTTATTATCTAGATAAATAAATGATGTGGAGGACAGGGTGGGCGGTAGTCTGCGGTTGTTTGCTGATGATGCTGTGGCGTACGGTAAGGTGTCGAAGTTGAGTGACTGTAGGAGAATACGAGATGACTTGGACAAAATTTCTAGTTCGTGAGATAAATGGCAGCTAGCTCTAAATGGAAGAAAATATAAGTTAATGCGGACGCGTAGGAGAAACGCAAGCATAATGTTCGGATACAGCTTTATTAGTGTCCTGCTTGACACAGCCACGTCGTTTAGATATCTAGGCGTAACGCTACGAAGCAATATGAAATGGAATGAGCATGTAAAGACCGTAGCAGAGAAGGCGACTTCGGTTTATTGGGAGAACCATAGGAAAGTGTGCTTCATCTGTAAAGGAGAGAGCATATAGGACACTGATCCGATTCATTGTTGAATACTGTTAGCGTTTGGTATCCGTACCAGGTCGGATGAAAGGAAAACATCGAAACGATTCAGAGGTGGGCTGCTAGATTTGTTACTGGTAGGTTCGAACAACACGCAATTGTTTCAGAGGTGCTTCGGGAATTCAAATAGGAATTCCTGGAGGAAAGACGACGTTCTTCTCGGGAAGCACATTTCAGAAAATTTAGAGAAAAGGCATTTGAGGCTGCCTGCAGAAAGGTTCTACTGCCGCCAAAGTATACTTCGCGGAAGGACCATGGAGATCAGATCAGAAAGGTTAGGGCTCGTATGGGGGCATATAGATAGTCTCTTTTCTCTGGCTGTATTTGCGAGTGGAACAGGAAAGGAAATATATGGTACTGGTACAATGTACCCTGCGCTACACATCATAGGGTGGCTTGTGGAGCGTGTATGTATATGCAATTGTACATTGTTGGATTAGACGACTCGTGACAAATTACTGGTAGCAGTAGCTGCAAAAATACCTAGGAGTAACCAGTCGGCGCGGCTTTAGCCGAGCGGTCTAGGGCGCTGTGGTCATGGACTGTGCGGCTTGTCCCGGCGGAAGTTAGTCCTCCCTCGGGCGCGCGCGCGCGCGCGCGCGTGTGTGTGTGTGTGTGTGTGTGTGTGTGTGTGTGTGTGTGTGTGTGTGTGTGTCAAAGCCAGACTGTGAATCTGAAGGATATAGAATTCATCCACGAAATACGTTGCTTCCAAGAAATTTTAATTATTGCTCAACAGTAACAGTTGGGGGTAATATGGAGAGAGAGAGAGAGAGAGAGAGAGAGAGAGAGAGAGAGAGAGAGAGAGAGAGAGAGAGACGATCGACAAACTACAGTGGCACGCGGTACAGTAGAGGAGCTGTTCTTCACGCAGAGGTTTACAGTTTAAATTCTGAGACCTTATTTTCGAAGAACAATTCTTCCTTCAAAATTCTGTCGAAATGGCCACACCGAGATAACCAGGCTTCGTACGGAAGTTTTCCGACGGTCGTCCTTCCTACCGACCATTCGCTAATGGAGCAGCGAAGGAGCAAAATGTAGTTGAACCAGAACTACGCTCCGCCACATACCGTGACATGACATGCAGAGTTTAGGTGCAAAGGAGAAGAGCGTAGGTCTTCCAGGTCGCGATCAAAAACGTGCCAGTTACGCAGATTAAATTCCAAGCTTCTCCACGTTTTCTTACCACGCTGTTGGTGGTTTGCCGGTCGAGTTCATATAATAAAGAGTTTAGTCCTATTGGAGACGATCAGGCGAAGGATTGGTATCGAGTATCTCCCGGCAGTGACACAACCAGATGTGAAATTGATATAAATGGGTAGTTAATTCTTAGACGTGACACATCACAAATGTCAACCTGATACCCAATGTTAATACAACTCGGAGCCCAGAGTCAGAAACCCTAAATCTGTACATAGATCTACACAATATGAGAGAGAATTCCCATTGTCTTGCATTTTCGTTGGAAGCAAATTTCAGAATTTAACTCAAGATCCAAGTGATGGCACAGTCATTGATACTACGCCGGTCTTCAGGGATAGCCCTGAATCGTCTTGTAGCAGGAAGAAGTAAAATATCCTTGTCCGAGTGACAGTAGATGTTTAAGTAGGAACTGCGTTTGCGTATTAATTCAATGGTAGAATACGAATTGCTGCCTTTGAATTCACCTAGTCGCACAGCGACGTCAATGTCATAAGAGTGAATAATGCATACTGTTCAACATGGCAGAAATAGTCTCCTTAACGAAATACTTCACTTTATTAGCCTCTAGAACGTTCTATGTGAGTTTGTCCCATAGTTGAGTACTACACTCCTCAAAACATTTAATTCGAGATGTCTGAAATTTTCTTCCAGAGGCGAAGTAGCCCACATAGCTGAATGATACATTCAGGTTGTGGTTAATGTTTTCATATGAATATAAGAACGGGAATGAATATATATTTTGTGTCGTGACACTTATGCACATTTAAATGCACACTTCTCGCTACAGTTCCCATTAAGAAATAAACGAATATTTAAGTGGAAAATTGTCAGTGTCCTGCCTTGTGTGTAGAACTGCCTTCCTTTAAGACAGCATAAAGGTCTCGTGCGTTTGGTGGCGGAGATACGGCAGCGTTGAAGTTGGACAAGATGAGATCACTAACCAGCTTTAATTTCTGCCGCGCAAACGTATGGCATATGCCGCTCCGTTTGGGCTTTATTAGAACCGGTAGAGGTGTGAAATCACGTCACGTGTACGAAAGTGAAGGAATTCTAGCAGTCAATCCGCGTGATGCTCTTCGCCTGTTATCACGGGGATGTGGCACAGCCATACCCTACACATGAAAACAAAACTACCGTCACACGACTCAACAGGCGACCAACTCGTTATGTCTTTAACTACTTGCAGACGCGACATTTGCGTACATGACTTCGTATTAGTGAAGAAGGCTATAAAAGTCATTGTTAATATACCTGTAATTTTAGTTTCTTTGTACGGAATAAGAATTAAAGTGCGTCATGCATTTTATCGATAAACATTGGTTCCAAATAGCTTATCGCTGTGTATTGAATACAGTCTGAGCGCTGTATCTCGCTTTCACATCATAGATACATCAAAATTTGTCTTCGTATTTTAATGCATGCGACCATCCTATGGAAAGACAGGAGAGGGAGGAAGCACTTTCCCAGCGTTGATGCAATTTCTATAGAGCGTATTTTATGTCCGCTACTTAGGTAATTTTTTCTTTTAATTTATTGGCTTTCGGGAGAGCACATACACCCATCTCAACGGCGGAATGACATTTATGACCACACAAACGTTAGAACAACACAACACTCAGTCCCCGAGCAGAAAATCTCCGTCCCGTAGGGAGAACAGAATCCGGGCCGCTTAGCTAGCAACTCGCCGCGGTAGATAATTTCCTTGTCCGAATACCTGCTCCTTCACTTATCGAAACCAGCCAGCATAAATAAATTCTATTCCAATAAATTTTACAGTAAGATGTGCCATGGCCACCTTGAAAGACTTTGAACAGTGTACTACTATCACTACTAATGCTGCTGCTGCTGCTGCTGCTGCTGCTGCCGCCGCCGTCACCGCCACCGTCAAGGAAAGCAAAATCGATGTGGGATTCCGTCTGTCCACTTTAGCATTGCTCCGACGCCTTCGTATCACAGCATTAACTGCCAAAGCCAGATATTGTCATCATTTGGCCTTACATTGCTTAAAAGTAAAACGTTACAGCTCTCGGCTGCAGTGTCCCCCCCAGTACGCTTAATGATCCTGCCTTTGTCTTGTTGCAGGATGGCCATGGAGACGCTGGCGCAGTCGCCGAACGCGCGAATCTGCAAGACGGTGCTGGAGAAGTACATGCGACTTCCGCAGCCCGACAACAAGGTGCAGGCCACGTACATCTGGATCGACGGCACGGGCGAGAACCTTAGGGCCAAGGACCGCACATTGCCTTCCCTGCCTAAGTCCATCAAAGGTGAGTGTGCTTAGCCAGATTATCAATCAGTAATCGTCGTAAATAAATACAGTGAGGTAGCAGAAGTCGTGGATACCTCCTATCATCGTGTCGGATCGCCTCTTGCCCAGTATAGGGCAGCAACTCTACGTGGCATGGACTCGACAATTCGTTGGAAGCCTCTGTAGAAAAATATTTAGCCATGCTGCCTTGTTGTTGTTGTTGTTGTTGTTGTTGTCGTCTTCAGTCCAGAGACTGGTTTGATGCAGCTCTCCATGCCACTCTATCCTGTGCAAGCTACATCACCCAGTACTTCTTGCAACCTACGTCCTTCTGAATCTGCTTAGTGTATTCATCTCTTGGTCTCCCTCTACGATTTTTACCCTCCTCACTGCCCTTCAATGCTAAATTTGTGATCCCTTGATGCCTCAGAACATGTCCTACCAACCGGGCCCTTCTTCTTGTCAAGTTGTGCCACAAACTCCTCTTCTCCACAGTTCTATTCAATACCTCCTAATTAGTTATGTGATCTACCCATCTAATCTTCAGCATTCTTCTGTAGCACCACATTTCGAAAGCTTCTATTCTCTTCTTGTCCAAACTATTTATCGTCCATGTTTCACTTCCGTACATGGCCACACTCCATACAAATACTTTCAGAAACGACTTCTTGACACTTAAATCTATACCCGACATTAACAAATTTCTCTTCTTCAGAAACGCTTTCCTTGCCATTGCCAGTCTACATTTTATATCCTCTCTACTTCGACCATCATCAGTTACTTTGCTCCCCAAATAGCAAAACTCCTTTACTACTTTAAGTGTCTCATTTGCTAATCTAATTCCCTCAGCGTTACCAGACTTAATTCGACTACATTCCATTATCCTCGTCTTGCTTTTGTTGATGTTCATCTTATATCCTCTTTTCAAGACACTGTCCATTCCGTTCAATTGCTCTTCCAAGTCCTTTGCTGTCACTGACAGAATTACAATGTCATCGGCGAATCTCGAAGTTTTTATTTCTTCTCCATGGATTTTAATACCTATTCCGAACTTTTCTTTGGCATCCTTTATTGCTTACTCAATATAAAGATCAATAACATCGGGGATAGGTTACAACCCTGTCCCACTCACTTCCCAACCACTGCTTCCCTTTCATGTCCCTCGACTCTAATTACAGCCATCTGGTTTCTGTACAAATTGTAAATAGCCTTCTGCTCCCTGTATGTTACCCCTGCCACCTTTAGAATTTGAAATAGAGTATTCCAGTCAACATTGTCAAAAGCTTTCTCTAAGTCTACAAATGCTAGAAGCGTAAGTTTGCCTTTCCTTAATCTTTCTTCTAAGATACGTCGCAAGGTCAGTATTGCCTCACGTGTTCCAATATTTCTACGGAATCCAAACTGATCTTCCCCGAGGTCGGCTTCTACTAGTTTCTCCATTCGTCTGTAAAGAATTCGTGTTAGTATTTTGCAGCTGTGGCTTATTAAACTGATTGCTCGGTAATTTTCACATCTGTCAACACCTGCTTTCTTTGGGATTGGAATTATTATAATCTTCTTGAAGTCTGGTGGTATTTCGCCTGTTTCAAACATCATGCTCACCAGATGGTAGAGTTTTGTCAGGACTGGCTCTCCCAAGGCCGTCAGTAGTTCTAATGGAATGTTGTCTACTCCGGGGGCCTTGTTTCGATTCAGATCTTTCAGTGCTCTGTCAAACTCTACACGCAGTATCGTATCTCCCATTTCATCTTCATCTACATCTACATCCTCTTCCATTTCCATAATATTGTCCTCAAGTTCATCGCCCTTGTATAGACCCTCTATACACTCCTTCCACCCTTCTGCTTTCCCCTCTTTGCTTAGAACTGGGTTTCCCTCTGAGCTCTTGATATTCCACTTGGTTCTCCTTCCTCCAAAGGTCTCTTTAATTTTCCTGTAGGCAGTATCTTTCTTATCCCTAGTGAGATAAGCGTCTACATCCTTACATTTGTCCTCTAGCCATCCCTGTTTAGCCATTTTGCACTTCCTGTCAATCTCATTTTTGAGTCGTTTGTATTCCTTTTTGCCCGCTTCATTTACTGCATTTTTATATTTTCTCCTTTCATCAATTAAATTCAATATTTCTTCTGTTACCCAAGGATTTCTACTAGCCCTCGTCTTTTTACCTATTTGATCCTCTGCTGCCTTCACTACTTTATCCCTCAAAGCTACCGATTCTTCTTCTACTGTATTTATTTCCTCCATTGCTGTCAATTGCTCCCTTATGCTCTCCTTGAAACTCTGTACAACCTCTGGTTCTTCCAGTTTATCCAGGTCCCATCTCCTTAAATTCCCACCTTTTTGCAGTTTCTTCAATTTTAATCTACAGTTCATAACCAATAGATTGTGGTCAGAGAAGACATCTGCCCCTGGAAATGTCCTGCAATTTAATACCTGGTTCCTAAATCTCTGTCTTACCATTATATAATCTATCTGAAACCTTTTGGTATCCCCAGTGTTCTTCCATGTGTACAACCTTCTTTTGATTCTTGAACCATATAGCTGTTCATAATTCCGAAAGTGTTGTTGATGCAGGATTTTCTCCACGAACTGGTCTTCCGATTATGCCCCATAAATGTTCGATAGGATTCATGTCGGGCCATCTGGGTGGCAAAATCATTTGCTCAAACTGTCCAGAACGCTCTTCAAACCAATCGTGAACAATTGTGGGACGTTCACATGGTGCACTGTTATCCATAAAAATTGCAACACTGTTTTGGGGCATGACATCGATGAATGGCTGAAAATGGTCTCAAAGTAACCGAAAATAGCCAAATCTAATCAATGATTGGTTCAGTTGGACCAGAGGACCCAGTCTATTCCATGTAAACACGGCCCACACCATTAGGGAGCCACCATCAACTTGCACAGTACCTTGCTGACAACTTGGGTCAATGGCTTCGAGGGGTCTGCACCGCACTCAAACCCTACCATCAGCTCTTATCATCTGAAATCTGGACTATTCTGACCAGGCCACGGTTTTTCAGTCGTCTAGAGTACAACCGATACGGTTACGAGCTCGGGAGAAGCGCTGGAGGCGATGACGTGCTGTAAGCAAAGATACTCGCGTCGATCGTCTGCTGCCACAGCTCATTAACGCTAAATTTCGCCACTGTCCTAACGGATACGTTCGTCGTAAGCCCCACACGGATTTCAGTGGTTATTTCAAGCAGCGTTGGTTAGCACTGACGTCTCTACTCGTACGCCGCTGCTCTCGGTCGTTAAGTGAAGACCGTCGGGCACTGCACTGACCGTGGTGAGAGATATTGCCTGAAATTTGGTATTCTCGGCACATTCTTGACACTGTGCATCTTGGAATATTGAATTTCCTAACGACTTCCAAAATGTAATGTCCCATGCGTCTAGCTCCAACTATCACTACGCGTTCAAAGTCTGTTAATTCCCGTCGTGCGGTCATAATCATGTCGAAAACCTTTCCACATGAATCACCTGAGTTCAAATGAGAGCTCCACCAGTGTACTGCCCAATTGTACCTCGTGTATGCGGTACTACAGACATATGTGCATATCGCTATCCGAAGACTTCAGTCACGTCAGTGTATAAACATTCATCGAGTTAAGCCTTCAACCTTTCTCGTAAATCTCGGACTAGGTTTCACACGCTCTGGTCGGTATATCAACGTAGCGGACCAACTTTTGACATTGTCCGAAATCCACACAATCGAACCAGCTCGTTAAATTCCTTTTTTAACAACTAGAAGTAACATATGTCTTAACTAAACTTTTCAACTCCCGAAATTAATAATGCAGAGACTCTCACCTATTTAACGTTGTAAGACGTAAAACAAACTACGTATTTAATGTGGTTCCCAGGGTAGTGACTAGTGACCTGCACGCAGAAATGCTATCAGAGCTGTCCGTTTCACAGACAGGAAGAACAATGTGGTGACAGATTGTGGCCTGAGGCAGCTCTGAGATGAACCCTCAAGGGCCCACACTCAACTCCCGAACGTCAGCGATCGCTCCATCACTGGGATTAATAGAGCCTCGCCAGATCAGCGCAGATTAGTTCGTGGCTGTGGGATCCCCAGCGGCTAGCCACGTCGGCAGGATCAATGTCCAACAGGCACGACAGCTGTGATGGCCGTCTTGTCGCTTGTGCCGTGCTGAGTCAGTAGCAAGGCGAAGCAGTGGCAATTAACCGTGATGCAAGACTGGCCAGTTCTCAAGCAGTGTCAGAACGTCCGATAACGTCTCTTCTTGTAATAAATACGACAGATTAAAGTTTAATTATCACTGTTTCAGATTATGAGTTCCGACACTTATTATCTAGGTAGTTGGAAAGCAGCTTATCTAACTGAATTCTCACAAATGAACTCCAGCAAGGGAACAGTAATCACTCTAATGTCTGTTAAGGAACGAATCAATCATTTTTATTGTCTTCTACCAACACAATCGTGAAATGGTTCATTTGCTCATAATGG
Organism: Schistocerca gregaria; assembly: GCF_023897955.1. Lineage (NCBI taxonomy): Eukaryota > Metazoa > Arthropoda > Insecta > Orthoptera > Acrididae > Schistocerca > Schistocerca gregaria. Next base: position 776,483,585 of record NC_064920.1, read on the forward strand.
GGTACAAAATGGTTCAAATGGCTCTGAGCACTATGGGGCTTAACATCTGAGGTCCCCAGTCCCCTAGAACTTAGAACTACTTAAACCTAAATAACCTAAGGACATCTCACACATCCATGCACTAGGCAGGATTCGAACCTATGACCGTAGCGGTCTCGTAGTTCCAGATTGAAGCGCCTAGAACCGCTCGGCTACACCGGCCGGCGGATTTTTACACCTACAAAACTACTGCGATTGACAATTGAGCAAGAAACTAAACAGCACACGTCGTGATGTATTACAAAGATCGGCAGAATAATACACACCAAATAAAGGAAGTGGTACATTCCCCATTATAGTAATAAAGACGTGAAAAATAGAACAAATCTTCTCCAATTGACTCTTCCACTCTCCAGCGGAGTGTACGCTAGTAAAAACAAAATCAGCAGTTTAAAATTTTAATATTCTTGCAGAAAAATCTATACAAGTAATAAAGCTGTAAGACCGTCGTATCTGAATACTCTAAGTTCCAAAACTACTAGACAAATTATGATCGAGTTTTCACAGGCACTTGAGCGTCGTGCGCAACGTACAGGTTTTAGTAGATAAAAAACTGAAACACGAAAAAAAGATATCGTAATTTAAAGTTTTATGTAAAATCGTCTACTCAGCTTAGTAGTTCGGATGTTTAATCGTCACGGCGTAGTACACCAAAGAAGCAATAGATGAACTGTTAGTTCTTTTAACACAGTATTTTTGGACGCTTACGTCAGCGACAGAATTAAGCGCTGCAGTCTTATCTTTATGAATACAAACTAAAATCGAAATTAGTTGACTAAGATATACGGTTTTACTGATTTAACTTCGTGTCTTAAAAAATTGACATTGCTTTGCTTCTTTCGATTGGTTTTATATTTTTTGACAGGAAAAATGAATTTATTATGTTTGCCTTGTGATTTAGGTGCCTAGTTCTTACATTTTGATTTAGTTTTGTTTACAAATAAAAACGCCTGGAAAACAGTAGTCTTTTTGAATACACAGAATGGCTAAATCTGAAGACTGCGCGGTCTCAAGAATCCAGTGGAGATCACGAGAAGAGACTTGCTGCGACTCACGAACATATGGGTTCAGCTGACTCTTTTGAGGACTCGTTTCGGAACTGAGGCGCAGCGTAACTCCGATCGAGAACGTCATGCATTATCTCTCCTCGAATCCTTCATTCACAGAGGCTTAAAGCTAATTCTCTCCAAGTTATCATAAAAGCGGAAATTTTGACGGGAAGTGGTGCGGCCTAGAGAACTTTTATAGCCTGAATCCCGTTTACTTTTACGAATTTGCAATTTCGCTTTAAAAGCAAAAGTTCAGATGCTGCGTGTTGCGAGCATGGGCATTAGTGTCGTAGCTTTTAGCACTGCCAGCTCTACACGGCTCTCTCCCGTGTTAGTAAAGCAAACAAGCTCTTCGTCAATGTCCCTATTCATATCCCTTCAAACTTTGTATACAAGAAGGCTTTATAAATCAAAGATAAATTCTAAAAGTGCAGAGTCTTGGGAACAGCTATAAGTAAATACCAGGGCAACGCTGTGTTTTTCAGCTAGAATTAAATGGCAACTGCTTACTGGGATTGTGATCCTATTGTAATGATGACAGCTCAGCTTGAAAGAAGAGAAGGAGAGTCCACAAGTTTATTCAGAGATGCCATGTCCAGTCGAAGGCGCTCACTGATAATTGTATCCCTCAGTGATACCAGATTGCAGCAGTGTTAACTGCTACGCTTCTCCCACTGTTCAAAATAGTCGCACACAATTTCTATGGGAATAAGACGGGTTATTTAGCGGGCCACTGTAGGTGCGTCAGGGCGAGACGCCCTGATCGTCAAACCAGTCCTGGGGAGACAGCTACGGAGGGGAAGTCCATAATACACTCCCCATGAAGATCTGGAAGAATGGGCGGCGGATGATCGCCAAGAATGTTGGGATAATCTTGCCTTATGATCCCGGTAACCTGAATAAGTGTGCCCAAATCATGAAACGAAAATCATTTCCACAGAATCACCTACGATCTGAATTGCAGACTGCCGCTTTAAACCACTCATTGGGGAAAAGATTCACTACACGACTCCACTCACCAGCTGTCCCGCTTGTGTGTTGTTTGACGCACTTAAGACATGGACCTTTTTGTCCACTACGACCAATGACCTTCTGCGAATTACCCGACTCAAAATGTCAATTAGTGAAGTTCCCTTCGTAATTTTAACTCGGAAATCAGTGGAGATGTACCAGCTTTCACTGACAATAATTCAGGTCTAGCTTGAAGCTGGTTAGCACTGGCTCGTCACCGGTTCCACATATACATCTACACCTATACTCTGCAAACCACAAGGCAGAGGGTGCGATCCATTATTGGGGTTTGTTCCCGTTCCATTCACATACGGAGTGCGAGAAGAATGACTTTTAACTGCCTCCGAGCCTGCGGTAATTAGTCTACTCTTGCCCACAAGATTCCTACGAGGGCAATAAGTACGAGTTTGTTGTATATTCCTAGAATTATCAATCGAAGCCGGTTCCTGCAGCTTTGTAAATAAGCTTTCTCGGAATAGTTTACACCTATCTTAGTCTACCAGTTCGGTTTCTTCAGCATCTCTAGGACACTCTCCCGTAGGTCAACCATACCTGTGACCATTGATGCAGCCCTTCTCTCTATACATTCAGTATCCCATCACTCTTATTTGGTACAGGCCACAAAAACTTGAGCAGTATTCTAGGATTGGTCGCACGAGTGATTTATACGCAATCTCCTTTGCAGACTAGTTGCATTTCCCCAGGATTCTGCCAGTAAAGTCTACCACCAGCTTTCCCCACGTCTGAGACTAATTGATCATTCCATTTCATATCGCTACAAAGTGCTACACCCAGACATTTGCACGAGTCGGCCGAATCCAAATGACTCATTTTTATAGTCATAGGATACTAATTTTTTTCCACAATTTTACATTTCTGTACATTTAAAGCAATCAACGAATTCTTGCAGCACTTTGAAATCTTACCAAAATCTGACGGAATATTTATGCAGCTTCTTTCAGACAGACCATTATAGATAGCTAGGTATCTACGAAAAGTTCGATGTTACTATGAATATTGTCCGCAAGGCCATACATACAAAACGCGTATAATAAGGAACCCAACACTCTTCGCTGGACGCACACCCGTAGTTTTTTTTACATCTGCCTATGATTACATCCAACATAACTTGCTGTTTCCTCAGTGCCAAAAATTCTCAGACCACTCATAAATTTCTGTTGATACCCTATACGATCGTACTTTCTACCATAAGATTGTGGTACTGAGTTAAATGCTTTTCAGAAATGGAAAAATGTTGCCTCTACTTGATTGCCTTGATCCAGGACTTCCAGGATGTCATCGCTAAGCATCTTCATACGAGAGCTGGTTTTACGTCGAGTGGTATATCTCGCCTTGTAGACACGTTGGACGGTTTGCGCTGATACACTAGAAAATCGGACTTCATTCGTGGAGTGGGAACTACGCACGCACCTCTCTTCAGTATAGGTGCTGTCAACACTGCAGGATCATATGACGGCCTTCTACCAGGTTTGTGCCTCCCGCAACAACCGGTGGGCTTTTTTAAAGACGTAACTCACATTTTGTCCGGGTGCTGGTGAAGATATCAATCCGCTTCATGAACATATTCGCAAAAGCTAAAAATAAATGCAGTTATATGTAGTCCTGGTGCTGCAGCTTCGCACAAAGTCAGCATCTTGTTGATAGGACCTGGCGTGCTTGCGCTGTTTCCCTTCAGCAGCGGGACGCAAACAGTGAGTGCGCTATCAGATGTTTGGAGCGGCAGATAACGGCACGGACGGCCGTCTGCCTGTTGCCAGGCAACACCGGTTTCTTCTGGCGTGGCGCACGTGTTTGCGGATGACATAATTCACGACTCCGTCCTTGTCTCTCCTTCCAATCTGTGGCAAACAAGTATAATTAATGCCAATGAAAATATCCTTCGTCGCCAGGTTTAAAAGACGCGCGAACATTAAATTTTAATGGCCCAATCAAGGTCACGAGGCAAACAAGTTGCAGTCGTCCTGTGAAAACTCAGAAAACGGAAAACATTGTACGGACGTTACTATTCCCCTACGACTGATATACAGTACTGTTTTCGCAATTCGTGCAGTTCAAGACCGTAAATATTGCTTCAGAGTTTGTCGAGTGTGGTGTCTGATGGCACTGTCCATATTACGCAATATTTCTGTGAGGCCGCCGCATGATATTTTCATCCCCTGCAACAACACCCAGCAACTGTCGCAGCTGAAGATAAAGACCAACTGCCTCTTAGAAATATTTTGACCGGGCGGGATAGCGTAGCGGTCAGCACACTAACTCGCCTTCGGGAAGACGACGGTTCGAACGCGCGTCCGGCCATCCTGATATAAGTGTTCCGTGATTTCCCTAAATTGCTTAAGGCAAATGCCGGTAAGGTTCCTTCGAATGGTCACTGCCGATTTCCTTCTCCATCCTTCTCTAATCAGAGCTTGTGCTCCAATCACCTCGTTATCGACGGGACGATAAACACTAATCTCCTCCTCCCTAGCAATATTGTGCTGTAAACATTAGTACCTCACATATAATCCAAGAACTTTTCAAGCAGTTACAATGGGAACATTTGGAATAGCACAGTAATTATTACATTATGCTCCACGTTCTCTGAAAGTCCACTACTGTTCAGATGATTATGCGTGCTTAAATAACATATCTTGCTTACAAGTTCTCAGTACTTTCTAAGTTATACAAGGTGAACCCAAACTAACTTATAAGTGTGCTCAGTTTCTTCATGGACATTTCCCGAGTATTTTGGTATAAGAGACTTCTGGTCTCTGGTGGCTTGTTACAGAGTGATAACGTGATTGATTTGAACTGTTGCTACAGTTACCTTTGTTTCTGCAAACGTACCTTCAAAACGGTTACAAAACTTTGCGTGCAATGACCGAAACGCACAATAAAGAATGCAGAGTAACACAACCATCATACATGTACAAGGTGTGTTCAATAAGTAATGAAACACATTTTTTTCAGGAAGCATGTTCGTTTTATCCAGAACTCAGAGACACCATATTATTCCCCACTCTTTTGGCTACAAAACCCTACTTTTCAACATAATCGCCGTTCAGTGCGACGGCCTTATGCCACCTTACTGGGGCCGGCAGCGGTGGCCAAGCGGTTCTGGGCGCTACAGTCTGGAACCGCGCGACCGGTTCGGTAGCAGGTTCGAATCCTGCCTGGGGTATGGATGTGTTTGATGTCCTTTTGTTAGTTAGGTTTAAGTAGTTCTATGTTCTAGGGGACTGATGACCTCAGAAGACAAGTTCCATAGTGCTGAGAGCCATTTGAACGCACCTTACTGGGAGTGGCTGTATGCCCGCACGATACCACTCTACTGGTTGATGTTGGAACCAACGTCTTGCTGCATCAGTAACCACTTCGTCATCCACGTACTGCTTCCCGCGGAAGTCGGAAGGTGAGAGACCTGGGCTGTAGGATGGATGAGGAAGAACAGTCCAATGAAGTTCTGTGAGCTCCTCTCGGATGCTCAGACTTGCGTGAGGCTTCACGTTGTTCGTTCGCATTTCTGTAGCGACGAACACACTGAATTAGTTTTTTCCATTTCCTGACTGTAGCACGATACATTTGAGACCTGATTGTTGCACAGTGGGAGAGAACATCAAACTGAATAACCACTTCAGAGCCCCAGAACACCGCCGTCATAACTTTTACCGGCTGAGTGTGATGCCTTGAACCTTTTCTTCGGAGGAGAGATGGTTTAGCGCCACTCCATGGGTTGCCGTTTTGTTTGTCCGAAGTGATGAATCCGTGTTTCAGGGCGAGAGCAATTCCGCACAGATTTTCCTTCGTTGCTCTTTGTCTTCTGTTAGGCGGCGAAGAACTCAGCAGGCACTCGCCTTTGAGTACCCCAACTGATGGTCGAATGTGCCAGCCCTACCAACAGAGACGTCCAGTTGTGCAGTGAGATGTTTATGATCCGTCAAACAACCGGACAGAGTGTGACCGCACGTTCCAACATAGCAGAACTCACCACTGTATGCGGCCGATTGCGCACAGGAGAGCCGACAGGTTAGAGCAACCTTGTTGCGATGATGACTGACGCCGCGCTTTTGTTCACTCCCAGGCCACCGTAGACATTCGGCAAGTGCCTGAGAATATCTACGATGCTCGGTTTTTTCCGCCAAAAGAAAATGACAGCTCTCTGCCTGGAACCCACCTCCGTCACAGACGCCATTTTGGAGGCTACGTACAGTGCCGCCACCTGTCTGAACTTCATGAAACTATAGGAGCTGAAGTGGGAATATCCACGATGTCCCATAGCAAATTTTGCATTTTTTAAATCGAAAGTTGCCCAGAAAAAATGTTGCATTACTTACTGACCGCCCCTCGTATAAGAACTCGGCATAGCGTTTTTGTGCCGCTCATACATTATACTCTGTGAACCGATACACGAGGCGCCTGTCAGTCAGCTCTTAATTAATGAATCCACCCATACAGTTGTACATCTCTTAAACTAAAACACTGCCAGAGAAACAAACCCAGGACGGGAACGATCTGCAATGAATAGAATGTAGAGGGCAAGCAGTAAAATGATTACTATTGTCAACAGAAAGCAGGGTGAGTAGATGTTCTATCCTGCTCGGCGTAGGAACACAGCATACCGCAGTCACCCCAGTTTTCACGCAGAGACCGGTGGAAAAAAACAGGTGGTTTCTGCGGCCAAAGGCGATGGGGTTCACGAAGTGAACGGCTGCTCAGCAGTCCAGAGCGTCTCGAAAGTCGTAAGTGTGTGCAAACGGTCTAGGGAGAGATCCGAATCGAGAAAAGTAAACATAGGAAAAGTCATACTACGTTATCGAAGATGCGTATAGAAGGCTTCAGAAGATACAGAGAATTGCCTGAGAAGTGCGGAGTCGCAATGATTCACGGACTCCGTCGCATCACTGGACGGACACACGTGACATGCCTGCTCGGAGCAAGCTGCAGTCGTGGTGTGAAAGTATCTTCGGGCTTTCCGCAGTGTCGATATTCGGGCTAGGCGGGGAATCCAAATCACTGCCAGATACTAAAGTAAACGAAACGAATTTGGGTCCAAACAAGACACATTCCGCTTATTATTAACATTTGCACTGTTGTGCAGACATTTTCAGTCCAATGCAAATACTAAGAAAAATAGGTACGGGAGGAAATACGAAATGGTTACCCTGTGACGAGCCACTGGAGACCATTGGTCTCTTGTGCTAAAAAACACAGAAAATTCCCTTGAACAGTCTCCAACATTTTGTCGGAGTGTGTATTCACCGTTTTCAAGAGGTCATAGTTAAAATATTTTAATGCTTTCTATGATGTATTTAATCCAGTTGCGGGAAAAATTCTCCCATTTGATGATTCATATCTGATGCTCAATTCTTGCGGCGAATGGCGCGAGTGTAGCCAAGATATGTAAGCAACCTGTTGCAGACGGAATGTTTAATGGAGATGGTAGTTTGTAGTGATTTAACCACCTTTGAACGTGGGATGATGATACGTACAAGACTCTTGAGTCGTAGCATAGAAGAGAATACTGAAGCATGCGACCTTCTGGAGTTAAGGGTTTAAGATGGATCTTCAGTATCTCAGAAGCTGAGTTTCAAAACGCGTAAACCGCCACTCAAGGACAACAGTGTTTGACGAGAGGACGCAGAACCATTTCGTATGACAGGCATTCGACTCAAAACGTACATTCGTCACCAGCTGACGACTCAATCTTGCCAGTGTATTCGTCCAGTACATCCTGGGCGGGACAGTTCACTTGGTCGTTTCCTTGCGTTCCCTACGTCACTCGTATCGCGCCCTACTTTTGGCGGAGACACTGCAGAATGCTGTGGCTCTAACTTCACAGGGAGATTCGTAAGTGCTCTCATCGAATCGCAGAATTCGGGAAGACGAGGGTTCAAATCCCCGTTCGACCACCAAGATTTAGTTTCTCCGTGATTTCTGTAAATCGTTCCAAGAAAATGCCACGACGGGTCCTTTGCAAAATGCACAGCTGATTTCCTTCCCCATCCTTTCGTAATCAGAGTTTGTGCTGTATTTCAAACGACTGCAGAGTCGATGGTATGTTAAAATATCCGTTGAGTCGTGAGAATTTAAGGAAAGTGGGAGATTTAGGTGGTAAAACGAATAGATTATGGGTGGAGATTATTTGAAGATTAGCAGGGAATGAGAGGGAACGAGAATTCTGTAGCAATATTTTAGTGACAATTTGGTACGATATTGTTACACGAAACACTCCTGACCCGAATGTGTGTCGAATTTTCTTTAATATAGTGGAAGCGACTCTTTGAGCATGTGATCGCGTGACAGGATGAACACAGATAGTCAGGACAGGCAAACAAATACAGTTTCATTCATGTAAAATCATACTGAACGCAGCAAAGGCTCGAATAGGCAGAAAGATAAGGCCCTGTAAAAGATCTAGAAAAAGACAAGAAATATACTAAAAGCACCGGCGCAAGGACAAATTTATAAATGCAGCAAATAAAGTAGGCAAAAGGGAATATAGAGGCCAAATACTTACTGAGGGGAAATTATGTAATGGCAATGAGGAAGAGCTGGGCGAGAAATGAAAAGCATGAGAATGAGAAAGGTAGAGGTTGTAGATAGCACACCTGAAAAGGCCTCTGGAGAAAAAAGAGCTCAGACGGCAAACCAGTACTAAGTAAAGGAGAGAAGGGCGAAAAGTGAAAAAGGGATTTATCGCAGGGCTACATGAAGGTCAGAAACTTGAAGGCAGTTTCGTGGAAAAAGAAGAAGAAATAGATAGAGAACGAAATACTGAGACAAGACTGTGACGGCACTGACAGATGTAAGTAGCAACAAGTCACTTGAGTTAACAGACATTTCTCAGAACTATTGAGATCCCTGTGAAATAGTACCATGGCAAAACTATTCCACCTGGTAATCTCTGTACGTGAGAGAGGCGAACTAACATCACAGTTAAAGAATCGCAATTCCAAAAGACGGAGGTGCTTAAGAGTGTAAATTCTACAACAATCATCAGTTTAGTCAGTCATAGCTACAAAATACTGATACGAAATATGCACATACTTACTTTAGGAGTTAGGGTTAAGAGTAAACCCACGTTTATAGCATGTATGTACTCAGGAAAAGCTATACAGATACTGTTCACTATAACACTCTTTTAAATTCTGAAGGAAACAGGAATAAAATGTAGCAAGCGTTTGGATAATTATGACGCGTAGAAAAACCAGGCCGTTGTTAAAAGCACCGATAGTCATGACAGAAAAGCAGTTATTGAGAAGGAAATGAGACTTGGTTGTATCCTATCCCCTACGTTATTCATTCTATTCATAGAGCTAGCAATAAGGAAAAACAGGTAGAAATTTGGAAAGGGAATTGAAATTCAGGGATAAAAATAAAAATGGTGAGGATTGTCGATGATATTGCAATTCGGTTACATCCAGTAAAGGACTATGAATATCAGGTGAACTGAATAAATAGTTGCTTGAAAAATTTATAAGATGAACATCAATAAAAGTTAAAAATGTTTCAAATGGCTCTGAGCACTATAGGACTTAACGCTGAGGTCCCCAGTCCCCTAGAACTTAGAACTACTTAAGCCTAACTAACCTAAGGACATCACACACACCCATGCCCGAGGCAGGATTCGAACCTGCGACCGTAGTGTTCGCGCGGTTCTACATTGTAGCGCCTAGAACATCTCGGCCACTCCGACCAGCTAATGAAGGTAAAACAAGGGTTATGCACTGTTGTCGAACTAAATCAGACGATGTTGAACTACATTAGAAAAATGGACTAAAAACAGTAAGCGAGTTTTGTTATATGGGCAGGAGAACAACTGAACATGACTGAAGCAGAGAACAAAGAAACTCTGACAATAGCAAGAAAAACGTTGATAAAAAGGAATATTTTTAACATAAGTGCTAGGAACTCATCTCTGTAAGTATCTAGAAGGTAGCCATACATGGAAGTGAAACGTGTGCAATAAATAATTTAGAATAGAAGGAAATAGCTTTTGAAACTTAGTTCTGCAGTAGAAATTATGTTGATTACATGAGCAGACGGAATAATTAGCGACAAGGTACTGAATTGGAGAGAAAACAAATATATTGCAAAACCCGGCTAAAAGAAGCTACACATGCAGAGGTATCAAGTAATCGTTAATTTGATAATAAAGGGAAGTGTAAGAGGTAAAGATTGAAGAGGGAGACTAGGGCCTGACTACAGTAAACACTTTCATAATGGATGTGGGTTGTCGTAATTACGCAGACATGGAAATAATTGCATAGAGTAGACTTCCTGCGTCATACCAGATTTACCACTACCAGCTGGTTATAATTAAAGTACAGCTATTCAGAGGTGCAGTGTGGGCTGTAATTATCTTAGGGTCGCTAAACTTGGTAGTTATACAAATGTATTAATGCACATCAATTTACACAAAAAAGTTTGTTTTGGCCACCAGGTGCAAATGCGGTGCTGTGCAGCATGTCGTCGTAGTCTTTGGTGCTCGTACTGATCAATTTGTGTAAATGGCGGTAATAATATCGACATTATGCCTCTCACTTTGCTGACCACCTCTGCTCATGTCCCATTCGTAATCAATTACAAACGGAAAAATTTCTATATATCTTTCTTGCATTCGAAGCGCCAGAACTGCACGTGGTGGCCAAAATATGAACTAATTTTTTCCACCCTATATCGCTTCCGTATTAACGCATGAGAATATCCACAAAGTTTCGCTGCCATACCATAACTATAACACACACTGGATCTCTGAGTAGCTCCAATTCAACTATAACCATCCGGTACAACAACAACAACAACAACAACAACCACCATCATCATCTTAAAGACGCGAAATCTGTAACACATGATAAATACATCAACAGCTTGAGGCATTTAATACTGCACATCACTCGCTGGGGATTCTTTTCTCATAAAAGGCGGAAAGCTTGTGGCAAATTATGTACTAACACTGCAACAAGAAAAATCTGTTTCATTTATAAGCAAATATTTATATAGTCGGTGCGGAAAATGACTTCAACAAACAAAGGTTGCTTGGTTAACCGCTGTAGAAGTGTTGTGAGCGGTGCGTGATGTGGGCCGCGGTGCTTGACCTGGTAGGGGGCGTCGCCGGGCCGCTATATATATACATACACTGGCGCGCACGCCGCACGCGCCGGTCACGTGAGTCCCACGGCACGCTGCAGGCGCCTTGCACGTGTCGCCCTGTGAAGGTCCTTCGCAACGCACTTCTGCTCTCCCGTCGCCAGGTGGACGCTTCCTCCAAAAACACAAACTTTTTTTTTAAATGTCTGTGCAGAAACGTTTCAATCCCGTACGTACAGTGTAGTATACTGAGATACATGTTACAGTACCGATACTATTTTTCAGCACTCCATTCTCGCCTGTGCTTTCTCGTAAGTTGTTCAAATCATTTAACAAACTACTTTGTATGACTGGCAACTAGTCGTGATTTATTAATCAATTTGAAGTACCTCTAGGAGTTTTCATAATATTAATTTCAAAAAAATCCTAAAATCCTACGTGAATGTGCAGATACGATAGGATACAAAATTTAAGACTGTTAGAAATTGTACATTATCAAGAGTTGTGAGAAGACAAAATTATTTAAAAAATAACATATTAATAAGCTGTAACATAAAAGGAACAGCACTACAGACGATTTGAAGCAACATTCCATAGCATGAACTAAATCCACTTCACGTCAAACAAACCCGCTCGTCATGGATGATGGATAGAGGAGGCAGGGAAGTGAGATAGCTAAAGAAAAGCAAGAACACTGCGCTGTATTAAGAAGTTACACGGATATTGTCTATAAGACAACTACTTTAAAACTAAAGAGCAATCAGGATAAAGCAGCTAAAATTGGTACATAAATTACCTTGCTAAAATTAATAATGAAATGAAAGCACTGACGTGAAATATTTAGTGGACGCAGCTTTTACCAAAGGATGGTCTGGCGTGTGTTAACTGCTTGTGCACATTGATTGTGCTCAGTTTACCTGCGACCACGCCGCGACTTAGACACGCTGCCAGAAAGGGCGGCGACCTTCTAAAGTTGTCTTCTGCCGAGTAGGGCCGGCTAACGCCACAGTGAATGAAACATCAAAGACACTATGCGATTTCTCCGCCGTATCTCTCTAGCTAATCTCTATCTAATCACCTTGACGTCGTAGCCGTTAAATAATAACTTTCCTTCCAACGATTCGCAAAGATCGCGTACTGAATTAAACAGCTGTCATCTACTATTGGTCTTACCCAAGGAGCCAAGCATGAAAATTTGTCATTACGCCACTGTTTTCGGCGTTAGGAATCCATTATGAGTCACTTAATATGGAGTCAGATGTATCAGTGAAGTAAGCTAAGACTTTTAAATAAATAAGTGCCATCTTCTGTTAAGTATGGAGAATTAAAGAAAGCTTTCGAATATTGCAAGTAAAACAGTTTTTACCCTTATGGACACCAATAAAGGATAGACAGTGCTCTCGGGAAGTATTATTTTCCGTGGTTATTGTCGTCTTACAAAACGTTTCCTTGATGATGAGGAGCAGGAGGAGATGGAGATAAGTGTTTAACTGCCCGTCGATATCGAGGTCATTAGAAACTGAGCACAAGCTCGGATTAGGGAAGGATGGAGGAGGAAAGTGGCCGTGCAAGGATGGATGAGGCACACGGCCGTGCTCTTTTGAAGGAACCATCCCAGGCATTTGGCTTATGCGATTTTGGGTTCAAAGTTCAAATGGCTCTAAGCACTATGCGACTTAACTTCTGAGGTCATCAGTCGCCTAGAACTTAGAACTAATTAAACCTAACTAACCTAAGGACATCACACACATTCATGCCCGAGGCAGGATTCGAACCTGCGACGGTAGCGGTCACTCGGCTCCAGACTGTAGCACCTGGAACCGCAAGGCCACTACGGCCGGCGCGATTTTGGGAAATCATGGAAATCCTAAGTCAGGATGGGTGGACGTGAGTTTGAACCGTCGTCCTCCGGAATGAGAGTCCATCGTGCTAACAATTGCGCTACTCTGTTCGGTACGTTTACATGAAAATGAGGCTTCACTGTGTAGAGCTTTCACATGTCTTTTTACATTCTTATCTGCTCTTATTTGCCGGAGTAATTTCTAAGTTATTCGTCATCTATAAAGTAGGCACAAACTTCCACTCTGCAGTGTATTGTGCTCTGTTTCGGTAGTTTCTGGAGGATTAAAACTGTGCGCCGAATTAAGACACTAACTCGTAACCTCTTCTTTCTCGGGCAATGCTCTTACTGAGTGAGATATCCAGACACGATTTGGACCCTCCATCATAGCTTTCCTTCTGGCGGTACCTCTTCCCCTCCTTCCAAACTCACATACGTTACTATGAAATCTTGGTGAACGATCATTCCTTGAAGGAAGGATATACGGAGACATGGCTCGGCCACAGTCTAAAAAAGATTCTATGAAGTTTCTAAAGCTGGAATAGTAAAGCTGTGGTGGCGGGCCGTGAATCTTGCCTGTATATCTCAGTCGCTAGGTAAAGTTCTGGGTTCAAGTTTTGGTCAGGCACACAGTTTTAATCTCACGAAGTTTCATCCGTGAACGTGCTCACAAGTTCCCCTAACTAAACTAGTTTACTCCCTCAAGTTCCCGTAAAACTAGTTAAATCAGCTCCGTTTGTCTAGGGTAGCCAACTCAGAGTAGTTATCAGACTTCTGCAGAAATTACGTGGCTTTTAAAATAACTGCGTGCTGTCGACTGAAACAGCCGGCCGGAGTGGCCGCGTGGTTCTAGGCGCTACAGTCTGGAACCCCGCGACCGCTACAGTCGCAGGTTCGAATCCTGCCTCGGGCATGGATGTGTGTGATGTCCTTAGTTAGGTTTAAGTAGTTCTAAGTTCTAGGGGACTGATGACCTCAGAAGTTAAGTCCCGTAGTGCTCAGAGCCATTCGACTGAAACACGTTGTCCACGGAGGTCCAGAAAAGTGCTTAGCAACGTAAATTTATACCAGTGTTTCGGGGCAGGAAACATCTTTACAAGAAAGAGATATAGAGGAAATACATTTCTGTGCTCGGACTGCTACACAAATGCATGAACTCAAAGAGGCTTTCAACATCATGAGAAGTTGTTTACTCAGCAGTGATTACGGTCAGATTACGACATGCGATGCGACAGCTATCAGCTATTGACTCCTTCAGGTACATTTGCGCAGAGCTGGGATACAGATTTTGCATTAAAGAACATAAAGCGAGAAGCTGTCACTACAGACAAAATAGATCTATACAAAAAAATGGGTGTTGTTCAGATTGTGTAGGAATTACCCAGTCTATAGCCTAAATTCAGATGAGTTTCACTGAAAGTGAACTGTCTGAGATTTTAGATTTTTCACAGCTCCTGCTGCGCCATGTCGCTCATTGAGCTATTAATAGGGACTAGTTCTTGGCCTCTCGTTACGATGTAAGATGATGATGGTTATTGAGCTATGTAACTAAATTACTATGCAATATTGGATATTAAGCTGATGGGGTTCTTTCTGAAGTCTTTATTTTGGACAGCATTTTAAACGAGGTACTCACAGCACGTTCTACTGCTCATACTCTATTCGCCTGTAAGGCAGGTAACCTGTCACACATCTGTTGAGCTTCCTTCTCTCCACCCTTTACATGTCGAGCGTCCAATGTGTAGGAATGTTCTAAAGCACAATAAACTACGGTGCACATACTGTTGCAATCAACCGTTCATACGACGTATCTGATTCACCATTTCTTCCTAGCCGGAGAAGCAACTCAGCTGCATTTAGTTCTGTACGAGACTGATATGCCAGTTTATTTGACGTAGGAGACAGAATTAATTCTTTTTTCGTCCAATACAAGCGTTGTAATTAAACACTAATTTGTGAAAGTGCTGCTGTGTAAGAGTGAAATTGCTTTTCATTTCAATAACATGTACTTCATGAAGTTTCGTCATGCGAAAGAGTGTAACGTCATCGATGCAGTTTGTAGAAAACAGTTGACGCGACGGGAACGATGCGTAGTCGATAAGAGGTTTTGACTGACTAGGAAAGTTCATTTTACATGTATTCTAGGGAAAAAAACGCAGTGGATAAATGTGTTCTGCACTCTTGTTAAAGTAAACGGAAAAACTGTCACCCATGTCACATTCAACACTACATGCAAAACGATCTGTGTTATCATTTTTGGAATCTGTCGCTTATGTGCCAAAGTTAGATACTAGCCAATAATACCCCTCGATAATCTGTGCTTGCAAATAAAATGTGTAGAAGAGCGGAAACAAAGAAAGTAGAAAACGATTTAATGTCCCGACGCCAAGGACGAGGTCATTAGACACGGAGCAGAAGCTCGGACTGTGGAAGGTAATTTGTGTGACCTGACGAGGATTTGAATGGGGGTCCTCTAGAAAGCAAGTCCAGCATCTAGGCCGCAGCACGCCTTACACAGTACACACAGCAGAAATCACGTTATCTGATATGGCAGCGATTGCACATCTTGAACCAGACCGCTCACTGCAATTCGTAGAGGAAGTCCATGGTTATTTTGTAAACTCTAGGTTCTTAAACTGGACTGGAGTCTCCGCATCTCTATCTCTATCTATCTCTATCTATCTATATCTATCTATCTATCTATATCTATCTATCTATCTATATCTATCTATCTATCTATCTATATCTATCTATCTATCTATATCTATCTATCTATCTATATCTATCTATCTATCTATATCTATCTATCTATCTATATCTATCTATCTATCTATATCTATCTCATATTTCCAAAGTGCAGGGTGAAGACAGAAAAACAAAGTGAAAGCACTTATTCCCATTAGAGCAGCAGTTTATCTTAGATCGCTGGAGCAACGAAGGGTACCCAGCGACTGGGAAAAACGGCAGGTCATTCCCATTTTCAAGAAGGATCTTAGGATAGAAGCACATAATTATGCATATTTATGCTCAAGAATTACGGCGTTCCTAGAGAACGAAAGTCTCCTTTGTGAAAATCGACATGAATTCCGCAGAGATCTTGCGAAACTCAGCTCGCTCTGTTCCTGCATTGCCGGCCGTTGGTGGCCGAGCGGTTCTAGACGCTTCAGTCTGGAAGCGCGCGACCGCTCGGTCGCAGGTTCGAATCCTGACTCGGGCATGGGTGTGTGTGATGTCCTTAGTTAGGTTTAAGTAGTTGTAAGTTATAGGGGACTGATGACCTCAAATGTTAAGTCCCATAGTGCTCAGAGCCATTTGAACCATTTGTTCCTGCATTAGATCCATAGCGCTGTAGCCAACGGCGCTCAGGTTGATATCGTCTTCCTCGACTTCCGGAAGGCATTTCAAACCGCTTCACTGTTTACTGAAAAAAGTGCGAGCTTACCTAATATGGAACCAGATTTGCGACTGGATTCAAGATTTCGTTGCAGATTAAACTCAACACATCAACTTAATGGAACAAAATCAGCAGATGTAAAGCAAGTGTGATAGGATCGTTACTGTTTACAATGTGTGTAAATGATCCAGTAGAAAGCGGCCAAAGTTCTTTAAGACGGTTCGCAAATGAGGTGGTTGTCCATAAAAGGCAGCAACGCCGGAAAACAGTTTGCATAACGACCTACAGAGGGTTGATGAATGGCACACTCTGCCAAATGACAATAATCATAAATAAATACAACATTGCGCATATACAAGAAAATAAAGCCACTACTGTGTAACTACACTATTGACCAAAAACTGCTGGAAACAATATATACGGCAAAATATCTAGGGATAAAACTACCCACGGTGAATGACCACTTAAAACATAGTAGGAAAAGCAGATGTCAGTCTGAGATTTATAGGAAGAGTCTTAAGGAAATGAAACTCATCCATCAAAAAAGTGGCTTACAAGGCACCTGTTTGGCCGGTCCTTGAGTACTGTTCATCAGTCTGGTACGCTTACCAGGTAGGACTAATAGAGGAGATAAAGATCCAACGAAGAAAGGATCGTTTCGCCACGGAATCGTTTAGTCTCCGCGAGAGCGTCACAGAAATGAACAGACTCCAGTGGCAGAAGCTAAAAATAGAGGCGTTGTGCTTCAGGGAGCGGTTTACTACCGAAATTTCGAGAGAGCGCTTTCCGAGAAGAATCGGACAAATTACTTGCTGCCGTAGACATCCCGCGAAATGACCACGACGAGAAAACTTGGAGAGAAAAAAAAGGGCTAATACAGCGGCGTACAGTCGACCATTCTTCTCATCCTTCATTCGCGACTGTAACAGGAAAGGAGTGATAACCTAGTGGTGCCAGAAGTACCCTCCTCCACACATTCAGGTAGCTTGTGGAATATTGCTGATGAGTGAAATTACTACTGTTTCAAGAACAAAGTATCTTACAATGCTCTGACCAAGTGAAAAATAGAAATAAGATGGGGAAATTTGAGTATCACAAACAGCAAAACAGATACGTTGTCAGCGAAACTACGTATGTAAGTAGGTTCAGTAAAAAGTTTCCTAATAGCAAATCGATGCGTTTCCTTAATAAAGAACTTCTGACTAGCATCACTGTAAAAATGCAAGCCCGAGAAAAAGCAAAATTCTTATTTGTGAAGAGTAAGACACCAGAAAGCACAAATACGCTGATATTAGACCCGCAGGACATTAAGGGCGACACGTGACACGCCACTGATCAGAATTCCACAGCAGTGTGTGTGTGTGTGTGTGTGTGTGTGTGTGTGTGTGTGTGTGTGTGTGCTAAACAACGCCCTCTGAATGTCCGTGTTTCCCTCGCCTCTGGAGGACCTTACAGGAACCATATCCGCAAGCAGTAATCGCTACGTGACAGATGGTTATGCAGCTTGAACGCCAAAGGGCTCCATATGACTACATGCTCATGTGACCCATGTTCCTGAGTGTCGGCGAGGGGCGAATGGTAAGCTTGCATGAATTTAGTTTGTTGTATCGTGAAATTGATGCCCTCACGGGCGAGTTAACGAGACAGCCATTGTGGAGGGAATCAACAGAAGGCAACTGGACGTGTCGTGTAAGCGGCAATGGAGCACGAAATGGGACGCCGGCAACGTGTTACTGACGCCTGCCTCTTCTGCCCAGCTGCGACTGAACTCGTCGGATTTCGAGCGTTGGGAGGGCACTCAAATACTGCTGACGGTGTATTAAGCGACGCCATCAGTTCGCCGTCGTAAATTACAGCCAACTATAAAACAAAGCATTTGATATAAAAGAGCAGTTAAGCTCTCTCTCCCCATCCCAGACGTATTTCTTTGTTTGTTCCCCCCATAGTTTTTAATTTGCGGCGCCATTGCCTTCCTGTACGTTTTCGTTTTTCCAGTGCGACGTACTAAAAATATCGCATTCTCTCTGTTTGTGTACGACCAATTTATAAATATCATTGGCTGCTTATGTGTCTAGGTGAAGACAACACACCTGTTGGATTAGCCTGTTGCTGTTCTTACAACTGCCTACAATTTTATTAAATTGCAAGTTGGGTTATGATTCGTGAAATGAATAAATGTCCCTAACACCAGCTGGATACCGTTCATAATGAAAATATTTATTCAATCCTGAGTCCCGATTGAATCACTCACTCGATTATGAAACCCAGACACGACGCTGCTGTTCACAGCTAAAATTCGAAAATTAGCTGTCGATACATTTTCAAAGTCCACGAACTTACTCAGTAATTTCACAAGTATCTATGCACAGGACTGCAGTTTAAAGTCTACGAAGCTATGAGGAAATTTCACAAGTCTTCAATCGCTCTGCTGTTCACAATTGAAGAACACGAGCGTAACTACACAAAAACGTAGCTATAGAAAACTTAGTTCTCGAACTACTAAAGAAATTTTACAACTCCCTCGTCTTGACGCCTGAAAATTTTTTAATACGTTTGTTACGGCTAACATGTCACTCATCCCCACACATCCGAACTCGTCAACCTCTCAAATCGAACTGCCCCATGCCAGCATTGGCCGCTGCCGCTTCATAGACTCGACCTATAGTTAAAACACAAAATTACACATACTCTATTAGTATAGAAACTGCATATAAATATTCTACGTGAGTCGCACTTCGGTGTTGATCCACTTAAGCTGTTAAAAAATGTTTCGCTGAATTCTATCAAAAGTCATTTGCTTATTAGACAGAAACCAGATAAGGAATAAAAATTACATTAAACTTATTGGTACCATAAGTATTATACATTAATTTGAGCTATGACACTACCATATTTCCAGGGTTGAAATTTGTATTTTGCTGGGATCCTCGGTTTCTGAGCTATATTATTCAGTGGGAAGGTCAAAATTACTATTTAGTATCATCTATATTAAACCTAATGAGAATCAAACGTCGATATAGTTATTATAGTCTGTTATCTAAACTGCTACCACATTTACTGTTATGCAATTTATTTGGCACTAAAATGCGTTTTTTAACCCTCAGAATTAACATTTCGGCTTATCAAATTGCACTTCGTTAAGACGTTCAGAAACTGATTTTAGACAAAGCTTCTCAGGCGCTACCTGTAGACACTGTGTTCTTTAAGATCGCTTTGGGAGTTCAGAAGTAATTGTAATAGGTAGGTTCATATCTTTTATCGTAAAGTGATATTATATAAACAGAGTGGGTGTTAAGAAGTGCTTCCTCGCCTCGAAGCTGTCGTTCATGTGGTGTGATTGCCTATTCGTATCTCTATTAATGTGGATTTCACTTACGCGGCGGACGTGAAATAGTTTGCGGCCTCTGAATTTGTACCGTGGTGGCACTCTCTGTGCACGTTGACCAGCAGAGGGAGAAGCAACTCGCATTAACCCTTTGGACAATCCGATGCCTCGTGACAGCTGGCTTATTTCACGAGCAGCATATTTCGCCAACAGCATACGCTTAAGTGTCGCCTAGCAGACAACTCCACACTCTGCCTCCTTGGCAGTGTCGGGACTCGCGCCCGGCCACCTGTCAGAACGGCGTGCATCTAGCCGCCTCCTAGTTGTCATCTCGCAACGAGCTACCTATGACTGAGAGCATTCCCAACAGGTCATACACCGCTTGTTACCAATTTCAGTGCATAGTTCTTTCCCATAGAACATTCGTGGGCGTTCATTGTCAGTAACTAATTCGTGACACTTGTCCTGTACCCAGTAGAGCCGAACTTCATTGGTAGATACAAGCTCTTTGTAGTCGTTTAGTCGACAAGACTATCTGTTCGCGTACGCCATCAATTCCACAACCTTTTTTCCTATATACATTTTGTACATGAACATTTTATATCTCACTTTCATTTACCTTCGAATGAAAGTTTCTATTTTGTTAACCTTGTTATCACCGTGGACGTATTTTGTTCCTTGCTTTGCAAAAACAAAGAAAAAAATACTGAGATACTTTCACAGGAATGGCTTTTCAGACTTCGTATTCGCTTGTCTTGACGTGCCACAACATTACTGTCACACAGCTACACGGATACTTTCTTGGACTCGTGTGTGTGTGTTTGAGGTTTACGGGCGCTAAACAGCGTGGTTATCAGCGCCCAAACGCATAGATTCTTGGACTCACTGCAGCGGATAGGCACTTGCTGCAGGGAGTGCCAACTGACCCTTAACATAGACAAATGTAACGTATTGCGAATATATAGAAAGAAGGACCCTTCATTGTATGATTATATGATAGCGGAACAAACACTGGTAGCAGTTACTTCTTTAAAATATCTAGGAGTATGATTTTAAGTGGAATGACCATATAAAATTAATTGTTGGGCAGGCGGGTGCCAGGTTGAGATTCATTCGGAGAGTCCTTAGAAAATGTAGTCCATCAACAAAGGAGGTGGCTTACAAAACACTCGTTCGGCCTATACTTGAGTATTGCTCATCAGTGTGGAATCCGTACCAGGTCGGGTTGACGGAGGGGAGATAGAAGATCCAAATAAGAGCGGCGCATTTCGCCACAGGGTTATTTGGTAAGCGTGATAGCGTTACGGAGATGTTTAGCAAACTCAAGTGGCAGACTCTGCATCGCGATGTAGCTTGCTGTCCAGGTTCCGAGAGGGTGCGTTTCTGGATGAGGTATCCAGTATATTGCTTCCCCCTACTTACACCTCCTGAGGAGATCACGAATGTAAAATTACATAGATTCGAGCTCGCACGGAGGCTTTCCGGCATACGTGCATATGCGACTGGAATCGGAAAGGGAGGTAATGACAGTGGCACGTAGAGTGCCCTCCGCCACACACCGTTG
The DNA here is from genome assembly GCF_023897955.1 of Schistocerca gregaria. Lineage (NCBI taxonomy): Eukaryota > Metazoa > Arthropoda > Insecta > Orthoptera > Acrididae > Schistocerca > Schistocerca gregaria. Next base: position 776,504,897 of record NC_064920.1, read on the forward strand.
GATGGCTTGCGGAGTATAAATGTAGATGTATGTAATGATGCAGCACGTGGTGCAATGGTGAGTAAGGGAGACGTCTCGCGCCTCTATACAACTGACTCTTTGTAACTACTGTGCAAGTCAAATCGGCGTGGTCGTATACGCCGAGCATGTTGCCGCGTCATGAGTCGAGGGGGTATTGATGATCTTCGTTAACTCCCGACAAGCTTTGTGAAGTTTGTTAGCCAACTCCATAACGCACCGTAGCCGAGCACACGGGCTCCGGCAAAGAGCGTAGATGCAGTCGCACCTGTGGGGTGCAGTTGGTGCGCCCCAGTTGCACGGTTCGCCTAAGGCCGGCGGATCAGCGTCTCTCGCGGCGCCGAACGGCGGCCGTTCAGTGCGGTGACGCCAGCCGGCCCCGAGCTGTCCACGCAGCTGGCGAGGCGCCAGCCCAGCTGGTCGTTGTGTACAGCCAAACCCAGGCCCAGCGTTTTCTATCTTGACCGCCGGCCTGAAGCAATGCTCTGCAAACATGTGCGCTCTGTTGGCATTGGGACACGAAATGTGACAGCCAAAGACACCGTTTGGGAATGAAATGGAATTAAATTCTCTGAAACTGATGGCTCGATGAGGATGAGATCAATAAATATGCGATGACTCAAAATCATGTGTGTCAACCTTTCAGATATGCAGACCCTCCAGAGATGACGAATGTAGAATGTAGAATCACAGAACAGGAACTGATCCACTCTTCAAAAGCTCAAAAGCAACACGGCAGCAGGCGAGAACCAGATATCAGCAGAGATGTCAAGAGGGTGGAAGCAAACTACACAAAGAAATTTGTAACCTTATCACAATGATCTGGAAAACTGAAACACTGCCTGAAGATTGGAAAACTGAAGATTGTCCCATACACAAAAAAGGAAACGGAATGGGATGTGAAAGTTACAGAGGAATCAGTTTGCTGAACATAACATAGAAAATCCTGTCAATGACCATTCTGGAAAAACTTAAACCTTACGCAGAAAACATTATTAAAGATTACCAGGCTCGATTTCGAACAAACCATTCCACAACTGATAATTTGATTACTATACGACAGATCTTTGAGAAATACTGGGAATTTAACAAAAACATCCACTGTCTCTTCATTGACTTCCATCAAACCTACGACAGCATCCACAGAAGTAGCCTCTACAACACATTACGAGAATTTAGTATACCCAGTAAACTCTTTAGGATAACACAACTGTGCATGGATGACTCCCAGGCAGCAGTGAAGTTCAGAGGATCCATGTCCCCCACCTTTCCAATTCCAACAGGCTTACGACAGGGAGACGCTCTTTCATGTGTCATCTTCAACCTTGCATTAGAGAAAGTGGTTCGGGTGAATAATTTACATCTGTACAATGGTCTCCGATTCGAACACAGTGAAGTAAAACTCCTGGCTTATGTATATGATATATTGTTGCTGAGTGAAACTGAAGAAGAACTGAAAGACATGTACAGATCTATCAGGCAGAGTGACAGCAAAATCGGGCTTTCGATGAACCAAGAGAAAACCGAATATATGGAAATACGTAGAGTCCTAAACTCAAATCCTTACTTTGAAATTGACAAACATTCTAAATTCAGAAAAGTTCTCCAGTTTAAATACCTTGGATCACGTTTCAACAGTAAAAATATCGTAACAATGGATATAAATGAAAGAATAGCCTCAGGGTCAAGATGTCTGTACTCACTAAGCAACCCACTCAAAAATAAAGCGTTGTCAATTACCACAAAGATGAAGATACACAACACTATTTCCCACGCCCGGGTTCCCGGGTTCGATTCCCGGCGGGATCAGGGATTTTCTCTGCCTCGTGATGACTGGGTGTTGTGTGATGTCCCTAGGTTAGTTAGGTGTAAGTAGTTGTATGTTGTAGGGGACTGATGACCATAGATGTTAAGTCCCATAGTGCTCAGAGCCATTTGAACCATTTGAACACAACACTATTATCTGCCCCATTATACTGTGCGTTTCAGGAAGCTGGACGCTTACAAAGAATGAAAGAGGAAAAACTGAATGTTTTCGAAAGAAAAGTTATGAGAAAAATCTGGGGATCTGTGTTGTAGAAAGGCGTATGGAGAATTCGAAAGGACAATGAAATTTCAGTTAATTGAGCAATCCGTGTCTGCAATCGCCATCAATCGACGCTACAGAGCGTCGAAGTTACATACTTTGGACAACACATTTGTTTTCGTAGCCATCCTTCCCATCGAGCACAGAAATGTTTTTTTACACAGAAACAGCTTTTCCTTGCTGCACTGTTTTTTATTTCTCCCAGACACGTTTCGCCATGTTACTTCAAGGCATTTTCAGTGGGATCTAGAATGATAGTTTTATTTGATATGTGGTATTTCTAGATTATAAAAAAATTTCGTCTCGAGCCATAGGCGGAATACTTTACCCTGTTTCCAGAATAATATTTCAACTCTGTAGCGGAGTGTGCGCTGATATGAAACTTCCTGGCAGATTAAAACTGTGTGCCGGACCGAGTACCGAACTCTGGACGTTTGCCTTTCGCGGGCAAGTGCTCTACTCCGCTGCAGAGTGAAAATCTCATTCTGGAAACATCCCCCAGGCTGTGGCTAAGCCATGTCTTCGCAATACCCTTTCTTCCAGGAGTGCTAGTTCTGCATAGTTCGCAGATGCAGGTAGCTGCCACGTAGAAAGGCGTAGTCTCCTATGAATGAGATAATCCGCTGCTTCAGTAAAAGACGGTTCGGGCACGGATCTCCACACCAGGTTTTCTCCTGTATTCTTTCAAAATCTCCAATGTTTCTCGGTATACGGAAGAAGAATGAAATGAAATGCGGGTGGAACCCTTGTCCGAAATAGTCATCCATCAATGCAACAGAGCATCGCATTCATAGGAGACGAGGCCCGTCTACGTACAGCTAGCCCCAACTTCTCCACTGACGCTCGTGGTAATCAGTCGCTATTATTGAGCAATAAACAAACATTGTGAGTCGTTCGGCCTATGGTCCGCCAGCATACAAAGTAACGTCTGGTACCGAAGGGGTGACCTAGTGGCAAGCGCCGGCGCCTAAAACTTAGACGCTGTGTAGCGTCGTTGGACGACAATCGTGCACACGGTTTTCTATCCCCGAGTTGTTCCTGATGATAGCCTCAAAAAAAATCATCTCGAAGTTGTCGCAATATTTCTGGTACACTTTATATAAGCTGCACGTACACTATGTGATCAAAATATCCGAACACCCCCAAAAACAAACATTTTTCATATTAAGTGCATTGTGCTGCCACCTGCTGCCAAGTACAAGTGAGAGAGCAGAATGGGGCGCTCCGCGGAACTCACGGACTTCGAACGTAGTCAGGTGATTGGGTATCACTTGTCATACGACTGTACGCCAGATTTCCACACTCCTAAACATCCCTAGGTCCACTTTTTCAGATGTAATAGTGAAGTGGAAGCGTGAAGGGACACGTACAGCACAAAAGTCTACAGGCCGACCTCTTCTGTTGAGTGACAGAGACCGCCGACAGTTGAAGGGGGGTCGTCATGTGTAATAGGCAGACATCTATCCAGACCGTCACTCAGGAATTCCAAACTGCATCAGAATCCACTACAAGAACTATGATAGGCGAGAGGTGAGAACTTGGATTTCATGGTCGGGTGGCTGATCATAAGCCACACATCACGCCGGTAAATACCAGACGACTCCTCGCTTGGTGTAAGGAGCGTGAACATGGACGATTGAACAGTGGAAAAACGTTGTGTGGAGTGAAGAATCAAGGTACACAGTGTGGCGATACGATGGCGGACTGTGGGTAAGGCGAATGCCCGGTGAACATCAACTTCCAGCGTGTATAGTACCAACAGTAAAGTCGGAGGCGGTGGTCTTATGGTGTGGTCGTGTTTTTCATGGAGGGGGCTTGGACCCCTTGTTTTGCGTGGCACTATCACAGCACAGGCCTACACTGATGTTTTAAGCACCTTCTTGCTTCTCACTGTTGAAGAAAAGTTCGAGGATGGCGATTGTATCTTTCAACACGATCGAGCACTTGATCATAATGCACGGCCTGTGGCGGAGTGATTACACGACATTAACATACCTGTAATGGCCTGGCCTCCACGGAGTCGTGACCTCCATCCTATAGAAGAGCTTTGGGATGTTTTGGAACGCGACTTCGTGCCTGGCCTCACCGACCGACATCTATACATCTCCTCAGTGAAGCACTGCGTGATGAATGGACTGCCATTTCCTAAGAAACCTTCCATAACCTGATTGAACGTATGCCTGCGAGAGCGGAAGCTGTCATCAAGGTCAAGGATGGACCAACACCGTATTGAATTCTAGCATTACCGATGGATGGCGCCACGAACTTGTAAGTCATTTTCATCGAGGTGTCCGGATACTTTTGACCACACAGTGTAGATCATTCTTACAAAATAGATTTTGCATCATTGTTGTATTTAAGCCACATATCCGGCAAACATAGCGGAAAAGTATGTAAATGAACGGAATTTCAAAAGGAGCTGCCTCTAGGTCGTGTATGGAGAGGAAGGTGGAGGTAGAGCTGACTCAGGCTGAGCGCCGATTCTCGGATATCGTCTGCTTCCGTCTCGGTCTTCGCTGAGTACACGCAGCGGTGTAGTGCTAACGTTTGCCACTCATGTCCTAAGTCTCCAGCTAAACGCTCGTCCATCAATAAGACCTTGCTACAAATTAGCAGCTTCCTCAATCAGACTGTGCTCTATGAAGTTGAGTTTGTGACTCAGATTTCATCCGTCATTGCTTTAGAGGCACTAATAGCTGTACACGCGCCGCTTTGCCAACGTTGCTGACACACAGTGCTAAGACAGCTTTCGACTAAGACAATAGCCAGTTAGAATTATGGGAGTGGAAGAAATTTTCATCGGCATTTTTCGCAGATGAGAGGACAGGAGGGGAGTGCGTACAGCTGATTACTAGAAGTCACATTTTGTGTCAAATCCTACACCTCTTCGCAATGTCTCATAGAACTAGGACGTCTGTGATTGTTATGATCTGTTACTCGCACGAGGGCATTCAGCCGGGCTGTCAATCTTCGTCCCACTCAAGAAGAGTAAACTTTGTGCAGTACCAGACTTCAACCTATCACTCTCACAATCGTCCAAAACGTCACACACAACAATACAAAATCACTAATCAGTTAGCAACGCTGCAGATTAATTATCGAGAGCTTACTCTGGTCTTAGAGATCAAGCTCCAGCACTAGTTAGAAACCATATTACTGTTATACGCAAAGATCTCTCGAGTAACGATCGCAAGGAGATAATTAGAAAATCAGGATTTGGACAGAGCGGTGCCGGTAATTCTATTGGGGTAAAAGGAAGACGGGGGGGAAAAGGCGTCCACCACTACAATCCTCCTTTATGACCTATAATACGACGTCGTTAAGAGCATTGAGTAAGGAGACCTATCGGTGTCCTTATTCAGCGAGAATTAGAAGTGCAGTTAGTGGGAGGCAAAATACAAAATGAACTTTACGTATTTGGATATAGCGAACAATAATAATAATAATAATAATAATAATAATAATAATAATAATAATAATAGTCTAGCTAGCTTTCATCTTGACAGGAACAAAGTGCGGTATTAGCCAAAGTGTAACTGTTTCAGAATAGGTATCATGAACTTGTCTGTGAATATTGTCCAACTTCTCAAATCGAAACATCGATGATGCCAAAAAGCATGATAGGAACTTGTCAGAGTTTGATACTGGAGAACGGAAAATCATGTTATACAGGGAGAAAATACAGAACATGACAATATAAGGAATATATTTCCCTAAAATATACTGCCATTCTATTCCCTAGTATTATTGTACTGTGTAATATGAAAAATTGGGCGACATGATGCGGCGACTACAGGATTAACTAAGAGGCATTTGGTTTTCCATTTCAGTCAATATTCAAGCACTTCCTGAACTGCAAGCAACGTCGGAACCCAATATTCGTAGTATCACGTAATCACCTGTGAAATCTGAAACGCGTATCTGTAGCTATAGTGCGACAGAATGCGATGACTACGTAAACCCAAGAGAAAATACTGCTCGTCCATTAGTTAGCACGGTCTCCTTATAACTGTTCAGCAGATATCTCGTATACTTAACAATACTCTCTGGAGGATGAAGTATTGAGCGCCACACTTTCACTTTTTGTGTGAAAAGTTTTTCCTCAGTTTAAAATTCGGGGACTTGACTTGCGCTGAAGATCCATTTGAGACAATCGTGCCGACCAAAAGAATGTTCCAGTTATGGTTTCTATTATTGGAATAGCTTTCTGGCACATAATAATTGAAAACATCGCATATCGTTTACGTCGTAATACACAGAAAAACAGCAGAATCGAACGATTTTCCGATATAATTCTGGCACCATGCTTAAAGATTATTCGCACACCATTACGCCTAATGTCAAACCGAAATCCGTACTTCTTCAGAAGCGCTCCGCGAGGAAATTACAAGATTTGGGAGTGGTTTTAGTATTACAAAAGCATTAGGCTGTGCCGAAAATCCATTGTAAATACTATTAACTTATAATAGGTCCTTGAGAAAAAATAGTACGGTTCCTTTAAAAAATGACTACGTGAAACATTTTAAAATTAGTTTGCTTATGAACAACGTAGCTGGCGCGACACAGAATTATTATTTATCTATCTAAAAAAAAATCAGCAGTGAGAAATATTAAGTTACTGTATTTGCGTTACTTTTGGAAAATAGCTGTTACTGTCATCACACTACAATTTTTACTAAAAATCTGTCAGCAAATATGAAACTAAAAATACTTACGTTGGCAGTCGGAGTAAAGACCTTCTGTTTCTGATATTAAAATGTAGAGTCTACGTAATTCCAACATTGTTGATATCGGGATCGAGAACTTGATACTTTCTGAATTTATTAATAAATATTTCCGTCAGAGCTGCATATTTTTTTTATTCGTAACTAATTTAGATTATTTTCATTCATTCTGGAAACATGACCTCCATTAAAAGGTACAAAGTTATTGGCACCACATGAAATATAAACTTTCGAAACATGTGCACAGATTACAGCAATGTAACATCTTTTATGACATAGGCCCTACTTACATTTGTAATGGTTCACAACACACACAATACATTTAATTTTGCATTAAATTAGTATAATAAATGTTACCTGGCTGTATTACAATTATCTTCGTACATTCAAAATTAGATAGGCGTCAGATTTTGTTTATACATGAAAACTTGACAGGCGTCTTCAGTTATTTATTCTGGGTTCATATGCTCTATGTCTGAGATCATAATGTTACAAATAAATAAATACATACATACGGTGTTGATAAAGGTCTTGGATACTATCGAACTATATTATAAACTACTAATATGTTAACAGCTAATTACTTTACTGAATCATTAATAATTTTCTAAAAGAGTAAAGAATATTCGTACTGTTCGTTCATGATCTTGTCAAGACAATCCATCTTCCATTTATATGTTACGAATACATATAAACAACTGAAGGGCGTGTCAAATTTCTATGTATAAGCAACTAAAGACGCCTGTCGAATCTCAAGCATAATGTACAAAGACGAATGTAAATAAATCAACTAACATTTATTATACTGAGCTGTAGTAAAAACAAATGTACTGTATTTGGCACAGTGAAACATTACAAATGCAGGCATGTCGCAATAAACTACCGTAATCTATGTACACAACTTTTTTAAATCTCATACCTTCTAATGTGGATAATGTTTTGAGAATGAACGAACATGTTCGAAACTAGTTACTAATAAAAATATCGTATGCAGCTCTGACGGAAACCTTAACTAATAAATTTAAATTGTAGAATGCGCTGTGATAATTCCGTCTAAAAATTTAATAATCACTTTGTGTGGTTACTGTTTTCAGCCACGGACAGTTTCCTTGCAAAACAATTTTTGCCTTTTGATTATTTAATGCACACAGAAATTTAGGTTTTCAATTGAACTATGTATAGCCTCGCAACTCGCCCCAGTTTCGCATTAGTAGACTAAGCATCTACTGCCGGGCAACTTGTGTGACGTAGTTGTAGTAAGTTATACAAACAAATCTTCCTCGTGAATTAGTCTATTAGAGTAAACACTACAGTAGTTTTTGAGATTAGGCTTTAAACATAGACAGAAAAACGTGGAGGGAAACTTTATAAAAAGTAAAGATTCAGTTTTAACTAAGAACATTGGAAAAAGTTAAATATTTGTTAAATGTACTAGGCCCGACATTTTTGCCATAATTGGTATTCTTGCGATGGTAAGAATTCTATCTTATCTCTAGCTGTAAACCTTTGTGAGAATTGTGTTGTGTATTATAGGGTCACGTTACAGTGATCATTATCCAGTTATTGAGAACGCATCGCGCAGTTGATGAAAAAACTTGCAGCTATTTAGCAGACGTGCGGTGTCTGCATCCATGCTAACGATTGTGCAGCGGCAGGGGGGGAAAAAAAAAAGTACGACCATATCGACGACGCACCCTCGGCCGGTGAAAGTTCAAGTGGCACTGTTTAAGTCCAGTAATCCACATGGTAGGCACTCAGAATTTTGTTGCGAACCCACACTCCCGTCATGATCCTCAAAAGGAAGCTGGTATCTTTCAGCAAAAACGCGCATTGCACATTGACATGTCACTACAACTGTCTCCATTTAACTGGATGAACACAATAAAGCCCGCAAATTTCATTTGAGAGCATTTTGATTAAAATTCGCATCCGGTCATCCCGGAAGAGTAATCGGTAGTTTGCCTAATAAAGGCCGAGGGAGTTTTTGTGAAAAGGACACGGCCTGTTTCCTTTCACAATCCGAGCGTATGTTCCGTGCCTAATGACGTCGTTGTCCTTTTCCAGGTTCTTCAGAACTTAATCTAATATTGCTGCCTCCATTTGTTGATTGAATACCGTGTCATCCCCGTTGGACAGTGCGAGCAGCAGTGTTGCCGACACAGCTATATATCACCAGAGACTTTATCAGAACCTCGGGAATCGCATTTATTCATTTAGCTGCCGTGTGTAAACTCGTGACTACTATGACTTTTCCAGCGCTACTAAAACTCCATTTCCGGAAACAGAATTCCCAATAGTACAATAACTACCCTGGCATAAAAACCATTACATATTTCCGGCGATGGTTCGGCCAAAGACGCTCAGCGAATATTTTCCTAACGTGGCCGCCTGTTTGTTCACAGCGCGTTCCTTTACGGGCCTCTCTATATCTGGTAACGTAATAGTCCCCAGTTATAATATGATAAATACCGTTGCGGTAGGTGGCTTTATCAGTCTCGGGAGAACAGGTTCAATATTCGGTCGCTGTCGGGCCTGCTGTCGCAGATTTATCGCTGCGCGCGTCATTCAGGTCATAGCTGCTTCGAGAAGTAAATCGCCCTGCCTGCCGCAAAGGTGAACGCCCGCCGTGCGACTGATAACGCTGCCTAAACGCGAAAACAATCGCGACCTTATTCTCTGTGAAGTCTTTAATGTGTCTTACCCAACTCTGTATACCGTTAGTACTTCCCTTGACTTCCAGACTTGGCAGCCCGCCTTGATGCTACGCGACTTTCGTTCTCTAAACATGTAAAACTATTCTATTAACTGATAAAAATGTAAATAAATATCAGTAAAACTTTAACAGAAAATAAGCTACGTAAAAGTTGTCAATTTTTATAATCTAAAAATATGACTTTCGCGTATTCACGCAATTTCCGAAACTCCTTCACCAAAGATCAACTGCCAAGATGAGGAACATAGAAATAGATATACTCGGTTTATCAAAGCAGCTTAAATCACACGATAAAGGCAAGGCCTCAGGTCCAGATTGTATACCAGTCAGGCTCCTCTGAGTATACTGAAACAATAGCTCCATATTTAGCTCTCTCACAGAAAGATCCGTACCCAAAGACTGGAAAATTGCTCAAGTCGCACAAACACCAAAAAAGGATAGAAAATTACCCTCTAGAGCGCTGTTAATGAGGTTGAAGCGGGGGGGGGGGGTTGAGGGGATTTCGTTATATCTCCAGACATGCATAACAAGGGTGCTGTCCTGCTGCAATGGCAGCACAGTAGTCTTGTATGTCTGAAGATGTAACAAAATTAGTCACTGCTTTTCATTAATTACAGTCCATGCTACATTTGAAACAAATTATACTTGAATCGATTTTTCACTTAGGATGCAGGCCTCTGAAAATTTAGTACGTGTGAGCTCAGTCTGTTAACATTTCGTTATAGGGACCACCACTTCAGTAAACAAAAGTTCTATTGTAGTGGAGTCAGGGCATCCCAAATTCGTCGATTAGTTTTGGGCACATTAAGGAAAGCCGCGTTGCAGTCCTCGGCAAGGTTATGATGTTCACCCCTTCCTGTGACTTGCGAAGCGTCAATATGTATGTCCACAATGAATATTCAGTGTGTGAGGGATGAGAATGAAATTTGTACTTCATTATTCATTCATCCTAGTCCAGTTTGTTGATAACAGCGCGCGCGCGCTCACACACACACACACACACACACACACACACACACACACACACACACACACACACACACAAATTAAATTTATTTGAATCAATACGATATTTCTTTTCTGTTATGAGTATTGAACTAAGGTTACAATATCTGTGACAGTAATTTTCCTTATCTTTGTTTATTTCTGTTACCATTGTTCTGACTTGATGACTGTACATAAGCAACCCTAAATGCTACATGGCATATTTTTCCACCCTGATGATCCTCACTTTGACAAAAAGAGCCTCGTTACTTCTGTATGTTTTAAATAGTATTACAATTATCTTTATTACATGCTGCTGTTAGTGCAATTATAACTACTTTACAAATACTTACACTGCAGCGCAGTGTGCGCTAATTTGAAACTTCCTGGAAGAGTAAAACTGTGTGCCGGACCGAGACATGAACTCGGGACCTGCAAGTTTCGCAGGAAAACTTCTGTGAAGTTTGGAAGGTAGAAGACGCGGTACTGGCGGAAGTAGAATTGAGGTCGGGTTGTGAGTCGTGCTGGGGCAGCTCAGTTGGTAGAGCACTTGCCCGCGAAAGGCAAAGGTCCTGAGTTAGTCTCGGTACGGCACACAGTTTTAATCTGGCAGGAAGTTTCGCTTACAGTTTATTTAAAATTTTTAGGAACTTTGTTCCAGGAAGAACAGCGATCTATTAATAGTATTATGCGGGCCAGAGTGGCCAAGCGGTTCTAGGCGCTTCAGTCTGGAACCGAGCGACCGCTGCGGTCGCAGGTTCGAATGCTGCCTCGGGCATGGATGTGTGTGATGTCCTTAGGTTAGTTAGGTTTAAATAGTTCTTAGTTCTAGGGGACTGATGACCTCCGATGTTAAGTCCCATATTGCTCAGAGCCATTTGAACCAATAGTATTACTTATTTCTTATTTCAATACACACACTCGTGATAGCATTAAACTTGGTTATTTTTTATTTTTGGATAACCAGTTTCCATCTTCTAAGAGACCGTCAGATCTTACATTTCTTTGACGACGTAGGAACCGTTGCCTTGGAGAAATTCGATATATGCAGGCAAGGAGAACACTACTCGCAATAAGCGGGAAATCAGAGTTGGAGTTCGGCACCAAGTTTCATTCTCGTCATTCCATTATACAGCTGATGCTTGTCCATATTTGCAACTGCGAATACATTTCTTGCACTTAATTATTAATGTAATGTGTCTAATTTCTATGTACGTTACGCGCCAGATAGGCTCCGCCGTCCCTGTAGGCTAACATACAGCCTACCTCTTTCAAACAGAACCAACGCGACTGTCGAATTTAGTGTCTTCATGCAAGCAAATGAATCACCAAGGACAGATCTTGCTAATTAGCGCACTCGAATAAGCAGGCGTTTGCTGACCAAATATAGGTAATAATTTCTTCTACCTCAAAGATTCGAACTGGTTACTGCCACGTTTAGTAAAACAACAGTAATAGACCCATGGCCCTCCGTTGACACAAAATGATGGATTCTATTCCACGTAGAATACTTTATCTCCTACGGCCTCTCTTGACAATGTAGCGGGCTAAAGAGGGAAATGGAGCGCTGGAAGGTTCTCGGCACAATAGCTGCTGACGGAAGCGGGGACAGGCCGGCATGAAAGACAGTCCCGCCGAGCGCCGCGCCTGATGAAAGTGTAATCCTGCGCTCGGCCGGCCGTAAGCCGCCGAGAACTTTTATAACGAGTTGGCTTAAACAGCGGCCGCAATCTCCGCCTAAGTCTCCCAGGCCTATATTGATCTCCTCCCTGCAACTAACAGCTCAAGTTCAAGCCAATCACTCCGCCAAGAAAGTAGCTGCGAGCTGTGCGAGAAGGGAAAAACGAGACCAACCCGTTTACTTTAACGTCTCGGGGCTTTAGTCACCAGTGCGTAAAACGTAGTCTCCCGCCGTAGTTAGAGACGCGCGAGTGCTCTCCTACGTTATTCGCGGCCAACTTCCCAGTTTGCTATGGCCAAAGTTGTTAATATACGTTGTAGTAGCAGTAACTCTCCCAATAAAAGTTTATGCTGTCGTAGCAGGTGCATATTAAAGGCTAGTCGCTGCCTGCTATTAAACGTAACATTCTTGTACACTAGTTATGCCCTATGTGACGCCATACAGCCTTACCAGTTGTAAAGGAGGCACTAAATATGGAGATGGAAGGTCCAAATTACACATGTTCTTTGAAACCAAACCATAAATTGCCATAGTTTTAAGCGTGATGTGCAGTTGTCAGATGAATAACGAGAGTGGCTCATGCAACGACGTTACTACAATGGCAATTAGGGCTCTGTTTCAACGAACATTTTGAACTGTGTTTCCATTCTAGCGAATAAACCCGGCGTTGTCCAGGAATTTATTTCCAGCTCTGCGTCTACGCCCGTACCACTCATCTGGCCTTGTATGTAATGTTCATAATTTCATATCTCATGAACTGTGTGTCATACAGTGATATAATTTTATAGGCACATTCAACGGCACATATGAATGTCTGCAAAATGTGTTACAAATTGAGTTAGTAAAACGAAGCAAAAAATTCAAATGTCATGAACGATGGGGCAGTTTTTTTACGCATCTCGCTATTTATGAAGTCATATCTCCTGAAAGATGTGTCGAACAATGCTATATCGTAGGTAAATTCACACTTAGTGACACTTAAAGTAGTAGAGGAGTTTTGCTATTTGGGGAGCAAAATGACTGATGATGGTCGAAGTAGAGAGGATATAAAATGTAGACTGGCAATGGCAAGGAAAGTGTTTCTGAAGAAAAGAAATTTGTTAACATTGAGTACTGATTTAATTGTCAGGATGTCGTTTCTGAAAGTATTTGGAGTGTAGCCTTGTATGGAAGTGAAACATGGACGATAAATAGTTTAGACAAGAAGAGAATAGAAGCTTTCGAAATGTGGTGCCACAGAACAATGCTGAAGATTAGATGGGTAGATCACGTAACTAATGAGGAGGTATTGAATAGAATTGGGGAGAAGAGGAGTTTGTGTCACAACTTGACTAGAAGAAGGGATCGGTTGGTAGGACATGTTCTGAAACATCGAGGGATCACCAATTTACTACTGTAGGGCAGCGTGGAAGGTAAAAATCGTAGAGGGAAACCAATAGATAAATACACTAAGCAGATTCAGAAGGATGTAGGTTGCAGTAGTAACTGGGAGATGAAGAAGCTTGCACAGGATAGAGTAGCATGGAGAGCTGCATCAAACCAGTCTTAGGACTGAAGATCACAACAACAGGTAAATTCATCGGTATACGTCCGTACTGTCTGTGAAATGTGTCAGGAAAGAATCAATAAACTATGTCATACCTAATGCGATACTTTTAGTGCATGAACGGTGGAAAAGCAGTAACCGATAAACGTTTTTCCCTTCATCATTTTATAAGGATTGTCAGCGAGAAAAAAAATCGTAAGGGTTTGAAATTCTGTGTAAAATTTGTTGCAAATCACTAAGTGCTGTCATTCTCGAATACTGGATGAATGAAGTCTGGGAATTCAAGAGTCGCGGGCTGCGCTTCTTTACCCCCACCCCACCCCTTTGATAGGTAAGTGGTGCTTATCACAGCGATTGTCGCCTGACAGTAAGATACATGGGTACAAAGTTTGGTTTTCATGTCAAATGCAGACGAAGTAAACAGTCTACGGACTGCAAGAAAATTGGAGGCTACACCGGACTAACGGATAAGATGCCTGTAACTTCCGTATGTCGACCTGTAAGTTAACTTCTACGAAATCTCTACCAAACTTCTAGGTGATTTGCTACTCCTGTTCGTCACTTTCTTTTCTTAAAGCAGAAAAGTGAGAGCGCCATCATCGCAATTGTCGTTTTGATGCTTAAGACAATGTGAAAGAAACTCAGTGATAACTGAGCAGAATGCTTACTTGTTCCATTCGTTGTTGTTTCTCCTCGACTTCAGTATTACACGCGCAAATAAAGTTAATACTCGGAGCGACTGTTTAAACATGTACAGAACATAACCACTCTAAATCTCGTTTTTTAACATAAATTATGGAATGTGAGCTGGCTGTTCACGTGATTTCGTAGTGTCTACCATTGCAACAATTTTTATTTTTTTTACTGTTGATTTGAAATGAAAACACAGGTAAGCATTGTGCCTGTCTAATGCATATTTCATTGTTCGCTACGAGAAAAATGCGTCACATTCTCTCGCTGCCAAACTGTTTAAGCCCTTCATGAAACCATGCCGTCGGAAACTTAAAGAGCGTTCTGAAAGCGTGAGGCAGCCAAAGCGATACAAACTCGTTCCACATTTTTACAGTGTTTTGGATCCATTATTGCGGCAATTATTGCACAACACATAGTTCAGTAGACATGACGTTGTCCTGAAACGTTAAGTATCACCAGGGGAGCAACGTGCTGCGTGATCGTAGTTGTCAACAGTTGCCCGGTTCACGTTGGTACAATATTTGATTACGGCTCGGCCCCACTTAACCATGGGGAATACTTACATAGAATCTGATAAAATTCTCAGTTGCAACAGTTTCTACATCTACATCCATACTCCGCAAGCCACCTGACTGTGTGGCGGAGGGTACCTTGAGTACCTCTATCGGTTCTCCCTTCTATTTCTCTCGTATTGTTCGTGGAAAGGAGGATTGTCGGTATGCCTCTGTGTGGGCTCTAATCTCTCTGATTTTATCCTCATGGTCTCTTCGCGAGATATACGTAGGAGGGAGCAATATACTGCTTGACTCCTTGGTGAAGCTATGTTCTCAAAACTTTAAGTTTCGTGAGATTTTGATTACAACCAGCTCCAAACTATAATTAACACTTACAAATCAGTGTTTGCACATCTGCTGTGAAGAGTGGAATGCACTCGTCTGCTGTAAGCTTCATATTTGTGCAGAAGAAACAGGGTAACAAATTATTCCGTCGTTGGTTGTGTGTCTTAACTGTAATAATTATTTCGTGTGACTCCATGGTCTCGTGCAAGTCATTCAATTGGATGACTCTTCGGCGACTTGCGAGTCCTGATCTACCCAGTGATACAATCTGGAAAAGGGAACCTGCAATTTAACGTTGAATCCGAACTGTGTGTCGTTTCTGGCGACTCCTCACGTTGCGAGGTGAAGTGGCCCGTCCGGGATTCGATCTCGCGATCTATCTGTTGCGAGGCACGCGCTTTGCAACTATACCCCCAGACCGAGTATCTTAACTGCCACGATAGTAATTATATTTCAATCATGTCTGCCTCACAGGCGTACCTTCTTGACACGTCTTCGCGATAAGCTACTCTCCCACTATTCCTTACCTCTGCCTGCCTGCCTTGTACTGTCGTGTCGCATAAGAATAGAGTTTACAAGACAATACAGAGTAAAACGTCAAGAACATACAACGCATCGCATGCACAAGTGAATGAGCGCTCCAATTTCGTTTCCAGCGTAAGATGCGAGGCGTGTCATGAGATCGATAATTATTATTCTTCCGCACCTGTGTGGTTCATGGTCACACACGCAGCAGGTATCGTACGTGGCAATGTGGTGTGGCTACTGATTGCCTACAGTCAGATTAAAATTACTTGATAGTTGACGTCAGTCACTTGCTGCTACAGTGTGCCCATAGGCAGCCGACCTCTCCCTTATTGGTGGTACACAAGCACGGAGGATCACTTTACAAATGCTCTTAGCGTGTAACGCGGAGGGAAGTTGGAAGCGGCCGCTGCGAGGTAGCGAGGTATAATGGAAATGCGAGATGCTCTGACGACAGTTGATTATAATTGACGAATAACTGAACTGAGGCGACGACGACGCGTTTTGTTCTCCTGAATTTGAACTTTGGTCCTAACCTAACCACATATCTCGCGACATGCAATGTATTCGAGGAATCGGCGGTCAACAATCAGCCGCAGGATCAAAATCAGGATTGCTTTGTTCATGGCGATTAAAGCTAATCTCTATGAGCAAACTCAAGACAGAAAATTTTCAGTTTCAACACTATAAATGAACTGTAATTTCTCGGCGTCACTAATTAGTTATCTAACTAGCCTCACACTGGCTATACGAACTGCCGCTTTATCAACCGATGAGGAGTGCTATTTGGCAATTGGTTGTAGAATACAGACGATATGCCAGATTCCAAACGAACAAAGAATTATGCGGAAGAAAAATAAAAGCAAATAAAAAACGTAAATAGCACAGCGAAAATGACGCGGTAATTGAATAAAACTAAAAATGCAGGTATGTTGTTGTTGTTGTTGTGGTAGTAGTAGTAGTGGTAGTAGTAGTAGTGGTGGTAGTAGTGGTAGTAGTAGTGGTGGTAGTAGTAGTGGTAGTAGTAGTGGTAGTAGTAGTAGTAGTGGTAGTAGTTGTTGTTGTTGTTGTTGTTGTTGTTGTTGTCTTCAGTCCTGAGACTGGTTTGATGCAGCTCTCCATGCGACTCTATCCTGTGCAAGCTTCATCTCCCAGTACCTATTGCAACCTACATCCTTCTGAATCTGCTTAGTGTAGTCATCTCTTGGTCTCCCTCTACGATTTTTGCCCTCCAATGGTAAATTTGTGATCCCTTGATGCCTCAGGACATGTCCTACCAACCGATCCCTTCTTCTAGTCAAGTTGTGCCACAAACTTCTCTTCTCCCAACCCTATTCAATACCTCCTCATTAGTTACGTGATCTACCCACCTAATCTTCAGCATTCTTCTGTAGCACCACATTTTGAAAGTTTCTATTCTCTTCTTGTCCAAACTATTTATTGTCCATGTTTCACTTCCATACATGGCTACACTCCATACAAATACTTTCAGAAACGACTTTCTGACACTTAAATCTATACACGATGTTAACAAATTTCTATTCTTCAGAAACTCTTTCCTTGCCATTGCCAGTCTACATTTTATATTCTCTCTACTTCGACCATCATCAGTTATTTTCTTCCCCAAATAGCAAAGCTCCTTTACTACTTTAAGTGTCTCATTTCCTAATCCAATTCCCTCAGCATCTCCCGACTTAATTCGATTACATTCCATTATCCTTGTTTTCCTTTTGTTGATGTTCATCTTATATCCTCCTTTCAAGACACTTTCCATTCCATTCAACTGCTCTTCCAAGTCCTTTGCTGTCTCTGACAGAATTACAATGTCATCCGCGAACCTCAACATTTTTATTTCTTCTCCATGGATTTTAATACCTACTCCAAATTTTTCTTGTGTTTCCTTTACTGCTTCCTCAATATGCAGATTGAATAACATCGGAGAGAGGCTACAACCCTGCCTCACTCCCTTCCCAACCACTGTTTCCCTTTCATGCCCCTCAACTATTATAACTGCCATCTGGTTTCTGTACAAATTGTAAATAGTCTTTCGCTCCCTGTATTTTACCCCTGCCACCTTCAGAATTTGAAAGAGAGTATTCCAGTCAACATTGTCAAAAACTTTCTCTAAGCTAGAAACGTAGGTTTGCCTTTCCTTAATCTTTCTTCTAAGATAAGTCGTAACGTCAGTATTGCCTCACGTGTTCCAGCATTTCTACGGAATCCAAACTGGTCTTCCCCGAGGTCGGCTCCTACCAGTTTTTCCATTCGTCTGTAAATAATTCGTGTTAGTATTTTGCAGCTGTGACTTATTAAACTGACAGTTTGGTAATTTTCACATCTGTCAACACGTGCTTTCTTTGGGATTGGAATTATTATATTCTTCTTGAAGTTTGAGGGTATTTCGCCTGTCTCGTACATCTTGCTCACCATATGGTAGAGTTTTGGCAGGACTGGCTCTCCCAAGGCCATCAGTAGTTCCAATGGAATGTTGTCTACTCCGGGGGCCTTGTTTCGACTCAGGGCTTTCAGTGCTCTGTCAAACTCTTCACGCAGTATTGTATCACCCATTTCATCTTCATCTACATCATCTTCCTCTTCCTTTTCCATAATATTGTCCTCAAGTACATCACCCTTGTATAGACCCTTTATATACTCCTTCCACCTTACTGCTTTCCCCTCTTTGCTTAGAAGTGGGTTTCCATCTGAGCTCTTGATATTCATGCAAGTGGCTCTCTTTCCTCCAAAGGTCTCTTTAATTTTCCTGTAGGCAGTATCTATCTTACCCCTAGTGATATACTGTTCTATATTCTTACATTTGTCCTCTAGCCTTTCCTGCTTAGCTATTTTCCACTTCTTGTTGATCTCATTTTTGAGACGTTTGTATTCCTTTTTGCCTGCTTCATTTACTGCATTTTTATATTTTCTCCTTTCATCAATTAAATTCAATATTTCTTCTGTTACCCAAGGATTTCTACTAGCCCTCGTCTTTTTACCCACTTGATCCTCTGCTGCTTTCACTACTTCATCACTCAGAGCTATCCATTCTTCTTCTACTGTATTTCTTTTCCCCATTCCTGTCAATTGTTCCCTTATGCTCTCCCTGAAACTCTGTACAACCTCTGGTTCTTTCAGTTTATCCAGGTCCCATCCCCTTAATTTCCCACTTTTTAGCTGTTTTTTCAGTTTTAATCTACAGGTCATAACCAATAGATTGTGGTCAGACTCCACATGTGCCCCTGGAAATGCCTTACAATTTAAAACCTGGTTCCTAAATCTCTGTCTTACCATTATATAATCTATCTGATACCTTTTAGTACCTCCAGGATTCTTCCATGTATACAGGCTTCTTTTCTGATTCTTGAACCAAGTGTTAGCTATGATTAAGTTGTGCTCTGTGCAAAATTCTACTAGGCGGCTTCCTCTTTCATTTCGTAGCCTCAATCCATATTCACCTACTAAGTTTCCTTCTCTCCCTTTCTCTACTGTCGAATTCCAGTCACCTATGGCTATTAAATTTTCGTCTCCCTTCACTACCTGAATAATTTATTTTATCTCATCATACATTTCTTCAATTTCTTCGTCATCTGCAGAGCTAGTTGGCATATAAACTTGTACTACTGTAGTAGGCATGTTCGTGTCTATATTGGCCACTATAATACGTTCGCTATGCTGTTTGTAGTAGCTTACCCGCACTCCTATTTTTTTATTCATTATTAAACCCCCACCTGCATTACCCCTATTTGATTTTGTATTTATAACCCTGTATTCACCTGACCAGAAGTTCTGTCCCTCCTGCCAGCGAACTTCACTAATTCCCACTATATCTAACTTTAACATATCCATTTCCCTCTTTGAATTTTCTAACCTACCTGCCTGATTAAGGGATCTGACATTCCACGCTCCGATCCATAGAATGTCAGTTTTCTTTCTCCTGATAACGACGTCCTGAGTAGTCCCCGCCCGGAGATCCCAATGGGGGACTATTTTACCTCCGGAATATTTTACCAAAGAGGACGCCATCATCATTTAACCATACAGTAAAGCTGTATGCCCTCGGGAAAAATTACGGCTGTAGTTTCCCCTTGCTTCCAGCCGTTTGCAGTAAAACAGCAAGGCCGTTTTGGTTAATGTTACAAGGCCAGATCAGTCAATCATCCAGAGTGTTGCCCCTGCAACTACTGAAAAGGCTGCTGCCCCTCTTCAGGAACCACACGTTTGTCTGGCCTCTCAACAGATACCCCTCCATTGTGGTTGCACCTACGGTACGGCTATCTGTATCGTTGAGGCACGCAAGCCTCCCCACCAACGGTAAGGTCCATGGTTCATGGGGGGTGGGGGGAGGGTACTTTCACAAGATTTAGAAATAAAAAAAATTGGCTGTTTTTACGAGATTCGAACCTATGACCTTCTGCGGAAGTTTCTGCTTACTGTGCTACGAAGCTGTCCTGCGTCAAATTGTTACATTTATGATAAGGATCCAGTAGTGTTTGGTTAGTGCTGTGAATGAAATGTGTACATTTCGTTAGCATCGTTCTGTATGTGGGTGGGTGAGTGGGGGGGGGGGGGTGTTAATAAGAGCCAGATCCAAGATTCTGGGTCCACACGCACTGAGAAAGAAAACCGAACAAGGTGAACTGCCCAATCGTTGTGGCAATTTGGCGACGGCGAACGGTTCGGGCGCGACGTTCAGCGCTGTGAATGGCGGAAAAACCAGCTACAGCGCGTGAAGTGTTAACTACGAATTAATTTTAATCGGACTATGACGTGTAGAACGTAATAATTAAATGTCCAGCGCGGCAAGAGAGCCACATGATGAGGTGCTGAGTGATGTTAGGGCAGAGTAATAGCGTGCTGAGAGAAAGCGTCGCACTGTGACCTGTGACTGGGACAGCAGCGGCGGGAAGTACACGTAGTCTCGGCACCGGAAGAGGCAGCGAGTAAGGAGGCGCCGGAGTAGACGGCTCTGCTATAAATAGTGCGTGCCGGTCAATATCGGCCGGCTGTGACTGTACCTGCACGCCTCCCTTGTCAGGCCGGCCCCCGTCTTTGTGGAAACTTCCGCGTCGCCTTCCGTACCCGTCCGCTACCTGCTTAACCGCAACCACAAAGTGCCTTAAACGTAGGCAGCCTCTCTTATTAGAATGGATGGGAATCCTGTTTCTGGCCCACAACAGTTTCTGACGATATACACTCTTACATAGAACGTCTGCAATTAGAAGAGTGAGCAGGTGAGTACCTAATTACGTCGCATGGAGCAACTACAGGCTGAAACTTCCTGGCAGATTAAAACTGTGTGCTGGACTGAGACTCGAACTCGGGACCTTTGCCTTTCACGACAAGTGCTCCATCAAAGTTTGGAAAGTAGGAGACGAGCTAGTGGCAGAAATAAAGCTGTGAGGACGGGGCGTGAGTCGTGCTTGGATAGCTCAGTTGGTGGAGCACTTGCCCACGAAAGGCAAAAGCCCCGAGTTCGAGTGTCGGTCCGGCACACAGTTTTAACCTGCCAGGAAGTTTCATATCAGCGCACACTCCGCTGCAGAGTGAAAATCTCATTCTAACTACAGGCTGTTTAACAATGTTGTACTGACACTTCCGTAGCTGACCTTTAAAATAGGTAGCGACACAGACATCGGGGAGAGGATTATTTTTCACTAAATACGTTAAACCTATACAGAGTTAGTGACGAATATAACAAGAAAAACGCGCAAGAGCACAATCTACGTCACGGACGAGCAACCGGTGGTCCGTGGGTCGTATCGTGCCCGCAATTTGCTTCAGTCCGCCCCGCGGAAGAAATCGTGGTAGAGATGCTGGACCCATTAGAACGCCACTATTGTTGAAATTGAAGGTAATTCGTAATGAATTAGTTGCAACCAGTTGCTTTTGAGGTGTTTATTTTTCCATGATGACATTGCAAGATTCCTAGCATCCCATCTTCAGTTATTTGCGTTTCTTTCCAGCTCGTGAACATAGTTTATTCACTACTGGAATTGCAGAACTTTGCAACTGAAGTTTGTAAAACATCGTAAGAAACGACGTTCACAACACACAAATAAATGTAACCATCTGAAGATGAGGTGAAAAGGAAATGAATATATTCTCAGTAACGTGCATGGTGTATCCGGCAAGGGGTGCCATACATATCGGTGCGTTGCTGCAAAAACATTGTCACAGACCCCATAGTTCGGATTTTATGGGTAGGAGTCCTGCTGGCGCGTCGCGTGGTGATGCAGCCCGCGAGATTGTGTGTGAATCAGCCCCGCGGGTCACCAGAAGATGTCCATGTCTGATCTACGTTAATCAGCGAACGCTGCGTTGCACTGCTGGATGGGAAATAGTCTGTCATCCTGTAACGGCAGTCGTATCGTTCTTCCGACAATGGCCACTTCCTCCAAAACACACGCTGCTCTCATTTCAGTTTACCGTCCGACTGTGTCATCTGAGCAACCTTATTGTCACTGCGCTGCCTCTAAATTGAAGGTGCGACGCGAAGTCTCTTAGGAGGCATCCGATCGTTATGTAAACTCGAATATTTCTCCATTGTTGAATAGGTCGCTAAATCACTATTCACTTTAGCGTTCAGATATGATCTATAGATGCCTTTAGGGATCTGCCTATTCAACAGTGGATGAAGATTCGTGTCTCGTAATGTTTTTTATCTTTACATATTACAACTGAGAGTAGAGTCCGGACATCGATCTCTCCCAAGCCAGCCTCTGCATTTCTGCCACCCCGAGCATTCCTCACAGGACGACTCAACGATTCGGACTCCCGATACCTCCCTTCCAACACTCTTAATTCAGTAGATCCTCTCCTAGACTGGGCGGACACGAACTAGGCAGTTCATAAAAGGTAGAATAAGCGTCCACTAATCCGGCTGCCCAAATTCCGGTGCTTGCAATGCAGGAATATGAGCCCGTACGTGTGTTTAGACAGGGGTGTCTTCTGCGCTTTGGTCTGAGGCACATGTGTGAGACAGTTTTCATTCTCGTCTCTCTCTCTCTCTCTCTCTCTCTCTCTCTCTCTCTCTCTCTCTCTCTGTGTGTGTGTGTGTGTGTGTGTGTGTGTGTGTGTGTGTGTGTGTGTGTGTGTGTGTGTGTGTGTGAGAGAGAGAGAGAGAGAGAGAGAGAGAGAGAGAGAGAGAGAGAGAGAGAGAGAGAGAGAGAGAGAGAGAGAGAGAGAGAGAGAGAGAGAGAGAGAGAGAGAGAGAGAGAGCAAAATTGTGCCATGATGAAATGAACAGGCTGCACTCTATAAAGTGTTTTCATACGAAGTTTAAATGTTATTAGATTTAAAATATAAGCTGAATAAAAGTTCTTGCAGTTGTAGTTCTTTATCATACACTTTCTTTTCTTTAAATACGTGTTAGTCAACCTTCTGTCAGATTATTTAACATAACAATTTGCTTTTTTAAATCTGTAGTGAAAGTGTAATAGTACCATTTAGTTTAATATTGCTGAATACTTCAACATGGCTTACCGACGTTATAGAGAGTGATAAAGAGAAAATCAAACCTCTGTAGTTGCAGAGTTCGGTTGCTGACCAAGTAATAGTTACATAATTTGTCTGAGCGTTCCAGGTTAACGCTACAAGAAGGCAGAATTTGGTAAAGTCCGGTTTAGATAGTGCGTAGATGGAGAACGTAGAATGACCCATTCACTCGGTGTGAGAGTACAATCAATGGGCCGGGGGTGGAGCTCGTCATGGAGGTATCTAACCAACTTTCTCCACTGTAGTTAGTTTTGAAACGTTACTTTATTTTGTTTGAAAATATGTCGAATTTATAGTGTTAAACTAATTCGTATTGCTTCCAAGGAAGTTTACTTGCTGCAATAAACACTACGGAGCGAAAAGCCGGAGTAAATTTCGCTCTTGTTTTGATTACGTAAAGATAACACATACTCACAACAGTCCAAGTACAGAAATAAATTGGGCAGACAATGCCATGGCGATTCATCAGTCTTTCATAACAATCAGGAATATATCCTAACCCAGTCTGAGATTCCCTCGACGTTCGCTGAAGCAAAAACACGTGGTCCATATACCGACATAGTATCTCACGCATCAAAAGCACGTACTTCCCGGCAGCATGTCCGAAAGGATGACACATGCGAGGATGCTACGTGTTGATAGTTAAAATGCTGATAGAGAGCACTGAACATGGAGAATGAATTTTCATTCTACACTGAAGTGTGCGCTGATTTGAAACTTCCGGGAAAATCAAAACTGTGTGCCAGACTCGGAAGCTTTGCCTCTCGCGGGCAGCATCCTACCAACTGAGCTAACCAGGCACGACCCGGTGTCGCAGCTTCACTTCGGTCAGCACCTTCTCTCCCACCTCAAACTTCTAAGTAGTCCTCCTGCATACCTTTCAGAACTAGCACTCCGAGAAGAAAGCATGTTGCGGAGAAATGGCAGAGACTAGGAGATTGTTTCCAGAATGAGTTTTCACTCTGTAGTGCGGGGTGCACTCAGTTGTTGGGGCATTTCCACGCAAAAGACACAGGTCCCAGGTTCGAGACCCGGCCTAGCACAGTTTTGATCTGCTAGAAAATTTGAACACTGAGCATATTTCCAGAATGAGATTTTCACTCTGCAGCGGAGTGTGCCCTGATATGAAACTTCCTGGAACATTAAAACTGTGAGCCGGACCGAGCACTTGCCCGCGAAAGGCAAAGTTCCCGAGTTCGAGTCTCGGTCCGGCACACAGTTTTAACCTGCCAGGAAGTTTCACTGAGCATTTTTATTTTGCTTTTACACTTTTGGAAAGAGGACAGATTGATACTTAGCGTATCGTAAGATCTAGATTGGGTTGAAAAGCGATAGTTGGTGCTCTGATGACGGCAAACGAATGGAGTGTCATGATAATTATAATTCTTGGTATGGTGCGTACTTCATGCATATTGAGTTCGATGAGTCATGGAACAAAGCAGACATATCGACAGGTTCAGTATTTCTGGATGCAGTTGACAGGTTGGTGTGCGGCTCCTGATCACCATCCTGTGCGTCCAGGGTGAACCCCCATCTTCCAGTCTCCTTGGAGTAAGGCCACGATGTCCAACAGCCCGGTATAGAGGGAGCACTGCGCGAGTGCCCCATCCGCCCATCTGCCCCCCCCCCTCCCCGCCTCCCCCCCCCTCCCCGCCTCCCCCCCCCTCCCTCCCCCCCCCACACACAAAATTTTCTCGAAGTTGGCAGACCGAAGTAGACGGTAGTGGACAGAAACTCATCAGTATGCAATTCCTACAGAGGATTTCTCTCATTCTTGCCTGTGCACGAACTCTTGCGTGACGTAAGAGCTGTGATTGAAGACGAGACCTTTGTAAGATAAGCTCCCGCGAGCCAAGAGAAGCGAGCAGTTTGCTCCGACTCCAGGTCGGACTGCTTATCTGCTTCCTGTGTCTGCAGGAAGGCAGTTTCTCTCTCTCTCTCTCTCTTCTGTCTTTCTTCGCCAGGCGGCATTTTCCGGGCAGATCCCTGTATTCATCTGACAGCTCCAGCTCCCACCTTTCTTTGTCTCTTCTGCACCAGTTCTTCTCGAGAGATATACCACTAGATGTTCCACAAGTAAAATACTACTCACTTCTCGCAAACGACTGACAAGTTTATTCTTCTTATTCGCGTCGGTACTTAAATTGTCAGCTTAAACACTAATCTTGTGACGTAATTTCGTTCCGCCACAGAAGGTAACACAGAGGAATTTCTCAAACGTAATTAAAAACAATTGTTAACAAACGGATGTGTTCAGTGAAAAGGTTTCGAGTAAGAGGTATGTTAAAAGCATCTCCGAATCTGGAACGGGGACAAAAATTAGGACCACACTTTCAGTAATCACAGGAATTGAAAAGCTTAGTAAAGTCCACGTCGTCTTGTTCTCATACCCACTTTATCGAAGGCAGCTTAAAGCTCCATCGATGTAGGCAAGTAGCACACAAGCTTTCCGTTTGGATTCCTAGTTACGACGGCCGAAAATGTGTTGGATGTAAGAATTTATGTATTCCAGGATTAAAATTTCGTCGAATAAATGGAGACTTTTTGATGTATTACTGTCGGCAAAGGATTTATGCAGTAATGTGCTAACAAATGAGAAAATTCTATACATAAATATTCGCTCCGTTTCTCTGATTTGTTGTTATTTTTACCGTGTTGAACTAATACAATAATTTGTCACTTGGTTTTATTAATACGGTATTACATTATAACAATTGTAAATTATTACAGTCTAATTTTCCTTGTTAAATGTGTTGTTACGTTTTTGATTTGTTATAACATTTGCATTATCAAATCTCTGTTATCACGTTATTGTGCTATTACGATCTTATTTTTATGCCCTCCCTGTTTATCAAGAGGGTATATCAGTAGCAGTATCCTTATCTTCCCCTGTGTGACTATTAGTGGTGTAATGATAAGCGAACGCTAAAACTGTTTTAATGACAACCGTAGGTTAGCCATTCTTTATTCCACAGTTCATTACCGTACTAGTCATTTTCGGCCTGTGACAGTGTTAACTGGAGACTCTGCAGTAACGCCTAAAAATTAGATTGTTTGCAGGAAATGAAAGAAGTCTTACAAAAAGGATCGGAAGTGAAGGCATCTACCTTTTTCGTTGCTACAACTATCTCACGGAATTATGTTGCCGCAAGTTGAAACGAACCTGATAACATTTCTTAATAAATACGAACAGATCTTGTGCTCGTCAGTACATTTCGTCAAAAATCTTCGTTTCGTAACTTGCGTTTCTCCTATTTGAATATGCTAACACGGAATTTTCGGGAGCAGCCTTCCAGAAGCTGTGCCTAGTGCCTGTGTGCGTATTCTGCAAGGCTAATCAGGACACCCGGCGTCGCGTTCGGCTGCGTACTGCAGCGGCATAAATGCATTCCTGAACAGTCGTGGAATCGGCTTCTGACGCAACATCTGGAGCCAGGATCTTTTCTAGAAATATTTACATCGGTGAGATGCTGAGCCATAACCTTTCCTTTCTGTCTTCCTACATTCCGTATGGTGTGCTGAATAATCACAATTTCTTCTTCCTCTCTACTTTCATATCTAGCATCTGACTGACTGAATTTTTAAATTATACCCTCTTTTCACTCAGGCTAACGTGTAAATAGGTGCGACACTCTTTGTCCCCCCCCCCCCCAAAAAAAAAAAAGCCGACCACCTCAAAATCACTGTGTATCTTAAATGACAACTCTTTTGAATAATGACCGTTTCAGTCTTAATTACTGCAAGCCATTGGCTGTTCCTCACATCTTTTGTAGTAAGCGTTAATTAGGAATTACACTTTTTCGTGCTCAAGTCGTTCTCGGATTTAATACCGCCTCAAAGAATTGTTGCCAACTGACACAGCTAGTACACCACGTGCCTAGTGAATCGACACATCTCTTTTGTTGGTGTTTGGTTAAGTTATTGGCCATGGTTTCTGGAGGGGCAGAGTTTCAGATCTCCATATGGGCACCCAGGTTCACGTTTTCTGTGGTTTCCTTAAATAATTTACCGAGAAAGCCTGTAAACTTCATTCAACAAGGCCATGTGTAATTCATTTTGTCACCCGTCTGACAAGACTGATGACTCTGAAGGGACGTAAAATTCTTATCTTTCTTTCTTGAACTTGTTAAAATTTCCGTTTTCGAGGCTAAAACTAAAAAAAGTCATTGAATATTGAAGCAAGTAAAGACAGATTAGAACGGTGATATCTCCTCAGTTTCTTGCCTAGCATTTATACGTCGCAGGGAGAACCAGTTGTGCCCATGTTTTGGAAAAATTATTATTTAATCTTTGACGCAAGATAGCGTCCCCACCGCTACAATCTTAAGTAAGAGAGTGACATCGTCGGCGCCACCTGTCCGTGAATTGTGAACATTTTGTTCTGCGTGTTAACTGTTCGTGTATCGTTGTTCGGAGACTGGGAATTACCCCAGTATCTCCCTAAATGAGCTCGAAAAATCGCCTAAACCCATAATGATGCTGGCTTGCGCACCAGACCATCCGTCGTTAACGTCGCGCAGAATTGTTCAGTATGGCTAACCTCCCCGTCTTGCAAGCTAGCGCGTCGGGTGTTGAGCTACACGAGCTGATCAGTGGTGATAAACACAAGGGGACCGCGTCTTCTTATTACCGATTTCGTCTAGATTTAAGACAAATACAAGGCAAGAACAGAAATGAAAGTGACGAAGGTGGAAGCTCCAGACGACCAAACGCTAGAAAAACAGCGTTTTTGGCGTGGGTTGGACTACGCACGAGCCATTTAAGAGTACGTTAGCGCAATTTCCAGGCAGTGGTTGGAGCAGTGGAAAGATGCCAAAGCGGTAATCGAAGGGCCAAGTCAAAACATTTCTGATGTCAAATTTTTACATTACTCATGCTGAAAACAAACCGGAATATGGAAAAAGTAACACGCCTCTGCAGCGCAGTACGTTATAATCTTCCATGTAAGATTATTGCTAACAGTTTACATATACCTACAAGAGTATTCGCTCTGTCGGACCGAGTTAAAAACCACGGCGAAAGAGTAGACAGCAAAATAAAGGAATGTCATTACTTCGTCGAAATCTAGGAAACATAAAACAGGCTTACATAATTTTTTTTAACTGAAGTGATGAATCCCTATATGCAGCAGAACAGATTACTTCTGTTAACTAAATCGTAGGGAAAAGAAATACACAATTAGACGACGAGATTTTTCGTGATAAATAAGGACTGCCGTAGTGCAGTATTAAAGTAATTCCTGCCCAAGGCACTGCACGAGTGGAACCTTAGATGTACATTTTAATCGTCGGGTAAGAAATTTCACCAAACAGCTTCAAAACTGCTTCGATCTCATCGAGAGAGAAAAAGAAACCTGATATACTCGCCAATATTCGGGGAAATGACCCATTAAGCTTCGTTTGTTGCCAAACTGTGTGATGAATGCAAATCTTTTATGAATGTTGACAAAGTATGTTTTCCTATAGAACCACGTAATTGTAAAAATGTGGCGTTTACAACGTGTTCTAGATGCCTCGTTTTTACGATGAATTTCACCCCAGAACGTGCAAATCATTAATTGTAAAATGATACACCTAATTTTACACAAAGTTCTCGTGTAGGCCAACATCTCGGAATCTCTTCCTGGAAAAATAACTTCACATTCAGAATTTTTCTTTGTCTTAACTTTTCATGCCGTTTATGAAAATATTAATCAGCACAATACAGTAAACATTATTTCGGTTTATAACATAAAAATTAAAGAAAAGTTTTCTGATATGGACTCGACCCTACGCTCCTTAGAATATCGTTCTGTAATCTTTCCGCTGCACCAATCGCTGCCTGGAAAGTACGCTACCATAAAGGGCTTGTGGCTCGCCGGACCCGCTGTGACTGCTATTTTCTCTAAACGCTTGGCCACCTGAAGCTCCCACTTATGACATTCTTATCTGGCCAAGCTCTGCAAATACCATAAATTATATGAATATGTGGTGTCTGTTCTTTCGGACCATAAATTATATGAATATGTGGTGTCTGTTCTTTCGGACATTTTCGAAAGAACTATCACCACGCGGAATCTGCAGATGTGATACATATTGTGTAAACTGAAGGTGGAGGGGGGAAAGGAAATGAAAGGGAACGAAGTACTGATGTAGGCCCATCCTCATTTAATGCGGAATCAGCAGCAGCGAGTGAAAAAAGGTGTCGACCCGGGATTCGGTCCCGGGATCTCCTGATTATTATGCAATTGCATTAACCACTGCACCACCCGGACACAGTACGCGCAATTGTGATAAACAATATCTCAGCATGCCTCTCGACCGACACACACTCACCTCTATATAGGGAGAGCTTTAGACACACATCCCTCACAGCGCCACCTATCCGCAATCTCCGTCCATGTCCTCTATTCTCGCTACTTTGAGATTCCGCAGGTCGACAAACGTAATTGTGCATCTACACTGAAGATAATCGATTCATTGCCCATCGACATGGAGGGGACAGCGAATAGGTGGCTCTAGGTGGAGGCGTGCTGAGATAAATACTGTCTGGATGGAGCAGTGGCTAATGCAACTGCCTAGAAAGCAGTAGATCCCTGTATGGAAACGACGTCCGGCGCACACTTTCACTCGTCTCCGCTGATTCCGGATAGTCCAAATGTAGCTGACATCAGTAATTCCCTCTCTTCCCTTTCCTTTTGTAACACTCACTTATCTGGTTTTGGTGTGTGTTCACCCCAGGTAATTGACTAACAGATCAACAGAGTGTGCAAAACTGCCGCAATGTCGGATAACGCAAAGAAGGCCCTGTAACTCCTGATTGAATTGCGGTGGCAGTGTTGACATTAATTGATTCAGAATTGATCCCTTTTAATTAAAAAAGGGGTGCACATTGATGTTATATTCAGCTATTGAACACCAGATGCAAATTTTGAACATAAAATTAATTAAGAAAGTGACTTGGGATTTCAACTACTTGATTGAAAACAGATGCAGTCGATTAGCACAGATTTATTTCAACTCAAGACTTTCAATCATCACATTACATGACTCTCCTAACAGGCAGTGGTAATAAATTGCGTTTGCGTGGAGTAAAGCGCGATAAATCCAAAGTAATTCCTATCGACTGACTCAGGCGTAATGCGAAGTGCGAGAAGAATTCTACAGTACCCGGTCCATGAAACCCTCGTGGAAACTCTGCCGACGTGATCCAACAAATTAATCAGTGGCCGGAGCGGGCGCAGTATCACCGAATTCAGCGTGGCGGCACGGCGTCGTTATGCGGACGTCGGCCGACCTCGTGGTGCTGCAAGGCTGCGCTCGTCCATTCACTTCTAGCTATCTTGTTCAGTACGTAGCTGAACGAAAACTTTCTATCTCCAAGCTCAATCGTTGCGTTTGCTAAGTCCTAAACTGCAGAGATGCTCACTCTCTCTCTCAGGCAAGCTGAGTAAAGAACGCCACGTCCGCACTCTCGGCAAGCTGGGAACGGAAAGACCTCTACGGAGACTTCTCCCAGTTCGCTCTTCGCCTCGGTTTCCCCTCCAGCAAAATCACTTACGCCAATTGCAGCGCAACTCGCGTTAATTATGCGTCGCTTCCCAGCGCCGACCAATGCCTGCTCTGGGAAGTGAACAAATTCCCACAAAATTTCCCTTCCTCTCAACTTCTGCTATTTAGGTCCTCCCAGGCCACCCATCAAGGTTAGCGTCTGCGCAAAACACCAGTTTTTCCGGAATTCTGACTCCCAGGAGAGTACTTCAAATTCCTCGGTCCTACGTTCCCATCGGAGGCCGGCGTATTTCATTCTGTCACTCTTCACCTGATTTACTTCAGACTCTGCGGACCGTGAATTCAGCGTGAAGTTGCTATAGTCACGAACACGCATATTTTGGCCTTTGTTGACCACTCCACCGTAGCTTTTGCGCAGTTCTCTCGCATGGTTAACTCAAAACGGGACGACGGACATTTATCAACAGGCGTAAAAGTACACCAGCATGGGGTCAACCAACCACCCACTCACTGTCACTCATCTTAAGACAGCTGAAGGCCGCGCCCCATTACCGCTTTCTCAGAGCTTGAGCCGCCCTAAGCTGCCAATTGTCGCTTCCCTTCACCGCTCCCCAGCCGGCCACGGTCAACTCGAATACTTCCCTGGGATAAAGTAGCCTCCAGTAAATCGACGCATTTCCACAAAGTTTTAATGTCATGTGAATTACTTTAAAACCATCACCCGACATTTATTATTCCAGTAAGTCCATACTATACCCTCTAAAAGATGCATTGTGCCTTGTCAGTCATTTTTGTTCAGCCCTACAGTTCGCTCAACGTGAGTTAGGTGATCTTTAATGACTTCATGTAAGGGACATAGTTCTTGCCATCTTACACTTTCTCCCCCCCCCCCCTCCACATTCAATTTACATAACAAACACCATAAATTTGGACGAAATGTGTCATGACGAGTAGCGCAGTCCCCGTCTCAGTATTAAATACTAACATCGGCATTAAATTTTGTTCAGTGTGTTGAATACGGTGTTGAAGCCAGTGCGGATCGAAATTTGTGGGGTCCACATGTAAGTCACCACCTTAGCTCGTTTTCAAAGCGACAAGTAGCAAAGTGAATATCTAATATTGCGATAAGCCACCCTCCATTGCAGGAGTTGTTGGCAAGGGTGAGAATGATGTGGATAAAATCTCCGATTTAATTTGGCCGGTGTCTATCGATTCCGAATTGCTCGTCCAGGGGAGCAGACGGCGCAGGCTGGAGGCTGATAAGCCGCAGGTTTTGCCGCCAGTGAGGCGACACTGGCACCACCCCCGGGCGTCTCGATTGCACTCCACTCCAGTCCAGCCCGCGAGGCTCCCGGAGAGTAGGGGTGGGAAGAACACGCCGCGGCCCCCCTGATTTCCTTGTTGTCACCACAAGGCTTTCTGGAGGGGCGGCCTGCTGATTGGGGCAGTCGTAAAGGAAATCGATGGCGCCGTCTGACAGCCAGTTACTTCGCGTGCAGCCTGCCACGACACGGCACGCTCACGCCATTGTACGACGCTCTGGCGCGCCCGGCGCGTGCTGCCTCCGAGTAGTGTGCGTTGCACCCCCAGGCTTCATTAAGCCGGCGTTCCCGTTGTTGGCGCAAGTGTCACGTCCCCCGCAGACTTCCGTCTTTGTTAGACTGTCTTAAAGATGAGGTAGAGAAGTGAGAATCAGCTGTTTTAAGAATGTGAAAATTTCCTCGCGTTAATACGCGATAATAAATCTGGTGATCACCCAAAATCAGTATTAGGAAAGCCAAATAGAAGACTTCGGATTTGTTAGAAAGATTCAGGGGAAAATACAGTGCGTTTATGAAGAAAAGACAGTGCAAGACGCTAGCACAAAAAATTACAAAATACTATTCCAGTGGTTGGAGTCCTTTAGAAGTAAGCATGACACGAGACATCGAAAGAATTTAGCCTTTGTAGTATCACATACACTATGTGGTCAAAAGTATCCGTATACCTCGCTGAAAATGACGTAAAACTTCGTGGCGCCCTCCATCGGTAATGCTGGAATTCAATTTGGTGGTGTTTTTTGAACAACATGGTTGTGGAGAGAAGCAGCGATTAGTACGATTAATCAATAATTCAAGAACAGTCTTAATCGCATTTATTATTGTTATAATACCGCCAAACCGGTTTCATCCCAACGTAGGGGTCATCAAATGGTTCAAATGGCTCTGAGCACTATGGGACTCAACTGCTATGGTCATTAGCCCCCCTAGAACTTAGAACTACTTAAACCTAACTAACCTAAGGACATCACATCCATGCCCGAAACAGGATTCGAACCTGCGATCGAAGCGGCCGCGCGGTTCAAGACTGTAGTGCCTAGAACCGCTCTGCCACTGCGGCCGGCCATGAAAAACACCACCACACCATAACACCACCGCCTCCGAATTTTACTGTTGGCACTGCACACACTGGCAGATGACGTTCACCGAGCATTCTCCATACCCACACCCTGTCATCGGATCGCCACGTTGTGTACCGTGATTCGTCACTCCACACGTTTTTCCACTGTTCAGTCGTCCAATGTTTACGCTCCTTACACGAAGAAAGCCGCCGTTTGGTATCTACCGGCATGATGTGTGGGGTAATGAGCAGACTCTCGACAATGAAATCAAAGTTTTCTCACCTCACGCCAAACTGTCATAGTACTTCCAGTGGATCCTGATGTAGTTCGGTGTTCCTGTGTGATGGTCTGGATAGATGTCTGCCTATTACATATGACGACCCTCTTAAACTGCCGGCGGTCAACCAACAGACGAGGTACGCTTTTGTGCTGAACGTGTCCCTTCACGTTTCCACTTCACTATCATATCGGAAACTGTGGACCTAGAGACGTTTAGCAGTGTGGAAATCTTGCGTACAGACGTATGGCACAAGTGACACCCAATCACCTGAGCACGTGCGATGCCGTGAGTTCTGCGAAGCGCCCCATTCTGCTATCTCACAATGTCTGACTACTGAGGTCGCTGATACGGAGTACCTGGCATTAGCGGGGCAGCACCGTGCACCTGATATGAAAAAAATGTTTTTGTGTGTGTCGGGATACTTTTGATCACAGTGTATCAGCACCAGCCCACAGGCGTCAAAGTTGCCAGTGGAACTGGAAGTTTCCGTCAGACGCCCAATGATGCATGCCTGCTGAGCTATGCCTACACTGGATCTGGACTAAGAGCACCCTCTCCCGCCGCAATATAGGAAAGCTGGCGGCAACCACACAGCTCACTTGCACTTAGTCTCTACGCAACGTGATGCTATACAGATGCAGCCTAGCCGCGGCTCCGACAAGTCGTTTGTGCTGTAGTGCGGAGTGACTCATCCCTTTTTGACAGTGAGAGCTGGACTTACTTCTTGCTGCGTTATTTCTAATGATAAAAGTTAACCAAATCTTGAGTTCATTACGTTAACTTGTTTGACAATTATTTCTGCACTTCTCCATATTTCTCATGACAGTTGCCAAGCCACTCTGTAGCCTACCTCTCCTTACCGCCCCGTTGCGTACGGAGTCGCACACAACAGTCCCGGTCTTATGATCGTAGCACTTTGGCATAGCCCATACGAAAATGTACAGAACTCCTGGAAGAATGACGACGTTGTCCTGTCAAAACCATATCGCGTAAATTTAGAAAACCCATACTTGAAACAGACTGTGGGACCATTCTGCTGCCACCATTGTACGTCTTGCGCAGACACCGTGAGACTGTCATTAAACGTTAATGTGTGAGCGAGAAAAAAATTAAAGGTTCGAAATTATGTTTAAAACTTGCTGGAAGTCGCTAAGTGCTATCATTACTAAACACTGGATGAGTATATCCAGGGTAATTTACGCAGAGCAGGATTCCAGTTGCAGCTTGTCTACCTAACGGCTTTGAGGGGCAACAAAAGTATGAATTTAAATGTGTCATGTAAATCTGCTCGACTTTAGATATGTCATGGTCTACTCCTTAATACGTATAAACTTAGGTTAAAGGTTTAACACAGTGAGACAAGCACTACAGTTAGATACTGTGTAT
This sequence comes from Schistocerca gregaria, assembly GCF_023897955.1. Taxonomy (NCBI): domain Eukaryota; kingdom Metazoa; phylum Arthropoda; class Insecta; order Orthoptera; family Acrididae; genus Schistocerca; species Schistocerca gregaria. The sequence continues at coordinate 776,539,733 of NC_064920.1, forward strand.
GTACTGAAGCAGCGCATTTCACTGTATGCAAATACAATGACGATATTAATCCATTATTGGGGAATGAGAATACCCAAAAAACTTGACACACAATATGAAAACCCATTAGAATAGAAACTTTCTCTCGTTGATCCCCCCCCCCCCCCCTTTCCTGGTTCCCTCTCCCACAAAATAACGAAACGGATAAAGTTTCACTTACTACATTTTCGCTGTTCACACAATAAAACTTCAGCATTGGGCTTAATATTTTAATTTATTAATACTTTACTCCTAAATATATTTGTGACACATTTTTCAGGCGGTATCCACAAACAGCACTCTTAGTTTGCAAAATATTCACAATATAGGATGTCATAAACATTGAGAAGCGTCAAAAGCTAGCTTTTGCTTTATACGGAGCGGAAATTACCCAGGATATACTCATCCAGTGTTTGATAATGAGAGCACTTAGCAACTTGCAACAAGTTTAAAAAATAATTTCAAATTTTTTTCTAAACTTCTCCTCGCTTACACGTTAAAGCGGGAGAGACGATGGTAGCAGCAGAATTCTCGCACGAGCTTCCTCGAATATGTTTTCCTGATTTACCGAACAAGAACAAAGTTTCCCTTCTTTTAAACCCTACATTTCTATCTCCCAAGCACCTCTACTACCCATTTGCTTGGACTGTACAGCCCTGTTACGACGCTAGCAGTGCGTTTGCGAATTCGTTCGGTGTCCGTTGTCATACTTGATTAATGAGGATTCCAAACGCTGAACAGTACGCAACAAGTGGTCATACCAGTGTCTTGAACGGGGTTTCCTTTGCAGCTGCACCACACTTTTGCAGCACCTTTCTAACAAATCCAAGTCTTCTGTTTCTCTTCACTGATTTAACGTGCTCGTCCAGCTTCATGCCGCCACTCAACATTATCTCTAAATATTTAATCCGACGGTATGTGACTTGCGCCAGGTGTTTTCCACTCATCTTGTAAACGGATACTGTCAGAATCTGTCTCTTAGTAGGCATTATTTGACTCACCACTTTGACACAGGACGAGGTGTTGTAGTAAGACACTGGACTCTGTTTTGGAAGCATCGGCTGTTCCAGTTCTCGTATGGCCATTTAAATTTAGGTTTTGTATGATTTCCCTAAATCATTTAACTCTTTGACAATGTTTTGTCATGCAGAACAATTTAATACATGGCAGTATCTGCTCTTCAAGAATACTGATCAATAAAGCTGCTAGATTTATAGTGCATTTCTAAATCCACCATAAGTTACAGGGTGGCAAGTATTCATACCAATGAACCAGGAGCACAAAAGCAGTGCCGAAGAAGTTTGAAAAAATCTGCGGGAAATTAGCAATAACAGCTTTTTTTCAGAATGAGACGAGGTACTGGCAAAAGTAAAGCTGTGGGGACGGGGCGTGAATCGTGCTTGGGTAGCTCAGTAGGTTGAGCACTTGCCCGCGAAAGGCAAAGATCCCGAGTTCGAGTCTCGGTCCGGCATACAGTTGTAATCTGCCAGGAAGTTTCAACAGCATCTTTTGTTGTACATATGCCTTCAAGAGTAAGACATTTCTCAAAATACTGGTGTTAGCAAGCAACTAAAGACAATTCACACAAACCCACATTTAGAGCGATTACGGTATCAGTTTCACGAGTTTCCTAAAATGCTTCTCAGAGCACCGATAGCTTACCTTAGCTGCCGCGTCTGTACTAGACGTTTCAGCTTCAGCTCCAGCTCCACTTGACACAATGTTATTCGGATTACCATAAGATACCATAGTAGTGTTTGAAACTGTAGAAAGGATAACTACATCATCTAGATCAGTCACCTCAGACTTCTAAAGCTTCTGCGTGCTCTTCTGTCAGCTCTTCCCAGCAGTACATTACACGAGCGGCCAGAATTTCATCTGCCTTGGGACTATGCCACCTCCATGAAATCCTTCTTAGACGTATTCATTAATATCCGAATTATCTTCTAACTATGGCAACCAACTACACACTACTAAATATCCTTATTACATTCGAGGGTGTGCAGAACAGTAAACTGAATTCACGACCGTCTCTTTCCTTGGCGCAGACGAAAACTAGCTGTAAACATATCTACAAACGACTCTTACTGATTCTATGCTTTATTATTTAGGAAATATTACTGTGAATTGACCTTAATATTTTTATCGGAAGAGCAAATTTACAGGCTACGAACGCTAGCTGAACACACAGCCAGCGCTGAAGACGTGAGGCTCATATGGCGTAGGTAAATATTCATATCATCACTCACTTGTCTGTTGATATCTCAAAATTATCGATTTAGAAGCATAAAAAATAGTATTCGTACTTATCAGAGAAGCTATTGTGAATATATTAATACAAATTCAATCGATTAATTGTAGCAAATAATTAACTACATTTATGATATTTACTTAAAGGCCGGCATGGTTCCTTTGGAAAGACACAGCCGGTGCCTTGCACCTTTCTTCCTTAATCCAAACTTGCCGCTGTCGCTAATGACCTGGGCGCTGACGAGAGGTTAAATCCAAACCTTCCTTCAGTGTTTCACTTGCACACCCGGAACATGACACTGTTTTGCAAATAGAAAATCATACAGTTTGCCTGGAAGCGCGTGGAAAACCACCTGAAAATATTAGCTATTCGCTCAGCATAAATGTAAATACTGTCTCATTGCAAACGAACAGACCACGTGACCTGCCCAAGAGAACTGGGCGTGGGAGAGCGAAGTAACTGCAGCTGTTAACTTTCGATCATTTGTTTGCCCAGAGTATTCTAGGCATAACACTGTGAAGCCCATATTTTCCTCCTCCTTCAGATGAAAAGTGAAAAGACAGATCCAGAAAGAGTTCGAAAAATGTATTTGACGGACCAGTGTAATTTCGCGCTAAGAGTAGAGCAACTGAACGCTCAAGTGTCTAATCGATCTTGATGAGGCAAGAGAAGTAAGACACGAGAAAAAGTATCTGTCTTACAGCAAGTAATACTGATTAACGTTTCCATGGATAAGTAGCAGCAGGTAGCTCACTGAAACTCGGATATATTTTCTGTAACAGTTGCCTTGAAATTTTCGACATTTAATTCGCAAGAGGACGCAACTGCTGATCTGAGTTTTTAATAGATATACTTAAACTGATTCATCGTAACACAGCCCTATAGTTGACGATTTTCGAAGATTTCTTTCATTAATTCTACTCACTTAGATAGATGTAATATTTTTTTAATGAGCAACGTCACTCTTATCTAATCGCTTATTCTACACCTTACTGAACCGTGTGTTACCATATGTCTTCCCTAATGGCAAACGAAACCCCCTTGAAAATATGGAGCACAGTGATAGACAGTGTGACGTTCAGGCTGTATTGAGCTCCAAACCGAACTCTGAACTTTCTTACAAGCTTTGAATGTGTTAGATAATCCTTTGGGACATTAAATACAAATAATGCAAGAGCGAAGGGAACCTATTCCTGTGACACCTTTTCCAGTGTGTGGATGCCACTGCAATCAAATGTAATTGAAAAAGCAAAATTGTTTCCTTCGCAAAATGTTGCACAGCTCGTCATCTACTGGAATTTCTTTTTATACCAGCGAATTTCAATCTTAGAGCTCGAGTCATAATATTAATTTTCTATCGTTCACTGAAATTAACTTTTTAAATCACATTTTTGCCGTGTGTCTGTAATTATATTTATTACGTCCACTACGACAGTTTTGGCATTCGAGCCAGTTTAAACTGCAACGTCGAAATTGCAGTACTTAACATAATAAACAATTACAATGAAATGGCGAAAACACTTCGTTTTAAAACTTTTGGAGTACTTTGCTCCCCAGTAAAGAAAAGATCGTGAAATTCGCTTGCTTTCTCTAGTTTCCATCATATTCTAGCCAATGTAAAGTTCACAATTCGTTTTTAAAAGTTTGTCCTATACTCGCTTTACACGCAAAATCTACACTAAACTGCACAGTTCTGGAGAAAAGGGGCCTTGTGCGGCTGACCCGAAATATCGTGTGTGTGTGTGTGTGTGTGTGTGTGTGTGTGTGTGTGCTCCGTTTGAGATACATGAAACAAAATCTGCACTTGATGTACCTCGCTCTAGTTATGGGATAGATGAATGCGATAAACCTCTAAAAACCTCCAGGCGCTACCAAGCCAGGATACCAAGCGGCTGACAACATATTTACTTCACTATAAAAGTAGTGTACGTTCTTAAATAAGTAAAGCATAATTTACACGACAGCGATGTTGTGAGCAGAGTTCATCGGCTTGTTCTTAGATCTTAGAGTGCACAGTATCGGCAAAATGCTCGGGCTTCCTCAAGGAAGTGGCAGAATTGCGAGCGAGATGGCAAGATTTTTCAAACCACATTTCGTCGCGGCTGTTCGCCGAAGCAGCCGGAGAAGTAGTTTGTCAGGCTACGGAGACCCGTTCCGCTGAGAACAGCTGAAGAGCTTCCAGAAACTTCAGAGGAGAAATAAGCGCAGGGCTGCAATAAAAGCGCCATAGCTGCTCCCCTTTGTGTTCGAATTTGCTGCTGGCAATCAGCAATAAGAAGAAATCTCAAAAGGAAGTCGTTGAAGTCCACAGTAAACGGTCGTTCGCTTTCCAGACCCACAGAAATAGCTCTTCAGATGAGACAAAATTGTTTGGCATTAGTAACAGCGCGTGCTGATGCGAATTATGTATGCAATTGCAAAAAGAAAAAAGAATACTTGCACCACACTTCTACAGTGTAGCCACTGGCCTACGTGAAAGCGGTGCTGATGATTGTGGATATACAACGTATATGCTTTCAGAAATTACGGGTGTATGAAAAGTATCGTAAAGTAATTTTTGTTACTTGCACCCACAAGACAACGAAACAGATTTAATACACAGCCCCCCGTGCTATTTCATCAATCGTCTGGACCAGAACCATATGTTCTGTCCCTCGTATAGCACCAAATACCACTTCCTTTTCGCTCAACCGGTTTTTTCTTTGTTTAGTTCCCAATTTGAGTCTACGACGAAAAAAATGTGATTCAACAAAAACGTATTTCGTAGGTTTCTTCGGCACATACATCAGTAAGTTAAAAAAAATTTGAATACAAAAGAATTCGTCCATAAATTTTACACATTCGACAATTACCACAAAAACACAAATGTGATACAAATAAAACGATCAGCTACTTCGTCAGGACTGTTCCTTGTAGCTGCTTTTACGTGCGGCGAAAATGGTAAATCGAGAAACTCAAAAATGGCTCTGAGCACAATGGGACTTAACTTCTGAGGTCATCAGTCCCCTAGAACTTAAAACTACTTAAATCTAACTAACGTAAGGACATCACACACATCCATGCCCGAAGCAGGATTCGAACCTGCGACCGTAGCGGTCGCGTGGTTCCAGACTGTAGCGCCTAGAACCACTCGGCCACGCAGCCGGCAATCGAGAAACTGTTTGACTTTAAACACGTGTAAACTGTAATGGAAATGGTGCGTCGTCTTTAAAATTGTTTAATGAAATAACCTACATCTCTGCAGTAAAACTTTTCCCTCTTCTGCACCTGTTTGAGAGAGACAATTCTTTCCTTCAAAAATGTATTTTCGCTAACGGGTGTCAATGGGGAAAAAATTGCTTGAGCTATGTTTTGCAGTTACTAGCATAATCCAGCTTGTGCACCTAAAATGTTTTCACTAAAACACACAAAAAAATTGTTGCATGACAAGCCCGTCCACACGCAAGACTTTTGGGAGAAGCAGTATTTATTGCTCTGAACGTAAATATTGAAAAGATTATAGTTTGTATTTGAACACACACATCTTACTTTCACTTTCCACTGACAGGTTCTTTTCCATCCCCCTTTGCTTACATACTGATGTTACTTAAAGTAAGTAAATCTAACATAGCATTCATTCTACAGTGGTATCTTTAATAGTGCTAGAATTTTTGTGATGTCCCAGTATGCGTACAGTTTCAGTTTTAAGGTTGCAAATACACATTTACACTGTACAGACCTAGCCAGCGTTGTGCTGTTTGTTATATAGTTTAGCCTAAGGAAATTTCGTGGGAAAGTAAAGTTCTGTAGTTTCACGATCACTGTAGCACGGTTGTTGAGACACTGACTTGACCCTTGCTCGGATGGAGCAGGATAAAAAGAGTTATCTAACCGTACTCTGTGCTCCCCCTACATATTTTAAGACTGATTACAGAACGGATACTTCAATAAGATCGCTACCGTTTTAATTTCCTAGCGTTGTCCAGTCCTTATGTAATAACGACGGCGTCTAGACGTCAAATTCTAACTTTTGCTAAACGAGAAACTTCAATGGGTGGCTTGACGGAGAAGTGTCAAACTAAAAGGCCAAGGGATTCATCGCACACTGTGCTCCTTTTTTTCACTTAACGTAACTTCTAGTGACAGTGCTTTATGAATTTGGAAAGAAATAATGTTGCACCATGGGTTGGATACATCGTTAAGCCTTATCTCCCACAGTAAATGGTTGGGTTTCTCGATTCCCAACTAGGAAGTAATAAGACTACTCCCATCCCACTAGTTTCTGTAGGTGCTTCCACAATCGTTATTTAATAACAATCCAGGCCGAAAATATCGTTCTTCCTAAAATAACAACTGCAGTAAGATCACGACTAACATTGTTAGCAATATACGCGAAATAATCTCGTCTTACCTCTATGCCTAAGAAAACAACATTGCAAATACTGTAGTTTTTTCTAAGTATAAGGTAATATAATTTTAAGGAACAGATGCTCGTCCATAACCAAGCGCATAAAATAATTGTTCCATTTAGTTCGCGCCGGCCCTAATGGCCGACCGGCTCTAATGGCCGACCGGCTCTAGGCGCTTCAGTCTGGAACCGCGCGACCGCTACGGTCGCAGGTTCGAATCCTGCCTCGGGCAAGGATGTGTGTGATATTCTTAGGTTAGTTAGGTTTAAGTAGTTCTAAGTTCTAGGGGACTGATGACCTCAGAAGTCCCATAGTGGTCAGAGCCATTTGAACCATTTTTGTTGTGACTGCTCATACTGACAGCAACGTTATTGTTGTGTTGCAGACTACCCCATCTGGAACTACGATGGCAGCTCAACGTACCAGTCCGAGGGGCACAACTCCGACTTGTACCTGCACCCGGTAGCTGTGTACAAGGATCCGTTCCGGCCCGGCGCAGAAAACGTGCTTGTGCTCTGCGACACCTACAAGCCGAACAAGGAACCCACAGGTTAGTTGCCATACCGCCGTCTCCAGGCAACTGCCGCGGGACATTAAAAATATCTAATCTGCGCTGTCCGCAGCTAGTGCTGCCACTGGATCACTGGGACCCGCGTTCGATTCCCGGCCGGGTCGGGGATTTTCTCCGCTCGCGGACTGGGTGTTGTGTTGTCTGCATCATTTCATCATCATTCGTAAAAGTGGCGAGTCTAAACTGTGGAAAGATTGGGAATTTGTACGGGCGCCGATGACGTGCAGTTGAGCGCCCCACGAATCAAACAGCACCATAATAATATCATCATTACCATTTTCTGCGCTCTGGGCGATGATTAAGGTGGAACGTAAAGAGATGACAGTATGAATCATTGCGAAGGAAAATCTCACACACAAGCGTGTGTACTATTCCCCCGACATAACAGCAGTTTGAAACTGATAGGAAAGGAAACTGCGCGAGTAGTAGTAAAAAACCTTCCTTCCTTCCTTGATTTTTTTTTTTTTTTTTAATTTGCCTATACACGTAAGTCCGACGGAAAAGAACAGAATGGAAACGTTTGAGATACAGCGTAATATGATGAGACTGAAAATTAAATGGACTGAGACGAAATTTCGTGGTTCGCCACATAATCCGCAAGAAAAGAAATCTGTGGCGAACACTAATTAGGAGGAGGATAGGATAGTAGGACATGTGCTGAGACGCCAGGGACTGACTTCCCTGGTACTCATATATACATACATACGAGGGTCGGTCAAAAAGTAATGCCTCCCATTTTTTCTACTTAAAAAAATTAAGTTAAGTGAAAAATTTGAATTTGGCGCCATTCCGCAATCCTTCTTCTGCAATCCACTGCAGTAGTAACTTTCTGTGTCAACAGGTGGCAGCACAGCAGAAGTTTGTAAGATGGCCGACATCGATGTTCGTTTGAGACAGCGTTGTGTGATTGAATTCTTGAATGCAGAAGGTGAAACGCCCATACGCATTCATGAAAGACTGAAGAAGGTGTATGGTGTTGTGACAGTGGATGTCAGCACTGTTAGACGATGGGTTCGTCGTTATAAGGAAGCTGAAGGGCAAACACCGTTGACTGACGAAAAGCGGAGCGGCAGGCCGGTGAGTGCAGTGACTCCACACAACATTCAGCAAGTTGATGACACCATTCGTGGTGACCGTCGGGTGACTGCAGATGAAGTGTGTCGCATTATTTCTCTTAGTAAAGGCAGTGTGATCACGATTATTAAACAATTGGGGTACTCAAAAGTTTCTGCACGGTAGGTTCCAAGAATGTTAACCGATCAGAATAAAGAGGCAAGGAAAACAATAGCCTCCCAACACTTGCAGCGCTTCCGTTTGGAGGGAGATGAGTTTCTGAAAAAAATTGTGACCGGGGACGAAACATGGGTGCATTTTTTTGAACCCGAATCAAAGAGGCAGTCAATGGAGTGGCGTCACACAAGCTCGCCGAGGAAGAAAAAAATTCAAAACTGTGCGATCGGCAGGGAAAGTTATGGCAACAGTTTTCTGGGATACAGAGGGTGTGATTCTGGTTGATTTTTTGGAGCAGGGATGCACAATAAATTCTGTTCAGTACGTCACAACCCTCAAAAAACTTAAAGCACGTCTTCAGCGAGTTCGCCCAACAAAATCAATGGCAGATGTTCTTCTTTTGCATGACAATGCAAGACCACACACCAGTCGTCACACCTCTGACGAGATTGTCAAAATTGGATGGGAAGTTTTGCCTCATCCCCCATACAGCCCTGACCTGGCACCATCAGACTTCCATCTGTTCGGGCCACTAAAAGAAGCTCATCGTGGGATTCATTTTGAAGATGAGGAGGCCGTCAAAACATCCGTGCGTCAATGGCTTAGGAAGCAGAGCTGTGATTTTTACCGTACTGGGATACATGCCCTTGTTCAAAGATGGACCAAAACTGTAGAGATGGACCAAAACTGTAGAGATGGGCGGAGATTACATTGAAAAATGAAAAATGATCCTCAATGTTGTGGTTTTCAACCTATGTAATTGCATTTAAATTTCCTGACAATTAAATGTAGAAAAAAAAATAGGAGGCATTACTTTTTGACTGACCCTCGTACATGAAACTGAGGAGGTAAAGTGCAGGTGCCACTTTTAGTGGAGAGATTGGCATGGGAGAGGAAATTTTGATAGGCAGTGAACCGATTACACAAAAAGAAGAAATATTGCAGCTACGTGTATACTCATCTAGCCACCGTAAGGTGTATAGCGGAGGGTACTCTGGCCCATTTAGTACACAGAGCAAGTGAAATGACTGTTGTCGATATCCCCCGCCCCCCTCACCCATCTCTCTTATTTTCATGATCATGAGAATGCCGGCTCTCTAAATATACCCAACAGCATTACTCAAAAACGTTATCTTTCTTCCCAAGACTGCCATTTAAACGCCACGAGGATCTCTATTACACAGTTGTATGCCTGTTAGATTACTGCAGCACATCTGATGTCTGCTGTCATGCTTACGTGGTATGGACCCAATCACCGAAGCAGTATTTGAGGGTCGGTTGCATTAGCTTTTTGCGACAACAATGCTTTGCTGTTGATAACGGCACTGTCAGCGTACAATCTGAAAGTGCTCTGACTCTGATAGGTCATTGACGCACTCGTATACTAAGAAATCTGAAGGGTTCTATTATGCTTCCATGGGACACACCGTATCATACTTCAGTTTCTGTTCAACATTCTCCGTTCAGTATAACGTCCTACCAGTTAAAAAGTCTTAAAAGCCAATCACACACTTCTGAAATACAGGGTGAGCTACGGTATTTTTGGTTATGTCATCATGGTATTTTGGCAAACACTTTCGCAAATCTGGAAAGATTCCATCTTCCGTTCAAACCCGATATCTTAGACACAACCTGCATCTGCTGTTTGTGTCATATGTTTCCTAAACCCTTGTTGATTCTTTGAGAACTACATTCCTCTAGTCGGTCATAGATAATGAAATAGGATCTGCAAGAGGCAAGAGCTTATAACCTTTTGTGAAGTCACCGACAGCTCTGCAACTCCGGTACCAAGTGTGCTCCTAATCAGAACTAGTATTCACGTTCTTTGACGTACGCAGCATCCCTTATTTACTCTTTCCGTCTGCAACTTCGTCCTTAACTATCGAGTAACCTTGATGGCTGTGAAACAACACTGCAGTGTTCAGTCCAATTCCCACGGTGGGAAGCTGTGACTGGTTGTGAGGACTGTCTAGCAACTCCATATTGTTTCACTGCATACCTGCCATCGAGACGAAAATGATTCCTTCAGAGTACTCTGGTAACTCATCCTGCAGGATTTGCACCCCAGTGATCTCGTGAAGTGATATCTTCGGTAGCTTTACTAATAAGTTGGAAGCGCACCACGCGCTAAGTGCACGATTAACTGAAAAGCCGCTCCCGACGATACACCCATCACCCCGTGACTGACGGATCCTTAAGGTGGTAAACATGCCGGCCACCGTAAATTTCAAATAACTGTACTTGGCAAACAGTTGACAATGCAGGGTATAAATACGTATTGCATCCATTAATTGCTAAAAATATGGCCTATTCGGAAGGGAATAAAGTTTCCTGTTATCGCTTATGCCTGTTAAGCTGGATCTTCCGGATTCCATTCCCATTTTTGTAAGGTGGAAATCTGTTATGTAGTGCCCTCAGCTTCGTGAGGCTAACTGGGATGTTATTGAATTTAAAGGTGCTAACAATATCACACCAACTTCGGTGAGCTGTGTGTCTATGAGTCTTGCTCCTGGCTTTGATCACAATGGAAGGCAGCAAAAGGTTAATCAGATAAAACACTCAGTATCTATATCAAAGATATTTATTATTAGCATTCAGCAAACTTGTTTAACGACAAAAACGTACTCTGGAACGGTCCAAACGAGTGATCTCGTATACTTTAGTGTGTTAGCTTGTAAAGGAACTACTAAGAAATTTTGAGGATATTAACTTTCCACAAATTAGTCTTTCACAACACTGCGGATATGTTTGGGATTTATCTCAGGAAACGGGTGGATGATTTGATCATAAGGAACATTTTCATTTTTCCTGTCCGCTGGCAACCAACTTTTGGTACTGAAAATTTCTTAAATCCTCGAACGCTAGCTTTCAGAAGCTAGTAAGCTACACACAGTACGCATTGTATCTACTACGGTCACGAGATACATTGCTCATGTGTTCTCCCGATATTACCTAAGAAAGCACCCACTCTTGTAGCCAAGGTCTGGTTGTACTTGTCCTGAAATTTTACAGCTGGCGGAGGAAAATTTCACCACCTATATTTTGTCGTCCAGGCTGAGAGAGATGCTGTGGTGAAGAGATTCCTAATTACCAGATCTCGCGCGAATTTCCCGAGTTAAATTTCAAACATACTTGCAGTGTTTGAGGAAGTTACGGTATGTAACCTGCAGGTGGTAATCTGTCAGTCGGATGGTTAAGCTCCAGGGTTCACTGACTTTCCCTTGTCTTATCGCCATCAACAATATAAACATGATGGAAAGGTGCCATTTCCCGCGAGGACTCCCTTTAGGTTGCTCAACTTACAGCCAGTAGTGCCCTACAATGCAAACTGAAGTCCCAGCTAGGCACCGTCTACATAGATACTCCGCAAGCCACCGTACGATGCATGGCAGAGGGTACTCTGTATCACTACTAGTAATTTCCTTTCCTGTTCCGCTCACAATTACAGTGAGGGAAAAACGACTGCCTATACACCCCCCCCCCCCCCAATATGAGCCCTAACTTCTCGTATCTTATCTTCGTGGTCCTTACGCGCAGTGTGTTGGCAGCAGTTGAATCGTTCGGCAGTCAGCTTGATGCCCGTTCTCTAATCTTCTCAATAACGGTTGTCGAAAATAACGTCGCCTTCCCTCCAGAGATTCCCATTTGAGTTCCCGAAGCATCTCCGTAACACCTGTTTTTCGAACCTACCGTTAAGATTTCTAGCAGCCCCCCTCTGAATTGCTTCGATGTCCTCCTTCAATCCGATCTGATACGGATCCCAAACACTACAGCAGTACTCACGAATATGTCGTATTAGCGTACTAAATGCGGTCTCCTTTACAGGTCAACCGCTCTTTCCTAAAATTCTCCCAATAAGCCGAAATCGCCCATTAGCCTTCGCTTACCACCGTTCTCACAAGCTCGTTTCATATCGCTTTGCAACGTTGCGCCCAGATATTTAAACGACTTGACTGTGACAACCAGAACGCTAGTAATATCCTAACATTACAGATTCCTTCTTTCTACTCACCCGCATTAACTTAAATTTTTCTACATTTAGAGCTAGCTGCCATTCATCACATCAACTGGAAATTTTGTCAGAGCCGTCTTGTCTTCCTACACCACTCAACTTCGACACCACACCATCATCAATAAAAAAAACCGCAGTTTGCTGCCACTTTGCCCGCCACTTAACGTAAACAGAACAACTGCTTCCCAACCACACTTCCTTGGGGCACTCCTGACGATGCCTCTCTCGCTGCGTCAACACATGACAAGACAGCCGTAGATAGCAATGCATATTTATTGCCCATTCGGACTAAACTCCAAAAAATACCTTGGCTTTGCCAAAAGCTTTCTTCCTTTCGTGGCAGATGGCGCTGCAGTCGATAAAGTTCAATTTTGCAGAGGGTACAAATAAGAACCGACTCATTTGACGCTGCTTCATATTAACGATAAATATGTTTTATATCACTTAAGTTTAATTTTGCAAGTGCGATTGTGCAGTAAAATTTTTTAAATTTAATAGTCTGGCAAATAAAGTTTTTTCGGAGAATCCTTCCAATCACACCAACGGTTTGAATTCGGTGTGTTCTTCCGTTCAACAGCCGTAACTCTTGCGCCGATTACAGTGCGCCACCTTCCACGAATGGAAAAAAAAGTTTTCAGGTAATCCCTAAGTATTTTTTGGCGTAGAATCCGAATCTACAGTAAAGAGTTCCCATCTGAAAATAAAGTTCATCCCCCATGATGGGGGATGCGAATTTCCTAAATTAGTAGCTAGCCAGTTTTAGCACAGACAGATGTCCCCTTTAAAAGCACTGACTTTTCATCTGGAACATTTTTTATTCGCGCGTGTTTTTCGAGATACTACGTAGTTCAGGGAAAACAAGCACCTTCATAGTACGCTCCAGTGAAGCGCTAAAACGTTTAACAAAAACAAATTGGCCCTTTGTTCGACAATACTATTATCACGCCGTCTCATCGATAGCATTTATACGCAGTGTAATATGGACAAATCAAGATCTCGTTTATAACAGTCACTGGCCACGTAAATTAAAATACTTCTATTTTTCATAAAAATAGGATTTAATATTCTCTCTTAATGTGTGTGTGTGTGTGTGTGTGTTTTTTCCTTGCTAACCTTTAATGCTATGCTATGCAATGAAAGCTCTAAAGTTTCCTCAAAGCATGTAGATATAACAGAACTTGTTTCCTAACAGCACGTTTATCCATAGCGTCAATCGTGTACTTACCGTGTGTACTTTGATTCTCTAAAAGACGTTATACCATCATTTGCCTCTGCGTCGAGTACCTCTTCCGTAATTTATATCCATCGATTAACGCAGGAACCATATTCCGCCGATTTCTCTGTCAGTACTACAATGAGGTGACGAAAGTCATGGTATAGCGATTTGCGGCAGTGTTGCGTACGCAAGGTATTTCATTGTAGTAGTTGTGATTTGCACTCGGGTGCGTCATGAGAAAAGGTTTCGAACGTGATTATGGCTGCAAGACAGGAGTTAAGACTTTCAACGCGGAATTGTAGTTTGAGCTACACGTAGGTGACATCCAATTTTGGAAACCGAATTCGATATTTCGAGATCAACAGTGCGTGTGGGCTGAGAATACCAAATTTCAGGCGTTACCTCTCCCCACACAGTGGCCGATGACCTTAATTAACGACTGAGACCAGCGGCGTTTGTGTAGAGTCATCAGTGGTAACAGACAAGCAATACTGTGCGAAATAACCGCATAAATCACTGGGGGACGTACAACGAACGTATACATTAGGGAAGTGCGCCGAAATCTGGTGTTGTTGGGATGTGGCAGCAGACGACCGACGCGATTGACTTCGCGACACAGCAGCACTTCTCCTCGGCTTGTGGCTGTATTGGTTGGACCCCCAGACGACTGGAAAACTATGACCTAATCATACAAGTTCCGATTTTGGTTGGTAAGAGCTGATCATAGGGTTAGAATATGGCACACACACCACGAAGCTACGGACCAAAGTTGTTAACAAGGCATTGTGCAAGCTGGTGTGGAGCTGTAAGAGTGGAATGGGCTGGATCCTCTCGTCAAACTGAACCGATCAAAGACAGGAAACGTTTATGTTCGGCTTCTTGGAAACTATTTGCAGCCATTCAGGGACTTAATGTTACCAATGTTATGGATGTGGCCTGGTGACATGGCACATTGTCAATTATTCGCGATTGGTTTGAAGAACGTTCTGGACAGTTCGATCGAATGGTTTGGCCATCCGGATAGCCTGACATAAATCCCATTGTACATTTATTTGACATAATCGAGAGGTCAATTAGTGCACACAATCCTGTTCCTGTAACAAATTGGCAATTATGGACAGCTACAAAGGCAGCAATACTCAGTGTTTCTGCAGGGGATTTCCAGCGACTTGTTGAGTCAGTGCGACGTCGAGTTACTACACTACGACGGGAAAAGTGCCGCCGCCGCCCCCCCCCCCCCCCCCACACACACACACACACACACACACACACACACTATTTTAGAGATATCTCATGACTTTTGTCACCACCTTGTATACCGTGGTTCTGTTCCTACTCCTCGTCTTCCAGTAAACACCTTATCGTTGCCCTTATCCACGAACCCTTTTTCCAGGACATCGCGCGCGCGTTTGCCACAGCGGGCCAGATGCTCGGACGGTTTTAGCCCTGCGTCATTTGGCTTAGTTCTGCGATGTTAGTGGGGAGAAACAAAAAGTAGGGTGGTGTTACTGCGATGTTTAGCGACCAACAGGACGAGCCCGACCGTCGCCTGGTGAAGGGTGGGACGATTCGGAGGCCCCTGTAATTGGGAGAGAGTCGCAGCCGCACCTACAACAGAGGCCTGCCCGTCTCGCCGGCGGACGGATGCTGCAGCCGCAGAGATCGTTAGCAGTCGCCTCGTTACGGCTGGCTGCCGCACCGCACCCTCAGCCGTGCTCTCGTCGGCCCCTCGTCCTGTCGACAGAAGTCACCAATTCTGCACGCTCCTGGTCGGCCAGCATGCCTTAGCGTCTGCTAGAGACGCAGGACCGAGTGCACGCAATTGCAGTGCCACGATCTGTGCCTTCGACGCCCTTTGTTATAATGTACATATGGGGGCGAGACTCAGCCTTGAGCTGTCAGAATCTGACCTGCCACAGGAACTACCCACTACACCACAGCTGCAAATACTTTGTTTGGTATTAGGAATGGAAAGGGGTTCGATTCAACCTAGGTAGGTAGGTGGTAGGTAGGTAGGTAGTGGTGGTAGTATTGTGTATTAAACCGGGGACTTACAAACGATGGAGAGGCTTCGTCCTGCTGTAACAGGTGGTTCACAGCAGTCCACCCGCCCACACTGAACCGGCGGCGGCGGGTCTTCTTTATTCTGAGCTGCAATATCTTTCGAAAATTCTAGTATCTTCGGTTTTGTTGTACATTATAAACTGCAAACCATGTCTCTATTGTATTACATTTGCTCTTAATCATCAGGTAGAATGACATGTGGAATGAAACTGTCCATGCAAACGAGGCCCCCCCCCCCACTCTCTCTCTCTCTCTCTCTCTCTCTCTCTCTCTCTCTCTCTCTCTCTCTCTCTCTCTCTCTCTCTCTCTCTATACAAATGTTTGTGAATTGACACAATGTCGCAAGATAATTTTCAATCTGGGCTTAGGACTGGCACTGGCTAAATTAGAACTAGGTATTTCTGTTGACTGTTAAACACAAAAATAAATTATTGCATATTATTACTTAAAATATGGAATTAATTTACCTAATAAAGAAAACTGTGTACAGTTAAGTTCAACAATAAATACTACATTATGTGACGGCTGGTTTTTCTATTTTTCCTGCATCATCGGTATTCACTTTTAATTTGTATATCTGCCATTCTGCTGTTGTATTATTTGTTACAGCTATAATTTTATTTTTCTGGTTTCAGCATTGAGCAAGTCTAAAGTTGGATCAGAACATGAAGAAATAAAAGAAAGAAGAAACTGAAACTTTGATTGAGCAGATTACATTTTATAACTATACACTGATACTACTAAATTTCTTAGATTAAACAAAAAAAAGTGAGGGCATGTTTACATTAGTAATTAGTATGGCAGGCCTTGTCATTAAAGGGTTTAAATGCTCTTATGGCTTCAGTACTGACTTGATGCAATATAAATCTGGTTTCGTGCTGATTGTACATTGTTCCTCTTTGATGCTTGCACATAATGATAGTGTCTAACTAGTGATCTACTTATTTTGCAGAATCCAATAAGCGATACAAGTGCTTAGAGGCAATGGAGCGAGCAGCAGCACACAAACCGTGGTTTGGTATCGAGCAGGAGTACACACTACTGGACACAGACCTTCATCCCTTCGGCTGGCCGAAGAATGGCTTTCCTGGACCCCAAGGGCCCTACTATTGTGGTGTCGGTGCCAACAAGGTGTACGCACGTGAGCTTGTGGAGGCACATTACCGTGCTTGCCTGTATGCAGGCATTGATATTGCAGGAACCAATGCAGAGGTCATGCCTGCACAGGTCAGTGTCCGAAAACACTTACTCAGCTATTCCAAAATGAATGCTAAAAGCTGTTTTTGCACCGAAAGCTGCAGTTCTCCATCCCTGTGATGAAACTGACAATTCATTTTTGTTCTCCATACTAGCTTCAACTATTTATAAAAGCCCTACGAATATCAAAACAAATAAAACAAAAGGTGGTTTGTGTCCTAAATAAGTAAACTGAAGTATGCATCTAGCATACTATATTTTTGATTAAATGTTGTCAGTGTTGCAGCTGTTTCTGTAAAAATAGGTCCTGAAGACTGGTCAGCCAAAACTCCGTGTAGGAATTAAGTCCTCTAAACACTTTGGTTTACTTGCAGTCACTTATGTCCTTAACTTTTCCTTTTACTCATGGACACATCTACTGTATGCAGGGGCAGATAAAGTAACAAATCATATGGTCTAAATTTGGAAGTTACTTGAAATTACCACCCAACACCCATTACTTGTTCATACCACTAGAGTAAACTTCTCATATCAAAATGTTTAAGAACTACTACATTAATAAAATATTTCTTCCAGTGGGAGTTTCAAGTCGGCCCTGGTGAGGGTATGAAATGCGCTGACGATCTTTGGGTGGCTCGATATATCCTACACCGGATATCTGAGGAATATGGCATTGTAGTTACATTGGATCCAAAACCAATGCCAGGGAACTGGAATGGTGCAGGAGCACACTGTAACTTTTCAACTCTGGAAATGAGAGAAGAAAATGGCATAATGTAAGTACAATTTATATAAATGTTGACCAAATGGCACACAGTATACAAACATTTTAAGTTATTTTTATAACCCTCTTTGAGATGAGGGTAAATGTGTTTTACTCAGATAAGTGAGTATTCCACACTACTCAACTCTGTGAAAACTTTTTCTCATTCTAGAGAAATTGAGAAAGCTATCGACAAGCTTTCAAAGCAACATCTACGCCATATTCAAGCATATGATCCCAAGGGTGGGAAGGACAATGAAAGGCGATTGACTGGAGCCCATGAGACATCGTCCATTCACAATTTCTCAGCAGGTATGCACAGATACCACACCTCAGCAAATAAGATTCTCTGCGCCCCACCCCCTCCCTTAAGTTGACTGCCCATGTATTAGACACAATTTCTGTACACATCCTTATCTAATTTGGTGACCTAGTCAATGAAGTAGCTAAAATTTATATTCTGTGTTAAGGAATGACACACAACCATTCAAATTACAGGTGTAGCTAATCGTGGTGCCAGCATTCGCATTCCTCGTGAAGTAGCAGAACGGAAGCAGGGCTACCTGGAAGACCGTCGACCATCATCAAACTGTGATCCATATGCAGTGTGTGAAGCACTGGTCCGCACATGCGTTCTCAACGAGTAGATTTTATATAGCTTGTTATTACTTGCTGCTGTACCTTACACAAAGTCGAAAACTTGTACAGATAAGCCATATCATTTGAGCACCATGAGCACACCAAATTTTTATACATACGGTGTGTAACAAAATTAAATTTTACTTCAGAGACATTGTTTAATCACTTAAAAGTAAATTGGTATGAATATAGAATTTAGTGATTGTATTCATCAAACTGCAGATATTTTAAAATGCTTTTGTACATAAAAGGTAAGTGTTATTGGATGGAGTACTGAATGAGAAATTTTTAATTGTTAAACGAATTTGCTAAGTAAAGGCTACATTAGTTCCTGAATAGCAAAATGCTCATTTACTGAGTGTGAAAATGCATATTTTATTGCCGTTAAGAAAACAGTAAATATTGTCTGCGTGTAAGTTAAAGGGTGGTGCTTTTTTACTATAATTAGTGAACAGCTCTTCTGTGATCAGTTTTAACAAATAGTAAAGCATCCATCAATACTGAGGCCTCTGTCAAAATGAGTGGAATGTGTTTGCTTTTAATACTCAAGATACATTCTCTACATCTGTAATTCCTTTACGTATTTTATTTGTAATTTCTTTCCCAATTAAATGTATAATTTGTTTTTTTACTGTCACCAAGTATTCAGGTTTGGACTGGAGAGTAATGCTGCCAACTGCAAATGCTACACCAACCTCCATGATGAAATGATGTCTGTGCTCATGTACAAACACCAGATTACAATATTTTTATATCAAACATATTTCTGAATAATTCTGTGAAAGCATTTGCACATTACACATCACACTTTCCACATTGTACAATATTATGTAATATAGGGCAGCAACATTTATTCCATAAGAAAATTATGAAAAACAATGTTATTAATTCTGTTGCTATATTCTATGAAATACAAAACAAATAATAAAGTGCCTTTATTTTGTATGCAATAAAGATATTATATGGTTACATGTTGTTTTCATATATATACATTCACTTCCTCTACAAAAGCACAAAGGATGAGATTTCAGCCACACATAAAATTCACATTGGTTTTAATTTACTTTTCTCAGTTTCCAAACAGCAGCACACAACTGATTCACGTTCATGGTTTTTTGGCCATCTTCATCTGTGCTTGCTGAAACTGCTGCTGCAACTTTGTTAAGGCTGCTCGATGACTTTCTTGTTGTTTTTCTAGTGAAGCTAGAGTGTCATCAGCCCGTTTTCTGAAAGGGGAACCATAATTATTATATAGGAAATGCTTGTTTCCACATCTGAATATTTACCGAAGTGATCATCTGTGGATTTTAACTTGAAACCCGCAGCAAATTTTAAGGAGCTAAAAAGTTTACTGGAACAGTCATGTAATAAAGTACTTGTCACAAGAATCATTTTATTGCCTCAATGTGTATGAATTTGCTAAAGTTAAAGAATGTCTCCAATATAACTGCTACAACATTAAAGCAATCTCATGCCATAAGTGGGCTGAACCAAAGGGACCTTAGACTGGTCCTCTTGGATTTCTCTAGAATTTGAATGAACTTCTTACAGATGTAAACAACCAGTTTATTCATGACACAAAGCTAATGGAAAAGAATGCCTACAGCACCATCTGAGGTACAAAACATGTATTCCATGCTATACATCTGACGTCCTGCCTCATCTTCACAGGCGGTATATACACATATGAGCAACTTTCACTTTAGAGATGATATTCACAGTGACCACCTTCCATTTGCAAACACTTCACCACTCACTGGATCATTCTTTGTTGGACCTTACAGGCCACAGTTGCAGCCACCATAGCCAAAGTGACATTCAGGTAAGCTATTAGCTCATGTACATCCATTGAGTACTATAAACCTGTTCCTTTGCATCCTCGCAAACAAACCTAGTGGATTAAGATCCAGGGAACATTAAGGCCAGAACGCTGGACCGCCACCATCAAACTATTTTTCCTGTTAATGCTTAAATTAAATAATTACATACATTCCAAAGTGGTGACAGCTATGGCTTTAGCATGATGGCACAAACAAGTGGGAGGTTTTCTAATGCATCACACAGAAACATGTTACAAGGGTGTATTAAACTTCTCTGGCAATAGGTAAAAGCACTCCTGCCACACATTTATGCCAAAGTGTGCCTGAAAGTTATGTTCATGGGTGACGTGGGTTGTGATCCCACCAATAACAGGTATTGAGATGGAAAATAGCTTCATTAGTAAAAGTAGACTCATCAAACCACATCACACTATAAAATGTTAGTCTTCCATTTCATACAAAAGCCACCCACAAAACTACTCATTAAATGCAGTCTCCTGGCCACTGGTGTTAACATGTAATAATATGGATGCAGTCCACTGTGCAACACTTCAATAACCAGTCTGATATCTGTAACTGCTTTGCAACATCACAGGTACTTTTCTGAGGTGGCTTGTGAATGGTTTCAAGAATTGTATCCTCTATTTGTGGAGTAAGTCTAGCCTTTGGCTGACCTCTGTCCATTACTTGTGGATAAAGATTACTGGTTTACCAAATGTGTTGCTCCAGGTGACGAAAAACATTATCGGAATGGCACCTTTGAGAGGTTACCATGCAGCAGCAGCTTGGTTATTGGACAGACCCAGCATCGAAAAACTGTCGATGTGTTCATCATAAAGCCATCCTACATGAACACGATAGGACCCATTACAGTTGGGCACTGCGTTATTAGTAGATGGATGGGTCCCACTGTCATGCGATAAAATGATGTCCTGCATATAAATGATAACTAGGGAACAGACATATTTTAAAAAAAAGCTTGAGCCATAGCTCCATCCTTGCAACATTATGATGGCTGGTATAATAGTTCTGGGTGATACACATTCCTCTGCACATTGTGACAGTATTGACACCTTTAATTTTCATAAAGTTTTCAAAATGCACCCTATCTGATTGAGGAATCACATGCTGATCTGTAAGTGCAGCATTTTGTTTTCTTCCCACTGTACAAATGAAGGGCACCCACATCAGAGAGAGAAAAGGGCAACATGGGGGGAGGCACCATGGGCCTCCCCCAACTCTTAGCAGGATGACTAAGTGTAGTCTAGTGGTTTTTCTTTCAAGAAAGTCATTTAAGTCTAGTATGTAGGTTTGAAACATGATCAGTATACAAATACTCTATGGCCCTACTCTATGCCTGCAGACACCCCTCCCTTGCCCCCCCCCCCCCCCCCCCCCCACACACACACAATCCAATGGGTGCCCTTGATATTAACTGTTAGCTTACACGCTGAAAATTCTATCCATAATGATAATACCACCACAGATAAAGTAACTTATTGGAGACCTAGATGGATGATACACACTTGAAGGTAAACAGCTAATACCTATCACTGAAAGATCTCCCAGTTTTACATCAGTATCAAAATACAGAGTTTATAAATAATACAAGGAAGTGAATACAGAGAAATTGGGTTGGTTTAGGAAGCCAAATAAAATAACTCATTTTGAACTTTTCATCTTTCTTTTGCTCCAGGAAAACAACATAGAAAGTTGAAATAAAATGTTATGTCTGCTCTGAAACAAACTGTCTATATATATATATATATATATATATATATATATATATATATATACATACAATAACTACGGAAAAAGGGAAGCTGAATACAAAGTGAAACTACTTGTACAAACAAAAAGAGAAAGTAAGATGATAGAAGATTTCGAAATGCAACAGAGAAAATATATATATATATATTAAAAACAAAGATTCCAAGACTTACCAAGCGGGAAAGCGCCGGCAGACAGGCACATGAACAAAACACACAAACACACACACAGAATTACGAGCTTTCGCAACTGGCAGTTGCTTCGTCAGGAAAGAGGGAAGGAGAGGGAAAAATGAAAGGATGTGGGTTTTAAGGGAGAGGGTAAGGAGTCATTCCAATCCCGGGAGCGGAAAGACTTCCCTTAGGGGAAAAAAAGGACAGGTGTACACTCGCGCACACACACACACACACATATCCATCCGCACATACACAGACACAAGCAGACATATCTGTCTGCTTGTGTGTGTGTGTATGTGCGGATGGATATGTGTGTGTGTGTGTGTGTGTATATATATATATATATATATATATATATATATATATATATATATATATATATATATATATGCTCAAATGATTTAACAGAGACTGATAGAATGGAACTCACTCTTGAAAAAAGTCTATCCCTTCCAAATTATTTCAATTTGAGTATTCACATTATGTCTCAAAGGACAATCAAAAATAAGATTCAACCTTGTTTACACATCTTTATTTGTGAAAATGAAATTGTTCATGTGAGAGTTCACAGTAATGTTACTCATTCTTAGAGAAATATAGCAACAAATATTTTTTGCTGTATCTGAGTCACATTTTGCTTCCGGAGGAGGGGGGAGTGGCAACTCCAGTTGGCCAGCCCTGAAAAGTTTTTCCTGTTGTCTACAATTTCATATTCAGAAAAAAAAATCCAGGGCCTCCATGATTGTAAGATGGCTATGGTTAATCTAACTCTTTCCCTTGGCTGTAAAGGTCAAGCTTTCTGACTCCAATAAAACATACAGTAAAATAATAACTTTCCTTGTGGTGTGATGCTTCAGAATTCTTGTTGTGTTGACATGAAAGCATACTGTTAAACATCACCAGCAGAAGTACTTTGTCGATCACTGACAGTAATTATTAATCTACATCACATTTCTGCTTGTTGCTGACATTTGATACGTGCTAGGAGGATGACAGATAAATACAAATGTGTTGTTCCAATTATTGCAAAGAAATCAAAACTTCTATATAGCTTAGAAAATTGCAAATCTGCAGTAAAACTCAGGGTTGTGGGGCAGTGAGCTGTTAAATGTTGCGAGCAACCTATGTGCCTGGAAACTTTTTAACGTACATGAAACCAGACAAAGCACTGAACTCATGGTCCCATATCACGTCTAACAGAAGAGATTCATGAAAATTGAAGGAAATTTCAACACTTCATCAGGTTGCCGGACTCATTTAAACATTGCTATGGAATGCAAGAAACTGCTGTTTATAGCGAGAAATTTAGTGCTAACAAAGAGACAGCTTCCAATTTCTGCAATTCTTCGTTTACAGTGAATAGAACAGTTTTCTCCACATCAGATTTACAAAATTTCAGCCTCTGCACATATTTAAAAAGTAGGATGCTGTTCAGTGACAGTGACAGATTGGCATTAATTCTGATTACCAGGAACCTGCTATTTGAGCTCTTCAACTTCTGTTCTCTGTTGCAATATGGGAGAAGTGCAAGCAAGAGGAATGTTTTGCACATTACTCTTAAGAGAAATCATAATCACAAAAATGAACTAATGAAGTCTGATGGCCATCTAAGGGATACTAAGCAGAATGAGAATGAGAATTTGAAAGCATCACATACATAAAAGTAAAGACTGATTATATATATATAAATAGAAAGAAACTTCCACATGGGAAAAATATATTAAAAACAAAGATTCCAAGACTTACCAAGCGGGAAAGTGCCGATAGATAGGCACAATAAATAAAACACACACACACACACACACACACACACACACACACACACACACACACACACACACACACACACAGAATTTCTAGCTTTCGCAACCGGCGGTTGCTTCTTCAGGAAAGAGGGAAGGAGAGGGAAAGACGAAAGGATAAGGGTTTTAAGGGAGAAGGTAAGGAGTCATTCCAATCCCAGGAGCAGAAACACTTCCCTTAGGGGGAAAAAAGGACAGGTGTACACTCACGCACACACATCCATCCGCACATACGTGTGTGTGTGTGTGTGTGTGTGTGTGTGTGTGTGTGTGTGTGTGTGCGCGCGCGAATGTACACCTGTCCTTTTTTTCCCCCTAAGGGAAGTCTTTCTGCTCCCGGGATTGGAATGACTCCTTACCCTCTCCCTTAAAACCCTTATCCTTTCGTCTTTCCCTCTCCTTCCCTCTTTTCTGAAGAAGCAACCGCCGGTTGCAAAAGCTAGAAATTCTGTGTGTGTGTTTGTGTGTTTTATTTATTGTGCCTATCTACCGGCGCTTTCCCGCTTGAATGTTGGAAATTGTTTTGTTTCAAAACTTTATTGCAACTCCAAACTGACAATGTTTAGTTCTTTGTGTTTATTTTCATAACAGCCACAGTAAATCTGTTGAATCAAATACACGATTATTTTCTCAAATAAAGCCTCAATAATATTTCCTTTTTCCTATTTATAACAACATTTGAGAGAACTGTGCCTCTATAACCATTAAATCAAATTAAACACAATAAAGCCACTTAACCTTTTGATATGTAGAAATAATAAAAACTGTGAAAGCACTTTTCATTTAATTACCAAAAATGCTTATGCTTTCTTGATTCTGTAATTACTGGAAGAACTATTTTAACCTACTCAAATCAATGGAGGATTTTTTAATACAAATTATTTTCTACATCTATACCCCACAAGCTACCATATAGCATGTGGAGGAGGGTACTTTGTTTACAATTGCCACTTACATTTCCTATCCTAGTTGCAAATTATGAACAGAAATAACAATTGCTGGTAAAGCCTGAATCACTCTAATCTTTGCTTCATTGTCTTTTAGCAAAATATACAAAGCAGGAAGCAATATTGGTTCAGTCCTCTATGGACATACACTCAAAATTTTAACAGTAAACCACATCATGGTGCACAGCAAATTCCTCATAGTGTCTGACACTGAAGCTGGGTCAACACCTCCAATGAAACTTTCAGACTTACTAGATGAACCTGTAACCAAACATGCCGTTCTTTGAATTTTCTGTATTTCATCTACCATATCTTAGTTACAAAAATCAGATGGGGAAATAATAGGCAGTGAGGGCAGAGCATTGCCAATTGCTCTTGAACAACACTGTGTTTACATACTATGTTCTCAACAACACGCTCCGTATTATTTTTCAACACTAATCACTGGGAGACATTTCATGTAATACCCACTATGCATTTTTCACCCCCAACCATTATTTTTCCCACTGACAAAGTATTTTTCTGCTTGATAGTAGCTGATAACATGCAAGAATATAGCATTTAATTCACAAATTTTCTACTAGACAGGAAATTACACTTTTACCTAAATTTGTACATGCACAGCGATTACATAAATATATGCATCATACTTTTCAGTAAAAGGAGAATAAAAATCACAAAGATAGAATGCTGTAGACACAAAACTGTTTTTATTAGTCACCGTCCAATTAGAGACAGCATATGGAGGGAGGGATACGATATAGTTGCCAATATGGAAGTAGGCAGCTCCAGATCATATCTCTCAGCTTCCTCCACCTAATCTTGCGTTGCCCCACACAATGCTATGTTGCTGTGACCCACACCAGCTAACTGCAATTCAGTATGTACATGTGATCAAGTTTTGAATTATTCCCTGATGTCCTTATACTTCACAAGTTGCATGGCATGCACTACGATTATGTTCACTGTTCGCAGGTTTACAGTTTTGCTCTTCTGTAGTTTTAAGATACTGTAGTTGCCAGTGCATTTCAATGCTGAGTTTCAGTATGAAGGATGATGGATACATATTAGTGTGTTAAAGAGACGCAAAGACACAGCTTTATGGTCTGTTCATCCTACTCAGGCAAGACATGGGAAAAAGTACTGTGGCTAACAACATGCAAGTCTGTGCACAGGATCTATCACAAGTAAATAATAATAGAATAATGGCAACACATTGGTTACCAAAATGAATTTCACTATTTTCTCCTCGCTGAAAGTACCTATAAGGTCTAAGAGAGAAAAAGCTGCTGGACACAAATTTGTTCTGTCACACATGCTAAATAATTTCAGTCATCCTCATACACTGAAGAACCAAAGAAACTGTTACACCTGCCCAATATCATGCAGCCACACCCCCCCCCCCCCCCCCACCTCGAGCACACAAAGTGCTGCAAGACAACATGGCATGGACTCTACTAATGTCCGAACTAGTGGAGGAGGTAACTGACACCAGGAATCTTGCAGGGCTGCCCATAAAAGTACAAGAAGGTGGAGGTCTGTTCTGAACAGCACGTTACAAGGCAACCCAGATATGCTCAATAATGTTCATGTCTGGGGCGTTTGGTGGCCAATAGAAATGTTTAAACTCAGAAGAGTGTTCCTGGAACCACTCTTTAGCAATTCTGGACATGTGGGGTGTTGCATTGTCCTGTTGGAATGTACAATGGACATAATTGGATGTAGGTGATCAGAGTCATTTCTAAACATCTAGGGTGTTCCTTATCACTTCAACTGCACACCCCCCCCCCCCCCCCCACACCATTATGATCCTCCACCAGCTCTAACAGTCCCCCACTGACATGCAGGATCCATGGATTCATGAGGTTGTCTCCAGTCCCATACACATCCATCTGCTCGATATAATTTGAAACAAGACTCATCTGACCAGGCAACACGTTTCCAATCATCGACAGTCCAATGCAGGAAAAGGCAATCAGCCCAAGTTCTTACAGGATACTGGCCAGTCATCGCCATTGTTTCTTTTCTCAGCATGTCACCTCCTGTGTTGCCAAAAATTCTTTTTTGTGCAAACTGAAATTTATTCCATTTACATTTTATGAGCCAATTAAAGAATGAAGTCTTTTGTCAATTATAACTTTTCAGGTATACATTTACAAGGATCATTCAATAAAGACAGAGTGATATTAAAAAATATTTATTGCAAAATAATCAATCAAAATCAATATTTCCCCCTTTCAATATAGTCATCCTTCAGAGTGATGCACTTGTCCCATCTTATCCACTTTTGGAAGATGTCCTCTAATCCATTTCTTGATAATCACTTCAAACCCACATCTAAAGCCTTCAATGCATTATTGTCAGAGGCAAATTAACATTCTGGGAGTATGTTTTCATGGGAAGCATATGCAAAACTGTTGCTGCAAGGGCAACGTTCCATACGTAGTTCCGAAACAAGGGGTTAAAAAACCACTAGACAAGCAGGTGGGATGCAAAGGATAAAACTTTGATATAGGCAGACAATATTTTATTTATATGTTAAAGGTAATCTACTTTTAAGAAATTCATTTTGTAAGACTGGAATGTAGAGCTAAAAGTCATGTTTGCATGACAATGCAAGAGGTCTACTGTGTCACTTAGTATTTGAGATAATGAGCAAGGCAACGGACCCTTGAAAGATGATGTGAGCTTACGAAATCTAAGGAGATATTTCTAGGTGACGATACCCATATTAAGTGTATTAAATATATCATACTATTAATATCAAAGGAAAATAAATTTGTTAGAGCTTATGAAAGATGGGAAGCAGCCATAAGATTTGACGTAGTACACTCCTGGAAATGGAAAAAAGAACACATTGACACCAGTGTGTCAGACCCACCATACTTGCTCCGGACACTGCGAGAGGGCTGTACAAGCAATGATCACACGCACGGCACAGCGGACACACCAGGAACCGCGGTGTTGACCGTCGAATGGCGCTAGCTGCGCAGCATTTGTGCACCGCCGCCGTCAGTGTCAGCCAGTTTGCCGTGGCATACGGAGCTCCATCACAGTCTTTAACACTGGTAGCATGCCGCGACAGCGTGGACATGAACCGTATGTGCAGTTGACGGACTTTGAGCGAGGGCGTATAGTGGGCATGCGGGAGGCCGGGTGGACGTACCGCCGAATTGCTCAACACGTGGGGCGTGAGGTCTCCACAGTACATCGATGTTGTCGCCAGTGGTCGGTGGAAGGTGCACGTGCCCGTCGACCTGGGACCGGACCGCAACGACGCACGGATGCACACCAAGACCGTAGGAACCTACGCAGTGCCGTAGGGGACCGCACCGCCACTTCCCAGCAAATTAGGGACACTGTTGCTCCTGGGGTATCGGCGAGGACCATTCGCAATCGTCTCCATAAAGCTGGGCTACGGTCCCGCACACCATTAGGGCGTCTTTCGCTCACGCCCCAACATCGTGCAGCCCGCCTCCAGTGGTGTCGCGACAGGCGTGAATGGAGGGACGAATGGAGACGTGTCGTCTTCAGCGATGAGAGTCACTTCTGCCTTGGTGCCAATGATGGTCGTATGCGTGTTTGGCGCCGTGCAGGTGAACGCCACAATCAGGACTGCATACGACCGAGGCACACAGGGCCAACACCTGGCATCATGGTGTGGGGAGCGATCTCCTACATTGGCCGTACACCTCTGGTGATCGTCGAGGGGACACTGAATAGTACACGGTACATCCAAACCGTCATCGAACCCATCGTTCTACCATTCCTAGACCGGCAAGGGAACTTGCTGTTCCAACAGGACAATGCACGTCCGCATGTATCCCGTGCCATCCAACGTGCTCTAGAAGGTGTAAGTCAACTACCCTGGCCAGCAAGATCTCCCGATCTGTCCCCCACTGAGCATGTTTGGGACTGGATGAAGCGTCGTCTCATGCGGTCTTCACGTCCAGCACGAACGCTGGTCCAACTGAGGCGCCAGGTGGAAATGGCATGGCAAGCCGTTCCACAGGACTACATCCAGCATCTCTACGATCGCCTCCATGGGAGAATAGCAGCCTGCATTGCTGCGAAAGGTGGATATACACTGTACTAGTGCCGACATTGTGCATGCTCTGTTGCCTGTGTCTATGTGCCTGTGGTTCTGTCAGTGTGATCATGTGATGTATCTGACCCCAGGAATGTGTCAATAAAGTTTCCCCTTCCTGGGACAATGAATTCACGGTGTTCTTATTTCAATTTCCAGGAGTGTATATGTAGAGTGTTTAAAATTGCCACCCTGGTATAATCTTGAGAGTGTGGACTTATTTTATAGATCAAGGGTGGAAGTAGCCATGGTGGAGACCTAGTCCTGAGCAAGGCCCTGAGTGGCCGATCTTACCTTTGGAGGGGTGCAGTATAATGTTGCTAGCTTGTTTATAGTGGAACTTGTAGGAATGTGTAAGGAAGCAGTCATGAAGTATTGCAGTAGCAATCATGGGCCAGTAAGACCATATGGTGACATTGCAAGATGTGCCAGCCATGTTTGGTGAAACCTGAAGTGCACAGTGGTAAGAGTCAGAGCAGGCAGGATAATGTCACCACCTCGGGACAAGAGCTGTATTGTAAGCTATGTGACCAGGGGCAGGGTAATATGCCTAAGAGCCAGATGAATAGATGGGAATTTTGAAGCAGATTCATTTGATTCATTTGGTGTCTAGCAGAACCACCATGACGCCAGGTGCATGCTAAACTAGACAACTAGACCCAGCCAGCTGCATTTATAGGTTTGAGACCAGGTTGGGTCAAGCACCTCCTGCACTGAGTCTGCTCGTGGGATTTGGGACTACAGTTTTGCTGATCTGCTGTCACCAGACTCTTGCCAGGATAATCTGCCTCCGCAGTGGACACAAGCTGGTCCTTAGTCGCTAGTGTCACCATTTCACAGCAGAACGCCATCACAGCAGTAGCAGAACAGTGCCGCTGATGTCAATGCCATCGCCTGCTATCAGGCCGTTGACAACACAGTGTGCCTACCCATGCATCTCTTTCACAAGGCAGAAGCCAAACCCCTGCAAGCCATGAGCTGACGCTGAATAAAACATTTCTCTCGACCAATAGTGCATTAAGGGGTCCACCGACCAACACTCCGCCATTCAACCTACCGAGTGCCATTTGTCCCTACAGTATTGTGAGAATTCAGTTACATTAGCACAGATTGTCCATAAAACAAAACGATTTCAGAACTAAAATTTATGGGTTAAACATTTAAAGTAATCAAAATTAATATCTCTATAAGATAAAATTCTGTCGACCAATACCTCTTTTCAAGTGTGTCTTTGAGAAAATAGTAATGATCCAGAACCAAAAACAAACCATTTTATCCTACTTTTGAAAAACAAAACATGCCGTGGCATGCATCAGACACGCAACAGAGATGATCTAAGGACATTTCAAGAAAATTTCTATTTCACATTTCTTAAATTATAGACGTAAGTCTCAGAAAGTAAAGAAATTTAAATAGCAAGGAAAGAGAATTCAAGGGGATGGTTAGCCCTTTCACTGCTGTGGAAGTGTGTATGTGTGCTGCCTGGGTTTTCCTACAGTGCTACTGATGTCTGTACAAGTCCTGAGCCGCCAAACTCTCACTGCTGCAGCCTAATTACTTAAGCATCTCAGTGAATGTTTTGAATATTTTTTTCCATTTGCAAAAAAACCTCATTCCCATATCTTTAACTGTTTACAAAATATGACAATTGTTATGGTCATATAATTCCCAATTCGCAGGAATGAAAATGGGCACATCGCACACAACCGTCTGTACGATATAAAAATCTATGACTTGAGAACAAAATGAGATACCATTGTGCTCTCAGTTTTCATTACTGCAGTGTTGGTTTCATGTATTTTAAGCTACCTGCATTTTTCCACGTTTGGGCAGTAGTTTGCGCCGACACATAACATGATAGGACACTTCATGCTGTAGATATTGTGGGAAGTAAGATATGTATGCACCTTATGTTGGTGATCTATTCATTCTGAGCTGCAATTCTTCTCAGTATGGTGTGTCGAGGTTTATCTCGTAAAGAAATCACTGATTTACTTGCTGCCAAAGAGCTTTTAGAGGATTTTGACGCTGAAAGAGACTATTCTGGGCAAAATTGTGCAATTGAAGGTATGTGGCCGATCATATATTAATAATAGATCACTGTAACCATTTACACAAAAATCTGTTTCAACTGCTCATTTCTGTTATGACTTCATTAGTGCTGCAGTGTTGTTGACAGCATTATTCTTTTCAGAAAATAAACTGAATGGAATCAGTTTATCAGAAGAGAATGCCACTAGCTTACACACTGTCTTTACCACTTAACACAATATCATGAAAAATTTTTCTGAAGGTACATTCCATGAGGTTGGTGTTTCTCTATTGATCCATTGTGGACACAGGACAGTGGCTTGCCAAATATTTACCGAAGAACCTCGCAAAACTACCATATGTCTTGAGGTGTTGTCAAGTCTTTGAGAAGCACTCTAATAACAGACTCTCAGTATCCAGACACTGGTGGCTTCAGTATGCTAATGTCAACACATCTGATTGTCTACACATGGAGTGCATTTGGGGCCTGAAGATGGCATACTGAAATGCTGAAACTGGCTGCCAAAATAGAATAGCTTCTTATGACATATGGCTGTTTAGTGACTTTCTCTGCTAAAGGTCGGTGTTTTTGTTCAAAGGTTTTTCTAACCAATGAAGCCATAGAGAACTGAATGCTCACATAAATCTATATACATTGCAAGTTCTAGTGAACGGTTGTAGTAAAAATGAACTGAAACGTCATTCAATACTGATTTCATCGAAGCTAGTGACATTTGGTGAAATTAGACATTTCCTGGGCCCTGTTTTTCATGCTTGTGTTGCAAGAAGGCCAAGAATTGTCTGTCGCTGGAACACTAATCCAGTGACGATTTACAAGTTTTGTCCGCAGCTGACTGGGCATTTGCAGTTTACACAGGAACTTGACAAGCAAAAGAGATTAGGAAAGAATGATTTCATTCACTCCTCTAAGTGTTTCCTTATGACAGTAATATCAAAGAGCAGTATACCTGGACATGTCTCCCATCCATGGGACTTCTTATAGATGGAGGCCTCTGTCCATTGCACGTTCATGTGAGTTTCTGTGTCTATATTCAGAATAAACTACGAAAATACAGTTTGATGTTATATGCTGCTGCAGCAGCAAACAGTAGTCCCATAACTAATTTTGAGGTTTACACTGGAAAATAGACAGTCAACAATGCATAATTTGCAGCTGTCATGTGGCTGCTCTCTGACAGTGATCTGCTGAACAATGGCCACACTGTTCACTTAGACGCATTTTGCTCTAGCCTAGGCGTCTTCAAGCACTTGGATCAGGAATGAACTGGTGCTGTGGGTACTGTAAGCAAATCCAGGCAAACAATGTAAAAAGATTTAGTTGCAACTAAATTGAAAGAGGATGAAATGACATAAGTATGTGAAGAGAACATGTTAGCAATGAAATGAAAAGACAGCTGTGCTGTATATTCATTGTCTACGAGGAACATAACATCATTTGGATCACCCAGCCATTAGAATACAATGTGAACAATGCTGGTGTCAACCTTGCATACCAACATTTGCAGTACAATGTATTTCTGCAGAGGATGGTCAAATGCTGGAGGAAATTGTATATAAATCTTTTGCTAATGGCACTATCAAGTGCATCTTAGTCTTACAATTCAGTGCACCAGAAGACAGTAACTATGTCTGACTATCACTTTACTTGCAGCTGAGCTCACTGATGGGGGTGTGCAACAAGTTACTGGCACCACTGTAAAATAC
Source organism: Schistocerca gregaria (assembly GCF_023897955.1). Lineage (NCBI taxonomy): Eukaryota > Metazoa > Arthropoda > Insecta > Orthoptera > Acrididae > Schistocerca > Schistocerca gregaria. The sequence continues at coordinate 776,572,440 of NC_064920.1, forward strand.
AGAACTGTAGGTAGCTTGACACAGAGACATTTTCTGGAATATATGCCAACTGGAAGTAGGAAACATGCTGCTAATGTATAGCATGGTGAACCTCCAGGTTCAAGAAAGCAAATGGAAAAACTTCTCACACAAAGAGACATGTTACCAGCGTGAGCAATGTGGTGCAGCTTTGTCTGTGAAACCTTTCATTATATCCATTGTGGGCAACAAATTGCAACTGAGTTTTAAATTGATTGCTTATGTACGTACAATATGCAACCAGTAGCTTTTTTAATTTGATACAATTTATTGTACCATTAAGTAGATTTTTCATAGATACCACGAGGCAGTGCAATCATCATGACACTTGCATCTGACTGTTAATGGTTCACAAGATTATGTTTCTGTACATCTCCACCTAATTATTAGTTCATGGGACAATAAAACATTTCAAATTCAAAAAGCTCCTGTTTTCATATTATACTTACATTAACTGTGAATTTATGGAACCAACCTTTTATCATGATCTAGAAAGAAACAGTATGCGATACGTTACAATTTTCATACAGAATCAAACAGGAGTGTGTAGAAGACACGTGTGTTTAAAAATATACCTCATGATTTTTTTTTCAACTATAAAACTCTCAAATTTCCTAAAACTGTGCCATGGATGATATGCTTATACTCACAAACTATTCACTGAAAAACAATTATGTTGCAGAATATAAGACACATGAAAGTGATGCTAAAATTGAGCTGCATTTAGCAAAATATGTCAACAAATGAGATACTAGCATTCCTCTTAATATTGTTAAATTTGAATGGTTACTGCAGCTCAGTGAAGAAAATAGGCCCAGTACTGTAGCTGTTTAACATGAAGACATCAAAAGATAACCAGCAAAATAACAACACAAAGAGGTGCTGATAGAGGAAGAGGACACAGTGAGAGGGTGAATGAGTCCCAGAGAAGAAGAAGAGAACAACAAAAGCTAAAGTACTGAAACAGTTTATGGTACCTAAGAGGTCCAAAAGACCATTAATAAAAAATTAAGTAAAAAAAATAGTTTCCATAAGTTTATGAACAACTCCGACAAAACTGAATCAGTGAGAAATCTGCATGATTTGGGTATTTGGTCTATGCCTGGTGTTCCATAGTCAATGTACTTAACGGCTTCAAGGATGATCTGGGCTCCATGTAATGTCAATGATATTTTCTTAGGAAGATGACTGAGAAGGATGCAAAGGGATTCACAAGGTCAATCAAGCAGCTTTTTTCGAACTGGCGAGTCTCAGTAAAATACACACAGTGAAGTGAATAAAAAAAATTCATCTTGTGGTTATTCCATGTAAAATCGACACACAGTCTAAATCTCACCATCTCACAATTTCTTGAAATTTGGCACAGATGTAGTGATGATATGGACTTTAAAAAAATATGAAATTTTACTAACAAGGGAATCTCCGTATTGCATCACCCTCAGATTTAGTGGTAAGATGGCCCAGTGGATAGCCCTTGAGAAACTGAACACAGAGGCAGAAGATGTACTGAACTGTGAAGAAGGTCCAACCCTAACAAGTACAGCACTGAGGGTAGGACAAGAGCCATGGTGACGGAGCCAAGATGTCACGGTATTTCACTGACAGGTGGGCGAGCTAAGTTCAAAGCTCGGTTTCACAAATATAATTTTTTTTAATTTTATAGATTACCATCACAAGTAAATGTGATGAATAGCGAGAGCAGGCGAGATACCACATAGATAGCCAACAGAAATAAAAAACAAATGTACAGGTATGAGCTATGTTACAACAAAGGAATTCAAGAACCAAAACTTCCAAAACGGAATGCAAGAGTCATAACACGTAGTACACATATAGAACATATAGGAAGCACATAATGTCTGGAGGCTCATTGCCTTGTAATCATGGGATTCAAGTGTCAAGTCCTGTTGAAAAAATACAGGATCTCCTATAGAAATTAAATTGCAAACCTCTTAGTAGATTGGACCCCACTGTGTAGGTGCGATGCAAGATCAATTTACACTGTGGTATGAGAACACTACATCTAAACAAAGAAACATTGGAACAAATACATCACAGACTTCAATTGACTACAGTGCACTGTGGAGGATGGACTCCTTTTTATGAAGTTACTTGGCTAGCAGTAGATTGTTTGTGCCTTTGGACGTGCGCATGTTAAATTGTTGTTGTTGTTGTCTTCAGTCCTGAGACTGGTTTGATGCAGCTCTCCATGCTACTCTATCCTGCGCAAGCTGCTTCATCTCCCAGTACCTACTGCAACCTACATCCTTCTGAATCTGCTTAGTGTACTCATCTCTCGGTCTCCCTCTACAGTTTTTACCCTCCCCGCTGCCCTCCAATGCTAAATTTGTGATCCCTTGATGCCTCAAAACATGTCCTACCAACCGATCCCTTCTTCTAGTCAAGTTGTGCCACAAACTTCTCTTCTCCCCAATCCTATTCAATACCTCCTCATTAGTTACGTGCTCTATCCACCTTATCTTCAGTATTCTTCTGTAGCACCACATTTCGAAAGCTTCTATTCTCTTCTTGTCCAAACTAGTTATCGTCCATGTTTCACTTCCATACATGGCTACACTCCAAACAAATACTTTCAGAAACGACTTCCTGATACATAAATCTATATTCGATGTTAACAAATTTCTCTTCTTCAGAAACGCTTTCCTTGCCATTGCCAGTCTACATTTTATATCCTCTCTACTTCGACCATCATCAGTTATTTTACTTCCTAAATAGCAAAACTCCTTTACTACTTTAAGTGTCTCATTTCCTAATCTAATTCCCTCAGCATCACCCGATTTAATTTGACTACATTCCATTATTCTCGTTTTGCTTTTGTTAATGTTCATCTTATATCCTCCTTTCAAGACACTGTCCATTCCATTCAACTGCTCTTCCAAGTCCTTTGCCGTCTCTGACAGAATTACAATGTCATCGGCGAACCTCAAAGTTTTTACTTCATCTCCATGAATTTTAATACCTACTCCAAATTTTTCTTTTGTTTCCTTTACTGCTTGCTCAATATACAGATTGAATAACATCGGGGAGAGGCTACAACCCTGTCTCACTCCTTTCCCAACCACTGCTTCCCTTTCATGCCCCTCGACTCTTATGACTGCCATCTGGTTTCTGTACAAATTATAAATAGCCTTTCGCTCCCTGTATTTTACCCCTGCCACCTTTAGAATTTGAAAAAGAGTATTCCAGTCAACATTGTCAAAAGCTTTCTCTAAGTCTACAAATGCTAGAAACGTAGGTTTGCCTTTTCTTAATCTTTCTTCTAAGATAAGTCGTAAGGTCAGTATTGCCTCACGTGTTCCAACATTTCGACGGAATCCAAACTGATCCTCCCCGAGGTCTGCATCTACCAGTTTTTCCATTCGTCTGTAAAGAATTCGCGTTAATATTTTGCAGCCGTGGCTTATTAAACTAATAGTTCGGTAATTTTCACATCTGTCAGCACCTGCTTTCTTTGGGATTGGAATTATTATATTCTTCTTGAAGTCTGAGGGTATTTCGCCTGTCTCATACATCTTGCTCACCAGATGGTAGAGTTTTGTCAGGACTGGTTGTTCCAAGGCCGTCAGTAGTTCTAATGGAATGTTGTCTACTCCGGGGGCCTTGTTTCGACTCATTTCTTTCAGTGCTCTGTCAAACTCTTCACACAGTATCGGAACTACCATTTCGTCTTCATCTACATCCTCTTCCATTTCCATAATATTGTCCTCAAGTACATCGCCCTTGTATAAACCTTCTATATACTCCTTCCACCTTTCTGCCTTCCCTTCTTTGCTTAGAACTGGGCTGCCATCTGAGCTCTTGATATTCATACACGTGGTTCTCTTCTCTCCAAAGGTCTCTTTAATTTTCCTGTAGGCAGTATCTATCTTACCCCTAGTGAGATAAGCTTCTACATCCTTACATTTGTCCTCTAGCCATCCCTGTTTAGCCATTTTGCACTTCCTGTCGATCTCATTTTTGAGACGTTTGTATTCCTTTTTGCCTGCTTCATTTACTGCATTTTTATATTTTCTCTTTTCATCAATTAAATTCAATATTTCTTCTGTTACCCAAGGATTTCTAGCAGCCCTCGTCTTTGTACCTACTTTATCCTCTGCTGCCTTCACTACTACATCCCTCAGAGCTACCCATTCTTCTTCTACTGTATTTTTTTCCCCTATTCCTGTCAATTGTACCCTTATGCTCTCCCTGAAACTCTGTACAACCTCTGGTTCTTTCAGTTTATCCAGGTCCCATCTCCTTAATTTCCCACATTTTTCCAGTTTTTTCAGTTTTAATCTACAGGTCATAACCAATAGATTGTGGTCAGAGTCCACATCTGCCCCTGGAAATGTCTTACAACTTAAAACCTGGTTCCTAAATCTCTGTCTTACCATTATATAATCTATCTGATACCTTTTAGTATCTCCAGGGTTCTTCCACGTATACAACCTTCTTTCATGATTCTTAAACCAAGTGTTAGCTATGATTAAGTTGTGCTCTGTGCAAAATTCTACTAGGCGGCTTCCTCTTTCATTTCTTAGCCCCAATCCATATTCACCTACTATGTTTCCTTCTCTCCCTTTTCCTACACTCGAATTCCAGTCACCCATTACTATTAAATTTTCGTCTCCCTTCACTATCTGAATAATTTCTTTTATTTCATCGTACATTTCTTCAATTTCTTCATCATCTGCAGAGCTAGTTGGCATATAAACTTGTACTACTGTAGTAGGTGTGGGCTTCATATCTATCTTGGCCACAATAATGCGTTCACTATGCTGTTTGTAGTAGCTTACCCGCATTCCTATTTTCCTGTTCATTATTAAACCTACTCCTGCATTACCCCTATTTGATTTTGTGTTTATAACCCTGTAGTCACCTGACCAGAAGTCTTGTTCCTCCTGCCACCGAACTTCACTAATTCCCACTATATCTAACTTTAACCTATCCATTTCCCTTTTTAAATTTTCTAACCTACCGGCCCGATTAAGGGATCTGACATTCCACGCTCCGATCCGTAGAACGCCAGTTTTCTTTCTCCTGATAACGACATCCTCCTGAGTAGTCCCCGCCCGGAGATCCGAATGGGAGACTATTTTACCTCCGGAATATTTTACCCAAGAGGATGCCATCATCATTTAATCATACAGTAAAGCTGCATGTCCTCGGGAAAAATTACGGCTGTAGTTTCCCCTTGCTTTCAGCCGTTCGCAGTACCAGCACAGCAAGGCCGTTTTGGTTAATGTTGCAAGGCCAAATCAGTCAATCATCCAGACTGTTGCCCCTGCAACTACTGAAAAGGCTGCTGCCCCTCTTCAGGAACCACACGTTTGTCTGGCCTCTCAACAGATACCCCTCCGTTGTGGTTGCACCTACGGTACGGCCATCTGTATCGCTGAGGCACGCAAGCCTCCCCACCAACGGCAAGGTCCATGGTTCATGGGGGGGGGGGGGGGGGGCATGTTAAATACGCGAGTGATATTCTGTGGGCAATATGAACCTTGCAAATATAGCTCACGATCTGCATAACAAGATCCTTAAACATTTCCCAAACTTTAAGGAATCCACAAGTTCCTTAACAGATCGGATGATTGTGCAACATTCTTACAATTTTTTCCTGCATTTATTGATGGTTGGTTGGTTTGTGTGGGTTAAAGGGACCAGACTGCTACGGTCATCGGTACCTTTTTCCAAATACTAAAAACACTCACAGAGGATAAAAACGATCAACAGACGGTAAGACAGACGACACAGAACAAGAGAAACGTAGACAAAGACCAGACAAGACGAACTAAAATCACACAGTGTGTGACGGTGGTTGGCCGACCATACAAACAAAAGGGGAAAAGCCAACCACCGAGAAACACATGAAAAAAACCAGACAAATCGTAGGCCATAGGCCAGAATCAACACAAAAACACACACTTACATTAAGCGATAAAATCCCCCTGCCCGAATAAAACGCAGAACTATGTCCGCTATGGAAGAGTCGTCAGATAAAAGCGCAGAAAGCGTATCAGGCAGCGCAAAAGTCTGCCTGAGCACAGTTAAAAGGGCGCACTCCAACAGAATATGGACCACCGTCAAGGACGCCCCACAACGACAAAGAGGGGGATCCTCACGACACAGTAAATAACTGTGCGTGAGCTGGGTGTGGCCAATGCGGAGCCGACAAAGGACGACTGATTCCCTGTGGTTGGCTCGCATGGATGACCGCCACACAGTAGTCGCCTCCTTGATACGGCGGAGTTTGTTTGGCACGGGCAGGTTGCGCCAATCAGTGTCCCATAAATCGAAAACGTTGCGGCATAATAGTGCCCGCAAATCAGTCGCCGGGAGGCCAATCTCCAGAGATGTTGCACTAGTGGCCTCTTTCGCCAGGCGGTCAACAGTTTCATTTCCGGGTATCCCAACATGGCCCGGGGTCCAAACGAAGACCACAGATCTGCCGCAACGGGCAAGAGTATGCAGGGACTCCTGGATAGCCATCACTAGACGAGAACGAGGGAAACACTGGTCGAGAGCTCGTTAACCGCTCAGGGAATCGCTACAGATAACAAAGGACTCACCTGAGCAGGTGCGGATATACTCTAGGGCACGAGAGATGGCGACCAGTTCAGAAGTGTAAACACTGCAGCCAGCCGGCAACGAACGTTGTTCAGAATGGTCCCCTAGAGTTAGAGCATAACCAACACGACCAGCAACCATTGAACCGTCGGTATAGACAATGCCAGAGCACTGATACGTGGCCAGGATGGAATAAAAGCGGTGTCGGAAGGCCACCAGAGGGACTGAGTCCTTCGGGCCCTGTACCAAGTCAAGCCGAAGGTAAGGGCGAGGCACACACCATGGGGGTGTACGCAGAGGGGCCCGGAAAGGAGTTGGTACAGGGAAACACTCAAGCCCGTAGAGAAGCTGTTTGACGTGTACGGCGATCGGAAACCCGACCGGGGCCGACGTTCTGGCAGACGGACGACTGAATGCGGGAACAGGACACGATAATTTGGATGCCCGGGCGAGCTAAAAACATGGGCTGAATAAGCAGCCAGTAATTGTTGGCGTCGTAACCGCAGTGGAGGGACACCTGACTCCACAAGTATGCTGTCCACAGGGCTGGTCCGGAAGGCACCAGTGGCAAGGCGTATCCCGCTGTGGAGGATTGGGTCCAGCAGCCGCAACGCAGATTGGGATGCTGAGCCATAAGCCAGACTCCCATAGTCCAGACGGGACTGGATCAACGCCTGGTAAAGCCGTAGTAGAGTAGATCGGTTGGCGCCCCACCTGGTGTGGCTCAGGCATCGCATTGCGTTTAGATGCCGCCAACACGCCTGTTTAAGCTGCCGAATATGAGGCAGCCAAGTCAACCGGGCATCAAAAACCACCCCCAAAAACCTATGTGACTCCACCACTGAAAGAAGTTCGCCGTCAAGATAAAGCCGCGGCTCCGGGTGAACAGTGCGTCGCCGGCAGAAATGCATAACGCAGGTCTTGGCTGCCGAAAACTGAAAACCATGCGCTACAGCCCAAGACTGCGCCTTGCGGATTGCGCCCTGTAGCTGACGTTCAGCAGCTGCAATGCCAATAGAGCTGTAGTAAAGGCAGAAGTCGTCAGCGTACAGCGAAGCAGAGACAGAATTTCCCACGGCTGCAGCGAGCCCGTTAATGGCTATTAAAAACAGACAGACACTTAGAACAGAACCCTGTGGCACACCGTTCTCCTGGACTTGGAAGGAACTATATGAGGCCGCGACGATACGACAGAAAATTGCGGATATAGATCGGCAGAGGGCCTGAAGGCCCCATCCATGAAGCGTAGAAAGGATGAGATGACGCCATGTCGTATCATACGCCTTCCGCATGTCGAAAAAGACAGCGAGCAGATGCTGACGGCGGGCAAAGGCAGTACGGATGGCCGACTCCAGGCTCACCAGATTGTCGTCAGCGAAACGGCCTTTATGAAATCCGCCCTGAGACGGAGCCAGAAGGCCCCGAGACTCCAGTACCCAATTCAAGCACCGACTCACCATCCGTTCAAGCAACTTGCAAAGAACGTTGGTGAGGCTAATGGAACGGTAGCTGTCCACCTCCAAAGGGTTCTTCCCCGGTTTCAGAATGGGGACAACAAGACTTTCCCGCCATTGCGACGGAAACTCACCCTCGACCCAAATGCTGTTGTAAAGGTCGAGGAGGCGTTGCTGGCAGTCCACTGAAAGGTGTTTCAGCATCTGAGAGTGGATGCTATCTGGGCCAGGAGCGGTATCAGGACAAGCGGCGAGGGCACTGCGGAATTCCCACTCACTGAATGGAACATTGTACAGTTCAGGATGGTGGGTGCGAAAAGAAAGACTCCGACGTTCTATCCGCTCTTTAATGGAGCGGAAGCCCAAGGGGTAGTTGGCAGAAGCGGAATTCAGAGCAAAGTGCTCTGCCAAGCTGTTTGCAATGACGTAGGAGTCAGTACAAACTGCTCCATTCAGTGAGAGCGCAGGGACGCTGACAGGGGTCCGATAGCCATAGAGGCGGCGAATCTTGGCCCAGACCTGCGATGGAGTGACATGGAGGCCAATGGTGGACACATACCGCTCCCAGCACTCCTGCTTACGTTGGCGGATAATGCGGCGGGCTCGCGCACGCAGCCGTTTAAAGGCGATAAGGTGTTTGATTGAGGGATGTCGCTTGTAACGCCGGAGCGCCCGCCGGCGAGCTTTAATCGCTTCAGCGATCTCAGGCGACCACCAAGGCACAGTCCGCCGCCAAGGGGACCCACAAGAATGGGGAATGGCAGATTCGGCGGCAGTAACGATGCCGGTGGTGACCGATTGAACCACTGCATCAATGTCATCGTTAGAGAGAGGCTCAATAGCGGCAGTGGAGGAGAACAAGTCCCAGTCAGCCTTGTTCAGAGCCCATCTGCTAGGGCGCCCAGAAGACTGACGCTGTGGTAGTGACAGAAAGATCGGAAAGTGGTCACTACCACAAAGGTCGTCATGCACTCTCCATTGGACAGACGGTAAGAGGCTAGGACTACAGATCGAAAGGTCAATGGCGGAGTATGTGCCATGTGCCACACTGAAGCGGGTGAAGGCACCATCATTTAAAATTGAGAGATCAAGCTGCGCCAATAAATGCTCAATGATGGCGCCTCGACCTGTTGCCACCGACCCACCCCACAGATGGTTATGGGCGTTAAAGTCGCCCAGTAACAAGAAAGATGGCGGCAATTGGGCTATCAGAGCAGCCAGGACATGCTGTGCGACATCACCATCCGGTGGAAGGTAAAGACTGCAGACGGTAACAGCCTGTGGCGTCCACACCCGAACAGCGACAGCCTCTAAAGGTGTTTGGAGAGGTACAGACTCACTGTGAAGAGAGTTCAGGACATATATGCAGACGCCACCAGACACCCTTTCATAAGCTGCCCGGTTCTTATAATAACCCCGGTAGCCACGGAGAGCGGGGGGTTCACATTGCTGGAAACCAAGTTTCCTGCAGAGCAATGCAGAGGAAAGGGTGAAGGCTGATAAGTTGGCGAAGCTCAGCTAGATGGTGGAAGAAACCGCTGCAGTTCCACTGGAGGATGGTGTTGTACATGGCTGAGAAAGGCATGATGGGATTGGGAAGGGAGATTACGCTGCTGGGTCACCTGCTGCCTCCGATTTAACACCTGTGATAGTGCTTTCCATGGCGTCTGATGGACCGGCGAGATTGAGCCTATCTCCACCGCATCCTCAGACGCAGAGCTGGAAGGTTGCAGTGGGATGGCTGCCACCGCGAGTTCCTTGGGCTGAGAGCTCTTCTTGGGTTTCTCACGCCGTTCCTTGGGTCGCACCGACTGGGAGGGCTTCACCGATTCCGTCTCCGGGACGGAGGAGGATCGTGAAGCCCTACGACCAGCTGATTGCGGGCACTTACGCCACTGTCGGTCGTCAGCCTTCTCGCTGGCGGAAACCTGGGGAGGGAGGGACCCAAGGGATCCCTTGCGAGCGTGAGAAGCCGAAGAAGTTGGACACTTCTCCGGCTTAGAACTGGGGACGGACATCCCCGATGGGTGGGATGGTGTTGCTCCTGAGATAGGTGGCGCAGGAGCAACCCGGTGGGTAGAGCCCCCCACTGGTGAGGGGGCAGGAGGAGTTGTACTACTCGTCGTTCCGGCCACAATTTGAGAAACAGACGGGGCTAGCACAGGTGTTGTAGCAGCAGCGTAGGAAGATGTCATTCTCACAGGATGGAGTCGGTCGTATTTCCTTTTGGCCTCAGTATAGGTTAGTCGGTCTAGGGTCTTGTATTCCATGATTTTACGCTCTTTCTGGAAAATTCGGCAGTCTGGCGAGCAAGGTGAATGGTGCTCCCCGCAGTTGACACAGATGGGAGGCAGGGCACATTGAGTATTGGGATGTGATGGGCGTCCGCAATCTCGACATGTGAGGCTGGAAGTGCAGCGAGAAGACATTTGGCCAAACTTCCAGCACTTAAAAGCACCGCATCGGGGGAGGGATATAGGGCTTAACGTCACATCGGTAGACCATCACCTTGACCTTTTCCGGTAAGGTATCCCCTTCGAAGGCCAAGATGAAGACACCGGTAGCAATTGATTTTCCTTCGGACCCCTATGAACGCGCCGGACGAAATGTACACCTCGGCGCTCTAAATTGGCGCGCAGCTCTTGATCATACTGCAAAAGAAGATCCCTATGGTAAATAACTCCCTTGACCATATTTAAACTCTTATGGGGTGTGATCGTAACAGCAACATCCCCCAACTTGTCACAAGCGAGTAACCGTCGTGACTGGGCAGAGGATGCCGCTTGTATCAGGACTGACCCAGAGCGCATTTTTGACAAGCCCTCCACCTCCCCAAACTTGACCTCTAAATGCTCGACGAAGAACTGAGGCTTTGTGGACAGAAAAGACTCCCCATCAACCCTTGTACAAACTAAGAAGCGGGGCGAATAACTGCTACTGCCATCCTGAGACTTACATTCTTCCCACGGTGTGGCCAGAGAGGAGAACGTTTTCAGATCGTATTTCTGAGTGTTAATCTGAGCCCGAGAACGCTTAGAGACTGCTGGCGGCTGGCCACCAGCGAGAGACGATGTACCACGCTTCATTGCGGGTCATCCGCCCTGATGCCACCTAATCCGACCAAGGGCCCTCCCCAAGGGCGCCACCCAGCCACGGCAAGAGCCACCTGGCAGGATGGCCGTTGCCGGGAGTCCCGATACCTCAGGAGGATAGGCATCTACTCCTTGGCATACGTGGGGAGTTAACGGCGCAGGCATCAGTAGAGCGATCCCTGTGTTGTCAGGGGGCTACAACCAACAGGGTACATGGCGGCCCCACCACAACGGACTGGCTACCATGCTGGATGTTAGGTAACATGTGGTCCATGGTCGCCGTCAGTGCAGAAAGAGGCACTGCACAGTGTAAGGTGTTATCTGCACGCAGAAAAAGAGTCATGCCGAAGAGATGGAGAGCGGACAGGACTGCAGTTCAACGGTGTATAAGCTGGCGAAAGGTCTGATCGCAAGATGGACACAATGCACCAAGTAAGGCGCCCTTCCCCAATCGGCTCGCTCTTCAGAAAATTTTGAGAGGTGGAGGTCAAACGCAACAGGGGACCACCATATAAGGCCGAAAAGTTTGAGACTCCTTTTAGTCGCCTCTTACGACAGGCAGGAATACTGCGGGCCTATTCTAACCCCCGAACCCGCAGGGGGCTGCATTTATTGATAAATAATATATGTAATGATTGCTGCATGACTGTATGTACCAGATGATAATTATGATGATGATCCATATGAGGAACACAAAGAAGATATGTCACAATGTCGATCTGACTGCATTTCATTAGGTTATATGAAGGAAAGTTGGAGACAATGACACTAAAGGTGGTGTAGACCAGCTGCAAGCCACTTCTCATAGTTACACTCCACAATATGTTCTGAACAAAGCAGGATTTCTTTTACCTACATTTTATTTATTTTTGCAAGAAAAAAAAGTGTATTTGGACCACGCAAGTTCAGCAACAGATTAACAGTGTACTTGCGCAAACCCCCAATGTCATTGTGAATTGTACTGCATCAGGCAAAATGGAGAAAAGATTAGTGAAAGATTTTAATGAATACATGTGATGGCTCCTTATGTGAACAAAGATTTTGCTTTGCTCCTTGACAGCTGTACAAGACAGAAGGATCAGGCATTGTACAATTTTGGCATGGGAGTAGACGTAATTACCATTCTTACAGATTGTACATCTCTTGTGCAACAATTAGATTTATTTCACTTTAGAGAAGTGAAATACTTTGTGAGAAGATGCTACAATTTTGCAAAGCTGCACAGGTAAACATAGTAGCATTGTTTATGTAATCTTATGTCTGTTATTAAAGTCCAAGCTCTCACACATACTCAGCTTCATTCTCTGAAATTCCAGGACATGTTCACACTTGCTTGAACATATGCAGACTTTGTAATGTGTTGAAAGTTTTCCAGTCATACACCATCAAACATATGTTTTAACAAAGTACAACAAAAACTGTGTGACAAACTGGCATTCATTTGTTGCAGCTTATGTGACCAAGTATTATGTTTATGTAAATAAAATAGAAAGAAACTTCCACATGGGAAAAATATATTAAAAACAAAGATTCCAAGACTTACCAAGCGGGAAAGCGCCGGTAGATAGGCACAATGAATAAAACACACTCACACACACACACACACACACACACACACACACGTTGTGTGTGCATGAATCACCAAAATATGAAACAAATGACAGAAAATAGTAAACAGAAAACTGTAAAACAAAAAGCACAATTCGAAGTTACAAGCAATGCCTTGTAAAAGTATTTTGTAACCCATCATCTATTGATTCCAACAGGGGGAAATGTGCTTACTGTGCAGGTGGATCTCAGATGCATAAAATTTTGGAAGAATCCCTTGCTTAAAATTCAACTGAAAAAGTACAATTTGATCAGTGGGTTTCAGTTGGCTGTTGTATTCTAGACACTTTGGAGAAAGAGTTTATTGATTTATTCTGCTGGAAGTTGTCCTGTTTGGTTCAGCACAACTTCACTGCCAAGCAGCAGGGATATTTGCTTAATTGCACAAAAGAAAATCAAAAACTCACAATTCATTATCAAGTGCGATTTTTCTAAAAATTACAGCATAGTCTATACGACAAACTTTTTTCTTCGAAAAATTACCTAAAAAACTCAGATGAATCTTATACTCGGAATTAATATAAAAATGTCCAGTGTTCGATTTTAAATTTCTGCCTGTCTTAAAAGTGGCCATACATTCGATGCCAGGGGAAACCTATCTCTATCTGGCAATAATGGATTCAACTGGCAGCAGCAGTGCACCAATGCAATGAACATGAGTCGCAAGGATTCACAAGGCTGCTAACACACTATCTTTCCCAACCCGCCATTACGAACCCGGAACACTGTCTAGCCTATGATGTGTCATTGCAGATTATGATACCAGTGGATTTGAACTGAAAGTCATTTGTGTTATTAGTACCAGTACAATATTTTTGTTACTAGTTAGTTTTATTATGGGAAAATAAAACTCCATTAACAAAAAACCAATCGCGATTGGTGGGCTAGTACAGAAGGACTGAAAAAAATGAATAAATGTGCAAATAGAGAATTGCTAGTCACATTTCTTGCTACTGCTTGTGTGTGTGTGTGTGTGGGGGGGGGGGGGGGGGGGGGCAAGGGGGGAGAGGGGGAGAGGGGGAGCGAGGGGGCAAGGCGGGAGGGGGGGAGGTTTGGAGGTTGGAGGGGGGGGAGAGAGAGAGAGAGAGAGAGAGAGAGAGAGAGAGAGAGAGAGAGAGAGAGAGAGAGAGATGGTCGTTTTTTCCTTTTTGTGGGAAGTGGGCGATTTTCAAACCAGCATCTGCATAAATATTTCTCCATTAAAATCTGAGAGATTACACCTATTGTGCCAAGTGGTAAAAAATTACATGAAACTCACAGGCTCTAATGTTATTATGTGTAACAGGAAACTACATGGTGTCTACTTACAGCTCACCACGAATGTAGTCCATTCGCTTCGCCACATTTTGCTTAGCTTCTTCAAGATCTTGCTTCACTAACACTGGACCAATCATTTTATACACTTCGGCATCCTTTTTCAGCAGATCAAGTTCCTGAAAAAAGTGTAAGTCATAAATAAAAAGGCATACTTAAATCAAAAATATGTTAATAAACCAGAACGAAATAAACAGAAAATTTATTACATACTATTTACATACATATGGTGCATCATAACTAATAATGAAAACTGACATGACGAAAGTACACGACAATATAGAAAAAAAATCTCCCAGTAAACATGGATCCACCAATGAGCTGTTTGTGAAATGAATGAGAATGAGTGGTTGCTAACTGTCACCGACTTCAGTATGAAATATTGTGGGTTTAAGTCTCCATCTAACAGGTCTCCATTCACCCATGCTCCACAGTTGAAGAATGCATGATGAGATGAAGCATGGTGGGGCACTGGCACATTTTGGTGCTGATGTAAAATTAAATCTAACATGTCTGTATGGTCCAAGATAGATAGGTGATGCTCGAGGGCAAGATACAGGCTGTGCTTGACCTGACAAATCTCTCTATTTTTCTGTCTGGGGTCATCTCAGAAGTGAAGTATACAGCAGTACACACAGTTGACAAAATGGAGCAGTAAATCGTACAGTCTTGTCCAAGAATAAATTGTAGAGTTGTCAAGATGCATCCATGACCCGGGGGTACCTGTTTTGTTTTGTTTTGTTTCAGGGTGCAAAAAACAACTGAAGTCATATGCGCACACCTCAAAACTTTAGAACACAAAAACAGGCAGGAGTTAAAAAATGATTAAACATCAATCCCAATTGACAAAAGAGAAGATAGCTAAAAACAGGACATGGAGAAAGGGCTACTAAAGACACCATAAGAAAACAGAGGTCCAAAAACAAAAAATTAAATGGCTTTTGCCACATTGCTTTGACGGATAAAAAGTAAAATGGGGCTGAGAGCCCATGCGTCATTTGCTAAAATGGCTGATAACTCAAGAAAACAAACCCAAGCAGGGACAAACGGTAAAAAAAAAAAAAGAAAAAAAAGGACATTCAGCTAGGAAGTGGTGAACAGTTAAAACTTGGGTGCAATGTCGAGAGCACCACTTAACAAATCACGATGGCTGAAAGGCGGTGTCCAACGCACAGCCTAGTTAAAAATTACCTCCTCCCAGCAGGAGAGCCAAGAGGAGGTCGTCCAAGCCACTGGGAGAGGCTTAATAATCCTGAGCTTACTCCCATGAAGGGAGGACCAATGGCAATGCCAAAGGGACACCACCTCCTGATAGATACCAACACAGAAAATTGGAGGGAATGTAGGAACTAGTGTGCTCAGGTACAAGGACTGCAGCCTCAACAGCAGCATCAGCGGCCTCATTTACTGGCAGACTGACATGACGAGGAACCCACATAAACTGCACAGTGGCTCCACCAGGAGTGAGCAACTGACAGTTTTCCTGGACCTGCTGCATTAATGGATAGGCGGTGCACAGCGCACATAGATTTTGAAGGGCGGCGAGAGAGAGTGAGCATTGGACACCACTGAAAAGTTAGTGTCGCCGTATGTAATCCGTGGCCTGACATATGGCGAAGAGCTCGGCTGTAAATACTGAGCAGTGTACTGGAAGCTGATATCTAAAGACATGGGTGCCAACGACAAAGGCACAACCAACACCGCTGTCAGTCCAAGAGCGATCAGTGTACACAAAAGAACTATCGCGAAATTCCATGCGAAAGTTGTGAATGTGAATGAGCAAGGCTGGATTTTTTTCTTTATTTAGTGGTTTTAGGGTGCACAACTAAAATGGTCATTAGCGCCCTGACTAAGTTAGGAATGCACCGCAAGGCACAAGGTTAAAACAGCAACTAAAAGAGACAAGACTATAAACGACGTATTAACAGGCATAGGATTAAAAAACAACAGCATAATCAAACGTCCTTGGACAGGTGTGTCAGGTTGATAAAACGAAGAACGCGAGCCGCAGCTCCTGGGTCATCTGCTAAAATGGCATCCAGAGTACATGGCAGGCCAAGATCAAGACACAGTGTAGTAAAATCCGTACAGGACGTTAAAATGTGGCGGACTGTCAGCAATTGCCCACATGGACAGAACGGCGCTGGTGCAGCCGTCAGCAGATGGCGATGGCTGAACTAGCAGTGTCCAATTCGTAGCCGGGCCAAAACGACCTCCTCCCGCGAGAAGAGGTTTCAAGGCCCGAAGCTTGTTGTCCGTAAGTGCAGCCCAATCGGCATGCTACAGCGATAAAATGCGCCGACAAACGACCCTGCTACAATCTGATGAAGGGACACAACAAGAAGCCGTCCGAGACTGGAGGACCGCAGCCTTGGCCATGGCATCTGCAGCTTCGTTCCAAGGGATACCGGCATGGCCAGGAACCCACATAAAGCTAACTGGAGACCCGTCGTCCACCAGCTGCTAAAGAGAGCGCTGGATCCGATGCACAAAAGGGTGAGCCGGATACGGATCACTGAGGCTCTGGATGGCGCTCAGAGAATCTGAGCAGATGACATAAGCAGAATGTCGGTGGTGGCAGACGTAAAGAACACCCTGGTAGAGGGCAAAGAGCTCAGCTGTGAAGACCGAACAATGGCCATGTAGCCGGTATTTGAAACTTTGTGCACCGACAATAAAAGAACACCCACCCCGTCATTGGTCTTAGAGCCATCTGTATAAATGAAGGTCATATTAATGAACCTCGAACAAAGTTTGACAAAACGGGAGTGGTATACCGAACTGGGGGTAACCTCCTTTGGGAGCGAGCTGAGGTCAAGGTGAATGCGAACCTGAGCCTGGAGCCAAGGTGGCGTGTGGCTCTCGCCCACTCTAAAGGTTGCAGGGAGTGAAAAATCAAGGTGTTGAAGGAGGCGACGAAAGCGAACTCCAGGGGGTAGCAGGGCAGAGACACATAACCCGTATTGACGGTCAAGAGAGTCGTCAAAAAAAGGAACGATACAATGGGTGGTCGGGCATTGACAGTAGCCAACAGGCGTAACGACAAAGCAGTATATCACGCCGGTAGGTGAGTGGCAATTCACCGGCTTCAGCATGAAGACTCTCGACAGGACTAGTATAAAATGCTCCGATCGCAAGACGTAAACCCCGATGTTCTATGGAGTTGAGGCGGCGTAAGATGGACGGCCGTGCAGAGCAGTATACAAAGCTCCCATAATCCAGCTTGGAACGGACGATCGACCGATACACGTGAAGTAGGATGGTTCGATCCGCTCCCCACGACATACCACTGAGAACACGAAGGACATTTAGAGAACAGGTACAACGGGCAGCTAAGTTTCCTGTCAAATGTAAGACCTAAAAATTTTGTTGTCTCCACGAATGGGAGATCAACAGGACCGGTTCGTAAGGACGATGGGAGAAACTCTTTGTAGCGCCAGAAGTTAATACAGACCGCCTTCTCGGCAGAAAAATGGAAGCCATTGGCGACACTCCAGGAGTAAAGACGGTCAAGAGAACGCTGAAGACAGTGCTTCAGGAAACATGTACGCTGCGCGCTGCAATAGATTGTAAAATCGTCCACGAAAAGGGAGCCTGATACATCAGCTGGGAGGCAATCCATTATTGGATTGATCGCTATGGCGAAGAGAGCGACGCTCAAAACTGAGCCCTGTGGCACCCCATTCTCCTGGCGAAAGGTGTCTGACAGGACAGAACCCACACATACCCTGAACTGTCGATCCATTGAAAAGGAACGAATAAAAAGAGGGAGGCGACCGCAAAGGCCCCATGTATGCATGGTGCGGAGACTGCTCGCCCTCCAACAGGTGTCGTAAGCCTTCTCCAAATCAAAGAACACAGCCGCGGTCGGGCACTTCCGCAAGAAGTTATTCATAATGAAGGTCGACAAGGTAACCAGATGGTCAACAGCAGAGCGGCGCCTACGAAATACACATTGTATATTGGTAAGTAGGCGTCGAGATTCGAGCAGCCAAACCAAACGAGAGTTAACCATTCGCTCCATCACCTTACAGACACAGCTGGTAAGCGAGATGGGTCAATAACTGGAATGCAAGTGCTTGTCCTTCTCCAGCTTAGGAATCGGTACAACAATAGATTCACACCAGCATGCAGGAACATGTCCCTCAATCCAGATGCGATTGTAAGTACGAAGAAGGAAACCTTTACCCGCAGGAGAAATGTTCTTCAGCATCTGAATATGAATAGAATCAGGCCCTGGAGCGGATGACCGTGACCGGGCAAGTGCATTTTCGAGTTCCCGCTTGGTGAATGGGGCATTATAACTTTCACGATTTGAGGAGTGGAAGTTAAGTGGCCGAGCCTCCTCTGCCTGTTTTCGGGGGAGGAAGGCAGGGGGGTAATGAGTGGAGCTCGAAACCTCTGAGAAAATGCGACTGAAGGCATTGGAGACATCCTCAGGGGCCACAAGGACGTCATTCACGACTGTCAAGCCAGAAACTGGTGAGTGGACCTTAGTGCCAGGTAACCGCCGCAGGCTACCCCAGACAACAGGAGGAGTAAAACTGTTGAAGGTGCTTGTGAAAGCAGCCCAGCTGGCTTTCTTGCTTTCTTTAATAATAGAACGACACTGCGCACGTAATAGTTAATAATTGATACAATTCGCCACTGTAGGGTGGCGTTTGAAGGTGCTTAAAGCACGTCGACGAGCACGTAAAGCGTCTCTACATGCTGCGGTCCGCCAGGGGACCGGTACGCGGTGTGGAGAAGAAGTAGTGTGAAGGATGGAATATTCAGCAGCAGTGAGAGTGACTTCCGTGAGGTGTGCGGCCTGACTATCGCAGCTTGTGAAGGTTTGATACTGAAAGGTTGCCCTGAAAGAGGAGAGCCCCCAGTCTGCTTTGGACATGTTCCAACGAGTTGAGAACGGATAGGGGGTATGATGCAGGAAATGGATAACACACGGGAAGTGGTCGCTCGAATATGTATCAGAAAGTGCATACCACTCAAACCGGGGTGAAAGATGGGTAGTACATACAGAGAGGTCTAAATGGGAATAGGTGTGAGAGGTGTCTGAAAGAAAAGTAGGGGCACCAGTATTGAGGCAGACAAGATTGAGCTGGTTGAAAACGTCTGCTAACAGGGAGCCTCTCGGACAGGATGCTGGAGAGCCCCAAAGAGGATGGTGAGCATTGAAGTCTCCAGTTAACAAAAATGGTGCAGGTAGCTGAGCAATAATTTGCATCATGTCTGCCCTGGTAACGGCAGATGACGATGGAGTGTAAACGGTACAAATGTAAAACGTAAAAGTGGGGAGAGTAATGCGGACGGCAACTGCGTGCAGGCCGGTGTGCATTGTGATGGGATCATAGTAGATATCATCCCGGACCAGCAACATAACCCCTCCATGAGCCGGAATACC
This sequence comes from Schistocerca gregaria, assembly GCF_023897955.1. NCBI lineage: Eukaryota > Metazoa > Arthropoda > Insecta > Orthoptera > Acrididae > Schistocerca > Schistocerca gregaria. The sequence goes on from NC_064920.1 coordinate 776,591,897, forward strand.
AGTCACAGGGGGTAGGTCAAAACGCACAGAGGTGTAGTGTGCCAAGGCAATGTGATCGCATGGGCGTAGCTTCGTTTCCTGGAGGGCTACGACGAGCGGACAGTGCAAGCGGAGCAGCAATTTCAAGTCCTCTCGGTTGGAGCGAATGCTGCGAATATTCCAGTGAATAAGTGCCATCATGAGAAGAAGAAGACACAAGAAGGGGTCATCTCGAAGGCCGCTGAGGACCCGGCTTCGAGCGAGCACTGCCGCCGCTAGCAGTAGGCGGACAGTCATCGTCCATTTGTTCTATAGGTTCATCGGCCATCTTTTTAAGATGGCCGGGAGGGGGAGCTTCCTCGCTGGTGAACGGCCAGATGTTCAGCTACCAGCGGTGCGGCCAGGCGAAACGGATGACGGCTTGGGGCGGCAATCGCTGGGTGGCGCAGAAGGAGAAATGCGCCGTGGCGGGGAAGGAGAACTGTGCTTCCTATGAGCCTTCTTGGAAGGTCGTTTTGTGGAAGTATTGGTTGATGGCTGAGAGTTCGAGGTTTGTAGGAGGTCTGCATGAGACGGTTCCTTCTTGAAGGCTCGTGCATCTGACTTCTGGGTCTTCGTCCTGGCAGAAGCTGATAAAGGTGCTTGTGTCGGAGGGGTGACGGGAAGAAGAGGAGACGTCGACCGGGCGATCTTAGCACTGGCCGAATGGATGACCGTAGTGCTGAAGGTCAGATCGCATGTCTGCGTCGCCACCTCCCTGGTAGTCCGAGGAGAGGCGAGGACAGTACTGTATTTCCCCGCTGGGAGCAGCGTGGGCTTCCTACTAGCAAATAGCTTTCGAGCAGCCGAGGTGGACACTTTCTCTTTGACCCAAATTTCTTGGATACAGCGTTCTTCCTTGTAGATGGGACAGTCACGGGAGGACGCTGCATGGTCACCGTGACAGTTCACACAACGAGGAGACGGAGGTGGACAGTCACCTTCATGGGCATCCCTGCCACGAGTGACCCATTTAGCCGCATTGGAACAAGACTGGCAAGTGTGATTAAAATGCTGACACTGGTAGCAGCGCGTAGGTGTCGGCACATAGGGGCGAACAGAAATAACCTCGTAGCCCGCTTTGATGCGCGCAGCTGAACACTATCAAAGATCAAGAAAAGTGTCCAAGTCGGTACAAGGTCATTGTTGACTTTTTTCATGACCCTATGGGCAGCCGTCACGCCCTGCTCAGCGAGGAAAGACTGAATCTCCTCGTCAATCAATCCGTCGAGTGATCTAGTATATACAACACCACGAGACGAATTTAAAGTGTGGTGAGCCTCCACCCGGACAGGGAACATGTACAAGAGTGTGGCCCGAAGCAGTTTTTGTGCCTGAAAGGCGCTCTCAGTTTCTAGTAACAAGGTACCGTTACGCAACATGGTACAAGACTTGACCGATCCGGCTATGGCATCTATGCCCTTCTGGATAATGAAAGGGTTGACAGAGGAAAAATCCCTTCCGTCCTCAGATCGAGAAACTATGAGGAACTGTGGGGCAGGCAGTAACACTTTTGTCACTGGTGGCTGGTCAAGTTTCCGTTTGTGGGCAGAAGTCGAGAGAGGAGAAGAAGAAGAGAAATCCGTTGCGGAGGAATCCCCCATGATTGCCAGTGTCTGCGGTGGCACGCTCCTTCCTTGTAGGGGACCCTCTTAGAGGCCACTCCCGCCTTAGGTGATTGCTCACACCTCCCGAGAAATGGACGGAGGGACCAATCGGCATGGTCGGAAGGTGTCAGCTCAGGCAATCACCCCTCCCTGGGCCTGGCCTTTACCAGGGGGTACGTGCGTGCCTTACTTGTCTACCCAGGGCGGGGAATTATGCGTTACCCCGTCACCGTCTATGCGTGCGAACGCCCCAATCATCCGTGTGTGTGTCCCTACCGCAGGTTACAAATTTGGCTGGGTGTTGATAAGATGTTCTAATGTGTTGGAAAGGCGACACTGGTAGCAGCACACCGAGTTCGGAATGTACGGCCGGACTGTGATGATTTCATAGCCTGCTTTGATCTTGGACGGTAACACCTCTCTATCAAAGGTGAGGAAAAGTGTGCAGATGGGTACTATGGAGGAATCTACCTTTTTCATTACACAATGGACGGCAATGACACCCTGATCGAAGTGGTAAAATTGGATTTCGGCCTCTGTTAGACAGCCGAGCAGCCTGGTGTAAATCACACCACAGGAAGAATTCAAAGTTCTACGGGCCTCGACACGAACAGGGTAGCTGTGGAGAAGCAAGGCAGCAAGCAGTTGTTCTTGAGAATCAGAAGCAGTATCCAAAAGTGAAGTGCCATTCTGTAAATGAGAGCAGGATTTCACAGGGCCAGCAACTGTATCAACACCTTTCTGAAAAATAAATGGATTGACCACGGTGAAGGACTGACCGTCTTCAGGACGCGATACCAGGACGGACAGTGGTGCAGCAGGAAGGGCCTTTGAATCATTAGCCTCATTATGTTTGTTCACATCTTAGGTCACACCTTCCAAACAGCTGACAGAGAGACCAATCAGCATTTTAGGAAGGTTGCAACGCAGGCAGTCGGCCTTCTCTGGGACTGGCCTGTACCATGGGTACATGCGAACCCTACTGGTTGACCCGGGGCTGGGAATTACGCCTCAGACATGTGAGCTGGCCTTCAGGAGCGCACAGGGAGGAAGAAAAAGATGAACCTCAAACACCGAAGCAGAGGAACGAGAGGAGAAGGGAAACAAAGAAAGGAAAAGAAAGCAAAAAAACAAAGGTGAGACTGTTCTTATGTAAGCGACAGACAATGCAGAATATTCCTAATAACATACCAGACATGTTCCCAAGAGAGGGGAAAAAGAACAGTAAGAGGATAGACATGCAGCACGGAAGGGAAAAAATGCCGCAAAGCCTGGGGCCCTGTGGTAGCCAAGCACGAACCCACCAAAGAGTGGCAATCCCCCTGGGGGAAATTGAAAAAAGGACCACCAATGAATGACATGTCTTTGTTAAATCACGAACTGTACACTTTTTGATTAAAATATGCTGTTGTTGGCTTATGTCAAGCAATAACATGTCCCTCATAGGTGTTATTTCGTGAAGAGCTGGATCCTGTAGCGAAAAGGCAGACACATTCATGTGTATTTGCCATCAACTGACACCATAAACTGCGAGCGCACCATGTGTTGTCTAAGCGTGTGCTGTGGTTACCATCCAGGTATTGAGATGACAAAAGCAACTGAAGTAACATGGGCAACAATTACTCAAATTAAATCTGATGTCTTATTATGTTTTACAATTTTTTATACTCTCTTGGGAAGGCAATATCAAAAGTCTTGTTGACTAGGAAGTGATATAAAGTGCGAATAACTAAAAAAGAGAAAGGGGGGGGGGGTGTCTTGTTACACCTCATGGTGACATATTTCAGACTGTTTTTCTGTTATAACTACAGAATTCAGCTTGTTATAAACTTCACAGTCTAACTATTCATTACCAAAGCCATGGGTAGTAAAACTACTGCACAACGGTCTGTAGGTTTTACACCACTAACACACTGTGTAAATTTTGGTGAAGTTCACAGCAGTCTTCCTGACTTTCCTTTGGAATGGATTCACGTTATAAAAAATGATTAGTATGTCTTTTTTATTGTGTAAAGCTATTGGTATCCTAGTTTAATTCTGGTTTAAAGTATACCACAGTGAGTGCTAGCATAGTTTGCTCTTCTGTGGAACATTAGTGTACACATGAAAAAATGTGTTAGTATGGTGTCTGTGGTGGCTTAACCATTGCGGATTCATTTTAAAGTGGACACACCAGTATCTCTATTTGTTCAACAGCAGCTAGAGTTTCTTCACCACAGGTCCCCAAACCTGAAAAGGGTTTCTTTACTCAGGTCCCCAAGGTGATGATACACTTCTTTAACTGTGAGTCCAAAGTTAGAAGAGGTCTATTTAAGAATCATAAGCTTATGTTTACTTCAAGCTACTTGAATTTTTTTACAGATTTCACTAATGTGCTGAAGAAAATCAGGAACAAAATTGTACTGCTAGCCAGATGACGTCACTGATGGGATTGTTTGGGAAGAAATGTTGGCATGACAGAACCCAAAAAATTACACTTTTCAAAGATGATTAACTCAAATTATTGAAGCCACAAAAAAGGGAAAAATATTCTTTCTATTGGACTACTTATTTCCATTTCATTTTTTATAAAATTGATTTTTTAGAGTTGAAAGCAGTAGACGTATCTGAAAAACAAGAAAGACTACTTATGTGCTGTTTTTCTGACTCAAGCTTATTTCCCAATAATCAGGACTTTTGATATTGTCTTCCACAGATAGTACTAAACAAATGTAGAACATTATAAAAGATATCAGATTTATGTACCAGCAGAATATGGGCCAATCTTCAATGCACCTCCACCTTGTTGTCATTTTTAGGGCCTTAGATGCTCGGATTGCAAAACCAAATATCACAATGCAAAATACGGTGCAAAAATTACAATATTATGAAAAGGATAGATTGTTACTCATCATATAGCAGAGATGTTAAGTTGCACATAGGCATAACAGAAAGACTACTAAATTCATAAGCTTTTGGCCAAAAAGTCTTCTTCTGAAATAAAAAGACACACACACACACACACACACACACACACACACACACACACACACACACACACACGAACACGTGACCACTGTCTCTGGCGCCAGAGCCAGACAGAGCTATGGGGTCAAATAATTGAGTATTTCTTCTTATCTTCGCAAGCATTGAATTAATGAATATGAAACTTTATCAGTGTTCACTGGGAACCTGTGTGAATGGTAACACAAAATTTCAGCAAAGTTTGTGCAGTGACATGGGAACTTTTTCTGAAATTAGACCACTTGGCTAGAAATGGCCCTACAGCAAGAGAACTTTGATACACATTTTCCATCTTTGTAATCATAAAGTTACTATCTTTCAAACAAAAAACCAAAACACTATATCTGGAACTATTTCAGAGATACACCACTTTAAAGTTATTTCAAAAAATCACATGTTTGAAATGATGCTCAAGGCATCATCTGTGACTGCCTGTATCTCGAGCCAGTAAGTTTTTGGGCAAAATAAATAAATAAATAAATAAATAAATAGGTTTCTACCTCAGTTCTAAATTTTAAAAATTATGTTAAATTTGATACTGTCTGGGACTGTGAAGATACGAATTTTTGCCTTAGTCTCCCTTAGTTGATATGAACTAAGTCAGATGTTCTAGTGTACTACAACTTTTCGTAAATAATATGGTCCAGAAAATTCCAGCAATATCAAATAATAATAATTTGCAAGGAACAAGAATCAAACCACTGATCTACACATTCCCACCCAGTAACAACAACAGCTATGCCATGATGAATGATACACGGTCTGTGCAGTATCCCCCCCCTGGCAAAACAGCAGGTACTTCCCCTCCTGGCAAAACAGCTACCTGCTGTTTTGGAATGGGCCGAGTTCCTGGATCTGGCTACACCTACATCTAGCCTGTCATATTTCGGGTGACAGCACTTGTAGATGCCTCAATTAACTACTTATATCTAGAAAACATGACTGTCAGGCATGTATCTGAAGCAACAGGACTACAACAGAGATTCACACAAAGCCAGGATGATATTATCTCCTTAATGTAGGATCACCATCTACGATTACATAGATGACATTGGAACACAGGATTCAGTAGGGACCAAAGTAATGCTTTATTTAACATTTTCCCAGTAGCCCAACCTTCCATACAGATTTAAAAAATCCATACAAGGTCACCTGGATTGTAGCTCACAGCTTGCTGTCTGATGGAAATCGTTCACTGTGTGTCCAAGGTCCATATGTGGCACTGATTTACTAACTACTCCAGTTCTGGTGATGAGTGAGCTGTTCGATGTAACCCCCCTGAGCATTGTGAAGTTGAAATGGAAAGAAAGATATATTATTGCCCAGACTCTCAACTATAATCAGGTATACAAGTATGAAACTTTCAGTGTCTTGCATTGCTGTATTATATGTGAATGTGACAACAGATTGATTGATTAATTGACTAATTTTGGGGCATTATAGGACCAAACGGCAAGGTCATCAGTTCCATGACTCCAAAGTTACTTGCAAAAGAGTGAGGGTCTACTAAAACTGGACGGATCCATTCAGAGGAGTTAAATTATTAAACACGGACGTTAAAACACACACAGTAGAAGGCATAAAAGGAGTAGATCAAATCTAAAAACTGGTAAAGACAGGGATAAAAGAGCGATCTTTCCACAGGGAAAAGGTCATGGGGTTCCAGAACAAGAAAACATGAAGAGAAGACCCAATCACAATCACCCTGCCCCTGCTCAATGAGTAAAGCAAAACCTTATATTTGGAAATAAAAACCATTTTCATGGAGGAAACAGAGAACCAGTTCAACCATCCATGAACTGTCTGCTAATATTAAAATTATGGATCTGGAAGACTATACTTAGTAAAACAGGCCATAAGAAGGGGACATTCAAACAATATATGGGATACCATCAGTCTGGCTCCAAAACCACACTGTGGTGGTGGTTCACTACGTAAGAGGGAACAATGGGTGAGCCTGGTACGACAAAAGAGTAGACACCATAAGACAGTGGACTCCTGATGAGAGGAGCAGAAGAAAGAGTGCCAAACCGCAGTAACCTTCTTGATTGTGCAGATTTTATTTCTGAGAATAGCAGTGCACTAGATGCCATGACACTTTTGGCCAAAAAGGGAATAGGGGTAAGCACCTGCCTCTCTAGCCAAACGGTTGGCCAGTTCATTCCCTGGGATGCTCACATGGCTTGGGACCCAGAGAAAGACAACTGAGTAGGCAGCACAGCCAAGGGCAGAGAGAATGTCATGGGTAGCAGAGGCCAAAGGGTGAGCACAACATGATCCCAGCAATAAATGATGTTCTAAGCCAGTAAGAGACATGAAAGCATATCCTGCCTTACTTATCGTCTTGAACTATCAGAGCAGAAGATGGCAGCACCCTCGAACTCTGCAAGGATGGGACGTACAAGGTGCTGAATGACTGTTGGGGCAACAGAGACCTTAGATCCTCAAATAGGTTGGCCCTAACCCGTGGTCTAGGCACCATCCAAGGGAGGATGTGGGAGGGAATACACAGGGGGCACTCTAGTGAGTGGAGATGGAGAAAAGTTAGATGCATTCCAACCGGCAATCTCACCCGTGGGCGGTTATCAGGAGGGAGACATTCCTCGTTTACAAAGAGGGCTGGTTACACAGGATGGTCATGGAATTGGCAAATGGCAATTGCATAAGAAACCAGGAGTTGGATCCACTGTATTTGTTGAGGTGAAAACCCCACTTCTGCGAGGAGACTGTCAATGGGACTGGTGCGAAAGGCACCAATAGCCAGACACACCCCACAGTGGTGAACAGGGTCAAGTATTTTCAGAGTGGAAGGAACATCTGAGCCATCAACCTGACAACCATAATCTAGTCTGAACAAGACCAGAGCATGGTAAAGATGGAGAAGAGTAGCATGGTCTGCACCCCAAGATGTACGGGCCAGGAGGCAGAGAGCAATAAGCTTCCAAGTCCAATCATGGCTCTGAGGAAGAGTGTGACACTTAACACAGAACCCTGTGGACACTGTTCTCCTGAATCTGAGGAGTGCTGAGTGAAGAGCCGGTGCGATAAAAACTCTCAGATAAAAATCAGAAGGGGGCCACGAAAGCCCAGGTCAGGGAAGGTTAACTAAAATATGATGACACCAAGCCATGTCGTATGCTTTAAGTAGGTCAAAGAAGACCAGGAAAGGTGCTAGCGGTTGGTAAATGTCAGTTGGATTGCTGTGTCCAATCTGAGTAAATGGTCTGTTGGAGATCATCCTTCCCAGAAGGCACACTGAGTACCCAACATAATCAGCAGCTAACAATACTCTCAAGCAGTTTAAACAGAACGTTCATCAGGCTAGCTGTAGCTGTCAAGAGACATTGGGTTCTTCCCAGGCTTAAGAACAGGTATAACTATGCTGGCTCACCATTGTGAGGGAAAGGCACTTGTGAGCCAAATGTGGTTGTAGATCCTGAGAAGATGTTTCCTCTAGGTAACGACCAAATGTTGGACCATCTGGTTATGGACAGAATCAAGGCCTGGGCCCATATCATGTGAAGAGGTAAGAGCCTGCAATAATTCCCTTTCAGTGAAGGTTTCATTATAGGGCTCAGCTTGGAGAGGGTCGAAACGAAGAGAGATCTGTACAACTTGACATTTCTGTCACAGAAATGTAGCAGGATAGGAAGAGGAAGCCAATGCTGTCACAAAATGTGTTGTGAGGTGTTCTGCAAGAACCAATGGATCAGTACAGAGCACCTTGGAGGATACAACTCTGGACAGCTGACTATCACTGGTGGCCCAGAAGGCTATGGAGCTAGGACCAAACCTGAGGTGAAGAGGCATACGTCCCCTGGGAGGAAACACAGCACTTCCAGGATTCCTTTTTACTCTGCTTAATAAGGTAGCGAGCCTTAGCACAGAGACGCTTAAAAGTGAAAAGTTTCATCTCTGAAGGGTGGTGTTTAAATTTTTGCAATTCCTGTTGGTGTTCCTGGATAACGATTGCTAAGTCGTTGGTCCACCACAGTACCAGTAAATGATAATGGGGACATGTAGATAGGGGGACAACACAATCACCGGGAATAGGTCACTATCACGAAGATCATCATGGGGTGACCAATGTAGGGAATCCGTAAGGGTAGGTGAGGAGATCATGACATCAATAGCAGAAAAGCTGTTGCTCATAGAGGAGCAGGGAGGAAGGGGGCAGCCATAGTCATCACAGATGGGAGTGGCACTGCATCGCGAGGACATGTGGATGAACTTGAGGCATCAAAAGCAACACATGGGAGCCGGAATGTATGGATTCACCTCACATCTGTAGACTATTACCTTGACCTTCATAGGCAAGGTACATCCCCCCCCCCTCAAATGCCAGGATGAAAGCACCAGTATCTACATGGTGGTTCTTAGGGCCTCTCTGGATGCAGTGGACAGAAATGAATGCCACACTGTTCCAGGTTAGCCCTAAGTTCATCATCGGACTGGAGGAGAAGGTCCCTATGGAAAATTATGCCACACTGTTCCAGGTTAGCCCTAAGTTCATCATCGGACTGGAGGAGAAGGTCCCTATGGTAAATTACACCCTGCATCATATTTAGTGACTTGTGAGGAGCGATAGCCATGGGGATGTCTACTAAATGGTCGCAGGCACAGAGGGAAGCTAGCTGGCTGGCTGACACTGTCTTCATAAGGAGAGAGCCAGATCTCATCTTGCTTAATGGCTCAGCTTCACCAAACTTATCCTCCATATATTCCACAAACGAAAGGGCTTTGGAGGTGGCAAAAGTCTCCCTTTCAGTCCTGGTATGGACCAGAAACCATGGAAAGGGTTTCACCTCAAGCTGGCGAGCCTGGCCTTTCTCCCACGGCGTGGCCAAGGAGGGTAAGGACAGGAAGGCAGAAACAGGAACTAAGACAGAACTATTTCTTGGAAGAGATGCAGCTACTGAAGAGCAGCCAGAGAGTTTAACACATTTCATGTGTCGAATATCCACCCCGGTACCATCCACTCCGAACAGGGTCTCATCTCGTGAGCACCACCCAGCCACAGCAATGTCACTCTGGCAGGACAGTCGTTGCCGGGAGTTCTGATTCTCCCGAAAAGATGGGCAACCACTCCTAGGATTGTACAAGGTGTTCATACCGCAAGTACCAACAGTGTGATCCCTGTGGTGTCAGGGGGTTCAGCCAGATGGGCACATAACAGCACCACCACAGAGACTGGCTACTGAGCTGGTGAGAGAAAAGGGCTGTGGTGAGGAGCGAGGGGAAGAGGAAAAAGGGAGATTGAGAGGAGGAGGGGGGCGGAGAGGAACCCGTGCCAAAGATTCTAGGGACGGAGTTCTTCCTCATCTGGCTCACACTACCGAGCCATATTTAGTGATGAAGGTCAATCTCCTGAGGGGGGAACAAAGAAAGAAAAACCAAAAAGGAGGAGAAAAAGCAAACCAACCAAAACCACAAGACGAAGCAAAGGCAGGAAGATAGGGAAAGGAAGGGGAAAGAGAAAGGAATAAGGACAGAGAATGAGGAGGAGGAAGGTAAAGCAGCCCAGAAAAGAAGAAAGGCTGCAACAGCTTGGGGACCCGTGCACATCACACACATACAGACGAAAGAGCTGTGGGCCCCCCCTGGGGGGAATGTGACAACTAACATACTCACATCCCAGCTTCTCTGTTTGACATCAACGCATATCGACAGTATTTGCCAATGTCTTATTAAAACCTCCATAAGGCCATTTCTCTGGGAGTGGAAGGAATTTATCCTGCAGATTATGTTGCATCATGAAATTACTTCTGGTACGACTAATGATGAACACTTTGACATCATTACATATGATGTTCTTTGCTTCAAATTTATGTCTTCTACAAGAATGCTGATGATTTCCAGAGTTAGTCAGTACACCTTTGGTGCCAGGTAAGCATGTAAGAGAGCGTGTGCACCCAATTATCCATTTGTCCCTATCTACTAACTTGAAAGACCACCCAAAGAGGTCAATTCCAAACTCGAGAAACGAAGTAATTGCAGGATGCATTGGTACCAGGTACCCTGAGGTAACTGAGGCACATGCTTCAATTCTAGTATCCCTTACAATGGCTAACATGATGTCAGGGAAGTAGAGACTTGGCCTGTGGTACTTACTTCTGATTCTATCAATTGTCTTCAAAAAATCCACATGACTGCTGCTATCTGAGCATCATGAAAATCCTTTAGTGTGGCTCGCTTTAACTGAGTTGAGATTGAGAGCAACAATTTCCATCCCACTGGATCATAAATCCAGTTATATATTGTCCCATCTATTAGTCTGAATTCTCCTTTGAAAGCTTTCTTCTTGATGGCCTCTATGTGTCTTCTGTAATGTTGATGTTCCCTCTGTCAGCCACCATGTTTGTTAGTCTGGAATGTTACCAGTACTATAATTTTCTTCCAACAGATTCCAAAAAAGGAAGCCTGCATCCTCCTGTTTGCATCAATTTATATATATACCACCGTGGTGATGAATTCCATAAGCTTCATACCCATATTGTCAACCATCCTTATGGATTCTCCCATCAGCCAGCATTAAAAATGACTGTAGGTAGGTTCCAACAATGAATGGTCTGCTGTATAAACAAGATTGGGACAAACTTACTACTCAAACAACTGCAAGGCACATTTTCTCAATTACAGAGTGGAAGGTACTCAGGAGGCATAACAAATCGACCTTTCAGTGTCTTCCTGAATATACATTAAAACTGCAGTAACTCCTAGCATTAATGTCATAACTCCATCTCGGGATTCTTATCAAAAAGTGCTAGGACCTGTGAAGATGTTAGTGTGTTCTCTAAGATATAGAAAAAATCTTTCTTGCTATCACTCCAAGAACTTTTTGTGTGTCTTTGCAGCTCTTGCAGCATCTGTACTTTGGAACTGAAATTCTTTATGAAGTGCTTGTAGCAGGAGCACAGCTGAAGGAAGCCTGTCCCATCTCTAAAGTACCTACGATTTGGAAAGACCTGTTAGGGCTCTTACTTTTTCTGGTTCAGGTCAGACTCAATTTCAATTAACTAGGTGTCCCAAGACTTATTTCTTGGGCAATCCATTTCTTGTATCCAGGAGATCTGTATGTGGTTCATGGTGTGCGTTCCTGTAGTCATGTCCTAGTTCATGAACCACGGGCAACATATGAGTGGCCAAGTAAGTGGTCCCGACAGTCAGGGTACCAGTTACTTTGGAATAAGGCTGGGCATCTTGGGCATATTCTGAGTCGTAGTCACCTTTGTGCTCATACGGCAAAGACTACCAAATCCACTGGTTAGTCCCTCAACCGTTAGGAGTAAAACCCAATGGGACTTTGGACAAGTAAGGCTAGCAACCTGCTTCCCCGGTACTTTAAATATGATGCTGGCAACAATCAGAGCAAAATGCCTCGGACCTTTCGAAGTGACGGAGTCCCACCTCTAACTGACAAAGCAGGGACTCCTAAAATACGACTTGGCAAACAAATGGTAATGAGATGGGGAGCTATTAATATCAATGGGGGCTACTCTGGGAAGAAGGTAGAGCTGGCAGAGGCTGCAAGTAAGATGGGGCTGGACGTTTTAGCTGTTAGTGACATTCGGGTAAGGGGTGAGAAGGAAGAGGAAGTGGGAGAATACAAGGTCTACCTGTCAGGAGTCAAAGCAGGAGCAGCACAATGGGGTTAGGGCTTTACATCAGGAAAGAAATGGAACCCAGCATAGTTGCAATAAGGTATGTAAACGAACAACTGATGTGGATAGATTTGACAGTGTCTAGCAAGAAAATTAGGATTGTGTCAGTATATTCACACTGTGAAGGGACAGATCAAGATAAGATGGATAGTTTTTATGAGGCACTCAGTGACGTAGTTGTTAGAGTAAAGGACAAGGACAGTGTTCTGCTCATGGGTGATTTTAACGCCAGGATTGGAAATCGAACAGAAGGGTATGAAAAGGTTATTGGTAAATTTGGAGAGGATATTGAGGCCAACAGAAACGGGAAACAACTCTTGGATTTCTGTGCCAGTATGGGCTTAGTAATCACAAACTCCTTTTTTAAACATAAGAACATTCACCGGTATACTTTGGAAGGCAGGGGAACCAGATCTGTCATTGACTATATAATAACAGATCAGGAATTCAGGAAGGCTGTGAGGGACACACGTGTATTCAGGGGATTCTTTGATGGCACTGATCATTATTTAATCTGCAGTGAAATTGGGATTGTGAGGCCGAAAGTGCAGGAGGTCAGGTTCATATGTAGGCGAATAAGAGTGGAGAAACTTCAGGATAAGGAAATTAGGCACAAGTACATAACAGTGATCTCAGAAATGTACCAGTTAGTTGAGTGTAGTCAATTACAGTCATTGGAAAAGGAATGGACAAGGTACAGGGACACAGTACTAGAAGTGGCTTAGGGATGTCTTGGAACAAGTAGTGTGTAAAAGTAGGATGAAGCTAACACCTTGGTAGAATGACACAGTCAAGGCAGCCTGTAAAAGGAAAAAGAAGGCGTATCAAAAATGGCTACATACTAGAACTCAGGTAGACAGAGAAAGTTATGTTGAAGAAAGAAACAAAGCCAAACAGATAGTTGCAGCATCCAAGAAGAAATCTTGGGAATACTTTGGAAACAGGTTGGAGACTCTGGGTGAAGCTGCTGGAAAACCATTCTGGAGTGTAATTAGCAGTCTTCGAAAGGGAGGTAAGAAGGAAATGACAAGTATTTTGGACAGATCAGGAAAACTGCTGGTGAATCCTGTGGATGCCTTGGGCAGATGGAGGGAATATTTTGAAGAGTTGCTCAATTTAGGTGAAAATATGATCAGTAATGTTTCAGATTTCGAGGTAGAATGGGATAGGAATGATGATGGAAATAGGATCACATTTGAGGAAGTGGAGAAAATGATCAATAGATTGCAGTGCAATAAAGCAGCTGGGGTGGATGAAATTAAGTCGGACTCATCAAATACAGTGGAATGTCAGGTCTTAAATGGTTACACAGGATAAGTGAAATGGCATGGGAGTCGGGACAGGTTCCATCAGACTGGACGAAAGCAATAATCACACCAGTCTTTAAACATGGAAACAGAAAAGATTGTAACAACTACAGAGGTAGCTCTTTGATCAGCGTTGTGGGTAAAATCTTCTCAGGTATTGTTGAAAGGAAAGTGTGAGTATTAGTTGAGGACCAATTGGATGGAAATCGGTGTGGGTTTAGGCCTCTTAGAGGTTGTCAGGACCAGATATTTAGCTTACAGCAAATAATGGAGAAGTGTTATGAGTGGAACATTGTATCTATGCTTTATAGATCTAGAAAAGGCATATGACCGGGTTCCTAGGAGGAAGTTATTGTCTGTTCTACGAGATTATGGAATAGGAGGCAAACTTTTGCAAGCAATTAAAGGTCTTTACATGGATAGTCAGGCAGCAGTTCGAGTTGACGGTAAATTGAGTTCATGGTTCAGAGTAGTTACAGGGGTAAGACAAGGCTACAACCTGTCTCCACTGTTGTTCATATTATTTATGGATCATATGCTGAAAACAATAGACTGGCTGGGCGAAATTAAGATATGTGAACACAAAATAAGCAGTCTTGCATATGCGGATGACTTAGTTGTGATGGCAGATTCAATTGAAAGTTTGCAAAGTAATATTGCAGAGCTAGATCAGAAATGTAAGGACTATGGTATGAAGATTAGCATCTCCAAAACGAAAGTAACGTCAGTGGGAAAGAAATATAAACGGATTGAGTGCCAAATAGGAGGAACAAAGTTAGAACAGGTGGACGGTTTCTAGTACTTAGGATGGATATTCTCACAAGATGGCAACATAGTGAAAGAACTGGAAGCGAGGTGTAGCAAAGCTAATGCAGTGAGCCCTCAGCTATGATCTACTCTCTTCTGCAAGAAGGAAGTCAGTACCAAGACTAAGTTATCTGTGCACCGTTCAATCTTTCGACCAAATTTGTTGTATGGCAGCGAAATCTGGGTGGATTCAGGTTACCTTATAAACAAGGTTGAGGTTACGGATATGAAAGTAGCTAGGATGATTGCAGGTACTAGTAGATGGGAACAATGGCAGGAGGGTGTCCACAACGAGGAAATCAAAGAAAAACTGGGAATGAACTCTATAGATGTAGCAGTCAGGGCGAACAGGCTTAGATGGTGGGGCCATGTTACACGCATGGGAGAAGCAAGGTTACCCAAGAGACTCATGGGTTCAGCAGTAGAGGGTAGGAGGAGTCGGGGCAGACCACGGAGAAGGTACCTGGCTTCGGTTAAGAATGATTTTGAAGTAATAGGTTTAACATCACAAGAGGCACCAATGTTAGCATTGAATAGGGGATCGTGGAGGAATTTTATAAGGGGGCTATGCTCCTGACTGAACGCTGAAAGGCATAATCAGTCTTTGATGATGATGATGATGATGATGATGATGATGATATCTGTATCATGGACACGCTTTAACACCACTGTCAAACAACTTAGATGTTCTTCAAATGTCTTCAAGAAAACATAACCACCACCACCATCAGCACCATTCAGGTAAATATCTAAGTTCTGAGAGTTTGTCCACCTTACATAATCTTTCTTTTTCAGAGACTGTATGTAATAAGCAGTGACTTTCTGATAGCTGAATACCATCATCTCACAGCATCTTCCTCATTTAATTCTGTTGGAGACATACTATACAAATGCCAACGGAAAGGGAATAATTGCCAGTATTGATGATGTTTCACACCCTGCCATCTTGTCAGCATTATCTCCATTCCAGGCCTGAATGAAAACAAAGTCGATGCGGCAGGTCAATAGACAGTGACATTGTTCTTTGGTCAAGCCAAAGGCTATTGATGCTGGATAGAAACCACCACCAGTTTGTGGTCAGTAATTTTAGTGTAGTACAGTTCTCCATCAACAGCAATGAGCTGACATTACTGGACTGGTTTGGCTGTTGTTGCTCACATGCCCTCAGGAATGTCTTTATAAATGTAAACATGGTACTTTGTCGGCTGTTTTCATTTGTACATTGTTTAGAGGCTGTGAATCCACACAGAGACAAAACAAAAATCCTTAGGCTGACACAGAGTTCTGCTTGTGGGGTTGTGCACTTGTGACATTTTCCATCATCCTTTGTATCCAACTTGAGCTTCACAGTTAAACTGAGCAGCTGCAGTAACGCCTAGAATTAATCTCACTAATGATGGGATAAGTGTGCTCTCAATAGCAGACAATAACTTGGAGTATCTTCATCAATCTGGAGAACTCCAATTCCCTGCAATATATGACTGCTTGGGATGCCTGCAATATGTCCCATAAAGCCATAATGTTACGGTTAAATTCTAGTTAAATGACTAATTAAATTCCCCACTACGCTCCTCCACATTGGTCTGCCTTATACAGATTGGTGGCAATGACTGACAAATCACTTCTTGAATTGGTGATACTACCTCGTGGCTAGGTTGCATTAACAGACATTAAAACCCTCTTATCACTCCTATGAGTATTTATTGCATTAGCAGAATTAGGTCCAGATGGTCTTCCATGACTGCCATCAGTATGACATTTGAAAGTCGTCACATGTCTTTCAGCGTAGTACTGATGTGCTGGCACCACTTTATGTTCTCAGCCATCTCTGCATTTTTTCAAAAGAAGTGCCTGATGACATCATCTGCTATGTCCTTCATTATGTGCAAGATATACAAGTTGATTTTCATATAGAATTTTGGCTACAATACCATTATACCAGCAGGGTCACCAACCACAACTAAAACTTCAACTGAAAGTTTGTTTACTGAGCACACACGAAGTACACACAGAGTTGAATAACTTGCCACAGCAGAAAGCGCTCTTATTTACACATACACAGGATGTTCTAACAAATTACAATATTTCCTCTAAAGAAATCAGAAACATCAAATCAAAAAACTGCAGAAAGTGGAAATCAAACTGATGACCTGCACATTGCTAGTCGGTGACTAACTGCTACACCATGGCAGGTGAAGTACATGTTGCAGTATAAATATCAGTCTGATCTGATATGATAGCCTTCAAATAATCTGCTTTAAAATGTATGCTAATACACTCCTGGAAATGGAAAAAAGAACACATTGACACCGGTGTGTCAGACCCACCATACTTGCTCCGGACACTGCGAGAGGGCTGTACAAGCAATGATCACACGCACGGCACAGCGGACACACCAGGAACCGCGGTGTTGGCCGTCAAATGGCGCTAGCTGCGCAGCATTTGTGCACCGCCGCCGTCAGTGTCAGCCAGTTTGCCGTGGCATACAGAGCTCCATCGCAGTCTTTAACACTGGTAGCATGCCGCAACAGCGTGGACATGAACCGTATGTGCAGTTGACGGACTTTGAGCGAGGGCGTATAGTGGGCATGCGGGAGGCCGGGTGGACGTACCGCCGAATTGCTCAACACGTGGGGCGTGAGGTCTCCACAGTACATCGATGTTGACGCCAGTGGTCGGCGGAAGGTGCACGTGCCCGTCGACCTGGGACCGGACCGCAGCGACGCACGGATGCACGCCAAGACCGTAGGATCCTACGCAGTGCCGTAGGGGACCGCACCGCCACTTCCCAGCAAATTAGGGACACTGTTGCTCCTGGGGTATCGGCGAGGACCATTCGCAATCGTCTCCATGAAGCTGGGCTACGGTCCCGCACACCGTTAGGCCGTCTTCCACTCACGCCCCA
This sequence comes from Schistocerca gregaria, assembly GCF_023897955.1. NCBI lineage: Eukaryota > Metazoa > Arthropoda > Insecta > Orthoptera > Acrididae > Schistocerca > Schistocerca gregaria. The sequence goes on from NC_064920.1 coordinate 776,609,205, forward strand.
ACATCGTGCAGCCCGCCTCCAGTGGTGTCGCGACAGGCGTGAATGGAGGGACGAATGGAGACGTGTCGTCTTCAGCGATGAGAGTCGCTTCTGCCTTGGTGCCAATGATGGTCGTATGCGTGTTCGGCGCCATGCAGGTGAGCGCCACAATCAGGACTGCATACGACCGAGGCACACAGGGCCAACATCCGGCATCATGGTGTGGGAAGCAATCTCCTACACTGGCCGTACACCTATGGTGATCGTCGAAGGGACACTGAATAGTGCACGGTACATCCAAACCGTCATCGAACCCATCGTTCTACCATTCCTAGACCGGCAAGGGAACTTGCTGTTCCAACAGGACAATGCACGTCCGCATGTATCCCGTGCCATCCAACGTGCTCTAGAAGGTGTAAGTCAACTACCCTGGCCAGCCAGATCTCCGGATCTGTCCCCCATTGAGCATGTTTGGGACTGGATGAAGCGTCGTCTCATGCGGTCTGCACGTCCAGCACGAACGCTGATCCAACTGAGGCGCCAGGTGGAAATGGCATGGCAAGCCGTTCCACAGGACTACATCCAGCATCTCTACGATCGTCTCCATGGGAGAATAGCAGCCTGCATTGTTGCGTAAGGTGGATATACACTGTACTAGTGCCGACATTGTGTATGCTGTGTTGCCTGTGTCTATGTGCCTGTGGTTCTGTCAGTGTGATCATGTGATCTATCTGACCCCAGGAATGTGTTAATAAAGTTTCCCCTTCCTGGGACAATGAATTCACGGTGTTCTTATTTCAATTTCCAGGTGTGTATGAAGCTAGAGAAAAGTACAAGCATGCTGCCAGCATGTTTTGACACATTTTTGTACAAATTATCAGTAGGACACATTTTTAAATGAAATTCACACACAAGAAGGGAGCAAATTTTATCCATGTTTGTTTTTGATCAGTTAATTAAACAAAACAAGAGCTAACTTAAAAGCTTGTCTGAACATTATTGTGATTCACCAGGTCTATTGGAGATGGTGCACCACCTGTCTTCAGTTTGAGAACTAATCCACTTAAAAGGAGACTATCAGACCTGTTAATTAAGGATTTTGATGAGTCTTAGGTATACTGCAGAGGGACCTGTCCTGAGAACTTAGGTAGCAGCCCCAAGGATCCAAGAAAATCAAGTTTAAGTTTAATGCGCACCATCTATACCTGTAACTTTAGTAACTTAGCAAGTGTATCACACTGCACATGGCTATCATGCTGGTGGTACGAGTTCAAATCCAATCCATGCCTCCTCCTTTCTTTTTCAATTTCATAATGTAGAATATTATCAAATAGTATATGACATGCAAAATTATTCAAAAATTGTCATTTTTGCCGTAGTAATTTCATTAATAAATCAATCATTACAGTAAATTTGCTTCAAATGTGTATTCACTTTGTTACATAATTGATTACAGAATCACCTTACTTTTTATCAGTTGCTGCATGAGAACAGAACTCTGGATGGCGCAGTATTTGTCTTAGAAACAACAGAAACAGTTCACAGAGCACTATGCATGTTTAATGAAAGCTGCTGCCTTGTAGGCACATGGATTTTTCAGAACCAATACCAGAAATGCACTTTGTTTAAAATCAAAAAGATTGTTCTTTCTTTGATCAACTTCAATGTGAGCCACATGTATTTGACCATTCCCCTAAAAGCAGGTGCATACATTAATGCAGAATTAAAGAATGTATTTTTATGGAATATTCCCTAAAAGCAATTTCTCTATTAGTCTGAACAAATTGGGAGCATTTGAATTTCTTTTTCATGAAAACACACAGATTTGGCAAAAGTAGAGTACTATTGGATAGGATACTTTTTTGAATAATTTTGCATGACATACTATTTAATGATATTCTCTACAGTGAAACAGCGTGGAGCCCTGAATCTTAGCCGCCATGCTACACTCGCTTGGTAGCAACACAAGTAATATTAGAGGTGCAGGAGGTACACATAAAACTTAAACACTGATTTTCTTAAAAACTAGTGACCATCATGCAAAACGCAGCTAGCCAGGTACCCAAGACAGGTCCCTCTACAACATACCTGCAACTCATCAAAATTTGTGATTGTCCTGATATGCTCTTCGTTAGTCCATAATAGGAGGGTGGAAAGGGGGAATCAGAAATACTAACTCTGCTGAGCCCTTTTGTTATCACTAACACAAAGCAATGTAAGAGGGCAAATATCAGTAAAAATTCTACGACCAACCAGGGAATTAACTTAACTAGCGATTACTAAAACAGGCTTTTTCTTTTTAAAAAAAAAATAAACAAACATACAAATAAAAAGAGTAAAAACAAAATCAAGTAACAATACAAATACTTCACTATAACATATAGGCTTCTTACTGTTTTCACAGCTGTATTTTCATTCAACTGGCCCTCTAGCTGACTCTGTTGACTAACTGCTTTATGAAAATCTGCGAAAATAAAAATAATCTGATAAGTGGCTATAGATTAAAGTAAACATCATAACAGACAAGAATAAAAATACGAGATGTGATTAACAGGAGAAACAGATCTACAAGTTTGTTAAAAATTTTAGAATCAGTTTGTAATTTTACTCCTTATATTTTAATTTTTTACTTCCTATCAATGTATGACACTGCAAAGGTCATTATTTGATTCACTGGACCTTTTCCTTCTATGTTCAACAGTAAGCTCATAATCTATACACCCATGTTCAGAAAAAAAACAGATCACCCTGAACGACTAAAGACAGGATGTTCATATTTACAGGACACGAACATCAGTATGTTCTGCAGAAATGATTAGCAATTGGAGGTCAACATCAATATTGTGGCGCAACACCACCTGCCACTAAAATGTGCCTGTGGCTCTCATTGTTGCTATGAACTGAACGTAATGGATCAGTGTGACTTGAGTAGGCAAGCTGGCTGCCTCGACATAGGCACAAACTGTACCATTGGATCAGTGAGTCTGAAAGAGAACACATCATTGGCACGAGATAATGCGATGAATCCATCCAGGAAATTGCTAATCATGTGGGGTGAAGTTTTTCCGCAGAGCAAAGGGTGTGTGCAGATTGGTTCACGGAAGCCATAGAACATGATGAGGTGGGTCAGGTCACACCATCCAGGCCACCCCCAAGAAGATCAACACCTCATCCAAATGGCATTGCAGGACAGATCTACATCCTCTGTGGTTCTAGTGGACCAGTGTAACACATTATACACTACCAGAGGCAACAGTATGTCACTGTTTATTACGACATTGGTCACACGTGCACATCCGGGAGAGGGGGGAGGGGGAGGGGGACTGGGAAGGGGGGGGGGGGGGGGGAAGAGATCGGTGGCTGATCTGAAGAGAGAGCACACTGCTAGTGTATGCACCAGTGTTTCAGGGCACATCTTTCCTCATACATTGTTGAACACGAGGCTCTGCAGCAAATGACCCCTCCATGTTCACATGTTGACACAATGACACCACCAGTCACACTTGCAGTGGGCTTGGGATCAAGACGGAACTGTGGATATTAGAAACATGCCACCCGATTGAATGAATCGCGTTTCTTTTTACAACGGGTTAGTGGTTGTGTTTATATACGCCATCATACAAGCAAAGAGCTGCTTGCAACATATTCCATGTCATGGATGCAGAACAGGGGGGGGGGGGGGGGAGTAATATTAATCAAAGGCACCACGACAGCTGTGGACTTCGTGAACATTAGTGGGGACCACCTGTGTCGCTTCATGAGCTGATGCCTTTTCTGATAGCAGTGGCATATTTCAACAGAATAACAGTCCTTGTCACAAGGCTAGAATTATGTTACAGTGGTTTGAGGGACATGATAGTGAACTCACATTCATGTCTTTGCCACCATATTCACCTGATCCTTATCTGATGGAACACACATGGGCTGCTATAGTGTGCCAGCTCTGCACCCACAAACCACCAGCCCCCAATTTCTGTAATTTACTGGCACATAGACATGCACTGTGATATACCTCCAGAAACCTACCAAGGACTTGTCAAATCCTTGCCACTAATGATCACTGCTGTATTGCATTCCAAAGGTGGGTCAACACACTATTTCGCAGGTGGTCGCAATCTTTCGGCTAATGAGTGAGTAATTGGGAGAGGCTCTCCTTTTCATGTCAATAAAATATGCCAAATTTCAAGTGCATATCAGATGTCTCTTTGCCACCCATACACGGGAAACAGACAAGAATTAATAGTTTGTTTACATTATCGTTGTTATAGATGGAGCACACCTTTGGTATGACCAAATTTAAGGCAGGAAAAACCATCTCAGCATTTTTTTTTCCCAGAAAGCCATGGGAAAATAATTTGAGATACTTAAATGGAGAAACAAAAGTAAAGGTTCAAAGTAGTAGTATCTCATATCTCAATCTCAAAGTTACCCAAGAAGTTAAACTACCTGCCTGCACCTGCTTGTCCGGTAATCTTAATCCAGCCAACTCCAGATTGGGACTGGTGTGATACTTTTATTTCATGCAGAACCAACCATACCTGCATATAGACTATCATTACTCCACTCACAAAGATATCAAAGCTACTGTAAGCACTCCTCCAGGGAATATCCCCTGTACCACTTCTGCCTGCGTCTTGTGTAACTATACGGTGAACCTGCCTAGTATTTACTTAGGTGAATGTGGGAATCCACATAAAAACCACATTCATGCTTTCTGGCACACTGGCTCCCATCACGAACCCACAATGCAATTCAATCCAGGGCTGGCACAGCTCCCTGTGTCCCAGAAACACTCAGCTATCTGGGCAGGTTAACCAATTAGTTAATCTAATTAACATTTCAATATATATTGTTAATATTGTTCTATTTACAAAAGACAATATGATTTACATTCACACATTACACCTTCTATTATACTGCCTACTACAGCTCTCTAAAGTTTTGATGTCAAGTAACTGTTAGCAAATCTATGCTGAAAGAGTTGCACTTTCTTGACTCCTTTTGTAATCGTGGATCCTTACAAAAAGTATACTCTCCCCGATACCAATAGTAAGCCTTTCTGAGAAGAAACTATACTCATGGTTTCCTTCTTAATCCACTAAATGATTGAAGGCTGTCTTCTGCTACATGCATTTTGTTGTACGTTTTGTTTGTTATTTTCAACCTGGAAACTCCAGTTTTGTAATACAATAATGTATCAGATTTATGTAGCCAATTGTCATTTCAGTGGAAACCACAATGAAGCAACGTGTACTCAAAATACTGAGAATGAGATTTTAACAAGACTTGGTATAGCATAAAACGTGGAAAAACCATCTTATACATTTCTCATTGTCATCTAAAACTGAAATCAGATCAGCACAGGTAGAGCATTAATTTCAAATATGTTCTGACGAGTATGTTGAAAGTCCTAAATTTGTTGGTGCACCCCTCATCACACAATAAAGCTATGAGTCTTGGTTCTAAGACCTACATGTAGCACGGTCTAGTCCAAAGGATTCTATTTCAACCACATGACATTGAGGTGGATGCTACAGCAACATGAATGATTACAGTTACTGTAGCTTGTGCCTCACATCAGTCCAATATTCCTCTTACAAACATGACTTCATGTTTCAACAACAGTACAGTGATGGAGTTCAGAGCAACAGCATATTCTATGTCCATCAGGATCTCCATTGGCTACTACATCAGCTATCTAAATAACTTCAATATATTCTAGTATCCAGCAGGATAATTAAAATATTTATGGCTGTTAGAATGAGTACAGAGTGATCCAAATTGTTTTCTCATCTAAATATCCTATAGCACACTGAGTGCAACAAAGCAGAAGAAGACCTGCAAGAGCCTCTTTTGGAAATTTTTCACAATTTTATCCAATTTTTGCGGTCACTGACCTGTGAGTGTACTAACCTTTTATGTGATTAGACTCCTATACATGCCAAATACTGCAATGAAGACATGTGTCTGGTGTCAACAGGCTTGAGCACTTGATGATGACACTTCAGTACCAAAAGTAATTGTTACTATATAAATAAAGTTGAGCCATGGAAAAGTTATATCCTAAGAAAAGTCTCTCTCAAGCCACAAACAATTAAGATTAGCATCATTACCACAGTCTGAGGAGCAAGTGAACATAAACAGATGAGAGAGACCACAGCCCTGCGACCATTTGCATTATGACAAGCGAGTGTGAATAAGTTCAAATGGCTCTGAGCATTATAGGACTTAACATCTGAGGTCATCAGTCCCCTAAACTCAGAACTGCTTAAACCTAACTAACCTAAGGACATCACACACATCCATGCACGAGACAGGATATGAACCTGCGACCGTAGCGGTCATGCAGTTCCAGACTGAAGCGCTTAGAGCCACTCGGCCACAATGGCCGGCTGTGAATAAGTGAATTCGCTGGAAGCAATACTTGAAACTCAAATCTTCTCAAAGCAGAAGAGACAAACATGAAAGTTACTTATGAACAGCAAAGTGCTGTAGGAGCCTAACATGGTGGGGGCATGCATTGCATCATATGGGATGATCCACTGATGTCAGTGTTTGCTTGCAAGTGGCAGTAAGCAGAATGGGCCAGTGCTGCTGCACAAATCTAGCCCAGCATTCATGCAGAGAGTTTTTGTAAGCTCAGATGTTAGCCGTCCATGCCAATGATGTTCTGCATTACAGTTGTGCGCGTGTCTCCATGGGCACGGGCAGTCCGCTTCCTGTAGTTCAATTCACACAGTGAGCTAGCCCCACTCACAGGATTCTGTTCCAAGGTTGTTACTGAGTCGCAGTAAGCTTGAAGTACTGCTGACCATGTCAAATAGCAGTGTTGTCATGCCTTCTGCAGACACTAAAATAAACTTTTTCTGTGGACTTTATAATTAAATCAAAATGCTGAAAGAGTAAGTGGAATAACTACAATCAAACTGACAGAAAGTAGCTGGGATTTTGTTTTTTTCGCAAACATTTTATTTGTTCTAGTTTTGGGATACATTTACAACTGTTTCATTCACAATTCAAAGTTTAGTTAATTTTTGCTTGGTGGATTATTTCACTGCATATGTTGTACGATTTTTGTCCAGATCATGACATAAAGCTTGACATAGGATTGTGAGAACCATAATCCTGCATAAAGGCTATTTCACATTACATCAGTCGCATTCCTTGGATCCCACAGAGAGTGATCTCTGGGACATGGAAGCACATAAAGAATGTACATTTTATTCAATTGTAAAACAACAAAGTGACTTAACATGACAACAGACTATTGCATTTGCAGAGCTAATTCTAATTATTAAGTAACCTAAAACATCAAATTTAAGTGCTTCTGTGAAGAGAGACTATTGCAGCATGAGCTGCCAAACACAAACTGCTTCAATTCAATCTTGAACTTCACCCCATTATCTAGTGCCTTGGCAGCATGAACGTGTAGAATACATGTGTAATGAGGAATCTGACATCTTTCAGGTACTACTGCTAATCTCTTTGAGACTTTGTAGAAATTGCTTTTGGTCCTATCTTTGAGTAAAGACAAATATTGGTAATGACAAAGAATGCTGTGAAATTTACAGCTTTCTCTGTTGTTTCACGACACATCAAGTGAGCCGCCAGATGTCAGTAACTTTCTGCTACAATAGCACAAGCTAAAAGTTACATAGTGAGTTTTGCTAGTTCTGCAAGGTTTGCAGGAGAGCTTCTGAAAAATTTGGAAGGTAGGAGATGAGATACTGGCAGAAGTAAAGCTGTGAGGACTGGGCAATTGTCATTCTTGGGTGGTTCAGTTGGTAGAGCACTTGCCCGCGAAAGGCAAATGTTCCGAGTTCGAGTATCGCTCCAGCACATAGTCTTAATCTGCCGGGAAGTTTCACACAGTGAACCTGCTTGCATTTATCACATTTATGTATGATATATCATATGATATCCACTGATCAGATAAACACGTTGAGAATAATAGCTGAACATTCATATAAATACCAGTCACCGCTTTACATGCTGTTTGTAGACTTTGGAAAGACCTTCAACAGTATAATTAGAACAAAAATATGGAATTCACTGCAAACTTTTGGAATTCCCAAGAAAATAATTTCTATTGTCCAGTGCATGTATGACAACTACAAGTGCCAGGTTCAACATCAAGGTCTGCTTTTAGATCCAATAGCACTGAAAACAGCGAGTTAAATAAGGCAGCATGCTCTCACCGATACTATTTAACGTAGTACTGAATTTTGTAATAGCGGCAAGCAACGGATAAGTGAGAGGAATAAAATGGACTAGATTTTGCAGATGACCTATGCCTTCTACACAACAGCCTCAATGACATGAAAGAGAAACTAGAAGATCTGAACTCTGTGGTGAAGAAACCTTGTTTGAATATTAAAGCTCAAAAAAACAAAAGACGTGGGCAAATGATAACGATACTGCAGACCTTAAGCTTGAAATCCAGATAATCAAAAGGGCAGGTAAGTTTTGCTACCTTGGAAGCATGATCACACCATATGGAGGTGCAACAGAGGACATTAACAGGTGCATCAACAAAGCCAAAGGCACTTTTACAACTCTCTTCCCTATCTGGAGATAAAAGGAAATAACATTGATGATCAAATTGCAGATATTTGAAAGAAATGTAAAATCTATGCTTCTTTATGGATGTGAAACATGGAAAGCGACAAAGCAGCTAATCCATAAGCTACAGACATTCAACAACAGATGTCTGAGGAACATCCTGGGAATACGGTGGTCAAATATCATTTCTAACAAAACACTCTGGGAAAGAACCACCCAGAAGCCAACTGAGCTGCAAATAAGAACCAAGAACTGGAGATGGCTAGGACATACACTTAGGTGATCAAATCAACATATTGCGAAGGAAGCACTTTATTGGATCCCACCGAGAATATGGACACAAGACAGGCCCAAAATGACATGGAGACTATCAGTTGAAGCAGAAGCTAAACAGCAAGGAGTAGGATGGGAAGAAGTGAAAATACTAGCAGAAGTCAGAACAAGATGGTGATCCTTTGTTGCAGCCCTATGCTCCCCATAAGGAGTTAAAGGAATTAATAAAATGACAAATAATGTATGATATACACTTTGTGATCAAAAGTATCTGAACACACTCAAAAACATACATTTTTCATATTATGTGCACTGTGCTGCCACCTACTGCCAGGTACTCCTTATTAGCAACCTCAGTAGTCATTAGACATCGTGAAAGAGCAGAATAGAGTGCTCCGCGGAACTCACAGACGTCGAATGTCGTCAGGTGAATGAGTCTCACTTGTGTCATACGTCTGTATGCGAGATTTACACACTCCTAAACAGCCCTAAGTCCACTGTTTCCAATGTGATAGTGAAGTGGAAATGTGAAGAAGCATGTACAGCACAAAAACATACAGACCAACCTCATCTGTTGGCTGGCAGAGACAGCCGACAGTTGAAGACGGTCATAAAGGCAGATATCTATCCAGACCACCACACAGGAATTCCAAACTGCATCAGAATCCACTGCAAGTACTATGACAGTTAGTCAGGAGGTGAGAAAACTTGGATTTCATGGTCGATCGGGTGCTCATAACCCACATGTCATGCCAGTAAACGCCAAACGATGCCTCACTTAGTATAAGGAGCATAACCAATATATCATTGAACAGTGGAACAATGTTGTGTGGAGTGACAAATCATGGTACACAACATGGCGATCCGATGGCAAGGTGTGGGCATGGTGAAGGCCCAGTGAACTTCACCTGACAGCGTGTGTAGTGCCAACAGTAAAATTTGGTGGTGGTGGTGGTGATTGCATCTTCCAACACAATCAAGAACCTGCTCATAATACACAGTCTGTGGCGGAGTGGTTACACAACTATAACATCCCTGTAGTGGACTGGCCTGCATAGAGTTCTGATCTGAATCCTATAGAACACCTTTGAGATGTTTTAGGACACCGATTTCATGTCAAGCCTCACTGACCGACATCAATACCTCACCTCAGTGCAGCACTCCATGAAGAATGGGCTGCCATTCACCAAGAAACCTTCAAGCACTTGATTGAATGTATGCCTGCGAGAGAGGAAGCTGTCATCAAGGCTAAGTGTAGGCCAACACCATACTGAATTCCAGCATTACCGATAGAGGGCGCCACGAACTTTTAAGTCATTTTCAGCCTAGGTGACCGCTTACTTTTGATGACATAGTGTACCTGTGCAAAACAGGCATCAAAATACTCAGATATTTATCCATTATCTAACATAAGCTCCAAAAGCTTGAAGTACGAGACACAGTTTTTGTTGTATTTCATTGAATGACCAGAAGATATACTGTGTTTTGTGGCAGCTGATTTGCTGGCTTGGAGGAGGCGAGTACGTCACTGATATTCCAAATGTGCTCCAGTACAGTGCAACATTATTTGCCCTATACATGAATTGCCGCACCCATACTGACTCTTATAAAGAACTGCCTTGAACATATCTAAATCAACTATGATCAAATCCAGCAGTTTCAAGATCTTTATGCAAGGAAGAAATATCACTTTAACATTACATTTATGTAGTACTCAGCCTAATGTCGCAGAAACATGTCAATTATATAATAAGTATGCTGATGAGGTCAACTAGTAGCCTGCAAATGCAGTGTACCATTGTACTTATGACATATTGAGCCACCTAGAAAAACAGCAAACAACCTTCTCTCCTTTACATCCATCTCGGCACTTATAGGATCTGCCAAAGACAACCTAGATTGCAAAAGGCAGGAACTTAGAGTTCATGATAGTGCAGCAAATAATACACACAGCAAAGGATGTACACTGTCCAGGAGCACATTGTGGAACACCAGTGGCATATTCACCTCTTCCATGCCAGCAAATCTGCCATTGCAAAACACTGTTTCTACTGGTCAGGTATTGCACTACAACAAAAACAGTGGCCCATACATTACAGTTTTGGAGCTCCATTGTCAATCAGGTGAAATAAGACTGAGGCCCTCATCAATGTGAACTAGTATCCGGCATCTTGCTGTGGGAAATACAATATTGATGAGGCAAGCTTTCAGCATGGAGAGCACCCACAATAGTGCAGACTTACAGAAAAGCATATGTTCTCAAGCAAAACATGCACAAAGACAACTGGCTACACCATGCAAACACTGCAGGGCTTAATAAATAGGTGAGCTCTATGTACTATCACTAGTATACACCTGAAGATTCTCAGAAGATTGTACCAAAATATTGTGGCAGCAAGTTACTGACATTTGGCAGTGCATCTGAAATTTGATGGAAGACAAAGTATATTAATGACAGTATCTAACAAAGCCTATAGTGGGGAAGTTGTCAGTACACCAAAGGCCTTAGAAAAATATCTGTAGCATGCTGCAGAATTAACGCCATATACAATCCTTACAACACACTTGAGTAGTCTAAACACTGTCCCAATATGTTGGGTTTTCCAAACAGAGAGAGGGAGGGGAAGAGATATTCCATAACCCATTAATGGATGGAAATATGCTGAATAAACTTATTTCTTCATTTTGAAATTGTCTACAGCAGTCTTCATGGAGACTACAAACATGGCTGACCTGTAGGACTACTTAATGAATCTCATCAAAATTCAATAACCATCCACTTGCCTTGATCGATCTGTTGACAGTTTCAAAAGGCTGATCACTGCAAAATTTATGGTTATCAATGTTTTAATATTTGTATCCTTTCCCCTCCTTTCTCTGCACTTGAACTGGATGTTAAGGTACATCAATCCATATTCAGCATTCCTATATCAGCAGTAAAGTGATGTTTTTAAGTTACATTCATACAGTTTTCAGGCTCTAGTGAGTTTAAACAAATTAGATGCTCACTGATGTTATTGTTTAACCCTACAATATTTTGATGCAAAGTATTTACTTTAAATTCCATTTTATCTTCAAGTTTTGGGGTCACAATTTTCCACTTACAATTACTTCTTTTAATATTGTTTGTCTCAAATATGAATTTATCCTAAAAATGGTGCTGCCCTCACACCAGTACCTACAGGGTTACACCCACAAATGTAGTGCTCCTTAACCCTTCTGCAGGTGCAGTTTTTGTACCAACACAGAAAAGTTTTTTTTATCATTAGAATTGTGATTAATTGACTATATTTACTTTTTGATAATTTTATTTATGTGATCAAAACCTATGGTGGTATGAATATCTCCCATGACCCTTTTGTCAGCTGTTATTGTGATGATAAGTGTTTTTCCCATTGTAGAAACTAATTAATTTTTCCAGCTTCACAAAAGTCAACAGTAGTACTCTCATGACAAATTGATTTTTACACACTTGGTATATTATATTACGACAAGATGTCAGGCACATCCCGAGTTGGCAAGATATATTCTGAAAGTCTTTGTCCCTAACTTAGTGATAAGTACACTTCCCAAAATCCACAAAAGACATACTAATTTTGTAGTAAGTGCACTTCCCAATCCTCTGAGAAACTGCTTTGGTGGTAAGCATTTCTCCCAAAAGCCAATAAGACAAATTTGGTTGGATGTGCACCCCCCCCCCCTTATCCCCTTATACACTATATTTCACAATAAACAGAAACTATTGTTGGTGCAAGATACCACAAGCAAACAGAAGTGACAATAAGTATTCTCCCATACGCATTAAAAATATACAGCCACTGGATACATCCCCCTATGGCCCTTGGAAGGGCAATACCATCAATCCTACTCATATTCCTCCTGAGATATAGGCCATGCCTCATTAACCTCACCTACCAATCCCATCGACAGAAACCAGACCTCTGTTGTACAACAGAACTTACAGAAGCAGTTGATCTAACTTCATGTTGACCCAACTTGACAGGCTGTCCAAGTGGCGCTAATCATAATGCTTCGAAACAAGAACAAATTCAACAGTCATATGGTTTGTTGCTGAAGCTAGCTTTAACAGGTCACACTCGATACTGTATCTGGCAGTTTACCAAAACAAATGACATTTTACTGGGTTGACAATTAGCAATATTTCAGTTTCAAGTATTTCTTGAAGGAAAGTAACAACTGCTATTTTGCATTTCACACTTTTGAGGCAGTTGTGCTATGGTATGTAAATAATTTAACAAGTATTTCACATTTTCTTCTGACTGTTCAACTTGACTGTGCCTCAGGCTACTTGAAGGGCAAAGTTCTCTGACATCATCATGGACAGTCAATAGTAGTAAAAAAGCTTTGTCTCAGTGAATACACCTATCTGGAGGTACTTTTATACAATATTCTGCTGTGTATCCTTTTTAGATAGGGGCACTGATGCATTTTGAATACAAAGTGCAAGTAGATCACAAACTTACAAAATTAAATGATACATACTACTGTTACATATGACCACCCTCCACTCCTTGAATTTCTTGCAGCTGATGTTAAAGATACAAATATAGGCCTAATAGGTACCAACATACTCTGAGGTCTGTCTACTATGGAATGCAGCTTTTCTGAGCATGTTTCTGTCGCACACAAGATTTCGAGGGCTGGACACTTCACACATACCATAACAGAGCAAATTTTGTGGGGGCAATGAGTACTACTGCTACCAACTTTCTACGTTTAATTGATCATCTACATTTGATTCCTGATTTCAAGTGACAAATGCTAACAGTGAATATTATCACAGCCATTGTGTTAATGTACTGATTAACTGATTCCAACATTTCCAGACATATCAACCTAAACCCCTGGATCTATGGTACTGCCCAGTGCCACCACCCACCCACCCTCTCAATAAATCTATTCTCAAAGTGGTACTTGTGCCACATACTCTTGGGAATTCCTATGGTGCATGAACTTTTAAAATGATTTGCTTCAGAAGGGATAAGCACTAACGTAATGACAATATTGGTATCAAGAAAAACAATGACAGAATAAAAAATATAAGGAAGGGTGTTGTTTCATTGACTCCAAGGGATAAAGTGACAACACATTACAGTATCTTTGAGGCCGTGGAAATCAAGCAAGTATAAAAATAAGTGGCTAATCAAAAAGCAAATAAATAGTTGCAGTCAACTCAAATTTTACTTCATAACAAACATTATAAATAAAATAATCATATCATTCCGTATCCAATAGACGTATCTGTATTCCTGAAGTTCAAGAATTTACTGACTACTACAACCAAACAAATCAATATTTATTGGTTAGTGACATATATGTTTACATTTCTCTAGCAAGTTTGAGATTGAAGAGATCTGATACTATAGATTGTACGGAGGTAAGACAAAATCTGACCACAAAGAGAAGAAAGTGCAACGCAAATGACAAAATTTCAAGCGGCATGAGGAAAAGTGACTACATGTTTTGGCATAACGTAGTTTTGCTTTCATGCTATTGCTCTTACAAGACCACAAAAGGCAGAAAGTGGTGTTTTCGTAAATCACATGACGGTGAAAAAACGTTATTTGGCAGAATTAGGAGCACACATGGATTAATACCCAATAAAACTGAGTTTCATATGGGCCTGTTATTTCACGATATAAGGGTTTCATCTCGCAGAAATGATGAAAAGATGTAAGATATCTATTCAATTATGACAACCTACCGGCACGTGTTAATACCACTACACTAGTAACACAAAATACTCCGTTATTATATTTTACTTTACCTTTCTGGACAGTTTTGTATTCATCCAACTTCCTTTGTATTTCCTCTTGTATTTTCTCCATCATTCTTCCTTTCATGTGCACCTAAACGATCAAAACAAACAAATCGCCGTAATATGATCTCTGACACATCTACTACTGTAGTGAAGTACACTCTGCTACGGTAGAACGTAATGATGGACATATAAGGTATGTCTCAATCGAAAGAGATATCTCTCCGGTCTCATTGAGGAATGAGTTTGAACGTTTCGGCAACTCAAAGCCAAAGTAACACGATGATGTTCAAAAAAATCTCTCCGTAATCACACGGAATAAACGTGTCGCACTAAGGAATCTGTCCTCAATATTCAACAGACTGGTAATGCTCTTTCTTCTATAAGTATTTGCTTGCGAAGAGCTTTCATGCAGTAACGACTGGAGGTATAATACTAACAATAATAATAACAACAATAATAATAATAATTCTATTATCATAACGATCTAACAGCAATATAAAACATCACGAATTTACAACAATACAGCTAAAAATTCAAAAGCACAATAGTCTGGTTATTAACATCAGAATATTAAATTAAATCAATAAATTCCTTTATATTGTAGAATGGGTGGGCAACTAAGCAGTCCTGCAGTGTCTCTTTGAATGCTTGTTCAGATGGATCTAAGTATAGTTTGTGAAAAGTTATTCGATAATTTTATCCCACACGTTCGTAGCTATTAGCTGATTCTGACGGTCAATAGTATGGATATTGACTAGTGTACATGCATTCAAGTTGAATCTTCATGTATGTATGTTGTAATAAATTATATTACAACAGCTAAAATCTGAAGTCTGTGTTTCATTGCAAGGATTTTCTCCAGAAAATTACACAATGGTGACCCCGAAACGAATAACAGCAGCTACTATAATTTAGATTTTATTTTTAATAAATGCATAGAATTTGAAGTTTTATCAGATTCACTCAAGGTGTCAAAAGTTATCCTAGTTTTTAAAAAACAGCACAATCAATTTCCTTAAAGCTACAGAGCAGTCTCAATGTCCCAGTATTTTCAAAGATATTTGAGGTACTGCCACACACACAAATAAGCAGAAACTACGAAAAACACAATCTCATAGGTAACAATCAGTTTAGTTTTCTCAAGCCATTTAGGAAATTATGGATTAAACTTTTAAAAGCTCTCCAAGACAAAAACATGATATCCCTAGTGTTATGTCACCCAAGCAAAACATTCGATCGAATTTTTGCTGAAATTCTACTAGGGAACTTGGAGTTTTATGGTGTGTGTTAGCTATGATGAATTTTTGTTTAAGTAACAGAAAACAGATTTTCTCACTCAAAAACGTAAATTCCACTTCAACAGAAATCAGCACAAATCTTCCATAAGGATCTGATCTCACACCCTTTTCCTTGAACGTAGAGATTAATGACTTGCTAATAGCGCAACAGATGTTGTACTAATTATACAAAACTACTTACCACATATCAGAGAATTTTATATCTGAATAGGATAACAAAAGAAACCCTTGATACGTCCTTGGACTTGTTTACGACTAATAAACTCCAGTGTAATCCATTAAAAACCCAACAACTCCTAATGTGAATGTAAAATGAAGTAGTAAATTTTTTAAATTTTTACATAGCTTCAAACTTTGCTTGGAGCAACATATCAATCAGATAAGTGAAAAAACATCTTGTATGTAATACTTCACTTTGAAACTTGTGAGATTGTAGTGAGCTTGGATTGCCTTCAGGCATATTTCAGACTATTCCAGCCACATATGAAGGGCTTATTTCAAGTCCATTTTTGTTCATTGTGAGTTACAGACTCCTAAAGTTAAATGAGAGCTGAAAAATGTGCTGTTGAGATACCAGAAATATTTAAGCATATGGCTTCTTGCTAGAGATGAACCTTTTTTCTGTTTGTTTGGATCATTAATTTCAGAAGCATATCAGGGAGAAAAGTGGAGGTAATGAGCTTGTACAACTATTGAAATAAGTCCTTCATATAATAAAGGCTTTCACGACTGGAGGGTACTGTTGTTGATAATTCTTCTGGGTTTTATGGTCGTGGTTCATGGAAATTTTCTATTCCTAACGTTTCGTCCAATACTATGTTGGACATCCTCAGATGTATGGTTGGTCCTGCTGAGTCCTGCCGACATTTAATGACATATGACATATGAAGGGCTTGTTGTTGATAATTCTTCTGGGTCATATGGCCGTGGTCCATGGAATTCTTCTATTCCTAACGTTTCGTCCAATACTACATTGGACATCGTCAGAGGTATGGCTGGTCCTGCTGAGTCCTGCCGACATTTAATGAGTCGGCAGGACTCAGCAGGACCAGCCATACCTCTGATGATGTCCAACGTAGTATTGGACTAAACGTTAGGAATAGAAGAATTCCATGGACCACGGCCATATAACCCAGAAGAATGATCAACAACAAGCCCTTCATATGTCATATAGTCTGTATGCATGGGAAGACATCTTTCAGATGATGAATACTTAAGAAAAACGAAAAAACAAAAAACCTTGCATATAATGTATAAAGCAGGTAATATGAAGCAATGGTGTCCTCTTTTTTACAGGCTCAGAATACTCACAATTATAAATTTATACATCTTCGTATCCTATATTAAAGGCAATATTTCAGAATTCGATGCTATGGAGGAAATTAATGAACACAATACCTGAGCTAAGGCAAATTTAGATACACCAAGACACAGATTTGCACGAACTTGTTATTTTAACATTGTGAACCCACTCAAATTTTCTACAAATTATCAACCTATGTTGTCTATGGATCTGCTTTTTTTTTTAATTAAGTGGTACAGCTAACTATCATATCACACATTTTACAATATTAAATAATTCTTTGAGATGCCTGAGAAGGACATTTAACAAATTTTCCTGCAGCTTATTGTATTATTTTGTACCGTGGTTATGTCTGCTGTATTTATGTCCTGTAAATTATATCCAGTTATTACACAGGGGGTTTATGACGAACCATATTGTTGCATAGCTTATTGGCAGTAGTTCTTAGAAATTCCCCTATGGTGTATTTTATTATTGCTGTGTTTAATATGTATTCTGTACCTTATTGACATTAGTTTATTTTATTATGTTGTGTGTATTGCTACATCCTGTATTATACTCTAGTTGTAAAACCTGAGGCAAATCTTTCACTGTTGCAAGTCGACCACAAATGAAATGCATGTTACATGTGGGTGCGATAAGAGAAAAGACCGCTAGTAACTTATTTCATCACAGCAATTCTTCTTACTCCCATCTATATAAGTAACACTGACGTAAAGGGAACAAGAACATTTAGTGTGGAGAACTGAACATTAATTACTTATCTTAAAGCCCAAAAGCAAGAGAGAGTATCTACAATGTAAATAACAGAGTTTCACCACGACGGTCTTTACAACACGGAATAAGCGAACGGTCAGCGCTCTGCTAGGCAAATGCGAAAAATGTCTCCAGCACTGGTGATCAACAGAAATCGGATACATGATCTGTACTGGTCACCACAAACCTATATTATTGTAAAATGATCAGTAGTGAATAAAAATTCTTGAGTGTTGATAAGGCAATTTACACTAGCTGTCACATCATGTCATGGAGCCGTCACATCGGGATGTATTCACACTGTCGGTCATGTCACGCCAGTACTGAACCGTGAAACTGAGGTTGTTAGTTACCATTTGTAATACAAAAAGTCAGAATGTGATATTGGCATTGAGGCACTAACAACAATGAACTTTCTTAATAGCAAAGCAAACTTCATAACGTATGTTCTTGATCAGTTTTGTGCGGTAAAGTGCTGAGAAGTGAAACAACATTTCAAAACTTCGACTGTTATTTGGTAGCCAAAATACATACACAGAAGCATCTCAAATAATATTTATAAGGAATAAATAAATCGTATTTGCCTTACCCATTATGCTTTTCTTTAATTAACAAATCAAGTTATAAATTACTGTATTTTTCCTCCAATACAGCTGCGTTT
The DNA here is from genome assembly GCF_023897955.1 of Schistocerca gregaria. Taxonomy (NCBI): domain Eukaryota; kingdom Metazoa; phylum Arthropoda; class Insecta; order Orthoptera; family Acrididae; genus Schistocerca; species Schistocerca gregaria. The sequence goes on from NC_064920.1 coordinate 776,627,819, forward strand.
CCACTTAAAATGTTATTTAATGAAAATTGCGTCATTAATTTGTGTCATTTATATACAGTGTGGATGTCAGCTCTGTTCTCTTATGATCAAACCTAAACAATTTCCGCTTTCAGATACCTGACCTCGTATGTAGAAAAAAGTTCGATAGAAAGATTTGCAGTTTGCCACGAAAAATAAGCACAATAATAAAAATAAACATTTAGAAGAAAAAAAGCATAAAATACACTACTATATAATGACTCATTGTGAGTACGGACGATGACACTATAAAAACTTTCTTCTCCAGAAACCTTGACTTACGTGATATAACGTCACAGTATGTGTACAAGATCGTGTGCTGTTTTAAAGTTCTAGATTTGCATATTTCACTGCGCCATTTCTGCGTAATCTTTCATTGACAGCAGTAGTACCCATTTGTATTGTGATATTTTGTGAGTTTTCGAACATTTGCTACTGCTGCAATAAACTCGTACTAATAGTGTCAGCATCAGGCTTGAATTTAATTATGTTCTCCTAAAACTTTTGAGAACAGTTGGCCTATCCTTATTAAAAACAATCATTCTCTAATTTCATTGTACGATTACATGAGAAATAGATTGTTTTAGGAATATTGATCCGGTTACAAAACTATATTTTTATAAGTTCAGTAGTTTATCCTGTAGTGAAGTGGAAGTGGATAGTTCCTGTGATTTATTATGGGTGGAGGTTACACTCAACGACCGAGCTAGGTTAATAGTTAGCTCCTTTTACCAACCTCCTGACTCAGCAGCGTTACTGGGAGAACAACTGAGAGAAAATTTGGAATACATTTCACATAAATTTTCTCAGCATGTTATAGTCTTAGGTGGAGATTTCAATTTACCAGATTTAGACTGGGACACTCAGATGTTTAGGACGGGTGGTAGGGACAGAGCATCAAGTGACATTATATTGAGTACACTATCCGAAAATTACCTCGAGGAATTAAACAGAGAACCGACTCGTGGAGATAATATCTTGGACCTACTGATAACAAACAGACCCAAACTTTTCGACTCTGTAAGTGCCAGGGAATCAGTGATAATAAGGCCATTGCAGGATCCCTGAATATGGAAGTTAATAGGAATATAAAAAAAGAGAAAAAGGTTTATCTGTTTAGCAAGAGTAATAGAAGGCAGATTTCAGACTACCTAACAGATCAAAACGAAATTTCTGTCCCGACACTGACAATGTTGAGTGTTTATGGAAAAAGTTCAAGGCAATCGTAAAATGCATTTTAGACAGGTACGTGCCGAGTAAAACTGTGAGGGACGGGAAAAATCCACCGTGGTTCAACAACAAAGTTAGGAAACTACTGCGAAACCAAAGAGAGCTTCACTCCAAGTGTAAACGCGGTCAAAACCTCTCAGACAAACAGAAGCTAAACTATGTCAAAGTCAATGTAAGGAGGGCTATGCGTGAAGCGTTCAGTGAATTCGAAAGTAAAATTCTATGTACCGACTTGGCAGAAAATCCTAGGAAGTTCTGGTCTCACGTTAAATCACTGAGTGGCTCGAAACAGCATATCCAGACACTCCGGGATAGATGATGCCATTGAAACAGAGGATGACACGCGTAAAGCTGAAATACTAAACACCTGTTTCCAAGCCTGTTTCACAGAGGAAGACCGCACTGCAGTTCCTTCTCTAAATCCTCGCACAAACGAAAAAATGGCTGACATCAAAATAAGTGTACAAGGAATAGAAGAGCAATTCGATTCTACACAGAGTACGCGAAAGAACTGCCCCCCCCCCCTTCTAACAGCTGTGTTCCACAAGTCTCTAGAGGAATGGAAGGTTCCAAATGTTTGGAAAAGAGCACAGGTATTCCCAGTCTTCAAGAAGGGTCGTCGAGCAGATGAGCAAAACTATAGACCTATATCTCTGACGTCGGTCTGTTGTAGAATTTTAGAACATGTTTTTTGGTCGAGTATCATGTCGTTTTTGGAAACTCAGAATCTACTCTGTAGGAATCAACATGGATTCCGGAAACAGCGATCGTGTGAGACCCAACACGCTTTATTTGTTCATGAGACCCAAAAAATATTAGATACAGGCTCCCAGGTAGATGCTATTTTCCTTGACTTCCGGAAGGCGTTCGATGCAGTTCCGCACTGTCACCTGATAACAAAGTAAGAGCCTATGGAATATCAGACCAGCTGTGTGGCTGGATTGAAGAGTTTTTAGCAAACAGAACACAGCATGTTGTTATCAATGGAGAGACGTCTACAGACGTTAAAGTAACCTCTGGCGTGCCACAGCGGAGTGTTATGGGACCGTTGCTTTTCACAATATATATAAATGACCTAGTAGATAGTGTTGGAAGTTCCATGCGGCTTTTCGGATGATGCTGTAGTATACCTGTACAGAGAAGTTGCAGCATTAGAAAATTGTAACCAAATGCAGAAAGATCTGCAGCGGATAGGCACTTGGAGCAGGGAGTGGCAACTGACCCTTAACATAGACAAATGTAATGTATTGCGAATACATAGAAAGAAGGATCCTTTATTGTATGATTATATGATAGCGGAACAAACACGGTAGCAGTTACTTCTGTAAAATATCTGGGAGTATGCATGCAGAAAGATTTGAAGTGGAATGACCATATAAAATTAATTGTTGGTAAGGCGGGTACCAGGTTGAGATTCATTGGAAGAGTCCTTAGATTTTGTAGTCCATCAACAAAGGAGGTGGCTTACAAAACACTTGTTCGACCTATAGTTGAGTATTGCTCATCAGTGTGGGATCCGTACCAGGTCAGGTTGACGGATGAGATAGAGAAGACCCAAAGAAGAGCGGCGCGTTTCGTCACAGGGTTATTTGGTAACCGTGATAGCGTTACGGAGATGTTTAGCAAACTCAAGTGGCAGTCTCTGAAAGAGAGGCGCTCTGCATCACGGTGTAGCTTGCTCGCCAGGTTTCGAGAGGGTGCGTTTCTGGATGAGGTATCGAATATATTGCTTCCCCCTACTTATACCTCCCGAGGAGATCACGAATGTAAAATTAGAGAGATTCGAGCGTGCACGGAGGCTTTCAGACAGTCGTTCTTCCCGCGAACCATACGCGACTGGAACAGAAAAGGGAGGTAATGGCAGTGGCATGTAAAGTGCCCTCGCAACACACCGTTGGGTGGCTTGCGGAGTATAAATGTAGATGTGGATGTAGATGTACTATTGTTTTGGATACATAATTTATTTCTTAGCAAATCAGCTAAGTTCACAGTTCTGTCAAAGAATACATCACGTCTGAACTTCATTGAATATCAACGCAAATAAACTTGCGGTTTTGAGGATTCCCTAAAGCCACCATTGTCCTTTGCATAGGCTATGAGCAAATTGTAGCCAATCGATGTTTGTCATTTTGTTACTGTAGCAGATTTCCTAACAAACATACTGTGTTAATCTATTTTTTTTTCCTTTAAGAGGAATAGTGCTGTATATTATCTGCATTATCGTAAATTATCTCTGTTTTCGAGTTTGCTAACAACTATAATTAACCTCAAAAAGTTTTGGGGAACTCGTAGTTCTTACAACAGGTTTATGTGTTCCGTTAACAGAAATTTCGCCTTGTGTGTTAGTTTCAATTTTTATAAGTTATTATAAACTTTTTAGCTCGACAGATTCCAAGAAATCAGTGGGATTAATTTCAAGTTATTTTTTGACTGCCTTATAATACATTGCTCTAGTCAAAATGCAGCCCCAGCGTGAACACAGGCTGAGTTAGTTCACATTCGTAAGCGCCTGACTTTCGATTTATCTACTATCAAACGACTGGCAGCTGCTGCAGATCGATTTATGGAAAAGCTCCCAAGAGTTGTGTACCTGTGATACCTGTACCAGAGGTACTACGAGTACTCTCCTCTCCTGTGGATCCTGTCTCCTCTACAGGAAGTACAAGATCTGTCATTATTCGTCGCCTGCCTGCGAGCGACGTGTCAATGGCAGATCTAGGCGTCCTCTACAGGATGGGTGGGATGAAAGAGGACTCAGGGTGTTGTACCAATCCCAATAAGAAATAAGTTTGAGTGTTGTCTTTCACTGAAACTGAGCCAGTGGGACTCGCTTCACCCGTTTTTGGGAAAGCTTTTTTTTCCAATGTCAGGAGAAGGCAAATGCAAAACGTAGAGGTCTGTTAATCATTGGCAGTTCAAACATACAGCCAACGATGGTAAACCCTTAGGGAAATGGCAGCAAGAGACAGGAAAGGACACCAGATGCACTCTGTATGTATGGCTGGGGGCGTCATTCAACATGTTGGAGAGGCTGATCCAGCAGTCATTGTGGGGACAGAGTGCAAGCAACTGCAGATTGTGCCACACGTTGGAAAAAATGCCTGTCGTCTGGACTCTGATGTCATTGTCGGGTCATTCCAGCGATGGGTAGGGAAGGTTGAGAAGACCAGCTTTGCACATGGAGATTCAAAGAAGTTCTCTATTTGTAGCCATTGTCCTCACAACTTATCATGTCCCTTTGGTTCTGCATTGCGCTGAGGGACTGAACCAGAGACTTCGACAATTCTGTGACAATCAGCGACTTCCTGTATTTGCGCCATTGGGCTGAGAACTGTAGGGTCCTCATAAAAGGGTCAGGTGTGCACTGCACATCAGAGGCTGCTACTCAGGTAGCTGACTGTATGCGAACCACATAACGTGTTTTTTTTTTTTTTTTTTTTTAGATTAGGCGATTCTCCAACCAATCCAGATAACGATAGCTGTAGGAAACCCAGAAGTATCAGTGTAAGATCGATAGAAATGCCTCCCCAGAAATGCCCTTAGGGCATTAAAATCCTAATGGTTAATTGCCAAAGCATTTACAACAAAATGCCAGAGATTGAATCGCCCATGAAAAGCAGTGAAGCTCATCATTATACTAAGTACAGAAATCTGGTCGAAACTTGAAATGGATAGCAGTGACATTTTGGGGGAAAATTTAATATATATCGAAAGGATATGCATATGAGAAATGGAAGTGGTGTATTTGACACAGTAAACAAGAAAGTCAGATCCACCAAAATAGAAACTGAAGCTGCCAGTAAGATTTTTTTGGGCAAGACCCAGTACAAGGGGTGGGTATGAAATGATAACTGGATCCTTCTGTGTGCCCACCAGACCCATCTCCTGATACAACTTAAGATAAAATGTCAGTCCACTTGTACATAAGTTCTCCAGTCATACTATAATCATCAGTGGAGACTTTATTAATACAACAGTTAATTGTGAAAATTGCAGTTTTGTTACTGGTGAGTGTGATAAGACATGCTGTGAAACTTTATGAAATACCTCATCTGGAAACTACCTAGAACAGATAATTAGACACCTCACTCACGATGGAAATATATTGGACCTAATGGCAACAAATCGACCTGACCTCTTTGAGGGTGTCCACATTGAAACTGGTATCAGCGACCATGATGTGGTTGTGACAACAGTGATTACCAAGGTACAAACAAGCAGCAAAATATATATGTTCAATAAACTAGATAAAAAATGGGTAGGGTCATATCTCATTAAGGAACTTGAAACTTTCAGCACAGGGCAGGTGCATGTAGAGGAGCTGTGGCTCAGGTTTAAAACAATAGTTGACTATGTACTGAATAGATACTTACTCAATAGTACAGTTCATAATGGAAGGGAACCTCCATGGTATACAAACACTGTAAATAAACTTCTAAGGAAACAGTGATTATTGCATAATAGGTGTAAAACAAAGCATGGACCTATAGACAAAGAGATACTGCATGAAATGCATTTGGTTGTGAAGAGAGCAATGTGTGGTGCCTTTTGTGAGTGCCATAGCATAATACTGACAAGTGATCTTTCAAAGAACCTCAAGAAAATCAGGTCATACGTACAGGCTGTTAGTGGCACGAAAGTTAGTGCCCAGTCCCTAACGAATAAGACAGGAATTGTAATTGAGGGTATTAAAGTTGAAATGCTTAACTCCATTTTCAAATGTTCCTTTACAAAGGGAAACACAGGAGAATTGCCCTAATTTAACCATTGTACCACTGAAAGAACGAAAGAAGTAAGTATTAGTGTCAGTTGTGTAGAGAAACAGCTGAAACTGTTCAAATTGAGCAAAGCTCCAGCGCACATTTATGTTGTAGAATCTATTCTGAGCTCAAACATAATGAGCTGCCTTAAACAGAATGATCTCCTCGGTGTCAACTGCATGGATTTTGAAAACATCAGTCATGTGAACCCCAACTCGCACTTTTCACACATGATGTACTGAAAGCTTTGGATCAGGTAGATGCTGTATTTCTTGATTTCCAAAAAGCATTTGTCTCAGGACCACATCCTCGCTTATTGTCAAAAGTACTATCATAAGGGTTATCAAGTTAAGTTGGTGACTGGGTTGAGAACTTCAGGAAGGACACAGTATGTTATCTTGGAAGGAGAGTCACCATCAGATGTAGAAGGTACTTCAGGGGTGTCCCAGGGAAATGTGTTGGGACCCTTTTGTTCATGTTGTATATTAATGATCTTGCAGATAATATTAATAGCAAAACAGGTTTTTTGCAGATGATGCAGTTATCTATAATGAAGTACTGCCTGAAACAAGCCGTATTAATATTCAGGCAAATCTTGATAAGATTTCAAAGTGGTACAATTTGATTTAAATGTTCAGAAATGCAAAATTGTGGACTTCACAAAACGAAAAATAAGTAGTATACGACGATTATCAACGAGTCACTGTTGATATCGGCCAATTCATACAAATATTTGGATGTAACACTTCATAGGGATGTGAAATGGACTGATCACATAAGTTCAGTTGTGAGTAAAGCAGGTGGTAGGCTTCAGTTTATTGGTAGAATATTGGGGAAGTGCAATCAACCTACAAAGGAGATTATTTACAAATCACTTATGCAACTGGCTCTCGAATGTTTCTCAGGTGTGTGGAACCCATAACAGATAGGACTAACAGGGAATATTTAACTTATACAGAAAAAAGGGCGGCATGAATAATCACGTTTGTTTCATCCATGGGGGAGTGTCACATAGATACTGAAGGCACCACACTGGAGAACTCTTGGAGATAGACATAAAATGTCCTGAGAAAAATCTATCAACAAAGTTTCAACAATGACTTCTGGAGGAATGTACTATGACCTCCTACATATCACTCACGCAGGGACAATGAAGATAAGATTACATTAATTACTGCATGCACAAAGGCATTCAAACAATCATTTTTCCCACTCTCCATACTTGAATGGAATAGGAAGGAATCATAGTAACTGGTGCAATGGGATGTACTCTGTGCCATGCAGCTCACTGTGGTTTGCAGAGTATAGATGTAGCTGTAGATACGTTGGTGGCATATGTGACTGTCCCCATATAAAATGCATTGTGAAATGACATGATGGGCAGAGTGAATTGTCTTTTAATCAGTGCAGTTCGACTGTTTGTCTTCATTATGGCAAATAAGTCATCCTTCCATTGCAGCTAGCATCATCAGGAGATATATGAGAGTGACTCTCATGGTGCTTTGCATGACATGTTTCACCACACAGATTAATCTGCAGCATATATGAAACTTGAAAATGAAGTTTCTTCATACTGTGCTGTTGACTCTACTACAATTCAGTCGTGCACAAACAACATGCAATGACTTTTGATCTCCTTGGTGATTTTGGTTACTCAAACTTCTCAACAACAAGACAATGCCCATAGACTACTTCCAGCCTACGCAACTTCGCAATGTCGGATTTTATCGGTGCACCCCTTCGGAAACTCTCTAGCTGCATCTGTTCATCGCTCTATGTGGAGCTCAGGCAGCTGGAGAATGCAGGAAGATTTTCCATTCAACTCATGTGTGATGCATGGCTGCAGCTTGTGCACATTCTTGCTCTGCATTGCTTTGACTTGTCATCACTGATAATGTAACTGAGCTCTCTTGTTTTATCCTTTTGTTTTCAAACACTCCTTGTTCTCCAGTTTCCAGTGTTTTTTTCTCCAATGTGTTTTTATTGCATGCTTTTCAGTTTATTCCGTTAGGTATTGTACCTATAACTGACACATGCCTCTCGACAGTAACTTTCATTCAGCCTGTTTCCTGGTTCTTATTTTTCGTTATAGTAGTCCAGGATAGGACCACACTGAGTCCTCCCCTTATATTGCTAGATGACCGTACGATGCCGTGCCTTGAGTAAACTCCCGCGTTAATAAAACAGACTGTTTTTAATATCACCCATAATAAGGTTGCTGTTTCATCACGCCATGATGCAATGGAATAATTTTTATTGGCACAGGAATTTCGTATGCTATCTCTTTCAGACCATATGACCAGTACATCAACAACAAATCTTTGTTTGGTATATGTAGAACACTTTCATTCCTAGCTTCCATTGTTCCACCTGGAACACCCAGCACCATGGTTCACAAATGTTGACTTTGTTCTACAGAGTCATAAAATTTCTGTCAACACATCCAAGTTTATTGCCGTATTGAACAACGTAGGACAGCACATCCATATCATCAGTAATGTCATATTAGCGTCCCCTGCTAACTGAAAATTCGACACTGCCATAGAGGCATAACTTTACAGGCTCGCAAAAACACCAGAGCAACAGTTGCAACAGGTGATTTACAATGACACACTGGAACACAGAATGTTATTTCAACTTTGGAGACATCTCCACACATCTATCACCTCGTTCCTCATGCCACACATATGCTTTGGACGTTATGACTCATCAAACTACCATCATCAATCCAGATGATAATGATATCAAATTATATCACGTGAAAATTGAACAATGGAAAGCAAATTAGTTCTGGCTGACAGACATTTTTGCGATTCTGCAACAAAAACAATACGCAAATGTATCAGACAATAATGGCCAATGCCAGTACATTCCTGAAACATGACATCGGCAGCAGGCGTGGGCAGCTGACACGATTTTAGCGGTTACCGACCAGCACAGCAGTGACGCCACTAGCTCTCACCATGAAGACACTAACCTTCGCCCACCCCCAACAGACACATCTCTGCTTAGTGACAACATTTCATCGACAGACATGCCAAAGCGATCCTGGCTGTGTTAGGTTTACATTCGCTTTGGTGAGGAGGTGTATAACTGTTCTATGTCTTGCATCCAAAACCACAAAAACCAAACCAGTTTTCCCAGATACTAAGTGACAGGAGTAGACTCTTTGCACTAGATCACTTAACTAATCAATACTTTCTGGTCAGCACTGGCTCGAAACAAGCACCATCCCAATAAGAGCCTGTCAAAAGAGCTTCCTACAGTGGCCATCCAACTACAAGCCGCAAACGACCCTCCAACCAACCATTAGTGGAGAATTTGTACACAGTATCAGTGGTGATCCACCACTACATGCACAACCAGTTTCAGATGACATCAGCTTGCAAAAAATCTTCAATATGTGCTATATACAACCTTCATCTACAGCTACTCAGTGACTGTCAAACGTTAGAATCAGAGATACAGAACACATGAGTTAGGCATCACACATTCTTTCCTGCTACACATCCAACAGGAGTAGGTCAACAGCCCCAGCATGAGCAATACCAGTGAGACAGTTACTGCCATGGCGTCAGCAACAGACACACATACAGTCGTGGAACATGGTAGTGCATGAGTCACTAGCAACTCATGTCATTATGATACATTTTTTTCAGAGTGCACACACATCCTCTTCTTGTGGTACCTATACCCACAAGTATTCTAGTGTGACATCTCAACAGAGACATATTTGCCTTGAAACTTATAAAATCATTGCTACACCAAGTTGCATGTTCGGGAGCCAGTTCGCTTGTAGCTACAAACTGTCCAGCAATGTCGAATCGATCACACTCACATCAAAATTGTCAGCAGCCAGATTCCTTACTGTCACAGCTCCTAGATTGTAGCAGTCATCCTAGCATGCAAACAGAGCCTGATGTTAGTAGATTCATTACCCTGTTGCATGTGTAGTCCAGTGTCCCACTGCTACAAATCAACACAGATCAACAGTCCCTCTATAGCCGTCACCGGCGACCTCCAGCCAACCCCCAGTATCACATGTACTGAACGAGGTTGGTATCATGGCACCATGTTCTTTTTCCTCTCTTTGACCAAGAAATAGTCCACCCAAATCCCTTCCTAGAAGCCATCCATCCAGAGCTGGGTTGGTCATATGCAGACACACTGAAGCACCAAAGAAACTGGTATAGGCATGTGTATTCAAATACAGAGATATGCAAACAGGCAGAATACGGCGCTGCGATCGGCTACGCCTAGATAAGACAACAAGTATCTGGCGCAGTTCTTAGATCAGTTACTGCTACAACAATGGCAGATTATCAAGATGTAAGTGAGATTGAACGTGGTGTTATAGTCGGTCCACGAGCGATGGGACACAGCATCTCTGAGGTAGCGATGAAGTGGGGTTTTTCCCTATGACCATTTCACGAGTATATAGTGAATATCAGGAATCTGATAAAACATTAAATCTCTGTCACCGCCGCAGCCGGAATAAGATCCTGCAAGAACAGAACCAACAATGACTGAAGAGAATCGCTCAACGTGACAGCAGTACAACCTATCCACAAATTGCTGAAGATTTCAATGCTGGGCCATTAACAAGTGTCAGTGTGTGAGCCATTCAACGAAACATAATGGATAAGGGCTCTCAGAGCCGAAGGCACATTTGTGCACCATTGATGATTACACAGCACAAATCCTGGGCCTGTCAACATGGACATTGGACTGTTGATGATTGGAAACATGTCGCCTGACTGGACAAGTCTCATTTCAACTTGTATCGAGCAGATGAATGTGTACCGGCATGGAGACAACCTCATGAATCCATGGACCCTGCATGTCACCAGGGGAATGTTCCAGCTGCTGGAGGCTTTGTAATGGTGAGGATGGGGGGGGGGGGGGGTGCAGCTGATGTGATACAGGACGCCTGATATGTCTAGATACGACTCTGACAGTTCACATGTACATAAGCATCCTGTCTGATCACCTGCATCTATTCATGTCCATTGTGCATGCCGACGGACTTGGGTCATTCCAGCAGGACAATGAGACCTCCCACATGTTCAGAATTGCTGCAGAGTGGGTCCAGGAAGACTCCTCTGAATTTAAACACTTCCACTGGCCACCACATTCCCCAGATATGAACATTATTGAGCATATCTGGGATGCCTTGCAACGTGCTGTTCATAAGAGATCTCCACCTGCTCATATTCTTACGGATCTATGGACAGTCTGCAGGATTCATTGTGTCAGTTCCCTCCAGCACTACTTCAGACATTAGTCAAGTCAATGGTACATCTTGTTGTGGAACTTCTGAGTACACGTGGGTGCACTATATCATATTAGGCAGGTGTACCAGTTTCTTTGGCTCTTCAATGTACATGAAGATGGCAGCAGCTGCACCCTCCGACGACCTCCCCCCCTTCTCCTTCCCTCCAGTGCTCCACACTCACAGGGGGGGGGAGGGAGCTGTTAAGTTCTCTGTGAACAGTTGTCTAGTGCTTACATATTCGATTTTTATCTTTGTGTTGTTATAAATTGTATAACAACAGCCTAAATCTGAATTTCACTCCAAGCATTTTCTCCATGAAATTAAACACACACACACACACACGCACGCACGCACACACACACACACACACACACACACACACACACACACACACACACACACACACAAACACGTACTTACATACACATCACAATCACATGTGTACAGGCTCTCCATCCTACGAGCCATCAGGCGTATTTTCTCTGACGTTTTGGCCGACATTCGGTATTTTGTTTCGCAATGTGTAGCTGGAATCAGGGCAAACAAATACTGCTCATCACATCTTTCAAGCAATGCCCAGTGTCGACAGAAACCGTCGGTTTAACTCTGATTACAAGTAGAATTACTTTTAAACCCCAATTTTGCATACCCAATCAATAGAGCGGTCCTAATTAGTGTAGTTAGATATACAAGAATTGTCAATGGTGAAAAAAAAATGCGAAGAATAACCAGCACTCCAGGAGCGACATCGCTACTTTGGTACAAGCTGACTGCTACCATTGTGTACCAGCTATACTCATTCCCTAATGGAGTATTGGTTGTTCTTCATGTTTTAATGTTCCTGTTAATAAATATGGATAAAGTAAATATTGCACTAGATTAATTTGGGACCACTCTATTGAATGGACACGTAAATTTCTGTTAAAAACCATTTTGTTTGTAACAATAAACAAACCAACGCCTACCTCGACTCTGGACGTCACTACATTGCAAGAACGAAATTGAAATATTTTCCAAATATCAGAGAAAATACACCTAACAACTCTTAGGAGTGACACCTGGCATGTATAGAAATAGATATATGTAAATGAGCTTGTGTGTATGTTCAAAATCACCATCCAAAGCACTGCTTAGATTTCGGCTAATCCTGAACACATGCTACTTGCTACATTTGAATCAGCACTATGGGGTTGGAATCTCATAGCTCTCACAGGAGCAGAGGTGCAGGTAAAAACGGTTTTCAGTTTTCAGACAGCTAAGATACCCTGAGTGACACACATGTTGTGGGGACAGATTAGCCATACATTACAGGAGCTACAAATATGGATGGGCACTGCAGAGCATGGAGGGGAGGAGAAGAATAGAGAGGGGGGAAAAGATGGACAGAGAAAGGGAGAGGTGGAGATGACAAATAGAGAGGGGACAGGATGAAATGGGCAGATTTGGGAATATGAGAGGGACAGAGAGAGGGGGAGGAGGAGATGGACAGACAGGAAGGTGAGTGGAATAGATAGACAAAGAGAGGGGCTAGGAAGAGATGGATAGAGAGGGACTAAGAACGGGGTCCGACAGCCTATCAGTTCCAGTCATGCCACCTGCAAGGAGGTACACATCTCAGGTTGTCTGAAGTTCAACCCTGTCTAAACTGTCAATACCGCTGTTTGATCGCGTCCGCATCGTTATTTGTGCCAGGAAGGGCTCTAAACAAGGGAAGTGTCCAGGCGTCTTGGAGCGAACCAAAGCGATATTGTTCGGATGTAGAGGTGATACAGAGAAACAGGAACTGTCGATGACATTCCTCGCTCAGGTCACCCAAGGGCTACTAGTGCAGTGGATCACCGCTACCTACAGATTATGGCTCGGAGGAACCCTGGTCGCAACGCCACCATATTGAATAATGCATTTCGTGCAGCTACAGGACAGTGTGTTACGACTCAAACTATGCGTAATAGGCTGCATGATGCACAGCTTCACTTCCGGCGTCCATGGCAAGGTCCATCTTTGCAAACACGACACCTTGCAGCACAGTACAGATGGGCCCAACAACATCCCAAATGGACTGCTTAGAATTGGCATCACGTTCTCTTCACCAATGAGTGTCGCATATGCCTTCAAGCAGACAATCTTCAGAGACGTGTTTGGAGGCAACCTGGCCGGTTGAACTTCTTAGGTAATTGTCCAGCGAGTGCAGCAAGGTGGAGGTTCCCGGATGTTTAGAAGTGGCATTATGTGGGGCTGATTGCCATGGAAGGCTCCGTAACGGGTGCACAATATGTGCATAGAAAAAGTAGCAAAAGCTACAGATCAGTAGCACACCGTATGTGGAATGTTAAGTTATAAAGTATGTCTATAATGAAATTTACGATTTCATAAGGCTGTCAAGGGAATGACGCCACAATCCAGGTGTTGTTGTTGTTGTGGTCTTCAGTCCTGAGACAGGTTTGATGCAGCTCTCCAAGCTACTCTATCCTGTGCAAGCTTCTTCATCTCCCAGTACCTACTGCAACCTACATCCTTCTGAATCTGCTTAGTGTATTCATCTCTCGGTCTCCCTCGACGATTTTCATCCTCCACGCTGTCCTCCAATACTAAATTGGTGATCCCTCGATGTCTCAGAACATGTCCTACCAACCGAACCCTTCTTCTAGTCAAGTTGTGCCACAAACTTCTCTTCTCCCCAATCCTATTCAATACCTCCTCGTTAGTTATGTGATCTTCCCATCTAATCTTCAGCATTCTTCTGTAGCACCACATTTCGAAAGCTTCTATTCGCTTCTTGTCCAAACTAGCTATCATCCATCTTTCACTTCCATACATGGCTACACTCCGTACAAATACTTTCAGAAACGACTTCCTGACACTTAAATCAATACTCAATGTTAACAAATTTTTCTTCTTCAGAACGCTTCCCTTCCCATTGCCAGTCTACATTTTATATCCTCTCTACTTCGACCATCATTAGTTATTTTGCTCCCCAAATAGCAAAACTCCTTTACTTGTTCCTCCTTCCACCGAACTTCACTAATTCCCACTATATCTAACTTTAACCTATCCATTTCCCTTTTTAAATTTTCTAACCTACCTGCCTTATTAAGGGATCTGACATTCCACGCTACGATCCGTAGAACACCAGTTTTATTTCTCCTGATAATGACGTCCTCTTGAGTAGTCCCCGCCCGGAGATCCGAATGGGGGACTATTTTACCTTCAGAATATTTCATCCAAGAGGACACCATTATCATTTAATCATACGGTAAAGGTGCATGCCCTTGGGAAAAATTACGGCTGTAGTTTTCTCTTGCTTTCAGCCATTCGCAGTACCAGAACAGCAAGGCCATTTTGGTTAGTGTTACAGGGCCAGATCAGTCAGTCATCCAGACTGTATTGCCCCTGCACCTACTGAAAAGGCTGCTGCCCCTCTTCAGGAACCACATGTTTGTCTGGCCTCCAAACAGATACCCCTCCGCTGTGGTTGCACCTACGGTATGGCTATCTGTATCGTTGAGGCATGCAAGCCTGCCCACCAATGACAAGGTCCATGGTTCATGGGGGGACATAATAAAAAAGCAACTATGAAATGCGACCTGCTTTTTGAAACAGTTGGTCTTTTCACAGTTTCCAACTGTGACGACACGCACACCATCGAGACTGATGTGAGTGATAATCCTGAGAGGTGTTACTGGCTAGCTTGATTTTGTTCTTTTATGTCTTAGAACGATTAATTCATTACAGCAGGAAAGGGTTTCTACAGAAAGTACCTTTGCTGAATTACTGAACATTGTGCATCCATTTTTCCAGTTATTGGGCATATATAATTTTTGTTTATATGATGTGATTAATAATAATTATATTCAGCATATATATTGAGAATAAGTTCCAACATTTGCAATAAACAACCGTAATGTTTTTTTATAATCTTGGGGTAGAAATGTACTTTTGGCATATATCCAGACTGGAAGCTGTTATCGTATTGAATCCTAAATGTTTGAGGAACAGTAACTATTTCATATATAATTTTGACTTTTGAAATCATCTTTCACATCTATATGTTATGTTGGAGGGAAGGGGGAGTAAGTAGAGGTATGAAGCCTTCACCGTCTTTTCCCTTTTCTGTAGTCATCTGAGCTTAAAACTGACAGTTTTCTTTCCAGAATAAAAGTACCTTTTCTTAAATGTGAAAGAATTAGCAAGGTTACAGATGGCGCTGCTTCAAAATTAGTATGACAAGAACCAGAGAAGGAAGGAAGACTTGTATTGGTTAAAAAAATAGCATAAAGTTCAAAATTAGGATCATAAAATACAAATTAAACAAATGATTTCAGAATAAAAGTGTGTTATTGCATATGTATGTGTTTATTTTATTTTCACTTAATTACATCAGAGAACAGCTCTAATTAAAAAAAACTGTATTTTGTATGTATTGTCCAGTGTCATACACATCCTTTTGATAATCCTGCTGGCTGCCCCCTTGCTAATACCAATGAAGTCTCCAATGGACAGAGAAGATCACCAGAGGCAAAATATTGTAGTGTCAGTAGTAGCTGCTTCGTTGGTGGATCAAACACATTTCTGAAATAAAGAATAAGAATTATGTGAGACAATTTTTTTGACAATTTATGACAAATTTAAAAACGTAACTTGCTAGTCACTCCTTCCACTGATATGATTATGTAGATTCAGTAACTAAAGATTCCTTGTTAGCTGAATTACAAGTACTTACATCCTTATGACAAACAGATGATATCCATTACTTCATGATAAATGTGGATGTGGTTATGTGGATAATACTAAAAACTGAGAAACACAACCCAACACAACAGCCATATCCCATAGCTTTCTTTAAAAGTCTGACTTTCCTGGTAATTTTACTGTGTTAAACCTGGCTTGAGTAAGACAGACACTGCGCCAATCATCAACTTACATTGGCCAAGCAGTAATTATATTGTGATCCAAATCAACAACTGCCAAATTTAGCATTTTTCTCTTCACACTTGCAGACAGGAATTATTGTTTCACTTTCATTGATATAAGTGAAGCGGGAAGGATATTTTATGATAGTATTTTTGTAAGTAATACTCAAAAATCGGCAATAAAGTTCAGAACTATCAGCTTGGCAAAAGATGTAGATTTAATTAGTGATGATGCATTTCTATTAAGAACACATAAAGGTTGTCCAGGTGGAAGTTTAGAGCCTGCTCATGCTGTGCGATATATTCCTTTGGGGCAGCGTAATTTTGATGTGACAAAGTTTCTCACATTTCCCTTATCACTTCTAAATCCAGATGTGAAATAACAATATTAAATCCATCAGTGTTGTTAAACACTCAGCACTGTTCAAATATGCATTCAAGTGAATATTGTGCTTTTTCATCTATCATTTCATTTCGTGGCAGATCAATAGTTGTAGATGGTGATGCAAGATCGAACGGTAAGTGCTGTTCTATCTTGATTCCAGTTTCAGATGCCCGTGTCGGCGAATCCATTATTTCCGACAATACGTTTACATTGTTATTTTTAGTTTTCCTTTTCCACAGTTACCACTATGGGAGTTCATATATTAAATTTTATGCATGTAAAATAGTTTTTCATTTACTTAACGAATAATATTTATTTATTTAATCATATAGCTAGGACCCACTGTCTGGCAGACTGTTCGCCGGGTGCCAGTCTTTCAATTTGGCGCCACTTCTGCGACCTGCAGTCGATGAGGATGAAGGGATGATGATGAGGACAGCTTAACACCCAGTTCCTTGTTGGAGAAAATTCCCGGGCCCAGCCGGCAATCGAACCCAGGCCCAGAGGATTGTCAAGGGTGGATATAATATTTATTGTACTTGCATAAGTGAAAACAGAAAAGAGAGTGTAAACAACTGTAACCATGCCGACTGTGGCAGAGGTCTTCCGTGTAGTCGTCAATGGGTTCACTCACTCATTGTGACAAAGTGGACTGGTGATGTCGTCACAACATCCAGAGTTTGCAGAACGTGAGAACTCACAAGGATACCGTCACCATTGCCCACAAGTGGTATACTATTTCTAGACAGCGCAAAATATATCAAAAGTTTTTGATATACTAGATACTAAGCTGAATTTTCAAATGCAACTAAAATGACACCACATCAAGTCACTTGACGGCCGACATAGCAATGGTGCCATATGGTACTCTTTCTACATGCTCTTGTAAAATTTCTAGTTGCATGGCTTTCAGTTGCTGTCAACCGATATTATTCAGACAGACATTGGCATTGTCATCTGGGTTATGACATTAGATTTGAGCCAAGAATCCAAAAGAAGAAGAGAAAGCGTAAATTTTGGATTTAGAAGAGGGTTTTGCACAGAAATAACATGGGGGCCATCAAACACACTGATAAACGAAGTAGCACTCGTAAACGAAAATCCATTCGACCAAACTTTTGAATAGCAAAATTAAGTTTCAAGTATTTGTTGAGCTCTATTTAAAATCTGTTGCTCAGATTACAGTCAAGTGGTAATTGCTCAAGCAAAACAATAAGGGCCTTGGTAAGTCGCTGGAGGGACTTGGCGCCATATATGCACACCCAAGTCACCTAATATCCATGCTCTGACGCCACCTTCAGTTAGATCCCAGATGTGTTTGATCGTGTTCAGATCTGGTGAGTTGGGGAACCAGCACCTCAATCGTAATTCGTCACCACTGCGTTCCTCGAATCGCTGCATCACACTTCTGGCCTTGTGACATGGTGCAAAATACTGTTGAAAAATGCCACTGCCATCAGGAAACATGATCATCATGAAGAGATGTACGTGATCTGCAACCATTTTAAGATTCTCTTTGGCCATCATGGCGCTTTGCATGAGCTCCACTGTACCTATGGATGCCCTAGTGAATGTTCTACAGAGCATAATGTAGCCACTTCCATCTTGTCTCCACCCCACAGTACATGTTTCAAGGAGGTGATCCCCTGGAAGACGACGGATTCGCACCTTTCCATAGCCATGATGAAGAAGATATTGGTATTCATCTGACCATGCAACGCTCTGCCACTGTACCAACGTCCAGTGCTAGTGATCACTTGTCCATTGCAGTTGTAATTGCCGATGTTGTGGTGTTAACATTGGCATATACATGGGTCGTTAGCAGCGGGGACCCATCATCAGACGTGTTTGGTGCCCAGTGTGTTCAAACACACTTGTAATCTGCCCAGCATTAAATTCTGAGGTTAGTTATGCCACAGTTTACCGCCTGTTCTGTTTTAACAGGTATTCCAGCCCATGACGTCATACATCTGTAATGAGCGGTGGGCACCCAACCCCACAATGTATGGACTTCGTTTAACCTTGGTTCCATCACCTATTGAAGACACTCATCATAGCACCCCTCGAACATGCAAGTCATGTAGTTCCTGAAATGTTGGTGCTGAGCCTCTGGGCCATCACAATCTGCCCCTGGTGAGACTCAGTTACATCATGCGCCTTCTCCATTCTGCAAATGGACAGCACACTCACTGATACTACATGCACTGTACGTGTGTCTGACTAGCAGTCATCCCTCGTCAGGTGATGCTGCTATCACATGGATGCACTTGTATCAATAGTAGGTTGGTGGTCATAATGTTCGGGCTGATCCGTGTATACCACATACACAAAAGCACAGTTTCAATATCCCTGTGTGGTGTGTTAGATGCTGAGCATGAAGGATCGTTTGAAAGCTAATATATTCACTACTGCATCCCACATAGTTAAATAAAATGAAATATAGAATTTTGGAATCATGATTTCTGTAAGTGCACTAAAAACACTATAACAAAGTTTGTGATTGGATAGTCGTGTTCCTTCATGAAGAACTACAGTCACGCTGAAATTTTAGTTCCTTTTTCAAATTCAATGAACAATTTTTTAGGTGTGTTTGTATTTCCAGTAGTAGAGTTTGAATATACTGACAGTATAGTATTAATTATCATCATTTGTATAATATATGAGATCCTGAGAAACTATAAATAATCTTTCATTAAGTGCTTAATAATACTTGCTTACTCATACACAAATAATATACATGCATCAGATAATGGAAATATTACGTGCTTCCACCACATAAATGAACCATTTTGTGCTGATAATTGCAATGGCAAAACCTTTAGCTATTAGCAACCTTGCATGTAAGAAGGTGATATACTTCTGTTAAAATACACCACATGCTGTCTTGTACCTGGGCAAATGGCATTTAGAATAAACACATACACATGATGGTGTCAGTATTCTCTATATAGAATGAAATGTTTCACCACGTCACTTGGGTTTGCTGGAGCCATGTCCAACCTGATATCCTCAAAATGCTCCATAAAGAGGTAGCTACAGATGAAGCTAATGGGCCTCCCGTCGTGACGCCGTCAGCCTGCTTGATGTATTATCCACCACGTAAAAAATATGATGACACCAGAACATCAGGGTTTGTGGCACAGTAACAGGGAAGATTAGTCTGCTCCTGAAAAGACATAACACCAACACAGTCTTCAGGCCCCCAGCAAAGATCTGGCAACTTATGAAGCCTGTGAAAGATGACGTTGGCCCCAGAACACCTGTAATAGACATGGAAGGTGTTTCTGCCTTTGCTTTCCCAAAATATCAGATGTAGCAGAACATGCTCTGGAAAAATGACACCGAATTGCCTTTGAGGAGACTGCTGTTTTGAAACAAACCTACTTCTTCTGTGATAATATAACAAACTTAGCAGCAGAGATCAGAATATCTGACAAGACCCTCAATAAAGACAGTGGGCTGCAGCTGGGTAAGGGCAGGGATTCTGTAATTGGGGAGATGAAGTGGGCACAGTGATCATGCCATATTATACTGTATACAATATATGGTGCAGTATTGAAAACCAGTGACGTCACTTGTGATTTTGTGGGTATAGCACTACACAGCTGGAAACTTTAATGATGGATATCGCTGTGAGAGCATGAGTTTGTACACGACTCATTTATATTTTGAATTAAGTGTAGGAATATTTTCTAAGGATACATAAAAGGAAGTGACACGCTTTTAGTATAATTTATATTGTTTACTACTATACTGTACATCTGCCATATAATTTTCAAAAATCGCCTGTTTTGGATGCCAGATGGACCTGCAGATGAAGCACTATTATAAGATTTTTAACACTTCATCATATTCACTGACATAGACATTTCAAATGTTTATTATAGATTTTGCAATAAATAAATCTCAACTGGGGCCGTGCTCCTCATACAGCCAACAATTTCAGCTTTCGTAAACAAGGTCGCTCCTTGTACAGTTCAATAAACTGTACAATAGTTACTAACAACGTTTTTTTTTAGACATTTTAAGTACTATGAAACGCACATACAGCAAAGTTGTTTGCACGAAATTTAAAAAATTGCTATTGTACTTCAGAATTCAAACACGAGATGGCTGTCGAAAGACAATAAACGTTGGTGTGGGAGGGAAGTGGAGTTGCCATATTAAAGCGACTTAACTTTGGTGGTCTGGGTAAAAGTGTCGTCACTCGAGTAGCGACACAGGAATTTGAGTGTTTCCACACGCAGCTTCGATGATGCCTCTTGAGTGAGATCAAGTGACGTCCCTTTTGTTGCATGTAGAAACACGACTTCTATCACACAATCTCTCAATATCACCCCTAAACATTTACTGTTACTGCGCGTACAGAAATAATGAGCAATAATATTGCCCGTCTGGGACCGCTAACACAAAGTGTGTAAGCTACAACGAAACTGGTCGATCGACTGATACGGTGGTGACTTTCTGCGTGCGTAGGGGCCTGCCATGACCTGCAGCCAGTTGTGCGGTGTGATTAATCGGTGTCGTTGCTCGATGAGAGCGAGAATGTAATGATCGAAATACTTTTATCGATTGATCGATTTCAATTAGTTGGACAGATGTTTATGGCAATGTTTGGACAGTGGTTTGCGTACTCAAAGTAGAATTGAAAGCTTTCTGTGTCGGCTATGGTTTCTTGCAAACCAATTAAATGCTCTATCACGTGAGCTTCTAGTGAAAGAGAGAATTGGCCCAAATTGTGGCTATTACAATTTCTTGTGAAAAACTGAATAAAATAAACATGTGGCGGTGCATATCAACTGCGAAACTTAAGTCGTTTGTCACCGGAGTTCGACCACCGGGAAAGGTACTCAAAACGTTCAGTTAATACATAAAGGTGTTGTTTAAATACTATGTCTTTAAGGAAATTAACTGTGATGCAAACCTAACTTCAGTTGTACCTCTGTTAATCGTAGAGTACCTGCAAATGTAGGGCTTAATTCTCTTGTAAGCCAAGTTGTATTGTTGAGGAGACTGCTGCTGACTAGAATGATGTATGATGTTGGTACAGTTCATCTGTTAGTACTGAGAACGTAAGATATACTACTCATGCCCTACGACAAAACAAGGAAATTTAGCTAAGCAGCTGGCACAAAGTGTTTGATTGGAGATAGGATATAAATATTAAAACATTTAGGACAAGAGGCGAGAGTAGAATAAATTTGGATGGTTCTGTAAGAAAACCGAAAAGGAAGTTTTTAGTCCATGATAACAGTGCAAGTTTGTAAGACAAGATGAGATATGTTTCATTGTTTGATGGATTTTTGAAAATATGTATTACTTAACACATCTGCACATGTAGGCAGAGAAGAATGATGTACAAGAAGTTATACACACAAATATTCTTCATGTAGGGGTGAGATTTTAAAATGATCTACTACACATACAGCAGTGAAACAGGAATTCAGAAATATTAAAACAGAGATTTTTGCAGAAATCAGTTCATGTTCTTCTTGACAGGTGTGTAAAAATATTCTTTTATAAATTTGCTGTAGGCAAAATAAAATTTATGATATTGCACAGTTACAAAACTAGGTAGAACAGTGACATTATATTATATTGACACTTGTTCCTTGGAACATGAATATGACATTTCATAATGAGGTGGAACATGTCAGTTTAACAAAAGTTTTCATTGTACAGTTTTTTTACTGTTTCATATCTAAAAATTCATCTATTGAGTATGAGAACGTGTCATTCAGAAATTTTTCAAAATTTGTTTTTAAATGTTGGTTTGGCTATCTGTCAGACTTTTAATGCTATTTGGCAAATGACCAAAATTGTGTGGCAGCATAATTCATCCCTTACTGTGCCATAATCAGATTTAACCCAGAATAGTGAAGATCATCATTTGTTATAGCTATGCAGATCACTATTATTTTTTAATTGGGATGAGTTTTTAATAACAAATTTCATAAGTGTGTGTGTGTGTGTGTGTATTGTGTAGGTACTGTGAATATCCTGATTTCCTGAAATAAGTCTCCAACGTGATCTTTGGTGGACTTCCACTTTTATCCTGATTACACAATTGTTGTGCAATGAATACTTTTTCTCAAAATGATGAATTTAACCCAATTTATGATGCCATATGAAATCAGTGAATGAAAATAGGCATATTAGATTAATTTAGTGATATGTTCATCACCAAAATTTGCAATAACCCTAATGGCATAGGTAGCATCAGACTTATTCCCTTTTTTATGCAATGGTTTAAAAATAGCATATTTCAGTCTGTCTGGAAAAAGTACTCTTTCAGTGAGCTACTAAATATGTGACTGAGAATCCTACTTATCTGCTGAGAACAAGATTTTAGTACCCTGTTGGAAATGCCATCAATTCCATGCAAGATTTTACTTTTGAGTTAATTTTTTATTTTCCTAATTTCAGTAGGAGAGTTTGGTCGAATTTCAGTTTTCTAATATTCCATAGGTATATAGCCTTGCATTTCATAATGAATAGCCTAATCCTATTTTCTGTACATTTGAAAGATGATTATGAAAAATATCTTCTTCTGAGTTTTTGTTAACAAATTTTTCATTGAGTTTGATAGAAATAGTGCCCTGTTTTAACAACATTCTAAATTGTCCTAATTTTATTATAAGACATGCTAATCTCAGACATAATGCACATACTTCTGAGCTTTTTAATAACTTTTCTTAATACAGTGCAATAGCGTTTATTTTGTTTGACTGTTTCTGGCTCGATACTCCTTCTAGCTATGTCACAGTTCCCTTTCCTGTTTACAAGATATTTTTATCCTCTTAGTAAGCCTTTAGATGGTTTCTTAATTATGTTTCACGGTTTTCTTAGAGAAACTGTTTTCAAATATCCTCACAAAGGTAAAATGAAATATGTTAAATTTTAAATCAGCATCAGATTCCTTGTCCACCTCATCCCAGTCTAACTTATGCAAGCTTTCCTTAAAATTCACAGTTGTTAAATTGTTAGTTGGAAGCACTATTTTTGAGGACTGTTTGGCATTATTGTATGGAGCTATGTAATATACAGTAACTAGCTGTGCCTCATGATCAGACAGACAATTCTTAACAGGAAAAGCTTTTATTTCATTAAATTTAATCTTGGTCTATAAAAAAATTATCCATCCTATGCCACCCAAATAGGAAAGTCAATAATTGACTTCAAAGTGAAAATTCTTACCAAGTGATACTCCAAGATCAAGCTTTCTATCAGATTCTTTCAGAAAATCTGTATTAAAATCCCTACAAATAGTAATTTGCTTTCCTCTGTCTGATAGCACAACAAAGAATCCAAGATTTTCAAAAATAGCAGGAAATTTCCCAATGGGGACTAATACGCTGCTACAATTATAAAAGTATCCTCATCTAGTTTAAGCTGACACACATATGCTTCTATATTCTGCTCTACACAAAAATTTTTAGTTTCGAAATTTTTTGCATTGTGATAAATTTAACATATATGGTAACTCCTCGTCTCTCCATAGTGTGTCTACTTAATGTGCTGAAGCTTATACCCACCTACATTTAACTTTTACATATCTGTGACTGTATGATGTTCAGACAAGTATAATTCATCTATTCTACCTTCAGTTTCTAAATCTTCTAAACAAATAAGAAGCTCATCTACTTTGCTTTTTAATCCCATGCTATTCTAATGCAATATACTAACACTTTTCACTGTTTTTACGAGAATCTTATGACATACTGACATTATTTTTCATCATACTTTAATGAGAATCTTCTGATATTTGACCTACCTTCCTCAGCTTCTCACTAAGCTTAAATTCATATTCAGGTGGACAGCCGTTGAACTCCTTGTCTGTCCATCCAGATTTAGGTTTTCCCCATTTTATCTAAATTATTTAAGACAAATGCTGGAATGATTCATTTCAAATGGACATGGCTAATTTCCCACACTTTTCTTCCCCAGACTGAGAGTGTGTTCTGCCTCTAATGACCTTGTTGCCAATTGGACATTAAACACTAATCTTCTTTCCTTCTTTGCAATTCTACCGTTAGAAAGAAACAGTATGTTGTGGCAATAGTGATACAAGTTCCTAAAATATCCATATGGAAGAAATCATCCAAAGATTATATTTGAAAACAATCAATTATTAACAAAATTATTTAATTAGAGAGACACAAAATCTACTCACCAAGCTGCAGCAGAACACACACGTAAAAAATGGTTGTAATTGGCAAGCTTTTGGAGTCAGTTGCTGCTTCTTCAGGCAGAAGGGTTGAAGGGGTAGGAAAAGGGGCGAAGGAAAAGGACTGGGGAGGAGTATATTTTGGGAATGTCACCCAGAACCATGGGTCAGGGCAGATTTACTGTATTTACTTCTCCTTTTCTTACAGTGAGTCTCCCCTGACCCATGATTGTGGGTGATTTTCCCAAAATCTACCCTTTTTCCTAGACCTTCCCAATCCTTTTCCTTCACCCCTCTTCCTTCCCCTTCAGCCCTTCTGCCTGCAGGAGGAGCCTCTGGCTCCAAAAGCTTGCCATTTACAACCATCTTTTATGTGTGTGTTCTGCCGCCGCTTGGTGAGTAGATCTTTTTATCTGTATAATTAAATAATTTTGTCAAAGATTATATTTGGTTCTTCAATTTCACTTCAGTAGAAATTTTCTCCAGCCAGGTAATTCCATGTCAGTTCAACACAGAAAAGTAACATTTTTCCAACCTGATCATCTCAGACTTCTTTCAAATGTGGTGCATCCAGTGATCCAGATAAGAAATGGACAACTGCCAGTTTGTGGAAGTATGTGACACCTGTGAAGAAAGTTATTGATCTGCAAAGATTTGAAATAACATCTGATTAAACATAAATGACTATAATTTTGGCTTTAATCCAGATACAGCAATGAAATCTGTATCAATGAACAGATAATGAATAGAGCTTTACATTTATATCAACATGGCAGGTTTATTATAATTTTCACGTTCATATTGTTCGCCTGAACTGTAGACCTCGAATATCTCTTTTTTTGAAAAAATACGTTGTATTGCTTCAATATGCCATTGTAAATATGTTTACTATCAAGGCGGTACAAAGGCATCATGGTATTCAAAAGTGTCATTCATAAGTAATGCACAAAAATATTGCTTATGCTATTGTAGCATGGTATTATAAACTGTTATAGACTGTTTACAGTGTATCTTCAGTGAAGGGTTAGTTAGTTACATGTTCCATGATTCATTTTGCATGATAGATCATAATGTGGAACGAGTCATTTTACATTCACATCACAAATTAATTCATGTAAGGTTACATTCTGAACATTTAATAAGTTGTTTATTTTTTCCTCTTTCTTTTTTTTTCACAAAAACAAAAATGATTACAGATGTTAGTAATTCGTAACTACCACCTTTTACACATTACAGTAATAGAAATTCTTCTGTGGAATAGGAGGAGTTGTGAAGGAGAAACTTAAGCAATTTGCTATCAAACTTTACTTTGTTGCATGTCACGTGTTTTATGTAACTGGGTAAATGATAAAAAATTTTGTTACAGTTTTTAAATCACTGGTAAAAGATCAAAAACTTTTGTTGCAGCATTGTGCACTCCTTTTTGTGCTAAAGACAACTTTAATGTGGAATAACAAATGTAATTTTTTCTTCTGATATTGTAATTATGCACCTTCTTTTGAACTGTAGGGAGTTATTTACAACAAACTCCATGAGGGGATAAATGTACTATGAAGCAGCAGTCAGAATGCCCAACTCTTTAAACATATGTGTACAAGTTGATTGTGGTTGAGCACCTTTGCACAATCAAGACTTTCTCTTAAAGATGAGTTACGCCAGAAGATTTTTCCATATGACATTATTGAATGAAAAATGCCAACTTACTAATTTGTATCTCCCTAAAATTTGCAATGATTCTGAGTGCATGTGTGGCTGAGTTTCGAAGTACATTTTTCCAATTTAAATTCTCAGTAGTATGGAGCCACTAAGAACTTTGAAGTTTCCAACCTGTTTATTATTTCCTCACCATAGGCTTCATTTATCATTGGTGTAGTGCCACTAGATGTGCAGAACTAAATATGTTGTATCTTATTAAAATTGAGCATGAGACCATTCACAGAAAACCAGTCAGTGATACTTTTAAGAACTTTGTCATTTTTTCCTTTTTGTGTACATATGCTTGGATTCATTACAAAAGGAACTAATCTGCAAAAGGAACTGTATACTAGATGGAAGACAGTTCATGTATATGAGGAACAGTTGTGTACCTAAGATTGAATGTGGAGGAACACCATATGTGATTCCTCCCCAGTCAGAATTATGACCCTGGACTATATTGCTTGACATACTAAGTAAAACTTTCTGCATTCTTTTGGTTTGATGTGACATTTTCCATTGGTAAGCTACGATACCAGCAGTTGCAATGGCAAATAGAGGCCACAGGAGCATAGGACTGCCGGAGAGAGCACACACAGCAGTTTCCATGGCGCAGGTCACAGGCAGAAGAGGGCCACTGGCCAACCTAAGAGTTATGCATACGTGACGTGAAGTGGCACGCTTGACAAAACAGAGGCATACAGCCGAGTATAAATTCAAGTGTGGCATATCACACTGCTGGGCTACACGCAGCAGCAGATGGGGTGCCAGTATCTCAGTCCACGGCGGGTCATTGGTTTGACTCTCTGAGGCTGACATGGGGTCCGTAGCTAGCCAGGGCGGGTCACTCCTCGGCTCGCTACCACGGGCAGTCATCGCGGCTCCCGACACACGCTGGAGACTTCCCGGGGTGAGGGCCGCAGGTAATGTATGCCAGATATCGGGCGCTTGTTGGTTGCTGCGATCTCAGCCATGCTGGCGAGGAGGAGGACGCAGCTGGCCGCCTGCGGCTTACACCAAGCAGCACTGAGTCGGCTGCTGGCGCAGCCATCCTGGCATCATCGGAACTCTGTGGGCCGGCCAAAGCTGGCACAACACAGCATTGTGTTGCACAGCCGCTGAGGTACTGCCTCAGCATTGCGGGACCCTGTGTCTCAGACCAACGTGAACGGAGCACTGTAGTGGAAGCAAATAAATCTTTGTAAAGTTCTCGCCGAATTTTAATGGGGCAACTCCTGGCACCCACCCACTACATTTGGTGTCTTCCCGCTATATTTGCTCATCCTGGTACATTTGGTGGCAGACGCCGCCACAACAACACTATCAATCCCAGAAAGCATCAATTTATCTTGGAGAATTCTGTGACTCATACAGTCAAATGCCTCACAGAAAATACCAGCTGGCACTATTTTATCATTTATTTAATCATGTCAGAAATTCTGTTCTTGAATACATCATCTCCTCAAATTGTAGAGGCTGTCAGCAGTGAAACACGTCAGTAGTTATTGACATCTCTTACAATCTGTCATAAAGAGGGGTTTAATAACAGCATGTTTCATGCTCTCTGGAAAAATGCCTTGAGTTAGTGATATTTTATACATTTCAAATAAGACTGGGCTTATTACATGGAAACAAAATTTTAATACTACATTGGAAACAACATCAAAACCAGATGAGCTACTCGCATTCGGGAGGTCGACGGTTCAATCCCACGTCCGGCCATCCTGATTTAGGTTTTCTGTGATTTTCGCTCCAGGCAAATGCCGGGATGGTTCCTTTGAAAGGGCACGGCCGACTTCCCGCCCCGTCCTTCCCTAAACCGATGAGACCGATGACCTTGCAGTTTGGTCTCTTCCCCAAACAACCCAACCCTCCAACCTGATGAGCTTTTATTTTTGAGAGAATGTATAATTTTCTTAATTTCAGAAGGAGAAGTTAGTGATCCACTCATATGATTGAATTTTATGAAAGTTACATTTTTAACATACTACTGTGATTTTGCTCTTGAACCGTTTCTTCCTATGCTTTCTATTATATTTAAGAAATGGTTATTAAATGCATTTGCTACCCATGTCTCATCATTTATAGCCCTTCCAGTCACTTCAACAGTGATGTCGTCCTGTTCTGTGGCTGGTTGTCCTACTACTTTCCATGCAGCCTTATGTCTGTTCTCGGAAGTACTGATTTCTGACATTATTTTCATTTTCTTTGATTTTTTAATAACCTTTCTTAGTATTTTTTAGTAGTTTTTGTTGTGTGCAACTACTGCAGGATCCCTACTTGCTCTTACCAAAATATACAATTTCCTTTTCCCTTCACAAGATGCTTTAATCCTTCTAGTGATCCATGGTTTTTTTACATGGTTGTTTAGTGCCCTTCCTGATTAGATTATCGAGCAAGGTGGCACAATGGTTAGCACACTGGACTCGCATTTGGGAGGATGAAAGTTCAATCCCCCATCTAGCCATCCTGATTTAGATTTCCGTGATTTCCTTAAATTGCTCCAGGCAAATGCCTGGATGTTTCCCTTGAAAGGGCACAGCCGACATCCTCCCCCATCCTTCCATAATTCGATGAGACCGATGACCTCACTGTTCGGTTTCTTCCCCCAAAAGAACCCAACCCAACCGTGATTAGATTACATGGAAAGCTATTTTCTAATAACGATATGAATTTATCATGCAATAGATAAAATTTTGTATTAGCATTTGGTTCATTATAAATTACATCCAATGTCATCTCCTGTAAACTATCCTTAAAAACATTTGCCCTCGAGTCATTAATTATTCTAACTGATTTCCATTGAGGAGTATCCATACTGTAAGGTGCTGTGCTATTTATCCTAACAGACTGTGCATCATCATGATGAGGGAGGGGGAGAGAGAGAGAGAGAGAGAGAGAGAGAGAGAGAGAGAGAGAGCATTTGTTACTGGGTAGACAGTTATTTTCTTACGTTGAGAAACATCAAAGAAAGCATTATCAATTAGGGTCCTACTGTCTTTATCCACCTGTATTGAAAGTTACTTACTGGCACCGAATCATGGGATCCAAATAAAATTTCCATATTATTTTGCCTATCACAATCCTTCAGAAAATCTACATTGAGTTTACCACATTCTATTAACTGCTTGCTGCTGCCTAACAGATGGCACAGTAAAGAATCTAGATTCATCATGTTGTTGTTGTTGTTGTTGTTGTTCTTGTTGTCTTCAGTCCTGAGACTGGTTTGATGTAGCTCTCCATGCTACTCTATCCTGTGCAAGCTTCTTCGTCTCCCAGTACCTACTGCAACCCACATCCTTCTGTATCTGTTTAGTGTATTATCTCTTGGTCTCCCTCTACAATTTTACCGTCCATGCTGCCCTCCAATACCAAATTGGTGATCCCTTCTTCTAGTCAAGTTGTTCCACAAACTTCTCTTCTCCCCAATCCTATTCAATACCTCCTCATTAGTTATGTGATCTACCCATCTAATCTTCAGCATTCGTCTGTAGCACCACATTTCGAAAGATTCTATTCTCTTCTTGTCCAAACTATTTATCGTCCATGTTTCACTTCCATACATGGCTACACTCCATACAAATACTTTCAGAAATGACTTCCTGACACTTAAATCTACACTCGATGTTAACAAATTTCTCTTCTTCAGAAACGCTTTCCTTGCCATTGCCAGTCTACATTTTATATCCTCTCTACTTCGACCATCATAAGTTATTTTGCTCCCTAAATAGCAAAACTCCTTTACTACTTTAAGTGTCTCATTTCCTAATCTAATTCCCTCAGCATCACCCGACTTAATTCTTCTACATTCCATTATCCTCGTTTTGCTTTTGTTGATGTGCATCTTATATCTTCCTTTCAAGACACTGTCTATTCCATTCAACTGCTCTTTCAAGTCCTTTGCTGTCTCTGACAGAATTACAATGTCATCGGCAAACCTCAGAGTTTTTATTTCTTCTCCGTGGATTTTAATACCTACTCCGAATTTTTCTTTTGTTTCCTTTACTGCTTGCTCAATATACAGATTGAATAAAATCGGGGAGAGGCTACAACCCTGTCTCACCCCCTTCCCAACCACTGCTTCCCTTTCATGTCCCTAATCTCTTATAACTGCCATCTGGTTTCTGTACAAATTGTAAATAGCCTTTCGCTCCCTGTATTTTACCCCTGCCACCTTTAGAATTTGAAAGAGAGTATTCCAGTCAACATTGTCAAAAGCTTTCTCTAAGTCTACAAATGCTAGAAACGTAGGTTTGCCTATCCTTAATCTTTCTTCTAAGATAAGTCGTAGGGTCAGTATTGGCTCGTGTTCCAGTGTTTCTACGGAATCCAAACTGATCTTCCCTGATGTCGGCTCCTACTAGTTTTTCCATTCATCCGTAAAGAATTTGTGTTAGTATTTTGCAGCTGTAGCTTATTAAACTGATTGTTCGGTAATTTTCACATCTGTCAACACGTGCTTTCTTTGGGATTGGAATTATTATATTCTTCTTGAAGTCTGAGGGAATTTCGCTGTTTCATACATCTTGCTCACCAGATGGTAGAGTTTTGTTAGGACTGGCTCTCCCAAGGCCGTCAGTAGTACCAATGGAATGTTGTCTACTCCGGGGGCCTTGTTTCGACTCAGGTCTTTCACTGCTCTGTCAAACTCTTCACGCAATATCATATCTCCCATTACATCTTCATCTACATCCTCTTCCATTTCCAAAATATTGTCTTAAAGTGCATCACCCTTGTATAGACCCTCTATATACTCCTTCCACCTTTCTGCTTTCCCTTCTTTGCTTAGAACTGGGTTTCCATCTGAGCTCTTGATGTTCGTACAAGTGGTTCTCTTATCTCCAAAGGTCTCTCTAATTTTCCTGTAGGCAGTATCTATCTTACCCCTAGTGAAATAAGCCTCTACATCCTTACATTTGTCATCTAGCCATCCCTGCTTTGCCATTTTGCACTTCCTGTCGATCTCATTTTTGAGACGTTTGTATTCCTTTTTGCCTGCTTCATTTACTGCATTTTTATATTTTCTCCTTTCATCAATTAAATTCAATATTTCTTCTGTTACCCAAGGATTTCTACTAGCCCTCGTCTTTTTACCTACTTGATCCTCTGCTGCCTTCACTACTTCATCTCTCAAAGCTACCCATTCTTCTTCTACTGTATTTCTTTCCCCCATTCCTGTTAATTGTTCCCTTATGCTCTCCGTGAAACTCTGTACAACCTCTGTTTCTTTCAGTTTATCCAGGTCCCATCCCCTTAATTTCCCACTTTTTAGCTGTTTTTTCAGTTTTAATCTACAGGTCATAACCAATAGATTGTGGTCAGAGTCCACATGTGCCCCTGGAAATGCCTTACAATTTAAAACCTGGTTCCTAAATCTCTGTCTTACCATTATATAATCTATCTGATACCTTTTAGTATCTCCAGGTTCTTCCGTGTATACAACCTTCTTTCATGATTCTTAAACCAAGTGTTAGCTATGATTAAGCTGTGCTCTGTGCAAAATTCTACCAGGCGGCATCCTCTTTCATTTCTTAGCCCCAATCCATATTCACCTACTATGTTTCCTTCTCTCCCTTTTCTTACACTCGAATTCCACTTACCCATGACTATTAAATTTTCATCTCCCTTCACTATCTGAATAATTTCTTTTATTTCATCATACATTTCTTCAATTTCTTCGTCATCTGCAGAGCTAGTTGGCATATAAACTTGTACTACTGTAGTAGGCGTGGGCTTCGTGTCTATCTTGGCCATAATAATGCGGTTACAATGCTGTTTGTAGGAGTTTACCCGCACCTCCTGCCACCGAACTTCACTAATTCCCACTATATCTAACTTTAACCTATCCATTTCCATTTTTAAATTTTCTAACCTACCTGCCCGATTAAGGGATCTGACATTCCACACTCTGATCCGTAGAACACCAGTTTTCTTTCTCCTGATAACGACATCCTCTTGAGTAGTCCCCGCCCGGAGATCCGAATGGAGGACTATTTTACCTCCGGAATATTTTACCCAAGAGGACGCCATCATCATTTAATCATACAGTAAAGCTGCGTGCCCTCGGGAAAAATTACGGCTGTAGTTTCTCCTTGCTTTCAGCCGTTCGCAGTACCAGAACAGCAAAGCCGTTTTGGTTAGTGTTACAAGGCCAGATCAGTCAATCATCCAGATTGTTGCCCTTGCAACTACTGAAAAGGGTGCTGCCCCACTTCAGGAACCACACGTTTGTCTGGCCTCTCAACAGATACCCCTCCGTTGTGGTTGCACCTACGGTACGGCTATCTGTATCGCTGAGCCACGCAAGCCTCCCCACCAACGGTAAGGTCCATGGTTCATGGGGGGGGGGGGGCTTTCAATTTGGTGTCAGTAATATACCATGTTCTGGTGCTAACTGTTTTGCTCTTCTTATCATGTAATCTGAAGTCAAAAAATCGTTCCCCCCTGCGGGTTCGGGGGTACGAATAGGCCCGCGGTATTCCTGCCTGTCGTAAGAGGCGACTAAAAGGAGTCTTCAAAGTTTCGGCCTTATGTGATGGTCCCCACTTGGGTTTGACCTGCCATTTTCAAAATTTCCGTTGTTAGTGCGTGCCATTTGGGGAAGGACGCCTTACGTGGTGTTTTTCTATTGGTCCATCGTGCACCTCCATATTGCATGCTATCTATTGTCGTGTGGAGGGATTTACACCCCATGTCTTCTGGGTTGCCTCCTCGTCTTGTGCGCAATCCCCTTCTTAGCGCCCACGGCAATTGTGGACCCTTTCAACACCTAAAATCCAGCACGGTAGCCAGTCCGTTGTGGTGGGGTCGTCATGTACCCTCTTGGTGGTAGCCCCCTGACCACGCAGGGATCGCACTACAGATGCCAGAGCTGTTTCCTCCCCATGCATGCCAAGGAGTATGTGCCCATCTTGTCTGGGGCACGGGGACTCCGGGCAATGGGATATCGGCCAGGTACCCGTTGCTTTGGCTGGGTGGCGCCCTTGGGGAGAGCCCTCGTTCGGAGTAGGTGGCATCTGGGCGGATGTGGCGCAATGAAGCGCAATAAATCTCAGCAAGCTGGTGGCCGCACTGCCACCAGCGTCTCTAAGCGAGGTAAAATTGAATTCGATGCTGCACAATATGATCCTCAGTCGTTCCCCTCGTTGGCTGCGCCATGGGAGGGACGCAGATCTTTTGCCAAGCAGGAGCCTTATGTACCACAATACCTTGTCTGCAGCAGAAGTGATGGTGACTCCTTTCTTTCGACAAAGCCTATGTTTTTTGTGGAACACCTGGAGGATAAGTTTGGGGAAGTGGCGGGTTTGTCTAAAATGAGGAATGGGTCCATCCTCCTCAAGACGGCCTCCCCAGCCCAGTCACGGGCGTTGCTCTTGTGTGATAAGCTGGGAGATGTCCCTGTTACCGTCACTCCCCACAGTAGCTTAAATATGGTCCAGGGGATTATTTACCATCGCGACCTCTTGTTACAGTCCGATGACGAGCTGAGAGCTGACTTGGAACGACGTGGTGTGCATTTTGTCCGTCGTGTGCACAGAGGACCCAAGACCAACAGGGTGGCCACCGGTGCCTTTATCTTGGCCTTCGAGGGTGCTGTATTGCCTGAGAAGGTCAAGGTAATGGTTTACCGTTGTGACGTCAAGCCATACGTCCCTCCCCCGATGCGGTGCTTCCAGTGCTGGAAGTTTGGGCATATGTCCTCCCGTTGCCCATCCAGTGCCACATGTCGAGATTGCGGACGCCCCTCCCATCCCGATTCTCCATGTGCGCCTCCGCCTGTCTGTGTCAACTGTGGGGAACACCACTCTCCATGCTCGCCGGACTGCCCCGTTCTTCATAAGGAGCGGAAGATTATGGAATTTAAGACCCTGGACCGGCTTACTTATCGCGAGGCAAAACTGAAATTTGAAAGGTTGCATCCTGTCCCTCTTCAAACTTCTTATGCTGCAGCTACGTTATCGTCGCCCTCGCGGGCGGCAGTTGTCGCCTCCTCTGTGCCGCCTTCAGTTGGCCCTCGGGGCCGTCCATCTCTGTCTGCCCCCCTTGTGTCTGGGGGCAAGCCTTCCTCTGTTGCCCCCTTAGCAGTTGGGGGCAAACCCCCTTCTGTCACTCCCCCCGCACATGCTTCAGGAGTGACATCTGCTCCAAAACCAGGGGGCTCGATCCCTCCCCCTCCCCCTTCTCTGCCGGCGTCGTCTCTGCCGGCTCCTCTCTCGCGGAAGGGGTCCCTCGGGGCCCTCCCTTCTTCCGTTTCTTCTGCTACCCCGCCGGATGTCAGCCAGTGGCTGAAGGTTCATCCACCTGCTGGTCGTAGGGCTTCTGCGTCGTCGTCAGCCTCCGACGCTCCTTCAGAGAAACTCTCCCAGCCCTCTAAGCCAAAGGACAGACGCGAGAAGAAGGACCGGAACGTGTCCAAGAAGAAGGACGCTCCGGCAGTTTCAGTACCGCCTGCTGTCAATAGCTCTGGCTCTGGGGATGCGGTGGAGATCCTCGCCTCTGCCGCGGATCTCGCCCTCACGGAACCCTCGGGGACGTCTCCTATGGACACAGCTGACTCTCGCTCGGTGGCGGCCGTTGACTCTGCGGCGCCGTCTGCCTCTTAGTGGACTTAACGCCCTCCCAGTCCCTTCCTGCTTCCATTCTCCAGTGGAATTGCGGCGGTTATTTCCGCCACCTGCCTGAGCTCCGGATGCTTTTGAGTGTTTCCCCTGTTCTGTGCATTGCTCTTCAGGAAACTTGGTTTCCAGCAATGCGGACCCCTGCCCTTCGCGGTTATCGGGGATACTATAAGAACCGCGCTGACTGTCAACGAGCTTCAGGTGGAGTTTGCCTCTTTGTTCACCACTCTGTCTGTAGCTCACCAGTACCCCTTCTGACGCCTTTAGAGGCAGTCGCTGTCAGGATTGAGCTCTCGCCGGCTATTACTGTTTGCTCTGTTTACATTCCTCCGTATGGGCAACTCCCCCGACATGTCTTGGCTGCGCTGCTGGCTCAACTCCCGCCGCCATTGCTGCTTCTGGGCGATTTCAATGCCCACAACCCTCTATGGGGTGGGACTGTCTCCGATGACCGTGGTCGCGCTGTGGAGCATGTGTTGGCTCAGCTCGACCTTAGCCTATTGAACACCGGTGCTCCCACGCATTTCAGTGTGGCCCATGGCTCGTTCTCGGCCATCGATCTCTCTCTTTGCAGCCCCGGACTTCTCCCATCCCTTCACTGGAGAGTGCATCCTGACCTGTGTGGTAGTGACCATTTTCCCATCTATTTGTCACTGCCCCAGTGTCATTCTTCTGGTCGCCTGCCCCGCTGGGCTCTCAACAGGGCTGACTGGCCGGCTTTTACTTCCGCTGCCACCATTGCTTCTCTCCCACAGGGTGACCTCGTCAATTATTTCTGCGGCCGAGACTGCCATCCCTCGCTCTTCTGGACTCCCTCGGAGGAAGTCTGTCCCCTGGTGGTCGCCGGAGATTGCTGAGGCTATTCGCGACCGTAGGCGGGCTCTCCAGCGTCATAAGCGGCACCCGTCTCTGGAGACCCTCATCGCCTTTAAGAAGCTCCGTGCCTTGGCCCGTCGTCTTATTGCACGGCGTAAGCAGGAATGCTGGGAGAGGTACATTTCATCCTTGGGCTCCCGTGTCTCCCCGTCGCTCGTGTGGTCCCGCATCCGGCGGATTTATGGATACCAGACCCCTATGGGTGTCCCTGGAATCTCCCTGGATGGCGCTGTCTGCACGGACGCCGCCACCATTGCTGACCACCTTGCCACGCACTTTGCTACAAGCTCTGCGACTGCAACTTACCCTCCTGCCTTTCGCTCTCTAAAGGAGCGCGCCGAGCGGACGCCGTTATCGTTCCACACACGTCGTTCTGAAAAATACAATGCTCCTTTCAGCGAGAGGGAATTCCTTGCTGCCCTTGCCAATTGCCCTGATACAGCGCCAGGACCGGACTGCATCCACGCGCAGATGCTGAAGCATCTCTCCAGGGACTGCCAGAGACACATCCTCACCATCTTTAACCGCATTTGGAGCGAGGGCGTGTTCCCGTCGCAATGGCGAGAGGGTGTTATCGTTCCCATCTTGAAGCCCGGTGCGGACCCTCTGGCGGTGGACGGCTATCGCCCCATTACACTAACCAACGTTTTGTGCAAATTGCTCGAACGTATGGTGGGGCGGCGTTTGTGTTGGGTCCTTGAGTCGCGCGGTCTCCTCGCTCCATCCCAGGGTGGCTTCCGTCAGGGCCGGTCTGCTGCGGACAATTTGGTGCGGCTGGAATCTGCTATCCGTACGGCCTTTTCCCTCCGTCAGCATCTCGTTGCTGTATTTTTTGATCTGCGGAAGGCATATGACACAACATGGAGGCATCACATCCTTGCTACGTTGCGCGAGTGGGGTCTTCGTGGTCAGCTTCCAGCTTTTCTTCAAAACTTTTTATTGCGCCGCTCTTTCCGGGTGCAAGTCGGTGCCGCCTCTAGTTCATCTTATATACAGGAAAATGGGGTCCCGCAGGGCTCGGTATTGAGCGTTTCCTTATTTCTAGTGGCCATTAATGGTCTGGCTGCAGCTGTGGGGTCGTCGGTGTCTCCTTCTTTGTATGCCGACGACTTCTGCATCTCATTTAGCTCAACGACTACGGGAGTCGCCGAACGCAGGCTGCAAGCAGCCGTTCGCAAGGCGGCATCATGGGCTCTGACTCATGGATTTCAGTTCTCTGCGGCCAAGACTCGAGTTATGCACTTCTGCAGGCGTCGGACGGTCCACCCTCATCCGGAACTTTACCTCGACGGTCACCTACTTGAAGTGGTGGACACTAGCCGCTTCTTAGGACTCGTCTTTGATGCCCGGCTCACATGGGTTCCTCATATTACTCAGCTGAAGCAAAAGTGCTGGCAGCACCTCAACGCCCTCCGCTGCCTGAGCCATGCGTCTTGGGGTGCAGATCGCAGCACGCTGTTGCGATTGTACAGAGCCCTTGTGCAGTCCAGGCTTGATTATGGGAGCCTGGCCTATGGGTCTGCATCGCCCTCAGTGTTGACGTTGTTGGACCCCATACACCACTGTGGGGTTCGGCTTGCAACTGGTGCTTTCCGTACGAGCCCCGTGGATAGTCTGCTGGTGGAGGCCGGGGTTCCCCCGCTGCGGACTCGCCGCCACCGACTGCTCGCCATGCTGTCCATGTGCATTGCTCACCGGGCCATCCCAATCATCGCCTGCTTTTCCCTGCCAGGGTCCTCCCTCTGCCCGACCGGCGACCTAGGTCTGGGCTTTCCATTGCTGTCCGTGTCCAGTCCCTGCTGTCGGAACTGGGGTCGTTCCCTCTTCTGCCGCCCTTCCGGGCCTGTGCACCCACGCCTCCCTGGTGTATGACCCGTCCGTCCGTCCGCCTGGACTTGGCACGGGAACCCAAGGACTCGGTTCCGCATGTGGCCCTCCGTCACCGTTTTCTTGCGCTCGTCGCCTCGTTTTCAGGCTGTGAGCCTGTCTACACTGATGGTTCCCTGGTGGATGGTCGCCCTGCCTACGCTTTTGCTCACGCTGCCCATGTTGAACAGCGCTCCTTGCCGGCTGGCTGCAGTATTTTTACTGCAGAGCTGGTGGCCATATTGCGCGCTCTTGAGCATATGCGTTCCTGCTCAGGTACGTCCATCGTCATCTGCAGTGACTCCCTGAGCAGCCTCCAGGCTATCGACTGCTGCTATACCTCTTGTCCTCTGGTATCCTTTATTCAGGAGTCTGTTTTTGCCATTACCCGCTCTGGTCGTTCGGTGGTCTTTGTTTGGACGCCAGGTCACGTTGGCATCCCGGGGAATGAACGTGTCGACAGGCTGGCCAAAGGGGCGGTCGACGCCCCCACTTTGGCGATCGGCCTCCCGGCTCGTGATTTGCAGCTGGCGTTGCGCCGTAAGGTGCTTCAGATGTGGCGTGACGAGTGGCGTAGCCTGACTTCTCCGAATAAACTGCGGGCTGTCAAGGAGACGACCGATGTGTGGCAGTCCTCCCTGCGGGCTTCTCGCAGGGACTCTGTCGTCCTGTGTCGGCTCCGCATCGGCCATACCTACCTGACGCACGGACATCTTTTGCGTCAGGAGGATCCCCCCCTGTGTCAGTGTGGGTCCCGGTTGACGGTCGCCCACATTTTGTTGGAGTGTCCCTGCCTGCGCATCCTCCGGCAGACTTTTAATCTCCCGGGCACGTTGCCTTTGGTTTTATGCGACGATGCCTCCATGGCTGACGACGTTTTAAATTTTATCCGTGGTAGTCCTTTTTATGGTTCCATTTAGGGGGGACCTGTCCCTTTCCCTTTCTGTGTATCTTGTCCTCGAGTGTCTCATTGGTTGCAGATTTTAATGTGTGTATTCGGATGGTTGACTCTTTCCCAATTTTTGTACCCATGGTCAGTCAACCAGTCTCCGACCCTCTTATTTTCTTCCGTTTCTTTCTGTCCAGTGTTCGTCTGTACTCTTCTTGTCTCTAGTGTTCGCTGACACATTGGTGTTCTTTCAGTGACTGGGGGGAGGGGCGTCTCCTCCCCCCTTGGGGTTTTACCTGTTCCGTAAATTTTGTTTCGCCGGTTTTTTGGAATGGGGGACTGATGACCTTAGCTGTTTAGTCCCCCTTAAACATCCCAACAACAACAACAACAACAACAAAAAATCGTTTGTGGTTTTACTTATACTCCATCTCTTTGGAAGCATTGTCAAAATATTTATCTTGTCACACGTACTTTATGTATTGCGAAACTTATCTTTCAGCCTGTCTGTGAGTTCTTTTTCTCCATTTTTTTCACACACTTCTTTTTCCACTTGTACCACATACACATGCTACACCACTGAAGCAACACATGCTACACGACTGAAGCAATCTTTTTCAGTTTTCGCTTTGAGTACTTTTTCCACAGGCAGCAACCTCTTTCTTCACAGGGGATTCACCTAAAAACTGAAGGCTGGTATTTGATGAAACCAGTGCCATATCTGATACTATTTCCATCTTCACTTTACATCTTCTCTGGAAGTACCTAGCACACACAGCTGAGGCAATACCTGCAGGTGTTGATGGATTTTGTGATATTTGCTTTCAGAATTTGCTGTAAATTTTTCCACCTAGCAGTACATTAGTATACTTGTTTACTACACACTCCTAAACACTCTTCAAAGTCTTTTGTATCCTTGAAAGACCTCCATCTTTAAATGGATTGCAACAGTGCAGTTTTGACTTGAAATGCATTTTTTACAAACTATTGCTAAATGCTAACTTGCAGCACATGTACACTGCAGACCTCGAATGTGAAAATTCTTATAAGCCTGGTATGTTGCTTAGCAAGGTAAAGCTCTACTCGTCAGCTTTTCAGTGAAATGAGTTTCATTGCTGTATCTGGGTTAGAACTAGAATTATAATCTCTTTTGTTGAAAGAGACACATGTAAATTTCACCCAATTTCCAAAATTTGCAGACCTGTAACTTCCTTCACAGTTGTCATATACCTGTGAAAGCTGGTAGTTTTCCATCTCTTATCTGGGCCATTGGGTGCGTCAAATTTGAATGAAGTCTGAGTGGATTGGGTTGAGTGCTGTATTGAATTGACATGTAATTACCCAGTCTGCACTGTGTGTGATGTAGAACATTGATTCATCTTCTTACTCAAAGAGCAAGAAGATATCTTTGCATTGTACTAGTCACAAATGATATGTGGCAGGGTATACATCAGTGGTCAGTATCACCCTGCCCTTCTTCTCCCACCCCCACTGTGCTGTTTAATTTGTAAATAATGCATGGAAGGATAACTATTAATAAGCTTCGGTATGTGCTCAGATTTATACTTTTGTTGCCATGGAAATTTGTGAAATTTAGCACACCCAAATGTAAGGAAAGGGGGGCAGGCTGTTAATTGCTTGATACATCTTACATTGAATGCTCTTGGAATTTGGGCAGTGAGGTAATCTAACAAAGTAACACAAATGTTTAATACATTTTTGTCAAACTAACAGAGGGTGTGTGTGTGGTTTTTTCAAAATGCTTATGTATTGTTTTGTTAAAATAATTCCAGATGTTTCAGCAGCAAAGGGAAAACTTCCCACCTGTGATTTTCCTTCGACAAACTCGACGTAATGTTTCAACAGTTGAAACACGATTTCGTAAAGCACAGGATGGCAATAAGAAACTGAAACCATTTGCATGGTTTTTGTTGGTGAGTGAAACTAACTTTTCAGATATCAGGAGCAGTGTATTATCTTTGTTCTGTAATATTTGAATGTTAATGTTTGTTTCAAGTAGCTCGTGCCGATAACAACATTTGCACTTGGAACATGGCAAGTGAAACGCCGGAAGTGGAAGTTGGATCTTATTGCAGATCTTGAGAGTAGAACAAAGCAGGCCCCATATGATCTTCCTGAAGAGTAAGTGGCACTTCATTATATAAGTTCTGTCAGTATACGTGTATGTTGACATATGGATGGGTTAGTTCTTCCAATATTCACTGAACTGAGGCCTATGTGACACATTATAGGGAGTCTTATTGGCAATGATATGCATGATTTGGGAGTACTCCCCAGATATGTGTGGCATCTGTGGGCTTCTCTTCTATGTCACCTTTTATGTGCAGAGATAGAGCAGCTACACAGCATTTATCACAGAAAGTTGCAGTATAGTTTAATTTACAAAGAAGTCCTTAGGAGCAAACATTATTTACATATGAAACTTCCTGGTAGATTAAAACTGTGTGCCGGACAGAGACTCGAACTCGGGACCTTTGCCTTTCGCGGGCAAGAGCTCCAGCACCTGAGCTACCCAAGCACGACTCATGCCACGTCCTCACAGCTTTACTTCTGCGAGTACTTCGCCTTCTACCTTCCAAACTTCACAGAAGCTCTCCTGCGAAACTTGCAGAACTAGCACTCCTGGAAGAAAGGATATTGCGGAGACATGATTTTGCTGCAGCCTCGAGAATGTTTCCAGAATGAAATTTTCACTCTGCAGTGGAGTGTACACTGATATGAAACTTCCTGGTAGATTAAAACTGTGTGGTGGACTGGGACTCGAACTTGGGACCTTTGCCTTTCGCGGGCAAGTGCTCTACCATCTGAGCACTTGCCCATGAGAGGGAAATGTCCCAAGTTCGAGTCTCGGTCCGACACTCAGTTTTGATGTACCAGGAAGTTTCATATCAGCACACACTCCGCTGCGGAGTGAAAACTTCATCCTAAAAATTATTTACATATTTTGCAAAGGATTATGACAATTATGACACTGTCAACATTCTTGCTTACTTTCTGCTTGTAACCCTTACTTTCATGGCCAGAATAGATGAG
Organism: Schistocerca gregaria; assembly: GCF_023897955.1. NCBI lineage: Eukaryota > Metazoa > Arthropoda > Insecta > Orthoptera > Acrididae > Schistocerca > Schistocerca gregaria. Next base: position 776,669,562 of record NC_064920.1, read on the forward strand.
AGATTAGCCACTTCTAGGTGAGATTGATGTGTATTCATCTTGTGCCATTATTTCCTTTTGTATGTACTGCATATGTAGTGCTTGAAGCAGGCAAGTGTGTAATAATAGTAATGATATCCCTAAACTATGCAGCTGAAGACTAGTTTAGCTATTGTAAGAACTGGTTTCAGAGAGTTATAATTGAGGTCATCCATGAGAATCTCTGCACCAAGACATACTGTCATTAAGTTCTATTGCTAGCAGTCAGACTTTATCATCATATGTACATCCATGTCTGAGGTGTTTAAAATGACTCTCTGTTACTATTTAATAGTGTTGGTAGAAAGATTGTGTCACCATGATTTTTGATGCAGATTTTGAGATAGTCAATTGATAAATCAACTACTACTACTACTACTACTACTACTACTACTACTACTACTACTGCCACCACACACACACACACACACACACACACACACACACACACACACACACACCATTGTTCAGAAACACAAATTATTTCTTAATTGAACCAAAAGCATACTGTTGTACAGTACCAATATTATGAAAAGGAAAGTTGCAAATCACCATATAGCAGAGATGCAGATAGGCACGACAGAAAGACTGTCACAAATAAAGCTTTAGGCCTGTAAGGACTTCATCAAAAATACATCTCTCTCTCTCTCTCTCTCTCTCTCTCTCTCTCTCTCTCTCTCTCTCTCACACACACACACACACACACACACACACACACACACACATGGCTGCAGTCTTAGGCAACTGCAGCCACACTCCGGGGTGCAGCACCAGTGCATGATGGGAGCAGCGACTGGGTGGGGGTAAGGAGGAAGCTGGGCGGGGTAGGTGGGGGGGGGGGGGATAGTGAGGTAGGTGTGGTGGACAGTGCAGTGCTGCTGGGGAGTGTGTAGGGACGAAGTGGAGAGAGGGTGAGGCAGCTATGTGCGTTTGGGAATTTAGGCGTGGAGAGGTGGGAAGGATCCACATGCCACAGGCTGTGAAGCAATCATTGAAATGAAGGATGTCATTTTTGGCAGCATTCTCAGCAATCGGGTGGTCCGCTTGTGTTTCTTGGCCACAGTTTGTCGGTGGCCGTTCATGCGGACAGACAGATTGTTGGTTGTCATGCCCATATAGAATGCAGCACAGTGGTTGCAGCTTAGTTTGTAGATCACATGACTGGTTTCACAGGTAGCCCTGTCTTTGATGGGTTAGGTGATGTTTGTGACCGGACTGGAGTAGGTGCTGGTGGGAGGATGTATGGAACAGGTCTTGCATCTAGGTCTATTACAGGGGTATGAGCCATGAGATAAGGGGTTGGGAGCAGGTGTTGTGTAGGGATGGACAAGTATATTGTGTAGGTTTGGTGGACATTGGAATAACACTGTGGGAGGGTTGGAAGGATAGTGGGCACAACTTTTCTCATTACAGAGCATGACGAGAGGTAATCGAAATTCTGGCAGACAATGTAATTCATTTGCTCCAGTCCTGGGTGGTACTGAGTTACAAGGGGAATGCTCCTCTTTGTCCAGAGGTGGAACTTTTGGAGGTGGTGGGAGACTGGAAAGGTAAGGCACGGGAATTTGTTTTGTACAAGCTTGGAAGGATAATCTGCGAAGGCTTCTGTGAGACCCTCACTATATTTCAAGAGGGACTGCTCATCACTGCAAATGTGATGACCACAGCTTTTCTGAATTGCACAGGTGGGAACTTTCCCTGCATACATCCAACATTCCCGTAACCCTCCTGGCCTTAACCTTTGTTAGTCATTGTCCTCACCCATCCAGCCCCTTCCCTGTTCCCATTCCAGCACTATACAGCCCTCATTCCACGATTGCACCCAGTCTTTTTACTTTTCTCCTTTTCCATTACCCCCCCCCCCCCCCAACCATCTCCCCACCTCATTCCTGCACATTCCTCAGCGGCATCTCACTGTCCGCCACCCCTACCCTACTGTCCTTCCCACCCCACCCTACCCTCCCCAACCCCCACCCAGTCGCCACTCCCATCATGCACTGGTGCTGCTGCTTGCAGAGTGGCTAAAGTTGCCTGAGACTGCAGCCGTGTGTGTGTGTGTGTGTGTGTGTGTGTGTGTGTGTGTGTGAATAATATATTCGGGCCAACTATTTGCTCTGTGTTCTCACATTATTAAGCACAGTGGTGTGTGAGGCCTGTGATTGTCATTGGTTGGCCACTTTTGCATGAGATGTGCATGTCTGGAAGCAGTGGATTCAGTCTTCATGCCACAGTTATATGATCTTGAAGCTTCAAGCATTTCATGTTATATTGTGGCATGTGGGACATTATGAAGCTGGTTTGAAATTAATAATGACTTCAGTGATAAACTGCACTATCTGTGATCTATCATTAACTGTTATCATTTGAACTCATTATCCAGTTCCTAAATTTGGCAGTGGAGGGAAGCATTCGGAGGGACATTCGGAGGTGAAGAGGAGTAACATAACACTTTTATTAATCTACATCACCGACCCAGTTACTTATAAGACACAGTCAGATAATTGTCACATTCTGGAAGAGCTTCAGCAGAACAATGAAAATGCTATTGTTGCTATCCCTGAGGCGAAGGTGCTACGAGTTTGATAAATTGGTCACAGTGCTGCATTGGTGTTGATAGTAGCCATTTTCAGCATCTTCTGTGATGAAAGGGTCAGTTCTGCATCAGTCTTATTGTAAATATTTTTGAGGCTATTTTTATTTTGTCTGCTCGTTACTAACAGTAATAGCATTGACATGTGTTTTAGAAGATTAATCTTTGTTCATTGTGTAATAAATGTATGTGGAGTTAAACATTGCAAAATAAAGAGCACAGTGTTTAGATTAAAAATAGAGCCTCTAAAAAATTATACACAGTGAATCTTAGTCATTTGAGACAATGGAAATGTCCAATATAGCTGTATAGGGGCAGGTAGGTTAAACATTCTCATTGACAAAGTTGTCTGAGAAGTCTGATAAAATTGGAGACATAAGAATTGCCAGGTGTGGGATACTGAATGTTGATATTTGCTGTGTCAAAGACAGGTCTTGCTCTGAGGCACAGTTGAAATTTTTAAATAGTAGAATGACATGCATGGCCAAAGTACTGTTGAAGGGATGGTTGTAGATTGTAATTCTGGTCTTTTTTTCCTAATAAAACCTGAAGAAAATTGTGTGGGCTTCTTTGCATTTTAGAAAGCCGCCAGTAGACTATATCATCATAAAATAATGGTATCTCTTACTGAAATGACAGTGAGTAGTGATGGTACAACTGACGGGTTTTAACAGCTGATTGTCTAGTTGATTGTTGTTTTTTTTTTTCAGTTAAATGAAACTAGTCTGTCAGGCCATGAATATTAATGTTGTTCACTCACACTCTGGGTCTGAGTCAATGTGAGACAACAGACTGGGACAAGTTTCTGATAGTTATATCAGTTGGATTAATGTTTCACTGAATCTCTGGTTTTGAGTAGTTTTACTTACAAATTTGTTCAGTGTTTTCAGTTATACACGAAACATGACTAGGTTGCCAACTTTTTTGCACACTAATAATATATCTTATTTCAAAAGGACATCAAAAAGGTGTATTTATAAAAGTGAAGTATTTTCTAAATTCATGCATTTATTTACTTAAACATTAATTTTGTGTACTTCTGACATTAAACATAAATTTTTGGTCATTACCAAAACTGTAATGACTGATGCTGTGAAGTAAATTTATGTTTAAATAAATGAAACGTTAGTTTACTTAAAGTTATTGAAGCTCTCTCTCTCCCACTTGTCGCTGGTTTGCATCAATTGCCTAAACAAATGAAAAATTACTTTATTTAAATTTAATGAAACACTCTCTCTCTCTCTCTCTCTCTCTCTCTCTCTCTCTCTCTCTCTCTCTCTCACACACACACACACACAGCTGGTTTGTACTCATCATCAATAATTCAATTTTGGTAAAAGCTGAAATGACATAAACAGAAAGCATGCAGGATAACAATAGTTTTTAATTGTTTGGTGACTTAATCATTTGTTTATTAAGAATGTACTGCAGCATATCAGGAAAATATTTGTTATCATTCGTTAATTGTCTTTGAATTTCTTCAATTGACACAGTTTCAAAATGTGAAAAGCAAATATCAGAATGACAATATCAGCAATGATAGACTGTAAGAGTGAGCCAACAATTATGATTTACACTGAAGTGACAAATGTCGTGGACTAGGGAGACACCATATTGCTTTAAACAATAATAATTTCACATGTCGAGAGAAGCCTCTGTTACTAGCAGTCTCGGCCGAGTGGTTAAGATGTCTGACTAGAAATCAGATTCCCTCTGCATACACATATGATGGTAGTATCGCATACACAAGGTACCAAAGGCTAGTGCATTGATGGAGCTGTCATTTGTATTCAGGTGATTCATGTGAATAGATGTCCAACATGATTATGGCTGTACAATGAGCATTAATAGACTTTGAATGTGGAATGTAGTGGAAGTAGATGCATGGGGTATTCCATTTTGGAAATGTTCTGAGATCCACAGTGTCAAAAGTGTGCAAAGAATACCAAATTTCTGGCATTACCTCTTAACACAATGGCTGATAACCTTCACTTAAAGACAGAGAGCAGCAGCGTTCGCATAGAGTTATCAGTGCTAAGAGCCAAGCAACAGTGCTTGAAATAACTACAGAAAGCAATGTGGGATGTACAACGCATGTATCCGTTTGGACAGTGCTGTAAAATTTGGTGTTAATGGGCTATGATAACAGGTGACAGATGCGAGTGCCTTTGCTAACACCTTGACATCACCTGCAGCATCTCTCCTAGTCCTGTGACCATCTCAATTGGATCCTAGACTACTGGAAAACCAGGACGTGGTCATATGAGTTCTAATTTCAGTTGCTAAGAACTGATAGTAAGGTTCGAATGTGGTGCAGATCCCATGGAGCCGTGGGCCCAAGTTGTCAAAAAGGCACTATGAAAGCTGGTGGTGGCTCTGCAATGGAGTGGGCTATGTTTACACAGAATAGACTGGGTCCTGTGGTCCAGTTGAACCAATCATTGACTGGAAATGGTTATGTTCAGCTATTTGGAGCCCATTTGAAGCCATTCATGGACTTCATGTTCCCAAACAATGATGGAATTTTTAGAGATGACAATGTGCCATGTCACCAGGCCACAATTGTTTGTGATTTGTTTGATGAACATTCTGGACAATTTGAGTGAACGATTTGGCCACCCAAGTCACCCAATGTGAGACACAGTGGAGAATCCTGCACCGGGAATATTTTCAGTTATAAATGGCTGTAGAGGCAGCATGGCTCAGTATTTCTGCAGGGGACTTCCAATGACTTGTGGAGTCCGTGCCTGAGTTGCTGCACTACACAAGGCAAAAGAAGTCGCAAATCATATTATCAGTATTTCATGATTTTTGACACCTCAGTGTAATAACATCAAAATGATCAATTGTTCCCCCACAGGATTGAATGTGCCAGAGGTCAATGGGATCCTGTTATTGTCCACTGTGGTTCAGAGAAGTACAGACTATTTACAGTATTGGCAGTATACAGTATAGGCTTAACTGTGGAATTGAAGTACTGATGTGTGAATGATAATAGTACTTCTTAATACCTATGAAGTACTATTTTTTGCTACTTTTCACAAGCTGTGAAATGTAAACAGGTTTGTGAGCAGGGGTGTGATTTGTACCCGTGTAGGTGATGATATAATTTACTGTGCAGTATAACTACTTACCACACAAATAAACACCTGTTAAATATTGAAGATTTGAATTCAGATGATTTTTAACGTATGATGAGCATAATTTTTCATTAGAACAGAATGCTAGCTGTAATTAAAATTTGACAATTTTTTCTTTCTTTTTCACATTCCCTTGAGCGAAGTTACATGCTCAGTTTTGTACCCTAACGAAACATCAGCTTAATTCCCTATAAGTTTGACAAAATTAGCTGCAGATTGCATATTGTTTGTTGATTGCAGAGGTTCACGACAAGCCTGTTTTGGCATGTGTGCCATTTTCAAGTGGTCGAGTTGACATTACCTTTGTTTATAACATTTTATTTTACATCTAGATGGAGTGACATCCATAAAACATCTTGAAACGTAACTTCTTTTATGTATTATGTTGTTAACATAGATCACATATTTACTTCCTATAGAAGAATAATGGTGAAATTAATTTCTTTCCTTTTATTTTTATTTATTTATTTATTTTACAGTCATTAAATTATGGATCATTCCAATGTCATTGTAATAGTACTATGAGATTTATCTTATATTATACGTACATCTAGATGGAATGACACCTGTAAATCATCTTAGAACGTATCATATTTTATGGGCTATAAGATGACCATAATTTTTAAGCAGTTTTTTTAATAACATTTTTACCATTTTTATTATTAGATTGAAACCAGACTAAAAAACATTCTTAGCTTATAAAACCAAACTGACCTTTAAAATCTACGAAAACCATCAGCTGAATTTTCTTCTTCTTCTTCTTCTTCTTCATCATCATTATTGTCCTCTTCAACTATAAGATGGTCTTTGCTGCCATCGAGAGCATTACTTATGGCACACTTCTTGAAAGATGTAATAAAAATGTCTTCTCTCATTCCACACCATGACTGATTTATCCACTGACACACTTGTTTGATTGTAAGTCATTTTAAAGCTCCTTCGACATGAATTCATTTTGGGTTTCATCCATCATCCATTTATTCCATTCCTCTCTCATATACACTTTAAATGGTTTATTTACCAAAACATCCAGAGGTTGCAGTTGTGAAGTAAATTCTCTTGGAATAACAGAAAGCTCTGTACTTCCCTGTCTCAATTTCTCTTTAACAGAGTTTTGCAAATGACTGCTAAACTGGTCTAGCACAAGAAGAGAACTCTTCTTCAATAAACCACCTTTCTTTCCCTCCAAGACTCTGTTAATCCATAACTTCATACCATCATCCATTTCATAGCGTCATCCATCCATCCCTTGTTATGTATGTGAACAACTGTTACTGGCGGTATTTCAGGAGGTTTTGGTATTGTTTTTCCCTTGAAAATGATCATTGCTTAAGGTTAGTATTGTCAGCACAATGTGAACTGACAACAGAGTAGTGCATTTTTTTCATATCCCCTTGTTTTTATAGTTACAGTTTTAGCACCTTTCATGACCATAGCTGTTACTCAACACATCAAATGTCAGAGGAGTTTTGTCCGTATTTGCTATTTGGCTTAGTTTCACACTGGCTTTCTTTCTATGTTGGATAATAAAGTGATGGGAAGATAATATTTTCTCTTCATACTTTAATGGCATGTTCTGAGATATTTTGATTTTGGTTTGCATAAAAAGTTTGATGCTTAATAAACTTATAGCACCAGCCAACTTCACCCATAAAGTCTGTTGAGTTCCACAATAGCGCTAGCTTACAAGCATGTATTTGAATAATTTTTGTATTAATTCAAATGCCATTTTGTGTACACTTGAATCCATTTCAATGTGTCGTCTTCTAATTTTGGCCATTTTCCACTCAGTCCTCCATTTGCACATATAGACATATAGTCTCTCTTTTTCTACTAAAATGTTTTTTTTTCAGTTGGTGGAGGGCTAAAATGCAGGTCAGCTGCTTTGTTCCCATGTTGTTCTGCATATGCTATAACTTTCAATTTATAGCCCACTATCATAAGAATACCTTTTATTTTTTTCAGTTATAAAACTAGCTGTTAACAAAACCATTGTTATGTTATCGATAACACAAATCACTGTCAATTCAAGTTCACCGGCACGGTAGACCGCAATGACACGTCTTAGGCTAGACATTTTTATGGGGTTGTGATGGTGGGGCAGAAGAGAGACAGTGTTAGCAAGCTTGTGAATCCCCGCTACTCATGTTTGTTGCCTTCGGTGCAGTGCTGATGCCAGTTGAATCGTGTTGCCAGGTAGAGATAGCTTTCCTGTGACATCAAATATATGGCCATTTTTAAGACTGGCGGTAATTTTATATTAAACACTGGACATTTTTATATTAATTTAGAGTATAAGATGAACCTGAATTTTGGAGACAACTTTTCAAAGAAAAAAGTGCATCTCATAGCCTGTAAAATGTGGTAAGTTCTTTTATGTACCCTGTTCTCGACATAAGACACACATTTACTTTCCATAGATTTTTTTTTTTTTTTTTTTTTTTTTTTTTTTTTTTTTTTTTTTTTTTTTTTTTTTACACTTGTAAAATGATGGATTGTTCCAATGGTGCTTTATGTTCACAAGTTCACACTTAGTCAAGTAGTCAGAGATATTGCACATTATATCGATGTGTAGTCATGATGTTATCCATTGTTTTCATTTATGGTGTTGCGTTACTATGTTAACAACATAGTACATAAAAAGAAATTATGTTCCAAGATATTGTATGGACGTTACTACATTTAAACATAAATACAGGGTGTGTCAAAAAAAATGTATACACACTTTGAAGCATCATGGAAAATTTATTTTCCATTCTACAATGTTAAATTTCTGGAAATGGAAAGCTTAAAGTCCAATTGGAAAAATAAATGTACTTTGCAAATGTGATTAATGTTCGAACTGGTGGCCTTCAGCATCAATATACATTTCTGAGTATGAGTCACCCCTGATTCCGAACATCGTACCAAAGTGTCCAATTAGATTTCTGTGCACACCGCCTGAATCTCATTCCAAAGTGTGTCCAGGTTACGTGATTTACGTTTGTACACCTCATATTTTACTGTGCCCCATAAGAAGAAATCCAGTGGCATGAGGTCTGGAGAGTGTGCAGGAAACTCGATTGGTCCCCTGCGTCCTATCCACTGGCCTGGCACATTGTGATCCAGGTATGCTCGTACGCCCTATGATAGTGTGGCGGGGCGCCATCTTGTTGGAAGTAAAACTCTTCATTACGGTATGATGCACGAATGGCAGGGAATATGGAGTCAGCAAGCATTGTTAGGTACGTTTCTCCAGTAACAGTACCTTCAAAGTGGAAAGGCCCAATGAGTCCCCTTGCAGACAAACCACATCACACATTTACACCAGGCAAATTCACAGTCTTTTCAACTGTAATGTGAGGATTATCTTCAGCCCAGTACACACAATTGTGCCTATTGACAGTTATACTGCCCATAAATCCCAGTTCACGTCTCACCATTTCCTGAACCCATTTACAAAATTCTAACTTTCGATCTGGATTGTCGACACTTAGCTGTTGCACCAGCCTTGGAATGTACACACGAAACTTGCCTTTCTTCAGAATGAGTAGCACACTACTAGCACCTACATTACTCTCACGTGCTGCTTGCCTTGAAGATTTTTGAGGTAAACGCTGAAACAGTTCCAAGACCGCAGTTGTGAAATCATCACTTGTAGCTGTACAAGGTTACCCTGATCAACCTTTATGCACATCACACACTGTTTCATGTATTTTGAATTTGTCTCGTAGACGTGTAATTGTTAACCTTGAAGGTGGTTCTGTACCATACTCACTTCTTCACTGTCTTCGAACCACAGCTACATTTTCAAACTTCCAGCACCACTTAATTATCTGCTTCTGCGCTTCAAAGCTCAAATGCACATCCGCCATGTTGCAGTTACTTCCTTGCCACTGCTGCCACCTGTTGAAGAAACATAACATTACTTTCTCACAGATATCTAACCTCGTAGAACGGGAAATAAATTGTCTATGACAGTTCAAAGTGTGTATACATTTTTTTGATGCACCCTGTATTATATAAGACAAAATCACATAGTACTATTAAATAGACATAGAATAAAATGATTATAAATATAATGTCAACAGGAGCACTTGAAAATGGTGCATGTGCTGAAACAGCTTGTTATGAACCTATGTAATCATCAAGAAATAAACAATTTGCAGCTAATTTTGTTAAAAGTATAAAGAGGATGTCATACTACAACCTTATGCAAGCTGTGGGCCCAGCAGAGATGATGTTATTAACTTAAATTATCCATGCATTAATTACATCTGAAACAACCTAAACTTCAGTAATGAATTAATCAATTTTAAATGACAGGAGAATTCATATATTCAGTACATAATTAAGTGAACACACATGCTTATTTTAACTTTGGCATACCCCTTGAGATGTTATCACATATGTCTGGGGTTGGGGTTTTCCTGTAGGGCTATATGAACCCCGTTTGTGTACACTACTTTAGTTTAACCAATGAAAGTACTACAGACTAGTTTCACTCAGAGGAATGAGTGGGTAGCCCAGTCAACTAAAACAGTAAAGGGAGGTTTCATTTGAAAGACTCAATACATCTTTCAACATCTGTAACATCAGTTTCCTTTTGTTTTGTAAATTTTAATTTTGACATCAAAATTGTACAAAATTAATAATGTGTTATTTTGAAATTTATTGTTAAAATTCTATATAAAGTGACGCAGCGATGCTGCGAGAGGTCGGTCAGTCAGTGTTTTGTTTACGTGTGGTGTGTGCAGTTCGGTTGTCAACTAATGCAAATAAATTTTGTGAAGCTTGAAACTTGAGTGTTCAGTCCTCAATGAACCTCAGGCAAACAAAATTTAAGTTAAGTGTTAATGATCTGAGGAGAATGCCGAAACAATTTTTTCAGTCAAAAACATACAGACTTAATCACAACCATATCAGTGACATTCTACATACCCTACACACCTTTTACGATCATATTTTGTGGTATTGACGCAATTTGGGGTGGTTCACATGTGAAAACAGGGGGACTTTGGTTTATCTGAAATTTTCGTTATCTGAACCAGCCGCTGTCTCGATCATTTAGGATAAACGGGAGCTTACTGTACAACTTTTATGTCGAGAGATTTACAAATAACTAACTAAAAGCCAGACAAAGCATAGCAGAGTTAACAGATAAAAACAAGGATAAAATACCAGTACAGACACAGTTAAAAAGATGACAGATGGCTATGGCCAGGTGACTACTTCGAATGTGACTTACAGAGCCAATCAGCAACACATTAAAATCTCACACCCAATATCATACAAAATCTTAAAACACTCACCTCATTGCGAGTTAAAATAGGGGGCAGGTCCTGTGGGAGACCCATGTCTACCCTCAGGCCATTATATAAAACACACTCAATTAAAATACGTTGTGCCCAAAGCTGTGTTCCACATCTGTGATACACTAGGGTTTTTCACGATGAAAGAGAAAGCCATGTATCTGTGGGCAGTTTTTCACTCCAAGACCTCTAAGGGCTACTAATTCAGCTCATCGTGGTCAGGAGGTAAAACCCCCTCACATCCAGCCACTGAACCTTCCATCATCATATAGTTTTCTGGGAAACATATGTGGTTACAATCTGCTGATAACAGCAAGCAGGTGGTGGAAGGGAGCAAGCCTCCTTGGCAGCCCACCACACCAACAAGTTCATTTCCTTGGATCCGCGTGTATCTGCAGAAAATTTCTTTTTCCTACCTTTGAAACAGGAGGAGAGTGTTCTGGACTTATTGCACCTTACTATGTTCTGGGTCCATCTGAAAGTTTTGCACAGTAAAATGAAAACCATTCTGGGAGTACTACCTGAGAACAATATTAGTGAACATGATGGAGTAGCTAATGAAAACCCCCTGTTTAGGCCCATCTGTGTAAACACCAATAAAATTAATTTGGAAGTTTAAACTCTCCTTAAATTTAACTTTAAAAATACAATCTGAGGTGGTAAGTCTGTAGTAGCCAGTGGGTCCTCTACTCCATCTCTGACTGTGGACTTTAATGCCCTCCACATGTAATAACTCAAGGATATCCCTCACTCAAATCCCAAATGGCTTTGTTGCCCACAGGCAGTTGTGGAATAATATTCCTGTGGCAATTGGGCAATTGAGGTGGAAACATCCCTATATGCTTGGCATACCACAAGAAGACATTGAACAGACAGTGGAGGCTCAGCCTCGGCACACAGGCAAGCAACTGGACTCGTGAAATAAGCGCCTGTTGACAGTCTTAATATCCTCATGGTGAACCTTATCGTGGATTTTGAGATATGAAGGTCTGGCTGATCTATAAATCTGACATCTTTATTCAAGCCATGGTCATGCTAAGGCTTTATAAAGTTGGAGCAGACATGCCCTGTCAGCCCCACAAGACCTATGACACATTTAAGGGTGATTAAAGTGTTAAAGCATCTAAGTTTTAATTCTTTAAGTTGTGAGAACAGTATCCCCCAGTTTCAAAACAGGTAAATTAAAGAGTGTGCAAGCAATTAAAATCAACACAAACAATTTTCTCCAAAGTGAATTTAAAACCTGTGCTGTTTGACAATTTCTCCAGCTGCCTGGTCATCAAGTGAAATAACGGAGTGGCTGTTGCAAGGTTTGAGGATGCACAGAAGATGGTGGAGTCATCCACAAACAAGGAATACTATATGCAACTTCTCACCAAGAACGTAATACTGCTCATTGCCTTGGTGAATGCCATTATACTTGGAACACTCCCTTGAGGGATGCTGCTCCCCTACTTAAAATGGTCAGTCTGTATTAGTGACCTGCTCAACAATATTAATAAAACCTCAGACTCTCTGCAGATTATGCAGATATCTCTAATGAAGTATTTGAGAAAAGATGTTCGAATATTCGGGATTGTTGAGTCATAACTTCTGCTTTTTGGTGAGCGGTCTCCATTAATCCAAAAGTATTTTTAGTTTGTTAGAACTTTCCTACAATATTTGTACAAATATTCAGCCAGATCTTAATAAGATTTCAAAATTGTGCAGAGATTAGCAACTTACTTTAAATGTCAAGTAAAGCAGTTATTCACTTCATAAAATGCAAAAACATAGTATGCAATGCAGTCTGTCTACAAGGGGATTGCATTCAAAACATTTGTGTGATCCACCCTAGAATATTGTGTGAGTTTTCAATTAATTAAGGAATTCAATATTCATTGTATTTGCACAGCTCTGTAATATAAATTTTAAACCAGTGTTGCAACAGTTGCAGTGCTAATTCACAGTTTTTTGTTCTAACTTGTACACCTGCTTTTGCATGTCTGTTGGAAGTAAAGCCTTTCTGAGCTGGAGAAGATGGAATATTATCCTGTGCGAGTGAAGGGCAGGTTCGATCACTCACATGAGCTGTATTTGGGGCCTCGATCACTTATTGTGGATGGAGATGCAGCAAATCAAGGTAGTCTTATGTCACAAAATACCAAAGGACAGTCTGGAGGATACTGTGTGGTGACACCTTTCATACTGAGTGACAGAAAGTAAGTTTTACATGTATAATAAATGTTTCTCTTACTGAGATTAAAAATAGTATAGAAAAAAGACAGGGTGAGTGTATTTAAATAGTAGTTGATCTTACAAGAATATTGTGAGGTTTGAAAACTTAAATTTGTTTTAGAAGTAATCCAATAGAGCACTAATGGCTCATTAGTCTCAGAAATCAATACTACAAATGTATATGAAAGAAATGTGTTAAGCATTGTATGTAGATGTATGAAGCAAGGTACCTAATAGCTCTTGCAGTTGTAATTTTTTTTTACTGATTCATTTATGTGTTGTAATAATATAGCTGGTGTAGCTGATAAAAAAGTAATGGCTTTATTGTACAGCAGAAATGTAAGTGTACTACAAGTCTACTTTCACCTTATTAGGCCATTTTGTTTTACAGTTCCACAATTCTAGTGAACCGTGGATGGGTTCCCAGTAAACAGAAAAATCCAGGAACCAGAGAAGCTGGTCAGATAGAAGGAGAACTGGAGCTCACTGGGCTTGTCAGGCTAAGTGAAAAAAGAGCTCCTTTCATGCCTGCCAATAAACCAGATGCATGGTTCTACAGGTAAAGAATGTAGTACTTTATGCACACATTCACCTTTCAGTGAGTCATGTGCTCCGAACCGTTGTTTGTAATTAATTGAAGTGTAAACATACATTTTATTACAATGAAATATCGGTCCTAGAATAACAGTATCTAAGTGCAATTTTAATTAAAATGTCAGTGGTATTCCCACAGCCCTCTATTGATAATGCTACTGTTTACTCTCCCTCCTTTCCTCTTCCTCCCTCCCTCCCTCCCTCCCACCCTCCAAATCTTCTCTCCCCTTGCCTCCTACCATTTAACTAAATACTGATCATAATTGTTATAATGACCAAGTGAGATAGCTTAGTGACTAAGACACTAAACCAGAGCTGAATCCAGCACTTTGGTTGTGGGGGAGTTAGGGGTAGGGGCTGATCCCATGGAATTTTGTCACCTTGCTGTCTCCCGAGCTCTCTTGAGTAACAGGAGTTATGGAGGTGGGTGAAGGTGGGGGGGGGGGGGGCTATTCACTGTGTCAGTAGTAATTCATAAGCTACGTATACTTTCAGGGTTGTGCCAAATTATAAGCTTCTCAAGAAGTTGAGTTTGAGTTCAGAAGACTTGGGCTCATTGAGCTAGGGGCTGATCAGATCCACTAGACCTGCATTACAGTAAACTTAGGGGATGGGTCTGTAACCATAACTGAGAACAAGTATATCCACTTAACACCATTAATCATTAGGATAGTACGTACTGTTATATATTTTGCAGCTAGCCTACATTAAAGTTCAATAGTTTTTCTTCTGGAGAAGGTCAAGTGGTTACTACAACACATCTAAAATATGAATAAAGTTCAGTAAAACTCTTTAATATTGAATTCTTAACTTGGAAGCAATCAATGTTCACATGAATGTCGATATATTTATATGGTACTATCACAGAACACAATAACTTTTTATAACTTTGAACAATACTGAACTATAAACTTTGGTTCACAATTCTGAATAATAATACTAGCTAACTGACAGATCTCCAGATTTGAACTAAGATGATGATGCTATCATAGTCAGCTATCAATGAGTGGACAAGCGACACTGTGCTCTGACATAAGTAGACTTCCAGCAGTGATGGCATACTGAACATCTTGAGGGTGTGTCTTCAATGTGCATTATGCATCAATTGATGGTGTATTTTGAGTCAACAAAACATTCATTAGCAGACAATTTGTGGGACATGTGATACACCCCAGTTACTATGAGTTGTTAAAAATGATGCAGAATTATTAGTAAAAATAATATCATCACAGGAAGCTACCAATTTTTCCAAAACAGGGTAATGGGGGGAATATCCTGTTGTTGCAGAACTATACTGTACCCTTAAGTGTTGTGGCAGTGTGGTAATGAGAAGCAACAGTACACAGAAACTAGAGATTTTTAGAAGCATGAAGAGGTTACTGAAGCATGGAGGAGTCCTTTTATCTTCCAGAAAGAGAAGACAATCAAAGAATAAAAGGTAAATAGGTGCATATTATTTGTTGATGCAGAAGAGGACATACAAGTTTCTTCAACCACCACATTTGTAATATTTCTTGTGTGCAGAGGCCTTCATTGCACACGCTGTGATATGGAATGTACATTTATCTACCCCAGGAGCAAATTGTATAGTGCCTCATTGTGTCACCAGAAGACACACAATGCTTTACTTCAGTGCTTGTGTGTGTTTATGGGAGGGGGGTTCATTTTCTGGTGAAGACCTCATGCTCAACTCTCCCTCTTCCAGTTACTGCCCCCTGATACAAGTGGAACATCAACCAGATGGGTGTGCATAAGGCTGTGAATCCCACATGTAAATAAACACAAGCTCCATAGGTGGCCTACAGTACGTCTTGAAATATAATATTCACGAATAACTCCAAAAAGGGGCTTTTGATGACATCTTCCCAAATCTTTACTCAGAAATAGAGTTAGTGATAGGCTGTCAAGCAGAAACAGACAAGAGTGTTGTGTCCATACAAATGTGTTTTAAATGTACCAGTATGTTAATTATATTGTGTGCATGTTTCGATATACTTTCTTATGTTCATACATTGTGTCTATCACTACTACATTCAGCACTTCGTAAGTCTTAATGTGACTGCTCATTGCTCAGGAAGAGTGATTGCCTGTTGCAACTATGAGCTAATATACAGGTAGCAGAGGTTTTCAGTTTTTACCAGAGAAATTTGTTTGTGTGAATTTCTCCATTGCTCTTTTGACCTGCATGTACTCTCCATTGCTCTTTTGACTAACATGTACTCCAAATGTAGTACCTCTCAATTTTGAAAAGGTTTTCAGGTCTCATTTTTATGTTTATCACACTTTAAGGATTACAACCATTGGATACAGCCTAAATCCATTGGATATATTAAAGTTTTTCACCTAGATGACATGCAGAGGGGACTGTACATATCTGTTTCAGTTTGCAAGGCTATTCTGTGGCATCAACTGAACTGTGAATGCACTGTTTACAGCTTAACTAGGTCATCATATCTTAAAATCACCATTGCCGTTGACCATAAGATGAGGTCTACCATCTCCATCTTCATATTAATGATATACCAAAACTGCACAATATCAAACAATGGGAACTCCATTTAGAAATATGAACTATGTAGGAAAATACAATTGGTACTTGTTGTAAAGAAGACGTATTAAGATGCAGACAGGCACAATTAAGACACTTACATAAAGCTTTTGGCCACAACCTTCATTAGTAAAACACACACACACACACACACACACACACACACACACACACACACACACACACACACACACACACACACAAGCACACCTCATGTACACGACTGCCAACTCCAGCATCTCAAGTTGGAATGTAACTATCAAGTGGAACACAAGCAGCAATCTTGAGGATGCGGGGAAGGGATAGTAGTATACGGTGTGGAGAGTGAGACAAACACTGTGCGCAGGGACTAGAATGCCAACAGGTGCAGCATCAGGAGATTGCGGGGCAGGAAGGTGGGGAAAAAAGGTGGAAAAAAAAAACAGTAGGTGAGTGGGGCAAGGTTGGCAGATTTGTTGGCAGAGTGCAGCAAATAACAGGGTGGGAGATGAGAATGGAGAGAAAGTGACTGGATGGGGGCAGGAAGAGGGAGGGGAGAGGACTGTTGGGTGGGTGACAGTATGTTACTGTAGTTTGGGGGTGGGATAGTTACGGGAGCGGATAAAGAAAAAAACTCCAATATGTGCAGTTCAGAAAATCACGTGGTGAATGGAAGGATCTGGATGGCTTGGGTAGTAAAGCAGCCATTAAAATCTGCAGCCCATAAAAATGTTGGCTTAGGAGGGTGTAATGTGGGCACCCATGGCCGTGCTACAGATTTGTGTATGTATTTCCCTTCAAAGGAGAAGTAGTTGTGGTTTAGGATACAGTTTGCAAGGTAACTTTATCCTAACCTGCAGCTACTTCTCCTTTGAAGGGAAGGCTTATAAACAAATCCACACACCTGCATGGCACCCTCCTACACCAACATTTTTATAGGCCATCTAGAGGAGACCTTCCAACCCTCCCAGAACAGCATCCCCCAGTCTCGTTCTGGTTCACTGATGGTATCATCATGATATGGACTCAGGGCCAAGACACCCTATCTTCATTTCTTCACAACCTCAACACCTTCTCTCCCATCCGCTTCATGTGGTCATCCTCAGCCCAGTGCACCCTCTCCTAGATATTGACCTCTTCCTCTCTGATGGCTTCATCTGCACCTCTGTCCACATTACACACCAACCACCAACAGTACCTGCTTTTTGATAGCTGTCAGCCCTTTCACACCAATAAGTCACTCCCATACTGCCTGGCTAACCGGGGACAGCGTATCTGCAATGACGAAAACTCCCTTCCTCAGAGTGCAGAGGGTTTCACAAAGGCCTACACAGACATGGCCTGCCCCAGAGCTAGTCTGCAAACAGATCTCCATTCCTCCCACCATCTCGAATAACCAGCCACAAAGCAGTGTCCCCTTCATCACCTAATACCACCCTGAACTGGAACAACTGAACCACATCCTTTGCCAGGGCTTTGATTACCTATCACCATGCCCTAAAATGAGGGACGTCCTACCTGAGATACTTCCCACCCCTCCTAAAATAGGGTTCTGTTGCCCACCCAATCTCCAAAACATTCTAGTTCATCCCTATGCCACTCCAAATCCCAGCCCATTGCCACAAGAATCAAATACCCGTGGATGACCCAGGTGCAAAACTTCACTCCTGTAATTATTACTTCCTCAACCTGTGGTACCATACTGTCCCCACACCCTCCACCCAACGGTTTACACCCGTTGTGTCCTCCCATTTCTTCCCCATTCTCATCTCCCACCCTGTTTATTTGCCCCACTATGCCAACAAATCCCCCCATCTTTCCCTGCTCCTCCCCTGTTTTGCTCCTCCTTTCCTCCTCATCTCCCTGCCCCACAATCTCCTGATGCTGCACCTCTTGGCACTCTAGTCCCTGCACACTCTGCCAGACAACATTCATCTCTCTCCCCACCTGTACACTGCTATCCCTTCCCCTTCCCTGCCGTTTCCCAATTGCTACTTGCATCCCATGTAATAATTGTGAATGGTGTGTGCCTCTCTCTTACTGATGAAGGCTGTGGTTGAAAGCTTTATGTAAGTGTCTTTTAATTGTACCTGTCTGCTACTCAATGTGTATTTTTTATGGTAAGAACTACACAGAAGACAACTGCTGTTATCTGGGGACATAATGGGAGTGATCTGGTAATGAATTGTTCTGGTGTCATACATGGCTTAATAAATTACTTCAAAAATAATATCTTCCTCTTAATACATAGTGAAACACATATAGTAGAATGTAATTTCCACCAACCTCCTGGGGTGCAATAGAACTGGATGACAACTGTCTTTCTTAGTGTTATGTTAAGGCAGGCATGTGTGTGATATTTATGTCAAAACTTTAAATATCAGTTTGTGTAATGAGAAAATGTGATTCTTGTAGCAAGGGGTTGCGATTGGGATTAGCTTAGGGATAGACTAGGATGCTGTGGATGTTGGATGGGCATCAGAAACCCACTTTAGGAGGGGTGGGAAGTATATCAGGTAGGATGTCCCTCATTGCAGGGCATGATGATAGGTAATCAAAGCCCTGGCAGTTCAGTTGTTCCAGTTCAGGGTGGTACTATGTGATGAAGGGGACACTGCTTTGTGGCTGGTTATTGGAGATGGTGGGAGGATTGGCAGTGTGGGGGGGAAATGGAGATCTTTTTGCAGACTGGCTGTGGGAGTAGTGCATGTCTGTGAAGCCCTTGGTAAAACCCTCTGCATTCTGAGCAAGGGAGTTTTTGTCACTGCAGATATGCCACCCCTGGGTAGCCAGGCAGTACGGGAGTGACTTTTTGGCGTGAAAGGGCTGACAGCTATAAAAAAGCAGGTACTGTTGGTGGTTGGCAGGTTTAATGTGGACAGAGGTGTAGATGGACTGGTCATAGAGGAGGAGGTCAACATCTAGGAATGTGGCACACTGGATTGAGGACAACATGAGGTGGATAGGAAATAAGATGCTGAGTCCATATCATGATGATACCATCAGTGAACCAGAACGAGACTGGGAGATGCTGTTTTGGGAGGCTAGGAAGGTCTCTTCTAGTTGGCCCATAAATGGGTGCCGTTGGAGTCTGCCATGCAGGTGCCCATGGCTGTGCCAAAGATTTGTGTATATATCTTCCCTTTAAAAGAGAAGTAGATGTGGGTTAAAGTTTGTAAGCTAAGGTACCCCCAGAGCTAGTCAACAAACAGATCTCCATTTTCCTACACACTCCCAATCCTCCCACCACCTCCAATAACCAGCCTCAAGGGAGGTTTGTTACCTAGTTCCACCCGGGACTGGAACAACTAAACTGTGTCCTTTGCCAGGGCTTTGATTACCTATTACCATGCCCTGAAATGAGATACATCCTACCTGAGGTACTTCCCACCCCTCCTAAAGTGGTGTTCTGTTGCCTACCCAACCTCCACAACACCCTAGTTCATCCCTATTCCACTCCAAATCCCAAGCTCTTGCCACAAGGATCATATACCTGTGGAAGACCCAGGTGCAAAACCTGCCCAATCCACACACTCAGCCCTTCGTGTTCCATTTCTGTCACACTTTTATCCTACCCTTCTGTGAGTGGGCCACCTGTGAACACAGCTATGTCATTTAGCATCTCTGCTGCAAGCATCGCACAGGTTTTTATACTGATATTACTACCAACCAGCTGTCCACCAGGATGAATGGCCACCACTAAATTGTGACCAAGAGCAAAAGAGAGCATCATGTGGCACAACACGCCGCTGAACATAAAACACTTGACTCTAGTGGTAGCTTCACTGCCCAAGCCATCTGGATCCTTCCCTTCACCAACAGCTTTTCTAAACTTCGCAAATGGGAGTTATACTCGCAACAATTTCTTCGCTCTCATAATTGTCCCGGTCTCAACCTATGGTTACATACTGTCGCCACACTCTCCACTCTACAGTTTCTACCTTCTCT
The DNA here is from genome assembly GCF_023897955.1 of Schistocerca gregaria. Taxonomy (NCBI): domain Eukaryota; kingdom Metazoa; phylum Arthropoda; class Insecta; order Orthoptera; family Acrididae; genus Schistocerca; species Schistocerca gregaria. Next base: position 776,689,887 of record NC_064920.1, read on the forward strand.
GACCTATCATTTCCTTCCCATTTTCATCTCCCACCCTGTTTACTTGCCACACTCTGCCAATGAATCTGCGTCTTTCGTTGCTCATCTCCACTCCCCCCCCCCTTTTTTTTCCCATATCTCTCTGCCCCAAATCTCATGATGCTGCACCTGTGGCATTCTAGTCCCTGCACACTCCACCAGACAGCATTCATCTCTCTCCCCACCAGTACACTACTATCCCTGCCCCTTCCCTGCCTCCTCAAGAGTGCTGCTTGCATTTCTCGTGGTAGTTGCATTCTAGTCCACAATACTGGAGTTGGTGGTCATGTGTACATGAGGTGTGCTTGCTTGTGTCTATGAATGATTGTGTGTGTGTGTGTTTGTGTTTGTGTTTGTGTTTTTGTTTTTGTGTTTGTGTGTTTGTGTTACCAGTGAAGGCTGTGGCCAAAAGCTTTATTGAAGCGTCTTTTAATTGTACCTGTCCGCGGCTTATCGTGTCTTCTCTGTAGTAAGTACCTATCTCTCTTTTCCATCGTTACTGGTATTCCTACCTGCAGTTTCTGTAGTTTGATGTTGTACGCTTTTAGAAGATCATTAATACAATTATACAAAATGAACAATAAAGGCCCCAGAAGTTTTGTTGATCATGTTAATATTATTAACCAAGGAAGCGTTTCTGACTATTCTTGTCCTCTGCATGCAGCAGATGTAAAAGTCCAGGATATCCTAGAATATTTTCTCCTGTTACAATGGTAACAATAGGTGGTATCGTTATTCTGGCTAACAGGATAAACGGGAAATCAGAGAAATGATGCTACGGATGAAGCAGCTAAGGAAGCCTCAGTGAGAAATTTGTGGCTCATGCCATCCCTCGACGTGCTGTTGTCACTTCCCTGTTGAGGTACAAGGTCATGTGCCAGTGGGAGGTAGAGTGGTTAGAATTAAGGAACAAGCAACTTCAATCAGTGAACCTGGAAATCCAACTCTTTCATTCTTCCTCCCATTTGCATTGAAGACAGAAACTAATTTTAAAGCATTTCCATATAAGACAGTGTCCTCTATTATGCATGTTTTCCTCATCCAGTGGTAGAACCAACAAATTTATTGTGTACTACTTCTGTTTTATCTGATTCTAAGATGAATGTTGTGTGAGTTTTAAGCTGGTATATTATGTTTGACCTACTACATATCTGGTAAGGCAGAATATTGTAGTGTGCTTCTGCATGGCTGCCAGCTGTGGTTCTCTGTTTGATTATTTTTAACTACTGCGGTATTGCTTTAGATTGAAAATAGATTTTACAACAAGATTTGTATGCTTTTGTGGAGATGTGTGACTGAATGTGAATAAGAGCAGTTAATCAGATTTCAGTTCACAATTGTCCTTTTCACAAGTAAATTTTAACCACATCCATCTCAAAATATTTCTGTTACAGTGTTGATCATGTAAATGTTGACCTCTCTAATCACGCATAAATGCTGCAATGGAGCTTTCGAACAGGTCATATTCAATTTCCTGCACAAATCTTGTGTCCAGTACCTAATGGCCTTGTTGGCAGCTGACTGTAAACCCTAAACTTACTTACCAATTGTGAGAGTATGTTTTTCATTCCCTCATTATGATATTTGAATTAGTTTGTGCTTTTTCTTCAATGCATTTCTCTCCTTTTCTTCACATTCAGCAATTATATTACTTTGTTGCATGACTGTTTGATAGCACATTTGATGGAATATGAAGCACACAGATGTGTTAAGAACAGCATTTATTGTAGAGTAAATCAGGTCACTGTAACACAAGCAGAACAATCCATATACATAAATAAAATGAGACAGTGATTGTTAAAAGATACATATACCAGCTAAGCTTGATCAATAACTGACTGAAGTTTTTGTTGGAACAAAACAGTTGTAGATTGTCCGCACTGCAGCAAAGAGAAATTTAATCACAGAGCTCCTGGTGGTGTGCGCATCAACTCTTTTGACAGGGTTGACTGCATGAAGCAGCTGACGACTTGTCATTAGTGTGTTGACGTCTGCTGATACAACAGCCCCCTTGGGTTTTATTTCTTCCATCAACATGATGAGCCCCCATTTATGGAGGAGGCACTGCCTGTTTCATTCAATTTCCAGCCATGGGATCTTTAATATTGCTTCTACTTTTTCTGGAAGTGGTAATGATCGTGCTGGTGAGATCAGATGGCCTCAAAAAGTGACCTCTGGTGACTAAAAAAGTAGATGGCAGTCTTTAATACATTGCCGTATTTATCTAGGTGCCTAAAGATTTCGAGTAAGTGCTGTTGGTTTACCTTTGCTGTTGCTGACAAAATGACGATGTCATCAAGGTACTTGAAACAGTACGACAAACCTTGCAGCTTGGAGCCTGTAAAACTTTGCTGCCAAGTCTGCACAGTAATTTGTAAGCCAGACATCATGAACAGGCTCTTGAAGAGGCCATCATAGGTATGTCCTCATCAGCGACAGAATTATTGTGTAGGCCTCGGCGCAGTGTAGCTCACTAAATATAGCTGCATCACATAATGCGTAATTGTCATCTCTTAATAGGGACATAGGATAACGATCTGACAATGTTCTAGTGGTAAAGCCATAATAATCTTCACATGCGCGCCATGTGCCACACTTTGTTGGCACCAAGTGTACGAGCAACAACCAGGGCTACTGGAGGGGTGTATGATATCTTCCTTTAACATTGCATTGAACTCTGCTCTGGCAGTAACATAATGAACTGGAAAAGGCATCTTAACCTACATGAAATTGATGGAGCTGTGTGGTGTTGTAGTGCACTGTTCTGCGACATTCTTATTCTGGAGCGACGTCTGGGAACTGCTTCAATACCTTGATGTGTCTACTGTCTGTTGACGCAGCGTCCAGTGGCATCTCCATCTGGGACACTATAACGGCCTTTACTTGAGCTGGCAACTGGCTGCTGCACAGTGTATCCAGTATGCTCCACATGTCAACCTTGCTATCCAGATGTCAGAGGTACTGAGACTGGTTTCTGTCCCCAGTGCCTTCCTGCGTGAGTACTTGCCTCTCGCTCTTCCTGTGAAGCTTACAATCTATGGATCAACTCTGTCTTGAGCCTGTCATATGATACTTTCTCTGGAAGCATGGTTATTATGTCTTGTACTTTAGCAGCGTGGCAATGGTCCAGTTGTCTGACCACTAGTGTGGACTTTGTGGAGTCTTCTATTACTCCAATGTAGAGAAAACTTGCCTCGACTTGAGTGAACCATAACACTGGATTGCATGAAGAAAATGGGGTCAATATCGACTAAGGCAGTTACATTGACCATCTCGAAAAATTCTTGACTCTTGAAAAAGCGGTTATAATTAAGCTGTTTAGTTTTTATTCTCACTGGTTGTATCATGTCTGGGTCACCAATGTTGCAAGACTTGTTGATAGCTGTCCAAAATGAACATAGTCGCTTGTAACTAGGTCAGGAACAGATACAAAATATTCATTCTGGTATATCAAGAACAGCAGCAAATCAGATCACTGTAGCACATGCAGAACAATCCGAATGTATATGTGAAATAGAGGGAACAATTGTTACAAGATAGGCAGTCGGCCAAGCTTTATCAGTAACTAACTGAAGTTTTCCTCAGAACAAAAAAAATCATATAGCTTCACACTGCAGCAATGAGAAATTTAGTCACAATGTGTCTGGCAGCCAGCGTGCAAATTCTTTTGACAGCTTTGCATCACAAATCAGCTGTTGACTGGTTATCGGAGTGTGTTGACATCTGCCTCTATTACTTCATGTTCTAGTATCTTAGTACATCACCTCATCCACTGTTTCTATAGAGCTCATCAGTTCTCTCTCTCTCTCTCGCCATTTTCAGCTGCTTAACAATTGTAGAAATACGAAGTTAATATAAACTACCAGAGCGGACTCTCTTAAATATGCAAGTTAGACAGTCATCTAGACCACCAAAACTTTTAGGAGCACTAGATTTTGGGGGGAAATCCAGCAAATTAGGACATTCCTACATAAGGAGACTTCTTGAACTACACTTTTCAGCAGCCATTATGATCATGATGAAAACAGAAGGTTTGCAAATAAACATTATTTATTAGAATTGCTTGGGAGTATGGAGATATTTTCCATATATAAGAGTAAATTTCTTTTGAGACTTAAAAATCCATGGCACACTATGTCAAATTAGCATATGGCCTCTATAAGAACCTTCAAGTACATGGTAAAAGGTAATCACAAAATAAAATCGTCAGATTTCATTTCAACATTGTTAGTAATGGTCTAAATGCATTTTAATAAAGGCCTGAATGCTTAAGTAAGATAGGTGACATGCCTGCTGCATTTTCAGTTAACAAACATAAAACTCACCAATGGTGCTAAAATCACTTAGAGCCAGCTGTGTGTGTTATTGGTCTGTTTTGGACCAATATATACATTGGTTTTCATAAATCAAGACAGAGGGGGGAAAATAAATAAATAAATAAATAAATAAAACTGGAACCTCAGGAAGTTGTTAGGCAAATACGATGATACGTAACCAAGGTGGAGAACACATTATACAGCATAGTTAAATGTCTAAATACTGTTCTGGCTAAATAATCTGAATGTGTTCGAAATTCTCTCTGTTATAAAATTTGTAAAGACAGATGTAAAAGCTGAGATTTGTCCAGGGAAATGTGTTGGGACCCTTGCTGTTCATTTTGTTAATTACCTAGAAGGCAATATTAATGGTAACATAAGACCTTTTGCAGATGTCTCGACTGAAGTAGGGAAAAACTGCACAAACAGTCAGCCATATCAAGATTTCAGAATGGTGGAAAGCATGGCAACTTGCCTTAAAGTTTCATAAATGTACAATTTTGTGCTTCACAGCATGGAAAAACATAGTATCCTATAACTACAGTATTAGTGAGTCACAATTTTGTACAAATACCTGATGGTAAGTATTTGTGAGCGTATGAAATGGAATGATCACATAAGCTCAGTCACAGGTGAAGTAGGAGGTGACTTTGGTTCACTGATGGGGTATTAGGCAAATGCAGTTACTTTGCAAGAGAGATAGCTTCCAAAACAATTGTTCACCCCTCCTTAGAATTGTCTAACTCTGTAAGAACCATATGTTCAGAAGTTTGAAAAATACTGTTGCTTTAGGGTGATCTTTGGGCTGTATTAGCCAAATGGCAGCTTGCATGTTGAACGAAGTGGTGGCTGAAGTGCCACATTAGAGAATGGAATAGTTTTGAAGATAACAATAGCCTGAATGCTAAAAGAACAAGTAGAAAAATATAAGTGTGTGTCAATGATGTTGTGTTCAAAGATGGTAGGTGCATGATTATGGAGACGAGTGGTCGTATCAAATGGTATAATTGCTAGGCACTAAAACGAGGACCTGTACACTAAATGAAGTATGAGAAAGAGTACGTTTTTGTATTCATTGTGTGGTAAAGAATAAGTTTCTTTAGAGGAAATAGTTTTTGATCTAACTGTGGTGTGTGAAAAGTTAATTTTCTTTCTTACTGACCAACATATAAACATATATTTTGATTGGCAATTCACTGTTCCATATTTATTCCCCCCCCCCCCCCCCCTCCTCTCCTCCTGTGAGGTACATCATTTAATTGGATAGATAAAAAATCTACTCACCAAGCAGCGGGAGACACACACACATAAGACTGTTGTGGTCAGCAAGCTTTCAGAGCCAGTGGCTCCTCCTTCAGGCAGAAGAAATCTTGTCTGATGCAGTCTCTATCAACCAGTCTTTCCTTCTCATCCCAAATGGTAAGTCTCCCATGACCCGTGGTTCTGGGTGACTTTCCCGAAATATACCCCTTTTCCTAGACCTCTCCAGTCCTTTTCCTTCACTCTTCCTCCTTCCCCTCAACCCTTCTGCCTGAAGAAGGAGGCACTGGCTCGAAAAGCTTGCCAGTCACAACAGTATTGTATGTGTGTGTGTTTTGCTGCCACTTGGTGAGTAGATTTTTTACCTATCCAAGTAAATAATTTATCTATAATTGGTTGTTTTCATTGTGAGATACATCAGTTTGAAACAGCATCTGCTGTAAGGTATCTTTGTCTTACAGTAATCTCTGGGGTATAACAGTCGAATGACAGCTAGTGTGCTAAATGGAGTTGTTTCTTGAACGCTGAGTTAGATAATGGAATAGTTTTGAAGCATAAGGGTAGCCTGGCTGCTAAATGAATTGGTAGATAAATAATGTGGTATAAATGTAATTTGTAGACAGTACTTGCAGCACTCCACAAATTTGTCCCTGTGCAAATTTCCGAAATCATGATGTGTGTTTCTGTTTCTTATGCGATTTATCACATCCACAACATCTGCAATCTAAGTTGACATTAAGGTTATAGTGTACTGTAACAAGGTTAAATTTAACTAAATTGCCTGTTTGACACATTGTCATAAAAGCAAAGCAATGGTCTGTTAATGGAAACTTTGGAAGTTCAGAGGCCTATTTTGAGCTTAAAGTTATTTTTGTCTAAGAAAACTATGTTCTCATAGTACTGAAATTGTAAAATTACTCTCTCTCATTTAGTCAGTGTAATACACTCAGGCAAGATAATGACATGTACATGTACAAATGATGGTGGTACATGAACATAAGATTCAGAAGGGCAGTGCAGTGGTAGAGCTGTCATTTTTACTCAGCTGATTCTTGTGAAAAGGTTTCCAATGTGATTATGGTTTCATGATGGGAATTAACAGACTTTGAACGCAGAATGGTAGTTGAAGCTAGACACATGGTACATTCCATTTCAGAAATTGTTAGGAAATTCAATGTTTTGAGATTCACAGATCCAACAGTGTGCCGAGAATACTAAACTTCCGGCACTACCTGTCACCACTAACAACGCAATGGCCAATAGCCTTCACGTAACTACCGAGAGTAGTGGCGTTTGCAAAGATTTGTCACTTCTGACAGAAAAGCAACACTGTGGGAAATGAGTGCAGAAATCAATGTGGAACGTACAACATAAGTATCCATTAAGACAATATGGCAAAATTTGGTGTCAATGGGCTATGGCAGCAGATGCCCGGCGCGGAGTGCCTTTGCTAACAGCGCTACTTCGCCTGCAGAATTTCTCCTGGTCTCGTGACCGTACTGGTTGGACCATAGATGACGGGAAAACTGTGGCCTGGTCAGATTTGTCCCAATTTCAGTTGGTAAGAGCTGATGGTAGAGTTGTGTGTGGCACAGAATCCACTAAATCATGGACCAAAGTTGTCAGAAAGACACTTTGCAAGCTGGTGGTGGCTCCATATGGGTGTGGGCTGCATTTACATTGAATGGTCTTGGTCCACTGGCCCAACTGAACCAATCATTGACTGAAAATGGTTATGTTCGGCTACTTGGAGACCGTTTACAGCCATTAATGGACTTCATGTTCCCCAACAATAATGGAATTTTTTTGGATGATGATTTGCCATATCACAAGTTTGAAGAACATTCCGGGCAATTCAAGTGAATGATTAGGTCACTCATTGCCTGATATGGATCACACCAAACATTTATGGGACAAAATCAAGAGGTCAGTTTGTGTACAAAATGTGCCCTGGCAATATTTTCGCAATTATGGACAGCTATAGAGGCAGCATAGTTCAATATTTATCTGAAGAGCTTCCAGTGACTTCTTGAGTACAGGTCATGTTGAGTTGCTGCACTACACTGGGCAAAACAAGATCTGACATGATACTGGGAGGTAACCTATGACTTTATCGCCTCAGTGTACACTGTTTTGTTATTTTATTTCTATGTCTATGAACGTAAAATGCTGAGAATTTATGTGAATCATTATATCTTGGTTTTAGTTGTTGATTGATGCGTTAGAATGCAATGAAGATTTCTTCACATGTAAAGGCATACAGAGAATCATTCTGTTGTTCTTGTTCTTGTATCAAACGGCCATCAAAAACTCGAGTAAACATTCAGTAATAGTTATCACTTGACTATCCTTGACAAGGCACCTGCAGTAACTTCCAGAAAACAAAACATTTGCGACTGGGTGCAATAAAAAACATTTCCATACCAGACAACTGTAGAAAGTATGAATCACTGGATCTTGTGGCTCAGAAAAAGAAAAAAAGAAGAAGAAGAAAACACCTTTGCGTTTTTATGTTGTATGTTGTAGGTGAACCAGCAAAAAAATATGGCCATAGGATCCTCAGACAGCCTATATATCATTGCCATTTTAATCCCATTAAACTCATATGTACTCAACTCAGAGAGTGTGTAGCAAGTAACAACAAAATATATTTACTGGCAGAAATAAGAAGATTGACAAAGAGTGCCACAAACCAAACTCTGGCATATTGGCGTAAAGTTGGAAGACACACAAAGGAAATAATAATGAAAGCATGGGAAAATGAATGTGTGAATGTGTCATGGGAAGTAACACAAAACAACTTATTATTTCATTAAATTCTGGCAGTAGTTCTAGTGACTACACAGAATATAGTGAAAGTGATTTAGATTTCATTAGTGGTATAACCTCTTACAGTTTTCTCTACTTATTTAGGTAATTTGATACTTTGCTATATGTATGTGATTGAATACTCATCTTATAGCTGTTATTGTTGGCAACAGTTGATCAGCAGATGACACTCTCTCTCTCTCTCTCTCTCTCTCTCTCTCTCTCTCTCTCTCTCTCTCTCTCTCCCCCTCCCCCCCCCCTCCTCTCCACATGCAACTGTCAGTCACATGAGCACGTGGAATGTAGTGTAGGAGCCCGCAAATTCTGCTTCCCATCAATGCCATCTGTCAATCACAATGTAACTTTAATCTGAGTGTAATGATGTTATGTTTAAAGTTAATTATGGATACTAATGGTCATATCAGATGCCATTATTATTTGAAGTTAAAACAGGAGTTATATGCTGAGTAGAAGAAAGAGTATGTACTTGTATCCATTGTGTGGTAGAGAACAAATTCCAGCATAATAAATGGCTTTTGATTCAGTTATAGTGTGTGAAGACTTATCTTCTCTGAATGATCAACATATTAAATGACACAGTTATTAACTATTCAATAATTAATGCCCTGCACTGACATTTTACAAGGGGATATTGAATACGTACAAACAAAGGTAGTGTGAATGGTCATAGGTTTGTGTGTCTCATGGGTGTAAGGAAACACTGAGAAACATGGTCTGAGAGAATCTTGAAGATGATGTCAACTCTTCCATGAAAGCCTACTTAAGAAGTTCACAGAAAAACTGTTGAGTGAGGACTATAGAAATATATTAAAGCCCTTTATGTATTGCGCCCAAAGAGTTGTGCATACAGTAATGCAGTGGCATAACATTGACCTTGCATTCAAGAGGACAGGAGTTTGACACCACATGTGACAATACACATTTAGGTTTTCTGTAGTTTTCATACATTGATTAAGGTGAATTCTGATTTCCTACTGCATCTGTGCCCAACAAAAACCAATGCTCTGCTGTGATAACATTGTCCTTACAGAACATTAAACCCTTAGCTTCCTTGCTTTTTTCGTGGAGTAACATATCTCGTTTTGGCGACAAAGACACACTCTGGAATTCAGTCAATGAAATAGATGTGGTCAGTTGATATACAGGAGTTTTTGCTGTTGATGAGGTTCCTCAGTGGCATGAGTCCTGTGAGATAAAACAGCGTTATTGAAGAAAGTATACGGATGGCTAGATTTGGTCTGATACAGGTTTGATTTACAAATACCAATGTTTTGTTTGCTCCGACTGCAATAGAACAATGAAAATATCATTGTGATACTATTATAACTAAATTATTTTCAATGTATGTATAACAAGGACATTGAAAACAAGGTAGTAAAGACTAACATTAATGTAATGGAAATAGTTAATGATCTTCTGTATACAAAGCTGTCCTGAAGTTGATGTAGTTTGAATAAAACAAACTTTTTCGTGGGTGTGGTCTTATTGGAGTTAGAGAACTGAACTGTTGCCCCTTCAGACCTGAGAATGGGTTCACTCAGCCAGTTGAACGAGGAATACATATCATAGCAGTATTTGTTTTTATTTTACTTGCATCTATGACTACCAGGAAAGAAGCAGGGGAGTCTAGCATGGATTTAAACAATGGGTCTTTGGATTTTTAACCTGGCAATAAACCAGGCAGCAACCTAAATGCCTAAATATGAGTGGACATGTAGAGAAAGAAAAGAACAGAAGGTAAAAATGATTTGGAGTGCATTAACTTACTTTGGTGATGTATTGTAAAGTAATTTCCCAGTAATACATGGCAAATCAATGAGTAAAACTGAAGTGATATTATGTGTTCCCCAGGGAAGCATCCTGGGACCTCTGCTGTTCCTGATCTATATAAATGACCTGGGTGACAATCTGAGCAGTTCTCTGAGGTTGTTCACAGATGATGCTGTAATTTACCGTCTAGTAAGGTCATCCGAAGACCAGTATCAGTTGCAAAGCGAGTTAGAAAAGATTGCTGTATGGTGTGGCTGGTGGCAGTTGACGCTAAATGACAAAAAGTGTGAAGTGATCCACATGAGTTCCAAAAGAAATCCGTTGGAATTCAATTACTCGATAAATAGTACAATTCTCAAGGCTGTCAATTCAACTAAGTACCTGGGTGTTAAAATTACGAACAACTTCAGTTGGAAAGACCACATAGATAATATTGTGGGGAAGGCGAACCAAAGGTTGCATTTTATTGGCAGGACACTTAGAAGATGCAACAAGTCCACTAAAGAGACAGCTTACGCTACACTCGTTTGTCCTCTGTTAGAATATTGCTGTGCGGTGTGGGATCCTTACCAGGTGGGATTGATGGAGGACATCGAAAGGGTGCAAAAAAGGGCAGCTCGTTTTGTATTATCACGTAATAGGGGAGAGAGTGTGGCAGATATGATACGGGAGTTGGGTTGGAAGTCATTAAAGCAAAGATTTTTTCATCGTGGCGAGATCTATTTACGAAATTTCAGTCACTAACTTTCTCTTGCGAATACGAAAATATTTTGTTGAGCCCAACCTATATAGGTAGGAGTGATCATCAAAATAAAATAAGAGAAATCAGAGCTCGAACAGAAAGGAAAGTGTTACTTTGACTCTCTTTGTGTCTGATTTGAAAGGATTAGCAGAAAGAACTGCTGACCCACATATTTTGAGTCATTGCATGTTGTGTGCTAGTTTAACTTCAGACATAAGAACACAAATGCAATGAGACAACACAATTTATGTAGTAGACAATGTTTTCTAGCAATACATGTGCAACTGCTTGCGATCAGTATGTGGTGCATTAAGTATATTAGATATAAAGTGATCATACTAATTCTTACTAAATTGAGGGATATCACTTTTTGCCTACTCCTTCATTTTTCAGCTGCCTTATCTGTCATTTCTATCATCAAATGATTTGAATATCATTTTTCGCTAGCTTTTTCCTTTTATCATGGGGTTGTGAGTGACTTTCTATTTTAGTTCTTGAACAATTGTGTTTCCTCCAACCCTTTTTTTTCTATTTTACTGCATGAAAATATCTTCATGCAAATAATTTCTGTTTAAAGAATTTGGAAGATAATGCAATAACTCCGAGTAGTTATGTTATGTTGTACATGGTGGCAGCCAGTCAAGGAATATTTTAGGGAATTGGTAGAAAATTGTATTTCAAAGACCACAGTCAAATCTTGACAAGTTTGCCCCAGGGCAACTTCAGCTCTGCTCGTGTGACCCAAGTTGTAGTTCTGTACAGTTAAAGTTGCTGACAATAGATGCCTTCATCCCTCTGCTGAGGCTGCTGGCAAATTCATGCCATCAGTTTGATTGGTCTGCAGCTTGTGGTCTAGTGGCTAGCGTTGCTGCCTCTGGATCACGGGGTCTCGGCTTCAATTCCCGGCCAGGTTAGGGATTTTCTCTTCCCAGGAAGTGGGTGTTTGTGTTGTCATCATCATCATCTCCTTCATCATCATCATCATCATCATCATCATCATTTGTGACAGTGGCTAGTGCTTTGTAAAGGCGCTGATGACCACTCAGTTGAGTGCCCCACAAACCAATAATAAAATAATAATAATAATAATAATAATAATAATAATCAGTAGCTTGTGTGTGACTCTGGATGGTTTTGCAGACTAGACTTTTTTTGTTGACAGGCAGAGCCTCTGGCTCTGTGCCCCGTGACTGGCTGCTGGCAGAAACATGAGCCACCTCCTTTCCCATTGCCCAATTTATTTATATTTAGTTTGTTCTACATCCTAGACTGGCCTACACTTGGTAGCTTCCTGCCTTAAGTACATCTCATGTATCCCATACACTTAAATATATTTTCCCTTTTGACCTAATTTCCTGTTTCATCATTTAAAGTCAGCCCTGGGTACCCATCTGCCAAGTCCTGCCTGCTGGATCACCTGTACATTGTTGTCGGGAGCGGACAACCACCTCCCTCATCCCCACACATATACTACGTTTTGTTCATTCTATGATGGAATATTGTTATGCAAGTCCTTTTTGTGATTGGATGCCTCAGATAAGACCTGCACACTGTGTTATATTCAGTTGGCTACAGCTATGAAAATATGCTTATTCAGTCTGCATATCAAAGTTCATTGATGTGGAGTGATACATAATTGTGGAAAGAATGTCAAAATACATTATAAGTACTTGTTTTGCAGTACAAACTAGCTCAGAAATGTAAAGGATTAAGCTCACATGGCTTTCTGTTTTTTAATTTTCTTATGAATGCTGATATCATTTCACTTTCCAGTTGTGGGTATAAATGAAATTCATATATATTATACAGAAGAACTTATAACTGTGCAAGATCAACTTGTGTGCATTCAGAGTGTGATGGACTTATAAAAAGATATAGCTGTGAGGGACATGAAAATTCCTGAATCCTCCATAAGGCAGCCATTTCAGTTGTATGTGGTCCTAATATAATATTTTCAGTTCTCAAGTAGTATGTGAAGTAGATGAATGGCAGTGCTAAGAATTTCTTAGACAATTAGTTCCATACTACAGAGATTAGGAGAAGTCACAAGATTCTGTAACTGGACACCTTGTACCTCTTTCTCTTTAGTCCTGGAACTCAAAAGATTGTATAAGAATTCTATCTCAGTCAAAAGCAGTATTTCAGGAAATCAGTTATGAGATTGAGCAACGGTTATTTCAAGATTTAACTGAATTTCACCAGAAAACTGAGAACACAGGAAGAAATGCAAGATCATTTTTCCACTGTATTCTGTGTTAATCACACCAGTTATGCTTTATTTATTTGGAAACTACAAATAAGTGACATACTGTGTTCAGTGTAGTAATTCCTTTAATGTCATTAGTGCCGAACAGTAAATGATCAACATACATGATTCAGGCTAAAAACAGCAGTGTTGATATGAAGTGCCTGTAGTGTTGAAAACCTGTCATGGAATTCAACTTTTGGCTTTCATTACAGAGATGTGGAAACAATGGCAGAAGTGCTTCATACAGATCCAATATTCATTGATGCCTCTGCAGAAAGCAGTGTTCCTGGTGGCCCACAGGGAGGACAGACAAGGGTCACATTAAGAAATGAGCATCTTTCCTACATACTAACTTGGTGAGTAACTGTGCTGTTGGCAATGATGTTTCGTTTACAGATTATCCAAAAAGCACCAATGAATATCTGTGATAATGCTGGTAGATTCTGAGAAAGTATTTGCAACCATTTTCAAGAAATCATGCAATTACTTTCATGGACTGATCTTGTGTGCTGAGGCAAATGCCGAATTTACAGTGCTGCAGACACAGGGCAGTGTTTTTTGTTTAGTAATTAGTGAAAACTTCAGCTGTGAATTGGTCCTCAGAGATAATCTTCACTTTATTGCTTGTACTTACACCAAAAATTTTCAGGTAGTGCAGTGGGGTTTCTAAGAGAAAAAGATTCAGCCTCTATTTGAACCTTCTGGTTGATCACTAACAGCCTTCAACTCTTTCAAAAGCCTATTGAAAATGTAAATTTCTGAGTGCTGCATCCTTTTAGAATAGTAGTTATGGATATGTTTGCAGCACATAATATCATTCCTCTGAATTGTTTTTTAACTGAGTGAATGCTGCTGCTTGTTTAAATAAGTTCATACAATCAACCACAAATCTCATAAGCAAATAGCTCTACTGTGATTCTGTGTAAGAATCCTCGGTTCTGTTAACATGTGGTACCTGAATTGACATCAAAGATGGTCCTGGTGTCTTGTCTTTGGCTAAAATTGCTCTTTGTGCCTTAGTTGTCCCATTGTCCCCTATCTCAGTATACAAAGTAGATAAATATCACTCTTTGTGGTTGTTGACTGTATTCTAATTATAAACTACTTACACTCAATTTCTGAGGAGGTTAAAAATATGTGCCTTTGACAAGAGCGCCTTGTCTACCGTCAGTCCCTGAAATCTGGAGAATTGAATGTCAGTGCAAATAGAGTGCCCCAAAATTGCTGAGTTTTACTACAGGTTGGTCAGCTCATTTGCTGTGAGCCTGATGTTACAATTACACTTGTATCATGTGTAAATAAAATGTCAGTAAAGATGGACAATGAGGAAGCAATTGGAAGAAAATAGTATTGTTTGTCATCAACAGTTTTCAATACTTATGGTTTTCAATGTTTATGCTAACAGATTAAGGACTAGAAAGGATAAAAACAATTAAGTATGAAGATGATCAAGCAGTGTTGGTTGAATCAAAAGAGGAACTAAAATCTAGGATGGAGAGTATTTTCAGAGTGAGAAAAGAGTTTGGAATATGGATAAATGTTGGAAACATGAAGATTCTGTCAAAATATCTTTGTAAGAGAAGACCTTGGAAAAAGTAAAATATTTTGGTTACCTAAGAAGTTTGGTGACAAGTAATTGAAGCTATGTGGAGGAAATAAGTAGAATGTTTATAGGCAAAAGAGCTTCTGAAAATGTGATAGGTTTTATGATGGCGAAAAGAATTATGATAGAATAAAGAAAGGGATTTGTCAAATAGTTTGTCTGGAATGTTGCATGGTAGTGAATCGTAGAAGTGGAGAAGAAAGGAAAAATACTCAGATAGTTATGAGATGGACTGTGGAGAAAAATGCTAAAAGTGAAATGGACTGGTGGCATAATGAGAAATGAAACAGCACTTCTAAGAATAGGGCAAAACTGTACCAGTCGTCACAAAAATAGGCAGATCAAGGTCATCTCACTGCCTTACACAATTGCCACTTAGTGATAATTTCAAAATGTTAACGAAAAAAAGGACATATTGCACATCTTTATCTTTAATCTAAAATATGGTGGAGTACTTTCCAAAAGAAAATTATTGCCAGTCATCATGAAGATTAAAAAAAACTAAAATTATAAGAATTTCTCGAGAAAAAAAAAATAGTATTTTATTTTTTTACTTCAACTTTGGAAACAGCCAAAATCACTAACATATGTGGACTGGAAAAAAAAGTATAAACATTCTAAAAGTTTATAGCTGCGTGCTATTTATGTATTTTGTAATGAAAATAAATGTATTCAGAGATTAAAAAAATAAAATACTGTAAGAGTTGTGAAACTTGTTTCATCTATGCAATGAATAACCTCATTGCTGATAAATTTGCTTAGAAACTTTCAGTGAGAAAGCTGTTAACCCCCGCATAGCCAGGCTTCTTGACACCTGTATTTTGACTACCCCTAGACAGTTTCGTGATTTAGTGTAACATACGTGTTTAGATTCTGTTATTTTCAATGAATAGCTTTATTTAGTATTGAAATATGGTTTTTAAAATTATTATCAGTCTTTAAACTGAACATAGGTGTAAATTGCAATACATTTTATATCATTAACAAGAGAAATTCAGTATTGGACATGTGTAAAATAAAAAATGTATAATTTTGGCTGTAAATGCAGTAAAGTAGTACTTGTCCTCAAATAACATTTTTGCACTGTTCATTCAGGTACATTTTTACACAACATTCACTTCACAATAAGTCTTTCTTCTGTTTATATTACAATCAGGTTTCTTGCACATTACACAACACAATCTTGTTTTGCAGTCTTGATATCACACTGGTGTTGGTAACTTGGAAAACTGGGGTAGAATAGCAACTGTTGGAATTTCAATACCACATGCTTTCAGTGTCTCTTTACAAAGACCAAGCTCTTTCTAGCTCTTTCCTCCATGTTGCTTTTTCTGAGTCCAAATGCCAGCTCAATCATGCTGAGTTTCTGTCACCTCCAATTATTCTCCTGCCAATCTGCGTTGCTTGTCTACAACCTCCATTAAAATTCTTAGTGAGCACCACCTAGTTCCTCTTAACGCTGCTGTTCTCTGTTGTTATTTTGTCTTCGATATCTATGGCACCGTACTTTCAGGTTAGAAAACTACAATCAAGTGCTTTTTGAATCTAAACATTGATGAAGGAACTTTTTTCTTTGTCACCAAAAATTCCTTCAGAATTTCTTTCTTATACTGTGGACAGTAACATGATGGGAGTAGCAACTGGGTGGGAGTAAGGAGAGGAGGCTAGGGCAGGGAGGGGGAGGGATAGTAGGGTAGAGGTGGCAGATAGTGAAGTGCTACAGATTAGACGGAGGGCTGGCAAGAGGTGGTGAGGGCAGGGGGGGGGGGGGGTAGTGGAAATGGAGAGAAGTAAAAAGACTGGGTGCGATGGTGGAATGAGGGCTGTGTAGTGCTGGAATGGGAACAGGTAAGGGGTTAGATGATTGAGGACAATGACTAATGAAGGTTGAGGCCAGAAGGGTTATGGGAACATAGGATATATTGCAGGGAAAGTTCTCACCTGTGAAATTCCGAAAATATGATGATGATGGAAAGCATCCATGTGGCACAGGCTGCGAAGCAGTCATTGAAATGAAGGATGTCATGTTTGGCAGTGTGCTCAGCAACAGGGTGGTCCACTTCACCTGGTCGTACTCAACCCAACAAGCCACCTTCCTAGATGTTGACCTCTACCTCAAAGATGGCTACATCTGTACCTCCATCCATATCAAAGCTACTAATATCTCCACTTTGACAGCTGCCACCCATTCTATACCAAGAAGTCTCTTCCATACAGCCTAGCCACACGGGGTCATTGGTGATGAGCAGTCCCTCTTAAACTATACCAAGGGTCTCGCTGAAGCCTTCACAGACTGTAATTATCCTCCCAACTTTGTACAAAAACAAATCTCCTATGCCTTATCTTTCCATTCTCCCACCACACCCCTATTTTCTGGTCACAGAGGAGTATTCCTCTCATAACTCAGTACCGTCCAGGTCTGGAGCAACTGAATTATATTCTCCACCAGGATTCCGACTACCTCTCATCATGCCCTGAAATGAGGAATGTCCTGCCCACTATCCTTCCCACAGTGCTATTCTGCCGTCCACCGAACCTGTACAAAATATACTCATCCATTTCTACACTACCCTCGCTCCCAACCCCTTACCTCATGGCTCATACCCCTGTAATAGACCTAGATGCAAGGCCTGTCCCATACATCCTCCCACCACCACCACCTACTCCAGTCCAGTCACAAACAGCACCAACCTCATCAAGGAAAGGGCTACCTGTGAAACCAGTCATGTGATCTACACGCTAAGCTGCAACCACTGTGCTGCATTCTAATTGGGCATAGAACCAACAAGCTGTCAGTCAGCATTAATGGCCAAGAGACAAGTGGCCCACCCTGTTGCTGAGCACACTGCACAACACAATCTCCCTCATTTCAGTGATTGCTTCACAGCCTGTGCCATATGGATCCTTCCCACCAACACCAGCTTTTCTGAACTGTGCAGGTGGGAACTTTCCATACAATATATCCTACATTCCCATAACCCTCCTGGCCTCAACCTTCATTAGTAATTGTCCTCATCCATCCAAACCTTTCCCTATTCGCATTCCAGGACTATACAGCTCTCATTCTACTGTTGCGCCCAGTATTTTACTTCTCACCTTGCACCCAGTATTTTACTTCTCACCTTTTCCACTATCCCTGCTCTCCACCTCTCACCTGCCCCAGCCTCCTCCTTACCCTCACCCACTTGCCACTCCCATCATGCACTGGTGCTGCTGCTCACAGTGTGGCCTCAGTTACCTGAGTGCAGTCATGTGCGCACACCTTTGTCATCTATTTTTGACAAAGGCCTTACTATCTGAAAGCTTTATATGGAACAGTCTTTTTGTTGTGTCTATCTGGGACTCAGCATCTCTGCTATATTTGTTCCATAATAAATTTGCTCCATTGCAAGAGTTTATGGACTTGCCATTTAGAAGAAGAATTTTGTATTGTGTTAGGCATTGCCAGACACAACTAAACATAAAGCATAATGACTTCATAGGACAGAGTGTAATCAAACACATGGAATTAGTGATCTTTGACTGCAGACCAGCAGGTACCTGACACGGCAACACTGCAGGGGCAGAGACGGAGCATTTTACTTTCATGATGACAAGTGTAGTGGAAATAAAAAAGAAGAAAAGAAATATCACTTGGTGTGCTGGATGATGTCAAAAACTGACAAAAGTTAGCAGAAGCAGTGTACTTTAAATTTATACCTGTTGTCAGACGCAGGTATACCAAAGAAAATGAGTATTTTAGTAAATAATTATGAAATTATAAGACATAATTGGTGGGTGGTACTTACCTTCCGAAGTCATACCTTAGGCCTCTGCTCTCCTTCCATCTTAGTTTCCCATTGCCCCTATAACAGGTGAATTCCTCTCATGATGGGTTCTGAGTGAGTTTTCCTTCCTTTTTAACCCTACACAACCTATCCCAGTTTCTTCTCCAAGAATGAAACAATTGTTCCAAAAGCCAGAATAGTTTTGTGTTTTTATATTTGTGTATCATCAGTGGTAATTTTTTTACCTCCTGGAGATAAGTACTGACCAGTCTCGTAAGTTCATAGCTTCCTTGAGTGAATTTTTCTTTATTATTATCAAATAAATACTTACATTTGAAGGAATGATACAATCAGTGTCCCCTTGTTATTCCTTGGACCATGTCAAAATGTTTGATGTGATGTGTAATGTGTTGATTAGTGTACAATATAAGACTTACTGGAAACATGTAATAGTCCTGGTATAGAGGGAGGGGAGGGGGGATGTTATATTGCCATTATTTACATAGCGTCTGATTTCTCATATTTGAGATGTGCTCTAATGTTGGGGATGAGGAACAACCTTGTATGGTGTGAAACTTCCTGGCAGATTAAAACTGTGTGCCCGTCTGAGACTTGAACTTGGGATCTTTGCCTTTCGCGGGCAAGTGCTCTACCATCTGAGCTACCGAAGCACGACTCACGCCCGGTACTCACAGCTTTACTTCTGCCAGTATCCGTCTCCTACCTTCCAAACTTTACAGAAGCTCTCCTGCGAACCTTGTATGGTATTGGACTAATTGTTGTCATTCCTTCTGTTCCTTCCTTTTAGTTTGTGTACTGACACTCAATTTATTTTTCTTCTCATAATGACACTTCTTAGTAAGATTCAAAATAAGCAATTTCTTGTTGATGGTAGTGATGCTGTAATCATCTAACTGCATTCTGCATATCAACATTCAGCATATCTTCACATGGTCAACTTAAAGAGTACCTCATTTATGTAGTTCATAGTTTGATTCTTCTGTATGTTAATAAGAGACAATTCTTATTTTTCAGGTATGGCCTTAGTGCAGCAACTGGTATCATATGGTTTCGAACATTCATTCATAAGCTGGGAAAATATTAATTTGTCACTAACAACCAAGTGTTTATGCCCACATGTGACATGTTCTGCTGTAATAATTGTGCCTTCAGTTGTAGATATGCTTAATAAAAATGAACAAACAGCATTTACATAAGTGTTCAAAAGACCTATAAATCATTAATTTATGCCAGTTATGGAGTGACAGCTGATTAAAGTTCAATTAAGAAGCATTGTGGATCATGGGTTTTCTTTCCTGATCTAATGGAATTCTGCAGAATAAATTCCAAATTTAGATTTGAAGAAAATTTATATTTATATATGTTGTGGCAAGCTTGCAACCTATGAAACACTGTTTTGATCTACAGTGTTTCTTCACTTTCTTGAACAAAATTGAGCAGTGGCAGAAGAGTAAGAGATGTTAGTAAAAACCCTGTCAGTGTGGAGGATATCATCTCCCTGTTTTGGTCTCAGGTGCAGGTTCTTTTCAGTTCATATGTTGTACAAATAGTGGTAAAGACATTGTATACATATATATAGGAGAAGCTGGGTTCCAGAAATTAATTTGAATTTTTCATTATCTGTATTACAAGTCTCTTGCAATGAAGAAATGCCTATGTCCCTTTCCCTCTGTCTGCATGGCACTAAAATTATAACCTGCATATCCTTTTCTGTTTTGAACACCTGAGCTCAGACACCTTAAATGACAGAAGCAGCAAAATAGTCAGAAATTATCGTACACAGTCTACTAAATGAGGAGTTTTTATGCAGAGTAATTAAGAAAATAAAGATACTTTTGGAAAGTAATATCTGCCATAGTGGCGTGAAGCAAGAGCAAGTGTCTGGATACAGCATATGGTCCCAATTGCATAGCAAAATTTGTTGCATGACCATTTTTTGGAGGTCTATTTTCAAGTTTTCCGCACGATAAAACCAAAGGTTCTGACAACGTGCAAACTCTACAAAAAAATCTACTTTTATAATCATACTGGAATACTTTCTACTGCCATTTTGTCAAGGAGATTTTACAAGAATTTAGTGTCAGTAGCAGCCCTAACATAAAAATGTAGGATTAAAATAGTAATCTTAATCAGCCAATCAGCAAAAAAAGTGCTGATGCCCTTTTCTTATGTCTGTTCAGTATGCAACGTTATTTCTTATTGTGTACAGAAGAAAGAATAACAGTGTCCAATGCTAGGTGACTTATTCATGTTTATGTTTATTCGACTCCATTTTTTGTGGCAATATCACTCGCAATGTGGAACATGAGGAATTTGTGGTCGGAATACCTCAGAGCAGCTGTGGAGACTGCAGTGAAACAGAACACGTACAGCGAGTTGCCTAAGAATGGATGTTATTCACCTTACTTAAGAGTAAGGAATATCTCTGCATGCTAAGCTGATTAACCAATTAAGATCAGTTTTTGTTGTCTACATGCTGTTTTAACTGTACATTTTTATGTTATGGCTACTATAATTTTATATATACGGGTTTACATTACAATTTTTTGTCAACTCTCTACAATGAAGTGGTGGCTTCATCACTAATTGTAAGTATTCTACCATTCCAATTATGTAAGTAGATTGCTACATCATCGACACCTACATACATACTCTGCAAACCACCATATGGTGCATGTCAGTAATCATGTAGAAAGCCTGAAAATGGATTCTTAACTTCTGAAACTGGTCGTTTAATAAATTTTACTGTGCAAGTGCGATTGTGGACTACATATTACATACAGCATTTGTCATTATCCCTTTCCACACTAATCTACAAAACATCTAAGTCTTGTAAATTCCAAGCATTCTCAGACCAGCCATTCTATGGCTTAGTGTCACGTGAGATAAGCCGTCTTCTGAAGAAACAAAATCAAACTGATCTTCAGGCCTGTTCTATCCCAAACTATAGCTAAGCATGCTCTGGAAAAAGGTCATCCAACTATTGTGGCTCACATTAACAAATTTTTGAAACAGTGTGAATAATCAAAGAAGCCAATAGAATAAAAATTGTGGACAACATTTTTAATAGAGACAGTGGGCTATAGTTTAATGTGGTGTGAAATCCAGTTACTGTACAGGCAACATTTGTCCATACATGGCACTATTGTGGGTACTGGTAATGTCATAACCAGCAGTTAAGTGTGCAGGGTGTATACGACCCGGGACAACCAGGAGATCCGGGTAAAAGTCGGGAATTTTTTAGAATTCTGAGAATTTTTCCTGGTTTTAGTTTTCAATTAAATTTTTGTAATTTTGACTGGTAAGAACCAATGCTCTTCTGGCTGCAGAAATGTGGCTGTTGACTGTGTAAGCAGTCACAGTAAGCACCTAGAAGCTACTGGGAAAAATGTTACTGGCATGTCCAAGCTGCCAGACTCACGCCTGCACAGTATCTAGGATCTAGGAGAGGGGGGGGGGGGGGGGGGGGGGAACCGATGTATCTCGCTCGGCTGGCAATTTCGGGTGGGGGCGCATATTCATATTCTTGAAGGAAAAAAACCTTGTTTCACAAAGTGCCTAGCATCCAGTGCACACTGGTCTATTGATTATTCGTATGATTTTGAACACATCCATGTTGGTTTTTTTAACACCTAAGTTGATTTCTGAATGCGTACATAGTGTATATGATGTCTGTCAGGGGAATTCTCGTCGTATCTAGAAATAAACTTTTCTACACACAAAAGGGGACGAGGCTATGCGATCTGGGTGGAATAAAGCCGAATGGATGAATGCCAATCGCTGTCCGATTACGTGGTTGATTGGGTTTGCGAATGATCAGTGTCATTATATTTACTAGATAAATCCATAGATTCAGACAACCAGAGTGGAAATAAACGACTAACAGGAATAACAGGTAAGAAAGATTACATAGTATCTTCTCGGTGTACCCAAGAAAATGAAATTTTGACAGAAAATTTTTGGCCCGAATGCTACACTAGGGCCAGGCTAGCAGCCGCTTAAGTTCTGTTCTGGAAGCAGCGCAGAAAACATGTTCTATGAATATTTAACACCACCCGACCGGAGAATAATCGCAGGATAACGAAACCGATGATTCTGACAGGGTTAGTGAAGTTAATCGGTGAATAAGTTTTGACAATGGCTGGAATAGTTAAGGAATTAGTGATAAGATTGTTAGAACAAGGAAGGAGAAGAATGGGGACATCACACAAATATCAAGATTCCAAATTTGTATAAAAATTTCATACTATTATTTTTCGATCTCACGCTTGAGACACTGGAGCGTATGAATGAAGTGTTAAGCTTTTTGCTTATAGTAGGCCTAACAGGCATTTGAAATTTGGTACTTCGTGAATTATATTCTGCCGTGTTATAAAAATGACCATTTGTGCCAAAAGTCTTTTATTTAGTGTGTGTTAAAACTGCTGCAATATTACAAAGGCCTGTTTTGTTTTATCAAGCAGACAGTGACAAAATATACGTAATCAAATCGAGAAACCACACCAGTCTTGGGTGCTATTTGTATTAACAGCTTTTTCAGTATTAGACAATGACATTTCGATTTTTCATGTAGCAAAAAATTTGATTAACTTTGATGAGGTAATAGATTCTTTTGCAGAAAAGAAAGTACACCATGTAAAGCTGTAGCAAGATTAGAGAGAAAAAAGTGCTAGGAGCTAAGGACTGAAGAAATGTGTACTGTCTTGTTTGTCTCTCGTCTTAACTGGTTTTATGTAACCTATATTTAATTCAAAGAGTGCAAATTTTCTGAAGAGTTCTTGTTCTCCTGATTACAAATAATGCCATCCAGTATTAATAGCGAGCTTAGAGAGAGAGAGAGAGAGAGAGAGAGAGAGAGAGAGATAGGTGCGGGTGGGGGCAGGATGTCAAACCAGTTGACTGGGAGCAGGAGAGGCACCACAGGTCATTTTAAGTTCCACAACCCTGAATATAGTTTGATGGCATCCATTACAAAATATACATGTTTCAATTCCACAGAGCGAAATATAGTGAAATGCAATAGAAGAATCTTTGGCACACTTAAGATCAAATAACATATCTTTCATTTCTTTGAACGCGCATGTTTTATGTATCAGATTCTTCGGAAAGATGTGTGCCACATATTTTTGAAAAATCGATTTTTTTAAATTTTTTACCTGTCTCAATCACTCGTTGGAGGGGGGGGGGGGGTGAGGGTATTGTTCCAGTTCGGAAATTAGTAGATCTGGGACTGATGTGCAGAGCAGTCTGAGTTATATTGAGGAAGTGGGTAGTCTCCATGTGACCTGTGTTTACATTATTTAGTGATCTAGCTGCTTTCTTTTCGTTTAATGCTTTCATGTCAAATGAAAACAAAACTGATTTCTGTGGCTGGAAGCTAGCAAGTGAATTAAGATACATTCACATAATTACGAAAGGCAAAAATTTGTTATTAGTTTCAGATTTTATTTTATTTCCACCTTTCTGATGGTCAAGCATTAATCCCCTTGCAGAACAATGAAGTTGTTTTTGTCAGTTTGCTAAAGAAATTTGGCTTTTACTAATCTTTTCCACTGAGGCAGTCAATGTATTTGAAACGAAGTCTTTAATTTTACACTGTTGGCTAGCTTCAACTGTTCGCTACATTTCAAGTGCACGTTTTCATTTTATGGTATATGAGATAATACAGTACTGGTACTCCAAGAAAATTTGCATCCCAAAAACCACACTGAAAAGTGTAATATCAGGTCGAGAACCACTTCATTGGGAATCTGGACATATGAATGTGCACTTAAAATGTGCACATTTTAGTATGGTTCACGAAATTCCGGTGCTCTTGGGGTATCCTCTGATGTCTTGTTTCTTTTATGTCATAATGTAAGATCTTTTATTGTTTTACAATTATGAACATACGGGCCTCCTATGTCATTGTAGCTGTGCAAGTGCAGTGGTGCCTGTCATCTGGCGCTCTTTGTCAACTGCTGAAACAAACCTATTTCTAACAGGTCACGGGAAAATATTGCGAATGGTGATTTGAAAAGTGTACTTTCAAAGTAAATTTCCTTTTACGCAAGTTGAATTATGTGCGAGAATGTAGGATGAATTTCTTAACTCACACAGTGTTTTAATCTCATTTAAAAATCAACTCTTTGATGACGAGCCAGTTAGAAGATTTTTGAGCCCAGGAGATCAGACACTTATCTTGTTATTAAAAATTTTACTGGCGTATTTGTGTGATATATCTTAAAGTGTAGCAGCAGCAGCACTCCGTCTTTAAGCCACAAGTGGCCCATCGGGACCATCCGACCGCCGTGTCATCCTCAGGTGAGGATGCGGATAGGAGGGGCATGTGGTCAGCACACCGCTCTCCCGGTCGTTAATATGGTTTTCTTTGACCAGAGCCGCTACTATTCGTCAAGTAGCTCCTCAAGTGTAACACGCACAAAAAGATAAACGTTATATGTGGAAGCTTAGCTTCCCTTGCAGCTTGTTAAACTTAGAGACCAATATTATACATGAAAGCTTTTCTTTTCTTGTAGTAATACTATGTATATCAATTTAAATCATTAACTTTGCTTGTTTGTGTGTTCGCGCTACTTAACAGTGATGTTGCTAATTGGCTGACTACATCACTTGTCCTATGCTCTGAATATCCGCCAGCTGGCGAGATCACATGACAATAGCTATAACAGGCTTACAAAGGAGCATCGCAATTTCGATTTCAATGCTTGGAAAAGTAACGTGGTGTTTGATGGAATTAGAATTTATACTTTTGTAATACGAAAATATGCAGGGTACATGTTGCTTCACATCAAAGATCTTTCCAAAACACACTTTTTTTTTCTCCCCCAAGATTCGTTTTCTAAAGGGCCGGGAAATTCTACCCCAACCATAACCATATAAAAGATAAGTTTTACTTTTCTGAGGGAAAATATACTGTCCCTTAACACACAAAAAGTGTGTTTTCACCCAGAAGAAAGTGTATTTTTAGTAGGGGAAATCTGGGAAAAAGTCCAGGAATTTTTTTTTTGCTTGTCCGCGTATATGCCCTGAGTGTGTAACGACATACAAGCAGCCCAGCAGCAGCCGTTCCAGTTGACAACACCCAAAGAGTACTTGGTACTCAAGAGGTCCTGACTTTGATGTCCTTACCTATAACTCTGGCACCATTGCTGCTCACTGTTATCTCATAATGGAGCTATTCTACATTTATAATGTCTTATTTTTCTGAATAATATGTTTGAAACTAATGTCCAAGCCTTTTATACAGTTTTATTTATACAAGTCAGCAACGAAACAGTATCTGAAATTAGGCATCCACAGTCATTAGCAAGCACCATGGAGCTCCACTGATCTAGAACAAAAACCAGAATTAAATTTGTGAACCAAAAAGACTAATACTATCAGATGTTAGCTGAAAAGTAAAATCCACTAATGTTTTATGAAGTTCATTTATGAATAACACCAGAATGTTGTTGTTGTGGTCTTCAGTCCTGAGACTGGTTTGATGCAGCTCTCCAAGCCACTCTATCCTGTGCAAGCTGCATCATCTCCCAGTACCTACTGCAGCCTACATCCTTCTGAATCTGCTTAGTGTATTCATCTCTTGGTCTCCCTCTACGATTTTTACCCTCCACACTGCCCTCCAGTACTAAATTGGTGATACCTTGATGCCTCAGAACATATCTTACCAACCGATCCCTTCTTCTAGTCAAGTTGTGCCACAAAATCCTCTTTTCCCCAATTCTATTCATTACCTCCTCATTAGTTATGTGATCTACCCATCTAATCTTCAGCAATCTTCGGTAGCACCACATTTCGAAAGCTTCTATTCTCTTCTTGTCCAAACTATTTATCATCCACGTTTCACTTCCATACATGGCTACACTCCATACAAATACTTTCAGAAACGACATCCTGACAATTAAACCAGTACCCAATGTTAACAAATTTCTTTTCTTGCCAGTCTACATTTTATATCCTCTCTACTTCGACCATCATGAGTTATTTTGCTCCCCAAATAGCAAAGCTCCTTTACTACTTTAAGTGTCTCATTTGCTAATCCAATTCCCTCAGCATCTCCCGACTTAATTTGATTACATTCCATTATCCTTGTTTTCCTTTTGTTGATGTTCATCTTATATCCTCCTTTCAAGACACTTTCCATTCCATTCAACTGCTCTTCCAAATCCTTTGCTGTCTCTGACAGAATTACAATGTCATCGGCGAACCTCAAAGTTTTTATTTCTTCTCCATGGATTTTAATACCTACTCCGAATTTTTCTTTTGTTTCCTTTACTGCTTCCTCAATATACAGATTGAATAGCATCAGGGAGAGGCTACAACCCTGTCTCACTCCCTTCCCAACTACTGCTTCCCTTTCATGTCCCTCGACTCTTATAACTGCCATCTGCTTTCTGTACAAATTGTAAATAGCCTTTCGCACCCTGTATTTTACCCCTGCCACCATTACAATTTGAAAGAGAGTATTCCAGTCAACATTGTCAAAACCTTTCTCTAAGTCTACAAATGCTACAAACGTAGGTTTGCATTTCATTAATCTTTCTTCTAAGATAAGTCGTAGGGTCGGTATTGCCTCACGTGTTCCAACATTTCTACGGAACCCAAACTGATCTTCCCGGAGGTCGGATTCTACCAGTTTTTCCATTCGTCTGCAAAGAATTTGCGTTAGTATTTTGCAGCTGTGACTTACTAAACTGATAGTTTTGTAATTTTCACATCTGTCAACACCTGCTTTCTTTGGGATTGGAATTATCATATTCTTCTTGAAGTCTGAGGGAATTTCGCCTGTCTTATACATTTTACTCACCAAATGGTAGAGTTTTGTCAGGACTGGCTCTCCCAAGGCCGTCAGTAGTTCTAATGGAATGTTGTCTACTCCCGGGGCCTTGTTTCAACTCGGGTCTTTCAGTGCTCTGTCTAACTCTTCACACAGTATCGTATCTCCCATTTCATCTTCATCAACATCCTCTTCCATTTCCATAATATTATCCTCAAATACATCGCCCTTGTATAGACCCTCTATATACTCCTTCCACCTTTCTGCTTTCCCCTCTTTGCTTAGAACTGGGTTTCCATCTGAGGCCTTGATACTCGTGCAAGTGGTTCTCTTTTCTCCAAAGGTCTCTTTAATTTTCCTGTAGGCAGTATCTATCCTACCCCTCATGAGCTAAGCCTCTACATCCTTACATTTGTCCTCTAACCATCCCTGCTTAGCCATTTTACACTTCCTGTCAATCTCATTTTTGAGACATTTGTATTCCTTTTTGCCTGCTTTATTTACTGCATTTTTGTATTTTCTCCTTTCATCAATTAAATTCAGTATTTCTTCTGTTACCCAAGGATTTCTACTAGCCCTCGTCTTTTTACCTACTTGATCTTCTGCTGCTTTCACTATTTCATCCCTCAAAGCTACCATTCTTCTTCTACTGTATTTCTTTCCCCTATTCTTGTCAATTGTTCCTTTATGCTCTTCCTGAAACTCTCTACAACCTTTGGGTCTTTCAGTTTATCCAGGTCCTATCTCCTCAAATTCCCATCTTTTTGCAGTTTCTTCAGTTTT
Source organism: Schistocerca gregaria (assembly GCF_023897955.1). Lineage (NCBI taxonomy): Eukaryota > Metazoa > Arthropoda > Insecta > Orthoptera > Acrididae > Schistocerca > Schistocerca gregaria. The sequence continues at coordinate 776,718,023 of NC_064920.1, forward strand.
AATCAACAGTTCATAACCAATAGATTGTGGTCACGGTCCACATCTGCCCCTGGAAATGTCTTACAATTTAAAACCTGGTTCCTAAATCTCTGTCTTACCATTATTTAATCTGTCTGAAACTTTCTAGTGTCTCCAGGGTTCTTCCATGAATAAAACCTTCTTTCATGATTCTTGAACCAAGTGTTAGCTATGACATAGTTATGCTCTGTGCAAAATTCTACCAGGCGCCTTCCTCTTCCATTTCTTAGCCCCAATCCATATTCACCTACTATGTTTCCTTCTCTTCCTTTTCCTACTGTCGAATTCCAGTCACCCACGACTATTAAATTTTCGTCTCCCTTCACTACATGAATAATTTCTTTTATCTCATCATACATTTCATCATCTGCAGAGCTAGTTGGCATAGAAACTTGTACTACTGTAGTACTTCGTGTCTATCTTGGCCACAATAATCCTTCACTATGCTGTTTGTAGTAGCTTACCCGCACTCCTATTTTCCTGTTCATTATTAAACCGACTCCTGCATTACCCCTATTTGATTTTGTATTTATAACCCTGTATTCACCTGACCAAAAGTCTTGTTCCTCCTGCCACCGAACTTCACTAATTTCCACTATATCTAACTTTAACCTATCCATTTCTCTTTTTAAATTTTCTAACCCACCTGCTCGATTAAGGGATCTGACATTCCACACTCCGATCCAGAGAACGCCAATTTTCTTTCTCTTGATAACGACGTCCTCTTGAGTAGTCCCCGCGTGGAGATCCAAATGGGGGACTATTTTACCTCTGGAATAGATATGCAAAAGTCTAAGATGCAAATGGATGAAGTTGCTAAAACTGTAAAAATTCTCAAAGCCACAATTCATAAAAGGCAGTGTCCGAGTGTGCTACTATCTCAAAACAATTGCAAGTCCTGTTTTGCTACTAAGATGAAAATTGATAGTGACAATACACCCCAAGAGCTAGAGATATCCCACTGGCTGGAAGGCGGCAAGTCCACAACATGAGACTCGGTCAACAGTAAGTCTGCAGTAAGTGGAGGCCAAGTCTCGCAGTGGCAGCTCATAGTCATCTTGACTTGCAAACCATACTTGCACCCGCCATACTGCATGCATCTACTTAAAAATGAGGGGTATTTATACAGTCTTGGTGTGCACTTGTTTTGCCAAGGCATCAATACCCGTCACATAGTTCTAACACCCTATGGCTCAGGCATGAAGTAATCAGGCCACCACACTGCAGTCGCAGTGGCTGTCTCTGTGCTGTGTGGTTATCATTTCATTGCTGGTTTCACATCGGGGCTTGAGATCTGGTAATTGCCTGGCAAAGCAGTGGCAGTTCTTGTCGTATCATTAGGCCACCCCTGGTGTAACAGTGTTTAGTCAACACTAATCTGACTCGTTTCGATTAGCTCTTGTTTTAGCTGTGGCAGCATCATTACGGTATTTTATGTGAAAAAATAGTGATGGTGCTACAAAGCCATTTGATCTGAAATGTCTAGTTCTTGTTTTTCTTTTGTTGTTATTCAGTGACAGCTGCTAGTTTTAGTTTTTCATTTGCAGATCAGGCTTTTCCTTATGAAACTATATTGCAATGTATGTTTTGTTGACAGAAAGAACATTTGCTTTCTGTCCTTCCGCTTTCCAATAACAGTGCCAACAGATGACACTTTCTCTACCAATTAACGTCTTTTATATTTTTAGTAATTGACAGAAGATGCCTTCTCTTCTTTATCAATTCCCGCACAAAATCTGTCATATTTTGAAGCTGCTGTTTTGCGACAGGAACTGACTTGTTGTAGTTAACTGTAACAACTTTTCAATGCTCACCAAAATAATTATTCTTAAGCTCCAGCCTGACAGTTTCTGCTAAGTTTTTTGGCACGTAATTTATGCAGTCTGTGAGTCACCATATATAGAGATATCCAATGGTATTGGACAGTTTTAAAATCTTAACGTCTTATTTATGACATTTAAGTTTTACCATCTTTTTTATCTGATTTATTGTCTGTGAAATCAGTGCACTGGAGAGTTATTGAAAGCAATTTTCGCTCATTATTGTAGACAAAATGTTATTCTTTAACAGACCATTTGTGCTCCTATAATCTATTGTTGGATATACTATCACCAGTCCCATGTACACGATAATGCCAAAGAATTTGCAAATTTGTTTAGGACTCATTTCTTTCCAATAATTCATGATCTCCCAATGTCCTTCAGACTCCAAACCCACCACTTCATTCCTTATACTCCTTATAGATTCTATCCTGTCTCTCAATTCCTTTTTCTTTGAAGGGATGTTTTCTTGACCTGGACCCAGGGCCAAGACACAAAATCAACATTCCTTCACAACTGCAACAACTTCTCTCCCATCTGCTTCACAAGGTCCTCTTCTACCCAACACACTAACTTACTGAACAATGACCTCAACCTCTCTGATGGCTTCATTCACACCTCTGTCCACATTAAACTTACTAACCACCAATAGCACCTGCATTTCAATAGCTGCCATTCCTTCCACACGAAAAAGTCCCTCCCGTACAACCTAGCCACCCATGGAGGATGTGTCTGCAGTGGCGAAAACTGCCTTGCTCAGTATGCTGAAGGTCTCATGAATGCCTTCAAAGACAGGCAATAGCCCCTCCCTTCGCCCCAAACTTAGTTCAAAAAAAGATTTCCCACATCATATCATCACACACTCCAAATCCTCCCACCACCTCCAAGAATCAGCCACAAAGGAGTGTCCCCCCTCCCTCCCCTTTGTCACACACTATCACCCTGGACTGTAACAACTGAACAATATCATTTAGCATGGCTTTGATTATCCCTTATCATGCCTTGAAGTGAGGGACATCCTATGTAATATCTTTATCACCCCTATTAAAGTGGTGTTCTGTTACACCCACTCTACACAACGTCCTAAGTCTATCCCTATGTCACTCCCACTCCCAACCCCTTGCCACAGGGATCATATCCCTGCAGAGACCAAAGTGAAAGACCTGCCCAATCCAGCCACCCAGCACCTACTACTCCAGTCCTGTCACTGGCTTATCCTATCCCATCAGAGGTCAGACTACCCGTGAAAGTACCCACGTCATACAGCAACTCCGCTGCAATCACTGGACAGCTTTTTACGTCAGCGTGACTACCAGACAGCTGTGCCCACCAATATGAATGGTCACCGTCAAACTGTTGCCACGAAGTTGACTGCAATATATGGCTCAGCACAACATGCGCCATCTGGATCCTTCCCTCGACCACTAGCCTCTCTAAACTATGCAGATGGGAGTTATCCTTAAAACATACCTCCACTCCCATAATTGTCCCAGCCTCAGCCCTGTATCCTCCACCCAACAGTTGACCCTTCCTCCATTATCATACCACCTCTCAAATCATGTAACCTTCACCATGTACCACTCTCAACTGCCTCTGACAACCATGCATCACATTACTAGTGTGTACACCTGCCATCCCTTCCCCCCTGCATTTCTAGTTGGCAAACTGGCTCCCTCTGAGCTGCTAGCCACAAACCCCCAATCCCTCTCCCTGCCTCTCTCTACCCATCCCACCTGACATTAGACCCACTGCAACCTAGTCCTCCTGCTAGCCCTGTTAGTCCATCCAGCACCATGTAGTGGCATACACATGTGTATATTTATGTCGTCATTTTACTCCAGCTCGATTTCTTTCTTTTCGTATGTTGTCGATAGGCAACTCAATGCTTCTAATTTTGAGTTAGTGGCCTCCTTTAATAATAAAAAAAAACAAGTGTGTGTGTCTATATATATATATATATATATATATATATATATATATATATATATATATATATACACACACTTTGTTTTACATATTTACCATCTAAACATTGCATTGTATCTGTTGGTCTTAGTCACGATCAATTAATTACCCCCTTTTCAAAAAATCTGTTGAAAACTTGGGTGTGGTTTCACAGCACACTTCTCTCTAGAATCTAAGGAATTATTATTGTAATTTTTACTATAAGTACAAGCCCTTTTAAATGAATACTAGTGACAATGACAATGACAGTGTGCTGTGACTGGACGAGGACCAATCAATCTCTTGCCATTACTAACACAATTGTTGTCATTCTGCCTTCACCAACAGTTGTATCAACACATCATCTTCATCAGAAAATCGGAATAATTCTGGATAATCTACATTTGAGTCCTCCAATATACTCACAGTAATTCATCGTCAGTGACACCACAAATTTTTCAACCTTTACTATTTTGTAATTTGATGATACAAAATCCATTTATGTTATACAATAATAATGCAGATACCACTGTTCAGAACAAGACCTAAATTATAAGTCTGCTTTAGTATGAATATACGGTGATGTTGAAACTTCACAACAACTTGCGTGAAAGTAAACTATGGGATGAAAAAAAGTTAAAAACATTCAATATGTTATTGTACCTGATTCCCTGTACATTCTCAACAGAATCATGAAATCTACAGCAAAGAGGTAAGTACGAAACTAAGACTCAGCTGATATCATCTCACTAACACAGATCGCTCCTGCAGGCCACATAATGTCCACGTTGTATGTTCATGTGACTGATTCTAAGTGAAAGGCAACCATTCACCTATAGTGGACTGATCTATGGAGCATAACACACATAACAGAAAAAAGTATTCATACTAGCTTTCAAGCCCTTGCTGGACTAATTATTGAAAACAGGTGCACGAGGCAAGGGGGGGCTGGGGCGAGTCAGTCATTTCGACAGATGACTTGGTGATTGCACAAGAAAATGAAAGAATTTCAGAGGGTAAAGCATATATGAGATATAGAGAGAGGGGAAGGAGAAGAAAGGGAGTTGTAAGAGAAGGGAGGGTGTGTGCTAGCCCATATGTCTTCTGTCTGGACAGAAACCAGAATGGAAAAGGCAAGGCAAGGCAGTGAGAAACAGGTTAGTGGGGGTTTAGACCAGGCTCTCGATAATCGATACTATCTTGCTGGGGAAGTGCGCATTTTGGTGTATGTAAATGTGTGTACTTTCACTAGAAAAGAGCAAGAGCTTGAAAGCCAGCGTGAATATCATACATCAGTCCACTATAAATGAGTGGTTGCCTGTCCAAAGATATGTTGTCCTAAACAAAGTGGTGTACTCTGTGCCCTGTATAGGTTCTACTGGTGGCCTTCTGACAGTCAATGTTTCAAGCAGCAAAATTCAGATTTTAATTTTACCTTTGAACAGGTCATTCATCATCATTTTCAGGCAAAAAAAGGGAAATGAGTGTTCATTTTAAAAAGAAGAAAATGACTTGTTCTTTTCATTGAAAACATTAAGAATTTCATTCCTCTACTGGGAAATTAAATAAACAGAGAAAGGTGTCTTTCAGCAGGATTATTATACTCTTCTGCATACACACTGTGTTGACTGAAGGGAAAAGCTGTAACTATGTGCTAGATTAGAATCTGATCAGTCTTGCACAAGCACTGTAATACCACTTGTGTTACCTTGCACACACATCACAAAATGACTCAAAGTTTTGATCTTCCACAAGTTGCAATTGGTTGTGTACTCCCAGGAAGAGCTAAATATCTACCCTGTTCTGAAAACAGTTTTAATTTGTCACACAATGAAATTCCTTTGCATTTTGTAGCTACACAGTATTTATGAAGCTTATGGAAATTGCATGTATCACAAGAAACCTACAATGTGGCTGTTAGAGAACAGAGAGAAAAATTCAAGGTAACTTTACGAAGAAGAATGATAAGTAATTACAGTTGGCAAAATATGAATAAAAGAAAGAAGAAAATTGTAAACAAAAAGCAATGAAGAATGGGTCATCCAACAAAAAAGGAAGTAATAATAAATAATACATGTGGAGGAGGAACAAATGACAGAGAAACATGCTATAAATTGTGAGGTGTACAAATGAGGTCTATAAGCATTTTTTACTGTGGCCCATTATTATCCAGACAGATAAATACAGATGAAGAGCCCTCTTCAGCAAGTAGATCGATAGCAAAGGAAGAAGTGTAAGATGTGAAGGGTAGCGCACAGTATATATTTGTGAAAGACAAGTTTGACAATAGACTTTTTGAAAAGCAAGAGTGATGATCATTTAAGTCACACACTGAACATTTTAAAACTATTTTATCAGTGAATACTATAGCTTTGGTAAAATAATCCTTTTATTGCTTCTGAGCAGGATGATTACAACAGTGATCAATCCTGTATTGACCTGAACACCACATGCTTCACAAGGCATGATCATACTTAAAGCAATATACCCTTTGCTTTCTTTCGAACAGATAATACAGTCAGGAGTACACTGTTCTTATACTTCTCCTCCCCTTCATTATAATAATGACAACCAAGATTAAGTGTTCAAGTTGGACGGCACTCAGGTCCTGGCAAGGAAGGAATGGCTGTAAACAAAGTTCGTGTAACACTACGCACAACATATTGGTGGTGTGCCCCACAAATCGCTATGTGCTGCTTATTTAATTTTATGGTCCAAGTATACATTCGTCTCCTTTCATTGTACCTCAAAAACTATCAGCTACAAATCATCTGCCTTTAAGAAAAGAAGACCATTGTTTATGTAAAAAATTTAATGGATATATATGTATATATAGTTATTTTCATTGAGCAACTACACTACTTAGCACCTTAAAAAGTACTTGCAATTACTGGATTTTCAAAAATGTTGCTCATATTATTTAACAAAATAATTTTGTTTTAATGCAGAATTATTTTAATATTACACTTCTTTGGAATGAAGTTAAGACAATTTTTAAATATATCCTTCTCTCCCACCTATCAGGTATAAACTGGTAACAATGTAACAAGTTAATATCCAGTTATAATTAGTATTTTAATTCAACAGACTATCTTTGGCACGACCATTCAGTGAACATGTTCCATATATAAACAAATGCATCTTGCTACATTCCTTTCGGTTTTTACTGCACACAAATATATTTGTCATAAAGCCTCTAAGGAAATAAAAGATCTTTAAAACAGTTACAAGAAAAAAATTACAAAACTATTCCATTACTGCATTAATAGTAATATCTATTCACTTTACAAACTTTTATGTGGCAAAACAACCTCTATAGAAAGCTACAAATGAGAATGAAACAGTTCACACATGTAAAGTTTATGCTAATGAGCTACAAAACATAACTACAAATACAAACCTAACTGCATACATTGCAATTATTTCAGAGGAAAAAGTCTGGCAATTTCTGTGACACAGAATGCAATATCACACAGTTGCCACCACAAATTAGATTTTACTTCAAAAAATGACAATCAATCTCTCTCTCTCTCTCTCTCTCTCTCTCTCTCTCTCTCTCTCTCTCACACACACACACACACACACACACACACTTTCCAAAATCAATTTTCACTGTTTGCTTTTCTTTTTCAAATATTCTAACACTACTTCAGAACCAGTAATGAGACATGAGTCCACAAATCTCCTTATCAGAATCCATACAGATTTCTAAGTAAATGAAATCAAGCTGAAATGACTTGGCAACACTGCAGTCTTTGTCATGCATGACTTTCCTGAAATATAATATTTAAGGATATAATATTAGAGATTCTCATTCACAAATGCAGATCAATACTGATGAAATGCTGCACTGAGATATGTCAGTTATAGCAGAAATGATGCAATTATTACTTTATATTAAATAAAAGTTTGTTTCTACACTATCCTTTCTCCTTGCAACAACTTACATTAACATAGTACTATATAAATCTTCTTTGTTATCCTATCTACAAATAAAGATTAAATTTGTGAGAAACAGTAGTCATTTTTTTTTCATTTCACATGAACATACTTGTTAGCTGTGATCTCAAATATAAGGACTAGCATAACCAGTTTTACATCTGTCAAAGTGTTTATTTTACTTAATTTGATAATTATGTTGGCCATATATACTTTCTCAATATACAAGAAGTAAACAAATTCTTTATTTTGAAATCCCTAAATTTTGGATAAAATTTTAAGTTTAACAGCTCATGGATCTTATCTGTTTTTGTGAGAAAGAGTTTCAATAGTGTTTTTGCTCACTGGTCTCACTACAATCCAAAATTATACTTGGGGGTGATTTAAAATGCCAATACTGTAATTACAGAACATTCCATAACTGAAACAACAGAAAATAACTCTAAAACACATAGTTAGGGGGAAAGGGCAAATATGCTACAAAACTGAAGACAAGGACAGGCTGTTAGATAACAATAGTAATAAATGATGATATATTGGCCAACAAAATTTTACAATTTTGAGATGGTTGCAAAAATGATTAAAACAGAAAAGCCAAATGCAGAGGCATAAAAAAATTTAAAAAATCATTCTTTGCCTCTTTGAGAGGCATTGAATATATAACAAAGGGGATAAATTGACCCTCATTTTCATTGTGCCTGCAACATGTGGACATTTGATGTGTATTTTACTAAACATCTACTGAAATGAAATGCAGATATAACAAATATACAAATGTTTAATATAACTGAAGAATTCCAGGATAAATCATAGCTTGTATTCAAACAGGGCTGAATTGTTTCATAACTTGTTTCCAAACAAAATATTCCAAATGCAAGTACCTCTAATTTTTAAATAGCTGATTTTCAAAGAATGAAAAAACAGGTCTGAGAACAGTTACCCTGTATTATTTTTATATGGATATGCCATCCACTACTACTACGATGGGTGATTCGCAGCTGTATCTACAAGTGACCAATAATAAAGAAATAAATAAATAAGAACAAATGAAAAACAGAAGTATAAAAATTATAGAAAACAATAAAACAAGCAGATGAATGATATGAATACACAGAGATAGTCTTATATTGAAGTAAGTATGAAGGTTAATTTGTGATTTAATTGCACTGTTCTTGCATGTCTTTATCATAGGTTTTTTGTAGTTTTCCAGCACATTTTTGCCTTGACTTCCTTTCTAGTTTCCACTGTATTTTCTCTTCTTCTGTCTTTCTATCAGGATGGAGATCTAGAAAATGACTTCAATTTTATGTACTAAGTGTTATGTGATATATCCTACACTCATCCAACATACATTAAAATAAATGGAGCATAACTGTGTTGCAATGTAGTTTAGCATTTATGACTGTCATCTTAATTAATCTAGAGGTTTTATGGAAGCCCAACTGGAGAATGAAATCCTTTGACTATAGTATTTTTGGCCTTAACCATTTTATTTAATTCACGTGGATGACTACATACATATACCAGCCCAATCAGTCATCTCTTTCCTGTGCTGATGGTGACCTTATATCGTACACAAACGCTGCAGTTGGAGTTACGCTGATGCTCATATTAAATAATTATAAATGATTGAGTTTTATATGCAAAAAAGTATAGATTGCTATTCACAGCATAGAGGAGCTGGGTCACAGAAAGACACAATGAAAAGATCGCTAAACTTTAAGCTTCCAGAAAAAAAGGTCCTAAATTGGAATCAGAAAAACAAACACACACAAACTGTCACTGTCTATGCCCAAGTGACTGCTGCTTCTGAAGGAGGACTTTATTCTGAAAGCTAAAAGTTTGGCAGTCTTTTCATTGTGTGCATCTGCAAGTCAACACTTTTTCTGTGTGATTACTAACAGTCTATCTTTTTATATTGTTGTTATTCCATACCAGAATTTCCAGTGTTTGAGTTTTACACATACAATTTTGCAGCATCCTACAATTACTTTCAAAGCTATAAAGGATTTTTTTGCAAGATTGATCTCTACTTTGCACTGATTACAACAAGATCTATACTGACTTTTTCCAATGCTTTCATACTATAATACACATTTGCAGTGCAGCCCTAGGAGATGGATGATATGCTCCTGCTCTCACCCCTTGCCCCCACCCCCCTCCCACACACACACACACACCTAATGTGGTGCAATTTGTTCATTTATAAAAATATTACTGACTGGTCTTCCAGCTGGCAGGAAAATTACTTTATTATTTTGAAAACCTATTAGCTACAATTCATATTTAAGTTAACGTGTACCATATAAGGGTCTCACTTTTGCTTTCATGTACACTTGTGGAACATACTTCCTGCTGAAACTGCTTTATGTTTATTCATTTAATGTGTAAAACATTTTAAGAAATAGTTGTCATGTTTCCAGAATGAATCTTTATCCTACACTGGAATTTGTGCTGTTTTGACACTTCCTCTCAGAATAAAACTGTATGCCAGAGAGAGACTCTTTAACTCAGAACCTTTGATTCCCAGTCTAGAACACAGTTTTAATCTGCAAGGAAGTTTCATTTTTCATGTTATGTACTAAACTTCACATCACAGTGTATCTGAATTGTTATTATTTATCCAAATTCTTGTCTGTTCTGGTCTGAGCAAAAAAATTTCTAACAAAATCCAGATGTGCTAGGGACATTCTATTCGTTACCTAGTATTTTATAATTCAGTACACTCTTTGCAAATTTAAGTCCTTAAATTCTTTATTTTTCCATTTACCATGTCATAAATGAATTTGTAAATTCTATTGCAGAAGGCTTGTAGTGTTTCGGCTGTGAAATAAATGCTCTGTGCAGTACTTTCATCTTGAAGGTTATGAAAGTGGGGATAAATGCACTAACAGAGAAAGAGAACAACAAAGTTCATCATCATGGCCTCAGACAGACCAAACGGGACCAACTAATGACCATGTCATCCTTAGATAATGGCATCATTTGGGTGCATTATAAAGGGAAATGGGGTCAGCACACCTCTCCCCTTTCATTGTCAACTTTAGAGACCTTGTAATGCTTCTGATCATTCAAGCACTCCTCAACTGGCATGATGAGGCTCAGTGGACTCTGGTGCAGTTCTTCCACCAAGGAAAAGTCCTTGGCAGTACTGGAAATTGAATACGGAACCTCTAGATGGCAGTCAGCCACACTAACCACTCAGCTATAGAACCGGACAACAGAGAAAGAAGTAAAGAGAAAATACCAACTGGGTATTTCATGAGCCAATTCACAGTAATAACAAACTGAGATCGTTTGGCAGTTAATGCTGGGCAACTCTTCACAGCAAACAGATGACAAACAATATTGATTAAAAAATTATAAACAAAAAACTACACAAACAGAAGTAGTTGTTCCAATGTCATAATAAAACCCAAATGTGGGAAATGTTCACACCGTTTGTTTTTTGTTAGTTATTCTCTGCAACTACAAAACAATTTTTTGTTTAATGATGGCAATTTTATGCATACAGCTGCTGTCTATACAGGCAACATAGCATCAATTCTAAACTGAGCAGATTTGGCACAATAACCTCCATTTTTATCAAAGTATTTAAAACTGTCTTTTGCAGTGAAACAAATCAGCCCATTAAAGGTAGAACATTAGCAGCATTCCAAGCAATTAATATTACAATAAAATATATAGATTCTGTTGAAAATGTATTCTGACTGCACAAATGTTGTATATACTGGGGAAAAAGTTGTTTACTGGTTTATCCTGGCACACAAATGGTGGATAACATCATCTGGTTTATAACTATACTGTGAATGGCATTCCAAATTACTGTGGTAAATGCTGCAAAACTGAACTGATTGACAGACAATGACAAACACACCAACTGTTCACAGCTAAGCTACACCATTACCAACCCTGTTTAAAATAGGGCACTGTAAAATATAACATGTCCTTACAACCTACCCATCACAGTCGGTAATGGAAGCAGCAAGATTTGTAATGTTGATTCAGCTGTTCAAATGCCCCCTAACGTTCCAAAGAAGGAGGGGCCGACAGTGTTAGTCATTTCTTCTTGTCCTTTCTTGAAGCTTGTCTGTTTTCTGCAAGTGGCGCAGGGGCAGTTGGGACAACAGGGACAGAGGCACGTTGGTCTTCCATGCGACCAGACTGCAAACGCATAATGAGTGAGAAAAAGTCTTCATCAGGAACAGTAGCACCTCGAGCGGCAGAGTGTGTTCGAGCTTCTCCTTCAGTTTCATTATCATCACTGGGCAAAGAACTGCGTTGATCCTCTAATCTGGAACTCTGGAGAAGAAAAAAAAAACATATGTTAGTATAATGAATACATCAATGTATTTACTTCACATAATTGTGATAATTCACTTGCCCCTATTGCCATTAATCAAGACATCTATAAATTCTTAAAAATGTCTAAAGTAAATTAAGTAAAAAAGCTCTACTTGTTTAGTTATGTTAGTTTGTAACACAGCATAAATGCAACATCTCGTGCAATTTCGTGGTTCCAGAACAACTTTGTGCCTGAGTTAAAGCGAAATGTGAACAGATGTTGAATATTCTACAAGTAGGACAGAAGCAACTGAGCTGCCAACATCCACACAAAAAAGAATGAAAACTTTGCTAGCTTTTAGACAATTCCTTTAACGAGCTACAGTTGTGTTCGCTGAGCAACACATGTGCGCACCTACATTGAGCCCGGTAAATACACAATACCAAGACTGCACTTCTGCAGATAAGACTGGGGTGAAGAGTTATATCAAGTCAGATAGGGTAGACAGACCAAAGAGTTGGGAAGAAGGAGGTGGAGGAGGACAAGTTAGGGAAGAGTGGCTAATGGCTCACAGGGAGGCAGCAGGTGTGCAGGAGGGAGAGGCAGCTGTTGCGCAGTATAGGAATGTGGCATACGAGCATAGGAGCCAGGGAGTTTGTGTGGTGCACAATGATGATGATGTGAAGGAGTACAATGGGCATCACAAGAGAGAGAAAGAGCAGACTGTAGGGCAGACGGTGTGAATGCTTTGGGTTAGTGGAGACTGAAGTTAGGAGGATTACAGGAACAAAAAATGTGTTGCAAGGTAACTCCAATCTATGCATTACAGAAAAGCTGATGCTGAGGGGAAGGATCCAGATGGCATGGGTTGTGAAGCAGTTAATGACGCCAGGGATATTGTGCTCGGCAGTGCGCTCTGCCACTGGGTTCACCCTGTTCGTGGCCACAGTTTAATGGTGATCATTGATTCTGTTGGACAAGACCACACAAAATTCTTTGTAGAAATTGCAGCGGAGCTGGTATGTGACTTGGCTGCTTTCACAGATGGTCCTGCCTCTGATGGGTTAGGATAAGCCTATGACAGGAATAGAGTAGGATGTTCTAGGTAGCGGAATCGGGCAGGACTTCACAGGTGACCCTGCCTCTGATGGGATAGGGTAAGCCTGTCACAGGGCTAGAAGAGGATGTGCTGGGTGAGTGAATTGGGCAGGTCTTGGGATACGACTCATGTGGCAAAGGGTTGAGAGTGGGAATTGGAGTGATATGGGGAAGGATCAGGATGTTTAGGGTTGGGTAGGTGGCTTACTACTACATAAGGAGGTATGGGAAGGAATGTGGGTAGTACGCTCCTCATTTTTGCGCATGATGATAGGTAGTCAAAGCCTGGCAAGGTACATGATTCAATTGTTCCGTTTCAAGAAGATATAGAGCGATGAGGGTTCTCCTTTGCAGCTGGTTCTTACGGGTGGTAGGAGGGTTAGAAATATGTGAGAATACAGTATGAGAAATCTGTTTGCAGACTAGGTTTTGGAGAAAAAGCCTGTCTGTGATGTCCATTGTGAGACTTTCAGCATGCTGGGCAGGGAAATTCTCTATACTGTAAATATGTCATCTGCTGGTGGGTGGGCTATATGGGAGGGACTTTTTGGTGTGGAAGGGGGTGACAGTTGTCAAAATCCCAGTATTGTTGATGGTTAGAGGGCTTGGTATGAATAGAAACCGAAACCCCTTGTCTGGGTCAGATTCACTGACAATATCTTCATAACCTGGGTAAAGGGCTGAGGCACATATTCTCATTCCTTCACAGCCTCAACACCTCACCCATTCCCTTCATCTGGTCCTCCTCAAACCAACATGCTACTTTCCTGGGTGTTGACCTCCACCTCAGATGAGCCATATCAGTCTCACTAACCATCAAGAATACCTACATTTCCTGGGCACCTGTGGATGACATATATGCAATGACCAAATTCCCCTGTCCAGTATGCAAAAGGTCTCACAAAGGCCTTCACAGATAGGCACTATCCCCAAAACTAGTCCACAAAGGGGTTTCCTGAACTTTACCCCTCACACATCTAATCTTCCTACGACCATAAAGAACCAGCTGCTAAGGAGCAGCTCCGCCTTCACCCAATATCATCCCAGACTGGAGCAACTGAACCATTTCCTTTCTAGGACTTTGGCTATCTATCTTAACACCTGGAAATATGGGACATCCTACCCACAGTCCATCCCAACCAACCTGCACAACCAAGTCCATCCCTAAGCTGCTCCCCCTCTTAAATCCAAGGCACAGGGTCATGTCCCTGTGGAAGACTTATATGCAAGATAGGCCAATTCACCCAACCAACACATTCTACTCTAGTCTTGTCACACATTTATCCTATCCTTGTCAGGGGAAGGCACATGTGAAAGCAGTCATGTCATATACCGGCCCTGCTGCAATTTCTGCACAGCACTGTATGTGGGCACAGCCACCAACCAGCAGCCCATCAGGATGAATGGCCACTGCCAAACTGTGGCCAAGAGCAGACTTGACCAACCAGTGGCGGAACGCATTGCTGACCACAACATGCTAGAGTTCAATGGCTGCTTCACAACCCATGCAATGTGGATCCTCCTTCCCCTGCACCTGCTTTTCTGAACTATGTAGTTGGGAGTTATCTTTGCAGCACATGCTTCTTTGGTGTAATCCTCTGGCTTCAATCTCCACTAACCTAAAGCACCCACTCCACTCACCAAAAGTTTCCTCCTCCTTTGTCCTGTCACCCCATCCACTTCATGTCACCATTTTTATGCGGCTCTGGTGCCTGTGCGTCACATTCTTATCCCATACACCTGCTGCCTCTCTCTCCAAGCACTCCTATCCTACACACACACTGCCTCCCTCCAAACCATCAGCCACCCTTGCCCAACTCCTCCTCCTGCTTCCCACCTCTTTTCTACTCAATCAACCTGACACAATCCGTCATCCCAATCTACCTCTCGATCTGCAGTCCCGGCACTGCATTTTAGCAAACTTTTCATTCTTGTTCGTGTCGCCATTGATGACTCAATGGTTGCCCTATTCATTGAGTTGTGCTGAACTTTCCACATCATATTTTCAGAATCTTGGAGAGAAGTTCATGTTTTTAAGTAGCTTGTGTTACTGTTTTTAACAAGTTGGCAGGAAAAATCTTGTATAAGAGACAACAGGGTTAGATTTTATGTTTTTGTTTTGCATGTACTGCATTCATTTGAATTTTAGCAGTAGGTTGGATAGGGTGTATTCATGCTACATTTTACACAAAAGGAGCTGGCTGCAGTTCACAAATAGCTGAAGATATTGGCTGCACTCAGCTATATGCAAGCTTTTATGATGGTAAAGAACCTAGAACATAGCATGGGCTGCCTGAAGTGTCTCGTGTTTCACCCAAGGACTCTGCTTCCAATGCATCTTACAGCTTACTCGACACGGTGGAACCATGCTCACTGCATACTGAGTGGCACATTGTAATGCACTTACATCACTTGAGGCAGACTATCACAGTGGTAAGTGACTGTACGGCCTCACGCATTCACCCTGTGTGGAGACAAGTGGTTGTCCCTTCAGCAGAGTCCGAGCAGGCATACAGGGCTCAGGTTTGTAGTTATTGGGAACTCCAATGTTAGGTGTGTTATGAAGCCCCATACAGGAGTAGCATTCAGGGTTGCAAAGAAGTACAATGTGTGCTTGGTATGTCTGCCAGAGCAGCCTCATCCGAGATGTGCAGAAGGCCCTGCCTGTAGCTATCGAGAATGCAAGGTGCAGTAATCTTCCAGTTGTGGCTCACGTCAGCACCAATGACAACTATTACTTGGGTTCTGAGGACATCCTCAGTTTGCATGTGCGGCTAATGGAGCTGATGAAGATAACTACCCTCACTCATAGGGTGAAAGGAGAGCTTACAATTTACAGAAGCGTACACAAAATTGATTGGAGTCTTTTGGTTTGGAACCAAGTGGAGGGTCTCAACCAGAGGCTCCATCAATTCTGTAATGATCTTGGATGCAGATTTTTGGACCTGAAGGTGGAGAATTGTAGGGCTCTCCTTGATAGATCAGGAGTCTACTACAAAGAGGAAGCAGCTGTTCAAAGAGCAGGGTACTTGTGGAGTGCACCTGGGGATGTTTTGGCTAGGCGATAGCACCATCCACTGATGAACACTCCCCAGTTGACATGCAAAGAGGAAAATCAAGCTGTGAACAGAGTATAGACACTTCGGATAACAAATTTTTAACTGTAAATTGCCGAAGTATTGGTAACAATGGTCCTGAATTTACTGACATCAGCTAGTTTGACAACCCACAAACAACAGACATACAGCTCAACAAAGATTGAGATTATCTACAATGTCAGTATAGACTGCACTGATACCTCGGGATTGCAGTATGTCTTAACTCATATGTGATTATGATATACAGGGTGTTACAAAAAGGTACGGCCAAACTTTCAGGAAACATTCCTCACACACAAAAAAAGAAAATATGTTATGTGGGCATGTGTCCGGAAACACTTACTTTCCATGTTCAAATCACATTAATCATGGAATGGAAACACACAGCAACAGAATGTAATAGCATGACTTCAAACACTTTGTTACAGGAAATGTTCAAAATGTCCTCCGTTAGCGAGGATACATGCATCCACCCTCCGTCGCATGGAATCCCTGATGCGCTGATGCAGCCCTGGAGAATGGCGTATTGTATCACAGCCGTCCACAATACAAGCCCGAAGAGTCTCTACATTTGGTTCCGGGGTTGCGTAGACAAGAGCTTTCAAATGCCCCCATAAATGAAAGTCAAGAGGGTTGAGGTCAGGAGAACATGGAGGCCATGGAATTGGTCCGCCTCTACCAATCCATCGGTCACCGAATCTGTTGTTGATAAGCGTACGAACACTTCGACTGAAATGTGCAGGAGCTCCATCGTGCATGAACCGCATGTTGTATCGTACTTGTAAAGGCACATGTTCTAGCAGCACCTGTATGAAATCATGATAACATGCTCCATCGAGTGTAGGTGGAAGAACATGGGGCCCAATCAAGACACCACCAACAATGCCTGCCCAAATGTTCACAGAAAATCTGTGTTGATGACGTGAAGTCAATATTACCTTCCTTTAATTGGGCCAATTGGCGGTGAATCGAGGAAGTACAGTACATACTGATGAAACTAAAATGAGCTCTAACATGGAAATCAAGCATTTCCGCACACATGTCCACATAACATATTTTCTTTCTTTGTGTGTGAGGAATCTTTCCTGAAAGTTTGGGCGTACCTTTTTGTAACACCCTGTATAGTAAGCAATATTCATTCTACCAATGTCAACAGAATGTAATTTTTAATAAGTAATGTTATGTACTACTGTTTGTTTTGTCTCCTATTGTTTCATGTATGAGTGGGAGCAGACAGAATCATGATGAGAATTTCCTATGCAGACACTGCTCTCAAGGTATTACCAACATTACCACACTACTGATCAGCCCTGTACTGGAGAGGTAAACCACTTGCATTGTGGAGGATTCCTGTGCTCATTATTACATGATAATTGTCATAATTTGTTGTAATGGAAAAACAATGTCTTGTAATAACATTCAGTTCAGTTACTGCTCATCTTCAACCGTGATAACTTGAGGTCATATCGTACATTTCAAATGATGGGAAGCCCAGGTTGGAATATCAACAATTGATAAAGATGACATGTTGAGTTGCAAACAGGCACAACAAACAGATTTAACACATTAAGCTTTTGAGGAAAGCTGCCATCATAAAAGAGAGGTACACTCGCATTCACACACGCAAGAACACCTCACACACAGAGACTGCTATCTCTCTGGCTGCTCAGGCCTGAGCAGCCACAGATAGTTGTCTTGTGTGTGTGAGGTGTGCCTGCTTGTGTGAATGTGTACATGTTTCTCTTTCCTGATGAAGGCTTTGGTCAAATGCTTAATGTGTAATGGGGTCTTTGTTGTGTGTCTGCAACTCAACGTGACATGAAGATAAGAAATCTGTGTCAAGAGATTTCTGCTTTACAACGAACATTACTGTATTGTGAGTTTTTATTTGATAGGGTTTTGTACTTTCTTCTTTCATCGATTAACTGAAGTATTTCTTCTGTTACCCATGGCTTCTTCACAGTTACTTTCTTTGTACCCATATTTTTCTTTCTTTATAGAGATGGCCATCCCTCTTCAACTGCACTGCCTACTGGGCTACTCCCTATTTCTGTATCTACAGCCCTAGAGAACTTGAAGTGTCTCTCATCATTCCTTAGTACTTCTGTATCACACTTCTTTGCATACTGATTCTTCCTAACTAATCTCTTAAACTTCAGCCAACTCTTCATCACTATTGTATTGTGATCTGAGTCTATACCTGCTCTTGGTATGCCTTACAATCCAGTATTTGATTTTGGAATCTGTTTGATCATGATGTAATCTAATTGAAATCGTCCCCTATCACCCGGCCTTTTCCAAATATACAACCTCCTCGTGAATCTTGAACAGAGTATTCACTATTATAATAATAAGTTTATTGTAGCTGAATATCTATACAAATTCAAAGTACAATGATAATAATTAACAAAATTAGAAATTTTATATATTGTGATTTGCAAGACTGTGTCTTCTTGGTATAGAGTTCTATACGGTAATGTTTTCATGTTTGATGACACAGTTCACACTCACACACTGTGTTTGGTTCATGATATGACGTGTTTTTGCCAAAAAGGTGGTGGAAAACATGGCCTGCCATTCTGGTGATCATGTGTCTCATTTCAAAGTTTTCCTTTGTCCATGTTCGGTCAATCATTGCACCTATGCTGTAAAATTTTGGAGGTATGTCTTCCCTTTTTTCCTTCAATGTTTTAATTAGACTTTCCAAAGAGCTGCTGTTGGGTAGCATCAGGTTTGTCCATAGGTCTTGAAAGAGAAAGGGTCCCCACGCCAGCAGGTATACAAGCCTGGATCATGCTGCTTTGGACAATCCTACTGCTTTCTTTATGTAGGCCACCTTCACTCTTTTTAGTGTCATTAGATTCTTCACTTTAAGATGTGATCCGATAATTTCTCTGTCGTGCACCAGTATTGGAAGATTTTGGCTCTGAATAGTGCCATTGCTGTCTCCAGGCTCTGATGTATTGTATTTCATGGATTGCCGTTATTGCTTGCATTGCTTTCTCTGTTACGTGTTTTGTGAAACATTTTCAAGTTGTTTGTATTGTGACCCCTAGGTACTTGAAGTCTGGTAAAATCTTCAGTTTTCTCTCCTATATGAAGATCTCAGCTGATGCAGGTGCTATTCCTCCATTTCTGAGCATCATCATTTCTGTTTTCACCGCATTTATTTTGAAGCCACGTTTGACTCATCAATCTTCCATATCGTTCATTGCTTCCTGTAATTTTGCAATGTCCTCTGCACCTATTACAATATCGCCTGCATTAGCATATAAGATTACAGCCTCCCTTAGAGGTTTTCTTACAATTTCTTGCACTGCAAGGATAAATAACAGAGGAGTCAGTGGGTCTCCCTGTAGTACTCCATTTGATTGGAGAAGTTGTCTGAGATGCTTATTTTGTTCCATTGCAGTATTGTGCTTATGATTTGTGTCCATATATTTTTTTCTCCCAGGGTTTCGTCTGGTTTTTTGGTCGTTAATTTTCTCTTTATAAAGTCAATGGCTTTTATGAAATCTATAAATACTACATTAAACTTTTCTCTGTCTTCAAGGACTCCCTATAAACTTTTTAGCAGGAGTTCTATTGCAGTCAGCTGCTCTTCCCTTCCTGAATCCCATTTGGCTTTTGGGAAGGTGGTCATTGATTGTTTTCTATTCTTTCTGTTATTATTTTTGTGAATACTTTGAACGGTAAATTTTCTAGGGCTGCACCTCTGAATTTACTAGGGTCCTTGGAGTCTCCTTTCTCTTTATACAGCATTTTTACTATTGACTGTCTCCAATGTTCTGGAACAGGGGCTGCTTCTATGCACTTATTGTAGAGTTCTGTTCACATTTGCCTTAGTATTTTGGCAGTGTCTTTTAAATATTCACTATAAAGTCTGTCATGGCCTGTAGCTTTTATGGTCTTGGTGCTGTTAATGACATCTCTGATCTCTTGTGGCCAATAGGACTCATTCCATGGTTGGTTGTGGCATTATCCTCTCTGTCCTCTGGTCTCCCTCTTAGTCCTTCCTTGTTCAGTGTCGAAGTGCACCTCCCATATTTTCATATTGATGCAAAGTATTTCAGCTCTTTTCTAAGGCCTAGTGCAATATACGGGTCTTTTGAGGCTTCCTCCACTAGTTTCTTTCCTTATTTTGCCTGAGTGTTCCCTTCTTTTCTTTTCTTTTAGAGTTTTCTTATAGATATTTCATTTTTCAGCGTGAGTCCTGTGGAGTATACTATTCTCTGCGCACTGTTCTGGTTGATGTAGGCTGTCTAGAACATCTTTTCCTAAACTGTAACATTCTCTGTCGAACCATATTTTTGCTCTTCTTTTGTACATGGGATTGGCAGCTTGTCTTAGGAGTCCTCATATCGCTTCTGTCGCTTCCTCTAATCACAAATTGTCTATTAGCATTTCGATTTATTTTATGTTGTTTGATTTTGCATCCACTTTCCCGGTGTCTATTGTTCTCGAAAGTGCTTCTTCGTCTTTTTCTTGCACTTTTCCGAAGTGGTGTACTTCACCTATTATATCAATGGCTGTTTTGTTACGTTGGAAGTATGCTGATATTATTGTAATGTGTTTCATTTCGTTTCTGTCCGGAGTGTATGTTCCTGTTTGATAGTTCCTGTTATTGGTGTTAATTCCGGTTTTATGAGGAGAGTTATTCCTCCACTGATCTTCCTCTGTTGTCTTGTTTTGCATGGAGATGAGTGCAGTACAATTCTCAGTGTTGCCAGTCTTTGGTTAAAAATGTTTCTGTTAGGAGCACTATGTCATATCCCTGTAAAAAGTCTCTTGGCGATGTGTTCATTGCACTTTTTAGACGACCTATGTTTCACAGGATGATCTTCAAGAGTCCTACAGCTCCTACTTCTTCACATTGTTCTGGGCAGTGTTCTTGTGTCTTATGGAAGACACACCCCTCTGTTTTCTTGGCAGGGGAGGGGGGGGGGGGGGAGAATGAAAGCACCTGACAGTGATTCCTGCTGGCCAGAATTCAGCTTTATTCGTCACCTCTAAAGTTGTGAAAGGGGATGCCTCCTTTAAAGGATTTCGTATTATTATTGTTTACCAGTTCTTCACATTTCACGTTTTCTTTTATTCCTTTCTTATTGAGGAATTGTTTTATCGAGTCTGATACTGTCTCAGATTTGAGCTCTCCTACATAGAGCCAGACCATCTTATCTGCGGCTAGTAGATTTGCATCTCGTGGTCCAGCACCAGTCACTGTCTCATGTTGCTTAGTTGGCCTTCTATGGGTAACTTCTTTGTTTGTATTTGTTTCTGTTTCTTGGTATTGTGCAATGTCTCATGTTGTAAGTGTTTCATATTCTTTTGTGTGAAATGCTTTTTCAATTTCCCTCTTCATGGTGTTGGGTATTTGCTGCAGCTTTGGCATCTTTTGACTTGTACTCGCAATTTCTTTCTTCATCATAATCTTTGCACTGTTTGTGAAATCCTCCGTTATGAGGCTTATCTTTTGCACTACTTTTTCTGTGATTTTTGCCTCTAATACTGTGTCATGGTCAAGGGGCTGGTTGTCATAGTTACAAGTAGTTCCACTATGAGTCGGTATGTGCTGGTTGCCGCTCTCGATTTCTTGTATTGGGTCAACAAATGGCGCCACTTGACCCCCAGTGTTGCAGTCCTTTCCCTCGGTCTGGGGGTTGCTAACCTTACTTTCTGAGATGGCGTTGTCTTTATTTTTAGCATTTTCCACACTCATGTCCAATTTCATTAGAATGAAACATTCACTCAAGGTACCCACCGCCTTTAAGATGTCATCTTTTGTCTCTTTCTTGAGGTACCTTCTGATTTCCACTATATTTATCAAGCTTTGTAGGGCACATTTAATACATTTGTCTACTATGTCCCCCATCTTTATGAATGGCTATTACTAGCTGAAATTTATTACAGAACTCAATTATTCTTTCTCCTCTCTCATTCGTTGTCCCAAGCCCATATTCTCCTGTAATCTTTTCTTCTACTGCTCCCCCTACAACTGCACTCTGGTTCCCCATGACTATTAAATTTTCATCTCCCTTTCAGTATCCTCATATACTTTCTCTATCTCTTTATCTTCAGCGTGTGACATCGGCATGCATACCTGAACTATTGTTGTCAGTGTTGCTTTGCTGTCAATTCTGATAAGAACAACCCTATCTCTGAACTGTTCACAGTAACACACACTCTGCCCTATCTTCCTATTAATAACAAATCCTATTCCCATTATACCATTTTCCGCTGCTGTTGATATTATCCTATACTCATCTGACCAGAAATCCTTGTCTTCTTTCCATTTCACTTAACTGACCCCTACTATATCTAGACTGAGCCTTTGCGCTTCCCTTTTCAGATTTTCTAGCCTCCCTACCACATTCAAGCTCCCGACATTCCATGCCCTGACTCATCATCCTTTCATTGGTTATTCATACTTTTTCTCATGGTCACCTCCTGCTTGGCAGTCCCCTCCTGGAGATCCAAATGGGGGACTATTCCAGAATCTTTTGCCAATGAAGAAATCATCATGACACTTTTTCAATTACAGGCCACATGTCCTGCGGACACATGTTGTGTGTCTTTAATGCAATGGTTTCCATTGCCTTCTGCTTCTTCATGATGTTGATCATTGCTGATTCTTCCACCTTTTGGGGCAGTTTCCCACCCCAAGGACAAGAGAATGCCCTGAACCACTGTCCGCTCCCTCCATCCTCTTTGACAAGGCCATTGGCAGCATTAGGGTGACGTCTTATGCTGAAAGTCTTTGGCTGCCAATGCTGATTATTAATCAAAATTTAAGCAGTGGTAGGTTTTGAACCTGGAACTGAAGGCATTTTGATTAATAATCAAAGATACTACCCCTAGACCACAAGTGCAATTATGGATGGCTGTATAGGCAGCATGGCTCAGTACTTCCACAGGGGGCTTCAAACAAATTTCTGAGTCCATGCCTCATTGAGTTACTGTACAATAATGAGCAAAAGGTCTGACATGACATTAGAAGGTATACCATGACTTTTGACACCTCAGTGCATGGGTACTTGGTTAAAGTTAATATTAGACAATTATATATTTGTCAAAAAGTAAAGGACATGGTTCTACCGCATAAGTTGAAACTGCATCCAGCGCCTAAAGGGTTATGGGACTTAACTGCCGTTGATTTTTATGAGTCCCTAACAAGAGGAGGAGAGGAATTAACCTTCATTTTTGTAGTCCTAAATTGCTGGTCTAATTATATATCTGATTGAATCTCTTGAGGCAGTTATGGCTAAGAGTATTATAAGGTTCCCCAAAACTGATTAATTTGCTAAATATCATATTTCATTAAGGCAGCTATTTTATTCTGGTAGTCAATTTAGTGGAACCATATTTAAGAAATTTATGGACAAATTTAAGTAATAGTGTAAAGATATCAAAGTACCATCCTCAAAGAGACTCTGCTGAAAGGATAATGAATGAAATGGTTATGTTGAACATACTGTAGTAGTTATCATAACCAATGGATGGATACATTTTATGAGTTTCAAACTATGTTATACCAGGTTTAAATTTTAAGTTGACAAACCAGAATAACTCAAAAAATAAGCTTCACACGAAAAAATGTGTAGAATCCAAAGCGAATTATTTTCGAGGGGGATACCTGCTGGTGCTAAAATTGGCCCGCCACCTCATCCTCTGGGGTGGGGCGGGAGGCAACTTTGAAATTTCAGATGGGAACTCCCATTTTTTATTGCAGAATCAGGTTCTACATAAAAAACTACATATGTTTTGACTTAAACATTTGTTTTGATTCTTGGTAGTTGGTTCTGTAATTCAAGAAAATCCATGTTCTCATTTTTGAGTGGAAAATGGTTACGGATAAATAAAAACTACCTATTTACCTCAAATTTTGATTCACTAAAATTAAAACTCACCCTCTCTCACTATAGTGTGGTGTTTGAGAGAGAGCAATTAGAGTTTTACAAACGTTGACCCAAATATTATTTTTTTCAGATAAGTTTTGTTTGTTTCTTGGTCACGAGGCCACACAACCTTTAATTATCAAACAAATCATCGGACTAGCTAACTGATAAACCAAACACCCTACTTACTAACGAGTGAACTCATTAGCTCACAGAGTAAACAAAGTAAAAGATTAACTGAGGAAAAGACTAACTCACTTGCTAACTAAAGATGAACATATTCCCATTTAAGATTTGGTGATCCTGAAAAGGAACGACTGGTTTCATTTTATTGCTGATTATTAGCAAGTACTTGCAAGTAAATAGATTTCAGGGTACTTGTTTCCAGGGAGTCCTCTCACCTCTCACTTTCAGTCTACTTGTTGTCCGTAAATACCTAGCATCTAATCGTTTTATGAAATCAAATGTTCAAAGTGTTGACCTCCAACTTTGATGCATTTATTGACTCATTCTGTAAATCCCTGCACATACCTTGATAACATGTCTGGGGTAATTGCAGTGCAAGCATCTCTTATTCTTTGCAGCATGTTTTCGCGAGTGGTAGGTGTTTCCTGATAAACAATATCTTTTAGATAACCACATAAGAAAAAACATGGCAAGGTATTGTCAGGCGACCTGGCTGGCCAATTCGCAGGACCTGCCCTGCTGATCCAGCAACCAGCGTAAAGTCAATCTAGTACATCACATGCTACTATTGAATAATACGCTGGGCAACCACCATGTTGAAACCACATGTTTTGTCGAAGTTTGGTGCTCAGGTCTTAAAAATTGATCTGGCAGTTCATTTTCAAGTACCTACAGATTGCAATATTTGTTGCCATTTAAATTAGCATCGATAAAATATCAACTGATAAGTGTATCGCCAATTATACCACACCAAACATTAACTGACCAAGGTCGCTGATGGTTGACTTCTCGAATTCAGTGCAGGTTCTGTTCACTCCACTAATGCATGTTATGGCGATTAACTTCACCGTGGTTTGTGAATGTTGCCTCATAACAGAAAAGTACTCAGGCAAAAAAGTTTTGGTTTGTTTGCATCCGCTGAACTGCCATGTGACAAAACGTTAGACGGTTTTGGATGTCATCGCCATGTAGTTCCTGATGCATGGACACATAGTATGGATGAAATTTGTGGAGCTTCAGGATTCTCCAAACACTCATCTGCGAAATTCCTGATTACCTTGATATTTCTCTTGTGCTCACATGTGGATTATGAGCCACAGCAGCTAGGACTGTCACTTAATTGTTTTCTCCATAAACAGTAGCTGCACGGCTTCTTTTTTTCTGGTTCACACTACCTTATGCCGTAAATTGTTTAATAACTTGAACAAAAGAGGACCGTGATCATAATTGGCCAGGAAAACGCTGCGCATAAAGCGCGACTCCACTGTCAAAATTTCTCCCACTTTCTCCATAAATGTACACCATGTCAATTTTTTCTTCCACAGATGCCACCTATTAATCTCAAGAGAGAAAAGATAAGGAGAGTTGAGAAAGGCAGGGTTAGAATTTCTATGAGCATGAAGGGGCCCACTCGGCGTAATTCTGCCTAGCAATACTAACTCCATGTCAAACGAGACTGGTAGCGAGCAAAAGCTGCGAACGCAGTCACACAAGCTAATCAAACATAAGTCGCCCAAAAGACAATCGTTATAAACAATATATTTCTGTCTGAATGCTCTGACAGATAAAAGAAACAGTGCGTTTATTACATTAATACTTATAATTTCTAAAGCCCAGTCTTACTACAAGAAAGGGTTAATTTCTCGTCTCTACACTACCTACCGGCGGCACTCCGAAACATTATGCTGCTCATCAGGAAGGGCTGGATAAGAGCGTCGATTATCGTACATAATTCTAAAAATGTAAACGATGTAACAGCCGCGATATTTCGAAATAAAATAAAGATGTTAACAACGTGACTTAAGTAAACACATTTATGAATATCGTTTTCTATGTTTTTCCACCCGAAACTAAAAGATTCAAACTAAGCAAGCACCCTAGTTGTGAGACTTCTCAACAAACAAGAGTGATTACTCCAAATCTAATAAAAAATTAGGTTTGTGAGTCAGAAAGATTTTTAGTTAGTGAGTTCGCTCATTAGTAAGTAGGATGTTTGGTTAGTTAGTTAGCTAGTCAGATGATTTGTTTGATAATTAAAAGTTGTGTGGCCCCATGACCACAAAACAAACAAAACTCATCCGAATCTGTGGAAAATATTAATATTTGGGTCAACATTTGTAAAACTCTAATTCGTCTTTCTCAAACCCCACCCTATGGGGAGAAATGGAGAGCTTTAGCGAATCAAAATTTATGAAGTAAATAAGTAACAATACCAGAGAAGGAAAGTTGCTACTCACAATATAGCGGAGATGCTGAGTCACAATAGGCACAACAAAAAGATTCAACAATTATAGCTTTCAGTCATTAAGCCTAAGGCCTTTGTCAGCAATACACACACACACACACACACACACACACACACACACACACACACACACACACACACACACACACACACAATCACGCAAACGCAACTTGCACACGTCTGCAGTCTCAGAGAGCTAAAACCACACTGCGAGCAGCAGCACCAGCGCTTGATGGGAGTGGCGACTGGGTGAGGGTAAGGAGGAGTCTGGGGTGGGGAGGGGTAGGGATAATATGGTGGGAGTGTTGGACAGTGAAGTGTTACAGTTTAGATGGAGGGCAGGAGAGAAGGTGCGGAGGGGGGAGGGGTAAGTAGCTACTTACATTTGCTTTTGTGTGCGCTTGCTTTGTGTGTGTGTGTGTGGGGGGGGGGGGGGAGGGAGGGAGGGAGGGAGGGAGAGGGGGAGGGGGAGAAGGAGGGGGGGGAGAGAGAGAGAGAGAGAGAGAGAGAGAGAGAGAGTGTTGTGTGTGTCTCTCTCTCTTTACTGATGAGCGCTGTGGCTGAAAGCTACATGTGAGTATCGTATCTTTTTAATTGTGCTTGTCTGCAACTTGACGTGTCTTCTTTACGATAAGTCGCAATCTATCTTTTGCTACATTGTTGATATTACTACCTGGAGTTTCCATTGTTTGAAGAAAGCTAGACAGAATTTCAAATAACCTAGGCAAACTGAACTTCTCAAAAATTACTGTAAGTTTGTAAGGTGTCTCTTATTGATGTATACACGATAGTTAGGAAGTGCTGTAGTCCGTGGCCGGCCATGAGCCAGAGAGCATTTCCCACACTGGCTGGCTAGGTGACGAAGCAACCATATGTCACGCGTAGTGGGGTGGGGCTCGGTGCTGGTCCATAGCAACAAGCGTTAGCCTGGGAAATATACAGGATGGGAAGTACCGCCATCTTGGCACCAAAGTCACCGATTTTGATTATTTATATTTAATAATTAAAGTCATTTATGACACTAGGAGGAGCCTCTGAATGTTTAAAATTATCATAATTTTGCCTCGTTAAAATTCACACCCGTTCATTAACAAATGCACTAGGAGGAGCCTCTGAATGTTTAAAATTATCATAATTTTGCCTCGTTAAAATTCACACCCGTTTATTAACAAATGCACATCTTAGTAAGTACAAACTTGATCAGAAATCCATGAACTGTGACGAAACTAGTAAGAGATACGGACTGCGCACCAAAGTCGGCAGTCAGCGTTAAGAGCTCTTCCTGTCTTGTTCGATGGTAGCCATGCTCACGGTTACAAGTAGTTTGTGACATGAGTGTTTTATTATTGATCTAATAGGAATAAAAGTGATATTAGGCATTCCGAATGTTAATTTAGAGTAAATAGATACCCCAAAGTTGACCGACAGCAATTTCAGATAATTAGCTTCCACCGACAGAGACATCCAATGTGCCAATGAAGAATCTGATAGGGATGACATTTACGAGAGCTGCACCACGCACAGGTAGGAGGAAATCTGATGACATGACCCACCAAGGCGGATCAAGGAAGGTCCGACTTACACTCGCAAATTCTGGGTGGAAATGCTGACCATATACCACCCTCTGCGGACTCGTGGCTAAGCTGAGTAATAACAATATCAGTTTAGAAGTGACGGGATCTTGCAAGTTCTAATCACAATGATTAAAACTGGGAAAAAGTAATGTAGTAAAAATTTAAGGAGCAAAAGTAAACAACTCACTGCATACCATAGGCATAGAATGCAACTGTGAGGCTCAACTGGGATGTGGAGTTGTGTTGGGTGGAGTGGGTGGGTAAAGAGGTGGGGAGTGGGAGTAGGAGAGAGGGTTGGGGAAGGATGGCTAACAGCAGGGAGGGAGGGAGGGAGGGAGGGAGGGAGGGACAGTTGGGTGAATGGGACAGGTTTGCAACACAGGCAATTGTATGTTCACACAGTGTACCTTGATGATGACATGGAGATGTGGATAGGAAGGGGAGACTGTGAGTAAGATGATGATTGTGTGTGTGTGTGTGTGTGTGTGTGTGTGTGTGTGTGTGTGTGCAGGATGAGTGAAGACATGGAGGTGGGCGTAGTGCAAGGGGCTAGCAGAGATTTCATTTTGTTCATCATTAAAAAAAAAAGTCTTCACAAATCAAACAAACATCCTGCCCTGCCACACAGACAGACATATCAATTCAGCATCAGTTGGAAGAAAGTGAACACATGATGGATACTGACTAATAACAAGTGTACCATGTGCCATTTGTCATGAATTTCATAATTATTGAACTGTTTGTCATTAAACTAATATGAATTGTCCCCTCTCAGCTCTGATAATAGGTATTCTGTTGGTAATATTCACCATACTTCAGCATGTGGAACATGAATAAATGTTGAAATTCTTCACAAAAAGCAGAAGCAATTCTCCTGTAAAATCCTTAAAAAAATAACACATCAGCATATTCTGCGAGTGTAAGGAGGGTGGCACTGTTTTCAATACTTCTATTAGCACAGATAGTCAGCTTGATGCTGCAGTCCAATTAGAGTCAAACATGAGAACACAGAATATCAGTCATATGTTTCAGACTTACGAGCAGGTATCAAAACTAAATGCCATGAACTTTCAGCAGCTATATCTCCATATACAATGAAATCTGAACATGTTACATGAACTAATTTGTCCTTATAACAAAAACATGAAATATTTATTTTTCTTTCTGAAATATCCTGGATAGCATATGGAGCAACCAATAAAATGTTTAAGTGGTTTTAGTTCCTGTCAAATACGGCTGCACATCTCCACAATGACAACTACAACATTAGTAACTAACCAACCCACACTTTCCAGATTTATGAGCAGTCAAAGCTGATGTCCTCACCAAATTATGAGACACTGATGATTGTATACATTAAGCATGAACACTACCGCTAAGCTTGGCAGACACCAACACATTAATGATAAAAAGCAGCATATGGTAACTGTTATTACACTTGCATCCCCTGCAATTGCAAAGTTATCTTTATCCCTACCCAAAATTTTATTTTGCTCTACTATTCAAAATAGTAATGTAACATTACAGAAACAAAATACATGTTTAATTCTGGGTGTATGCATAAATCATCATCCGAAATTGTGCTATACGCATTCTCTGTAAATTATTTCGAGCAGTTACTTCATGAGCCCAAGTGGATAGTTAACGATTGTGAAAACACACTTGACCTCTTAACAACAAATGATCATGAGTTATTAACGAGCATCAAAATGGATACAGGGATTAGTGAACACAGGGCTTTCGTAATGAGACTGAATGTTGTACCTCCAAATCCTCCAAAAATAAATGAAAAATACACCTATTCAAAAAAGCAGATAAAAAATTCACTCCATACTTTTTAAAGAAACTGTAGTGACACTGCCGCGCGTTAATTCAAGCTCACCGGTGTGTGTGTGTGTGTGTGTGTGTGTGTGTGTGTGTGTGTGGGCGCGCGCGCGTCAGTGCAGTGCTGTGCAGTCATAATAACTGTACATGACGTCAGTGTAGTTCACCCAGCCTCTAGAGGTACTGCGTTTTCTAGCTTTTATATACGTTCTGTTTATTATTATTATTATTATTATTATTATTATTATTATTCCTTGTTTTTTGAGTTAATTGTTAGTTCTGTGCCTCCAGGCTTGTGTGGACAAGTACTGTTTTCTCTCCAATAACTACTGAAGTTTTCCCAGGATTTAGAATCCTTCTGTAGAGACCGGAAGCAAATTTTGTAACTCCGATCAGTCCATGAATGCCGGGCGTCGTCATATACGTGCTCGCAATAAAGTTATTGTTGCTGAACTGAAGGTCTTTATTCTTCTGAATCACGTTAAGCAAAGGTCGGACAGCCATCAGTTTAGCTGAACCCGACAAGTGGTGACCCGGACGTGGAATAACGGTCGAAGCAACTAAATTTGCTGATTGTGAGCCAGCTCGACCAACGTTATGCAGCAGAGGTGCAGGAGATAATCACAGCACCGCCTGAGACTGGAGCTTATGCCAGGCTAAAATCAGGGTTGATTCGACGGGTGGCCGCGTCACAAGAGGACCGGATACGTCAGGTTCTGACACAGGAAGAAACTGGCGACAGGAAGCCTTCTAAATACCTGAGACATCTACGCAGCAAAGTTGACACCATTACTGTGCCAGATAGTCTGCTCAGAATGCTGTGGAGCAGTAGGTTGCCGCCGCAAAGCCATAATCGCCTCACAAACGGACATGCCGCTGGATGATGTGGCTCAGCTAGCATACTGGATTCAGGATGCGATCACACCGGCTCAGGTCAGCTCAGTCGCGGCACTGGACAACAGTACAAACAGTACCGCATCTGTAGCATGGGCCGACCATGATTCACTCGCGGCCAAGGTTGAGCTTTTGTGTGCCAGGTCAGTGCGCTGCTGGCACGTGACGACGACAACAATAGAAGAAGCTGATACAGACAGCGGCGTTCGAGAAGCAGATCTTCCGGTGGTACTACCACTCCACAAGGTGAGGTTCCATTGTGATGGTACCACCGACGATTTGGCGATCAGGCAAGGAAGTGCACATCGCCATGCTCGCACCCAAATGCCACCGGCGGTCAACAATAGGCACAACCGACTGCCAGTTATCCTCCAAGCGCCTGTTCATTACCGACAGGAGCTCCGGCGTAAGGTTATTAATTGACACTGGGTTGGACCTGAGTATCATACCACGAACAGCCATACATCGTTGCCGGCCGCCAACTGCCTTCCGTCTGACGGCTGCCAACAATTCTTCCATCGCAACATATGGCACATAGAAGATGGAGCTTAATCTCGGCCTACGTCGCCCGTACAAGTGGAATTTTACAGTGGCTGACCTCACGGAGGCGATTGTCAGGGTTGACCTCCTGGCGCACTACCACCTGCTGCCAGACATTACGAACGCACGCTTGGTAGACAGTGTCACTGGCTTAGCAGTCACGGGTTTCCGTCGCAACACTGCAACGCACAGTATCAAGTTGGTCTGTGCTACTGAGAGTGAGTACACTGAATTACTGCTTAACTATCCGAACTTGACAAGGCACTCCCAGGTTCATACCACATGGCACGGTGCATCACATTCAAACGACTGATGGTCTCCCAGCAGCATGCCGACCTAGGCGTCTCGCTCCGGACCGAATGAAGATAGCGAAGGCAGAATTTGACGCCATGATTCGCGAGAGCATAATGCGGCCATCTACGAGCCCGTGATCCTCCGCATTACATCTTGTTCCGAAGATGGGTGGTGGAGCTTGGCGCCCATGAGGTGACTACCATGCGCTTAACACGCGAACAGTACCGGACAGATATCCCGTTCCGTTACTGAGATATTGTAATCACGCTTTACATGGTGCCACGGTGTTCACAGTTCTGGACTGCGCTAAAGCATATACACAGATTCCGGTGGCCAATGACGACATTACAAAGACTGCAATAACAACACCTTTCGGTTTATTTGAAAGCAAATTTATGACTTTCGATTTACGCGATGCCGCTCAGACCTGGCAAAGGTTTATACACTCGGTTCTCCGGGGGCTGCCATTTTGTTTCGCCAATCTGGACGATGTGTTAGTGTTCTCTGCTGACCATGAACAACACCGACAATATCTGCGAGAGATTTTCGAGCGATTGGAGCGTTAGGTGTTGTCTTGAATGTGGACAAGTGTGTTTTTGGGCAGTCCGAGGTGACATTTCTTGGCCATAAGATTTCTGCTGAAGGCTTTCTTCCACTGTCCGAGAAGGTGGACGCTATCTTGCAGCTAACCCGACCAACTACGATCAAAGAATTCCGTCGTTTTTTGGGGATGCTCAATTTTTATCGACGACACCTTCCTCATGCTGCGGAGCTACAGGAACCTCTGACGACAGCATTATCAGGCCCTAAAGTAAATAGCAAGTCTCTGATACAGTTCTGCGTTCGAGGCAACAAAGAAGAGCATGGCCGACGCAGCGCTTCTCGCACACCCACGGCTCGATGCCGCGCCATTAGCAATAGTCGTAGATGCGAGCCAGACAGCAATCGGAGCCGCGTTACAACAATGGTTGGACAACGCATGGCAGCCACGGGCGTATTATTCCCACAAGCTTTCGCCTGCAGAGAGAAAATGGAGCACATTTGACCGTGAGCTCCTGGCGGTATACCAAGCAGTGAAATATTTCCGTCAGAATAGTGTCAACTGCTCCCCCCGTCAATATCATCATCTTGTTTACTACCGACATTAGGCATATTTCTGGGATCGACAACATTGTTGCGGATTGCCTATCGCGGATCAGCAGTGTTTCCAGTACCACAGACTTTCCTGCACTGGCACAGGCACAGGCACAGAGAGACGATGAAGAACTCCTTGCCTATGTTCAAGATACGGCTTCCGCATTGCAACTGAAACTCGTTGATGTTCCGGGGGAAGATACACAGCTATACTGCAACATTTCTTGCGGCCAACCTTGTCCCTTTCTGATGCCGGCTTTTACAGGACAAGCCTTCGATACAGTATATGGATTGTCCCATCCGGGGGTACGCCCGACATTCCGCCTAGTATCGCAACATTTCGTATGGCCGGGCATGCAAAAAGACTGCCGCGAGTGGGTCCGATCTCGTCTTCAGTGCCAATGCTGGAAGATTAACCGCCATGTACACGCACTGATCGGCGATTTTCCTGATACCACCACCCGCTTTGCCCACGTTCACTTGGATGTAGTCGGACCACTTCCACCTTCGAACGGACAAAGATATCTGTTTACAATGATCGACCATTTTACAAATTGGCGGGAGGCAGTGCCGGTGGATAATATCACAGCAGACACATTAGCTTCCGCTTTTGCAATGACTTGGTTGGCAAGATTTGGATTCCCACTACATATTACCACTGACTGCGGACGGCAATTTGAATCAGACCTGTTCTCACAGCTGGCCAAGTTCTGTGGTTACACTCACCATAAGACCACAAGTTATCACCCAGCAAGCAGCGGAATGATTGAATGCTGGCACCGTTGTTTGAAGGCCGCGCTGATGTGCCACAAAGAAACCTGTACAACCGCACTACCAGTGGTCTTGTTAGGCTTACGGACGACTTTCAAACCAGACCTGGGGTCATCAGCGGCAGAACTGGTTTATGGAGAAACACTGCGCCTTCCTGGTGACTTTGTAGACGCAGATGCCACAGAGACAGTTGCTACTGGCCAGCCAGATTTCTTGCGACGCTTGAGGGACCACATATCAAAGATTCGCCCTCTGAAAGCCACACATCATGGCAAGCCGCCCACTTTCGTGCACCAGGACCTGGAACAATGTCGTCACGTCATGCTCTGCACTGAGGGCGTTAAACTGCCTCTACAAGCTCCTTATTCTGGTCCATATGAAGTGCTACTGTGCAGTGCCCACATGATGGATATCCTAATGAACGGCAAAACCACGACTGTTGCGTTGAATCGGGTTAAACCGCCATACGTTTTTCCTGACACCCCACTAGCGGCACCTCATCATAGGCATCCACCTACCGCTGTTCCAGACACTGCCGCAACATCTCCGGCGCCGGCACTTCAACATCCGCCGCCCAACGCAGCACAACATCC
Organism: Schistocerca gregaria; assembly: GCF_023897955.1. NCBI lineage: Eukaryota > Metazoa > Arthropoda > Insecta > Orthoptera > Acrididae > Schistocerca > Schistocerca gregaria. The sequence continues at coordinate 776,752,175 of NC_064920.1, forward strand.
GCCTCCTGACGCTGTTCCTCCGATGGGGACGACCCATTCTGACGTCGGGTGCACTTTCCGACGCAGTATCTCGACGCCGACACTCCGCTTCTGCCCAGGGGGCTGATGTAGTGACGCTGCTGCGCACTAATTCAAGCTCGCCGGTGTGTGTGTATGCGCGTGTCAGTGCAGTGCTGTACGATCGTAATAACTGTACACGATGTCAGTGTAGTTCCGCGCCCAGCCTCTGGAGGCGCTGCGCTTTCTAGCTTTTATATACATTCTGTTTATTATTATTCCTGGTTTTTTGAGTTAATTGTTAGTTCCGTGCCTCCTGGCTTGTATGTACAAGTACTGTTTTCTCTCCAATAACTACTGAAGTTTTCCCAGGATTTAGGATCCTTCTGTAGAGACCAGAAGCATATTTTGTAACTCCGATCAGTCCATGCATTCCGGGCGTCGTCACAGACGTGCTTGCAATAAAGTTATTGTTGCTGAACTGAAGGTCTTTATTCTTCTGAATCACGTTAAGCAAAGGTCGGACAGCCATCAGTTTAGCTGAAGCCAACAAGAGTGTCTCCACTCCTTCCAAATTAACAATGTAAGTGTAGACCAGATGTGGCTTAAATTCAAAGAAATAGTATCAGCAGCAATTGAGAGATTTATACCAAATAAATTAACAAACATTGGAGCCGATCCCCCATAGTGCACAAAATGCATCAGAACACTGTTTCAAAAACAATGAAACAAAATGCCAAATTCAAATAGATGCAAAATCACCAAGATTGGCGATCTTTTACAGAAGCTTGAAATTAAGCATGGACTTCAATGTGAAATGCTTGTAATAGTTTCCACAACAAAACGTTATCTCAAAAGCTGGCAGAAAATCCAAAGAGATTCTGGTAGTATGTGAAGTAGCCTAGTGGCAAGACACAATCAATGCCTTCTCTGTGTGATAGCAAGGGAGGTACTATTGAAGACAATTCTGCCAAAGCACAGTTACTAATCACAGCCTCCCGAAATTCCTTTACCAAAGAAGACGAATAAATATTGCAGAATTCGAATCAAGAACAGCTGCGAACATGATTAATATAGAAGTAGGTAACCTCGGAGTAGTGAAGCAACTTAAATCACTTAATAAAAGCAAGTCTTCTGGTCCTGACTGTATACCAATTAGGTCCTTTCAGAGTGTGCTGATGCAATAGCTCCATATTTAGCAATCATATACAACCATTCCCTAAATGAAAGATCTGTACCCAAAGATTAAAAAGTTGAACAGGTGACACCAATATTCAAGAAAGGCATTAGGAGTAATCCACTAAATTACAGGCCCATATCATTAACATCTATATTCAAACATTACGAATTACCTCCAAAAAAATGTTCTATTGACACACACACACACACACACACACACACACACACACACACACACACACAGATTTAGAAAACATCATTCTTGCTAAACACAACTAGCTCTTTACTTGTACGATGAGTTGAGTGCTACTTACAAGGGATTTTAAATGTATTCTGTATTTCTGGATTTCCAGAAGATTTTTGACACTGTACCACCCAAGTGGCTTGTAGTGAAACTGCGTGTTTATAGAATATCGTCTGTTACCTGACTAGATTCGTTATATCCTGTCTGAGATGTCGTAGTAATTGATGAAAGTCATTACTAAAACAGAAGTGATTTCTGGCATTCCCCAAGATAGTGTTATAGGCCCTTTGTTGTTTCTTATTTATATAAACGATTTGGGAGACAATCTGAGCAGATGTCTTAGGTTTCTTGCAGATGATGATGTCATTTATCAACTTATAAAGTCATCAGAAGGTCAAAACAAATTGCAAAATAATTTAGAAAAGATATCTGTATAGTGCAAGAATTGGCAATTGACCCTAAATAACAAAAAGTGTGAGGTCATCCACATGAGTGTAAAAAGGAATCTGTTACACTTCGGTTACACGATAAATCAGTCAAATCTAAAGGCTGTAAATTCAGCTAAATACGTAGGAATTACAATTATGAACAACTTAAATTGGAAGAAATGAATAGAAAATGTTGTGGGGAAGCCTAACCAAAGACTGTGTTTTATTGGCAGGACATTTAGAAAATGTTAACTGATTTAATAAAGAGACTGCCTACACTACACTTGTGTGTCCTCTTTTAGAATACTGCTGCTTGGTGTGGGATCTTTACCAGATAGGGCTAATGGAGTACATAGAGGAAGTTCCAAGAATGGCAGCACATTTTGTGTTATCACGAAATAGGGGAGAGTGTGTCACTGAAATGATACTGGATTTGGGATGGGCATCATTAAAACAAAGGTGTTTCTCATTGCGGATGAATCTGCTCATGAAATTTCGGTCTCCCACTTTCTCCTACGAATGTGGAAATATTCTGTTGATGCTGATCTACACAGGGAGAAACAATCACCACGATAAAATAAGGAAAATCAGAACTTGAACGGAAAGAACTACACAAGATTAGAATAATAGAGAACTGTGAAGGTGGTTTGATGAACCCTCTGCCAGGCTCTTAAATGCGATTTTCAGAGTCCCCATGAAGATGATTATTAACTTTACATTACATATGTAAGGCAAGTTAAAAGTCAAAGCTGCTGTAAATCTAACCTGACAACGCATCAGCATTTCTAAGAAGGTATCATCTGGAGCAGAACCAAGTGAAAGCCTCTGTACTTGTGATGGTGGAAGCAGTCCTGGTAAATGTGGCAAAGCAACCCTTTGTTCATCCATTCGCTTGCTCTGCATGCCTGCAATTAGGTCTAGCAACTCCTCTTGCACTTTTGATGAGTCTCCATTCCCTGTAATCATAAAATTAAAATATGATCTCAACAACCAGTGCAAATGAAAAAAGTTCACACCTCTCTTCCAAATGGAGCAATGGGCAATAAAAGTAGCACATTAAAAAGACAGCAGATTTAATGTAAATTTTAATTCCGCATAGCAATACAACAAACAACTACAAAACAATAACAAGATAATGGATGAAGACTTCCCGGAGTGAAAATATGGTAAGCATTAGACATTTCATGCAACTGTCACCACAGTTCTTCTGAAATACTTGAATTGCTAAGTAATATAAATGAAAATTTTAAGATGTATGTTAATATGTGACATGAGGCTTTTCCAGTGTATATACCGCTTCCAAGGTTCTCAGGTGTACTCCTGGATCCACTCATCAAAGGTCCACAATATTTCAGTGAATAAATGTTATGCCATCATTAGGTGGTTCTTATGGTTTACATCAGGTAATGATTATTCACTAAAATACTGTGGACCATTGATGATTGAATATGACAGTACACCAGAGAACATTGGAAGCTGTGTTGTGATAGTTCAGAGCAGAATAACCGTTGGCTAATAACGTTATCTCTTGTCTCAACAAGCAACTGGAGTAGTTGTTTTATTACTCAAGAGAGGCAGAGATAATTGAAAAATGAGATGCTACAGTTTTTTCTGTACCACATCATCATGATCTACATAACTGATCCTGCGTGAATAAGGTAGGAAAGACAAATAAAGCTGTGTGAAATGTATGCAGAGAATTTAAAAACGCCATATAAACTGATATAAGCACAATAGGGAAACAAGTTTCATACAGCACATGGTCTCTACATCTACAGAATGGGAAAGGCATTTGTTAGATATAGTTCATCAGAAGTCAAACATGCAGCTTGGTATTAAGCATGTTATACCTTTGAAAGACAAAAATGATGTGTCTTTAGAATTTAACATGTGACACAATGAAATTGTAGTGATATCCACCAAGATGAAGAGCAATGACGAAAATGTATAATTAGGAGATGTAAACATTCCAGCAGTTCCATCTTAGACAATTACAAGGTGCACAAAACAGATACTCCCCTAGCAGATGAGTGCTCACTTAAGAATGAAAACAATGATAAAATATTTACATTGCTGCAAGCCAATATCTGCTGTATAAGAAAAACTAGTAGAATTATAATATTTTTACAACGTTAAAGAAGTAGATATGTGCATAAAAGTACTAGCTAACAGAAAATCATGTAGACAGTTTCATTCTTCAAGTGTATGTTGCAGCTGTCATAATGTATACAAAACACCAATAAAATGTTGCTGCTGGAATTTCCATCAAACATGGTCTTAAATATTCGGAATTAGACATGACAACATATTCTTCAAAAATAAATGGAGAATTTAATTACATAAGACTGACTGAAGAAAACATAAAAATCACTAATCTATGTAGGTCTCCAAATTAAGATATAAATATATTTTTTGATCAGTTTGAGTTATTGGTCAATAAACTTTTTAAGTTTAAAACAACAGTTGTTATCTGTGGAGATTTTGATATAGAAATGGGAGATACAGAACAACAAGACCCCTTTAACTTGCATTGCACGAACAAATGTCCTATAATGATGCATGTCTAGATAACAAAATCGAAAGTCCAGGATGAAATAACAATAATATGGTAAGAATAGATAGCTACTCATCATGTAAAGGAGGCTTTGAGTCACGTGAAGCACATTGTGTTTGGCAGTGTGCTCAAAAACTTGTTGGTCCAGCTGTCTCTTGGCCACAGTTTGGCACCGCCCATTCATGCAGATAGCTTGTTACTTTTCATGCGCATGTAGACAGCAGTGCAATGGTTGTAGCTTAGTTTGTAGATCACATGGCTGATTTCACAGGTAGCCCTGCCTTTGATGGGATATGAAATGGCTCCAGAACTTAGTGGTAATGAGTCACAAGAGGAGTGCTCCTTTGTGGGTGGACAGTAGGTATGTGGGAGGTGATAGGTTTCTGGAGAGAGAATGCCTGGGAGATCTGTTTCTCGGAGGGTAATTTCAGACTGTGAAGACCTCAGTGGTACACTTGGCATATTTGTAGAGGAATTGCTGGTCACTACAATTGTGAAGACCACAGATGGCTAGGCTGTATTGGAAGGGACTTCTTAGTGTGGAATTGGTGCAGCTGTCGAAGTGGAGGTACTGCTGATGCTTGGTAGGTTTGATGTGGACAGAGGATTGATGTAGTCATCCTTGCGGTGGATGTCTACATCAGGAAATGTGGCTTGTTGGGTTGGAAGGAGCATGTGAAGTGAGCGGGGGAGAATATGTTGGTTTCTCACCCTTGATCCATATCATAAAGATGTCACTAATGAATCTGATTGGGATTCTGGGTATTTAGGAAGGATTCCTGTAAATGGCCATGAATAGGATGATCAGCACCTCTAGCCTCTTGCTGGATTTGTTTGTAGGCGATGCTTTCAAATGTGAAGTAATTGCAGTTGAGAATACAGCTGGTCATTGCAACCAAGATGAAGGTTGTATGTTTGGATTCAATTGGGCATTGAGAAGGTAGTGTTCAATAGCAACAAGGACAAGGCCATGGGTTCGGATGTAAGCGTGTTTAGCATTAAGGGAGGTGGTATCATTAGTGGCAAGCAAGGCATCAGGTGGTAAAGGAACAGCAACTGTGGTGAGTTGGTGGAGGAAATGATTAGAGTCTTTTATATAGGAGGGTAGGTGAAGAGTAATTGGCTAGAGGTGTTGATCAATGAATATAGAGATTCTTTCTGTGGGAGCAGTGTAACCAGCCACAATGGGACATCCTGGGTGGTTGGGTATCAGACTTTGGGAGGACTGTAGAAGGTAGGAGTGCGGGGAGTGGTGGGGGTTAGGAAAGAGATAGACTGAAGGGAGATAGATGTTCTGGAATGGGCCTAAGGATTTGAGGAGGGACTGAAGCCCTGCTCGGTTCATGGAATGGCGTCGCTGCGACAGGGTTAGTAGTGGCAGAGACCTTCTGCCATGTAATCCCTGCAGTTCATAACCACAGTGTTGGAGCATTTGTCGGCAGATAAGATTATAATGCTGGGACCATTTTTTAGGTGGTAGAGAGTGGTTATTTCTGTGGATGTAAGGCTGGTTTTCAAACTGAAGGATTGTGAGGCAATGTATGAGGTTAGAAAATTCTGCAAAGTTAATGGGCGGTAATTTGGGGGCAGTAGGTGTGGATATTGTTAGATGAAGGAGTGAATTGAGTCAGGCAGGGATCAACATTTGTTTTGGATTGAGTCTGATTGGTAGGGTTGGGGGTGAAGAAGGGTTTCGACTGTAAGGACTGGGAGAAGGACAGAAGGCTATTAACAAGTACAACATGAGTGAATTCTGGAGAGGAGCAAAAGGTGAGGCCTTTGGAAAGGACTGATACGTCTGTGAGACTGAGGCTTTTGGAGGACAGCTTCCTGACTGTGTTTTTGGTCTGTTTACATTCTGGATTCTGTGTGGTGGTGGGAGTGAGTTCCTGAGGATGTGCTGAATGTAGTAGATCTGCAAGGCAGGGTTTGTTGCTATGGGGAAGTGTGGGGAGATTTCATTGAGTCTCTTTTGGATGTGATGGGTCGTGGTGGTCCAAGGCAGGAATAGAAGATAAACAGAATGGTAAGTTTTTTGAGGAGGCATTGTGCATGCTGCCCTCGCTCCTGGAGTGCAAGAGTGTCACTCTGGAAAATGGGATGCACAAGTTTAGAATTGCAGTGCAGAAGAATTTTACAGATGGAGAGGGCGATATTTCTCACTTCAGAGAAAATGAAATGAGAAATATCGTCCTCTCCATCTGTAAAATTCTCCTGCACTGCAATTCTAAATTTGTGCATCCCATCTTCCAGAGTGACTCTCTTGCGCTCCAGGAACGAGGGCAGCATGCACAATGCCTCCTCAAAAAACTTACCATCCTGTTTATCTCCTATTCCTGCCTTGGACTGCAACTACCCATCACCTCCACACGAGACTCAGGACTACGTTGGTGAGAGCTATGGACTGGAGGAATTTGAACTGATAGATGTCATTGTGGATAGAGGAAGTGCAATAAGAGATGGTCAACTTGATGGCCAGATCATTTAGAGAGAGGGGGGGGGGGGGGGGATTCATGAGGTGGGGGGATTCATGGGCTAGGCAACAACAATATGTGGAACTGAGTTCTGGCTGGGGCACAAAAGCTTTTGTGTATTGTCACAGATGGAAGGAGCAATGATTCACAGTACACGATACAGAAATGCACAAAAAATGTGGTAATAAAATCACAAAAGGGACAAAATGGATGAAGTATGGGAAAAAAAGACGAAGTCTTGTGTAATAGGGCTGATTGTAAAAGGTCAATGCAAACTAAAATCAACATGAATACACAATGACACCAAAGAAAAAAAAAGAAAAAGACAATAATAACAATGGGACGTAGCTCAGTGGGTGGATATGCGTGAAGAAAGGAGGTAACTAGGCAGTCACGCAGCTGCGTGTTGTGCATGGACAAGACTGTTGATACAGTGTGGCTTGGAAATCAGAGTGTGTGTGGTCTGGAAGGCAACAGTAACACACAGGTCATAAGAGAAAATAAAGGATAGACATTGAGTAATGTAGAGAATAGTAACAAAGGAAAACAACACTTAGTTGTTGAATGGAAGAAAAGCCATTAGGCAAAATCAAATAATGGATACTCTTGGCTGGAATAATAGCAATATGAAAAGGAGCTAAGCTTATATGAGCCATTAAAGCCCCATACGAAAGGTGCATAGAAGGTGCCCCAATATGTGTAAGGCAGCATGGGAAGTTAATAGATGAGATGATTCATCTAGACAGGTATGTCACCTCTGCTTGATCCAAGAGAATTGAATGATTGCTTTGTCATATCAGTCAGAGAACTTAGAGACAAAATTAGGCCACAGACACATCTGCAAGGGGTCTGCTTAGTCCCCAACTGTCTGGGATAAAATCACACCCAATGAGGTCTGTAAAACTGTTTCTAAATCATATAATTCCAAAGGTGTGGACTGTTACTGGATGTATAACTGTGTGTCAAAAGCACAGTTCACTTTAAAAGTAAGCCACAAAGTTTTATTTTTAATAAATGTTTAGAGTACAGAGTTCCTCCAGATTCACTCAGAAATCTTAAAAGTTATGCCCGAATCAGGGTGATAAACAACTTCCACAGAGCTACTGGCTGGTATGTGTTGTGCTGGTACTCTCAAAATATTTGATTCACAAGTGTACACTCAATTAAGCAATTATTTTGAAAAGCATGGCCTCCTCTGTAATAGTCAGTATGGATTTCAGCTAATTAAAAGTATACCACTGCAGCTGTTCTAAAAATTGTTGGTCAGACTTTAACAGCATTCACAAACAAGAAAGTGGTATCACTTGTATTATGTGATCTAACTTAAGCATTTGACTGCATTCCTTTTAACATATCACTAATAAAACTGGAGTATTGTGGTGTACACAAAACTACTTTAACAGCAATTGCTTCCAACCTGAACAACAGAAGACAGTCCCCTTCTTTTTCTTTGTGGCTATTAATTAGCAGCCTTCTTGTGTATCACAGTCTGTAGCCTGCTATGTTATGATATAACTTTACTTACTTCATATGATGACATCCTAACTCTTGATAAGATTCAATGAAATCCAAAAGCTTATGTAAGGATTGTCTAAGAATATAGAAAATAAATATGTCACACCCTTAGGAATACACTGTGATGCCAAATTCAATAGGAAAGAGCATATCAACCAAGTTTGTTGTGAAAAGATCTCGCAAGTGTCCCACTACATGTGGAAAGAGAGAGAGATGGTCAGAAGTAATTATCTCCGTATGATACATTTAGGATTCATTCAGTCATTTAAGTCATAAGGCCTACTCATATGGGGACATTTACACACACACACACACACACACACACACACACACACACACACACACACACACACAAAGTCCATATAAAATAACACACGGCTGGTTCTATAGAGCACTGTTGTCCTCTTTTTACCAGGCTCAGGACATTAAAAGTAGTAAATCTGTTGATCTGTGTGTCTGCACTCTTCTCAGAAATGTTAAAGAATATGTTACCAGTGAAACAATTCACAGACATGGCACTAGAAATAAGGTGAACAGTGAAATTCCAAAGCGCCAGGCTAGCAATAACAGGAAACTCCCATGAAGTGAATCCCCTCAAAACTTTTAACAAGTTTCCTCTCACTTCTTAATCCTTTACATTTAAAAAATTCAAAATGAAATTATATGACTGACTAACAAAAACCCCATGTTGCAGTACAAAAAGAGTTCTATGATGTAGACAATGATGTTTTTAATACTTACGATTACAGCTGTACTCCTTCACAAGATATGTGCAATGACTTTTAGTATTTAAGACTTAGCTGTACTATGTCATTTCACCAAGCTACTGTTATGTACATATCACTGATGTACTACGAATAAAGTGTGAGGTTGGTCCTAGGATCACTGCTGTCCTTCGTTCACTTATACATTAAAGGCATTCACAGTTATGAATATGGACAACCATCAGCTGTCTAATGGGATCGTGACAATGAAAATTTGAGCCGGACTGGGACTCAAACCCCACTTATCATGAGCGGTTGCCTTACCATTTGGTTATCTGAGTACAACTCACAGCCAGACTCTAACTTCCATATGTCATCAACCATGCATGCAATCTGGAGGAACATTGCAGCGAAATTCGGAACAACACAGGCACTGCAATTTCATATCTATCCACTGACACCATCGAAATTTGGAACAACACAGGCACAGAAATTTCATATCTACCCACCGACACCGGGTGAGCGACTTTCAAGTAATATGTCTGCTCTGTATGGGAATATACTTAATGGATGTACGATGTGAAGTATGTTAGCGGCAAGAAACAATCAATGCCTTCTCTGCACGATAACAATGTAGATACTATCGAAAACAGTGCTGCCAAAGCAGAGTTACTAAACAAAGCCTTCCAAAATGCCTTCACAAAAGAAAACAAAGTAAATATACCAGAATTCGAGTCGAGAACAGCTGCCACAATGAGTAACGTAAAAGTAAATATCCTCGTAGTAGTGAAGCAACTCAAATCACTTAGTAAAAACAAGTCTTCTGGTCCAGACTGTATACCAATTACATTCCTTTCGGAGTATGCTGATGCATTAGCTCCATACTTAACAATAATATATAACCGTTCGCTCGACAAAAGATCCGTACCCAAGGACTGGAAAGTTGCACAGGTCACACCAATATTCAAGAAAGGTAGTAGGAGTAATCCACTAAATTACAGGCCCATATTGTTAACGTTGATATGCAGCATGATTTTAGAGCATATATCGTGTTCGAGCATTATGAATTACCTCGAAGGAAACGGTCTATTGACACACAGTCAACATGGGTTTAGAAAACATCGTTCCTGCGAAACACAACTAGCTCTTTATTCACATGAAGTGATGAGTGCCATTGACAAGGGATTTCAGATCATTCCCTTTTCCTGGATTACAGGAAGGCTTTTGACACTGTACCACCCAAGCGGCTCGTAGTAAAATTGCGTGCTTATGAAATATCATCTCAGTTATGTGACTGGATGAAGTCTTTACTGAAAGTATTTGTATGGAGTGTAGCTATGTATGGAAGTGAAACATGGACGATAAATAGTTTGGACAAGAAGAGAATAGAAGCTTTCGAAATGTGGTGCTACAGAAGAATGCTGAAGATTAGATGGGTAGATCACATAACTTATGAGGAAGTATTGAATAGGCTTGGGGAGAAGAGACGTTTGTGACACAACTTGACCAGAAGAAGGGATCGGTTGGTGGGACATGTTCTGAGGCATCAAGGGAGGGCAGCGTGGAGGGTAAAAATCATAGAGGGAGACCAAGAGATGAATACACTAAGCAGATTCAGAAGGATGTAGGTTGCAGTAGGTACTGGGAGATGAAGAATCTTGCACAGGATAGAGTAGCATGGAGAGCTGCATTATGTTCGAGTATAATGACTTTTCTGGAGACTAGAAATCTACTCTGTAGGAATCAGCATGGGTTTCGAAAAAGACGGTCGCGTGAAACCCAGCTTGCGCTATTCGTCCACGAGACTCAGAGGGCCATAGACACGGGTTCACAGGTAGATGCTGTGTTTCTTGACTTCCGCAAGGCGTGTGACACAGTTACCCACAGTCGTTTAATGAACAAAGTAAGAGCATACGGACTATCAGACCAATTGTGTGATTGGATTGAGGAGTTCCTAGATAACAGAACGCAGCATGTCATTCTCAATGGAGAGAAGTCTTCCGAAGTAAGAGTGATTTCAGGTGTGCCGCAGGGGAGTGTCATAGGACCGTTGCTATTCACAATATACATAAATGACCTGGTGGACGACACTGGAAGTTCACTGAGGCTTTTTTCAGATGATGCTGTGGTGTATCGAGTGGTTGCAACAATGAAAAATTGTACTGAAATGCAGGAGGATCTGCAGCGAATTGACACATGGTGCAGGGAATGGCAATTGAATCTCAATGTAGACAAGTGTAATGTGCTGCGAATACATAGAAAGATAGATCCCTTATCATTTAGCTACAAAATAGAAGGTCAGCAACTGGAAGCAGTTAATTCCATTAATTATCTGGGAGTACGCATTAGGAGTGATCTAAAATGGAATGATCATATAAAGTTGATTGTTGGTAAAGCAGATGCCAGACTGAGATTCATTGGAAGAATCCTAAGGAAATGCAATCCGAAAACAAAGGAAGTAGGTTACAGTATGCTTGTTCGCCCACTGCTTGAATACTGCTCAACAGTGTGGGATCCGTACCAGATAGGGTTGATAGAAGAGATAGAGAAGATCCAACGGAGAGCAGCGCGCTTCGTTACAGGATCATTTAGTAATCGCGAAAGCGTTACGGAGATTATAGATAAACTCCAGTGGAAGACTCTGCAGGAGAGACGCTCAGTCGCTCGGTACGGGCTTTTGTTAAAGTTTCGAGAACATACCTTCACCGAAGAGTCAAGCAGTATATTGCTCCCTCCTACGTATATCTCGTGAAGCGACCATCAGGATAAAATCAGAGAGATTAGAGCCCACACAAAAGCATACCGACAATCCTTCTTTCCACGAACAATACGAGACTGGAATAGAAGGGAGAACCGATACAGGTACTCAGGGTACCCTCTGCCACACACCGTCAGGTGGCTTGCGGAGTATGGATGTAGATGTTGATGTAGAAACCAGTCTCAGGACTGAAGACCACAACAACAAAATGTGACTGGATTTGCGATTTCCTGTCAGAGAGGTCAGAGTTCATAGTAACTGATGGAAAGTCATCGAGTAAAACAGAAGTGATTTCAGGTGTTCCCCCAAGCTAGTGTTATAGGCCCTTTGCTGTTCCTTATCTATATAAACGATTTGGGAGACAATCTGAGGAGAGGTCTTCGGTTGTTTGCAGATGACGCTGTCATTTATCGACCAATAAAGTCACCAGAAGATAAAAACAAACTGCAAAACGATTTAGAAAAGATATCTGTATAGTGCAAAAATTGGCAATTGACCCTAAATAACAAAAAGTGTGAAATCACCCACATGAGTGCAAAAAGGAATCTGTTACACTTCGATTACACGATAAATCAGTCAAATCTAAAGGCTGTAAATTCAGCTAAATACCTAGGAATTACAATTATGAATGACTTAAATGCGAAGAAATACATTTTCTATGCAACTGATTTACTAAAGAGAGTGCCTACACTACACTTGTCCATTCTCTTTTAGAATACTGCTGCTTGGTGTGGGATCTTTACCAGATAGGACTGACAGAGTACATCGAAAAAGTTCAAAGAAAGGCAGCACGTTTTGTATTATCACAAAATATGGGAGAGAGTGTCACAGAAATGATACAGGATTTGGGCTGGAAATCATTAGAAGAAGGGCGTGTTTTGTTGCGACAGAATCTTGTCACAAAATTCCAATCACCAACTTTCTCCGCTGAATGCGAAAATATTTTGTTGACACTGACCTACATAGGATCACCACGATAAAATAAGGGAAATCAGAGCTCGGACGGAAAGATATAGGTGTTCATTCTTTCCGCATGCTATACGAGATTGGAATAATAGAGAATTGTGAAGGTGGTTCAAAGCAGGTTGTAGAAACATGGTGGATGACATATGGAAGTTTGGGTCTGGCCATGAGTCATGCTCGGGTAACTAAATGCTAAGGCAACCACTCGTGATAAGCAGAAATTCCGGATTCGAGTTCCAGTTTCATTTCCTTTGTCACCATTCTATTATACAGGTGACAGTTGTCCATATTTGTAACTGTGAATACATTTTATGTATTTCATAATGGCTGTAGTTATTGCAGTGCTTGTTCCTTCGTACATACAAGCATGTCTGAAGGACCACTGCATCGAATTCAGAATAACACAGGTACTGCAATATCATATTTATCCAGACACTGGGTAAGCGCCTTTCAAGTAAAATGTCTCCCCTGTATGGGAATATACATAATGTATATGCGAGTACAGGTTGCACACACGTGATTGACAATATACGGAAGTTTGTGTCTTCCCCATGAGTCATGCTTCAATAGGCAAATGGTAAGGTGACTGCTTACAATAAGCAGAAAATCTAGGCTCAAGTCCTGGTCCAGCACAAATTTTCATTGCCACAATTTCATTATATAGCTTATGGTTGTCCATATTCGCAATTGTGAATACATTTCATGTATTTCGTAATGGCTGTAGTCACCAAAGTGCCTGTTCCATTAGATATGAATGCAATTCTGAAGAAATATTATTATAATTCAGAAAAAAGGCACTGCAGTATTCTAGTCATTTACTAAGGTCAAATTACTGACATTTGTAAATCTTTACATCATTTTATAATTGATCTACGTTAAGAACAGCATAATATAAAAAAATATATATTATCATGAGACTAAAGGCTGAATGAATATTAACATTCTTAGGAACAGACTGAAAAATGCATGAAAACCTCACGAAGTGAACTGTCTGAAGTTCTTCAATTAATTACCATATTCTAATCTGGGCACAACTATCCTTCAGCATGACAATGCCGTATCACACATGAGATCTGCAACATATGGAACAATCTGACATCTTGCGTTCACTGTCACTGATTATCCTCCATACTTGGCCCCTTCTGGTTTTCATCTGCTATCAAAACTTAAAGAACATCTTCGAGGACTTCACTTTGACAGTGATGAAGCCTTAAAAGCAGAAGTGAAGCTGTGGCTCCATCAACGAACTCAAAGATCCTACGGCAACAGTATCAACAAACCAGTCTTTCACTGGAAGAAATGTGTTTGTCTTCAGGGTGACTATGTTGAGAAATAAATACGCCAGCATGAAGAATAAAGATGCAGAATATTAATAAAGTTTGTTTTATTTAAAAAGCTTTGAGTTATCACATAAAAAATTGGGAGCCATTACTTTTCAGAACACCCTCATAAATCCTTGCTGGCATTGTGTGATGTTAGGCCGATGAGTACAAAAGTGGAAGTGTTCAGAATGAAGTGTTCAGAATGATGAAGCTTATGATCTGTTGCTCAGAAAATAAAGGGAATGTCCACAAAGGAAGAATTTCTTTCCTTTTTCCATGTAAAAAAAATGTAATTAATGAAAAATTATGAATAAGAGTATATATAGATATTTATTTCTGTGTACAAATACTTACACAAGTAAAATCCTTCAGCGCATGTATTAATGCATGAAATGTGTTCATAACTACATCACAAATACTGTACGGTGAAGGATGGAGAGACATGGGACACAGGGAAGAGGTGGGACGAACTTCTAGCAGCTCAGCTCATGAAATAGTTGTGAGCTGTCTGTGGGCTAGCTAGGGATGCAGTTAGAGGAGGCAGGTGGCATACGGTTGTGCACGAGATTTCACAGACTAGAGTGTGAGATAACTGAACACAGCTAGCTGATGTTGAGACCTTAATCTGGCTTGGGTGTATGGACACACACACACACACACACACACACACACACACACACACACACACACACACACAAAAATCGGGTGTGGGTTGGTGGAGCAGCTAGTTACCTCAGGTTTCGGTCAGAACATTGCAGGAGCAACATCAAATGTGATGGCTGGTTGGTTGGTTGGTTGTTGTGCCAACTTTGTACTGGTTGCAGCAGAGCTGGTATATAACATAGCTCCTTTCACATATCAACCTGGCCTCTGATGGGGATAGCACAAACCCATGATGGAACTGGAATAGGTGATGTTGGGTGGGTGGATTGGGCACATCTTGCATCTTGGTCTTCTCTAGGGGTATGATCCCTATCGCAGGGAACTGGGGGTGGAAGTGGTGTACGGATGGCCTAGGATGTTGTAGAGGTCTCAAGAGAGGCAGAACACCACTCTGGGAGTGGTTGTTAGTATCTTGGGTAGAATGTCCCTCATTTCAGAAGCTGATAATAGGCAACCAAAGCTCAGGCAAAGGACATGGTTCATTCGTTCCAGTCCGGGGTGGTATTGGATAACAAGGGGGTGCTTCTGTGTGGTTGGTTCTTGGGACAGCTGTGAGGCTCAGGTGTGTGTGACTATATGGCACGGGATATCTGTTTGTGGATTAGGTCTGGAGGGTTTTGCCTGTATGCAAAGGCTTGCAGCATACTGGACGAGGAAGTTATCATTGCAGATGTGTCTACAGCAGGTGGCCAGGCTGAATGGGAGGGATATTTTGGTGTGGAAGGTGGCAGCAGCCAAAGTGCAGGTATTGCTGGATTTGATGTGGACCGAGATGTGGATGGAGCTATCTGAGGGGACAAGATCGACATCTAGGAAGGTGGCACCAAGGGTGGAGGAGGGCCAGGTGAAGTGGATGGGCAGAATGTGTTGAGATTGTTGAGGGGCCAGGCCTTGGGTCCAGATTATAAACATGTCATCAATAAACCTGAATCAGACCAGATGTTTAGGACTGAGATGTGATCAACAAGGGCCTACATTCTTTCAGTGGGGCAACAGTAAACAGCTGTAATGTGGATTTTGGGGAGCATGTAGAAGGTAGGTGTACATGCTGTTGAGATGAGTAGGGAGATGGAGTCAGGGCAGAGGAACTGGGAAGGGCCTAAGGACTTCAGCAGGGATTGGAGTTTATGTTGGACTTCTGGAATGGGGTCACTTTGGCAGATTTTGTAGGTGGAGGTGTCAGACAACTGATGGAGGCCCTCTCCCAGGTAATCACTCCGGTTCATTACAGCATTAGTGACATCTTTGCTGCCGAGAGAATGATCAGGTCAGGATCCATTTTTAGGTTGGTTAGGGCAGTCCTTACTTCTGCAGAAAGGTGGTTTTTATTAGGAAGGGATCTGGGGAAGAATGGTGAGGTCATGCTGGAAGTTAGGAATTCCTAGAAGATGACCAGGGTACAGTTAGGTGGGAGTGCAGGAGGTTCACAGCTGGTTGGTAGAATGAACTGAGGCAGGCAGGATTCAGGTTGGCTTTGGTTGGAGGGGTTGGTGGTAAAGAAGTGTTTCCACTGCAGGGTTTGGGAAAAGGAGAATAGATCTTTCAAAAGACCAACATGGTTAAACCTGCGAGTAGGGCTAAATGTGAGGCCTTTGTATAGGACTGGAACTTTTGTGCGGTTGAGGATTTTGAGGGAGAGGTTAACAACTGTGTTCTGGGATTGATTCAGCTCTGGGTTTCATGGAGTGTTGGTAGGAGGTTTTGGAGATGTGGTAGGTCGAAAAGTTCAGCTAGGCAGGGTCAAAGGATTATGAGGAAGTTGGCAATGAGGAACAGTGTGGATAGGATGGGGTTGGATAGTGGTGCTCTAGGGCAGGAGTAGGATGTCAGTAGGCTAGATAACTTGTGGAGTTGGTGTTTCGAATGTTTTTCTAGGTGTTGGCGTGTCAGGATTTCAATTTGGGTGATGAGGTGTAGGTAATGGGGATTGCATAGCAACAGTATTTTGCAGAGAGACTGGAGGTGATTCAGGGATGCCTGTGCCATGGAGATGTGTTTTTGTAGAACCAGGTTAGCAAGGGAAAGGTCTGAAAAAACAAAGTTCACTATGGAAGGAGGGTTGGGATCTAGAAATAGGGAATTTTTTATGGTTAAGTCATTTGGGGAGGGGGGGGGGGGGGGGGGGAGGTATTCCAAGACTTAGGCAGCATTTGAGGAACAGGATATAGGACAGGATTTTGCCTAGGGATATGGAAATTTTTCTGAATTGGTGCAGATAAATTAAGTGTCCATTGGGGGGGATTGAGCTGGAGAAAGAATCTGGTATTGGAAGTGGCATGTAAAGGTGTCAGGTGGTTGTAGGAGGAGCTGAGGTACATCGAAGGTTGTAAGGAATGAAGGCAATTGTGTTGAGGACAGGGGGTAGTATTGTGACTGGGGTTTTTCATTTATTTTACAAGACTAGCTCCTTTGGACCAAATTGAGGAACAAATCTCTCATGTCAGTACAGACAATTACAATATAAAAGAAATAACAGATACAATGAAATGTCCGTGAACCTAAAAAAAGAAGAAAAAACGGACATAAGTTGATGTAAACACAATCAACAATATGACAAAGGAATCTGCTTAATTTTTCAAGAAACACCTCGAAAGAGTAGGACTGACCCATGAAGAAACTCTTCAGTTTTGATTTGAAAGCACGTGGATTACTGTTAAAATTTCTGTATTCTTGTGGTAGCTTATTGAAAATGGATGCAGCAGTATATTGCATGTCTTTTTGCACAAGAGTCAAGGAATTGCAATCCAAATGCACATTGGATTTCTGCCTAGTATTAAATGAGTGAACACTGCTAATTCTTGGGAATAAGCTGATACCGTTAACAAGAAACAGCAGTAAAGAATATACATATTGAGAGACCAATGACAGGGTACACTGACTAATGAACAGGAGTCGACAAGATGTTCATGAACTTACACCACTTATTGCCCAAATCAACTGTTTCTGAGCCAAAAATATCCTTTGAGAATGGGAAGAGTTACCCCAAAATATAATACCACACATCACAAGCGAATGAAAATAAGTGAAGCAGGCTACTTTTCGTGTTTCGATCTATCACTTGTATTGTATTGTATGTTAATCGGGAACCTAGAAACGACGGAGAGGCTCTCTCCTCGCCGCAGCCACAGTGGTCCACAACCCCACGATGACTACCGCAGTCCACTTCACCCCTCCACCGCCCCACACTGAACCCAGGGTTATTGTGCAGTTCAGCCCCCAGTGGAACCCCCCCCCCCCAGGGAACATCTCACACCAGACGAGTGTAACCCCTATGTTTGCGTGGTAGAGTAATGGTGGTGTACGCATACATGGAGAACTTGTTTGCGCAGCAATAGCCGACACAGTGTAACTGAGGCGGATTAAGGGGAACCAGCCAGCATTCACCGAGGCAGATTCCAAAACCGCCTAAAAACCATCCAGAGACTGGCTGGGTCACCAGACCTTGACACAAATCCACCGGGCAGATTCGTGCTGGGGACCTAGCGCTCCTTCCTGCCCGGAAAGCCGTGCATTAGACTGCATGGCCAACCGGGCAGGCTAATCTATCACATACTTCAGAAACCATTTGAACAGTAAAAATTGCAGTATTAAGTCTCTGAACAAGATCCTGAATGTGGGCTTTCCACAACAGTTTACTATCTATCTGAACACCTAGAAATTTTAACTGTTCAGTTTCACCAATCATATGCCCATCCTGTGAAATAAAAATGTTGAATTTTGTTGAATTATGTGTTAGAAACAATAGAAACTGAGTCTTACTGAGATTTAGCATTAGTTTATTTTTTTACAAGCCATGAACTTATGTCTTGTACTGCATTATTTTACATGATTCCAGTGTTGCACACAACATGTTTTACTGCCAAGCTAGTGTTATCAGCAAAGAGAAATGTTTTAGAATCATCTGTAATATTAGAGGACATATCATTTATATAAATAAGGAACAGGAGTGGCCCCAACACTAATCCCTGGGCACTCCCCATTTAACCATGTGCCACTCAGACCCCACATCATAGCCATTCTCAACACTGTGGAGAATGACCTTTTGTGGTCTATTATTAAAGTAAGAGGTGAACCAATTGTGAGCTACTCCCTCTGTTCCATAATGGTCCAACTCCTGGAGCTACATTTTGTGATCAACGCAATCAAATGCCTTATCTAGATCAAAAAAGACGCCTAGTGTTTGTTTAATTCATCCAGTACCTCGCAGAGAAAAGAGAATATAGCATTTTCAGTTGGTAAACCATTTATAAAACCAAACTGTACATTTGACAGCAAATTATCTGAAATAAAATGATCAATTATCCTTACATATACAGCCTTTTCAATAACTTTAACAAACACTGATTGCATAACAATAGGTCTAAAATTGTCTACATTATCCCCTTCTCCCTTTTTATAAAGTGGCTTTACTTTTGAGTACTTTAATCGCTGTATTTACTTCTGAGTACTTTAATCACTCAGGATAATGACCATTATTAAAGGAAAAATTACAAATGTGGCAAGTACAGGGCTAACATGTGCAGCACAGTACTTTAATATTCTGCTAGGTACTCCATCATATCCATGAGAGTCCTTAGTCTTCAGTGATTTAATTATTGACTCAATCTCCACCTTCTCAGTATTACAGAGGAGTATTTCCGACATCAGTCTCGGAAAGGCATTTTCCAAGAGAATTATACAACTCCCTGTAGAAACTAAGTTTTTTTTAATTCATCAGCAATGCTCGGACAGTGTTAAATACTGTACATGTAATCT
Source organism: Schistocerca gregaria (assembly GCF_023897955.1). Taxonomy (NCBI): domain Eukaryota; kingdom Metazoa; phylum Arthropoda; class Insecta; order Orthoptera; family Acrididae; genus Schistocerca; species Schistocerca gregaria. The sequence goes on from NC_064920.1 coordinate 776,771,731, forward strand.
GACTTGTCAGTAACAGAAACATTTTTACTAAGAACTAATTTTATATCATCAATCTTGTCCAGCTGACCAGACACTCCATGCATTATGGTTTCAACTTTATCCTGAGAATTAGCTACTCCATTTGTGTACCACACACCCTTTGCCTTCCTAATAACATTTCAAGCACCTTGCAATACTGATTGTAATGGGCTACTGCAGCTCAATTGTGATTACTTCTAATTTTGATATAATTCCCACTTTGTTCTACATGACATCCTTATCCCACGAGTCAGCCACCCTGGCTGCCATTTACTGCTAGTACTCTCTTTAAAACATTCTAATGGAAAGCAACTTTCAAAGAACATGAAAAATGTGTTAAGGAAAACATTATATTTGTTATCTGTGTTGTTGACACTATAAACATCCTCCCACTCTTGTTCCTTAATGAGGTTTAAAAAACTCTCTATTGCCATTGCTTTAGCTTTTCTACATAGGTTGTAATTATATATAACATTTGTTTGAGTACATAAACCTTTCAGTATTAAAATTTGTGCATCATTGTCTCAAATGCCATTCACCCTTTTATTACCAGACTACTCATCTAGTAATGAAAGGTGAATAAAAATACTGTATCTGATTGTGCTACTGTTCCCCTGCATCCTGGTTGGAAAAAACAGTCTGCATCAGATTACATGAATTTAGGAGGTCTTCCAACATCCCTTTTCTTGCACATTCACACCAAAATTAATCTGAAGTCACCATAAATAACTAATTTTCGATACTTCCTACCAATTGAACCAAGAATCCTCTATATCTGCGGCAGAAATACTCTGAAGTCAGAGGTAGGGGACTTGTAAATAACAATTAGAAGATTAGTCTCACTAAATTCAACTGTCCCTGAACAACATTCAAATACCTGTTCAATGCAGTGCCATGGTATGTCAACAGACTCAAATGGAATACTGTTTTCATGTACATCGTTGCTCCCCACTCCACAAAGAATTCCTTGAAAAAAAGTCAGCTAACCTGTATCATGGTAAAGGAAGCCTCTGAAACGTCAATTATTTAAGTGGTGATCCGGTATACCAATAATATCAGTCAACATCTGTAAGCAGTTCAGTAGCTTTCTCTCTAATACCTCTTATATTTTGATGAAATATGCTAAATCCTTCACTACTTCCATACCTGACCCTGTTTGAAGGTGAGTCCTTTGTTAGGGGGACTTCCTTTATGCAGAGGTACTTTCAGCTGACTTCAGTCTAAAGAAGGTGCAACTCTAACACCAACTACTACAGAAATTTTTCCATGGGTGATCCCACCTAAACCTTCTACACTGTCACCTTAAGCTTTGCCAGCCTCCCCTTCCCATACCTATTGAGGTGCAGACCATGCCTAGTGGAACCTGATCTACTGATAGAGTCAACTAGCATCAATGCAATGTGAGCTATGACCTCTGCCATTGGTACCTTCTCCAGCCCCCTGTTAACATGCCTAACAGCAGAATTAAGATGAGGTCAATCACGGCGCTGAAATTGTTGCACAAAGTGTACATTAGTGCCACCAGTTTGAGTAGCTATCTGTACCTGGTCACCACCTACATCATACTCCTCGTTCCTAACAAGACTATTCCCACCTTCACCCACTATCACAACCAGATCCTCTTTCGTAAAATTCCTACATAACTGCCCAATGTTAACAGTCACCTGATCCAACCCTACACTAGGCTTCACAATGCTGGCGACTCCCCAACACTTCCTGCAACTGCTGGCCCACACCTCTGCCATGTGAACTACTTAGCAGCAGAGCCTTCTTCTTTTTGTTAGAATCTGAACTGACTTGGGCTCCCTAAATGCTAACGACTGCTGCATGTTTCCTAAACCTACAACTAAAAGAGGCTCCTCTCCACTACAGTCTAACAGTCAGTCAAATCTATTGGTTATACACAAAGTACAACTGTCTGAATATCCCTTCCTCCTAGCTACCTTCTTACCAACTGCCAGTTCCCATTCCACTGCCCTCTTTATCCTATCTAGTTCCTCCTTTGCCTTTTGTAACTGCACCTCAAGTGCACAGATCTTATGTTCTTGCTCCTGTATCAGTTTACTTCTGCTACAAATTCTGCATATCCAGGAGAGCACCTTGCTAGAATGCGCACTGGCTTTCCCACTGAATTCCCCCCAATGAAAATACTTTGAATGAATCTCACACTGTAACTCACTACTCACAAACCTACAACAAAGCCCACACTCCTCACTCAAGGTAAAATGTTAACAGTTACCGAAAAAACTAAATGCCTATCTCACCTAAATTCAATTACTACTGTAGTACTATTTAAAGAATTAATGATAGTGATCTCTACTAAGAAAGCAAGTGCTTTTATTAGTACTACTAAACCAAAATTAATACTAATACCACAAAAACTTCACACAATTTCTGACCTAAAACCAAAAATTCAAGCACCACTGCTCAGACGATTCCCAGCTCTTTCCAGACCCACAGTGACTGCATTCTAGAGTGAGGCTGAGGGAGTGGGGGTGGGCTGAGGTGAGGGATGGAGAAAGGTGGGAAGCCATCTGTGGGCTAGCTAGGGGTGCAGGTAGAGGGGGCCAGGTGGCATATGGCTGGGAAAGCGAATTCAGTGAGTAGGGTATGAGACAACACACAACTAGCCGATGTGGAGACTCAAATTGGGTGAGGGTACTGGGGCGTGTGCGTACGCACGCACGCACGTAGCCCCCCCCCCCCCCCCCCCACACACACACACTAACTATTAGGTGAAGGGAGAGGCGCTTGGAGGGGCACTGAGTTACCTTAGGTATTGGCCAGGAAGGTTGGGAGTGAAGGATGAGCTGTAAGGTTAGCTCGTACCTGCACAGTTCAGAAAAGGTGGTGATGGTTTGGAGGATCCAGATAGCCGCAGCTGTGTGCCATGCTACTCCTGATAACAGCATAGCACATTTCTATCAACTCAAAATTGTCCCTCCTTTACATATCACTAAGGATCTGCCTGTTCTTGTGTCCTTTTTATCTCTTATGTGTGACAATAAATCAGGGTTGCCACAAGCTTCTCAAAGTGAAATATCCTGATATTTCCCTGTTTTCCATACAAGTTTTAGCATTTTCCCAAATAAATTTTGAGATGCCAAGTGTAAGTAATGGTGTAAGCTGGGAAAAAAAAAAAAAAAAAAAAAAAAAACAGAGTAGGGACTTTTGTATTTCTCCCCCATTCAGCAAAAATCTTAAGTACTAACATCAACATATCTTGTAACGAACTGTTTTTAGATGGAAAAAGCAAGCCAAATGGTATAACCAACACTATATGTGACCATCAATAATATGTTAGTTCTACTATGTTCGTTATTGTCGGTTATTACCCATTGTGTTACACCAATTATTTTACAGGTATTGTGTGAATTTTGTTTCAAGAAATATGTGAGTATATAGCATACGTACAAATTGTCAAGGGTGGCCACAATTTTTTTCTTCTTATCGTTCATTCTTTCTAATATATAAATCATTTTCAAAAAGCCAAAATGTACTAAAATAAATAAAATGTCTATAAAACACCGCACTGTACAATGTACTTGTGGTGAGACAGTCGCAATTTCTAAAAAACAATCGCCCGTGGCCTCTGACCTGCCAAGGAGCAGAGTGGCCCTGGGTCCTTGGATAAACCACGAAAATCTGCCACAAGCAAACAGACCCACCCTGCAGGCAGATCGGTGAGAGTAGATCCGTCTGGCAGGACCTGCACATTAGGGGGGCCCATCATGGAAGTCCACAAATGTGGCCAGCTATTCACGTGTCACAGACACCTTGTTGATGAAATGAGACCATAGTGATCAATCTATGAAAAGATAACTTGTGCAAGTACTCTGAGAATCAATACTAATGAGGATAGGTAGCAAGTCACCAGACAGATGGACAGATGATCACTGAGCCAAGACTAGATTATATCACCCTCACAACTAAATTTTCAGCCACAGTATTTTCCAGAAAATGAGAGCTCATACACAAATTCATGCAATCACTCAGACACAACTCATGCACACATGACCACCATCTCCAGCTGCTCTGTCAACAATCTCTGAGAATCAGATCCAAACAAATGGTTCCCCACGCATCCCTGCCTCTTGTTGGCAGCTGCTAGACTAGTGGCAAGAAGTGGTGCCAGCACTGACTGCTAACTGACAAGAATGGTAGGAAGAAGAGAAGTAGTAACAATGAAGGTGTAGGAAGCGGAACATGTACTCAGATGTGCCCAGCCAGCTGTAATGCATGACATCTCAGTAAACAAACCATTTCATCTACTGAGACAAAAACAAGACTTTTCCAGTGCTTTTTAAAATTTCCCTAATATTTCCCTGAGATATTTGAAATTCCCTGATATTTCCCTGATTTCCAGTACTTGTGGCAGCCCTGTAAATCATACATGATCGAATTTATTTTGCGTGCACAATGATGTGTCGTGCATGTAATCCTACATAACCCAGTCAAAATACTACCTTCACCCCAACCCAATTCCTTTCATTCCTTACACCCACCAACATTATTTATCTGCCCCTACAACCACCTGACATCTTTACTCACTGCTTCTAATGCAAACCTCTTTCCCCAGGGCTATCTATCCCCCCCGTCCACAGTGGACCCCTGATAATTTATCTGGATCAATTAAGAAAAGTTTCCCTATCCCATACCCTGTTCCTTAAATGCTATCTAAGTCATGGAACCCTCCCCCCAATAGCCGAACCATAAAAATCCCTAATCTGGGTCCCAACCCCCCTTCTACAATGAACTCCATTTTTTAGATTCAATACCTTTCCTTTACATACATGGTTCCACAAAAACACATCTCCATGCCACAGGCATTCCTTAACCACCTCCACTCCTTCCACGAAATAATGTTCCTATGCAATCCCCACTATCTACATATCATCCCGACACTCCAACATTATAACCACCACACCCACAAGTTATCCAACCTGCTGACATCCTGCTCCCATCTTGGGGCACCACTATCCAACTCTCTTCCTACCCACAGTGTACCTCATCATCAACCCCTCATCATTCAGACTCTGTTAGTTGACCTTTTCTGCCCACCACGTCCTCCAAAACACCTTACCAACACTCCATGAAATCCAGTGTCGAAACAGTTCCAGAACACTGTTGTGACCTCTCCACCAAAATCCTAAGTCCCACAGAAATTTCAGTCCTGTCCAAGTGCCTCACATTAAGCTCTACTCCCAGGTTTAACCTTGTTGGACTTTGGAGACATCTACTCTACTTCTCCCGCTCCCTACAGTGGAAACCCTTCTTTGCCACCAACTCCTCCAATCAAAGCCAATTTGAACCCTGCCTGTCCCAATCCATACAACCAATCAGCTGTGAACCTCCCGCACTCTCACCTAATTATACTCTGGTCACCTTCCAGGAACAACTAACTTCCGACATGACCTTACCATTCTTCCCCAGATCCCTCCCTAATAACCACCACCTTTCAACAGAAGAAAGGACTCTCCTACCAAACCAAAAAACAGATCATGACCTGATCATTCTCCCAGCAGACAAAGTTCCAGTAACATTGTGATGAACCAGAGTGACTACCTGGCAGAGGACCTCCACCTACAAGCTTTGCCCATACCAGAAGTTCAACATAACCTCCAATCCCTGCTGAAATCCTCAGGCCCTTTCCAGAACCTCTCCCCTAACTCCAACTCCATACACACTCCACACTAACCTTATACATACTTTCTGAACTCCACACACCTAAAAATCCTGGGGTCCTCATTGTGGCTGTTTATTGTGCCCCCACTGAAAGAATCTAGGCCCCTGTTGATCAACTTCTCAATCCTAAACATCTGGTCTGGTTCAGGTTTATTGATGACATGTTTATAACCTGGACCCAAGGTCAGGACATATTGTCCTCACTCCTCAACAATCTCAACACCTTCTGTCCTATCCACTTCACCTGGCCCTTCTCCACCAACCGTGCCATCTTCCTAGATGTTGATCTCCTCCCCTCAGATGGCTCCATTCACATCTTGGTCCACATCAAACCCACCAGTCGCCAAAATTTGATAGCTGCCACCCTTCCACACCAAAAAATCCCTCCCATACAGCCTGGCCATCTGATGTAGACGATTCTGCAATGATGAGAACTCCCTCGCCAAGTTTGTTGATGGCCTTTGTAGACAGGCAATACCCTCCAGACGTAATTCACAAACAGATATCCCGTGCTATCTCCTCCCCGTGCTTAATGACTTCCATCCCAACTCACCTATCATATCTGCCACTCTCTCTTCCCTATTACATGATAATACAAAACGAGCAGCCCTTTTTTGCACCTTTTCGATGTCCTCTGTCAATCCCACCTGGTAAGGACCCCACACCATGCAACAATATTCTAACAGAGGACGAAAGAGTGTAGTGTAAGCTGTCTCTTTAGTGAACTTGTTGCATTTTCTAAGTGTCCTGCCAATGAAACGCAACCTTTGGCTCGCCTTCCCCACAATATTATCTATGTGGTCTTTCCAACTGAAGTTGTTCGTAATTTTAACACCCAGGTACTTAGTTGAAATGACAGCCTTGAGAATTGTACTATTTATCAAGTAATCAAATTCCAACGGATTTCTTTTGGATCTCATGTGGATCACCTCATACTTTTCGTTATTTAGCGTCAACTGCCACCTGCCACACCATACAGCAATCTTTTCTAAATCGCTTTGCAACTGATACTGGTCTTTGGATGACCTTACTAGACGGTAAATTACAGCGTCATCTGCGAACAACCTAAGAGAACTGCTCAGATTGTCACCCAGGTCATTTATATAGATCAGGAACAGCTGAGGTCCCAGGACGCTTCCCTGGGGAACACCTGATATCACTTCAGTTTTACTCGATGATTTGCCGTCTATTACCACGAACTGCGACCTTCCTGACAGGAAATCACGAATCCAGTCGCACAACTGAGACGATACCCCATATGCCTGCAGCTTGATTAGAAGTCGCTTGTGAGGAATGATGTCAAAAGCTTTCCAGAAATCTAGAAATACGGAATCAACTTGAGATCCCCTGTTGATAGCGGCCATTACTTCATGCGAATAAAGAGCTAGCTGTGTTGCACAAGAACGACATTTTCTGAAACCACGCTGATTGCGTATCAATAGATCATTCCCTTCGAGGTGATTCATAATGTTTGAATACAGTATATGCTCCAAAACCCTACTGAAAACTGATGTCAATTATATAGGTCTGTAGTTCGATGGATTACTCCTACTACCCTTCTTAAACACTGGTGTGACCTGCGCAATTTTGCAATCTGTAGGTACAGATCTATCGGTGAGCGAGCGGTTGTATATGAGTGCTAAGTAGGGAGCTATTGTATTAGCGTAATCTGAAAGGAACCTAATCGGTTTACAATCTGGACCTGAAGACTTGCCCGTATCAAGCGATTTGAGTTGCTTCGCAACCCCTAAGGTATCTACTTCTAAGAAACTCATGCTAGCAGCTGTTTGTGTTTCAAATTCTGGAATATTCCATTTGTCTTCCCTGGTGAAGGAATTTCGGAAAACTGCGTTCAATAACTCCACTTTAGCGGCACAGTCATCGATAACAGTACCATCGGCACTGCCCAGCGGAGGTATTGACTGCGTCTTGCTACTTGTGTACTTTACATACGACCAGAATTTCTTCGGATTTTCTACCAAATTTTGAGACAATGTTTCGTTGTGGAACCTATTAAAGGCATCTCGCATTGAAGTCCATGCCATTTTTCGCGTGTCTGTAAATTTTAGCCAATCTTCAGGATTTCGCATTCTTCTGAACTTCGCATGGTTTTTCCGTTGCCTCTGCAACAGCGTTCGGACCTGTTTTGTACAACTAGAGAGGCTAGCTATGTCCTCACATCAATTCCACACATGGGGTGCAATGGTGTGAAGATATTCCATTATCAATGCAATTCAGATGCAAAGGTAGTTGGAGTAACAAACAAAACATATTATTCTGTAGCAAGTGACTGGTGACTGATGTTTACTGACATCAAAACACTCAGAAAACAAGCCCCCCCCCCCCCCCCCCCCAACCTATGAAATATCGTTGATAGAGTTTGGGCTCACCCCGTATTTTGTGTCGTAACTAAGAAGCTTATGTTCATGAATCAGCATGGTCTTAGAAAGCATTGCTAATGCGAAACTCAGATTGCCCTTTTCTTACAAGATAAACTGAGAACCACGGATGAAGGGCATCAGGCAGATTCCATATTTATAGATTTCTGGAAAGCATTTGACATAGTGCCCCAATGCAGGCTATTAACGAAGATACAAGCATTTGGAAGAAGTTCACAGATATGTGAGTGGATAGAACACTTCTTAAAAAAATGGAACTCAGTATGTTGTCCTCAACAGCGAGTGCTCATCAGAGACAAGCTTATCGTCTGAAGTGCCCCAGGAAAGTGTGATAGGACCACTGTTGTTCTCTATATACATATATGATTTGGTCCACAGAGTGGGCAGATACCTGTGGTTGCTTGCTGATGATGCTGTGATGTACAGTAAGGCATTGAAGTTTAGTGACTGTAGGAAGATACAAGACAACATAGACAAAAATTCCAGATGGTGTGATGAATGGCAGCCCTAAATGTGGAATAATGTAAGTTAATGCAGATGAGTAGTAAGAACAGACCATAAATGTTCAGATACAGTATTAGTAGTGTCCTGCTTGACACATTCAAGTCATTTAAAACGTCTTGGCATAACATTGCAAAGCAATATGAGATGGAACAAGCATATGAAAACTGTGGTAGGGAAGGCAAATGTTCGAGTTCCCTTTATTGGGAGAATTTTAGGAAACAATGGTTCATCTATAAAGGAGGCCACTTATAGGATGCTGGTGCGACCTATTCTTGAGTGCTGCTCGAGTGTTTGGGACCAGTACCATATCAGATCGAAGGAAGACATCGAAGCAATTCAGAGGCAGACTGCTAGATTTGTTATTGTAGATTTGAACAACATGTAAGTGTTACAGAGATGCTCCGGGAACTCAAATGGGGATCCCTGGAGGGAAGGTAACCTCCTTTTCGAGAAGCTCTATTAAGAAAATTTAGAGAACCGGCATTTGAAGCTGACTGGCAAACAATTCTACTGCCACCAACGTACATTGCGTATAAAGGCCAAGAAGATAGGGTACGAGAAATTAGGGTTCATACGGTGGCTTACAGACGGTCGTTTTTCCTTACGAGTGGAACAGGAGGGGAAATGACAAGTAGTGGTAAAGGGTACCCTCTGCCATGTGCCGTACTGTAACCTGCAGAGTACCTACGCAAATGCAGATGCAGATCTGGCGTATCAGCCCCATACTTGCTGATCATTTTTATACAGCTACTAAAACACTGTCTTATGTATACATTAGCTTTTACGCAATTACTGGAGAAGAAAGAAGTGGTGATACAGCCTGAAGCATAAAATGTGTTGTAACTGGAAGTATCAATTTGAGAGGGAGCATAAAAAGACTACATGTTGCCACCAAATAGATAAAGAGAAACTGTGAAAAGAAAGCAAAATCACATCAAGGAAAAGATATAAATTTCCATCATCATTTGGTAGGGAAATTAATGTCACTCTAGAAAGTAAATCAGTGGAAAAGAAAGACTGCATAAACATTCCATTACTTTAAGATTCTGCTACATCCAAATTGCTAGAAGAAAAACTCCTTGAAAAATGGTACAGAGGAAAAAATGAGAATCTTCTTCTTCTTCTTTTTCTTTCACCTTTTACTCCTGTTTTCTATATGTCAGCATTGTTATGTGGGTCCTGACAAAATTAGTGACGGGGTGGTGGGATTCCCTTCCTGATGCTATCACTCACCCAGGACATAAGCTGTCTGCCTGGGTTTAAAGTAAATCTCATGTTCAAGTGTGAGATAAGTCTCATGTTCAAGTGTGAGAACGACTTAAAACTCTGAAAATGGCTGTATGGTATACAGCTGAAATGTTAGAAAAAGAAGTGCATTTATGTGGCTGCATGCCTGAAACTTAATGGAGCAGTCATTGTGCCATGAAGACACATTTGCATAGCCTATATTTGAGGTGGGACATGGATAAAAGCCCTGGTATTTACCTAGTTCGATGGGCAAAACTACCTAAAAACCACATCCAGCCTAGCAGGCTCAACGGCCCTTGTTAATGTGAAACTCGGATTCTATCTGGGGCTTCTTACCTCCCAAATCCCAAAAGTGGTGCATTAATGTACTCAGCTATCTGAGTAGGTAAGGATGAGACAGAGTGTATAAAACAAGCAATCAGTCTGCAGCAGAGTCTGCAAAATAAGGGGGAAAAGAAACTTGGTACCTGTGGGAAGTGGCCAGCCAGAATAACAACAGGGTGTATACGTGGGCAAGGAAAAAAAAAATCCCGGATTTTTCCCAGATTTCCCAGTTAAAAATACACTTTCTCCCAGGTGGCAGTATATTTTCCCTTATCAATCCTTTGAATGGTTATGGTTTTATACACGGGCGTGCACTTTAGAAAACGAAACTCAGGGAAAAAGACACGCTTTGGAAATATCTTTGATGTTCAGCAACATGTACACTGCATATTTTGGTATTACGAAAGTATACATTGAAATTCCACCAAATACGGCATGTTACTTTCTGAATCATCGAAATCGAGATTTTGATACACTTTTGTAAGCAGCTCATAGCTCATGTCACATGATCTCGCCAGCCGATGACAGCGGATATTCAGAACACAGGACAAGTGATGTAGTCAGCCAACAGCAACATCACTGTTATGTAGCACGAACACACAAACAGGGAAAGGTAATACTTTAAATTAATATATATAGTGTTGCTACAAGAAAAGCAAAGCTTTCACATATAATATTGGTCTCAAGCTGCAAGAGAAGCTAAGCTTTCACATATACTGTTTATCTTTTTTGCGTGTGTTACACTTCATGATACCTCACACAAATGTGCCAGCAAAATGTTTAATAATGACTTAAATGTCTGATTTCCAGGGTTTGAAATTGTTCTAAATGGCTTGTCATCAAAGAGTTGATTTTTTAATGAGAGTCAAACGCTCAGTGAATTAATAAATTCATGGTACATTCTTGCACATAGTTCAACTTATGTAAAAGGGTATTTACTTTGAAAGTAACAATTTTCAAACCACTATTCGCAATATTTTCCTGTGACCTGTTAGAAATAGGTTCGTTTCAGCAGTTGCCAGAGAGCGCAGATAACAGACGACACCGCGCTTGGATACCTATCATGACATAGGAAGCTCGTATGTATGTACGTGTAAACATTGAAAGATCATACATTATGTCACAAAAGAAACAAGACATCAGAGGATACTGAAAGAGCATCGAAATTTTGTGAACCATATTAAAATGTGTGCATTTAATGTGCATACTTAAAGGGCACATTTGTATGTCCAGATTCCCAATGAAGTAGACTTCCACCTGATAGTAAGCTTTTCAGTGTGGTTTTCGAGATGTAAATTTTCTTGGAGCACCAGTACTGCACTATATCACGTTTGGTTCTTTATTATGGCATAATGCCATATGTGCTAGAAAATGATAACGTGCGCTTGAAATGCAGTGAACAGTTGAAACTAGCCAGTACCGTGGAATTAAACATATCGTTTCAAATAAATTGACTGCCTCTGTGGAAAAGGTTAACAAAAGTCAAATTTCTTTAGCAAACATACAAAAATAACTTCATTGTTTCGCAAGGCGATTAATGCTTGACTGTCAGAAGGGTGGAAATAAAATAAAAGCTGAAACTAATGATATATTTCAGCCTTCCATAATTATGTGAATGTGTTTTAATTCACTTGATAGCTCCAGGCCACAGATATCTGTTTTGTTTTCATTTGATGTGAGAGTAAACGAAGAGGAAACAGCAGAATCACTAAATGTAAACACGGGTCACGTGGAGACTACCCACTAGAACTCAGACTGCTCTGCGCATCAGCCCCGGATCTACATTTGTGAACCGGGTCAACACTAAAAAAAAATCAAAATTTTTAAAATATGTTCATCTTGTAGCGCACGTCTTTCTGAAAAGTTTGAAACATAAAACATATGTGTTCGAGGAAATGTAAGACATTATTTGGTCTTAAGTATCCAAAAGTGCAGTGCCACACCTCTTCATAAGGTATTTTTCTACCTCACGTCTGAACTATATTCAGCAGAGTGGAAACTGAAATGTCCTGTGGTGCCTCTCCTGATCCAAGTCGACCAGTTTGACAGCCTACCTCTCTTTAGAAAAAATCTCGCAATTAATAGCAGATGGGATTATCTGTAATCTAGAGAACAAGAACTCTTCAGAAAATCTGAACTCTTTATTTCCTATTAGTTAATAACTTGCTGTTTTGTGTGACATAAAATTAAATATAGGATATATAAAACCAATACTGACAAGAGGTAAGCAAGAAATTACACATTTCTTCAAACCTTAGCTCCTAGCACTTTTTTCTCTCTAATCTTGCTACAGCTTTACATGGTGTGCTTTCCTTTCTGCGAAAGAATCTATTACCTCATCAAAGTTCGTCAAACATTTTGCTACATGAAAAATCGAAATGTCCTTATTTAATACTGAAAAAGCTGTTAAAACAAATAATACCCAAGACTGGTGTGGTTTCTCGATCTGATTACGTCTATTTTGTCACTGTCTGCTAGATAAAACAAAATAGGCCTTTCTAATATGGCAGCAATTTTATAACACACCAAATAAGCAAGACTGTTTTGGCACAAATGGCTATTTTTATAACACAACAGAATATAATCCAATAAATACCAATATCAAATGCCTATTAGACCTACCACAAGCAAAAAGCTTTATGTTAGGAAATAGTTTCACATTCAATTCATACGCAACAGCTTCTCAAGCATGAGATTGAAAAGTAGGATTATGAAATTTTTATATAAATTTGGAATAGTCTTATTCTTCTCCTTCCTCGTTCTACCAATCTTGTCATCACCAATTCAGTAGCTATTGCTGCCACTGTCAAAATGTGTTCACTGTTTAACTTCACTAACCCTGCCAGAATCACAGGTTTAGTTATTCCGCGATTATTTTCCGGTTAGGCGTTATTGCGTGTTCGAACAACACTTTTCCGCGTTACTTCCATAACAGAACTTATGCGGCTGCTGGCCAGGGACTGTACTACTGGAATTACTAGTATAGTGATCTGGCCAAAAATTTCCTGTCAAAGTTTCGTTTTCTTGGATACACCGAGAAGATAATACATAATCTTTCTCACCTGTTATTCCTGTCAGTTGTTTGTTTCCATTCTGGTAGTCTGAATCTATGGATTTCGCTACTAATTATAACTATTCTGATCATCTGAAAACCCAATCAACCACATAATCAGATAGTGATTTGCATTCATCCGTTCAGCTTTACTCCCTCAGGTATAGCCCCGTCCCCTTTTGTCTGCGGAAAGTTTATTTCTCACAGAGGCACCATGTACACTATGCATGCATTCAAAAGTCAATTAATGATTCATTCAGAAATCAACTTAAAATGGTTCAAAAAACAACAGGCACGCTTTTCAAAATCATTTGAGTAATCAATAGGCAAATGTGTGCAGGATGCTAGGTGCTTTGTGAAACAAGTTTTTTCCCCCTCGAGAATATGAATTTGGCGCCCCCTCTAGCTGCTTGCTGCGACAGCTTGCACAGCCAACAGCCACATTCCTGTTGCCAGAAGCGGGAGAATCTAAATTTAAATGTGACTTAACTGTGCATGCGCATGAGCCTGCGCATAACTGCTAAAACAAATCTAATGTAAACAGTTGCGACTTCACGCTCGCTGGAGGCAATTTGTTGTTATGAAGCACTGCATAGTCTTCCTACAGCCTTTGACATATTTTCAATTGGCAGACGCTTGCATGAGCACTGTGTGTCGTCGGATATGGTGCATTTCCTTTGCAATTTAAGTTATTTTCATTTTATTCTCTCGTTTATGTTTTATCGTTGAGGTATTATTCTGCAGTAGCGGGATACAGTAATATCCTTTGTTAGAGTATTGGTTCTTACCAGTCAAAAATACAAAAATTTAACTGAAAACTAAAACAATGAAAAATTCCCGGAATTCTAAAAATATCCCGGGTTTTCCCGGTTTTCTCCCTGATGAGGGAGGGCGGGAGGTGAATAATTCAAGACTGTTAGGCTAATAAAACAAGCACAAAAGTGGTAATGACAGCATCAAACAGGAAAACAATACAATAATAAACAGCTTTATTGATGAAGAACATTATGGTTTTGAAAGAGAAAGAGGAACAAGATATGTAATTCAATTTTTGGCAACTATAAGAGTGTGATGAATAGACAAAAACGGAGAATATGATACAAGGAGGTCACTATCCTATCCTACTCAGTATATACTTTGACAAGATTGAAAAAAGAAATGTTTTGATAGAAATACAGTAGACCTACAACAAAAAAAGTTTAGGTGTATTAAATCTGCTATGGATGTGGCGAGTTTAACTGCAGTATGGAATGAAAATTAATTAGAAGGAAGGAAGATTAGGGTTTAACATCCTGTCGACACTGAGATCATCACAGATGTGGCACAAGCTCGGAATGCTTCAAGGATGGGGAACAAAATCAGCTGTGCCCTTTCAAAGAAACAACCCTGGCATTTGACTGTAGCAAATCAGCGAAATCGTGGAAAAGCTAAATTGGGATGGCTGGACAATCATTTGAAACACAGTACTTCCAAATGTGAGTCTAGTGTGCTATCTCACTTAGTATGATTTGGACAGAGTTAACAAAAAGGGAAGTACTAAATAGGTTGGGGAAAATGGACAAAAACTGCATTAGATAACAAGAAGAAAGAAAAATTGGCTAGAACATTCCCACATCAGAAGCAGCTCATTAACAGGCACACTAGCAAGAATGATGAAAGGAAAAAAGAAGGCAAAAAGAGAAATATACAGAATATTAAAGTGAAACTGAAAAATAGTTGTTTAATGACAATAGGTAGTATAGAAGACAGCAAGAGAAGGGTAGCCAAATTTATTTTAACTCCTACAAAGGTGACAAAACATTAAATTGCATTTTCAGTTAAATAGAAACAATATAACATTCCAAAAGTAATTACCTGAATGACCACATATAATGAATATAATCAAGAAACCTGCAATAAGATGTAAAAGCTGAATCATATTAGTAAACAATATGAAGTTACTTTGCAAGCACACGAATGAGGTATGGTGAATTTTTGTTACAAATCATTATATTTGATCCAAGATAGAAGACATTTTAATAATTATGTATGTATTATTTGTATGTTCTATGCTGTCTACAAAACCACAAAAGATATTTTTTCAGCTCACTATGCTATTTTGAGCTCCTGAACGAACTAACGCTTGAAAAAATGTATTTCTAAAGAAAATACCAACCTGCATTTGAAACAGCATTTTCCTTGTTTGATGTAATGGCAGCATTATTGAGAGGGACTGGTCTATTTCCTGTAGCGCAACTTAATAGATTGTTAGGAGTAAGATTGTTGTTATGATTATTCTCCTTGTTGTCGGCAACACTGAGGGAACACCGCTGGTCATCCATTCTTTTTGATTGGAAACGAGAAAGTAGATCAAAAAATGATTCCTCGTCTTCCATATGTTCTGTCTGTGCAAAAGGGGAAAAAAGAAAAAAAAAAACTATTTCAAGTTGTATATAATGCTGAAAACAACAATATTGAACTACTACTCTAAACAAGCTTTAAAAGTAGAAACTTTTAAAAAAGTGATTTGTAGACAAGTACTCCAAGCAGCATGAAAGATAAAGGCAAATAGCCTTCCTGTTTAAGTAAAATTCTACTTACATAGGAAAAAAAATTACCCTAGTATTTTCTTCTCTCTTGCCTTAATTCTGCTAATTAATCTTTAATGACATGGAGTTTATGAATTCTGTATTGTCATCTAACTAAACTATCACATTATCATTCCTCCTCTCTCTCCTTATACCAAGAATCCACACGTAATGTACATGGGGTAGTTACCATTTTAGAGAATATGGAGGGATTTTGATTTGGAGGTAGTATAGCAACACTTTTATGTATCTGACGTCTGACAGTATACTATGATGATGATACCACCATATGCATATCCAGTAAAAATGGCGTAACTACTACACTAAATTACGAAATTATACACAGATAAACTTTATACTTCAATAAGGAGCTGGAATGGCTAAGCTACTGACAACAAGCTTTTCCATAACAATCAAGTGCCCCCTCTCCCCTCCTTGCCCCTTTCACTGTTATTTGAAGATGTTGCAAAATTTAACGAGAGAACTGACTGATCCCCAACTGGCTGGGGTGCTTGCAAACCATCCAATAGTTGACTTTGCCAGACAGTCTTCAACTGTAGGGTTGGTAATCTCTACAGCTCTCCAATGACACCGACTATTCTCCTCAATGTATGTATTTTGCTAGTTTTGCTACTTTGCTAGTTGGTTATTAAGAACAATGAATCTCCTGAAAAAGAGCATTTCACACTGATGAACAAATATTCTGGGTTGTGCATATCTTTGAAACCACTCCTGTCATCCATAACAAGACTCCAGTTTGCTTAGCCATTGAATTTGTACATCAGTAAGAAGCACTCCTGAAGTCGGTCTTTTTGTTTTCACAATGGCATGTCAACACTCAGGATTTATTTCCAGTTGTTTTTTTCTCTTGATGCAATTACTCCTAGATCTAAAGCACAAGTAACTTCTGTGCAGCTGTGCACTGACTGACCCAAATATTCTTTTAATTTTCATTTCTCTATCTCTCTTGCTGCCAATTCCTTAAATATCATAAGAAGTGATAGCAGTTAAAGGGTATATTTTGAAGTAGGAAGTGAGTTTCAAACACCCTCTTAGAATCCAGACAGACTTTTTCAAGGACAGAATTGCATCCCTGTCATAAAACTAATTTAGTACCAAAGAATGCAGTATGTAAGAATTTGTGTCGCACATTCCATATATCATTGTCCACATATCATTCTAAAACTGATCTTTCTTCTGAACACAACAGTGCACACTGTAGTGGTGATATAACCTAAATTCATATTGTGAAACCTTGGTGTCTCACTATCCTCTAGTTTTAGTCTAGTGGAACCAATATTCAGCTTTCTTCCTCAGTACTGTTAAGATAAAATACAGACTTGCATTTCCCCTGGGTAGTGCTCTTAGCGCACTGTATGCTGGTAGTCTCCTCATAGCTTCACTGACCTTTTGTCAGCCTTTTCAACACTGTTTCATTATAAATTTTGGGCAGGCAGGCAGGCACCAATATGCAAGATGTAAAGCAATCAACATTGGACACTGGCCTGGGTTAACATGTTTTTTTTTTCCCTGCTTTCTCACTGACTCTCCTTCCTTTGGAACATTACCAAGGCATACAGTGTTTTCTTAATGGCATTCAGTAATCTGGCGTCTCTAGTGTTATAGGACAGCTTAAGCACATTTTTTTACACTTAACCAACGGTCATGTTCCATTGAAATCCCCATAAACAGTGGCAGTAATTAGTTTCTTTCTTTCTCTCATCTGATTTCCTTTCTTTTTTTTACTGCCATCTTTGATATGCTGGATTAGGTTCAGCATCTGGCTACCTTGTAAACTTTCAGAGCTAAATTCAGTGTACTTTGGAATAAAATTTTTGAAGCATCATCCTGTTTAAAGTTGCAAAGAGATGGCTCAGCAAAGAAAATGGATGAAAGGATTCTCGCTCCAGTTTAATAAGGGGTTTCACCAGTGCTTTTGAGGACAGCTCAATTCAATTTCCTACTTCTGATAAAGGAACTGGCTAACCCAAGAAATAAAATTTCTCTTGCTGTTGATCCCACAGCACTACTTCAGGTGGTTCTAGGAATCAGTAGAAGATGTTGGAAGGTTGTTATGTCTATGAGCATCAGTTTGAACTGATGATCAGGCCCTGCAGTTGCTTTTACAGGCAATATAGTGGTATCATATGCTAGGAACAGAGAATATTTTAAAGCAGCATCTAATTATACACTAAAATAAAGGATGAGTTCTTGGAGTCATGGGTTTAGATTTATTCATACATGAAACACAGTTGTTCTATACATTTAAGTTGGTATCGCACAGGAAGGGAAAGAAATGTTTTTGAGAGAAAAAGAAAGGAAAAGAGCCATATGCACATATTCTGTCTCCATTATTTTCCTTTTACAAAATTAGACATGGAGTGAATTTATACAAAAACAGTAAGCTGTCAGTCTGAGTAGTAACATTGTTCTACATTTTACATCAACTTCTTTTTATATCTCTACAGAACACAGAGGTAGAAAAACAAGACTATTATCAATGTTAAATGCAATCACAATTGGGAATAAGGACAACCATTAGCTGTAGAATGGAACGATGACAATGAAAATTTGCACTGGACTGGGACTCAAACCCAGATTTCCTATTTATGTGAGCAGTCACCTTACAATTTGGATATCCATGTATGACTCACAGACAGACCCAAACTTACATAAGTCATCAACCATGCATCCTTAACCTGTACTCATACATCCATACGTATATTCCCATACAGGTCAGGCATTGTACTTTAAAGTCGCTTGCCTGGTATCGACAGAGAAATATGATACTGCAATGCCTGTGTTATTCAAATTATGATAAAAGTTGCTTTGGACATGCATGCAAAGTTCATTTGGACATGCAAGCATGTCCAAAGGAACTTTGCCTCATAATCAGAATAACACAGACACTCCAGTATTGTATTTCTCTGCTGATACTGGGCAAGCAACTTTCAAGTACAACGTCAGATCTGTATGGGAATACACATAATGAAGTAAGAGTACAGGTCATAGACATATAACTGACAACATATGGAAGTTTGGGTCTGTCCGCGAGGCATACACATGCATGCATGTTCAAATGAACTCTACATCTTAATCAGAATAACACAGACACTGCAATATCATATTATCAACGTGGAACATAATGAGTAAAATAGTCTTGTGTAGGTCATTTCCATGTAACAATTAAATTTTATACTTTCTAAGCAAATTATTGTTGGAGTAACTAAAGATGTGGAATCTACTCGTCAAGCAGCAGCAGAACATGTTGTTGTTGTGGTCTTCAGTCCTGAGACTGGTATGATGCAGCTCTCCATGCTACTCTATCCTGTGAAAGCTTCTTCATCTCCCAGAACCCACTGCAACCCACATCCTTCTGAATCTGCTTAGTGTAGCCATCTCTTGGTTTCCCTCTGCGATTTTTACCCTCTACACTGCCCTCCAATACTAAATTCGTGATCCCTTGATGCCTCAGAACATGTCCTACCAACCGATCCCTTCTTCTGGTCAAGATGTGCCACAAACTTCTCTTTTCCCCAATCCAGAACATACAGATAAAATAAAGTTATAATTAGGCAAGCTTTTGGGTCCAGGGGTTTCATCTTTAGGCAGAAGGCCTGATGGGGAAGGTAGAGGGGTGAAGGGAAAGGACTGGAGAGGTGTAGGAAAAGGGGTAGATTTCAGGAAAGTCCCCTTGAACTGCAAGTCAGGGGGACTTACCACATGGGATTTTGTCAAAAATTGATTGATTTCATTGTTATAAAGAATGTCAGTGATATTTGAAGACTTCTTTTTTTTTTTTAAAGAAAGAGTCAAGAGCATTTTCCATGCATAATAAATTCAAAAGGAATATTCTGATTATTTATGAGAGTGATAAAGAGCTGTGATATTGTTTTCAGATAATCAAACAGATAACTTGAACAAAATCTTCACATTTGTGCAATTTTGAATTAACGAGAAGCCGTGTCAGTACCTAGAAGTAAATCACTCAAAGAGTGAAGTACAAACATCTATGGTGCATAGCATGATCAACATTGTTGGCATTTAGCATCTTTGCACCCAAGAATACTGTCTCATGTGATGTTATCACCTAATATGCAGTACACTGGTTTGCCCCTTGATCAGGCAGTATACCACATTAGAGGCTAAACTCTGCACAGAACACATATTAGGAGGAACATCAGCAGTGGATGCAATCAAATAAATTAGAAGACTGGATAAATGGAGACTCGAGCATCAGTGTCCCATCACTCTAGTTAAAGAACTGCTATTAATCTGCCTTTTCCAATCTATAACATTCTGAACAATTTTGCTCCTATAGAGAATTCCTGAACATCCACAATCTGATGGAGCAAACAAAAATGCAGTGCAATTGAGTGTTGTAAACACTGATAAATTTGGGATTTAAGTAATGTAATCAGAAATATAATTTATGTAATTTTTTAAAGGAAAGAAAGAAAGGTAAATAATAATAACTGATCTCATCTCTTGCATAGCCAGGATGGATCTTTACCTTTGTTTCATCAGCTGGGGCAGTGGCAGCAGCAGTAGCAGCTGATTGCTGAGATTCTTGTGCAGCTGTTTCAGATTGGTTGTTTGACAAGTCCCCATTAGGTTTCTGTTTGTTTTCAGGTGTTAACTGAAAAATAATTTGTAATTGCAAGTGTACCAATATCTGACATACAGTTTGCATCCAACACCAGTTTTTACTTTCAAAAATCTACAAATTACTAATATAATTTTGAAGATAAAAAATATTAATAATACTTCACTAGCACAAACTACTGCAATCAATCCACATCTGCTAAGATCACATGATAATGTTATGGCAATCTGTAATGTAATCATTACAATATTAATTTTCCCTCATACTGTGGAAACCAATTTTAGTTCGAAAGACACTTAGTTTTGACATTTAACAGAAACACTTAAGCTCAGTAAAATGAAACTTTCATTCTTCAGTGCTCTGAATTTTCTTGACAGTTTAATACTGTTTTAATAAGATTCACACCTGGACCATAACCTTTCATGGCCAGTGCTCTTTTCAAGCGTTTTAACAAGGTATGAACCATGATATGCTACTAATCTTCAATCAGCAACTTCACACATACCATTTTCCAGATGTCAACATCTAACTGTTTACGTTACATCTAAAATGAAATCCCTATGGCACAGTCCATGAAGCAGTGAAAGTCAAGCACATCGTGTTGGGCAGCACGTTCAGCAACTGAGTTGACCAGCTATGTCTTGACCACAGTTCGGCAATGGCCATTCATGTGGATGGAGAACTTGTTAGTGGCCCTGCCCACATAGAATGTTGCACAGTAGTTGCAGCCAGGTTGGTAGATGACCACATAGCCACTTTCACATGTGGTTCTACCTTTGATGGGATAGGAGAAACTTGTGCCAGGACTGGTGTAGGTGGTTATGGAGGATGTATGGCACAGGTCTTTCATCTAGGTCTATCGCAGGGATATGAACCTCCCCTCAAGGGTGGCTGTATCACTACCTCTGTCCATATCAAACCTACCACCCACTGATAATTCATCTACTCTGACAGCTGACAATAATTCCACACCAAGAAATCCCTCCCATACAGTGTAGCCACTCATGATTGTCACATCTGTGGTGATGAACAGCCCTTCTCCAAATATGTCAAGAGTCTCGCTGATACCTTCACAGACTGAAATTACCCTCCTCATCTAGTACAGAAACAGATCTTTCGCACCATGTCTCGCCAATTACCTACCATCTTCCACATACCCAGTGTCTGATCACAAAGGAGCACCACCTTTGTGACTACACCCAGGACTGGAGCAACTGAATCACATTCTCTGCCAAGGTTTTGAATCCCTCACAGTGTGTCCTGGAATGGGAAATATCCTCCCCATCCCTCTCATAGTTTTATTTCACTGCCTGGCTTGCAATATCCTTGTCCATCCTAATTCTAACTCTGTCTCCAATCCCTTTCTTCATGGCTCATTACCCTGTCAGACCTGTCCCACACATCCTCCTACCACCAACACTCCAGTATTGTCATAGGCATCTCCTGCCTCAAAGGCAGAGCCACTTGTGCAAGCAGCCATGTGGTCTATCAATTTAGGTATGAGAGTGAATCAAAAAGTAATTTACACTTCCAAATTACGGCCATTTATTAAAGCATGCACACGCGCACTCGCACGCGCACACGCGCACACACACACACACACACACACACACACACACACACACAGGCACTACAGCTATGACAACATACAATATAAGTTCACTTTTCCACAGTCCCCAAGGGGTATTTCTCAGAATGGGTAACCAACTTTTCAGTTCTGGATGCATTTACATTACATTTGAAATTTAATCCATATGTCCTGGATACAGCTGCTTATATCTCCTCATCATTTCAGAATTGTTGTTGAGCGAGATCCTTTTTCACCTTGTGAAACACATGATAACCGCATAGCACTAGGCCTCAACTGCATGGAGGATGTTGCCGTACTTCCCACTTCAATCACTGCTGCAGCTCTGACGTTAAGCAGGCCGTCTGTGGCATTGCATAATAGTGCAACAAAATCACACTGGTGCTCAATTTTATCTATCACTTTTTTTTTTAATTGCCTTATGGAACCAGTGCAACGTCTGACAAAATGAAGCAGAGTTGATTGTCATGTCTTGCAGAGTTTATTGTTATGTCTTTCAGCACAAAATCCACATGCACCCTCAGTGTCAAAGACCACTGCCACCATCACCTTTCCTGACGAAAGTTTGGACCTTGACCTTCTTTCATTGTGGTGATGTGGAGTGCATCCATTTCATCGGTATTCTCTTTGTTTCTTGAATGGCACGTGGAAAAAAGGAACACCTAAATATTTCCGTTCAAGCTTTGATTTTTCTTATTTTATTATGATGATCATTTCAACCTACGTAGGTGAGTGTCAACAAAATATTTTCGCATTCAGAAGAGAAAGCTGGTAATTGAAATTTCGTAAATAGATCTCACCGCAAAAAAAAAAAAAAAGCTTTTGTTTCAGTGACTGCCACCCCAACTCGCATCTCATATCAGTGACACTCTCATCCCTATTGCGTGATAACACTAAACAAGCTGCCCTTCTTTGCACTTTTTCGATGTCCTCTGTCAATCCTACCTGGTAAGGATCCCACAATGCACAGCAATATTCCAGCAGACAACGGACAAGTATAATGTAGGCTTTCTCTTTAGTGGGTTTGTCACATCTTCCAAGTGTTCTGCCAACAAAGCGCAGTGTTTGTTTCGCCTTCCCCACAATATTATCTACGTCGTCTTTCCAATTTAAGTTGCTCATATTTGTAATTCCTAGGTATTTAGTCAAACTGACAGCCCTTAGATTTGTGTGATTTATCGTATAACCAAAATTTATCGCATTTCTTTTAGTACCCATGTGGATGACCTCGCACTTTTCTTTGTTTAGTGCTAATTGCCACTTTTCGCACCATACAGAAATTCTCTATAGGTCATTTTGTAATTGGAATTGACCGTCTGATGATTTGACTAGACAGTAAATTACAGCGTCATCTGCAAACAATCTAAGGGGGCTGCTCAGATTATCACCTAGGTCATTTATATAAATCAGGAACAGCAGAGGGCCTATAACACTACCTTGCAGAATGCCAGATATCACTTCTGTTCTACTCGTTGATTTACTGTCATCACTACGAACTGTGACCTCTCTGAGAGGAATTCACATATCCACTCACACAACTGAGACAATACTCCATATGCACGCTATTTGATTAATAGTCGCTGGTGACAAATGGTATCAAAAGCCTTCTGGAAATCTAGGAATACGGAATTGATCCAAGATCCCTTGTTGACAGCACTTATTACTTCACGGGAAGCACAAGAACGATACTTTCTGAATCCGTGTTGGTTATGTATCAATAAGTCATTTTCTTCAAGGTGATTCATAATGTTCGAGCACAGTATATGCTCCAAAATCCTACTGCAAATTGAGGTCAGTGATATGGGTCTTTAATTCAATAGGTTACTCCTATTTTCCTCCTTGAATATTGGAGTGACCTGTGCTACTTTCCAGTCTTTTGGAACAGACCTTTCGTCAAGTGAGTGGTTGTATATGATTGCTAAGAAAGGCGCTATTGTGTCTGCATACTCTGAAAGGAATCTTATTGGTCTACCATCTGGACTGGAAGACTTGACTTTCTTAAGTGATTTGAGTTGTTTTGCAACACCTAAGATATCTATGTTTACGTCACTTATGTTAACAGCTGTTCTGGTATCGAATTCTGGAATATTTACTTCATCTTCTTTCGTGAAGGAATGATGGAAAACTGAATTTAGTAACTCTGCTTTAGTGGCACCATCATTGGTAACATTTCTATCGCTATCGCGCAATGACGGTATTGACTGTTTTTTTGCCACTGGTGTACTTTACATATAACCAGAATCTCTCTGGGTTTTCTACCATATTTTGAGACAATATTTCATTGTGGAAACTACTGAAGGCATTTCGCATCGGCGTCCACACGAAATTTCGAGTTTCTGTGAAACTTAGCCAGTTTTGGGGACTTTGTGTTCTTCTGCAACAGTGTTCTGTGTTCTGACGTGTTTTGTGTACCATGGTGGATCAGTCCCGTCTCTTACTAATTGACGCGGTATGAATCTATCTATTGCTGTCGATACTGTATCTTTGAATTTGAGCCGTATCTTGTCTACACTTACATAATTAGCTTGGATGGAATGGAGACTCTCTCTTAGGAAGGTATCAAGCGAACTTTTATCTGCTGTTTTAAATACATATATTTTGCGTTTATTTTTAGTGGTTTTGGTTGATATGATTTTGAGCCTCACTACAATGACCTTGTTTTCACTAATTCCTGTATCCGTCATGACACACACTATTAGATCAGGATCATTTGTGGCTAAGAGGTCAATTGTGTTTCGCAACCATTTACTATTCGTGTGGGCTCATGAACTAATTGTTCAAACTAATTCTCAGAGAAAGCATTTAGCACAATTTCGGAAGATGTTTTCTGACTACCAGAGGCTTTGAACACAGATTTTCATCAACAAATCGAGGGTAGATTGAAATCTCCACCAATTATAACTGTATGAGTGGGGTACTTATTTGTAATGAGATTCAAGTTTTCTTTGAAGCATTCAGCTATTATATCACCTGAGTTGAGGGGTCGGTAGAAGGAGCCAATTATTATTTTGGTATGGCTGTTGAGTATAACCTCCACTCATAGTAATTTGCAGGAACTATCTATTTCAACTTCACTACAATATAAACTATGACTAATATAAAAAGGAATAGTGACAAAATATATTCCTTTTGGCAACTGTCAGAAAGGGGTGTAGTACTCATCTTCCGTTTCTATTCAGCAAACTAAAATCTAGATACAGGTTCTTGGAAACATCAGTGTGACTGTCAGGGATCCCATACATACAGGCCTTTTTAAAAAAAAAAGAGAGAGAGAGAGAGAGAGAGAGAGAGAGAGAGAGAGAGAAAAGAAAGAAAGAAAGAAAGGAAGGAAGAAAAAGAGAGTCAATAAAGGTTATGTGCAGTGGATAGTTGAATTCTATGCATTGTTCTATTACATTTCATAGAACAATAATATTTGTTCAGAACTGGATCTCCCTCTTCGAAAGCCAGCCTGTTCTTGTAGTCAACAATCTGCTGCTTCTTTTATCCTTTTTAGAAGATTGAGGCAAAAGACTTTGCGTGGTACGAAGAGAAGCCAGTTGTAAATTTGGCTAGATTTCCCTTCTTTCGTAGTTTAACAATGATGTTGCACCTCCAGTCTACTGGAACATGCCTTGTTTGCAACACATATTGCAGATGTGAATTAAGCCAGGATCTCTATATGTCAGTATTCCAGATGAAATTTCATCTAAACTAGCTGCTTTATGATTTTTAAGTGTTGTAGCCACTGCTCACATCTGTGCTTCTGTTATATCACCTGCTTTTACCATTAGCTCTTGCATTTGTCTCATTTGGAATGTTGTCAGCATTAAGAGAGGTGGGCTAGTTTACAGTTTCTTTAAAGTACTCAACCCAATGGGCAGCATGTTCATCTTTTGTGAGCAGAAGTTTGCCATTTTCATCCATTGTGGGGGAGTTTGAAAAACTGTGGGTCTCAGTAAGTTGGCAAATGGTATGTTATAATGACCTGGTGTCATTTTGAGAGGCAGCATTTTGAACTTCTCATCTTTCCGTTCGAACCACTCACTCTGCATATTTTCATATAGTTACTTGAAGGTCTTCTTGATATTTAGCCTGTTGGCATTGTTGCTTTGCCATCTTTCTTTCGTATATCAACGCCAAGTTCGGCGTTGAATCCACTACTGTTTCTGTGTTCTTTTCTGTTGTTCAAATTCCTCTTCAGCACGTGTACTCAGAGAATCCTTGAATTGAAACCAATGTGTTTCCGCTTTGTCAGGTTGTTCTTGAAGTGCCTGGAATTGATTTCTAATGCTGGTTACAAATGTATTTTCTACTTATTTGTCTTTTAGTTTAGCCACATCAAATGGTCGCTTAGGTTGTTGGCACTGCTGTGATTCAAACTTCCCTTTCAGGTCCACTCAGACCAAGAAATGAACCAACCCAACATTCGCAGTACAGCAGGTTAACGTATCTTGATTTAAGGATCCCACATTTCAAGATCCAATGTGGATTATACTTTTTGTAGCAAACATTGATTTCCATTTCATACATCGTTAGATACTCAATCGTGTCGCTCTTGAATTATTCTAGTCACTATATTCTCCATGCTGAGTTTTAGATTCATGTTCAGGTTCAAAACTTATGAGGTGCAAATTGCTGAATTTTTCTTGTTGCTTCTGTAGTGGTAAAAAGTTTTATGGGTTTCTGTATACAATGAAGTAAACAATAAATTTTATCTTAATTAAAAATAACCTGTAGGTTTATATAATCTGTCAACAAGGATTATGCTCATCAACACTGCAAAAAAATTGTTACACTGATTCTTTAAAAAAAAAATAAAAAAAAATGCAAGGCCTACTGTTGGTATACTATTACGAATGAAAGTTTTAAATTACTTTAATTTGTCACTTTAACTTTTTCCCTTCTGTTTTTGCAAGTGCTCACCACCAGCAAAGTGAGTGCCCGAGGTAAAACCGATCAATCAGACGTCATTATGTAGTGCAGGCAAGGGCAAACTACACCACTGTCTTCAGACCAATGTTTTAGGTTTGCAGTAGCCTTACACAACACAAGTGTATATGATTACACCACAGATTTCAATGTGGAGAGCAATTCACTTTAAATCAATGAAAAGTAGTATGATGGCTGGGTTAGCAACTTCACAGCGAAGGTCAGACATAGCAACATAAATTTACGACACATCACAGGACGATTTCTTGCTACAGATAGAACTTATAGATCTGCAGTGAGACAGGTAGTTGTGTAATAAGTCCTATAATAAAATAAGTCTAGCAGACTTACACAGGAATTTTCCTCAACATAAACTTTTCATGGCTTCACAAGTTTGCAGCTGTGGTTCATTCAATGTTTGTATTTGCGTACTTGAGTGGACAGCCCTATTCCATAAAAAAGAAGATTAAATCCACCTATAGAAGCCCACTGACAGACTTCAACTTAAAAGCTTATCTTCAGATTAGTAGCATGCTTAACATGTGAATAAAATAGTCACAAAATACAACTTGATATCAATTTAAACTCTGTCTGAAAATGAATTAATCATAAGGCTACATCAGCAGTAAGAAATATCTTGTTTTGTACTTTGATGTTCCATGTTATGCATTTCGTCAGTTAAAAGAAATGTAAGTTTCATTTCAATTGCCCATCAATGCAACAGTCTTAGAAAATAAATTTACCTCAAGAGATGTCAATTGGCCATAGTGAAGTCATACATCTCTGTAGAAATAACATTAGCAGCTGTAGAATAGACTCTTCAACAGCAGTTTTTCATGAAGAGCTATCTTGTTCCAATTCCTCCCTCCTCTCCCCTCTCCTCCCCTTTCCCTATCGTTATTCACTTTGAGCCAGCTTACTGTTGTGGCTTGAGTGTGAGCCGCATGAATAGATCAATGAAAAGAGCTGGTCTAACAGAACAGTGAAATATTTCCCCGTTTCATCAGAGTTTACGAATATGTACCCTCACACAGCCTTTCCTTCTGGAGACTCATAAGCACCTCGTAAGCCATTTGAATAGGTGTTTAATATATGACACCCTATTTGATGAGCTTTATGACCCTTCCACACTTTCTTCACATGCTAACTTTACATAAAAATTAAATGTTGCAATACCTGGGTTGTCTTATGTTACTTTATTATTGTGCACACAGTGCAGAAGGCTTGTATATACTCTGTATTCTCAGTGAGCAATAACTTGTGAAACAGTAGTGAAAAGCGTGGTGTTACAAGAAAAATACCAATAATGTTCATGCACTGATAACATTTAAACATGATGCAATGTAATGAACACACTACAATATCTCCTTTAAATGCCCAGAAAGGAAAAAACAACAACATTAAAATAAAGCAGCTGCAGTAAATTTCCCAATAGGTCTGTAGATTGCCCATAATGCCCATAGCACACAATAGTTGCTCTGTCTTAATATTTCTCAAAAACTGGTGTACAGCTTCATCGAAGGAGTATGTTTACATTGTTCGGCTAATCTTACCTATAGAGGGAGAATTAAGACCAGCAATGACACATAAAATAATACCATTATTTCATGTTTATATTTTCTTCTTACTCATTAATTGAATCAGTCACCATATCCTCAAACTGGCTAATAACATCAAGCCACACTTCAAACTAACTGACACCGTCAAAATCATCTTTTCGAACAATTATTTCAACCACAACTGCATTAATAGGGTGGAGGTGACACTGTGGATAAATAGCATTTAAATTTTGTTACTTAACAAACTAAGAGGCCAACACTAAACAATGTGAAAGATGAAAGTCATATCATGGTCAAAATGAACAGTATTGTCATGCTGAAAATGTACCTCTGAAAACCCAGTCAACTAATGCATGTAAAACACCAAACAGAATAACTGTCATGTACAATGGGTAATATGAGTGAGACACAAACTTACAGTAATTCTAGCACTGGCAGTTGTTAAATCTGAGTTACCTTATCAAAGCTATAAATCTGCCAACAATTTGCAGCATTAATAACTAAATAAATGTGTAATGCTTATATGTTAGTATAAAGGATTTGTTACAAACTACAATTGGCAGACAAAGGTACTGTAAGCAATTCTTGAGATCTGACTGGCATACCCCAAATTAAAAAAATATCTATAGTGACACCAGAACACTAATGGCCAGGTCACTCCGGACCTTACTCTAGAGCAACTAGAGCTACTGCAAATGTTATAGTGGAGCTAACTTCAGAACTTATACTGAACACCTGCATGAGAAGAAGATATCTGCTTTGTAACAATACATGGCATGCCATGTTAAGCATCCATATAAAACTGTATACAATCATTATTGATTGATACCATGCTGCCTAACCCCAAAACACAGTGAAAACCAATCACTTTGTAGTCTCTGTTAAATGTATTTCCAGAATTCATTCCTAGTGATGTCAACATCATAGTTTCTGTTGGATTTCCTATAGATGTGACCATTAGAGCCTCTCTGCTTAAATAGTTGTATGCCGTGGGTGACAAAGTACTGTGAAATATAACAACTGAACTATTTGTGATCTAACAATGGAAACTCCAGGTAGGAATATCAACTATGTAGGAAAAGAAAGATTGCTATTAACATAAATAAGACACATCAAGTTGCAAACAGGCACAATTAAAAGACACTCACATAAGGCTTCCAGCACACACACCATTCTCAAGATGCTAGAGTTGGCAATCGTGTGCGTGACGTGAGTTTCTCTTACGGAGGGGGCGGAAGAATGCATGCACTTGTGAGCCAAGGGAAGGGGAAAGGGGGTGGGGGGGACTAGTTTCTGTAATTTTTCAAAAGACATACATGACAAATGTTTACGAACAGGTTGGAACATGGAAATATTACCATCTATTGCAGGTGTATATGTGGACCTGGGAAAAAAATTCCTGTATATCTCAGTTAAAAATACACTTTCTTCCGGGTGAAAATACACTTTTTCCGTGTTAAGTGACATTATACTTTTTCTCAGAACTGTAAAACTTATCAGTTATTCAATGAATATAATTTTATACACCGGCGTAGAATTTCCTGGAACTTTAGAAAACAAAACTCGGGAAAGAAAACACATTTTGGAAAGATGTTTGATGTGCAGCAACATGTACAGTTCATATTTTCATATCACGAAAGTATAAACTCAAACTCCACCAAACACCACATGTTACTTTCCGAAGCATTGAAATTGAGTTTGTGATGCGCTTTTGTAAGCCAGCTATTGCTCGTCATTGTGATCTCGCAAGCCGATGACAACGGATATTCAGAGCATAGGACACGTGATGTAGTCAGCCAATAGCAACAGCACTGCTAGGTAGTGCGAACACACAAATACAATAAGTTGATGGTTTAAATTAATTTATACAGTGTTGCTACAAGAAAAGAAAAGCTTTCGTATGTAATATTGGTCTCTAAGATTAATAAGCTGAAAGAGGAGCTAAGCTTTCATGTACAATGTTGATCTTTCTTGTGCGTGTTCCACTTTAAGATACATCACACAAATGTGCCAGTAAAATTTATAATGACGACATAAATGTCAGATCTTCTGGGCTCGAAACTTCTACACGGTCGTCCTCAAAGAGCTGATTTTTAAATGAGAGTCAAACGCTCTGTGATTTAAGAAATTCATTGTACATTTTCGCACATAGGTCATCTCACGTAAAAGGAAATTTACTTGAAAGTAATGCTTTTAAAAACAACCATCAGCAGTATTTTCACGCGACCTTTTCGAAATAGGTTCATTTCAGCAGTTGCCAGAGTGCGCCAGATAATGGGAGTCATTGTGCTTGCGCAGTTATGATGACGCAGAAAGCCCGTATGTTTGTACGAGTAAAACATTAAAAAGAAAGAAGACATCAGAGGATACTCCAAGAGCATCGGAATTTCGTGAAACATACTAAAATGCATAATTTGACTTAAAGTACACATTCATATGTCCAGATTTGGATGTAAATAACTTCATTGTTCTGCAAGGCGATTAATGCTTGACTGTCAGGAAAGTGCAAATAAAATATGAAACTAATAACATATTTTAGCCTTCCATAATTATGTGAATGTATTTTAATTCACTTGATAGCTCCCGACCCTAGAAATCCGTTTTGTTTTCATTTAACGTGAGAGCAATAAACCAAGAGGAAACAGCAAACTGACTACACGTAAACACAGGTTACGTGGAGACTACCTACCTCCCCACTAAAATTCAGACTGCTCTGTGCACCAGCCCCGGATCTACTACATTTCCGAACTGGGGCAATAGTAGATAGTGGCGCCCCCCCCCCCCCCCCCCCCCCCCCCTCCCCTCCATCAAGCGTTTAAGGTAGGATGGGAAAAATTAAAATCGTCTTTTCAAAAATTTGTTCATTTCGTAGCACACATTTTTCTGAAGAGTCTGATACATAAAACATACATGTTCAAGGAAATGTATGATATGTTATTGGGTCTCAAGTGTTCCAAAGTGCAGTGCCACACTTCTTCACATAGCATTCTTCTATCACACATCACTGTATTTCGTTCTGTGGAATCCAAACATGTAATATTTTGTAACAAATGCCATCAAACTATATTCAGGACAGTGGAAATTAAAATGTCCTGTGGTGCCTTTCCTGCTCCCAGTCAGCTGGTTTGACACCCTGCCCCTCTTTTTCAAAAAAAACCTCGCAATTAATACTGGTTTGGATTATTTGCAACTGGGAGAACAAGAAATCTTCAGAAAATGTGCACTCTTTATTGCCTATTAGCTAATAACTTGCTGTTTTGTGTGACATAAAATTAAATATGGGATACAAAAATCAGTAAAGACAAGAGATAAGCAAGACAGTGCACATTTCTTGAATCCTTAAGTCCTAGCATTTTATTCTCTCTAATCTTGCTACAGCTTTACGTGGCATGCTTTCATTTCTGGGAAAGAATCTATAGTACCAATATCAAACACCTATTACACCTACCATAGCCAAAAAGTTTTATGTTAGGAAATCCACTCCTGGAAATGGAAAAAAGAACACATTGACACCAGTGTGTCAGACCCACCATACTTGCTCCGGACACTGCGAGAGGGCTGTACAAGCAATGATCACACGCACGGCACAGCGGACACACCAGGAACCGCGGTGTTGGCCGTCAAATAGCGCTAGCTGCGCAGCATTTGTGCACCGCCGCCGTCAGTGTCAGCCAGTTTGCTGTGGCATACGGAGCTCCATCGCAGTCTTTAACACTGGTAGCATGACGCGACAGCGTGGACGTGAACCGTATGTGCAGTTGACGGACTTTGAGCGAGGGCGTATAGTGGGCATGTGGGAGGCTGGGTGGACGTACCGCCGAATTGCTTAACACGTGGGGCGTGAAGTCTCCACAGTACATCGATGTTGTCGCCAGTGGTCGGCGGAAGGCGACGCACGGATGCACGCCAAGACCGTAGGATCCTACGCAGTGCCGTAGGGGACCGCACCGCCACTTCCCAGCAAATTAAGGACACTGTTGCTCCTGGGGCATCGGTGAGGACCATTCGCAACCATATCCATGAAGCTGGGCTACGGTCCCACACACCGTTAGGCCGTCTTCCGCTCACGCCCCAACATCATGCAGCCCGCCTCCAGTGGTGTCGCGACAGGTGTGAATGGAGGGACAAATGGAGACGTGTCGTCTTCAGCGATGAGAGTCGCTTCTGCCTTGGTGCCAATGATGGTCGTATGCGTGTTTGGCACCGTGCAGGTGAGCGCCACAATCAGGACTGCATACGACCGAGGCACACAGGGCCAACACCCGGCATCATGGTGTGGGGAGCGATCTCCTACACTGGCCGTACACCTCTGGTGATCGTCAAGGGGACACTGAATAGTGCACGGTACATCCAAACCGTCATCGAACCCATCGTTCTACCATTCCTAGACCGGCAAGGGAACTTGCTGTTCCAACAGGACAATGCACGTCCGCATGTATCCCGTGCCACCCAACATGCTCTAGAAGGTGTAAGTGGAAATGGTGGAAATGGCATGGCAAGCCGTTCCACAGGACTACATCCATCATCTCTACGATCGTCTCCATGGGAGAATAGCAGCCTGCATTGCTGCGAAAGGTGGATATACACTGTACTAGTGCCGAAATTGTGCATGCTCTGTTGCTTGTGTCTATGTGCCTGTGGTTCTGTCAGTGTGATCATGTGATGTATCTGACCCCAGGAATGTGTCAATAAAGTTTCCCCTTCCTGGGACAATGAATTCACGGGGTTCTTATTTCAATTTTCAGGAGTGTAGTTTCACATTTCATTCATGAGCTCCAGCTTCTGAAGCATGAGATCGAAAAGAAGTAGTACTAAATTCTTATATAAATGTGGAATCGTCACATTCTTCCATATCGTGTGTGATGTCACCGTTTCTCCTCCTTCCTCCTTCTAACAAACAATCTTGTCACCACTAATTCTGTAACTATTCCTGCCAGTGTCAAAATGTATTCCATGGTTAACTTCACTAACCCTGCCACAATCATCGGTTTAGTTGTCCTGGGTTTATTCTTCGATTAGGCATTATTACGTGTTCGTACAACGCATTTCTGTGCTACTTCCAGAATAGAACTTCAGTGGCTGCTAGCCGGAGACTAGCGAACTGGCTCTTACTAGGGTAGCAATCCGGCCAAAAATTTTCTGTCAAAATTTCATTTTCTTGGATACACTGAAAAGATAATACACAATCTTTCTTCGCTGTTATTCCTATCAGTTGTTTATTTCCAGTCCGGTACTCTGAATATATGGATTTCACTAGTAATTATAACAACACTGATAATTCGGAAACCCAGTCAACCACCTAAACAGCGATTGGCATTCACCCATTTGGTTCTATTCTGCTCAGCTCATATAGCCCCATCCTCTTTTGTTTGCAGGAAAGTTTATTTCCAGATGCAATGGGGATTCCCCCGACAGAGACAGCACTTACACTATGCACACGTTAAAAAATAAACTTATGGCTCATTCAGAATGTGTTCAAAAAGGTTCAAAAACCAACAGGGATGTGTTTCAAAATCATATGAATGATCGATAGACTAATGTGCACTGGATGCTAGGTGCTTTCTCAAGGAAATTATTCCCCCCCTCCCCCCCCTCCTCCCCAAAAAAAACTTTCCGCCTGGGGCAGACACCCCAGTTTGCCCCCTAGATCCGGGCCTGTTGCTCATGCGTGAATCTGGCATCTTAGGTGCGCCAGTAAAATTTTTACTGGTAGCATGTGACTGCTTGCTTCTAATTGCCACACTTCCCAGAAGCAGGAGAAGCTACTACTCATACACGACTCAACTGTGCATGCACAAGAAATTGCTCGCAACTGATCTAACGAATCTAATGTAAACAGTTGTGAAGTCATGCTTATCGGAGGCAATTTGTTGCTATGAAGCTATGCATAGTCTTCCTAAGGCCTTTGACACATTTTGCTGTTGGCAGACGCTTCTAAGAGCACTGTGGTGTCGTCGTCGTATATGGCACATTTCCTTTGCAACATAAGTTTTATTTTCACTTGTTTTTCTCTCTTTCATGTTTTATTGCTGTAGTAGTGAGATACAGCAATATCCTTTGTTAGACTATTGATTCTTACCAGTCAAAGTTACAAAAATTTAACTGAAAATCAAAACAATGAAAAATTCCCAGAGTTTCAAAAAAATCCCAGGTTTTTCCTGGATCTCCCAGTTGTCCTGGGTTGCATGCACCCTGTTATTACAAATGTGAACACACATTTAGAAAACCACTATTACCAGTTTCTTTTGAATTTACTTAAAAACACTGTGAAAGTAAAATGCCCCATCATAGAACAGAGCCACTTTTTGTAAGATAACAACAACAACAACAGTTGGAGAGTTGTTTGAAATTTGTGGTGGAATTTTGACTGAAGCTGCACATGATAGATATTATGAAGCAGACAGAAAAACTGATTACATCAGATGAAAGTTGGCAGGCACTATGAAATTTTTATAAAAGGTCATCAGGAAATAGAGTGTGGTTCAGGAAAGAAAGTAAGTATTTTAGGAGGTGGCAGAACAGATTGATCCAATATAACATTCTGTACAACATGGTATTTTGGTTACAGAGATACAGCCGATTACAGAGCTAGCTTTTCATTGTGTGTGTCAGCACTCTATTTTCTATGGGTTTATTTATCAAATATAATTTTTGTTTTGAACTTCAAGAAGTGAATTTGTGCTTGATTTTACATAACTGAATTTTTCAACTGTGACTGTGATTCGTTAACCAATCCCACAGTATCATTTAAGCATATTGTGTATGCTACAAATGCTAAGTATGCTGAAATGGTATTTGTGTTTGTGTCTTGGAATGGAAACATTGCTGCTGCTTGCGTGAATGTGGCAGATGATTTCCAACCACAGAGTACTAGAGTCAAGAGTATTTATTCACATTTTCACTAAACTGCATGAGACTGTTGTAATGCCAAGCAGTCATATTTCCTTTGAATATGCAAATGAACAGCATTATTAAGTTGATAGAACGTGGTATTTTTAACAACACCACACAGAATTTCTACACATATCGACATTCCACATCCAAGAATATGGGGGACATTATATATGCTTGGAACCTATCCTTATCATTTACAATGGATTCAACACCTTCGAGAAGGAGATGAAGGTAGACAACTGGAGTTTTGCTGTTGGATAATTGCAAATCACTGAGTAATCCCATTAATATTATTTATTGATTAAGGCTCTTTCACTCATGACAGTATCAAACTTTCATCAGTGATCAGACGAAAACCCACATGCCTTTACCAAAAGATATTTTCAAGAACACTTCTCTGTAAGTGTATGGTATGTCATAGTAGACAATTGGATGACTGTGACTGTTGTGTTACTGAACTGTTTTATGGGGACCCATTACCCAGATGTTCTTAAAGGACAAGCTTCCAGCATTATTGCAAAATGATATTTTGGCAACAAGTATTCATATGTCCTTCCACATTGAAGGGACCCCCTACACATCCAAGCTATCAGGTGACATCACCTAAACCTAACATTCCATAAAAAACTGACTGCCAGAAATAGTAACATTCCTAGATCACCAAGGCCTCGGGCCTTAATTATTTTGATTTAAGAAAAGTTACAAAAATTTAACTGAAAACCAAAACAATGAAAAATTTTCGGGATTCTAAAAAATTCCCGGGTTTTTCCTGGATCTCACAGTTGCCCTGGGATGCATAAACCCTGTTATTACAAGTGCGATCATTCAGGATACGAATATTGCTGTCCTCATAAAAGAATGCCAAGATGACCTCAAAAGAGCTACACATGGTGGTATTAAGGGAATTGGAAATTTCACTGAAACTGGAGATGGAATTTTAGAAAATAAGTTTCGATCGTAATGATTTGTCTTTGTTTAATATCTTCTGTCAGTATTTGTTTGGATTCCATTCTAAAAGTTCTATCTCTGTAACCAATAAGAAGTGCACACATTTAATACAGAAGGTTTCATTCAAAAATATTTACTATTCCTTCTGAAACAGCCTGTGGTTCATATCTGCCAAATGGTAGAGTCAAGTACACTACCATTCCACAGTTAAACATGCATTGTGAACTTCTAGATCCAAAAGTTCCTGTGTTAAAAGGGTACTGATAAACAATGCGAATAAAGTCCACAAAACAAAACTGGAGATCAAGAGACAGTCAAGATATGAAATTGGTAACTAACTGTGTGTAGGGACTAGGTTGACTGTACCCCAATCAAATACATTACACTCAGCACGCATCTGACGGGCACTCCAAACTAAATACATACAGAATTAGCTGTAATACAAGTAATATACACTGCCCAGTTACATTAATGTGACCACCTGTCAAAAGCTGAAATAATCACCTTTCACAGTGTGAGACATGCAGGAAAGAAGTCAGTGATGTTCTGGAAAGTACTGACAGGGATGTCAAGCCATGTCAATTCCAGTGCCATGCCCAGCTGCACAGGTTTTCTCTGTTGAGGATCCATGGTAAGAACAGCCCAATCAAGATGTCCCACAAATTCATGACTAGGTTGAAATCTGGGGTGTTTTGATGGCCAAGGCAGTACAGTAAACTCATACTGATACTCTCCAAATCACACACGTACACTCTGAGCTCTGTGACATGTTGCAGTGTTCTGTTGGTAGATGCCATTGTGCCAAGGAAAAACAAACTGCATGTAGAGGTGGGTGTGGTCCCCAAGGATAGATCCATTGTGCCTTCCAGAATGATGAGATTACCCAGGGAATGCCAATAAAACATTTCTCAGACCATAATGCATGCAAGGTGTTTACTTTCAGACATTTCACACCATACACGCACAATGGACATCAGTCTGATGGAACATAACATATGATTCATCGGAAAAGGCCTCCTACTGCCACTTAGTGAACACATAGTTGTAGTACTGGCATGCAAATTCCAGCCTTTGTCACTGATAAACAGCAGTCAGCATGGCTGTGTGAACCAGGTACCTGCTGCAGAGGCGCATGCACAGCATTATTTGCTAAACAGTCAGTGAGGAGACACTGTTAGTATGCCCTTAGTTTTTCCGGGTGGTCAGTTACTCAAAATTTGCATGTCTATCTTTGCCTGTACACACCTTTGCAGCCATCATTCATTGATCACCTATGGCCCACAGTTCACCACAGTTGCCTCAGTACCGGTTCTGGATAGCACCATTTTTCCATTCATACTTTAGACATGGTCACACGAACAGTTTACAAACTTAGCTATTTCAGAAATGCTTCTATCCTTGGGACGAAATACAATGATCAAGCCCTTTTCAGTGTCAGAATAACTGCTCCCTTTCCCCATCACAACAATGACTACACTGTTTTCTACATCTCCCAACATGCTTTAAATATCCCCCAATGTTAGTGCTTCCAACTGCTGTCTGTAAGTGGTTATTGCACATTGATATCAAGATTTTGGCAGTGGTCACATTAATGTGACTGGTTTGTGTAATATTACACAAGAATTGTGTATTTTATGTGTGTATCGGACCTTTCCTCATTGGCAGATGCACTTCAAACTATTGCAATACAAAACAGATTGAGTTCAGTAATGCAATTAACTGTAGGAGAGTCAAAAGGCAAAGTGAGTACTTTTCATTGCATCAAATACCCAGAAACTGAAACAATTTATGACATTGTTTACCTGCAGTCTCTTGTATATGTCACAGATCACAAAAGGTGTGCCTTGCCTAATATGGAACATTCCCTTCACACACAAAGACAGTTTTCTATTGGACATGAAGGATATCTTTTCAGTGAAAAATTATTGTAGACAATTCATTGAATAAGATATTTCCCATGGATAAAATGCAGGGAAAGTTGCAGTAGCCCTATTTGCTATAAATCTTTTAGTCACATATGATTAGGCGTTATCTGCCTGGAATAATGACAACCTATTTGTTAGCTGGGTTTTGTGACA
The DNA here is from genome assembly GCF_023897955.1 of Schistocerca gregaria. NCBI lineage: Eukaryota > Metazoa > Arthropoda > Insecta > Orthoptera > Acrididae > Schistocerca > Schistocerca gregaria. Next base: position 776,810,112 of record NC_064920.1, read on the forward strand.
GACAGTTAGTGCTCCCAAATGCAAAGCATACCCATCCAGTGTTTTAAACACCCAGCAAGCAGTTAGTAATGGCAGCAGTACCCTGAAGAGGCATCAATGTATCCAGTTCAATCTCCGTCACCAATTGCTTACTGCACCTTTATAAGATCCAGTTGTTCCATGCTGTGTCTCCTCACCCTATATCTGCGTAAACAAGCTGGTGATCCCTGGTCAGACAGTGATGTCAGGAGCTGCTGACTCTCTGGAGACAAGTCAGTGACCGGCAGACCTAGGACCTTGCGCAGATCTGACACATTCATCTGAGCTGTTGCTTGACCCATGGTATCGCCAAGCTAGAAACAAATTAAAGGAATGAATTTATTTAAAATATAAAAATACTACTTCTTTATATATAAGAGCTCTGAACTGACACTAAAGAAAAGTCATTCTATGTATTATGAATGATAAGAGAAATCACATAGATAAGAGTTCAAGTAGAGAGAGAGATAATATTTGGAGTTTGTGTCTGGTGTGGGGTGGATTGGTTTGGAACTCTGCCCCCCACCCCAATCATATTACCCTTTAGGCAAAACAAGTGTCAGGAGGTGTCTCCTACCCAACTCCACCCCATGATTCAAATACTAAAATGAAGTGTTTTAAATCAACTGGTCATATTCACTTTCTAATAGGAAATTTAAAATGTGAATTGTTTTCACTGTATCATCAGCTATGATCTGTGGCAATGATTTTTCAAGATGCAACGTACACTGTAGGTCAAGAGTGTCTGGATTTGCTTCAAGGATGAGGCAGACTGTCAGGGTCACTCAGCTGTTGCGCTGAGTAAAGTTCTCTTGTGGTAGTATGTGTGAGGTAAGTATGACCAATATGGATGCAACACAAGACTACAGGTTCTTCTCTCTGAGAGAGGCAGAATGATGTTTGCCACTTCTTGGTAGGGGCTGGTACAGTAGGGGGCTGGGTGGCGTGTGGGTGTGCTGTCTGTGGGGGCAAACAGGGAGGTTGTCACAGAGAAAAAAGGCTCCTGATGCATGCCTTTTCGTCTTAACTGCTGCTGTCCTCTTCATTTCCAAATAATTCCTAAGAATATGGATGTTAGGGTTCTGCAAAAGGGTCTTATAAGAGGGATGTTCTGGACTATACTAAATCTTAACCATGTAATTAATTACGAATTGGTGGTGGTGTATCTTTAAAAGTGGAATCCTGCTTCAACAAGACTATCAACAGAGCTCATGCAGGAACCTACAGTCGCTAAGTGGACTTCACTGGGGTCTTGGGGTCTAGTAGGCCTACTGACCAACAAGTAACACATCTGTAGTCGAGTTGGGTTAAACCAATGACTGTTATAATTTCTAGAACTTGTCAATCTGCTCCACAAGAAATGTTTTGGAGGGCATGTAAGGAGTTTAGGTTGTACTAAGCTGCTTTATGTGTGATAACCATGTCAGTTTGTGGTCAAAAAGCAGTCCTAAAAAGTGAAGGCACTTCATGAAGGCATTTTACCACTTCCAGCCACTGGCCACCCAAATATAATTCAGGGCGTGTGCGTGAGTGAATCAAATTCTAGTATTTTGTAGGTAAAAAACTATACCCACGATTTGGGTCCATAACTCGTCTTCTGCTGAGGGCAATGATGTAGAACTACAGTACAAATGGAATTTGTCAACATACAAGGCCTACAACACATTTGGTGCATTGCAATGGCAGCAGTTTTGTTTATAGCAACTCCAAAAAGGGTAGTGCTGAAGGCTGAACTCAATAGAACACGATTTTACCGTATATGTTGATTAATAATTGTCATATCAACTTGGAAACAACAATGGAATATATGTTGATTAATAATTGTCATATCAACTTGGAAACAACAATGGGATAATAAATTAATAATAAAAGTTGGTAGATTGCCTTGGAAGCCCCACCAATGTACCATGGCTACGAGTAGATGTCAGAAATTTGTGACATAAGGCTTATGTAAGATTGCTGACAGGCATAGTTGAGGCACAGAGGCCTCCCAAACAGAATACTCCACTTGTAAAAAGTTGGTAGTTGTGAATGTGGACCTTTGAAATCTGTACTGAAATGCTGCAAATTTCTTATCTGTCCAACAAAGTCTGTGATTGGTCCAACATGCAAAAAATTTGTATAGATTCGCCATTACACTGATCAGTCTGAAGCTGCCTATATAGCATGGCTTTTTAATTATTTTTTTTTTCACAATGATACTTTCTGTCTATTGGGTGGGAACAACTTCACTCTTGGCTAATCTATCAATCATCATCGGGGCGCCACTCTGTACCAAATGATGGCAAGCAACAGCCAGCGTACTGAGGAGACAAATGGGTGTTTGGGTGTCTGCTGGAGAGGGCAGTTCTGGCTGGTGGACAGGATTAGGGCCTGTGTTGACATACAGCAGTAGTATGTGCATTGTGGGTTATGATTTCTGAGTCACTTGGAGACCTGTTACTGTGACTTACTATTCACCAATGTTGGGTATTTTTGGTAACTTTGTTGTGTATGCTGTATTGTGAGCGTCTTGTAACTACAACGTAATCAGCTGATGTTGTTTTGATAGTTCACTGTGGAATTGTATGCTCTATTGTGGGTGTTCCATTATTATAAGTGTATTCACCAATGTTATGTAGTTGCTGATAGTTTGTTATTAAGAGTTGGGATCAGCAAACATGGTTGTGGTATTTTTGGTCTGTGGTGCTGAATAGTACAGATATTACTGGAAGCACTGGACACTGGATTTGGGTGAAGCTTTGTGTTGCCTGGTGCATGTAGGATGTGAGGTTATTTTATGTAGAGGTTGTTGGGGCAGCCTTTTAATGTGTAATTGGAGACAGCAGAATGATATGATATACCACAAGTGTACCTTCTCTAGAGCTGGATGTGCTTAATTTGTTGGTTCAAAATGTTTGATAGTGTTCATTTAGACTTTGCATAGTTTCGTATGTTGGTAGTGTGTGCTCCCAAGCAACTGAATTCTGCTGCTGCATGAGTGTTTCCATATAAATGCATTGCTGCTAGTTGGGAGACACTACTTTGTAGTATGCGTGAAACTATGGAGCAATCCACGAGTTGTTGTTGTTGGTTTAATGCTCTGTACTGTCAGTGGCATTTGTGAGTTCAGTATCATTCAACTGCAGCAAGAAAGGCACTGGTTTCCTTGTAAGAGGAGGACACTATACGGTCTGGTAGTCAAGTGGCAGTGAGTGAAGTCAGTCAGTCAGTCAGTCAGCAAAAGGACAGAATATGTAAGCCTATGTCCTTTTATTAGTTTAAGTGGCTGGTTCATCATTGTTGCAAAAGGTTGCTGGTTGACTCTCGGTGCACCACGTAAGGTTAAGTTTTCCTAGCATGAAACTCACTGTCGTATTGGTCAATGACTTCAGCTGCAACAATACAGAACCTGAGCGAACTTTCAGAGACACTATCAATTGTATTATTAGTTGTTTGATCCTGTATTACTTGAATGGTTTTGAAAGCACACACTTTCGGTGTGCAGAGTGATATTGTTGTATTAATTTTTAATTTGGTGGTTTTGTGTTTGAATGACTGAGGAAAACAAGGTTTGGTTAACTGAAGTGGCTTTCGGCCATAGAATGGTTTTTCTGTACCCAACCATTTAAATGCATTAGTGGAATGCTGCTGTTGAGTGCTTTTGTTGTATGACCTGCCAACACCTTATAATGGTGTTCACCACCTTGCCTGATTTGAAGAACATTCTGGACAGTTCATGTGAATGATTTGGCCACCTAAATTGCCTTACGTGAATCTCATCCAACATTTATGGAACATTATCGAGAGGTCAGTTTGTGCACAAAATCCTGCACCGGCAACAATTTCACAATTATGGTCGGCTATAGAGGCAGTACAGTCAATATTTCTGTTTGGGACTTCTAATGATTTGTTGAGCCCATGCTATGTCGAACTGCTGCACTATGCCAAGCAAAAGAAGGACCGACATGATATTAGGAGGTATTGCATGACTTTTGTCACCTCAGAGAGTACATCAGCTTCACATCAAAGAAGCATCCCAAAATGTACATCTCCACAAAAAGTCCAAGCACTGGATACCCATGTTAGGTTCTTGGTCTGTATGAATTGTGGTACAATGACAAACATGCATGACCCACATTTTTGTGGGACAAATTTGGAAGGCAGGGAAAGGTTTAAGAGAGGCCTCTTCAGAGGGCTCATTGGAGTTAGCGTACAGCCAAGTCTACAGCTTAGGAACTATGCTAAATGCAAAAGTCCTCGACATATGGCAGTCGAGTAACCACAGGTCATAGGCCATTGATGGCAACAAGAGAGAGTATAACTCAGAACGGAGCATTGAGGGATGCCATTCTCTTGGGCCAGTGGGGAGCTGAGCTATGTACCAACTTTACAAAAAAAGTGGGATATAAACTAATGAATTAAAATTGGTTGAGAATCTCAAAAGACAAGGTTCCTGGGTTTTAATATACAACGTGAAGCAATGCTGTGTGCCCTATGAAGGTCAAAACAGACTGCAATGAAATACTAGTTTTTATGAAACCTTGTCACACCTAACCAGATGGGCAGTTGTGGACTGTCCCTCCCAACACCACATGATATGGAAACCAAGGGCCCCACGATTTGATAACCCAGCATAACCATCAGGCTACCACTGTTTGCAGAACACGATGGTGGACCTAACTGTTCAGCACCTGTCAACAGATACTGGATTTTTTCCTGGTTTAAAGGCAGGGATGACGACAATGTCTCTGCACTGTGAATGGAAAACATGTTCTAGCCAAACATGGTTGAAGACCCTGGGTAAATGAAGTCTGTGAGTCACATTCATACGTTGGATCATCATATTATGAATCGAATCAGGATCTGGGGCTGTATCAAGCAATGAATTAAGATCCTAAAGCAATTCTCTATCAGTGAAAGGTTCATTATACAAGGGTTGACTGAAAAGTACTGCCTCCACCTTTGTAACTCTTAAACAGTGGACAGCATTGGTATGTGGCAGGTACTGGCTTGTTCCATAGCCTCTTCTCTACAGCTCCAGTTGGCGGGAAGCCTTAGCAATGAACGGTTGTGTTGTTACAGTGTAAAGTATGGAACCCTGCACAGACGGTCGGTCAATGCGATCTAAGCAACGTGCAGTCATTGAATTCTTGACAGCAGAAGGTGTCACCCCAAAGGAGATTCATCAGAGAATGAAAGCAGTTTATGGCGATTGTGTTGATGTGAGTACTGTGCATCATTGACAGAGTGATTCAGGACTCCACTCTCTGAGTGATACAACGATTAAGGGTTACAGGAGGTAAAGGATGCACTTAAAAGTTAGCCAGGTGAGAAGAGGACATCAACACTATCACGAATTGGGTCGCAAAGTGTTCAGAAAGATTGATGCATTGGTAGGAAGACCATCATAAAGGAGGAGATATGGAATAGTTGTTATCTTTGGTGACCCAGCAGAGTACAGCACTCCGCCTACACCTAAGCTAAAGAGGCAAATGTTCCCAAAGAGAAGACGCAACACCCCTGCAAATATTCTTAATGTGTTTAATTCAAAAAGATCCTTTGCACAGAGTGATTTAAAAGCAAAAGTAGCAGCCTGTGAAGGATTTTGCTTAAGATGCTGCAAGACTTTCCATGGTTCTAAATAGCTGCTGCACCATGGTACCAACCACCAGTGGAGGGAGACTGCAGAAAGAGTATAGCAGCTACTGTAGTAATGGTGACCAGAACGGTCACGGGGTTGTAGTGACGGAAACGCGGCGGGACCTGCGGAGCGGGTCGCGAACAACACAATGAGAGAGGACAGACACGACCAACGAAGGACCTTACGACACAACAAGAACAGACAACTGAGTCATAAACCAAACAAGACAACCAAGCCCACTCGTAAAGAAAACACGAAAGTCAATACACTGTCTATGCGAGGCGATATGTCCTGAGATGCACTCGTGGTTAGACTGGCAGGCTGAGCGACAGGCAGGCGCTTAAGTACTCAGTTGGGGATGCCGCTATTGGCCGCTGCAACCACGTGTTCCACTGTGGCGCCTTCACTCTAGATGCGGGCCAGGAGGCATGCACTGCCACAGCTTAGGGCATGATGGTACAGAGACCTCTATGGGTCTTCGACATCATGACATCTGGCGGGGACTCAAATTCCGCGGCGCGCGGTACCAGAGTTCACGAGCATATGGTGGCGTAGGATAGATCTCCCACAACCTTGTTGATCTGTAGATTGGAGATAAAGCTGATGGCAGACATATAAAATGGCCAGTTCTCTCTTCAGAGTGCCTAATATAACACAGTTAGCCGCTCCAAGCAGAAGATGTGCTTTGTTGCTGCTGCAAAATTTTCATGCATACCCGGAAATTATTAGAAGAACAAATACGCTGGGAAAATTTCAGAAGTGTAGATATTGCCACAGAATCAGCTAAGTAAAAAAATCTATACAATTTACACATACATTTATGTGTAAAAGTTGACATCCAAATTATCTTGGGTGTGAGACTGCACGTGCCCTATTCCTGTGCCAATTTGAAATTCCAATTTTTTACTGTGTGCATCAGTTTTACATCATATTTTACTGGTTGTGTCACTTCTCATTTGTATTGTGATATATTGCTAAATTTAAAACATTTGTGAGTGCCAATACAAATTCATACTATTATCATTAATTGCAGGCCTTAACTAACGTATCCTCATTTAAAAGCAATTGTTCTCTAATTTCATTGTACAATTATGTGAGAAACAGGTTTGTTTTTGAACATTTTTGGTTGTTTACAAAAGTACATTTTTGAAAATTTTTGGATGTTTACAAAAGTATATTTTTGAAACTTTTTGTAATATGTGACTTGTTTCATAGAAAATCAGTGTTTATGCTTTCCTGTTACTGTCAAAGAATAACTCCCCCCTAATTTCAGTATATATTAACATGAAAAAAAAAATTCTGATTTTTTTTGGAAGTCACCTTTCTCATTAGCATGAACTATTTCAGAGTAAATTGGCATTTGTGATTTAATTACAGTACACATTTTATAACAAACATATTGTGTTACACCTAGCTTTCTTTTTAAAGACGACTCTATATTATCTACATTTGTCCTAAGTCAATGCTATTTTCAAATTTATTAGTGGCTATAACCTCATAAAGTTAGGAAACCAGTAATTTTTCTTGCAGGTTATTCTATTGCCCTAACAGAAATCTCCTTTCATCTACTGATTGCTTCAGTTCTTAAAGGGAATTAGTAATATTCTTAGCCAAGCAGATTAAAAGATAATTAGCAGGTTTAATTTAAAGTTATTTGTTTACTGTCCTGTAAAACACTGCACCAGCCACAACGCAACCCAAATGTGAATGCTGTTCTCAAACACGGGATGAGGTAGTTGATGTTCGTAAGCAACTGAAAACTGTCCTGATTACTGCCAAATGACTGGCAGATGCTTTGAATTGTATTTTGGCAGAGCTCTGGAGGGTTGTGTACCAGAGTTACCAAAGGTAGCTAAAGTACTATTCTTTCCCGTGAATCCTGTCTCCTCCACATGAAGTACAGGATCTGCTACTACCTGTCCACTTGACAACAAGTGGCCTGTCAGTGGTAAGTATGGGCATCCTGCACAGGATAGACAGAAACTGTGATGGATTTGAGATGTTCCCCTAAGCAACAGGTGTTAGGTTCTGTCTTCCACTGAAAATGAGCCAGTGGGACTTTCTTCACCTGTTTGCATACCCTCTTTGTCCTGTGTCAAGAGAAGGCAAATGCAAAAGGGCAGGGGTCTATTACTCATCAGCAGTTCAAATGTATGACGAGTAGTGGAATCCCTTACAGAAATGGCAGCAGGCCAGAGGAAGGAATATCAGGTACATTTAGTGTGTATTTGCGGGGGCCTCATTCTACAAGTTGAAGAGGCTATTGTGGCAGCCTTGAAGGGAACAGGACACAACTAACTGCAGATTTTGGTGAATGTTGTAACATTATCAGTGGTGGACATAAAGTTGTGATTGGAACCTTCTATCAAGCACGAGACTCACCTCCTGATGCAACCGAAAACTTCAGAGAAAATCCTGTTCCCCAGTCATACTGCAATCAATGGTGGAGTCTACTTAAAAAAGTTAGTTCAGAACCCCATTAATGACAAAAATGCATTAGCTCTAATAGCAACAAACAGACCTGACCTCTTGAGAATGTCCACATTGAAACTGAAATCAGTGAGCGTGAGACAGTTGTGGCAATGATGATTATCAAAATGCAAAGGGCAGCTAAAACAAGTAGAAGGATATATAATGTTCAACAAACTAGATAAAAAAAAAAAAAAAAAAAAAAAAAAAAAAAAAAAAAAAAAACAGAGGTAGAATCATATCTCAATGAAGAATCTGAAACTTTCACAGCACTGCAGGAGCATTAAAAGAACTATGGATTACATTTAGAAGAATGGTTGAGCATGCACTGAATAGATACATACCCAGTAGAACAGTTCATAATGGGAGGAATCCTCCATGGAATATAGTCACTGTAAAGAAACTTATAAAGAGAGACTACTACATAACAGGTATATAAAAAAGCATAAGACTATAGACAGAGATGCTGAATGAACTGCATTTGGATTTCAAGGTATCAATGTTTGAGGCCTCCAATGGGTACCACAGTAGAATACTGACCAATGGTCTTTCACGAAAGCCAAAGTAATTCTGGTCATATGAAAAGGCTGTTCGTGGCATCACGGTTGGTGTCCAGTCACTGGCAAATGAGAAAGAACTCAAATTGAGGGTAGGAAAGCAAACACAGAAATCCTTAACTCCATTTCCAAATATTCCTTTACAAAGGAAAACCCAGGTGAGCTGCCCCACTTTAATCCTCGCACCACTGAAAAGATGAATGAAATAAATGTTATACTTTTACTGGCATTGAGAAACAGTTGAAATCATTAAAACTGAACAGAGATCCAGTGAAATCCCTATCAGAGTTGGTATGACTACCAACCAGCTATCCACCAGTATGAATGGTCACTGCCAAACTATGGCCAACAGCAAAGTAGACTGCCTTGTGGCACAACATGCAACTGAACATAACACTCTTGATTTCAATGGCTGCTTCACTACCCAAGCCATCTGGATCCTTCTCTCCACCACCAGCTTTTCTGAACAGTGCAGATGGGCATTATCCTTACAACACATTCTCCACTCCCACAGTTACCCTGGCCTCAATCTACAGTTGACATACTGTTCCCACACCCTCCACTCAACAGTTTCCACCACCTCTGTCCTATCATCTCCTCCCCATTCTTGTCTCCCACCCTGTTTATTTGCAGCCCTCTGTCAACACATTTGCCCACCTTTCCCCACTCCTGTTCTTTTTTGTTCCTTTTTCCCACCTTCCTGACCCACAACCTCCTGATGCTGTGCCTGTCGGCAGTCAAGTCTCTACACACTCAACCAGACAGTGTTTGTCTCTCTTCCCACCAGTACACTATTATTCCTTCCCCTTCTCGACCCCTCCAGATCACTGCTTGCATCTCATGAGATGTTGCATTCCGGCCCGAGATGCTGGAGTTGGCAGTTGTGTGTGTGTCCATGAGGTGTGCTTGTGCTTGTGCTTTTGTGTGTGTGTGTGTGTGTGTGTGTGTCCACTTTACTATCAAAGGCTGTGGCCAAAAGCTATAAGCGAGTATCTTTTAATCATGCGTGTCTCAAACTTGACATAACGTCTTTATGGTAAATAGCAACCTATCTTTTCCTATATTTTGATGTTCCTGCCTGGAGTTTCCAGCATTTAATTTTTGCTGAACTCCTTTCTTCCCTCCTGCAACCCTGTGATGTTTTCCTGTGTTATTCTGCTCTACAGCACTACTCTTCCCAATGTCCTTTCTTTCTCTTCTTTCCTGTGCTTATTCACTGCCTTCCAACTCGCATCTGCTTCTGAGTCACACTGTATCAATGACCGTCTGCGCACCCCTCAGACTTTGAGACCACGTGGATTGTTGATGCAGCATCTAATGCCCCAGATTCTCTCCTTTGACAGTTAATTACATTTATTTCTATTGATCCCACTTCATCGCTCTGCCTGACGGACTTTAAAATTTTGTTTTCCACACCTACCCATGCTACATGAACTTTTGATCCACAACCTAACCCAACTCCCCTCTTTGCTCATCGCAACATACACATACACATACCAAATATCATTGTTTCTTTTCACCCATGTTTCTGTACATTTTTAACATGTGTGTGTAGTTTTACTTGGTTTCAAGTATTTTTGTGCATCTTTAAATATTTGGTTACAATTTTATGTATCTGTAAATATTTTTGCATATCTGTGCATGTTTCTGCATGTCTATACGTATTTTTTAAATGTCTTTACATGTCTCTTCGTTTTCCAATTCCTCTCCCAACCATGTACATCTATTTTTCCCATTTCTGAGTCATTCCCATTTCCTTTGTACCATTCCTGCCACAATGAAGCCTTGCTCCATCTTTTTGCACAAGTTCAGTAAAGTATTACTTTCCCTGGCTAAAACCCAGTACCACATTCTGTTTCTCAAATGCTGCCTAAACCATGGAATCCCCCTGCCCAAACAGCTTAACTGTAAAGATTCCTTGCTCTGGATCCCACCCTTCCTTTCCCAATGACCTACAACTTTTCTGATTCAGCCAATCTCTGGCCATCACAAACCTGGTACAGCAAAAACACATCTCCATGGCACAGAAAACCCAGAAACATCTCTGCAGTATACTACTACTCTGCAATCCCTACTCCACCACATCTCTGAAATTGAATACCTAGTTCTCTGGCACCTGGAGGAGCAATCCAGACACCGCCTCCACAAATTATCCAACCTGCTGAAATCCTACTGCTGCCTTGGGCACCACTATTCAAAGCCCTATCGTATCCACAGTGTTCCTCCTCATCCATCCCTCATAGCAGCTAAACCCTGCCTAGCCGACCTTTTCAACTTGCCACATCCCCCAAAACTCCCTACCAACCCTCCACCAAATCCAGAGCCAAAACATTCCGGTAACACTGTTGTTAGCACTTCCACCAAAACCATCAGCTCCACAGAGGTTTCAATCCTATCCAAAGGCCTCACCTTTGGCCCTACACCACAATTTAAACATGCTGGATTTGTCAAAGATCTACTCTCCTCCCGATACCTGCAATGGAAGCACTTTTTGCCGCCAATCCCTCCAACCAAAACCACTGAAACCTGCCTCCTCCAGTTCATACCACCATCCAACTGTGATTCTCCTCCCCGCACCCCCACCTAACCACCTGCTGGTCACCTTCCAGGAATTCATTACCTCCATCTTAGCCTCACCTTCCTTCCCCAGAACACTAACCTTTCAGTAGAAGAAGGAACAGCCACACACAACCTAAAAGCAATCCCTGACCTAATCACCCTACAGGCAGACAAAGGTTCCACCACTGTTGTTATGAATGACAGTGACTGGTTACCCGGGGATGGCGTATCTGCAATGTCCAAAACTCCCTTGCTCAGTATGGCCAGGGTCTCACCAAGGCCTTCACAGATAGGCACTATCCCCCGGACCTAGTCCGCTAACAGATCTCCTGTGCCATTTCCCCTCCAATCCTCCCATCACCCTCATAAACCAGCCACATAACAGTGTTCCCTTTGTCACCCAGTATCAGCCTGGACTGGAACAACTGAACTGCATCCTTCGCCATGGCTTTGATTACCTATCATCGTGCCCTGAAATGTGGGACATCCTAACCCAGATACTTCCCACCCCATCCAACATCCACAACATGCCTATGCCACTCCAAATCCCAACCCCTTGCCACAAGGATCATACCCCTGCAGAAGACCCAGGTGCAAAATCTATCGAGTCCACCCAACCCACCACTTCCTATTCCAGTCCTGTTACAGGTTTATCCTACCCCACCAGGGGCCAGGCCACCTGTGAAAGTGGCCAACTCTGCTGCAATCATTGCCCAGCTTTTTATATTGTTATGACTGCCTACCAGCTGCCTGCCAGGATGAATGGCCACTGCCAAACTCTGGCCAAGAGCAAAGTAGACAACCCTGTGGCACAACACACAGCTGAACATAACACACTTGATTTCAATGGCTTCTTCACTATCCAAGCCACCTGGATCCTTCCCCCCACCACCAGATTTTCTGAACTGTGCTGATGGGAGTTACCCTTACAACACATTCTCCACTCCCATAATTATCACAGCCTCAACCTACGGTAGCATACTGTTCCCACACCCTCCACCCAACAGTTTCCACCCCCTCTGTCCTATCATCTCCTCCACATTCTCATCTCTTACCCCGTTTATTTGCAGCCCTCTGCCAACCCACCTGCTCATCCTTCCCCACTCTTGTCCTTTTTTTGCTCCTTTTTCCAGCACCTCCCTGCCCCACAATCCCCGACACTGTGCCTGTAGGCAGTCTAGTCCCTGCATATTCAACTAGACAGCATTGGCTCTCTCCCCAACTGTACATTACTGTCCTTTCCCCTTCCTCTTCCCCTTCCCCAAGCCCTCCAGATTGCTGCTTGCATCCCGGGTGATGTTGAAGTTGGTGGTTGTGTGTGTGTGTGTGTGTGTGTGTGTGTGTGTGTGTGTGTGTGTGTGTGTGTGTGTATGTGTGTGTGTCCTCTTTACTGATAAAGGCTGTGGCCAAAAGCTATATGTGAGTGTCTTAATTGTTTATGTCAGCAACTTGACGTGGCTTCTTTACGGTAAGTAGCAATCTATCTTTTCCTTACACTGTTGATATTCCTGCCTGCAGTTTCCATTCTTTGAATTTGCATTTAAGCTAGCCCCCCTGTGACAACCAGTATGGAGTCCGAAAACATCGATCTTGTGATACCCAACATGCACTTTTTCTTACATGACATACTAAAAGCTTTGGACCAAGGCAGTCAAGCAACATTCAGAATTTCTTTATTTCCAAAAAGCATTTGACTCAGTATCCATCTATGCTTATTGTCAGAAGTATGGCCATATGGGGTATCAAGTGAAATTTTGTGGTAGGGAGGATGTAGCATGTTATCTTGGATGGAAAGCCATCAATAGATGTAGAATAACTGTGTGTGCTCCATGGAAGTGAGTTGGCACCCCTACTGTTCACGTTGTATCTTAATGATCTTGCAGAAAATATTAATATTAACTTAAGATTTTTTGCAGATGATGCAGCTACCTACAATGAACGACAGTCTGAAAGAAGCTGCATAAATATTCAGAAACAACTTGATAATATTTCAAAGTGGAGGAAAGATTGGCAACTTGCTTTAAATGTTCATAAATGAGAAAGTGTGCACTTTACAAAATGAAAAATTGGGGTATCCTGTGACTTCAGTATCAATGAGTCGCACTTGGAATTGGAGAACTCGTACAATTACCTGAGTGAACACCTTCTAGGGATATGAAATGGAATAATCACATACACTCAGTTGTGGGTAAAGCAGGTGGTAGACTTCAGTTTATTGCTAGAACAGAAGAGAAATGTAATCAGTCTACAAACAAGACTGCTTACATATCACTCGAGCAACCCATCCTAGATTATGGCTCAAGTGTGTACCAAACAAGGAATATTGAATGTACACAGAGGAGGACAGCATGAATGGTCAGATGTTTCTTTGATCTGCAGGAGGCTATCACGGATATCTTGAAAGGGCTGAACTGGCACACTCCAAGACACACTTAAACTACCTACATCTACATCTACACTCTGCAAACCAGGCATAGGTTAAGTCCCATTGTATCAGTAATTAGATTTTCTTCCCCTTACATTCACATGTAGAGCACAGGAAGAATGATAGTCTGAGTGCCTCTAAGTGTGCAGTAATTATTCTAATCTTGTCCTGATCCCTCTATGAAAGTAATATGTAGGGCTTTGTAGTATATTCCTAGAGTCGTCATTAAAGTTGGTTCTTGAAAATTTATTAATGACTTTCTCAGGGTAGTTTATGTCTATCTTCATAAGTCTTCCTTCAGTATCTTTGTTGCACTTTCCCATGGATCAAACAAACCTGTGACCATTTGTCCTCCCTTCTCTGTATATGTTCAATATCCCTTGTTGTTCATATATGGTACAGGTCCCGCACACTTGAGCAACATTCGAGGACCAGTTGCATACATTATTTGTAAGCAATCTCCTTTGCACACTGAGTTCACTTTCCCAGTATTCTACCATTAAACTGAAGTCTATCATTTGCTTTACCCACTACTGAGCCTATGTGATCATTCCATTTCATTATCCTACCAAGTGTTAAACAGGTATTTGCATGAGTTGGCCAATTCCAAAAGTGACTCATTGATATTACAGTCACAGGATACTACATTTATTCATTTCGTGAAGTGCACAATTTCACATATCTGAACATTTAAAGTAAGTTTCCAGTCTTTGCACCACTTTGAAATCTTATCAAGATGTGAGTGAATATTTATTCAGCTTCTATCAGGCAGTACTTCATTACAGATAACTGCGTCATATGCAAAAAGTCTGAGGTTACTATTAATATTGTCTGCACGATCATTAATAAACAACATCAACAGCAAGAGTTCCAACACACTTCCCTGGGGTACACATTACGTTACTTTTACACCTGACAATGACTCTCCATCCACAATGCTGCATCCTCCCTACCAAAAAATCCTCAATCCAGTCATAACATTCACTTCATACACCATATGAACATACTTTTGACAATAAGTGTAGATGTGATACTGAGTCAGATGCTTTTCAGCAAGCAAGAAATACTGTATCTACCCAAATGCTTTGATCCACAGCTTTCACTCTGTTACACAAGGAAACTACAAGTTGGGTTTCACGTGATCGATGTTTTCAGAACATATGCTGGTTGACATGGAGGACGGCACCATTCCGTTCAAGATACCTCATTATGTTTGAGCTCTGAATATGTTCTAAGATTCTACAACAAATCAATGTCAAGGATATTAATTAGAAGGTAGTTTTATGGATCACTTCTACTAACCTTCTTGTATACAAGTGTGACCTGAGCTTTTTCCAACTATAGAATCAGAGAGAGATTCTATTGGAACATGCAGCATTGTTCAATTTTAACTATTTCAGCTGTTTTTCAATGTCAATGGCACTTATACCAATTTCACACATCTTTTGAGTGGTACGAGGATAAAATTGGGACAATTCTCCTGGCTTTTCCTTTGGAAAGGTATATTTTAAAACGGAGTTAAGCATTTGCTCTGCTGCCCTCAATTTCCGTTCCTGTTTCATTTGCTAGGGACTGGAAACTAGCTTTGGTACCACTAACAGCCTTAACAAATGACCAGAATTTCTCTGGGTTTTGTGAAAGATCATTTGACAATATCCTGCTATGGTGACCATTGGAGGCACCATACATTGCTCTCTTGACAGCCAAACATGTTTCATTCAGTATCTCTCTATCTGCAGCCCTAAATTTTCTTTTACACCTATTATACAGTAATGTCTGTTTATTTAGACGTTCCCTTACAGTGACTGTATAACATGGAGGGTCCCTTCCATTATGAACAGTTCTACTGGGTACATATTTATTCAGTGCATGGTCGACTATTCTTTTAAACTTGAACCGTAGTTCCTAAATGCTCCTGCCTTGTTGTGAAAGTTCCGGCATAGAGACAGGACACTACTGACTTTTATCTAGTTTACTGAACTTATATATCTTTCTACTTGTTGTTGTTGTCCATTGTACTTTGCTAATCATTGTTGTCACAACTGCATCATAGTCACTGATACCAGTTTTGATGTGGACATCCTCAGAGAGGTCAGATGTATCTGTTGCCATTAGATCCAAAATGTGTCCAACATGTAAGGGGTTCCAAACTATCTCTTCTAGACAGTTTCCAGAAAAGGCATTTAGTAATTTTTCACAGGATGTCTTATCAAGCCGGCCACTAACAAAGCTGTAATTTTCTCAATTGATTGTTGGAATATTAAGGTCTCCACGAATGATTACACTATGATTGCAGAACTCATGCACAAGATAACTGAGGTTTCCTCTCAAGTTTTCGGTTTCATCAGGAGATGAGTTTCGTGGGCGATAGAAAAATCCAATTATCATTTTATGCCCACACACTCTCACATGCGACTTCAATTTCTATCTCAGTACACTATCCTTTCAATATATAATTAAATCTTTTGCCAAAAATCTCACTGCTATCAATTTTATTTTTCAACCAGCTTTCTGTACCTAATATTATCTGAGCATCATGGCTTTTCAAGAGCGCTCAAAACTCTGGCACCTTGTTGCGAATGCTTTAGCAGTTAACCATTAGAATTTTAATACTCTCACCTGTGGGAGGTATCTCTCTTTATCTCACACTGATACCTCTTTGTTTTTCTACAGCTATAGTTACCTAGATTGGTAGGAGAGTCACCTAATCGAAAAAAAAACCTTGCCTGTAACCCACACACAATCAACTACCTGAGTAACAGCATCTGATGTGTTGTGCACACCTGACAAATTGGAAGACCCTACAGTTCTCAAACCTATGGCGCCAAGTTGAGGAAATCACATCCTAGCTTGTCACGGAACCTTCGAAGTCTCTGGTTCAGTCCTTCCATGTGACTCACAATTAAAGGCCCATGATCAGTTCTGGGGACAATTCTGCCAATTGGGAACTTGATTGAAACTCTAAGTTCAAGGGTGGACTTCTCAACTTTCCACTGCCAGTTACTGGAATGACCAATGTAAGGCCTCAAGAGCCTAGACAACAGGCAATGTAAGGTCCAATGCAGCTGGTTGCACCCTGTTCCCTCATTGGCTGCTAGATTAGACTCTTCAACATGCTGAATGAGGCTCCCAGCATACACACTGAGTGTACCTGGTGTCCTTTCTTGTCCCTTGCTGCCCTTTCCCTGAGGGGTTCCATTATTCACAGTATGTTTGAAACTGAGAACAATTAACAGACCCCCACACTTCTGCTTTTGCCTTCTCTTGACACCAGACAAAACCGGTTCCCCAAAATCCAGTGAAGTGAGCCACACTCACTCAGTTTCAGTGAACCTGTATTACAGGACAGTGAACAAATAACTTTAAAGTAAGCCCACTGATTATTTTTTAATCTGTTGAGCTAAAAAAGTTGCAAATTTCCTATAAGAATAGAAGCAAATACACAAAACAAGATTTCTATTATGGCAACACAAAAAGCTGTGGTAAAAACTACTAGTTTCCTAAAACTCTTTGAGTTTAATTGTAGTTGTTAGCAAACTCAAAAAGAGAGTTTATTTACAATAAATACAGATAATATATATTCTAAATTATTTATTTTACTTGTATAATTTTCATGTTTTAAATTGTTATTTTACATTCCTGGTATTTTTAGTTTTGTTAACTAAAAATGATAAATAACTCATTATTATTATAGAAAATTAATCTGTACAGAAATGCTTCAAATGTAACATTTTTTACACAATGCACAAAAAAATGAACTAAATTTTTTCACATAATATATGCGACAGAGAAGACATTATAAAACAAAATTCAGCAAGATTTCTAATTGTCAACAGGTGATCCTCTAAATATCCTGATTTGTATCAGGCATATTTCAGTACATTGGTAAGCCTTGGTGAAGAGAAGTGATTATGTACTAGTAACTGCAGCATGACTGTATTGTTTCTCAAGTGGAGATTCACATCATAATCATTCTACAGAACTAGATGTGAACACCTACTCAGAAAGTTATTCCAACATTAAAAGCCCTATCTGTTCAATGAATGTACGTGTGCCATCACATCTAGTTCTGCAGCATGCAGGGGCATAGGTGTGTGTGTGTGTGTGTGTGTGTGTGTGTGTGTGTGTGTGTGTGTGTGTGTGTGTGTGTATGTGTGTGTGTGTGTGGGCGCGTGCGCGCACGCGCTCTAGCTTGTGAAAGAATAAGTATGAAAGCTAGGAAGTTTTCCTTCATCCATGTATGCACACTGACAACTCAATGCTTCTGCTTGTCTGTGAGTAGTCTCCTTAATCCTAAAATATTTTTTGTATTTCATTATTTATTGGCTTCACTGTGTCATGTTTCTCAATTTAGTGTTGATCAATATCCAGACAGTGAAATAACGGGCCAGCTACTGTCTGTTACATTCTGGTGTGAGCCCAACACAAAATGGATTTTGGCTTAAGAAACAGTTTTGTACCTGCTTCCTCCTCCAAGTCAGCCGCTAACAAATGAGTCCTCTTACAAACCCAGTCCCCCAGATTATCTACGAACAGTCATTTTGGGGTGGAATAAATGGATAGACGGGATAGGTTTTATGACTGTGGTCATTAGAATACATATGATGCTGAAAATAATATGATCAACCTGAAGGCAAACCTAACTTCCTCTTTTAAAGAAATGATTCCAGTATGATTTTAAGCACAAAGTAAAAGTTCGGTACCTCTTTTGAAATTTCCAGATGTTTACTTGCGAAGTAAAGTGCCTTTTCATGGTTACCCATTGCAGAGTGCGCATTACCCAGACTCCAACATGCTCGTCCTGTTTATCAACAGAAAATTCCAGGTTGTATTAATTTTTAAATAAAACTGACAAAGGCAAAACAATTCCAACTTATCAAAGTTCAGAAAGGAAGTAAGGAATGTAAAACCATTTTATAAAGATATGTACTCACCTTCTCCAACTCTATCCATCAGCTGCTGTGCAATGATTAGATGGCGTAGATGATATTCAATAGCAGTTGGATAATCTCGAAGTAAGGTATAAGTATTACCCAAACTATAACATGCTTGAGCTTCGACAGCTCGGTCTCCCAATTCTTGTGCTAGCACTAATGTTCTCCTATAAAATACACAAAACAAATGTTACTTTTAGTACAACGCTATATACAAAGTGCGTCCAGTTTCTGTTAGGAATATGTTCATAAAAAAGACAAGACATCAATTACTTTTCACAGTAATAAAAAATAGTGCCATTCTCAATGAATGATCTGTAATTGATTTTAAAATTGTCATTATAGTCCATTAGTGGAACTATAAAGGAACAAAATGTCAAAGTTTTTGTAATACAACTGAGATTTAACAGTCCTGACAATATGTAAGTTTTAATACAAACAGTTGCTTAACTAGTGCATTATGTGGCAGAAGATAAATTATGATGAGTGAGCAAAAATTGCTAGTTAATGATTCATTTAAATTATGTCCATTTTATTTATTTTACTTTTATTCATACATTGTCTGTGACAAACACCACAGCAAGCAAAATGCAGCAGCTCACAGGTTTTTTGTGTTATGTCACCACAAACCACAGCTCCACTAATCACCAGACAGTTCAAAGCAGAGGTTGACTGTCTCACTCAAGAAATAAACAATGGCAATAGGAATATTTGCAAGTACACAGATTCACAATTTCAATACGATGGTCAGTGTAACACAAAACTGAAATGCATACATAGTGTTCCGAGTTTTACTGATGCTGATATTTTATGGATTAACAATAAATATGCATTTCCCTGACAATGGTGGTGTTGAAGACCGAGTTTAGACACACAAACAAAGACAAACACACACACAAAATCCAAGCTTCCGCAACCAACGGTTGCTTCATCAGGAAAGAGGTAAGGAGAGGGAAAGACGAAAGGATAACACAGGTCTGTGTACGTGCGGATGGATATGTGTTTGTGGGGGAGTCGGGGGGAGGGGGGGGGGGGGGGGGACCGCACGAGTGTATACCTGTCCTTTTTTTCCCCTAAGGTAAGTCTTTCTGCTCCCGGTATTGGAATGACTCCTTACCCTCTTCCTTAAAACCCACATCCTTTCGTCTTTCCCTCTCCTTCCCTCTTTCCTGATGAAGCAACCATTGGTTGCGAAAGCTTGAATTTTGTGTGTTTGTTTGTGTGTCTATCAGCATGCCAGCGTTTTCGTTTGGTAAGTTACATCATCCCCAAAGGCCTCACACTTAAGGTTCCCATCTCTGGCTGTAACCCTACTTTCCATCAGTCCCTATACCAGTTCCAAACTGAACAATCCATTGCCCTCACCCACCTAATCCTTAGCCTACACATCACCTCAGCCAATGATACTTCCCACCAACACCAACCTATCCGAGCTCCGGAGATGGGAACTTGCCCTTCAATATATCCTCTCTTCTCGTTATTCCCAGGCCTCAATCTCCGCTAATTTCAAGTTGCCGCCACTCATACCTCACCTGTCATTCAACATCATCTTTACCTCCACACTTCCGCCTCGACTTACATCTCTGCCCATACTCTTTGCCTTTAAATATGTCTGCTTGTGTCTGTGTATGTATGGATGGATTTTGTGTGTGTGTGTGTGTGTGTGTGTGTGTGTGTGTGTGTGTGTGTGTGTGTGTGTGTGTGTGCGCGCGCGCGCGAGTATATACCTATGCAAAGTACTACCTGTGACGTTATCCGCAGACACAATTCCACACAGTTTTTTTAACTGTCACCGAGAGACATGGCTGAATAGTATTAATTTTTTGTATTTTGGACACGTAACTTTATGGAGACCACTGGTGATCAGCACCAAGAAAATAGTTTCACGCACACTCGGCACATGTTGCTGTGGGATCTACTGTCCCACAATTGCATTGCCTTCATGTCAAATAATGGGAGCATGCATTCTATAAGTGGCAAAGCAAGCAACTATGCAATTTAGGAGCCATTTGCAAGCCAGCTGTGGACTGAAATCCACAGCATCAGGAGGTATGTAAATTTGCATCACTTGAACACATTTTTTTTTTTTTTACATGAAATACCAACTTGTGTACTTAAAATTGTATTCAGCTGTAACCTGAGAAATGCGCCAGAAAAATATATGTTAATATTTTTTTATATACCTCATTCCCTCAGGAAAAAAAATTATGTGGCTGTGTATATGACTAGTATTTAAAAGCTAAAATGTATTAATTAATTGCAACTGAACTGTTCAAGACAACATCAGAATTATTTTATATCTTAACAGTTAACTGATGAGTCTTGTAAAACATATCACACGTGGCCACAGGTAAAGCTATGTAATACAATTTGAAAGAAAATAATGGAGCATGCGCCAAATAGAGCATATTTTAATACTGAACTTACTTGTAATGTTCTGCTGCAGCTTCAAATTCACCAAGAAATATGTGAGAATTACCTAAATTGCTGTTGGCTCTCCTTTCTGCAGCCTTATCACCAAATTCTCTCGCAATTTTCAATCTCTGGTGGAAAGAAAAGGCTACTTACAAAACAGTTTCTGCATTGTAACACTAGTGAATATCTAGAAATTTAGCAGTGTATGTACACACACCGAAAAATGTTTTGCATCACCTCTGTTCCCAGAAATCCTGAAGATAGATGTTGACTGTGGATATTGTATCACACACACAGTCCCTTTGCCTGTTCAGAGAAGTCACTACCCAAAGATGTAAAGAACTATGCATGAGGAAAGAGCTACACAGCTCTTGTTATCTGTAGTTCAACCATTCCTTGACGGTCAATACTGCAGTTCGATCATGTCTGCATTGTTACTTTGTGCCAGGAAGGGCTCTCAACAAGGGAATTGTCCAGGTGTCTTCGAGTGAACCAAAGCGATGTTGTTCAGACATGGAGGAGATACAGAGAGACTGGAACTGTCGATGACATGCCTCCCTCTGGCTGCCTGAGGGCTACTACTGCAGTGGATGACCGCTGCCTACAGATTATGGCTCGGAGGAATCCTGACAGCAACGTCATCATGTTGAATAATGCTTTTCGTGCAGCCACAGGACGTTGTATAACAACTCAAACTGTGTGCAATAGGCTGCATGACGCGCAAATTCATGGCCGACGTCCATGGTGATGTCCATCTTTGCAACCTCGACACCATCCAGCGCAGTACAGATGGGCCCAACAACATGCCGAATGGACCACTCAGGATTGGCATCACATTCTCTTCACCACTGAGTGTTGCATATGCTTTCAACCAGACAATCATTGGAGAAGTGTTTGGAGGCAACCTGGACAAGCTGAACATCTCAGACACACTGTACAGCGAGAGCAGCAAGGTGGAGGTTCCCTGCTGTTTTGGGGTGGTATTATGTGGGGCCAATGTACGCCAGTGGCGTTCATGGAAGGCGCCGTAACGGTTGTACAATATGTGAATGCCATTCTCCGACAGATAGTGCAAACATATTGGTAGCATATTGGTGAGGCATTCGTCTTCATGGAAGACAATTCATGCCCCCCTCATGCACATCTCATTAATAACTTCCTTCAGGATAACGACATTGCTCGACTGGCGTGGTCAGCATGTTCTCCAGACATGAACCCTATCGAACATGCCTGGGACAGACTGAAAAGGGCTGTTTATGGATGACATGACCCACCAACCACTCTAAGGGATCTACGCCAAACCGCCATTGAGGAATGGTACAATTTGGGCCAACAGTGCCTTGATGAACTTGTGGATAGTATGTCATGATAAATACAGGCATGCATCAATGCAAGAGGACGTGCTACTGGGTATTAGAGGTACCGGCGTGTGCAGCAATCTGGACCACCGCCTCTGAAGGTCTCGCTGTATGGTGGAACTACATACAATGTGTGGTTTTCATGAGCAATAAAGGGGGTGGAATTGATGTTTATGTTGATCTCTATTTCAATTTTCTGTACAGGTTCCGGAACTCTTGGAAGCAAGGTGATGCAAAATGTTTTTTGATGTGTGTACATACAGAATGGCATTCAATGACACTGTTGCCCAGAGTAAGTTAAAAATGGTTCAAATGGCTCTGAGCACTATGGGACTTAACACCTATGGTCATCAGTCCCCTAGAACTTAGAACTACTTAAACCTAACTAACCTAAGGATATCACACAACACCCAGCCATCACGAGGTAGAGAAAATCCCTGACCCCGCCGGGAATCGAACCCGAGAACCCGTTCGTGGGAAGTGAGAACGCTACCGCATGACCACGAGATGCGGGCCAGAGTGAGTTACACATCCTCGAAATTAGTTTCTATATAAATAACATTTCTTCAACAATATATACTGTAAATATTTCATCTTAGATGAGTGACAATAATTTTAGACATACACCAGTTGCAAAATGCCTCTCATTTGTATTCGATGGGTTAGGCTTTAAGCTATTTTAAGTAATTCCTACATAATGTTAGCAGTATTGTAATGAATTTCAGTCACTGACGAGAAGAAATAACATTACACCATTTAGCATACAGTATTTTCTAGCTCATGTGAGAGTTTGAGATTGGCTTTTGAGCATAAAGTATCTGCACTGTTACACTTGAAGCTTCGTCATTAGTTTAAGAATCTATAATGTTCTGTTTCCAAACAACACCCTAAGTAAATATGAACCAAGTGTTGAATAAAGTAAGAAGTTGTAAGCCAAGATCAGATGGCTTACAAGCTCCAAGGGACAAAAATAAATAAATAAATAAATAAAAGGAGTGCACAAATGAAACAGATTGTGTTTATACATGCAATATTACTGAGTAGATGCTGCACTGTTGTAACACAAACAGTAAACAATGATTAGTGTAATGCCACATATGGATGGTAATTACATCAACACGATTATTGTAGCACAGTTGTTTAACATGCCCTGTGGCACCTACTGCCAGGAATAATGCAGCTTCTGTTGTCAGTGACATGCTGTAAACAGGACGTACTCACTTCCTTTTTGATAATGCAGGTTCACAAACTTGTGTAGTTTCGCTGTATGATATTACTGTTTATTGTATAACAAACAAAGAAAAACTTCATGGTTTATGAAGATATCACGGCTCAAGTCCTGCTTTACAAAAAGAATACAAAAAGCTGTACTTCTTAATTCATCAAAATTACTGTTTACAGTGACCTTTTCTAAGCAGCACTTAGTCATGTGCTTTTATTTTTTAACACAGATTCACAAACGTATGTGGTAGTGAACTGCCAGTTTGTCATATGTTCCCATATTTACTTCCTAACAGAATGGAAATAGTTCTTACCTCCTCATGATAGTGTATAGCTTTCTGGAAATCACCAAGTAAGTAATAGGTATTCCCAAGATTTCCACAAGCACGACCCTGAGCTGCTGTTTCATTCAGTTCCCTCATCAACTGCAAGTTTTCCCTATAAAAACCAATGCAATATGTCATAGTGTTGTTAAACATTCAACAGTGGTGTGTATGGAAGTATGTTTACTCACTCATAGTACTTCACAGCTTCCTGGAGACATGATCTAACATCTTCTGGAAATTCCCCTGGATCTTGCTGCCCTACTCGCCCAATGTGTTTTCCTTTTGCATGATATACATTACCAAGATTGTAAAGTGCTCGTCCTTCACTTAACTTGAACAAGACAAAAGAACTTATAAATGGAGAAGGCATTTGAAATTTGCTGATATTTATAATTAAAAAATTAATAAATATTTTACCTTATCGCCAAGTTCCCGAGATATTTCTAAATGTCGCTTGCAGCATATCATAGCCTCATCAAATTTCCCCATAACTTTTAATGTGTTTCCCAGGTTTCCACTTGATTTTGCTTCTCCTAATTTATCTCCCATGGTGCTGTGAAGAAAGCATACTTATGGCAATCATTCACAGAATCACTGTTTCCAGTAATTCTTTTCTCAGCAGCATATAGTCATTTGCTCAACACAGATCATAAATTCATGTACTTTCACTATGTGTAATACTGGTTATTGTATGGCAAACAAAGAAAAAGTTCATGATTTACAAGGAGTATTGTGGTAGTGAACTGCCGGTTGTGATAAGTTCCTATATTTAATTTCTAACAGAGCGTGGGAAAATTTTTTTTGGCAAGTGTGTGCGGAGAGGGTGAGAGGTAACATGATCGGGGGAAAGTAGGTGGAATACATACCTCTTTCTGATTCCTTTTAAGACTTTACTCTTAAGCAATACATTTCACAATAAACATTTTAATAAAAATAATGTAAACAAACCATAAAAATTATTAATTTGTTTATTCTATATTAGTACTGTAAACGACTATGTATACTATAAGTCATATTTTTGTTATGAAGACTGATAATTATCAACGTGATGCTTATCTTCACCTTTTCTCCGTAGCCTACAGTCACCTATGGATTAGGTTATGGAAATACAGCCATAGAAATTACATTTCTTCCACTAACATTTTAT
Organism: Schistocerca gregaria; assembly: GCF_023897955.1. Taxonomy (NCBI): domain Eukaryota; kingdom Metazoa; phylum Arthropoda; class Insecta; order Orthoptera; family Acrididae; genus Schistocerca; species Schistocerca gregaria. Next base: position 776,835,164 of record NC_064920.1, read on the forward strand.
CCTGATACTTTTCAGTCGAAGTTTGATTGAAGACAGTGTTTACAGCATTTTCATCTAACCATTTAAATTTTGGCCTGCATCACAATGCTCATGGCCACAGGTACCTCAAACACATCTATTGTGCAGTAAACAAGGTCACTGAGCACTTCTTCCAATAATGTTATCTATTAATTCACTCATGAGATTCAACAAGAAATTAATAATATAAAGGCAATAGTCAGTATATTCTGTGATCTGTCTAAGGTATTTGACTGAGTATATCACAACATTTTAACACAAAAAATAAGGCTTTACGGAAGGTAAACGCTCACTAGATTAGCCCAAGTTTATTTGCCAATTAGCTCCACAGATGATTAAAAGACTGAAAGAATGTACGATGAATTAAAGGAGATGATTCAGAGCGTAAATGGAGATGAAAATTTAATTGTGATGGTTGGCTGGATTTTGGTAGTAGGAAGAGAAGAAAAAATAGGATAACAGGGTCTGGGGGGAAGGAATGACAGAGGAAACCACCTGTTTAATTTTGCACTTAGCATAATTTAATCATCATTATAACTTGGTTTAAGAATCTTGAAAGAAGACTGTATTCATGGAAGAGACCTAGGAAAACTGGAAGGGTTGGGTTGTTTGGGGGAAGGAGACCAGACAGCGAGGTCATCAGTCTCATCGGATTAGGTAAGGATGGGGAAGGAAGTCGGTCATGCCCTTTCAAAGGAACCATCTCGGCATTTGCCTGGAGTGATTTAGGGAAATCACGGAAAACCTAAATCAGGATGGCCGGACGCAGGATTGAACCGTCGTCCTCCCGAATGCGAGTCCTGTGTCTAACCACTGCGCCACCTCGCTCGGTGAAAACTGGAAAGTTTCAGATTGATTATACAATGGCAAGACAGAGATTCCAAAACAAGATATTGAACTGTAAGATGCTTCCAGGAACAGACATGGACTCTGACTGCAATTTACTGCTTATGAATTGCAGATTGAAACTGAAGAAATTTCAAAATGGTAGGAAATTATGGAGATGGGATCTGTATAAGTTTATAGAACCAGAGATTGTTGGGAGTTGCAATGGGAGCATTAGGCAATGGTTGACTGAAACAGGAGAAAGGAATACAGTAGAAGATGAATGTAGAGTGCTATGTTCACTCTGAGCATAGCACAATGAAGACAGAAGACGCAAGTTTCCATGGGTACAATGAACAATGGAAACCTCCCGGCCATTACTAGCAAAAGGCCAAAGGATTCTGAAAAGAGGCTTTCCATTCACAATGTATGAGGCACCAGAGACCAGGCTTATTGATAAGCAACATCACATAACAACTTGGTCACATGCCTACTGGATATAAAAACATTGTGCAGCAAGCAGGAGGCACATTCGCTATTTACTATGCTTCCTGGACAGTGCCAACACATCATGCAAAACTCTGATCAACTGCTGTTCAACTGGACTACACCCAGAACTTTTCTATGGATTCTCTAGCACTGCTGAAGATGACCTGTAAACGAACTGTTCAATGCTTTACTTTAAGTATGTAACAGCCAAGCTGTTTCATTTAGTAAGTGATAGCTTTTTCACATCAACTACGCTGACATATCTCAATTCAGGAACTGTGCCATGCACTGTCTTCACTGCATTAATGAATACTTTGTGTTTACTGGTAACATGTCTGCCACTAGTTTATAGGATTGTAGCACAAATGTACTGACAAGGGGTGGCCGCCAATTGTGAAATTCAGATTCGATTCATACTGCGCATAATAAAAGCTCATGGCCAGAGGTGTAATGTGGCAAAGCACCAAGATGCACTTCTCAGCCGTTGTCGAGAAAATCGACAGTTAAAAGAAACTGTTGCTGTGAAATACTCTCTACGATATAATTCCCGCTATCAGTTGCAACAATTACGCATATAATAAGTTGTTGAAAGTCGTTTGTCGTGGAAAAATAATACTTGAAATAAAACAGCAAGTAGATACTATTGGTGTTTTGACCTTAAAGAGCGCATTTGGACTAAACTACATGGCCAGTTTCTTTTGCTGCCTTCCTTCCTGCCCAAACTTCCCTCATTCGCTTGCTGTGTTTCTGTTTCCGGTCCTCTGCCCATGCTTCTTGTCGGCTTTGTGTCTTCGGCTTCATCTTGATTGCCTTTTTGGCTGCCCATATTTCTTTCATCTTCTGGCTGTGATCTTGCTTGCGTTCTTCAGTCCATTTTATGCCTCTTCGTTTGTCACATTGTACCTCATGTAGTTTACTTTTCTTAATGATGTTTCTGAATTTTATTCTGTCGTTTATTGTGTCTGCTGTTATGTTGAGTTGGTTCAGGTCGTTTTCTACCTCTGCCACCCATTTGTTGTTTCTAGTTGTTACCCAGTCAAAGATCTGTTTGGTCAGTCTGTGTGATGGCATTCTGTATAGGTGTCCATAGAATTGTGGTCTGCGTTTTCTAATCTTTTCTGTGATTGTCTCCGTATGTTTGTATAGTTCCTCTGTAGGTTTCTTGATCCATATTCCATTGTTGTTAGTTGCACCAAATATTTTCCTAAGTATTTTCCGTTCTACTTTTTCTAATTGTCTGATATGTGTATGCCCTAGGATTAGTGTGGTCTCTGCTGCATATAGTGCCTAGGGGAGCACCACCGTGTCGTAATGGCGTAATTTGGCTTTTTGTGAGATAGACTTCTTGTTGTAATGATTCCACACTAATTTGTATGCCTTGTCCAGTTTAGCCTTTCTTTCTTCGTTTGAGTCTCTGTTATGTCCCGTCATTTGTAGTGTTTCACCGAGGTATTTGAAGTTTGCCGTTTTGTAATCGTGCCATACTTTGTGTTCAGAGATGAGAGTTTCTTTGAGCTCATAAACCGAGTCTTTTCGTAAGAGATCTGTAGTCCAGTTTTGGAAGCGATTTCGTGCAGTTTTTCAATGGCGTCTTTTGTTTCCTTTATACCTTTTGTGACAATCGCCAAATCGTCTGCAAAAGCCAGGCATTTAATATGTAGATTTCCTAAGGTTATCCCCTGTTGTGATGTTTCCCATTCTTTTATGATCTTATCTAACACCAGATTGAAAAAGAGAGGTGAGAGGCCATTGCCTTGTCGGACACCTGTGCGAATTTCAAAGGGCTCTGATAGTTCCCCACAGAACTTTACTTTGGATGTCGTGTTGGTTAAAGTTTGCTCTTAAAAACAAAGATTCCAAGACTTACCAAGCAGGAAAGCGCTGGTAGATAGGCACAATAAATAAAACACACACACAGAATTTCGAGCTTTCGCAACCGGCGGCTGCTTCGTCAGGAAAGAGGGAAGGAAAAGGAAAGATGAAAGGATGTGGGTTTTAAGGGAGAGGGTAAGGAGTCATTCCAATCCCGGGAGCGGCAAGACTTACCTTAGGGGGAAAAAAGGATAGGTATATACTCGCGAGCGCACGCACACACACACACACACACACACACACACACAGATGGATGTGTGTGTGTGTGTGTGTGTGTGGGGGGGGGGGGGGGGGGGGGCGCGAGTATATACCTATCCTTTTTTCCCCCTAAGGTAAGTCTTTCCGCTCCCGGGATTGGAATGACTCCTTACCCTCTCCCTTAAAACCCACATCCTTTCATCTTTCCTTTTCCTTCCCTCTTTCCTGACGAAGCAGCCGCCGGTTACGAAAGCTCGAAATTCTGTGTGTGTGTTTTATTTATTGTGCCTATCTACCGGCGCTTTCCCGCTTGGTAAGTCTTGGAATCTTTGCTTATATATATGTGTGTGTGTGTGTACATTTGAATTGCAAAAAACAAATAATAATAAAAAATGCATGGCGCTAGTTTCGATCCGGCAACCTGTGGATTATGAACCTGAGCGCTTACCGCTGCACCACGATGCTGTATAAAACTATTAATCGTAGAGAGTATTTCACGATAACGGTTTCTTTTCACTGTCGATTTTCTCGACAACGGCTTAGAAGTGCATCTTGATGCTTTGCCACATTACACCTCTGGCCATGAGCTTTTATTATGCGCAGTATGAAACGAATCTGAATTTCACAGTTGGCGGCCTCCCCTTGTGAGAATGGATATTTATAGCCAAAATCTCCATATGCAAGAGTAATAAAAACTAATAGGATTACAACTGATTGCTTTTTGCCTCTCCTTTCTTATAGTCTGCGGTTGCTGTGCTAATAGTTCCTTATGGAATCAAAGTTAGTTAGTTATTTAAGTTCCAAATTTTTGAAATTCGTAGCAAATTCTACAAGTAAATTCAAGAGATGAAATAGTGTAGGCAGCTGAGGACCACACAGATAAAACAAACAAGGCCTAGTAGAAATCCCTAAAAAACAAAGGAGATACTGAATTGAATAGATGAAACGAGAAACCTAAAAATTCACCAGACTGAAAATGGAATGTGCTGGCACACTACACTGAAGAGGGAATGCCTAAGGATGCTGCTAGCGGGAGCAGACTGCAGATGGAACGCCTAGAACTGACCGTGGAAGGGTAAAGCCAAATATGTGCTTTGGTAGTACAGTTTCTGGAGTTTCTGCATGTTAATTTAATATTTAGCGGGAAAGTGCCGGCAGACAGGCACAATGAACAAAACACACAAACACACACACAGAATTACTAGCTTTCGCAACCGATGGTTGCTTCTTCAGGAAGGAGAGGGAAAGACGAAAGGATGTGGGTTTTAAGGGAGAGGGTAAGGAGTCAATCCAATCCCGGGAGCGGAAAGACTTCCCTTAGGGGAAAAAAAGGACAGGTGTACACTCGCACGCACACGCGCACACACACACACACACACACACACACACACACACACACACACACATCCATCCGCACATACTGTGTATGTGTGTGTGTGTGTATGTGCATGGATATGTGTGTGTGTGTGTGTGTGTGTGTGTGTGTGTGTGTGTGTGTGTGTGCGTGCGCGTACACCTGTCCTTTTTTTCCCCTAAGGGAAGTCTTTCCGCTCCCGGGATTGGAATGACTCCTTACCCTCTCCCTTAAAACCCACATCCTTTCGTCTTTCCCTCTCCTTCCTGAAGAAGCAACCATCAGTTGCGAAAGCTAGTAATTCTGTGTGTGTGTTTGTGTGTTTTGTTCATTGTGCCTGTCTGCCGGCGCTTTCCCGCTTGGTAAGTCTTGGAATCTTTGTTTTTAATATATTTTTCCCATGTGCAAGTTTCTTTCTATTTTATTTACATCATCATAAATTTAATATTTAATAGACACAGTTCTTACATTTTTGAGTGCATCGGAAAGTAAACTGATTTTGTGACATACTACAAGTTCAACAAGTGATATATTACACGTTCCCGTTATTTAGTCTCACCTGAGTGTTTTGGTAGTTCAGTTTTTGAATCTCTGCATAGTAATCTAATTTATTAGACACAGTTCCTACATTTTCCTCCATGTCTAAAGTAGAGTTCCATAGTGTGTGTCGACTGTCCTTTGTTTGTCTGTGTAGTCTAGTTTTCCACGGTCTTCAGTATGGATAGTGACTGACTGCTGTGTGGGGATATGAGCAGAGTTGGTGATACTTTGTTCTCAGCTACAGGCTGTGATGGCTTCGGTTACACAGCTTGAAGCTGCAGTGGATGGCCATCACTGTTGTGGGCCAGCTGTAGGGATCCAACGGACATCCAGCATGGAGTCAGCCAAATGGTCCACACCGATGACCAGCCGAGTTACTGCTTGCACTGGGGCTGACCATTCACCTGTAGTGGAGTGGGAGGTCACCTTGGAGTATGGTAGGCAGCAAAAGACATACCAGGGGGCCGCATGTAAGGCCTACCCACTTAGTCTGACAAACAGGTTCCATGTGCTGTGGCTGATTCTGTCCCTCAGCCAGATGCAGTCACTTATTCTGTTTCAGAGGGAAGAATAAGTGGTAGCTGGGAGCTCCAAAGTCAGGTGCATTATGGTGCTCCTTAGGGACATGGCTGCCAAGGAGGGGAAGAAAGCCAATGTGCACACTGGGTGGAGTCATTCCAGATGTGGAACGGGTCCTTCCTGATGGCATGAAGAGCACAGGGTGAATATTGTAACCCCCAAATTCTCCAAAAATAAACAAAAATTATACCTGTTCAAAAACACAAATAAAAATTCACTTGACGCCTTCATGAGAGACAAAAGCCACTCTATCCAAATTAACAATGTAATGTACACCAGACGTGGCTTGAATTCAAAGACATAGTATCGACAGCAATTCAAAGATTTATACCAATAAATTAACAAACGATGGATCTGATCCCCACTGGTTCACAAAATGGGTCAGAACACTGTTGCAGAAACAACAACGAAAGTATGCCATATTTAAACAAACACAAAATCTCCGAGAATGGCAATCTTTTACAGAAGCTCAAAATTTAGCATGGACTTCAATGCAAGATGCTTATAATAGTTTCCACAATGAAACTTTGTCTCCAAACCTGGCTGAAAATCCAAAGAGATTCTGGTCGTATGTAAAGTATACTAGCGGCACGATACAACCACAGCCCTTTCTGCACAATAGCAATGAAAGTATTAATGAGACAGTGCTGCTGAAGCAGAGTTACTAAACACAGTCTTCCGCAATTCCTTCACCAAAGATGGTGACATAAATATTTCAGAATTCGAATCAAGAACAGTTACTACCATCAGTAACTTAAAAGTAGATATGTTTGGAGTAGTGAAGCAACTTAAATCTCTTAATGAAAGCATGTTCTCTGTTCCAGACTGTATGCCAATTAGGTTCCTTTCTGAGTATGCTGATACAATAGCTCCATATTTAACGGTCATATACAACTGCTCACTAGACGAGAGATCTGTACCCAAAGACTGGAAAGTTCCACAGGTCACGCCAATATTCAAGGAAGGTAGTAGGAGTAATCTGCTAAATTACAGGCCCATACCGTTAATGTCAATATGCAGCAGGATTTTGGAAGATATATTGCGTCTGAACAATTATGAATTACCTAGAAGAGAATGCTCTATTGACACACAGTCAACATGGATTACGAAAACATCGTTCTTGTGAAAAACAACTAGCTCTTTACTCACAGGAAGTGCGAGTGCTATAGATTCTGTATTTCTAGATTTCCAAAAGGCTTTTGACACTGTACCACACAATTGGTTCATAGTGAAATTGCTTGCTTGTGGAATATCATCTCAGTTATGTGACGGAATTTTCAGTTTCCTGTCAGAGAGGTCACAGTACATAGTACTGATGGAAAATCATCGAGTAAAACAGAAATGATTTCTGGCATTCCACAAAGTAGTGTTATAGGCCCTCTTACCTATATAAACAGTTTAGGAGGCAATCTGAGTGGGTGTCTTAGGTTGTTTGCAGATGATGCTATTGTTTATAATCTAGTAAAGTCATCAGGAGATTACACAGAAAATGTTGTGGGGAATCGTAGTCTACACTAAGCTTGTCCGTCTTCTTTTGGAGTACTTTTGCACAGTCCGGGATCCTTACCAGATAGGATTAATGGAGTACATCGAGAAAGTTCAAAGGAGAGCAGCACGTTTTGCATTATCCTGAAATAGGGAAGTGAATGTCATGGATATGATACAGGATTTGGGGTGGACATCATTAAAAAGAAGGCATTTTTCGCTGTGGCAAAATCTTTTCATGAAATTTCGATCACCAACTTTCTCCTCTAAATGCGAAAATATTTTGTTGACACCAACCTATACAGGGAGAAATAATTCTCATAATAAAATAAGGGAAATCAGAGCTCGCACAGAAAGATATAGGTATTTGTATTTTCTGAGTGCTGTTCGACATTGTAATAACAGAGAATTATTGTGAAAGTGATTTGATGAACCCTCTGCCAGGCATTTAAATGTGATTTGCAGAGTATCCATGTAGATGTAGATGTAGGTGTAAGTACAAGACCTGTTCCACTCAATGAGTAGTCTCAGGTAGCACTTGATCACAAGAACAAGTCAGGTTTGGAACACAAGCTACGACCAGCTTAGAGACAGAAGTGATGACACTTTCTGCAGGACCTGACCATCATTTTGCAGGACAATGCTCAAGAATATACAGCGTAAGTTGTTACTGATTTGTTTGACTGATGAGGCTGCTAAGTGCTATACCACCTACCGCACATCCCTGACTTAAGCCCTCGTGAGTTCAACTCGATTTCTAAACTGAAGGAAACACTTCACGGCATTCGCTTCAGAACTGCTACAAATTCGTCAAGCGCCGCTCAAACTCTCAACACAACTGGCACTGCTAAGTGTATCCTATGACTTCCACATCGCTGGCAGTGGGTTATACAGAATGCTGGTGACTACTCTGATGGTCAGTAAAACTTTGAAACACATATCTATTTTCTACGAGCTGCAAATAAATAGTTGCCACTATTAAAGTTCCAACCCTTGTTAGTGAGAAAAAAAATTGAGAAAAATGTTATAGTATGGGAAGAGGAAGCAAGTGAAGATGAGATGGTAGATATACTGTGAGAAGAATTTCACAGGGAGCTGGAAGATCTATGTCAAAACAAGCTCCCTGGAACAGAAGACATGCCCTCAGAATTTAATAAGTCACAATTTTAAAATATTGACATGAATTATTTGCAGAAAAATGGAAAAAACTTGTAGAAACTAACCATGAGGAATAAAAGTTTGAGTTCTGGAGAAATGTAAGAACATCTGATTTTACAATCTTGAGTGGAATATACTATTTTAAATTCTGAGAATAGCAGAGATATAACAGAGGAAGTGAAACCTATCTTTAGACTGAAGACCACAACAACTATTTTATGACTGCTCAACCACACTCATTTAAATTGTCTTTTATAAATTGAAATTGTATTTTTGTAGTTTGAAGATTTACTGTCTTTTTATAAATATAAAGAGGTGAGATGGTGGGGTTAGACAACTTAAGTATATGTAGGCAAAACACTTGTGAAATTTGCAGAATTGGGGAGAGGGAGACATATTTTAACTGGGGGGTACCTTTCAACAGTCTAAATTTCTACTTCTTCATGACTACACTGCGATTCACACTTAAGTAATTGGCACACAGTTCATTCAAACTATTTTGTCACCATTCCTATCTCGAATAGCATGTGTGAAGGATGAACACCCAAGTCTTTCCACACGTCTTCTAATTCCTTTTGTTTTATGACAATGGTCATTTCTCCCTATATTGGTGGGAGTAAACAAAATATTTTCGCATTCAGAGGAGGAAGCTGGTGACTGAAATTTCATGAAAAGATGTCACCGCAATGAAAAAAGTCACCATCTAATGACCGCCAACCCAACTCGCATATCATGTCCATGATACTCCATCCACTATCTTGCAATAACACAAGTCAAGCTGACTTTCTTGGAACTTTTTCCATGCCCTCCACCTACCCTACACAGTAAGGACCCGTACAAAGTAGAAATATTCCAGAAAGGTATTCTGTCATTAAAACGCATACTCTGATTCACTTTCTGCACAACATTTTCCACGTGATGTTTCTGATTTAAGTTGTTCATAACTGTTCAAACCGCATCTGTGCCTTGAAAATGACCAGGTGTGCACCTGTTGAATGTTATTTTCAAAGACTTCACCCAGCTGTATTCCCATAAGATATTTGAGCATTTCGTACACCACGATAAACTCAGGTTTCACAATGCTCGTAACTGTAGTCCATAGATATTTAGTTGAATCAACAACCTTTAAATTTATGTTATTTATGGTGTAATCAAAATTTAACAGATTCTTTGTAGTACTAATGTGGAGATCACACTTTTTACTTTTTAAGGTCAATTGCCACTTTTCCCACTACACAGAAGTCTTGTCTAAATTATTTTGCAATTTGTTTTGATTGGATTGGACGGATGAGGTTAAAGGGACCAAACTATGAGGTTGTCAGCCCCCTCCACATGAGCCAAGCCAGCAAGAGGCCTCAGAGATAAAGGACATAGAAGACAAATCCTCCTGAATCCAACTGCAACCAAAAATAAATAAAACCTAAGAGATAAAAGGAAGTAGATGTGAGAGAGGTGTAAGAGAATGGAGGTGGGTGAGCTGCTCTGTCCAGAAAACAGCAGGATGCCCTGGGACATATTATACAATGGGAGATGCACACTCTGTGACCGACTGATATTTTCTCACCCTCCATTCCTACAAGAAGAACAGCAATGCGACAGTTGATAAAATCTCGGGAAACAGACAAAGATGATGAGACAGTAAATCAATGACGGACGTAAAAATAAAAAAAAGAATTAAATAGGTGGGAAGGGCAGGAATCAGGCCATATCACCAAGCAAGGGTAGCCACGGGCCCCCTGGTTCGGAGCAGTCGATGGGGTACCCCTCCAATCCCTCAGGTAGCCGACAACGCCAACATGCCCTTCCTAACAGAGAGGAGTAGAAATCACATTCATAGATAAAATGTAAGACCAGATCAGCCACTTTGGCATCGTCCACCTGCACCTTAGGCAGCATGTCAGCAACTTGATGGTTTTGCCATAAGGTGGCCAGATTAGGGCATTCCAGTAAGATGTGGGCCACCATCAGAAGGGCACCACACCAACAGTGGGTTGGACCCTAACATTTTAGGATGTGGTCACGCGTTAGCCAAGTGTGGCCAATGCAAAGCAACAGAGAATAGTAGATTCCCTACGAGACGGATGGAGAGAAGACTGCCACCGCCATGATCCCCTTTATTGCCTGCAGTGTATTGGGAGAAACTACGGCACACCAATTCATGTTCCAAGGCTCCAACAACTGGAGGTTTAGGGTCAACTGAAGGTCCCATTCTGATACCCCCATCTTCTAAGTCAGCATCCTGATAGCCAACTTCACAAAATGGTCAGTATGTTCATTTCCTGGGACCCCATAGTGAACTAGGGTCCAAAGATAACTGACTGTCCAGCTTGATGGAGGTAAGAAATAATGAGAGCCTGGATAGTCAACCAATGGGTGTTCGGATAGCACTGATCTATAGCCTGAAAACTACTCATGGAGTCACTGCCAATTAATAATGTCTCACTGGTCAAGAACAAATGTGATGGACAGCAAGTTTGCAGCAAATATATTGCATCTGTATGGCAGGAAGTGCAGTTCACTGCAACTTGCATGGGTGTACGCAAAACCAGTTTGTCAGTCAACCATACAGCCATCAGTGTGCACCAATCCTGAATCCAGAAGTGCATCAAGGCTGGCCAGAAACAGGCAATTAGAAACCATGAGGTCAACAGTGTCTTCAGTCCAAACAATAGGTTGAGACAGACCCAAAGACAGGGTACACATCATGGGGGCATACGCGATGACCCCCTGAGAAGAGGCGATGGTGGAAGAAGTTGAAATTCAGAGCACAGAGACACTGTACACGAACTGCGATCATGACATCACTCCTGGGCCTCTACTGTGGAAGGCGGATCTCCCTACCAGGAAAATGGGCACTATAATTCAGACACACAGTGAGCAGCAATTGTGTGTTGCATTGAGCAGAAGTTTTTGGTGCCTGATTTGTATTGGAGGGATTTCAACCTCTTTGAATACGTTGTTTGTACGGCTGGTCCAAAAGGCACTTGTTACAAGTCGCAGCCCACAACGGTGCATCAGGTCCAGCATGCTGTAGACAATATGCCGAAACATGTGTCAGATGCCCATAATCATGATGGGACAGGGTCAGAGCTTTGTAAAGTGGCAAAAGTGTACAGCAGTCTGTGCCCCAGTTAGTGTTACTGGGGCAGTGAATTGTATTAAGATGTGAGCATATTCACTTAAGGTGGTGAAGAAGGAGAAGCTATGTCAATTGGGCATCAAACACCAGTTGAAAAAAGGCAAGATTCTGCCACAACTGGTCATCAAGGTACAATTCTGGTTGTGGACGGACAGTATGATGGCAAAAGAAGTGCATACACATGTCTCAGACAAGTACATTCCAAGCAAGGTTTTCAGGAGCAGTAAAACTACTACATAAAAAAATAAGCATCATTACACACTCCAGAGAAGTTAAAACTTAGCTGATAAACAAAAGCTGAACAAAGTGAAAATGCACATAAGGAGAGTAATGAAAGAACCATTAAATGATTTTGAAAATAAAATTCTGTCAAGTGATCTGAGTGGCAACCCTAAAAAAGTTTTGGGCTTAGATAAAATCGGTAAGTGGATCGAGATCATCTGTTTCACTCAGTGACCATACTGGCACTGAAACGAAAGATGAAAAGGCTAAAATACTTAATTTGGGTTTTTGAAATTCGATCAACCAAGCAGGTATTGGCACAAATGATCACAGAATAGAAAAGCAACTACAATTGCTTCATTGTGGAAAGGCGTCTGGACCAGATGAGATACTTGCAAGATTCCACAGAGACTATGCGAAAGAACCTTCTCCTCTTTCAGCAGCAGGTTATCATAAGTCACTGGAGCAAAAAAGGGTACCTAGCAAAAGGAACAAAGCACAGATTATTCCCATTTTCAAGAAGGGTTGTATGACAGATGCACATAATTAACTCAAAGGCCTCTACCACTGATGTCAATTTGTTGTAGAATTGCAGAATGTTTCATGCTCACATATTACAATGTTTTTGGAGAATGGAAATCTCCTCTATAAAAAATGATATGGATTCAGCAACAAAGATCTTGTAAAACTCAGCTCTGTCTGTTCCTCCATGACATTCACAGCACTGTAGATACAGGTGCTCAATTTGATGCCATGTTCCTCGATTTCAGGAAGGCATTTGCTGCAGTCCTGCACTGTCCTTACTGGAAAAAAAATAGCTCACCAAGTATAGGACCAGATTTGTGACAGCTTTCATGGCTTCCTTGCTGATAGAACTCAATGCATCACTCTTAAAGGAACAAAATTGACAGACCCCAAGGAAGTGCGACAAGACTGTTGCCCTTTATAATGTATATAAATGATACAGTAGGAAACAATGGAAGCTCGACTGTTTGCAGATGACTTGGCTGTCTATAAGAAAGAAAAATGACCTGCAGAGGATTGATGAATGGTGCAAGCTCTGGTAGTTGACTCTGAGCTGAAAAAACGTAACATACTGTGCATACACAGAAAATTAAATCCACTACTGTACAATTACACTATTGGTGACAGATGACTGGAAGTAATTCCATAAAATACCAGGGAGTAACTATCCATAGCAACATAAAATGGAAAGGCCACATAAAACAATTAGTAGGAAAACAGATGCCAGGCTGAGATTCATAGGAAGAGTCTTAAGGGAATGTAATTCATCCATGAAATAAGTGACTTAGAGGACACTTGCTCAACTATTTCTTGAGTATTATTCATGTATGGAATCCCTAGCACATTGGATTAATAAGAGAGACAGAAAAGATAAATCTAAGAGTGGCGAATCATGGAAATGCTCAACAAACTCTCGTGGTAGGGAATACAAGAGAGGCACTGTGACTCAAGGAGAAGCTTACTTTTGAAATTCTGAGAGTCCATGTTCTGGGGAGAGTTGGACAACATATTACTTCCTCCGGCATATGTCTCCTGAAATGAACTTAAGAAAATTTGAGAACACAGAGCTAATAGAGAGGTTTTCCAATAATCATTCTTTCCACGCACCATTCGCGGGTGGAACAGGGAGGGGTTACCAGAGGTACTCTCCACCACACACCACCAAGTGGCATGCAGAATATAGCTGCACACTGGTTATGAGCTTCAGATTACAACTAAACAAATTTCAGAAAGGTACGCAACTAAGAAAATGGGACCCGTGGAAGTTCAAAGAACTAGACATTGTCGAGAACTTCAAAGGGAGCATTAGCCAACAATAAGCTGAAACAAGAAAAAGGAATACAATAGATGATAAATGAGTAGTTTTGAAGGATTAAATAGGATTACAAAGGCAAGAAGACAATGCCCAGTAGAAATTCTAGGATAGTAGTTGAAATAATGAATTTAACTGGCAAAATGAGAAAATATAAAAATGCAGGAAATGAAGCAGGCATAAAGGAAACATTGCACATCTCCATAGCTAAGTGATCAACGAGTCTTGACTACCACATGAAGGATCCTGGCTCAATTCGTGGTACCGACAGAGATTTTTCCTTGGTGGGAGGGCTGGGAAATGGTGCATTCAGTCTCGCCATCCCAACTGATGAGCTACTTGAGTGAGAAAGGTCTGAGAAGCTAACAATGGCTGGGTGGAGCTGTTAGTTAACCACATTACCCTCCGTGCCCCATCTGAATAATGAAACTGGCAGAGGATGACAAGGCAGCCAGTATGTACTGAATGGCCCACAGGACCAGCATGCAGAGCAGATATAAGGGAATACTAGCTAAATCATATGTAAAACAGGTGGCTACTTCAGTTCTTTGGCAAAATACTGTCACTCTAAAAAGTAGTTTTTTTGCAAAACACTTTTGCGACCCACACTAGTGTAAAACCTGTACCAAAAGAGATGTAGTGCAGAATATTTATCTTATTTTTAAAAAAGGGCGGCAAATAGTGGCAGGCTCATTTGAGCCACAGAAACCTAATTACAAAGTTTCATAACCGGTAATAAGTGAGAAATGTAGGAATATACTATTGCCTCCTCTGCACAGCTCCCACAGAGACTAAAGACCATATTATATTAACTTCTAAGTACACAAACAGAGATTTAAGCAGTTATTCTTCCTGTGCTTGTATCAAAATTGAATGAGAAGAAAAACTAAAACATGTTCTGCCATGCAGTTCACAGGGGTTTGCAACATATGAATGAGGATATTGAAAATTTCAAGGGAGTGCGGGAGTCACTATTTATCTCTTACAGTCTCAAAGTGGGCTATACAATAAAGCAACAAGTCATACAAATCCCTGGAAATAATAATTTCAGAAAAAGCGTGAAAAAAGATGCATGGTTTCGTTCTTTGGTAGAATTCTGTAATCTCAAAGCGTACTGTCAAATTAATTTTACATTACATAATGGAATACCGATACTAATTAAGTTTTAAATGATTGAAGAATGTATCAACGACACTGGACTTGGAAAAGGCCAGCATTAAGTACTGGACATCTGTTTAACTCACTCCAGAATGTCACATCAAAACTGAGCATTTGAGGTTGGTACCACACAGAGGATGATGTCAAATCTCACAGTAATTTATTCACCTCCTAAGAATAGTTTTCAATAATGAGTGTTGGGGTCTTCTGTACACTGATTTTTACACTAACGAAAGATTGCACCCGTTTATTTTGTAACATGCTTTTCATGATGGCATGTGCAAGTGCAGTGGTGGAATTCTCTAAGACCAGGTTAATGAACAGCTACATAAAAATACAGTGCAATGGAATTGTTAACCAACTTGTCATTATACACAACCCTCAGTAGCTACTTACCGTGCAAGTGTCAGATCATGTTTGTGATACTGCATTGCCTTAACATAGTCTCCAAGGTAAAAATACGCATTTCCAAGTTGGCTGTAGATAGCACTTAGTGTTCTTAGGTCGTCGGTGCCTGCTTGAATTGCTGCCTGAAAGAATGCAACTCCTGCTCGACAATCTCCTGCTTTGCAAAGTCTTTCTCCTTCGAGTGCCAGTTCCAGGCACATAGTGCCTCCGTCTCCTGAGCTCTAGTAAACAAACACTCGGAGTCACTGACAGATTGTTCGTTCACTTACTGGATATTGTGTACTTGTAACATTAGGTTACTAGTATAGTCACAATAACTCGAATAGTAATTTATGGTCTAAAATATGGAACTGAACAATAGTTACACTCAATACTGTATAAAATACTCACTTGATTGTCACTCGACAAGTTTTCTGCACTTGCACTCACAGACATGTTGTTTTTAAACTATAGGCCGGAAACAGTTCTCTTTAACCACGCATAAAGCGTCAGACGTTACCTTGGAATTCTAAAAGTTACAACCATGTTGCACACCAATAATCGTCCCAAGTTCAGTAAACTATTCAATTCTCATTTTGGGCGATGTCAGTCTCTCTCTCGCCTTGAGCGATACTTCACGACCAAACACGAGATAAAAAATGGCGATGTGTCGGTGGTGTATATGGACGAAGAGCGGAAAAGTCGTGAATATCTTAAACAGTAAGGATATTCGCTGATGATAACACTGTCTATAAATGAAGCATTGGTTCCCGAGTACTTTCAATATCAAATATGATACGCTATTCCCCTCCTTATATTTTATGTTGGTGTGGAACCGAAATAGGTTATGTTCACTAAAGACGCCCAAACAACGAACAATACAGAACTTCGCAGGAGTGTCAAAAATTTGGCTTTGGTAGATGAATTACCGTTCATCGTGTAGTTTTTACATTGTCTGATTAAATCAGTGCGAAGTGATCATATTTAGTGAGAACTGTGTGTAACTGTCAACAGATTCAAAAAATACGAACACGCCAATATTTTTTTAAAAATTGTGTATCTTGTGCGAAGTTATCTGTTTAACTAAATTAATAGTCAGATATAATTGGTGATGGTTATTTATTAACAAGTCAGGCGGAGCAGGCACTTGTCAGTAACAGGTAAAACTATTGAAGTGTTCCTGAATCATGCACGAAAATAAGAGAAGCGAGGAAAGGTATACTGATAGAGGCACAGATTTGCGAAATAGCATACAATTCGGTTCCACTCTGACTGTTTATGAACATTTATTTTAAACAAATAAATTACCAAAACTCAAATTCCACATTATTTAAAATCATCTAAGCTCTTTATAAACTATAATTGGTAATTCTAATTTGAGATTACAGTCACTCATCCTTTATTGAGTAAACACGGACAGCAACATGTATGCCACTCATTGACTGGATTCTCTCTATTATATACATGCAATACGAGCACAGCTCAATATCTGATGCAAAAAAACAAGATAGCAAGTTATCGTGGTCATTCTGTGTTCCATACTGTATTTAAATAAATACAATAGAGCACCACTTTGTATGCTGTTCTTAGACCTGGGCTGCGTTAGTTGCTTCTTTTTTGTCATAAGCATATGGAAATCACCACAACTAAATGGAAGCTGTTGCGAATGGATGTGTTGTGAGAGCTACCAAGAGTCATTTACCAGACTTAACAAAAGTACCTCAAGTACTACCCCCCCTCTCTCTCTCTCTGTTGATAGTGTTTTTTCAGCAGGAAATACAGACTGTCTATATAATATTTGCACTTGACTGTGAGTGATGTGTCAGTGGCAGGTTTAGATGTCCTGTACAGGCAAGACAGGGACAAAGGAGAACTCAGGATGTTATACTCATCTACATCTACATTTATACTCTGGAAACCAGTGTGAGATGCATGGCAGAGGGTACATCCCACTCTACCATTTATTAGGGTATTAGCTTAAGGTACTATCTTCCACTGAAACCAAAACAGCCAGTGAGATTCACTTCACCCTTTGGGACACATGCTTTGTCCCTTATCAAGTAGAGGCAAACACAAAAGAGAGAGGTGTATCAATCATTGGCAATCCAAACATATGGCAAATAAAGTTCCCCATTAGGGAAACAGCAACAAGGGTGGGAAGCAATACCATGT
Organism: Schistocerca gregaria; assembly: GCF_023897955.1. Taxonomy (NCBI): domain Eukaryota; kingdom Metazoa; phylum Arthropoda; class Insecta; order Orthoptera; family Acrididae; genus Schistocerca; species Schistocerca gregaria. Next base: position 776,852,597 of record NC_064920.1, read on the forward strand.
GCACTCAATATATGTATGCCTAGAGGCCTCATTTAACATGTTGAAGAGTCTGTTCTAGCAGCCATTGAGGGAATGGGGTGCAATGGCTGCAGATAGTGGTGCACACTGGAACAAACAATGCATACTTTGATTGTTCCAGCGACTGGCAGAGAAGGTTGAGAATACCACCTTGCTCACGGTATTCCATCAAAGTTTACAATGGGTAGCATTGCTCAGAGGACAGATGTGTCTCCCTAGTTCTGATTTAAGAGGAATGATTGAATTAGAGCTCTTTTACAAGCTAGGCGTGACTTCCTATACTTGTGCCAGAGAATGGAGACCTGTAAGCTCCCCCGTAAACGAGTCAGATGTGCACTACACATCAAAGGCAGCTACCCAAGCAGCTGACTGTGTGTGAGCTGCACCCAAGGTGTATTGGGCGACTCGCCATCCTATCCAAATAACAATAGCTGTAGGAAACCCAGGAAGATCAGTGTAATATCCAAAGAAACACTCCAAGTGAGAATTTTATATTCTTAGTGGTTAACTTCCAAAGTATTCACAACAAAGTGCCAGAGTTTGAAGTGCACCTATAAGGCAGTGACCCATAATACTAAGTATAGAAAGCTGGTTAAAACCAGAAGTTGAAAGTAGTGAGATATTTGGGAAAATTTAAGCATATGCGTAAAGGATAGATTAATGGGAAATGGAGGTGCTGTATTTGTCACAATTGACAAGAAACTCATATCCACCAGGATAGAAACTGAACCTGCTTACGAGATTGTGTTTCCAAGATTCAGTATCATGAGTGGGCATAAAATTATGATTGGACCTTTCTATCAACCACCAGACTATCTCCTGATGTAACAGAAAACTTTAGTTCGCTTGTACAAAAGTTCCCTAATCTTAATGTAATAATAGAATGAGACTAACTACCCAGCAATCAGTTGTGGAGTTACAGTTGTGTTTGTGGTGGGCATAGCAAGACGCCCTGAGAAACATTACCAGATTCCTTCTCAGAAAATTAATTAGAACAGAAAGTTTGGAATCACACTTACGATGGAAATATATAGGATCTAATGACAACAAATTGGCCTGACTTTAAAAATGTCCACATCGAAACTGGTATCAATGACCGTGAGACAGTTATAGTAACAGTGAATACCAAAGTACAAAGGACAATTAAAACAAGCAAAAAGATCTATATGTTCAGTAAACTGGACAAAGAAGCAATAATGTCATATCTCAGTGAGGAACTTGAAAATTTTAGCTCAAGACTGGAGCATATGGAGGAACTATGGCTCAAGTTTAAAAGAATAGTTGACCATGCGCTGGTGTACAGACACTTTTGGACGAGAAAGGAACTGAAATTGTGGACGGCAAAACGAAAGCAGAAATGCTTAACTCTATTTTAAAATGTTCCTTCACAAAGGAAAACTCGGGAACATTGCCCCAGCTTAATTCTTGTACCACTGAAATAGAACTAAATAGATATCAGTGGTATTGAGAAACAGCTGAAATTGTTAAAAGCTGAACAAAGTTCCAGGACCCGATGGAATCCATATCAGATTTTTTACCTAATTAGCTCCTCTGTTCTCAATAATTTATCATAGATTCCTGTAAATAAAAACTATGCTCAATAGCTGGAAGAAAGTGCAGGTCACATCCATATATAAACTGGATAGCAGAATTGATCTGCGTAACTACTTTCCAGTGTTCTTGACATCCATTTGTTGTCAAATCTTAGAACACATTCTGAGCTCAACCATAATGAGATATCTCAAACAGAATGGCCTCCTCCATGCTAACCAATATGGATTTGAAAACATTGTTTATGTGAAACCCAGCTTGCACTTTTCTCGCATGACATCAGAAAGCCAAGGGTCAAGGCAGTCATGTAATGCAGTATTTCTCAATTTCTGAAAAGCATTTGATTCAGTACCACTTCTATGCTTATTAATGAAAGTATGATCGTTTGGTGTATCAAGTGAAATTTGTGACTGGATTGAGGACTTCTTTGTAGGGAGGACACAGCAGGTTGAGTCTACAGATGTAGACGTAACTTCAGGTGTACCCAGGGAAATGTGTTGGAGTCTTTGCTGTTCATGTTTTATATTAATGACAGTGTGGTCAATATTAATAATAGCCTCAGACTTTTTGCAGATAATGCAGTTACCAAAAATGAAGAACAGTGTGAAAGAAAATGTACAAATATTCAGTCAGGTGTTATTAAGGTTTCAAAGTGGTGAAAATATTGGCAGCCTGCTTGAATGTCCAGAAATGTAAATTCGTACATGTCATGAAATGAAACAAACATATTATCCTTTGACTATAATCTCAGTATGTCACAGTTTTGGAACTGGTAAACTCATACAAATATCTGGGTGTAACACTTTGTACTTGGGTTAACACTTTGTAGGGACAGGAAATGAAATAATCACCTAGGTTCAGTCGAGAGTAAAGCAGGTAGACTTCAGTTAAATATTGGCTGGGTACTAGGGAAATGCAATCAGTGTACAAAGGAAACTGCTTTCAAATTGCTCATGCAACCCATCCTAGAACATTGCTGAAGTGTGTGGGAATTTTAAAAGATAAGGGATATTGAACATATACAGACAAGGGCAGCATGAATGGTCACATGTTTCTTTGACCTGCAGGAGACTATCACAGAGATGATGAAAGAACTGAACTGGCAGACTCTTGAAGATGAATGTAAAGTATCCCAAGAAAGCCCACTTTCAAAGTTTCAGGAACTGGCTTTGAATGATGACACCAGGAATGTATTGCAACCTCTACAATTTGCTTCCATAGGCATCGTGACAAGATCAGACTACTTACAGCACACACAGCGGCATTTGAACAACCTTTTGTCCTGCCCTTGATATGTGAATGGAACAGGAGAAAACACTAATAACTGGTATGAAGGGAATACTCTCTGCCATGCATTCACTGTGGTTTGTAATATGTGGATGTAGATGTATGAATGGGTGATCTTAGCTGTGGTGATTCTTATTAAGACAGGAACTGTTACATTTTTGGTAATAATCTACTTCTTTTTTCACTTTAACATTTTTTTTCAGATAGAGTTCAAAATCTGTAGCACAGTGAAATAAACCAATTATCCTACAAAGTTAATAACTGGTTCACTATATTGCTATTGTACAGTATGCAGATTGGTTTTTGACTGTTCAATATATGACCTATTTACCTTCATATATATTTTTTAATTTATTTCAGTATATACCAACCCCACCAAATGAAACATTATTACAAATAGAACAACTATTGATATGAGATTGCACAATGGTTAAGGCACTGCTTGCAGATTCAGAGCAGAATAGCCCAAATTCTCCTATGACCATCCAGATTTACGTCTTATAGTATCCTGGAATTACTTTGGTTAAAGGATGGAATGATTCTCTTCAATAGGCCTATGGTTATTTTGTGTTTTACTATGTGTCCCATCTCTAATGACTTCATCATTCACAGGTATTAAGCACTAATCTTCCGTATTTCTTTTCTTCCCTCCTTGTTGTCATCATGACTCTCAGATTATCAGAGGCAGTCAAATGAAATGAACACCTGCTACAATGGGACGATGGATGTTTCCATTCAGAAGTAGTCACCACATACTTTTAAGACATTTAGCCAACCAGGAGACAAGACAATCAGTTCCTACTTTTGTAGAATGCCGCCATCCACTGACGGATTCACAACCGCACCCTCTCTTGCACTTCCTAATCTGACTGAAATTGACATCCACGCAATTCTTTCTTCATGTCACCAAAGCTGTGAAAATCACACAGTGGAGGATCCAGGCTGTACAGAGCATGTTGCAGTGTTTCCCAAAACACTTGCTGAAGTATAGCCTTCGTCCAGTGGTCAGTATGGAGGCCAGCATTATTGTGCAATAGTATGATCCCGTCTAACAGCATTCCTGGGTATTTTCACTTGATGGTGCATCACAGTTTCTGCAAATTGCCTTCATAGTGCTGCACAGTGATTGTGGTTCCGCACTTGAGTAACTTGATGAACAGAGGGCCCCAGAAGTCAAAGAAGTAGGTCATCATGAGCTTACTGCAAATTATGTGAACTGCTTTGGATTCCTTTGGTGGTGAGATGTGGGATGTTGGCTTTGCAGCTTGCCCTCAGGCTGTTAGAATCCTGTCAGATAGTATTGTCCAGTTGTAAAATAATGCCCACCACCATTGTCAATCACACGCAGGCTACCCTTCAGCGATTCGGTTTAGAAGCTCTGCAATATGCCCCATACTGCCCGGATCATTCACCGTGCTATCTTCACATGTTGCCAAATGAAGAGAGGCATATGAGGGCATCAATTTCAGTCGGATGAGAAAGTGCAAGGGTAGGTGCGACTGTGGATCTGTCAATGACCGACTGCATTCTACAAAATGGTATCCCAGTGGGATAAATGTCTTTTGAATGGAACATTCCATGGTCCCATTGTTGCAGGTGTTCAGTTTTCATTTTGCTGCCTCTCATGTTAATAAATGGGGAACTGTAGCACTTAATTTAATTCTTGCAGAGCAGCTGTTGTAGAAATGCAATAGCTCATGAGCAATGTTATATGCATAAGCAGACATGAAAAAAATAACCCTCAGCCAGTCATAAACATCATTCAGTTTTTCTTTTACTAAATTAGAAGCCATGCAAAATGAAATGCTGATGTGAAATTAATAAAAATAAAAGTAATTAGTTGATCACAATTTATTACAAAGATGCTGTAACACTTTGTGCTATTTGTTATTTATCAAACAAGCCATACACACAATAATGTGCAATATATTCCCCACGATGCCTTTGGTCATGCACTCATATGTATTCAGAAAGGTCCAAGAAAATATAGTCAAGGAGTTGAGGTTTAAGAGCACAAAAATAATTTAGAGCTCTTTAGTCATCAGATGGCTTATGTTTTAATAATGCGACCATGTCATACAATAAAAATCTCTACTAAAACTAGTTCACCACATGATTATAAGAATAATTTATTTTATATTACAGGTATTTATGCATATAAAGATGAACTGGTTCAGATTAGGTCATATCCAATCAATCATGTTTTCCAAGCCCCAGCTGTGAATGGTCTAAAAATGAAGCCAAATGTCTCTGGCATTGAAAACCCTTAATCATCTTTGGCGTATTGCCTTCCATACCATGAATGAAGTTAGTCAAATCAATTACTTATGTCGAGCTCAAATATCTTGTGTATTTTCAAAAACCAGACCTCACATACAAAAATTCTTTAACCTGTTGTTTATTTGTTATAGTCAAGTTAAAAATTTATAATATGTCTTGATGAAATTTAACACAGGGTTTCTGTATGATTATGACAACACTTGTCATCAATATCACCTAGTATTTGATTTTTTCCTTGTGTTTTCAAGTGCATTTGTAAAAATATGGGCGAACTTGGTTCTCGGTAGACAGCATAAATAACAGAAGGAGTAAGTGGTATTTACTGTTCAGTTGAAGCATTAAGCAGTCAACAGTAACATAAACAAGACTGAAAACATTGTTAGGCTTTTCATCAATATCCTCCTTCAGAGCCAATTGACAAAGCATACCCTTCTTTCTCACCAAGCTCCCCCTCCCATCCACATGGGCCGACACATGCAAATGGCTATGATTTGCTGCCACTGAAGACGTGTAACCAGGAAAGAATTAATTTTGAAATAAAATCAGAATGAATTTCCTAAGAGTTCATAAGGGAAAAATAGCTGAATAACATCAAATGTACTGGCATAATGTGTTTTTATGGATTATTTTAGAGATAGAGAGTAATAGATTGTGAACGAATGGGCGCAACACTTGGCAATGCAGAATGAAAAAGACTGTGGCAATAGGTTTAAATGACTGGAAATAGCTACAAGAAATAGACCATTTATAGGGCAGCAAATTATTCAAAATATAATAGAAATTTGTTGTCTCACAACATAAAATTTCAAGGCATTGAGTTACTGTACAGGAGACTCATCAAAACACAAAATATAGTTTACAGTTTTTCTAAAAATATCATTAATATATTATACTGTACTTGATACATAATTGAGACACAAATATGTAATTGATTGAGACTTTTAAAAAAAATAACATACTTTAATCCCAAGTCCCCCTCCCCCATGAACCATGCTTCAGCGATACACATGGCCGTACCATAGGTGCAACCACAACGGTGGGGTATCTGTTGAGAGGCCAGACAAACGTGTGGTTCCTGAGGAGGGGCAGCAGCCTTTTAAGTAGTTGCAGGGGAACAGTCTTGATGATTGACTGATCTGGCCTTGTAACACTAACCAAAACGGCTTTGCTGTGCTGGTACTGCGAATGGCTGAAAGCAAGGGGAAACTACAGCTGTAATTTTTCCTGAGGGCATGCAGCAGCTTTACTGTATGGTTAAATGATGATGGCGTCCTCTTGGGTAAAATATTCCGGAGGTAAAACAGTCCCCCATTGGGATCGCCAGGCGGGGACTACTCAGGAGGACGTCATCAGGAGAAAGAAAACTGACATTCTATGGATCGGAGTGTGGAATTTCAGATCCCTTAATCAGGCAGGTAGGTTAGAAAATTTAAAAAGGGAAATGGATAGGTTAAAGTTAGATATAGTGGGAATTACTGACGTTCGGTGCCAGGAGCAACAAGACTTTTGGTCAGGTGAATACAGGGTTATAAATACAAAATCATAATAGGGGTAATGCAGGAGTAGGTTTAATACTAAATAAAAAAATAAGAGTGCAGGTAAGCTACTACAAAGAAGCATAGTGAATGCATTATTGTGGCCAAGATAGACACGAAGCCCGTGCCTACTACAGTAGTACAAGTTTATGTGCCAATTAGCTCTGCAGATGATGAAGAAATCGATGAAATGTATGATGAGATAAAAGAAATTATTCAGGTTGTGAAGGGAGACAATAATTTAATGCTCATGGGTGACTGGAATTCGAGAGTAGAAAAAGGAAGAGAAGGAAACTTAGTAGGTGAATGTGGATTGGGGGTAAGAAATGAAAGAGGAAGTCGTCTGGTAGAATTTTGCACAGAGCATAACTTAATCATAGCTACCACTTGGTTCAAGAATCATAAAAGAAGGTTGTATACATGGAAGAATCCTGGAGATACTAGAAGGTATCAGATAGATTATATAAAGGTAAGACAGAGATCCCCCCCCCCCCCCCCATGAACCATGGACCTTGCCGTTGGTGGGGAGGCTTTCGTGCCTCAGCGATACAGATAGCCGTACCTTAGGTACAACCACAACGGAGGGGTATCTGTTGAGAGGCCAGCCAAACGTGTGGTTCCTGAAGAGGGGCAGCAGCCTTGTCAGTAGTTGCAAGGGCAACAGTTTGGATGATTGACTGATCTGGCCTTGTAACAATAACCAAAACGGCCCTGCTGTGCTGGTACTGCGAACGGGTGAAAGTTTGGTGGCAGGAGGAACAAGACTTCTGGTCAGGTGACTGCAGGGTTATAAACACAAAATCAAATAGGGGTAATACAGGAGTAGGTTTAATAATGAATAGGAAAATAGGAATGTGAGTAAGCTACTACAAACAGCATAGTGAATGCATTATTGTGGCCAAGATAGATACAAAGCCCACACCTACTACAGTAGTACAAGTTTATATGCCAACTAGCTCTGCAGATGACGAAGAAATGTATGATGAAGTAAAATAAATTATTCAGATAGCGAAGGGAGACGAAAATTTAATAGTCATGGGTGACTGGAATTTGAGTGTAGGAAAAGGGAGAGAAGGAAACATAGTAGGTGAATATGGATTGGGGCTAAGAAATGAAAGCGGAAGCCGCCTGGTAGAATTTTGCACAGAGCACAACTTAATCATAGCTAAGACTTGGTGTAAGAATCATGAAAGAAGGTTGTATACAGGGAAGAACCCTGGAGATACTAAAAGGTATCAGATAGATTATATAATGGTAAGACAGAGATATAGGAACCAGGTTTTAAATAGTAAGACATTTCCAGGGGCAGATGTGTACTCTGACCACAATCTATTGGTTATGACCTGTAGAGTAAACCTGAAGAAACTGCAAAAAGGTGGGAATTTAAGGAGATGGGACCTAGATAAACTGAAAGAACCAGAGGTTGTACAGAGTTTCAGGGAGAGCATAAGGGAACAATTGACAGGAATAGGGGAAAGAAATACAGTAGAAGACAAATGGGTAGCTTTGAGGGATGAAGTAGTGAAGGCAGCAGAGGATCAAGTAGGTAAAAAGACGAGGGCTAGTAGAAATCCTTGGGTAACAGAAGAAATATTGAATTTAATTGATGAAAAGAGAAAATATAAAAATGCAGTAAATGAAGCAGGCAAAAAGGAATACAAACGTCTCAAAAATGAGATCGACAGGAAGTGCAAAAATGGCTAAGCAAGGATGGCTAGAGGACAAATGTAAGGATGTAGAGGCTTATAGATAGATACTGCCTACAGGAAAATTAAAGAGACCTTTGGAGATAAGAGAACCACTTGTATGAATATCAAGAGCTCAGATGGAAACCCAGTTCTAAGCAAAGAAGGGAAAGCAGAGAGGTGGAAGGAGTATATAGACGGTCTATACAAGGGCGATGTACTTGAGGACAATATTATGGAAATGGAAGAGGATGTAGATGAAGATGAAATGGGAGATACAAGAGAGTTTGACAAGAGCACTGAAAGACCTGAGTCGAAACAAGCGCCCCCCCCCCCCCCCCCCCCCTGGAGTAGACAACTTTCCATTGGAACTACTGACGGCCTTGGGAGAGTCAGTTCTGACAAACCTCTACTATTTGGTGAGCAAGATGTATGAGACAGGTGAAATACCCTCAGACTTCAAGAAGAATAAAATAATTCCAATCCCAAAGAAAGCACCGAGCGAGGTGGCGCAGTGGTTAGACACTGGACTCGCATTCGGGAGGACGACGGTTCAATCCCGCGTCCGGCCATCCTGATTTAGGTTTTCCGTGATTTCCCTAAATCATTCCAGGCAAATGCCGGGATGGTTCCTCTGAAAGGGCACGGCCGACTTCCTTCCCCATCCTTACCTAATCCGATGAGACCGATGACCACGCTGTCTGGTCTCCTTCCCCAAAAACCAACCAACCAACCCAAAGAAAGCAGGTGTTGACAGATGTGAAAATTACCAAACAATCAGTTTAATAAGCCATTGCTGCAATATACTAACATGAATTCTTTACAGACGAATGGAAAAACTAGTAGAAGCCGACCTTGGGGAAGATCAGTTTGGATTCCGTAGAAATACTGGAACACGTAAGGCAATACTGACCTTACGACTTATCTTAGAAGAAAGATTAAGGAAAGGCAAACATATGTTTCTAGCATTTGTAGACTTAGAGAAAGCTTTTGACAATGTTGACTGGAATACTCTCTTTCAAATTCTAATGGTGGATGGGGTAAAATACAAGGAGCAAAAGTCTATTTACAATTTGTACAGAAACCAGATGGCAGTTATAAGAGTCGAGGGACATGAAAGGGAAGCAGTGGTTGGATAGGGAGTGAGACAGGATTGTAGCCTCTCCCCGATGTTATTCAATCTGTATATTGAGCAAGCACTAAAGGAAACAAAAGTAAAATTCGGAGTAGGTATTAAAATCCATGGAGAAGAAATAAAAACTTTGAGGTTCGCCAATGGCTTTGTAATTCTATCAAAGACAGCAAAGGACTTGGAAGAGCAGTTGAACGGAATGGACAGTGTCTTGAAAGGAGGATATCAGATGAACATCAACAAAAGAAAAACAAGGATAATGGAATGTCGTCGAATTAAGTCGGGTGATACAGAGGGAATTAGATTAGGAAATGAGACACTTAAAGTAGTAAAGGAGTTTTGCTATTTGGGGAGCAAAATAACTGAAGATGGCCAGTGTAGAGAAGATATAAAACATAGACTGGCAATGGCAAAGAAAGCGTTTCTGAAGAAGAGAAATTTGTTAACGTTGGGTATAGATTTAAGTGTCAAGAAGTCGCTTCTGAAAGTATTTGTATGGAGTGTACCCATGTATGGAAGTGAAACATGGACGATAAAAAGTTTGGAGGAGAAGAGAATAGAAGCTTTCGAAATGTGGTGCTACAGAAGAATGTTGAAGATTAGAGGGTAGATCACATAACTAATGATGAAGTATTGAATAGGATTGGGGAGAAGAAGAGTTTGTGGCACAAATTGACAAAAAGAAGGGAGCGGTTAGTAGGACATGTTCTGAGGCATCAAGGGATCACAAATTTAGCATTGGAGAGCAGCGTGGAGGGTAAATCTTAGAGGGAGACTAAGAGATGAATACACAAAGCAGATTCAGAAGGATGTAGGTTGCAGTAGGTACTGGGAGATGAAGAAGCTTGCACAGGATAGAGTAGCATGCAGAGCTCCATCAAGCCAGTCTCAGGACTGAAGACCACAACAACAACAATCCTAAGTACATGTTCTCTCTTGCATAAATTTTCGGATCATCCTTTACAAACTCTTCAATTGAACAGTGACATTTCGGCACCAGTTTGTCACATAAGATTTTTTACAGTTATTCTAAATTAATATTGAGCAATTCTTTTCCTTTTTCTTGGTTATAAATTTCATAGTTATCTACTGCAGAGTTTGAGCATGAAGTTTTAAATGATGTGTGGGCAGCCATAAAATTATTTTGATTCCTGCTGCTGTAAACATTATGAAATTGATTCCCTATAAATAAATCAGTGATGCCACATATCTTTATTCATTCACAAATTATGTTTTGTAAATTGCATTACGTGTTAGATTTGTTTTTTGTAGGTCCAATCAACAAGCAAGTGTTACGGTGCTGCTTCATGAGCTCAAATGGAAATCTCTAGATGGAAAAAGAAATCATTTTTTGAAACACTGTTGACAAAATGTAGAGAATATACATTTGCAGCTGAGTGCAGCACGATTTGACTGTCGGCATTGTACATGTTGCGTAAGAACTGTAAAGACAAGATAAGGGAAATTAAGGCTCATACAGAGGCATGAAGACAGTGGGTTTTCCTGTACGCCATTGGCAAGTGAAATAGGAAAAGAAATGTGTAGTATTGGTACCATGTACCCTGTGCCATGCACTGTATTGTGGCTTTGTGGAGTATGTTTATAAATGTAAATGTAGGAGAACGTTCAGAGATTTGGAACAAATCAAGTTAAACATTAACAGATATATTTTTAATGTACAAAAGAATGTGACTGTAGGTAGACTACATCAATAATGGTACATGTTGAAGCACTAAGATGTTTACAGGCACATATACAAAATTGAAAACTTTGCTGAATACATTTTAACTAAATTCAAAATGAACTTCTTAAAGAGTCACAATGGATGGAAGGAAAGATGGAAAAATTATTTAAAAACGTGATTATATTGGCACAATATTTTTGTGCACTATTATACAGTATAGGTAATGATATGTAGGTGTTTATCTGGTAAATGGATGCAGCACTTTCCATCGTTGCATAAAAAAAACGTGTGGCAGTAGATTGTAGTGGCTGGAAATGTCTGCAAGAAATACAATTACAGGAGGGCGAGTTATACATTTACATTCATTCACTCATTGTGTTTTGTAAATCCCATCATCTGGAGAGCCATCAGGAGTATGGAATGAATTAAGTTATACATTAATAGACCAAAGGCAGCCACTGCAGGTTACTGTGATTTCTATAATTTTCATATAGACTTTACCTCATTGTCTAGGATCAGCATGGACTTATGAACTAGTATCAAAATCTTCAACAAGATTCTCTCTAACAAAAAACCAGTAACTGGGAATCTCACCAATTTGAAAGAAAATTTAAAATTTACATCAGTATAGGACAGAAAATTACTGGTAGATGCATGACAAGTAGTAATGTCTATTATGAAGATGTGTAACAAATAATAGTGTATTGTATAACTAATGCTAAACTGTTCACACCTCACAGTGTTAATTACAGGAACAATTTTTAATGTGTTAAAAAGCATGAAGTTATGCATATTAACAGAACAGTAACTACTTTGGGGGAGGATTTACATCCCGAAGTCAAAACATTCTGCTTCAGTATACCAGAAGAAGCAGCTTTTAAAGTACTTCTTACTTTATTTTTTAGTTGGGGGTGTCTGATAATTTGAAGTAATAATAATAAGTTGTGATTGCAAATTTTCATTAAAAATTAAAAATAAAATGTCAATGGTAAACCGGTTTTGATCATATGTAGATCATCATCAGACCTTCTCAGGGATGCAAAAAAATAATTCTCCTTAGAGAGGGTAACAGGTAGCAGAATTATAGTCGCATATCTACACGATAAACTGTGGATACACAATCATAATAAAACAGAAAGGTTTTTACACCAAAAGATGGTGAGCAGAGATGACGAACAGAGCACTGACAAGGTTTGGAAGACACATCCAGTAACTGCTAAATAGCATCAAAACACTATGTGTTGTAAAGGGGAAGCTCCACCCCTCCCCAGCTGCATGCTTTCATTGGGAGCCAATAGGGCCTCTTATTTGAAATTATCTAATCAGATAATCTAGTTTAAAACAAAAATATTCTTGCCTGACATCTGCTGGCAATCTTAAAGACATTTGCACCACAATATATGACTCAAATCTGAACCTGAGACTTGGACACAAAAGAAATAAGGTGCTGTTTTTATCTCTCTCCCCTTCACTACCTTCTTATGTTAACATTCACACTAGTAGAGTGGCATAATTACTCTGAATAACTGTCAAAACAAAGATCTATGTTGCTGAAATTCTACATTCCAGTAAAAAGGAAATACTCTTTATTCAGTGGTGCCTCTATTCACCCTCTGCTCTCTTCTCATAAACATTTTTTACTTTCACACATACTGCTTTCATTATCTAAAATACATCTCTTATATGTAGGTAGAAAAGTAGGTTGACTCATAAGTAGCAGAAACATTAGAGACATAGCACTTGCAGAGATCAAAAATTATGCTAGAAAGAAGCAGTTGCGCCTATAGGAAACCTTCCCAGCATTTTCAGGACATGTACAAAGGCATTTGTACCCACTTTTCCACACCCTTAACCACTGTACCACATTGCTCATTTAGCACAAAGGCATATCATGGTACGAGGCACATTCAGAAAGTAAGTTAATAGATCCATAGATAGATTTTTATATACCTTTTTAGAAAAAGTGTATATGAAAAAAAAATTACAGGAGGTGTTGATACCCTTGTTGATTATTTTCGATGTAATCACTATCCTGTTCAACGCATGTGGCAGAAGCTCCTTTGAGCCCTCCTTGAAGAGCTCTCCTGCCAGCTCCTGCCCCCACTTCACAACCTCTCAGAGGAATAGCGTGGAGGGGGGGGGGGGGTAAGAGAGCCCCTTGGTGGCTAATCCTGTGTGAGGATGTGCATTGCATTGCAACAAACACACTCCTCTCATCAGTATTCCCCTCCTTTTGTTTTGAGTGTTCTTTTTGAGCTTTTTATGGTCTCTCAATATTGTGCATTGATGGTGTCTTCCTGAGGCAGAAATTTGACCAAAATGATGCCCTTTGGTTACCAAAACACTGAACCCATGATTTTTTACCCAAAATTGTAATTCTGAATTTTTTGTCAGAGAGGGAATTGGTGTGGCGGCACTATGAAGACTGTGTTTTTGTCTCAGGCATGTAGTGAGCCACCCATGTTTCATCCCCAGTCACAGTAGAGCTCAGAAAATCCTCAAGTAGCTGAAGAAACTTACAGGCACTATTGATCCAATATATCTTGTGCTGCTGTGTCAACTGTTTTGCGACCCACCTTGCACATAGCTTCTGGTATCCCAGCATTTCTGTGAGCATCTCGTATGAGAGAGTCCTGGGGAGTTACAGAAACATCATAGAAATTTCATCCTCTGTCAATAGCTGGTCTTCATGAACAGCTTCCTAAATTTTTTCACCAGCTCATCTGTCTAAATGGAAGGTCTTTCACTCCTTTGTTTGACATGAACATTTGTTACACCTCCACTAAACTCCATAAACCAATTAAACATATTCACCTGTTCATGACATCTTTGCTGTAAACTGATTTGTAAAAGAATTTCAGTAGGTGTTATTCCTTCCCCACATAGGAAGCTGATCACAGCATGTGCCTCGCACTTTTTTTACTGACATCTTTCATGCAAGTGGACACTACAATGTGAGTTTATGTACTACCATGTTCCTTTGATGCTCGCTCTGGTCAGGGGATCCGCCTCTACCACTCATTGTTGCCAACCCTCAAAAAATCACAACCTGTTATGGTCACAGTATACTTACTTTCTTAACATGCCTCATATTACAGTCTGATTAAAATTACTTGTTAGTGGACATTCCATACGTTGGAACCTAGTTCCTCCAATCGGAGCATTCATCATCATATATCTACTGTCCACTACTGCCAATGCATCACAGCGAAGCATTAGTTTACTTACAGGTTTCACGCATTGTGATGTACATGACTAAACTGTTATCAGGAACTGCTGGGAGCCCGTTTAACTTTGCCACACAGAGAGGTCGACAATGTGATCTGCCCATTCTCTGTTGTCCAGGCCTTAAACTAAGCACAACTGACACTTGATGCAGTCATGCTGTAGTGTAGAATAGAATAGAATCTTCATTGTCATGTGACATGTTACGTACAATAATTTGATTGAAATATTGGTGACTCATCAATGAATAATCTGGTACGTACCTGAGTAACCTTAAAACAAGACACATTAAAAGAAAGAATGTGGATGCTCCCAGAAGCACATTACAACAAAAAAGATAATTGCCTTTTAGATTTCTTCCTGTTTCTTAAAATTTTCCACAGTGGCTTAAAATCTTTCTTTTTAAGTATTTTTCATATTTGTCTCTTTTATAAATATGGACTTACTTAATGAGAGCACATACTTCCATAAAGAAGTAAGAAGTATATATGTATACACCTAGATATTTACACAATACATTATTTATAAGTATGGACACACATAAAAAGAACATATACCTCCATTAAAAGAGAACACAAGCATACACGTAGAACATAATGTAGGAAAAAAAAACAGGAAAACAAAACCAATGTAATATCTCCTACTTGTCCCCCCAGGGGGTCCACAACCCTTTTGTGGATACAAGCATGGCAAGCACAGGGCCCCGAGCCATTGCAGCCTTCTTTCTCTCCAGGGTTGCATTTCCTTTCCTTCCCCTCCTTTCCCCTCCTTGCTCCTTTCCACTTGCCCTCTCCTCTCCCTCTCTTGGTGTCCTTGCTTATGTTGGCCCCCGCTATCCTCCTGGTTCTGTTGGTTTTACAATTTAGCTTTGTTGCATAATCATCTCCTCCTTTTGGCATTCCTTGGTCCCACTCTGGGGTGAGCCATTTGGGGAAGAGCACCTTACCTAGAGTCTCCTACATGCGCCCTCGTAGTACATTCCACCTTCTCTTTCACGTTGTTGTCTGATACTAGGGTGCATAGCCAGCCCGTATGGTGGGGTCGCTATGTACCCTTTTGGTTGAGCCCCCTGAACACACAGGGATCACACTTCTGAAACCTGAGCTGTGACCTCCTCATGCGTGCCTTGGAGTGGTTGCTCGTCATCCTGGAGCATCGGAACTCCCGGCAATGGCGGCCGTGCCAGACGGCCCTTGCTGTGGCTGGGTGGCGCCCGTGAGGAGAGCCCCTGATCAGAGTGGGCGGTATCAGGGCGGATGCTATGCAAATGAAATGCATACGGGTCCAGAACTCTGGCCGTTCTTCTGTGGCCATCTCTCTGCGTGGAACTGATTCCTCAAGTGCTGCTTCTCTTGCCCCTTCGGCCTTCCCTTCCATGGCTACCCCCTGGGAAGAGGGTCAGGCCCGTCGGCTAGGTGTGAAACCTTTCTCCCGTTATCTAGTTTGCACTAGGACTGATGGAGATACTTTCGCAAATACCAAACCTTTATTCTTTGTGGAACACATTGAAGACAAGTTTGGCGAAGTGGACGCCCTGAGCAAGATACGGTCGGGTTCATTGCTGATAAAAACTGCTTCAGCTGCCCAATCTGTGGCCCTTCATACCTGTACCCATCTTGGCACAATTCCTGTGTCCATTACCCCCCACCAGTCTCTAAATATGGTACAAGGTGTGATTTTTCACAGGGACCTCATCCTTCAAACTGATGAGGAACTTCGGGACTATCTCGGACACTGGGGTGTTCACTTTGTTCGGCATGTTCAGAAGGATCCTAAAGACAATCATATTGATACTGGTGCCTTTATCCTGGCCTTTGAAGGGGATACCCTCCCTGAGAAAGTTAAGATTATGGTCTATCGATGTGATGTGAAGCCGTACATCCCACCTCGTATGAGGTGTTTTAAGTGCTTGCGTTTTGGACACATGTCTTCCCGCTGTTCACAGGCACCTCTCTGTGGTGACTGTGGACGTCCACTCCATGAGGGGAGCCCCTGTGTTCCCCCTCCTGTGTGTGTAAATTGTCATGGTAGTCATTCTCCACGTTCACCAGATTGCCCAGTATATAAGAAGGAAAAGAAGATACAGGAGTATAAGTCCCTCGATCGTTTAGCCTACACAGAGGCCCGTAAGAAATATACACGACTTCACCCTATGTCCATGACATCTAATTACGCCTTGGTTACATCTTCACCCTTTCCTCACACTTCCTTACCCCCATCCCGGACCCCTCTCCTCCACCCCCCCCCCTCTCCTGCGGCTCCCACACCTTCTCCTCTGGGCACTGCTCCCCCTCCCCAACCAGAGAAGTGTCCCACTCCTTCGGCGTCTGCCGGTCAAGGGTGCCTCTCCTGGGATGCCCCTTCCCGGCACCTTCCAGGCCAAAGGTCTGCTGCCGCGCGACGACCACGAGAGCCGCGGCCTGCCGGCCTCCAGGTCGCCCGGTCTCTTTCTGTTCCTGATCTTGCTGCAGCTGGCTCCTTTATGCCACACAGCCCTCCTCGATCTCAGCCTGAAAAGAAGAAGAAACATAAGTCCCAGAACAAAGAGCCTCTGGTGTCACCGGAGGTCCATTCTCTAACTTCATAAACAGATTCTGACCTGTCGTTTATGGATGTCGCCCCCTCCTGTTCGGTGACGGGTGGGGACCCGTCGGTATGACTGGATTTAGCGTGTTCAGCCCCCCTTTAAACCATCGTTCTGTGGTTCTCCAATGGAATTGTAATGGATACTATTGTCATCTTCCGGAACTGAAATCCCTTCTTTTGTCTTACTCTGCAGCTTGTGTGGTTCTCCAGGAATCTCATTTTACTGATGCTCACTCACTGACCCTCCGTGGGTTCCGTGTTTTCTGTAGAAATCGAGTTGGACCCCTGTGGACTTCTGGTGGCGTTTGTACGTTGGTCCATACAGACATTGCTAGCACGTGGATTCCTCTTCAAACTACATTGGAAGTGGTTGCTGTTAGGGCCCACTTAGACTCTGCAGTCACAGTTTGCAATCTTTATCTCCCTCCTGACAGGACTCTTACACCTGCTGCCTTAACTGCCCTTCTTCAGCAACTTCCTCCTCCCTTCCTCCTCCTTGGGGATTTTAATGCTCATCATCCCTTGTGAGGTAGTGCCTTTCCATCTAGACGAGGTCTTCTTATAGACCAATTTATTGCAAACCACGACCTGTGCCTTCTTAATGATGGCTCCCCTACTCATTTCAGTGCTGGTCTTGGTACCTTTTCTGCCATTGATCATTCTCTTTCTTCTCCCTCTCTCCTTCCTTCATTACACTGCTCAACACACGGCGACCTTTGTGATAGTGACCATTTCCCGTCGATTATCTCGCTCTCTTCCCACTCCCCGATGGACAGGTTACCTTGTTGGTCTTTCCAACATGCCGATTGGTCTCTATACACTGCACAGGTCGTGTTTTCTCCCTCTTTGTTGGGTTGTTTTGATGACGTCCTACGTGACGTGGCTGACGCGATTGTTCGTGCTGCTAGCCTTGCTGTCCCACGCTCATCAGGGCCATTTCATTGCCGGCAAGTCCCATGGTGTAGTACGACCATTGCCATTGCCATCCGTGATCGCCGTCGAGCTTTGCAACACTTCAAGAGGCACCCATCCGTAGCCAGCCTTACTACCTTTAAACGCCTTCGCGCTAAAGCCCGTTATTTAATCAAACAGAGCAAGCAGATATGTTGGGAATGATTCGTTTCTTCCCTTGGTTCTACTGTCCCTCTGTCACGGGTATGGGCTACACTTTGCTCTCTCCAAGGTTGCCATCGGCAGTCCACCCTCCCAGGCCTTCACCTCCCAGATGGCCTATGTATGGACCCATTAGCTCTTGCAGAACATTTTGCGACCTATTTGGCAGTGGCATCAGCATCAGCCTCGTATCCAGCTGCTTTCCTTCACCAAAAGCAGCAGGCTGAAGCTTCCACCTTATGTTTCACCCCTTGTGAGTCAGAATCTTACAACGAACCTTTTACTGAATGGGAATTTCTTTCTGCTCTATCTTCTTCTCATGATACGGCCCCTGGCCCAGATTCCATTCATAACCAACTCCTTCAACATCTCAGTGTTCCACAACGGCAACATCTTCTTCGGGTGTTTAACCGTATCTGGCTCCAGGGTGACTTCCCTTCTCAGTGGAGGGATAGCATCGTGGTTCCTGTCCTTAAGCCTGGTAAGAACCCCCTATCTGTTGACCGCTATCGGCCAATTAGTTTGACCAATGTTGTTTGTAAGTTACTTGAATGGATGGTAGCCCATCGGCTCAATTGGGTCCTCGAATCTCGGGATCTATCGTCCCCTTACCAGTGTGGCTTTCGAGAGGGAAGGTCTCCAATCGATCATTTACTTCGCTTGGAATCTGCAGTTCAGCAGGCTTTTTCCCAGCGCCACCATTTGGTTGCAGTGTTTTTTGACCTTCGCAAGGCCTATGACACGGCCTGGTGCCATCACATCTTACTTACCCTTCATCAGTGGGGTCTTCCGGGCCCACTCCTGATTTTTATCCACCAGTTCCTGTTCCATTGGTCATTCAAAGTTCGAGTTGGTACTGTTTTTAGTTCTCCACGGACCCAGGAGACTGGCATCCCAGAGGGTTCTGTTTTGAGTGTCCCTCTTTTCCTCATTGCTATCGATGGACTTGTGGCCTCTGTCGGTCCCTTGGTCGCCCCTGCCCTGTATGTGGATGATTTCTGCATTTGGGTTAGCTCCAGGGAGCTATATGGCATGCCTCTGCATGGACCCTCTCACACGGGTTTCAATTCTCTCCTTCAAAATCGCGGGTGGTCCACTTCTGTCGCCGTACTACAATCCACCCTGATCCAGAGCTCTATCTCGCTGCACATTGATTGCCTATGGTCCCACAGTTTCGTTTCCTGGGTCTTCTTTTCGACAACAAGCTCAGTTGGCTGCCACATATCAGACTCCTGAAGGTAGGATGTTTCTGTAAACTCAATGTCCTTCGCTTCCTTGCCCACTCCTCTTGGGGTGCGGAACATTCCCTCCTTCTTCGTATTTATTGTGCTCTAGTTCTGAATTGCTTGGACTGTGGTTGTCAAGTTTATGGTTCAGCTGCTCCTTCCACACTGCACGTGCTGGATCCAGTCCACCATTGTGGTATCCGTTTGGCCTCCGGTGCCTTCCCTACTAGCCCTGTTGATAGTCTCCTGGTTGAAGCTAGGTCCCCCCCACCTTTCTGTTCGGCGGTCCCCGCTATCCGTCTTATGCACTCGCTATCCGTTCCTCTCCTACTCATCCTTCCTATTCTATCCTGTTCCCAGACCATGGACGTCACCCACCCGACTCCCGCCTATGGGCGGGTTTAGCAGTTGGGCTCCACCTTGCGTCTCTTTGCCGTGATTTTCAGCTTCCTTCTTTGTCCTGTCTTCCTCGTTCCCTCCCCTCCACCCCCCTTGGTTAGTTCCTTGGCCTCGAATTCGGATTGATCTCCACCGAGGTCCAAAAGGTTCCATCCCCCCGGTGGTGTTCTGTTCCTTTCTCCACCGAATTTTATGGGAGTTTCGGGATGCCATTGTTTTTTACACTGATGGCTCTAAATCTGCTGATCATATTGGGTATGCCTTCACGTCCTCTGTTGGAACGAAAAATCATCTGCTGCCACCTACATGTGGGGTGTTTACTGCAGAATTGATGGCAATTTCCCAGGCCCTTACCTTTATTAAACAGTCCGAACACAACCGTGTTTTGTTATGTACGGACTTGATGAGTCGCCTTCTTCCTATTGACCGGTGTTTTTCGCGCCATCCCTTGGTCTCTGCCATCCATGACCATCTCGCTGATATTCACCGTGCTGCTTGTTCCATTGACTTCCTTTGGGTCCCTGGCCATGTGGGTATCCCGGGTAATGAGCTCGCTGATCGTTTGGCTAGGGGAGCTGTCACTTACCCCTCGTTTTCTGTAACCCCTCCTGCAGCGGATTTACGGCTTCACATCAAATCCCACTTCACACAATCATGGGCCAATTCTTGGGAGGCTACTCCCCTGTCTAATAAAATTTGTGCAATTAGGGTGACACCAGGCCCATGGCGTTCTTCCTTTCGCCTCTCTTGAAAGGACTCGACCACACTGTGTCGTCTCCGCATTGGTCATACCAGGCTGACCCATGGTTTTCTTTTGCGTGATGAGTCACCCCACTTTGTGGTTGTGGAGCCTTCCAGTCAGTAGCCCACATTTTGGTTGAATGCCCCCTTCTTTTGGCTCTGTGTGCTAAGTACAGACTCCCCCACACGTTACATTTGATGTTGGCTGACGATTCCCGGATGGTCTCTCTGATTCTCGGTTTCCTCCGGGAAAGTGGTTTTTATTCTCAGTTTTAAGGTTTTTAATCTCTCTCTGGTGTTGGGGCAGGGCGGTGAGTGTTTGGGTGTCTCCCACTGTAAGCCGTGTTTGGAGATTCCCGATTCACCTCCCTGACCGAGACCCTCTTTTCTTCCCCTTTTACTCAGTTTTTACCATTTTTTAAGGATCGGTTAGTCTCCTTTTCCCATACGTATTTCTACACTCTAGCGGTTGCACCTTTTAAGTCACAGGTGGTCTTGCCTATGCTGCTTCAGCATAGCACTGGGTCCGTTCTCTTGCCGACTTCCCTCATTTTGTTTTTTACCATTGACAACATGACTGCCCTTTTACGTTTTTACCTTCTTCCCTTTTATTGTTCTGACTTTCCTGAGATGTCCCATTAGCGGAATGGGCCCTATTTGAAACAAGGGACTGATGACCTTGCTGTTTGGTCCTTTAAACCTCAAACAACCAATCTCCTACTTGTCTTCCTTGTTTTTAAAATCACCCTCACTGTAGTAACATTTGCTTTTTAAATATTTTTCAGTGTTTGCTCCTGTAGTTTCTAGCTGGCAGTCCTCGAACTTTGAATATATTTTATTGCTAAGCTTTCAAAACCATATAATATACAGTGTTTTCAAATATGTTAGTTTGTGGCAAGGTAACATATAATCTTGTTTGTGCTTTGTTTCGTAAGCAAATGTGAATGAATTTCCCTCAAAAAGATGTGGGTTTTTTAGCTCAAAGAGAAGTGTTTATATATAAACATAGAAGGAATTGTCAGCAAGTCAAGACTTGCAAGATTGTGTATTGTTTGTTTCAGTCATAGCTTTCAACTCCTCAAAACAATTATGCCATATCTTACAACTGATATAAAATATGCATGATACACAATTTTCCTAACAGCTAAGACAGTTACTTTATGGAACACCCTCGCTGCATAAACAAAACTATTTAATTGCCTCAGTAAGCAATCCACATGATCAGTCCGTGACAATTTTTTGTTTATGGTCACTGCAAGAAATTTAACAGATTCTGCAATTATCATTTCTCTGCTTTAATATCTTAACTGTGTTATAAATTCAACAATTTGTTTGGTCCTGAGTGTACAATTTGTGTCTTGTTAGGTTTATTTCATAGCATTATTATTTATCAAATTTTTTTAGTTCTTGAAGAGTTATTTTCGTTCTCTGTGCTAGTTCTTCAGTGTTTTTCCAGTAGACTACTGCTGTTGAATCATCTGCATACAGAACTGTATCTGAAGTTACCTTACCTGGCATGTCATTTATATAATATGGAAATAGTAGTGGGCATAGTATGGACCCCTGGGCATCACTTGCTTGTATTTTCTTCCAACTAGAGCAACCTTCCTCTGCCTTGTGTAGTAAACTATCATCCGTTTTCTGTTGTTGAGATACGACATGAATCAACGTAAAGGTTTTTCATGGAGGCCATAATAAGCTAATTTGAGGAGCAGCTTCTTATGGTTTACCATATCAAATGCCTTACTGAGGTCACAGAAGATACCAGATACACTCTCCTTGTTATCAAGGCATTTGCTTATTTTAGTGATTAGGTCATTAGTAGCATGCACAGTGCTTTGGCCCTTTCTAAATCCATACTGATTATGAAGACTAATGTTAGGTTTCTTGTTGTATTTTTCTAGTTGGTTACACAGTATCCACACAAATATTTGAGAAATAATAGGTAGTATTGACACTGGGCAAAAATTTCCTATCTCCTCTTGTCTGCCCTTTTTGCAGATAGGTTGAACTTCCATATACTTCAGCCTGTCCAGAAAGCAGCCCTCATCAAACAATTGATTTGTTATGTGACAGAGTTGGGGTGCAATATTATCACATCCTGCCTTTATTATTTGTGTCGGAAGTTCATCCCAGTTCAAGGATTTGAGGTTTTTTAGGGATTTTATAATGTTAGCCACTTCACAGCAGGATCCATGAGTAAATTTGAATTCTACTGATCTGTGTCGCATTACATTGGGTCTTATCTGTGGAGGAGGGAGAACATCAACTTTGTTAGAATTTATAAAATACCTGTTGAGTTCTTCGCATATGTGTCTGGAGTTTGTAATCATTTCCCCATCTATTTCTAATTTTTGATTAACACTTTTGTTTTTTCAGCACCTAATTATAGTTTATGATTAAAACTTTTTTTTCCCAGCTCCTATTTCAGTCTTGACAATCTGCCATACAGCTTTTGATTTATTTCTGGCATCTGATGCTTATTTACTGTTTGCCATTTGTTTTGCATGCTTAACTACTCTGCCAAGTATTCTTTCGTATTTGTTTACATAGCTGACAAGACTCTGCATTATGGTTGTTCTTTGCTCCCATGTGCAGACGTGCAGTTTCCTCTTTCTAATACTAGAGATCCTGATGCCTTCAGTTAGCCATGAGGTGTTTTTTTTTTTTTTTTTCCCCATGCGCTGTTAAGAAGGGGAAACATTCATTGAAAATACTCATGAATTCTGATACAAAAGCATTGTAGTTTGTGTTTACTGAGTACCACTTGCTGAATGACCAGGAAGTTTCATTTAGTCTTGAGACAGATGTATTCACAAATTGTTGGCTGAAGTTCCTGACTCATTTCACTGTAACAGTTTTATCTAAATTTGGCAATGAGCCAAAAGTTCTGATTGGTCAGATATACGTAATTCTAAAATGAACTTTTCTGTAGCATCATAGTTCATACTGCTCACTATATTATCTATATCTGTTGCAGAAGATGCTATTGTACTTGTGTACTTGCTAACGTTTAATGTTAAGTTATTTGTAGATAACATGTCCTTCAGGGAAATGGCAAACCTGTCATCAGTCTTACGTTTATGTTGAAGTCAGCACAAATTATGACCTTTTTACATAACTTTTTTACCAGCAACCTACACAACAATTTTTTTGAATTTGTCTAGAAATGCACATGTAGCCAAATAGGCTGGGATATCATATATGCTAATAATTAATACACCATATTCCAAAAGTTCAATGCAGCAGCTTTCAAATAATAGCTCCTCATTCAAGCAATTAAAAGTCTGCCTGACTACAAAGCTCTCATGTGGCAAATATCAAATAACAAATAGTTTTAATTTAGGAGAAGTGGTGCCTGATTTCCTACAGTTCCAGTGAATCTCTTTATGTGAACAGTTGGATGGTTTTTCAAAGAGGGTACTGACGCTTCCTTCTCCCATCTTTTGTCCAGTTGTACTAATAATTTGTACTTTGTCTCTACAGAGTCTGATGTCAGTAGGTCATCACACTGTAACCTTCTTTCCTGCTTAATAGATTTGCCTATATGGACAGATCCAAGAGTAAACATTGATATGTTTATGAAAAATTAAAACAATCACAGAGAATTACTCAGCTACTGGAGAGTGATGACTGTGGTACACTAATTGCAGCTGCTAATTGCTTGACCCTTGAAGTCATCAGATTTTCTTCTGATACAGTGAGAACAATAGAATAATATTTACAGTCTTACACAAATATTGGGTGGTATGGATTGATATGCAAGTGGAGTGCCTGATTTAGGAAGCAACTGGGCCAAAGTCCAATGAAGGCTATCTGAAGTAGTGAAGTTGTGCAAGTGAAGTAATTACACTATAAGGTAAGGGTTGAGGGCTAGATTATTGCAAGAAAGACCAGAAAGGGCTTTAAAGATGAAGTTTTGAATGGGAGCATAAGAACTGTAGATGTGCCAGTATATTAATGCCATTGTTTATCGAGAAGAATGAGGGACACACAACTAAACAAGCAGCAACTTTATATGTAGTTGTTACTGACCTTATTGAAAATACAGTTGCACATTATCTGAATTATGGTTCCTTCATCTCCAGTTCATACACACTTATAGTAGGGGAAGAATGCAGAGAGACACATTATTGAATTAAGTTTGGAAGCCATTATACTTATTTTCATGTCCACAAAGTTTCAAAAGTGTTGTCTGCCGTAAGTGGTAGCAACTGTAATTTTTACTGAGTGGTGTTATTGTTTTTCCATAGATCACTTGGAACAATTGTTGGAATGACCCTTGAATAAGGTCTGAGTTGTAATCTTTTTTCTAATGATTGCAACATCAGCTAAACGTTTTACTGTGGCCTTCCTTCAGTCAATGTCCTGTCATAACCATTGAACTCAAATGCTATGATAATTTTAAAAAATGTATTAGTAACATGTAAACTGGGCATACCTATACAGTGAACTGAGTGCCTGACATGTAGGTGCGTGAACTGAGTGCCTGACATGTAGGTGAAATAAAATATAATCTCCTTCTTCTTCTTCTTCTTCTTAGTGTTAATCCCATCTCATACAGCACCTGCTGTACTCACATTTATGCTATATAACTTTGCTGAGTGGCGCCCTTCCTGTCGCCGCAGTTGTCATTTATCTGAGGGAGGTAAGTTGTATGTGCCACCTGTCTTTCTGAGTTGGAAATAGGGGACCAGCCCGCTTTTACCTAAACAAGTGTGGAAAACTGTGTAAAAAGTATACTCAGGCTGGCTGTTGCAGCAGACACGTTTGTTAATCTGACACACGGATTCGATACAGGTCTGGCTCCCATTTTGCAAGCTAGTGGTGCTCTGTGCATTACGTTATATGAGCAGGTCAAGTAAAATATAATCACGGTACAAATTCAGTATCCATCATGGTCTATAAATGTCATCATGCAGGAGACCCATCAGGGACATGGAATGAGTCAAGTTATGGGCCTTACAGAGTAATATCAGCCTGCAACCATAAGTTCAAATACAGTATTCAAAGAAGGTGAATGTGTGACTCAGATATATTTGCAAGCAAAGGCACTTTCTTTATCAAATTTTTGCAAGTGGAGGAGATATGAAAAAGGTGAAACTAATTACATACTAAACACTCTTGTGCTTTAAGTGTTTCAAGTCAGGAGCGAATGTGTATGTGGTGCAGGTATTTTTAATTCGTCTGAAGGGACATTCACTATCATTAAACACATTACAGAGACACGACAAAGACCTCACATTATATGCATTTACATTTGTAGTCCAAAAGCCTCCAAATTACATAAGAGAGAAATTACATACTATGTCAGTATCATTTGTTTGCCTCCCTTTGCTACTCACAGATGACATGTGAGAAGAAAGAGTATCTCCACTCATCTTTATGTGTGTAATTTTGGTTATGATCAGGAGATACTGATGTATAACATTATTTGTTCAAGCTCTGACTCCACACAGAAGAAAAAATTGAGAATTTAACACTGAATTTTGTTGAGCATTTCCTTGCTGAGGATACTGAAAAAGTTCAAAGGAGGACAGCTCATTTGCATTGCATTAAATAGGAGAGAGAGTGTCATGAATGAGAAAAGGAAATTGGGATGGCAATCATTCAAAAAAGGTGTTTTTCATTGTGGCGATAATATTATGCAAAGGAAAATTGCTACTCACCGTACAGCAAAGATGCTGAGTCGCAGATAGGCACAACAAAAAGACTGTCACAATATAAGGTTTCAGCCATTGAGGCCTTTGTCAAAAATGCACGCACACACACACACAATTTATTTTTTTTATTTATTTATTTATTTATTTTTTTTTTTTTTTGCCTTTACAAGTGTTTGCTTGTGTCTTCGTATGTGCGGATGGATGTGTGTGTGTGTGTGTGTGTGTGTGTGTGTGTGTGTGTGTGTGTGTGTGTGCGAGTGTATACCTGTCCCTTTTCCACCCTAAGGTAAGTCTTTCTGCTCCCGGGATTGGAATGACTCCTTACCCTCTCCCTTAAAACCCACATCCTTTCGTCTTTCCCTCTCCTTCCCTCTTTCCTGATGAAGCAAACGTTTGTTGCGAAAGCTGGAATTTTGTGTGTATGACTTATCAAGTGGGAAAGCACTGGTAGATAGGCACAATAAAAATAAAAAAAAAAAACACAAACACACACACAAAATTTCGAGCTTTTGCAACACATGGGTGCTTCGTCAGGAAAGAGGAAAGGAGAGGGAAAGATGAAAGGATGTGGGTTTTAAGGGGGAGGGTAAGGAGTCATTCCAATCCCGGGAGCGGAAAGACTTACCTTAGGGGGAAAAAAGGACAAGTATACATTCGCGTGCACACACACACACACATATCCATCCACACATATACAGACACAAGCAGACATATGGGCCTTTAAATATGTCTGCTTGTGTCTGTATATGTGTGGATGGGTGTGTGTGTGTGTGTGTGTGTGTGTGTGTGTGTGTGTGTGTGTGTGTGATTATATACCTGTTCTTTTTTTCCCCCTAAGGTAAGTCTTTCTGTTCCCGGGATTGGAATGACTCCTTACCCTCTCCCTTAAAACCTACTTCCTTTCATGTTTCCCTCTCCTTCCCTCTTTCCTGACGAAGCAACCGTGGGTTGCGAAAGCTCGAAATTTTGTGTGTGCTTTTTATTGTGCATATCTACCAGCGTTTTCCTGTTTGGTAAGTCACGGAATCTTTGTTTTTAATATATTTTTCCCATGTGGAATGTTTCTTTCTATTTTATATATAAGTCATGTCTGCTTGTGTCTGTGTATGTGCGGATGGATGTGTGTGTGTGTGTGTGTGTGTGTGTGTGTGTGTGTGTGTGTGTGTGTGTGTGTGTGGGTGTGCGAGTGTATACCTGTCCTTTTTTCCCCTTAAGATAAGTCCTTCCGCTCCCGGGATTGGAATTACTCCTTACCCTCTCCCTTAAAATCCACATCCTTTCGTCTTTCCCTCTCCTTCCCTCTTTCCTGAAGAACCAACTGTTGGTTGCGAAAGCTTGAATTTTGTGTGTATGTTTGTGTTTGTTTGTGTATCTATCGACCTGCCAGCACTTTTGTTTGGTAAGTCACATCAACAATGGATTTTCCATTGTTTGATTTCATTGTGGTGAGATATTTTAATAAAATTACATTCAACAACTAGCTTTTCAACTGAGTTGAAGATATGAAGCAGATAGAAGTAAGTTTTTGTTGTTAAGCTGGAGAAATCAAGAGATGTGAATGGAGCTTTGATTGTATTCTGCAAAGGGCAGAGGGGAATGAAAAGAAAATTCATGGGCTGAGCTGGTATGCGATGTTATTTCAATGATTACAAACTTGAATCATATTACAAAGAAGTTGGCACTATGAGCCAATTTATTAGTAGGATGATGCACTCCCTCTGGCCAGGATGCTTGGACTGATTTGGTTGGGAAAGAGGTCATAAAGCTATTGCATTCTCTCCTGAGGCAAGCTGGTCCACAACTGTTGTAACTGGTTCTTTGTGCCATGGATATTGTCATTGGGACAGAATTGACATCTGAGCGGGTCCCACACGTTCTATGTGGTAAAAGTCTGGGGGATCATGCTGGCCATGCTCAGCATCACACATACAGTTCTTAGAGATGTGTGCAAAGTGTGGATGAGCATTGTTCTGTTGAAAATTGGTACCAGAATACTACTGCATGAGAGGTAACACATGAGAATGCAAGAGTTCCCTGATGTACCATTGTGTCATCAGAGTTTCTCAATTACTCCTAGCCTTTACCTGATTGCTCCCCACTCAATGACGCCAGGAGAAACACTGCTGTGCTTCTATGAGATGTTGGAAGAATGGCACCCTGTCAAGGTCACTACCACACATGCTGATGGTGGTCATCCAGGGTAGTGCAAAACCGTGATTTAATTCTTGAACCCAATGTGACATCATTCATCAGCTGTCCATACTTCCCAGTTAGAACACCACGCAAAACACAGTTGTTTCTGCTGTGTTAACAGTAGGCTATGCATGGGACGGTAATTCCCCAGTCCAACTGCTGGTAGTCTCCAACCAGTAGCACAGATGGTAAAGAGGGGCTACAGTATGCCTGGTGCACAATACGGCAATCCTCCCTTGTGGTGGTCATGCATGGTTGAACAGAATCTTGATAACAAGTTTGCCTTGCCTAACATTCCCATGCAGTCCAACATTAGGCCAGTACCACATTTGAATGGACCACAAATTTGGATATTGCATGATTTGACCAGCCAGCCAAATGGAGACCCACAATAAGACCCCTTTCAAACTCTTACCAGATGCTAATAAAACTGTGTGACATGTGTACTTGGCATATATCTGATGTTGTTAACACACCTCATTTAGCCTACCAGGCCTCATAACAACACCAAACACTAATATTAATTATGCACTCTGGTTGCCATCCTACCTGTCACAGAGAACTGTGACTATTCATTTACATACCTGCCAGTGGTGCATATGTGTATGAAGTTACATTGATATGCAATTGTGTCTTATGGGTGCTTCACTTCTTTTGGTCAGGCAGTGTAGGACCATTACTTTTAATGATACTACACTCACCTCTTCATGCTCTCATCAAGGACAACAGACACTTGTAAGACACAACATTCACATTCTTAAATGGTAGCTGCCATAGTGTGTGGAGAAAGAAAACCAACCCAGTGTCTGCCAGCTAACAAAACCATACAGCTTCAACTTAAAGGATTGGTGGTGGACACACATATCTTCATGAAATTTTTGTGGACAATACTACTGTATATATGGACGTCACATGTCAGAAAATGTAGCAAAATATAGGAAGATCTGCAGAGAGTTGACAGTTGACACAGGGACTGTCAACTGACGCAGAACAGACACAGATGTGACACACTGCACATAAAAACAAGAAAAAATCATTATTGTTTGATTACACCACTGATTATCAATAACAGGAGATAGTCATTACTGCTAAATATGTAACGGTGTACATTTGAAGTTGTCCAGGCTGCAAACTCGAATGGACAGTAGGTTATTGACAAAGACTGTAATTTACAAAACTTCATTAACTGGTCCATGCATAAAGTGTTTCAGTTTAAAACCCTTATTGTTAGAGAAGGAGCAATAATAGTGCACACTATAAATTAAGCTAAGAACTGGAAAGTGGCTTGCATAGTGTAAATGTAAGAGTGGTGTTTCAGAGTTGCATACTGTTCAACAGAAAACTGTTTAATTATGATAAAACTCATAATAAATTAATACAAAATGCAGTAAACTGAAGACTGGCCAGAGATCATAGTGCACCAGCATGTCATTATATCAAATACAGTGGATGCCATGCTGTCCCCTCTTTCATTAGAATATTAGAATAGAATAGAATAGAATATTTTTATTAGCCTTTCAGTATTTTTCATACAGTTGGCTTCGTCAAAGTTTACAGAGGGTTTTAGTTTCAGTATGATATTTAAATAGTTACAGAAAGGGGAGAAAAATAACTAAAGACCTTTTCTTCAGCATTATGTAAAACAATGTTTTATGCAATAATTAAATACACACATAAGAAAAGAATCACAGTAAACAACTAGCTTAAATAATATCAAAACATTTTCTTCATAACTTAGGTTAAACATATATTTTTATGATTACTTTCTAAGAATTCTTCAGTTGTATAGAATTAATTGTTTTTCAGCCAGGTTTGCAATGTATTCTTATATTTATTTAGTGATACTGTATGAGCTGAGCGTGGTAACTTATTGAAATTTTTTATGTTTAAGTACTTATAGTTATTATGGACTACAGCAAGTCTTGTAGAAGGCAAATCCAGCAGGTGACTGTTTCTTGCACTGTGTGCATGCACATCATATTTCATGTTCAATTTTTTCAGATTTTCTCTGGCATATATTAGACAGTTATATATGTACGTGCTTGGCACTGTCATTACACCAAGAGATTTAAAATAATTTCTGCAGGTAATTACATTCTCCCCTATAGATATCTCTTCACCTCAAAGCAACCTTTATAGTCAATATCTTCAATTATTTGTTGGAGTATTCCAATCTCTGCAGTTTTTGTCCTCTGTGGCATCCTCTAGTACATGGAAGTCATGTCTTATCATACTGCCCCCTCTTATCATCAGTGTTTACCACATATCCCTTTCTTTGCCAATACTGCATAGAATCATTCATTTCTTATCTCACTACTTTTCAGCATCCTTCTGCAACACCACATCTCAATCACTTTAATTCTCTTTTTTTTTCTGGTTTTCTCAAAGTCCATGACTCACATCAATACAATGCTGTACTCCATATGTACATCCTCAGATATTTGTTCCTTGAGTTAACACCTACACTGATGAATAACTACATTTTGACCATCTGGTTAAGAGTGTGTTTTCCATCTTTGGATCCTAATACAGCAGCAGTTCTGCATGCCATGGATTCAACAAATCCTTGGTAGTTTTCCACAGATATGTGGCACCAGATGTCTATGCACAGTTAACACAATTCTCATAAATTACAGGCCGGTGGTTTGTGTCCACACAACTGATGTCCAGTATTGTTGTGGATGTGATGCTTTGCGTTCAGATCGGGTGAATTAGGTGGCCAAGACATCAACCTGGGTTAACTATCAAGCTGCTCAAACCACCGTAGCACAATTCTGGCTTTCTGACGTGGACAGTTATCCTGCTGGCAAGCATCACCAGGGAACAAACTGAGCAAGAAGGAACTCAATTGGTCCACAATAATGGTCATGCAGTTGACAGCTGTCATGGGGTCCTCAATTACTTCCACAGGCCCCATGGAAGCCCAGGTTAATGTTCCCCATAACCTATTATTGCCCCCACTTGCCTGTACCTGTGGTGTGGTCCATGTTTCAAGCAGCTGTTAGGTTGGATGGCAGTGTATCTAGACATAACCATCAATCTGGTGTAACAAGAAACATGATTCATGCAACCAGGTGACACGTTTCCATTGATCCAAACTTCCATCTATATGATCCCATGCTCACTGCAATGTGGTTGATGGCTTAGTAAACACAGGAACACCTGAGAGTCATCTGCCTCTGAGCCCCAAGTTTAACAATTTGTGCTGAGCAGTGCAATCCAAAACACTTATGCATGTGCAGCACTGTACTCTGTCATCAGATCTACCAAACATCATTGCCTGTCCTACTTAACAGAGCTGACAACACTCCAGCTACATACTGTCATAAGGTGTGGATGTCCAAAACTTTGTCCCATAGTCATAGTTTCACCATCCTTCAACAATTTTCCATATGTGGTCATGACTATAGCACACAAATAGCTGACTAGCTTTGTCATTTCTGAGATGCTCGTTTCCAGGCTTTGGGCCATAAC
Organism: Schistocerca gregaria; assembly: GCF_023897955.1. Classification (NCBI taxonomy): domain Eukaryota; kingdom Metazoa; phylum Arthropoda; class Insecta; order Orthoptera; family Acrididae; genus Schistocerca; species Schistocerca gregaria. The sequence goes on from NC_064920.1 coordinate 776,884,389, forward strand.
AAACTGCTCTTTGTCAAAGTTGCATATGTCAGTGGATTTCCCCGTTTGTGGTTCTTATCATTGCTAAAATGATTCTCCATTTATCTCTGCTCTGCTCCTATAGTGTACTTAGCACGTCAAAAGACTGCACCATCACTAGGCATCATTCCATCTCTCAATGGACAGGGTTCATAATTTTTTGATCATTTGCATATCTGGTACTAGTAGACTTCTTTTCGCAAAGTATGCCCTGTTTGCTTATACTAGTTTGTTTATTATATCCACCTTGATCTGTATGTCCTGCATAACTTTGCTGATACTACTACATAGTCCCCAATTTTAATGTTAACTTTATTGCTAACATGTTTTTTGCTACTGCTTGTAATTTTTACCTTTCTGTGGTTTACGCTTGGTCCATATTCTGAGCTCATTAAACTGTTCATTCCATTCAACAGGTCCTGTAACTTTTCTTCGCTATCGCTGAAGACAGCAGTGTCATCAATGAACCTTATCATAACCATCTTTTTACCCTCAATTTTAATCCCACTCATGAATATTCCTTTAATTTCTCTCATTGCCCCATCGAAGTACAAGTTGAACAGTAGGGGAAAAACTGTATAAATGCCTTGTGCTCTTTTTAATCCGAGCACTTCTCTCTTGGTCTTCCATTCTTATTGTTTCCTCATGGTTCTTGTACATATTGTGTATTACCCATTTTACTTATAGCTTATTCCTTTTTTTTTTAGGGTTTCAAACATCTAGCACCCTTTTACATTATCAAATTCCCATACTTGGATGACAAATCCTATGCAGGTGTCTTGATTTTTCTAAAGTGTTTCCTGCATTTACTCATATATCATGTTCTGTAAATCCCATCATGGAAGATAGTCTTCGTGGATGTCCAGTGACTCAAGTTATACAATAACAGGCATAAGCATCCCTTGTTGGATACTTCTGTAAAGTATACTAACAACAGATTGTGATTAGTGCTATTCTATTCAAATGATTAGGCTACTTAGTTTTAGATTACTTTATGCCTAGTAGGAGAAAGATAGCTACTTTGAAGAAAGCCACTGCTCCTCATCCTTCTGTTGTTCTTTTAATCTAATACTTGAAAGAAAGCATATATGCAGAACATTATCAGCTGTATGTATACTATCAACATCAGGATCTATCCAATACAAATATTATACTCCAAATATTCTGATAAATTGTAGGGGTGACTAATGAGGTATTCCTTTACTTTGGTTATAAATGTTTGGTTATAATGAATTTCCTGACTGATGACCACTGTTATAGATTTTTCTCCAGAACTGTAGTGTCCCAGAGATTATGCTATAGGATAGAACTGAATGAAAGAAAGTATGCTAGCAGTCCTGCCTGCAGATTAAACAGTGAGGGATATTTCTGAGCGCAAAGTGGGTAGAACTGAGCTAACACACAGTTAGTTAGTTAGTTAGTTAGTTATATTACTTGTTCCATGGATCATGAACACGATTCTTTCGTAATGATGTGGAACATGTCAAAGTACACAAGATTCATTTATCCCAAATAATCATTGTTAGTATTATATATGGTACAATTGTTATGCTTACTGTATTTCTTTGGCCTATGTCTAAAAATTCATCTATGGAGTAGAAGGAGTTGTCATTCAGGAATTCCCTTAACGTACTTTCGAATGCCGATTGGTTGTCTGTCAGACTTTTGATATTGTTTGGCAATTGACCAAAAATCTTTGTGGCAGTATAATTCACCCCCTTTTGTGCCAATGTCAAATTCAATGAATGGTAGTGAAGGTCACCCTGTCTCCTAGTATTGTAGCTGTGGACTGTGCTATTAATTCTGAAGTGATCTGGGTTACTAACAACAAATTTCATTAGGCTGTATATATATTGTGAAGCTATTGGCAATATCCCTAATTCTTTAAATAATTGTCTACAAGATGATCTTGGATGAGCCCCAGACATTATTCTGATAACACGTTTTTGTGCAATAAATACCTTCTTTCTTATTGATGAATTGCCCCAAAAGATGATTCCGTAAGAAACCAACGAATGAAAATATGCATGGTAAGCTAACTTACTGATGTGCTTGTCTCCAAAATTTGCAATGACACTAATAGCATAGGTAGCTGAGCTCAATCGTTTCAGTAGATTGTCAATGTGTGTCTTCCAGTTTAAATTCTTATCAATACAGACACCCAGAAATTTTGAACAATCTGCTTTAGCTAAAGATTTTCCCCCACACTCTATATTTATTTCCGGTGTTATGCCTTTCCCTGTACTGGTTTTTTCAAAGTTCAATGAAAGTCCATTTGCGGAAAACCACCTAATAACTCTTTGAAAAACATTATTTGCATTTTCCTCAGCTGATTCTTGCTTTTTAGGCTTGATTACAATACTTGTCATCTGCAAAGAGAACCATCTTCATTAATATAATTAGGCAAGTCATTAACATATATTAAAAACAATAAAGGCCCCAAGACAGAACCCTGTGGTACCCCATTCTTGATACATCCCCAGTCTGAATAATCTGATGCCCTTTGTGTACTATGTGGGTTTACTGTTTCAACCTTCTGCATTCTACCAGTTAAATATGAAGTGAACCATCTGTGTACTGAACCATTCATTCCATAGTACTTCAGCTTATCTAAGAGGATTTCATGATCCACACAATCAAAAGCCTTAGAGAGATCACAGAAAATCCCAATTGGTGATGTTCTACCATCCAGAGCATTTAAAATTTGATCAGTGAAAGTGTGTATAGCACTATCTGTTGAAACACCTTTCTGAAAACCGAACTGACATTTTGTTAAAACGTTATTCCCACTAATGTGTAAAGTTACTCCAGGTACATTACTTTTTCAAACACTTATGAGAAGGATGTCAGAAGTGAAATAGGACGATAATTGTTGACATCCGTCTAGCCACCTTTTTTATACAAGGGTTTAACTATGGCATATTTCAATCTGTCAGGAAATATTCCCTGATTCAATGAGCTATTACATATGTGGCTAAGAACTCAACTTACCAGGTGTGGACAAGATTTTAGTATTCTATTGGAGATACCATCAGTTCCATGTGAGTTTTTATTCTTAAGTGAATTTATTATTTTCTTAATTTCAGACGGTGAGGTGGGTAGGATTTCAATTTCATTTGTTTGCACCGGGAATGCCTCTTTCATATAGAGTTCTGCCCTATCTGGTGAGCAGCTGGTGCCTATATTTTCCACTACATTTATAAAATGATTATTAAAAATATTTTCCACCTGTGATTGTTCATTTATAAGCTTTTCATTGTGCTTAACAGTAATACTGTTGTCCTGTGACCTTGGTTGCCCTGTTTCCCGTTTAACTATATTCCATATTGTTTTAACTTTGTCATCAGAGGTGCTAATCTCAGACTTGATACACATACTTCTGGATTTTTTTATAACTTTCCTTAATATATTACAATATTTCTTATAATGGTTGAGCTTTTCTTCATCTTGACTTATTCTAGTGTCTTGGTATAGTTCCCATTTCCGGCTACAAGAAATTTTAATCCCTTTAGTCAGCCAGCCATGGTTTTTTATCAAGTTTATTTGAATTATGATTCACTAATTTCTTAGGAAAACTGTTTTCAAATATACCCACAAGTTTATCATGGAATAAGTTAAATTTAACATTTGCATCAGGTTCCCGATAAACATCCTCCCAGTCTACCCTTTTCAAGCTTTCCTTAAATTGTTGAATTGTTATATTGTTAATTGGGCGTATTATTATTATTTTTTTTTTTTTTTCACATTACTGTATGGAGCAAAGTCATGAATTGAAAGTAGCTGTGCACCATGATCAGAAAGCCCATTCATAATAGGATAGGTGCTTACTTCTTTTAATTTATCTTGGTCTATGAAAATGTTATCTATCAGGGAGCTACTGTCTTGTACAATACGAGTAGGAAAATCAATGACTGATGTCAGATTGTAAGAGCAAAGTAATAGTTCAAGGTCGTTCTTCTTGCTTGAGTGTTTAAGAAAATCTACGTTAAAATCTCCACAAATGATAATGTGTTTTCCCTTTTCTGACAGATAACGCAGCAAGAGATCTAGGTTTTTAAGAAACATTTGAAAATTTCCAAGTGGGGACCTATACACAGTCACAATTATGAATTTACCACTGTCCAATTTAAGATAACAAGCGCATACTTCAATGTGCTGTTCTACACAGAATTTTGCGGTTTCTATGTTTTTAAAACTATATTCCCCCTTAACATGAATGGCAGCTCCTCCTTTCTCCATATTGTCTCTACAAAAATAAGTTGCTAGTTTATACCCATTAATATTTACATTTTCCATTTGTGTAGTTATATGATGTTCAGACAGGCACAGTACATCAACTTCTGTTGTATTTTTAATATTCTCAAAACAAATTATTAGTTCGTCTATTTTGTTCCTTAATCCCCTGATATTTTGGTGAAATACACTCCTGGAAATTGAAATAAGAACACCGTGAATTCATTGTCCCAGGAAGGGGAAACTTTATTGAAACATTCCTGGGGTCAGATACATCACATGATCACACTGACAGAACCACAAGCACATAGACACAGGCAACAGAGCATGCACAATGTCGGCACTAGTACAGTGTATATCCACCTTTCGCAGCAATGCAGGCTACTATTCTCCCATGGAGACTATCGTAGAGATGCTGGATGTAGTCCTGTGGAACGGCTTGCCATGCCATTTCCACCTGGCGCCTCAGTTGGACCAGTGTTCGTGCTGGACGAGCAGACTGCGTGAGACGACGCTTCATCCAGTCCCAAACATGCTCAATGGGGGACAGATCCGGAGATCTTGCTGGCCACCTTCTAGAGCATGTTGGGTGGCACGGGATACATGCGGACGTGCATTGTCCTGTTGGAACAGCAAGTTCCCTTGCCGGTCTAGGAATGGTAGAACGATGGGTTCGATGACGGTTTGGATGTACCGTGCACTATTCAGTGTCCCCTCGACGATCACCAGAGGTGTACAGCCAGTGTAGGAGATCGCTCCCCACACCATGATGTCGGGTGTTGGCCCTGTGTGCCTCGGTCGTATGCAGTCCTGATTGTGGTGCTCACCTGCACGGCGCCAAACACGCATACGACCATCATTGGCACCAAGGCAGAAGCGACTCTCATCGCTGAAGACGACACGTCTCCATTCATCCCTCCATTCACACCTGTCGCGACACCACTGGAGGCGGGCTGCACGATGTTGGGGCGTGAGCGGAAGACGGCCTAACGGTGTGCGGGACCGTAGCCCAGCTTCATGGAGGCGGTTGTGAATGCTCCTCGCCGATACCCCAGGAGCAACAGTGTCCCTAATTTGCTGGGAAGTGGCGGTGTGGTCCCCTACGGCACTGCGTAGGATCCTACGGTCTTGGCGTGCATCCGTGCGTCGCTGCGGTCCGGTCCCAGGTCGACGGGCACATGCACCTTCCGCCGACCACTGGCGACAACATCGGTGTACTGTGGAGACCTCACGCCCCACGTGTTGAGCAATTCGGCGGTACGTCAACCCGGCCTCCTGCATGCCCACTATACGCCCTCGCTCAAAGTCCGTCAACTGCACATACGGTTTACGTCCACGCTGTCGCGGCATGCTACCAGTGTTAAAGACTGCGATGGAGCTCCATATGCCACGGCAAACTGGCTGACACTGACGGCGGCGGTGCACAAATGCTGCGCAGCTAGCGCCATTCGACGGCAAACACCGCAGTTCCTGGTGTGTCCGCTGTGCCGTGCGTGTGATCATTGCTTGTACAGCCCTCTCGCAGTGCCCGGAGCAAGTATGGTGGGTCTAACACACTGGTGTCGATGTGTTCTTTTTTCCATTTCCAGGAGTGTATATTAACACAACTGTTTCCTCTACCTTTATTCGAATCATTTATTTTTTTACCTTTAAGAGCTGCCTGTCTGGACATCTTGTTCAACCTAAAAAAGGTGCCCCTATGCCCTTTCGGGTCACAGGGGTTTTGCCTTGAGTGCTAGTGGCCCCCTTTAGACGACCTATAATTAAATCAGCTAATCTATCCTTCCCTAGACTATTTAGGTGCAGGCCATGTCGAGTGTATCCCCATCTCCCAATGCTACCAACAGGCACTGTATAAATGTGTGTTTTTGCACCGTCCAGCAGCTGCTTGCTCAACTCTTTGTTAACTCGCCACACAGAAGGGTTAACCGAGGGCTGATCGTAACGCTGCAACACCTCAACAAAACCCACATTCGTACATCCTGTTGCAGCTCCTATTTTATCCAGGTCACTCTTAATATCATAATTCCTATCCTTAGCCAGGCTGTTTCCTGCCCCACCTATTACTATCACCTCATCATTCTTGTCAAAGTTCTTACAGAGTGGTCCTATGTCTTCTATCACCTGGCTAAGCCTAGCACTTGGCTTAAACAAACTCGTGACCTGGTAATCTGCTCCTAATTTCTCCTGCACTAGTTGGCCTACACCCCTCCCATGATTGCTACCTAGCAGCAAGACTTTTCTTTTCCTATTACTAGATTTTCCCGACCTAATGCTGTTACCAATTTTAGTAGTCTGCTGCACCCTACTTTCAATTACTCCTGTTTTTGGCTCCTCCCTTCCTACTTCAGGTAACAAGGAGAATTTATTCATAACTGGAACTTCAACAACATCTACATGGCTGGTCCCTTTTCGCGATTTCCTTGTTACCAATTCCCATTTCCCGCAGTCTTTTTCCCCCTTTAACTTAGCTAATTCAGTTTTTACCGAATCTAGTTCAGCCTGAAGGGCACACATCTTTTCCTCCTGTTGTACGAATCTTTTTTCTATACTACAGAACCTACAGTTCCATGGGAGAGCCAAAAGCATAATCTCATCAAATTTCCCGCTACATGAGCCCCAATGAAAAACACCCCCACATACCACACCCAATTCTATCTTCCTACGGCATCTTCCACACTTAGTACTCATGGCAATGTACAGTAATAAAATTTAAACAATGATCTCTTAATACAAAAACTATATTCTTAAATCAGTAAGATAATGAACCTACAATGGATGTAATCTAACGAGCTTCGTGAATTTAAACAATCGTTACCTAAAAGTAAACAAACGCCAAATGGAAAGTCTACGAACAATTAAGTTTGAATAATCTACAATCCGACGATAAAAAGTCTTTAATTATTGACCACAGAAATATTTAAGATTATAGGCGCAAAGTTAAGTAATAATAAGAGGTCTACACACGCACGAAATTTACGCCTACAAATGTAAACAAACACTGACGAAAACTGGCCGTTTAGTAAAACCTTCTTTACGAGTAAAATACGCTAATATTCGTGAAACCTTCAATACACAGTATAACACAGACGTTAATTTAACTATCTAAACTCTAATTTACACTAAGTTTAATATTATTCTATTACTGAACACTTAACTTTTGCCAGAGCTCCGAAAAAGCCCACATGCTAGTGCCACATCAGTTAATAACTCTTTTTTGGGTGCCTGGGAACTTCATTGAGGCTCATCCATTGTATGCCTATTGATCTCTTCTTCCGATACCTGTACCTCATTTTTACTTTATTTGGAATTGCATAATATGAGTTTTTGCAAGACTGAAGCTCAAGCAGTTGGCTGTGAACCAGTTGTAAGACTTATGTCATCAGCAAACATTACAGTTGTTGAAGGGTCCTTGACTGTTCTGACTAGAACAGGAGCATGTCAAGCACTGAATCTTGTGGTGTATGATATGTATGTTTCCTGGTCCTTAGTTTAATCTTTTTTGTGTCATACCATTTGCTAACATGGCCCTAAGTTTTTGTGAAAATATGACTCTCTCAGTAAAGAGAGAATACCTTTAAAGGCATTTCATTTTAGTTTTCCTAGCAAAATTTTATGATGTGCTCCATCAAAGAGCTTGGCAAGATCACAGAAAATACCAGCAAGGTGACTTTTGTTGTTAAGTTCTATTGCAATTTAGTTCATGAGATCAGGTATTGTATTCATAGCAGGGAAGTTTTCACAGAAGCCAAACTGATCCTTTTAAAAGATTATTCACTAAATGATGGGTCAGTATTCTGTTATAAACTACTTCTTAAAAATGTTTGAGGTAATCTACATCTACATCTATACTCTGTGAACCATTGTGAAGTGCATGGCAGGTGGTACATCCCACTGCAATAGTTATTACAGTTTTTCCCCCATTCCATTCACATATGCAGGAATAATGATTGTTTCAATGCCTCTGCATGTGCTGTAATTATCCAATCTTATCCTTACAATACATATAGAGATATATGTGGGGATTGTAGGTACATTCTAAGAGTCATCATTTATAGCCAGTTCTTGAAACTTTATCTGTAGACTTTCTCAGGACAGTTTCCATCTTCTTCAGGTGTCTGCCAGTTGAGTTCTTTCAGCATCTCATGGTCACTGGCACTCTTCCACAGCTCAAACAAACTTGTGACCACTTGAGCTTACCTTCTCTGCATACATTCAATATAACACAGGTCTCACACACTTGAGCAGTATTCAACAATAGCTTACATGAGTGATTTGTAGTCTGAGTGAATTTCCCTAACATTCTATCATTCAAAACATGGGAAGGAGAGAGACTGATATATAATTAAAGATCAGTTGCTCATCTTTTGTATATTGCTTTTACAATTGCATACTTAAGTCTTTCAGGATATTAAGCTCAATTTATGAACTAGTTGCGAAGGTAAATCAAGGGTGGCATTAAAAAATTAGATTTTAGTACTTTGGCTGCCATACCATCATAGTCAGAAGAGTTACTACTTTTTAATGATTTCTGTGTGATTTCTTTAGCAGAAGAGTTGGAAAAACTGATGTCTGGTGGTGAAGTATCTCTTGCCTGTCTAAGCAAGTTTATTGTATCTGTCTTTAATGAACCATTTCTGAACCCCATGTTTTCAGCTACAGTTATGAAGAATTCACTGAATTTACTAGCCATTTGTTTGAAATTCACATCATCTGTCTCATTGCTATTGCCATCTGGAACTGCAGTATTATTTGTCTTGCTGAATTTATTTATTTCATGCCTTTATAGTTCTCCAGATTGTCCATGCCTTGTTCCTTGGAATTTTGAATTTTTTGTGGTTGGTACATTGTCTTTGTCTTTTTGATGACGCCCTGAAGAACCTTGCAAGTCTATTTGTAACACATTTTTTTAATTCTCTGTTGGAGCTAGTCCTTTCCATTAAACAAATCTTCCTCTTTGTTTTATGCTTATGCTGTAGATGCCCCTGACCTGTTGTGAAGGAAAGTGGGTTTATGATGTTATAAGAATATTTTTAGGAAAGAATTAAATTCTTCATCTACTGTGTGTTCTTGGTAAACAAACTTCTTTTAGTTTGCATCCTGCAAATTCTCTCTGAATAACATAACTGAGACAGCATTAACAATTTTGAGACATTTTGCTTCTCCTTTCTTCATTAAACCTGATTGATGGGGATGCTTTGTAGCTGGTGTGTGGTCAGAGGAACCATTTACTGTGGGATTCACTCCTGTCTCATTAAAGACAGTTGAATTTAGATTTAGATCACTGTTGCACTAGATATTTCTATTCTTGTTGAGAATGTTACTTGCATTCGAACCAAAGCTGAACATCAGTAACTCCAGGTGCAACTGACCAGAACGATACAAGTGAAATCTCCATATACAGTCACTTCTCAGTTATTTCTACTAAATCTTATTAGTACCACCTCTATATGATTAATGAAGTTTGAAACATTCCCTATAGGAAGCCTTTAGGTTGTCAGATCTGCTGTTGTGTATATTTTCAGGTCTATTGCTAAAGTACAGCACTCAAACAGCTGTTCAATGCAGCATTCACTGTGGCCTGTGAGTTTATTTCACTTTTTATGTATATAACCACTAACTCTCCCTTTACTTATATTTTACCTACAGTAATATATTACTAAGTTGTGTGTCTCTTGGTGTATTTGTTCTCTTTCTGTGACTTATTCTTATGTACTGTTATGCATGACCCATGCAGGATGACAATTATTGAACTATAGGGAAAAAAATCTAAATTAGTTACAAACTACTGTGTGCATGCACTTTATTCAACATGTAAACATCACTGAAGATATTTGGACTTAGAGTATGACATGTGATATGCCTGCCATCCTTGACGATAATGTGGAGCAGACAAATAGCGAAATTCTGCATGACAGGTTGAAGTGTCAGAAAATCGTGCTGTCGATGACCTCCTGAATGGCTGTTTTCAGATCGGCAATGGTTTTGGAGTTATTGCTGTACACTGTGTCTTTAATGTAGTCCCACAAAAAGGAGAGACACGTGTTCAGATCCGGAGACTATGGCGGCCTGTCGAGACCCATGCATGACCTCTAGGTACTCCAGAACCAGAATGCGGTCCCCAGAGTGCTCCTTCAGGACATCAAACACTGTCTATCTTGCATCAACCACATCTTGTCAAAATCAGGGTCACTTTGGATAATGGGGATGAAATCACCTTCCAAAAACTTCACGTACTGATCGGTAGTCACTGTGCTATCAAGGAATGTCACACCAATTATTCCATGGATGGACACTGTACACCACAAAGCCATTGCGAGTGAAGAAACTTCTCAATCATGAAATATGGGTGCTCAGTCCCCCAAATGTGCCAATTTTGCTTATTGATGAACCCATCCATATGAAAGTGGCCAACAACAACAAGACACATCCATATGTGTGTACTAATTCCCAACAGACCCCATGGCCAACCATGCAGTTTGAATGTCCTAATGTAAACCATTCAGAAGTTATGACAATTTTATTTCATATAGTTCAATAATTGTCACCTTGTATCTAGAAATACCTTTAGATTTTTCAGATATATGTATTGATATGAGAAACTCATTTTTTTCTTTTTGAATAATGTTCATATATTTTGAAGAAAAGGTCCAAATGTACTTATTTTTAATTTTGTGGCATTCATTGGACCACTCTAGTTAGTCATACAAAGATTTATACAAGTAGTTATTATTCCATAATACAATTCAGTTCAATAATAATTCAGTAATACAGAATAGTACAGTAGTTTTAAAAGGATTATTATAATTTTTATTATGTAAAGGGTGTTTTGCTCTTCAGTCTGCCCAATACTTCTTCATTCTTTCAGATATTTTCTTTCTATCTTTGTCTGAGATCACTCTTCCTATAGTATCTTTTTATTGATCTTCATTTGTAGTCTGGTTTGTGTGTCTTGCAGTTTTCTCTGTTTTGTTTTTCAGGTAGTCTACTGTAATTTGGAGTTCTCTTGTATCTTCCTTAATTTCTGTGATCCATTCAATGTTGCTCTTACTATTCCACAATATTTCTATTATTCTCTTACTAATTCTGTTTCTGGTGTTCTCATGAAATGTCTAAAGAATGAGATATGTTACTTCCTGATTGTGCTTTTTACTGGTTCTGTTTTCTTCTATGCTATTTCATTTGAAGCTATTCTCCAATGCCTATTTACTTGATGTTGTTTATTTATGTGTGTCCAAATTATTTTTCTTTTGGTCTTTAGTATTTTGCGAACTTCTGCAACAGTAGTTTTGAATATGGTTTCAGCTGCATGTTATTTCTGGTGTGTAACTGTTTTACAGTTTTAATTTTGCATTTGTGGATTCGATTTTTTGTTGTATGTGGTTTTGGTTGTGTAGCCTAATTTGTTTTGTTCAGTTTTTTAATTCTGTTTTGCCATGTTGGTTTCTCATTTAGATTGTGTCTTATGAGTTCACATAAAAGTTAAATTTATCAACAATTTTGATTTTCTGCTCTTGTTTTGTAGTTTTGTTTGCAATTGATGGTTGGTTAGCACAATCTCTGTTTTTCAAATGGTACTCTTGGCTCAGTTTTTGCAATATTTCATGTTGCATGGTTTCTTGAACATTGTTGACTAGGAGAACAAGTTCATCAGCAAATCCCAAGCAGCTTAAACTTGTATCACTTTTCCCCACTCTCAATTCTTATGTTCTTTGAATTATCCTTGTACCATTCTCTCATTACGTATTCCAGTGCACAGTTGAACAGTAGTGGTGGTAAACAGTCAAATTGCCTTAAGCCAGTTTTTATGAGGAATAGTTCAGAAATTTCTCTTGTGTACTTCACTTCTGATTTGATGTTGGTTAGACTAAGTCCAGTTAGTTTAATTAGTTTTGGATGGAGTCCCAGATTCCTGAAAATTCATAGTACTCAAGGACTGTGAAGACAGTCATATGGTCTTCTTAAAATGTACAAATGTTATTGCCAGATTTTTGTTCTGTTTCCTGTAGTATGCCATAATCAATTTTGAACTAATGATCTGCTCTGCACAGCTTCTCCATGGTCTGAAACCACCCTGGTATTCCCCTAACTCCTGCTCTAGTTCCTCGGTTGTGCCATATAGGATCCTGGATAAAATCTTGTATGTTCAGTCTAGGAGAGAGATTCCTTTGTATTTCTCCAGATTGCTCTTATCTCCTTTCTTATGTAGCGTGTGAATGACAGCCATGGTCCAATGTTCAGGCAATTGTTCTGTTATTCAAATTTTTGTTAGAGCCTGGTGTAAGATCGTCTTGACAGTGTTACTTGAATATTTCCATATTTCAACAAAAAGCTGTCTCCAGATGCTCTATAACTTTTTTGTCCTTTGAGGGCCCTTTCTACTTCTCAGAAAGTTAGAGTGTCGAATTTGTTTGGTTTGGTTTTTATTGGGGTATTATGTTAATTTGTAAGAGTTCTTTGGGTTTTTCACAGTTCAAAAGTTTATTAAGTATTTTTATCACAATTTCCGCTGTTTCTTTGTTAGTGTGTGCCATTCTTTCATCTTCATCTTTCAGTATTAGCCTAGGAGGCTCATAGTGTTTTAGTTGTTTTCCAAAGGTTTTGTGGTAGTTTCTGGTATTGGTTTTTTGGTGATTATCTCCTATTGAGTTTATTATGTCTTTATGGAATCCTCTCTTAATTCTCCTAATGTTCTATGTGAATTTGTTTCTTTCATTTTTGAGATTGATGATATTTTCTTCTGTTCTGTGTGTGTGAAACTTTAACCGCACTTCGTGTCTTTCTTCATTCAATTTGTCACATTCTGGTCTCCACCATGCATCTTTTTTTTTTTGCTATGTTTTCAGCAGCTTGTCTTTTGAGATTTGGTACCAGTTATATCATCTGTTCATTTAATCATTTGTGTTATTTGTCATTTGTAATTAGCTGATGTGAGTCATACCTCCTTTTTGTTTTATTAGTTTTTCCAATCTTTTTCTTTAATAAAGTGAATTTGATTTTAATTTTAACTAAGTAGTGGTCTGAGCCTGTGTGTGCTCCTCACAATACTTCGAAAAGGGCTCCCCCTACCTCCAGTCTAGGTGTCTCCATGTGTTAAGTTTATTTGAAAGTATGTTGATTCAGATATAAGGTTGTGTTCTCTGCAGAGTTATACAAGTCTTTGACCATTTCTGTTTGTAAAATTATGTGGACTTCAATTTCCAATTATATCTTTGTATTTCCTTTGGGCAGTATAATAATCTGCGGAAAGTTCTGGTTGAGAATTATGAATTATTTAGGAATAAATCAGATGAGTCACCGAAAGGGAGAAGTGGTGCATCATTGACAGGTACACAAACAAAAGGTACAGAACTTTGCTAGCTTTCGGAATGAATTTCCTTTCTCACAAAATAAATATATATACATCAGTTGACTGTCAGCTCATTCCTTGCCCACAGTGAGAGTACTGGGGTGAAGTGGGGGTGCAGGGTGCAGTAGAGTGAGGGATGGAAAGAGGCAGGAGACAGGGAGATTTTATTATTTTATTGCAGTATGTATTCCATAGATCCATATTTTGCATGGCAACATATGGATGTGGAACAAGTCAAAAAATTTAATTCATTATTACATTTGTTTCTATCAGGACAATAAACAAAGATTAAGAATACAATTTAAAAATAATAATAAAGTAACACAATCAGTAGGTTGTAACTACATTCACAAACAGAGGTTAAGATACAATTTTCAGGTCTTATCTAAACAATTTTTTACAGAGTAAAAGTAACCATCTTCTTGACTTACAGATCACCAAATAATCCAATTAAAGCAGCAAGATATATTGAATCATGAATACACAATAATATATGGTAAATAATCTTAGCTACCTCATCTATAGAATTCTTCTAAAGAATAGTAACTTTTTTCAAGCAAGAACTCCTTTAGCTTACTTTTAAACAGTACATTATTACCTTGTTGACACTTAATCTTACTTGGCAGTGCATTGAAGATTTTTTTGCTTGTTTATTTTACACGTTTTTGCATGAGAGACAAATTTTTCAGGTCACAGTGTATGTTACAATTCCTTCTTATGTTATGATGATGGTATGTTTCATTCATTTCATGTTGAGAAGGATTGTGAAGCATGAATGTCATGACTGCAAAGAGATATTGTGAAGTAGTGGTTAATACTCCTATTTGCTTAAAAAGGTTGTGACACTCCACACAAAATTTGGACAACCTTTTTCTGTCTTGTAAAGACATTTTTCAACAGTGGTTATTACCCCAGAAGATTAATCCATGAGACATAAGTGAATGGAAGTAGCCAAAGTAAGCATATTTTGAGACAGTGATGTCTCCAAATTTGGCAATTATCTGGATGGCACATGTTGCTGAACTAAGCCTTTGCAGAGTTTGGAGAATGTGGTATTCCCAGTTAAGCCTGTTGTCTACAAGTATGTCCAAGAATTTCAAACAATCTACCCTCTGTTTCTGTGGGCTCTCATGTGCAATGTGTACCTCCAATGGGGCTTTTGTGACCATATTGTAGATGAATGAATTGGTTTTGCTGAGGTCTATTGTTGGAGAATTTTCTGTGAACCAATCCAGATACTTGTGTCATCTGCAAATATAGTAAAGTTGTTTGCTGTGTTTGAGGACAAAAGTAGGTCATAGAAATAGCAGGGAACCAAGAACAGAACCTTGTGGAACTCTATAATTTATTGTTCCCCAGTCGGAACTGTACCCCTCCTACCTGCATATTGTTACCATTTAACATTATGTTCTGTTGTGTGCCCTGTAAATAAGATTTTGCCCATTTGTCCTTGGAGTCCTTAGTCGCATGCTTTCTCTATAAGTATTCTATGATTCGCACAGTCAAAGGTCACAGGGTATGTTACATTTCCTTCTTATGTTATGATGATGGTATGTTTCATTCATTTCTGCAGGCAATGTCTTCCTGTCAAGGCATTCCAAAATATTATTGGTAAATGAAAATATAGCTTCAGTTGTGGATATACCTTCTCTGAATCAAAACTGGTTTTTACTAATTATTGAAAAGTCTTCTAGGTTCCTGACTATCCCAGCATATATTAATTTTTTTGAGGACTTTTGAAAATGTAGTCAAAAGAGAGAGAGGTTGATAGTTTGTAACATCTGAGGCTTTGCTAAGATACTATGTTTCAGAGAAGCATTGAATGTATGAGCTAGGACTTCACTGAACTGATTGCAGCAGTTTTTTAGCAGTTTGCTGGAGATATTGTCAACATCACTTGAATTTTTGCTTTTTGAGGAAATAATAGTCTTTCTTACTTCGTGTACTGTTATAGGGACTATACCTATCTGTTCTATTGAATTTGGGAAATTACCTTTCAGTATTTTAAGGCCTCTTCTAAGGAGCCATTGTGTCCTGTTTTCTCAGCAACACTTACAAAGCGCTCATTAAAATTTTTTTGCCACCATCTCTTGATTTTGTACTTGTCTACCTTCATTACTGAGAACAGTGTTTTGGGATCTACTTGGGCAATTTTCACCAGTCTCACTCCTTATCACTTCCCATACTATTTTGATTTTATTATTAAATTTATTAATTTTTGTGCACAGAGATCTGAATAAGTTTACTTAGCATTTCACAGTACTTTTGATAGTGATTTAGCTGGTGATGGTTGTCTGAATTTTTTGTGGTGATGTACAGCTCTCATTTCCTTTTGCATGAAATCTTAATGCCACGGGTTATCCAGGGCTTTTGGTATGCTTTGTATTTTGGTCTTATACATTTTTTTGTGAAGGTATTTCAAATATCAGTGCCACTTTGTTAGTGAAAATATGTACTTGGAATTGGCATTTTCTAAATTACTGGAGACCAGTCTGTGGCTTGGAGGTGTGATGTAAAAGTCTGGGTAGTTTCAACATTAACTGTCATAGCTATTTTCCAATTGGGGCCACTATCATTCTCATAGATACTTTCAGTCAGTTCTTGTCCATCATGGCCAGAGAGACCAGTCAGGGCTTACCTGATAGTTGTATCGCCTATTTTGCTCTGGTCTAGAAATATATTATCAAATGTGTGCTTGTACATGAAGTTATTCTAGTAGGGAAGCTAATTACAGAAGCAAGATTATATGTGGACATCAGAGTTTCTAGGTCTGATCTGTCTCTGGAATTTGTTAAAAAGTTTACATTGAAGTCTGCAAGCACTATCACATTTCTTTTGTGTTTGAATAAGTATGTTAGGAGAACATCTAACTTCTTCTAAAAGAGACCAAAGTTCCCTGAAGACGCTCTGTACACTGCAACTACTGATATATGGGAGTTATTCAAAGACAATTCTATGGCACACACTCTTCCAAATGTTGTTCTAAACAATAATTCTGCACTTCAATTGCTCTACATGTGACACTGTCTTTAACATAAATGGCAACATCACTTTACACTTTCTACAAAATGATGTTGCTAAGTAATAGTTAAAGCACAGAACATGGGCATAGTCTGTACTTCATGAGTCATGGATATTGATTATAATTCATTAATCTTGCTGCAGAGGCCTCTAATGTTTTGGTGATAAATTGCCAGGTTTTGTTTAGCAGAAGCAGTTACATTGTTTTCCCTCAAAAAGAAGTTTAATTTGAAGGACTGGGCAAGGTATTTTTCACTATCTATTTCTATAATTTGGTCTGTTTCCACACACTGATAGATTGGGAAGAAGCACTTTTACCTTGTTTTTTCACCAGCCAGTTGTCCAATGTAGTCTGCCTACACCCAGTCCTACAGTTATCTTGTGTAGTGGTACACTCTTCGTTCAGATCTGATTGTCCTTGCATTTGTAGTTATATGACAAATTATAGTCACTAAATGATTTTTCCCACAACAGTTGAGGTGAAGGCCATGAGTGGTGTAAAGTTCTCTACCAAATTTGTGAGCTTCAATCCTATGAATATTCGCTAAAGTGCTGCAGATTTCTGCATAATGTCTATTTGTAGGTATTACTATCTTATTTACACCCGAGGATTGTATTAAGTCTAGCCTGTGTGGAATATGAACTACAATGACGTTGGAATGTTTCAAGTGGTTTAGAGCTGTTCTTAACACATTAGCAGCATGCAGACCTTCACTGTGAAGGGTTGGGGGAAGCATCTAGCAGTTGTGGGAGAATGGGGAGCTGTCTGAGGGTGCATGGGCACACCCCCACCCACACTCACACCCAAACCCACTCCCATTATCAAAGAAACTTAAGACTTTTAAAGCTTTAGTGTGTGTGAGAGCTTCGCTCATACTAGAGTAAAAACAAAACACTAAACACAGAGTTTTCCTCCATTGGTTGATTTTAAACCATTTACATCTGCTATTAACTTACGTTTTCTGTTATACTACACAGATTATTTCATACTCTAAAGCTACTGTTATAACTTTTTCCATTGGTCAGTGAATACAGATGTTTACTTGCAATAAACGATTTTGCGTTTGTTTTAAAGGAACCCCAGAATGTGCTCTTATTGATTCTGGCAATTTGTTGTACCACATTAAGCCTTTGATTTGTGGACTGTTAATTTTGTTCTTTGTATTAAATAACTGTGCATCTTTCTGGGGTTATAGTCAAGTGCATGTTAAAATGACACCAGCACGAAAGGTAGAAAATGATGAAATTTTACTTGTTGTCTGTAGCTAGTGATTTTGGGTTATACAGGACACAAAAGTTAGCATCAAACAGGCTGGAGAATATATTGGCCATGGCCACAGTCAAATACCCTTTCTATAGTGGTAGATCAGGACAGAAAGAGCAGCATGCACTCTTCTGTACCTTTGTTCAAATATAAAATTATGGAGACTACAAAGACAGGGGCAATCAAAGGGCTTAACACGTCAGAAATTTAATGCTTGCTGTCCAAGTAACAGATGCAGTCTATTCTCCTTGGTGTGCCTCTATCTGCTGCCACATCAAGGGAAGCCACAACAATTCCTTGACTCAAGGTACATAACACACCTGCTTGATTATTCATGGCCGAGTGAACAGTATATGAGTCGTCCTAGGCACTTGTGACATGGGAACCTGCTTAGTGTTGAGTATGAACCCATCAATGAGGTGTTTATGATACAGTTGTTGGATACTGAACAATGCAATATAGCAGAACAATAAACTGTGGCCTCTATTAACCACAGTTCTGCTGCAGCTGAATTCAGATATTTGCTGGTAAGCATTCTTCGTTTTTACACAAGGTATAACATGATCATCTCATAGAAAGCAACATTCAGATTATGGTCCAGTGACATTAATGTGATGACTGCATATGTTTGACATCAACATGCAATAATCACTCACAGACGGCAGGTGGTAGCACTAGCAGTGGAGGGTGTATCAAGTGTTTCAGAGGGATGCAGGATAGTGCAGCCGTAGTCGTAATGCAGAAACGGATTGATTTATCTGACATCCAAAAGGACATGATGATTAGCTTTCAGGCCAAGAGTGGAAGCTTTACTGAAATAGCTAAGCTTGTAAACTGTTCGCATGCCACTGTGGTTACTACATAGCATGCATGGCAAAACTGGTGCCGAGGCAACTGTGGTGCACCGCGGGTTACAGATGATGAGTGAACAACAGCTGTGGAGATGTGTAAATATGAATAGAAGTGCAACTGACTGCCCAGATGAACTAAGTTCTCCTCAACCACAGTTCAGCGGAAATTGCTGCATACAGGCCTCCACAGCAGGCACCTGGTTCATCCTCCCAAGCTGACTGCTGTTCATCAATGCCAAAGGCTGAAATATTTCATGCCATACTTCAACTGGATGACTGCTGTGTGGTGACAGGTGATCTTTTCAGATGAATTACATTTCATGCTCCACTCAATAGATGGCCATTTGTGTATGTGGCATGAAGTGTCTGAAAGCAAACACCTTGCAACAATCATTGTCTTGGAAATGCTTTTGAGGCATTCCCTGTGTGAGCTCTTCACTCTGGAAGGCACAATGGATCAACACAAGTATGCAACTACCCTTGGGAACCATGTCCACCCCTACATGCAGTTTGTTTTTCCTTGGCAAGGTGGCATGCACCAATTGGACAATGCAACATGTCAAGCAACTCGTAGTGTATGTGCCTGGTTCAAAGAGCACCAGGATGAGTTTACTTGAATCCCCAATTGCCAAACTCGCCAAATTAAAACCCAATAGAGAGTCTGAGGGACACCTCGATTGGGCTGTTCATGCCATGGATCTGTAACCAAGAAACCTAGTGCAGCTGACCGCAGCACTGAAATTGGTGTGGCTCCACATCCTTGTTGGTATCTCTCTTCCTCTCCATGCTGCAAAAGGTGGTTGTTGGTCACATTAATGTGGCTGCATCATATTTGATTCATGAATGAGGAATTCACTGCATATTTGTTTTTCATACATATTGTAAATGGCAGTATTTCTACCTAAAGTGTGCACTTATGCTGAACTGATAATCAGTACATATCCATGCACATAGTACACTTCATATAAATTTGATGTTTTTGTTGCATGTTGCCTTCTTGGTGTTGCAGTTTTAGTGGCCAGCAAAATCAGATTCTACAAAATTAAAACCAAACAGTAAAATGCTTCAATTTTTCAGATACATATCAATATTGTACCCTTTGGTCCACTATTATGCAACACAGGCAGCTGCTGCAGGCTGCGACCTCCCCTCGCCATGGGCAACACCACAGCTGAAGAGGCTGAATAAACAGTGCAATCACAACATAAGCACAATATGTTGGTTGTCAATTACATCTCCCACAGCCACCACAGTAACACTTGGTGCTACCTTTGCTGCTACAGGCATGCTATGTGAAGTGCTGCAATTAGTGCTGCCATCGTGGGCTCCAATTCTTCTTCTGCAGATCATGTGCCCACAGATCACCTTGGCAGTAGTCTTCAGCTGGGCAGCTATGCAGGATGCCACCTGGCGGACCAGAGGCGGTTCACATCAAGAGTCGCTCTGGGTAAGTGCCAAGTGCTGTTGCCTGCCCCTCAATTGGAGCTCCTTTTGTCTCAGCACAGCCTTTTGCTTGGAGCTGCATCTGAGTCCACACTCCATACCTTGTTTGAGTTCTTCATACTGGCAAATGATGCCGTTGCTCTGAACTGCATCTCGAGTCTTCATGCTGTGTCTCTGAGTCCTCCTCACAGGGTCCCGGGTTCGATTTCCAGCTGGGTCAGGGATTTTCTCCTCCCGGGGACTGGGTGTTTGTGTTGTCCTCATCATCTTATCATCATTTTGGAAAGTGGTGAGCTTGGAAATAGAAAGATTGGGAAATTGTATGGACGCTGGTGACTGCAATGTTGAGTGCCCCACAAACCCAAATCATCATCATCATCATCATCATCATCATCATCATCATTTGAGTCCTCCAAGCTGTCCCCAACAAGCACCTCACCTGGGGCCTGGGTGTAAACTGCTGACGGTTGCTCCTGGATCATGCCAGCTGTGTCTGTAAGGATTCTCCCAGTGCTATGTCAGTGACTATCAGTGGATTGGAACCAAGTAGTGTTGATTTCAAGTCCAAATGACTGTATTCCATAGTTGGGAGTAAATGAAGTTCATTTATTCTTGCTACCTGGGACACTTTGATTTGTGTGACTATCTTGACTATAACACAAAACTTGGTGATGAGAAGTGGATTCTGTTCCATTAGTAGCTGTTAGACTTTTTCACACTTTCCGTGCTGACCCAGTGTAGCTACCCATCTTGGTGCACTACTTAGGACAGTTGCAAATGATTTTTTTCTCTCTCACCACATACATGTGTCTCATTTCAGTATGAGTCCACTGCCTCTGACATGCATGCAGTGGAACATCAAACTTCTACAGAAGCTAACCAGCATGCCACTTGCTACCACAAGCAAAGCCATCGCCAGCTGAGTACGTTAGCATCCTGCTGACATCTCACTGGTGCATCAACAGCAGGCCTTGCTTGTTGGTTCCCTGATGATATCCCACTAGTCTGTTGCTTCTGGTTGAGCCCATTGGTTCTCCACTGAACTCCCACTGTTCCCTCACTTCCAGCCATGCCCAGCAGCACCCTGTGAAAGTCCCACTGGTGTATTGACATCTGCCCAAGCCTGTCATTTCCCAGCTGATATCCCACTGGCCCGATGCTTATCTGGTTGAGCCTGTCAGCTCAATGCCGATGTCCTACGAGCCCATCACCTTCCAACCAAGCCCGTCCCAATGGCCTCTCACCAATGTCGCACCAGCCTGCCTGCTGCCGGCTCCTTTGCAGCCACCCTTTCTTGTTGCGGAGGAGTTGGGTCAGCTGCCGGTGGAGGTGATTGTATCTGTGCTGCCCCCAATCTGTTAGTGGGTGCAAATAAGTCACCAGCCGCCAGTGCTGCCCTCTATCAGCCCGTTGATGCAATTGTCACATTTTCTGGATCATTTTCTTTTTCCATTCATAAATTATTGCCCCCTGCCATATTAGCCTTGCTTGAGCAGTCACTCCCATGCCCTCTCCTTCTCCTCCAGCATATGATGGAATGCTCATGGAAGTTCTGATGAAACCCTGGGCCACACTTGATCTTATCTGTACCACAGCCTTCCAGCGGCTGATTTGCCTTCCTAGAGTATGATCCTGCCTGTCTGTGGTATTCAAGTTCCCAGCTGTGGTGGCCTTTCCCACTGGCTACATCAATGCCACATGGGATGGCTCATCAGCCCATCGGCATTGTCACATCTCGGGTGATCGCCATTGATCGAACGTCAACTTCTCATAGGCTGCCAATGCCTGCCAAAGTCCATGGTGCCTCTTCTGGGCAGCAGCTGCTTCACTTTCAAGTGCATTTCACCATCTCTTTTCCAGGAGGGGAGGGGTATTGTATTCCCTGGTGTCCACTGCTATGCAACACAGATGTGTACTGTGGGCTGTTGCTTCTCCTGGCTGTTGACAATGCCACTATGGGAGACAGGATAAACAGTATGACTCCAACACAAGCACATCATGTTTGTTATCAACCACATCACCAGCAGCCACCATGATAACACATGGCTCTAGATTCACCACTAGTGCAACCGCAATTAACATCATCATCACAGACGCCAATTCGTCTTCCACAGATCACGTGCCAGCCAGTCAGTTAATTAGGTGTTCTGTAGATAATTTGAATGATTATTTTATAGAAAAAGTTTGGAATGAGTTAGTTTACAGGATATGTATACATGATTACCATTAACATTAATGAACAGATTATAATGTACAGAAAGTTCTGGTTGAGAATTATGAATTATTTTGGAATAAAGGGGATGACTCCCAAAAAGCAGAAGCACTGCATCATCGATAGGTACACAAACAAAAGGTACAAAGCATTGCTACCTTTCGGAATGAAATTCCTTTTTCAAGCTTAAAAAACATGCACACAAGCAGGAACACACACTCACACACATGCACTAGCCTATCTGCCTACATTATGCTCAGTTGAGTGAGCATATTGAACTCCTCTCAGAATCACTGACAGCTTTGACATGTCATTAGCAAAAATATGTATTGTGATGGCACAGTTAAAATGCTTAGCTCCTTGTAGAAGTACCTACATAATGTCCACAGGTGAATACCACAATTATTCGTACTGCTCACTTTCGTGCAGTAAGTACTTTCTTTGGCAGTATTCTATCACCAGGCTGCTATAAAGAAGGCTGCCTTCCCAACCATGATCAGTTGCTCTGGGCCAAGCACCAAGTGTTGTCACTGGTACCTCACTTGGAACTTCCTTCATCACAGTTCTTCGCTCAGAGTCACATCCAAATCTTCTCTCCACTTCTTATCCAAGTTACACTGGCCATTGACATCATTGCTCCATGCCTCGTTCAAGTTCTCCCTAGCAGCCGCTCACGTCTTTGCTCCAAGCCACATCCTGAGTCTTCGTTCCACATCTTGTTCAATTCCTCCATTCTTGGCCTGAAGTGATCTGAACTTGCACGCCATCTGTGTGCAAGTTGCCACCACTGCCAGATCCCACTGGCTCCATCTCCAGTCCATTTGATGGAGGTATCTCTCAGCAGCAACAATGCTACCTCTGATTGGCTTTAAGATTCCACCTCACTGAGACCTTTTACCTGGAGTGTCCACTGTTATGACCACACTGATGTTTCCTGTGCCAGGACTCTTCCATGTCAGTGACTGGGAGACTAGAACCTAGAAGAACTGAGACAACTGTAAATGGCTATTTGGTTGAATTCCATTACTGAGAATAAATAAAGTTCATTTGTTATTGCTCCTTGGGGCACAATAATTAGAATGGCTGGCTCATCCACAACACAAAAATAAATATTGATGTTATCTTAGAAAGGAGGCAAATTTTTCCTTTGCTGCACTGAATATAAACAAAATTAGCTTACACTACACTCATTCGTCCTCTGTTAGAATATTGCTGCACGGTGTGGGATCCTTACCAGGTGGGATTGACGGAGGACATCGAAAGGGTGCAAAAAAAAGGGCAGCTCGTTTCGTATTATCACGTAGTAGGGGAAAGAATGTGGCAGATATGATATGCGAGTTGGGATGGAAGTCACTAAAGCAAAGACGTTTTTCGGCGCGGCGAGATCTATTTACGAAATTCAGTCACCAACTTTCTCTTCCAAATGCGAAAATATTTTGTTGAACCCAACCTACATATGTAGGAATGATCATCAAAATAAAATAAGAGAAATCAGAGCTCGAACAGAAAGGTTTAGGTGTTCGTTTTTCCCGCGCACTGTTTGGGAGTGGAATGGTAAGGAGATAGTATGATTGTGGTTCAATGAACCCTCTGCCAAGCTCTTAAATGTGAATTGCAGAGTAATCATGTAGATGTAGATGTAGCGTAAGTTCTAACTGTATGCTTCATTAGCAGTTCTTTGTAAATTAAAAATAGAGAGAGTATTTATATACAATACAGTATTACATAAATCATCTAAATTTACAAAGCTAAGTGTAAGTAATTATTGATTTCTGAACTAAGGACCGTTTAAGGCGTAAACTCAATTATTTCATGTGTAGCATTTATACACCTTAATTTTTGTAATTTTGTCAAGGACAGAGAACCTTCAACCACTTTACTGCTTCTGGTATGCTGTAATGACTGTAGAGTGAAAAGTAATTTTAATAGCTAACATTCCCCACCCCCATCTCCACCCACCTGGCAAAACAACGCACTTGCGCTGTCCATTTTACTGAAAGCACTGTGTAACTTGATGCAATGAAACATGTGAGGATAAATGTTCAATACTATCAGAATTTTGCACTTTACCTTTATTGCAGATATTTTATAAAAGGAAAATGAATGTATTTTTTAGCCTACCTTGCGGCTATGTGTAGTAATTCATGATCAGTCATTTACATATATTTGCCATGACCTTGTTTTGATCATTTTCAATTTATGAAAGTTTTTTGTTTCAGACAAATATTTATTTTAAAATCAAAGAAATGTAGTTTTGTTTTATTGTACAGCCCAAATTATACAAGTGATATTGGATAGGTCAAACTAATGATATAGTAACTTTTAGTTTCAGTAAAACAGAAGTAAAAGTAATTAGGTACACATTTTTGTAATCTATATTTCTCAGTAACTGCTTGTGGATGGAGTAAAATAAGTAGGCAAGTTAAAATTAGGCACCTATCTTTACAATCTAAGTTTGTCAGTAACTGTTTAAGTAAAATTTATTTTTACAAAGTCATAAATTCTTTTACAGAATAGAAATGCCTTTAGTTTAATTTTAAACATTGAATATGTGGCAATTTTTATTTCTTGTGGTATCTTATTATCTAATTACAATAACACCAATGTTAATTATGCTCTTCTGATAGGATGATGATCGGGGATATGTTTCGTATATATTTGATAGCTGTCTGCTTCAGTAGTTGTGTACATTCATGTTTTACAGTAATTTGCCTCTTTTCAAGGGGTAATCATAACCGAATAAGCATAACCATTAGGAACAACAAGCTCAGTATTCCATGTTTTAAGGCCATAGTTTATTCTTAGAGCTCTTTTTTGAATTCTCAGTGAACAGAACTGTGCATATTATGCAAGCAGTATTGTTGTTTTCATTGTTACAGAATTCAATATTCTTAGACCATAGCACACAGATGAGAGTTTCTTTGACAAGTTATTTCCATGTGTGTTTCATTTTGAATCCTGCTGAACCTACAGACTCAAAAATTTTTTCACACTTACATTTTCTAGAGGGTCATTTTTTAACCTTGCTTGAACAGACATTTGGCTACATGGTGGAAATAAATGAAAGTTGTAACATATAGTGTTGTCAGTATCTACACTTTGTTTTTGATGAACCATTCGGAATGTCTTCATGTAGAAACTTCTGCTGTTGACTGCAAGGTTTCTGGGGACGATCCAGTGAGCAATATACTTGTACCACTGGCAAATAGGACACATTTTGGGGGGTCATCCACATGAATCAAGAGGAATAGTTCTATGATTGAGCCCCAAGGCATTATTAGTAATTCGCTGGAAAGAAAAGAATAGGTACTTGTTTTATTCAGAGTGTTGAACTGACACTGAAGTGATGTGTTCTGACTGTCGCTATGTGCTATACTTTGTCTTACTAATTTTTTTGAGCAGAATTTTGTAATCCAGCACATCGAAGACTTTTGAAAGGTCTGGGAAAATATCTGCAGCTATTTTGATATTGGCTGAGAGATTTTAAAGTATAGTCTAAGAATTCAAAACTTTCTGTTTATGTAGATTTAGACTTTTCAAGCCATGTTGTTGGATAGCATGAGGTGAACATTTATTTATAAAGTTTATGAGACTGTTATAAAACATGTTTATTCTAGAATTTTTACAAAGGAATTGACCTGTGATATAGGTCAGTAGTCCGATATTATATCAAAGCGGTCAGGCAAAAATGTGCGAGAGAGAGAGAGAGAGAGAGAGAGAGAGAGAGAGGATGATTAATTGGTTTGACATCTGATTCCCTGTTTATTTTATCCGACACCATCTCCATTGGTGTGCTATCCTGGGTGAATTTCCTGTTGTCTTGTAACACCCATTCCCCTCAAACACTTACATACAACTTTGTACCAAATTTGAGTACTCTGACACCTGTGTGTGTGTTTGATAATCTGCTTCCAGATATTAAGTAGATTTTTTCTGTATTGCTTTCATTTACAAGTAGAAACAATGCTATTTACCAAGTGTTATTACTTTATGACTTCAGCTGTTAAGTACAATGTCTTGGAGTTTATTTGAGTTTAATGTTGTGTCCACCTGTCTTTATGGATGTGTTTGACTTTTTCCAACAGGACCAGACTCTTCCATCAGCCACAGATGTCTGCATAATTCGTATAATGCATTTCAGCAAAGTACAGGAAGATTTGAGGCAGATGCTCTAATAAACATAAGCCATCAACAGAACTTTGAAGCTGACTATGCCTCTTCACACATTCCCACTTCAACTTTTCAAAAAATAGCACTGTTCTTTGGTTCATCTGCTGTTGCCCTCATGGATCCTTCAAGGGGTGACATGATTGCTACTTTGGGTGAAACAGGAGGAGAGGGACCAATTAAGTATATGCAGCAGAAGATGCTACAGAATGGTGAAGGAAAACAAATCTTAATGTAAGTGATAACACACAATGTCTTATCATTAGTTTCAAGTGTTCTTTATAGCTAGAGAGAAGAGAAGGAGTACAGTGGAGAAGCAGAAAAAAGAAATGTGTCAGAATGATGACTTAAGAAAACATACCAAAACACAAGAAGCAAAAATGAAAATAATTGGATATGAAAACTTCTTAAAAGGTGTTAATATTTTACTTGTTACTTACACTACTGTTTGGAAAAAGTAAAATACCAAGACAGATAAATGTCATCACAATGAAACTTATTCCAGTAATTAGAGGCATGACACCACACAAATGATTAGCATTACAGACCTGCACATGCACTGTGACTGTGGAATTTCAGAACCACATGCTGCAATCAGGCCCACTAGACATTGTGTTACGGAATCAAAGGTTATGTGAATATGCTGCTGGGGAATAATCTGCCATGCAGTTTGTAGGCACGTGCACAAAGCATCAACTGTGCCTCCAGGAGGACCTGAAAGAACAAGTTGCCGACCAGCCGTATCCCAGATGTGTTGGATGGATGACTTGCCAGAGAAACAGGCAGGCCAAGGGGAGTAGTGTTATCTGTTGTTCTTTGAAGAAGGCTTGCCCATTTCTTGCCATATGTGGCCGGATGTCGTCCTGCTCAAATACGCCATGTTGAATGGCCTGCAAGAGGGGCAATACCCAAGGCTGTAAAACTTTCCTGATGCAGTGGTAGCTGTTCAGATCACCCTCAAAACACAGGAGACAAGATCACGTGCTATGGGCAATGGCACTCCAAACCATCACACATGTCATTTGTCTGTTATATCACTCAACAATACAGTTTTTCCAATTGCGTTCACCATGGTGGCATTGAATGTGTATGTCACCATCAGTACAGGACAAGTTGAAGAGGAACTCATCTGAAAACACTCCATTTTGCCACTCAGCAAACCAGTGCTCACATACACATGCCCATTAATGTCTGCGCTGTTGGTGGGTTCTGGTCAATGGCAGCTGACACAATGGCATGCACGTCACCTGTCCACTTTCCAGAAGATAGTGTCAACTGTTGACGCACACATGTCCATACCGACTGCAGAGCTACACATTATACCAACACTGTGGATAAAGCTGTTCTGTCCGTTACGGCCAAGTGAACAATATGGCAGTCATCTCATATTGTGGTCAATTGTGTTGTCCAGTACGATGTACTGTGTATGGCCCTCTTCTCTCCACTGATTCCACATGCACCTCACTGATGAATCAGTGGGCCTTTATGAGCTGCCATGTCACAGAATGACAGACTTTCCACTCAGAGACCAACCATTTTGCCCCACTCACATGCCAATATTCCATCCTGTGATGTTGATGCCTCACTGATGAAGTATGCCCTGTATGAGCTGCAATGTTATGGAATGACAAGCTTGCCTCCTGGAGACAAATCATTCTGCTCCATTCAGACACATGCTAACATGCCATACTGTGATATCAGCGAGGCATAGTGGCACTTGGTTACATTTTTCCACTTTGTACGATGGGTCCGCACCAACTGAGCATTGCATCCAGTCACACAAAAGAGAATGCTGTTGGGCCTACGTATATGTCACTACTCTGCCATTTAAATAAGTTATTATGGTTCCACTATTCTACACATTCTTACTCCCTTAGTGCACTAGACGTAACCTGTCTTCACAGATTATGGATGAGAGGGAATACCTTTTACTGTCTCTCCACAACTGTTCCTCTTTTATTGTAAAAATAACTGTAATTCTATGTCAATATCCACTGGTTATTTCCAGATGTGTACATTCACCTTATGTGAACCTTTAAACAATGGAAAATCCAGGATGGAATAATGACAGTATGTATTAAGGTATATTGTTACTCATTGAGTAAAAAGGTACTGCGAGACAAAGAAGCACATTTAACAGTAGACTGCTGGATATTACTAAGGTATCAGACAAAGTCCTTTGTGAGATGTAGAACACACACACACACACACACACACACACACACACACACACACACACACACACACAGAGAGAGAGAGAGAGAGAGAGAGAGAGAGGCTGTTATCTCCAGGTGCTGAGGTGTTATCGCTTAGAAACCAGCAAAGATATTCTTTGGCCAATCCATTACCCATGCGCCTGCCTACCTATCCTGCACACTTTCATTTAATTTTTGTTACACACATAAGTACATTTTCTTTATTTCTTTGGTTGTGTTCCGGTTCCTCAAGTAATTTCGAATAAGCATCGTGCCGTCAGTCACTGAGAGACTCCCAGTGTTTGAATGGTTTTCACATTAAAAGTCCATGTGTCATTATTGTACGCCAAACTGTCAGTAGTGACTGTTTGTTAACTTTATACTTCAAACTCATTGGTGTCTTCATTTTGAAAACTCTATTTAGTTTATCAAAAACTATCTAGGTCATTTTTTTCTCTTCTGTATACTTCTTTTATTCTCTATCCAGCCATTGTCTTCTGCTGCCCTAAATATAATAACTCATCATTGCCAGTTTGTGAGGTAATTACTGTTTAGTGTATTGAAGTTATTGCAGTTGATCTTAGTACTAATTCCAAACTTGTTCTATTTTGTTCCAGTTGTTGAAACTGAGTTGCATTAGAAGCAAACAGCACAATGTCATTTCTTCTTTTTTCCTTCAGTTTTAAGTATCTGAAAAATTCTTCTAGGGCTGCTGATAATAGTTTTGGTATAATAAAAACACCTTGCCTAACTCATTTTGCAATGCTGCATTTCCTGTTATCTTGATGAAGCTATGAAATACAGGTGAAAATGAAAAATGAGTCTTACTAGATCAGAGGGACAGAATGGATTTGTTTTGAATAAAAATGTTACAAAATAAATACAACCACAGTAAAACAAGGGAATTATATTTGGAAATGTGATACTAAAAGTGGTAGACGGGTTTTGCAATGGCCAAAGTTTTGTAGATATAGTATAGCAAGAGAAGCATTTATGAACAAGAGAAATTTGTTGCCATCAAATCTAAATTTAAAGGTTATAAATTTTTATTAATGGTGTTTGTTTGGATTGTAGCCATGTACATGACTGAAATGTGTATGTTAAGCAGTTCAGATAAGAGGAAAACAGAAGTTTTGGAAACATGTTGCTGCAGATGAAAGCTGAAGATTAGTTGGGTAAATCAGATGACTGAGGAAGTAGTGAGTCAAACTGGGAAGAAAACAGCACTGCAGTTCAATGTGACTAAAAGAAGAGCTGATAGTACACATTTGGAGGTATCCAGGAATAGTTAAGTTGGTAATGGAGGGAAATATGGAGTAAATTTGTACAATAAGACCAAGAATTGACTACAGTAAGCAGGTTTAAATTGATTCAGGTCACTGTAGCTATACAAAAATAAAGAGCCTTGCACATGATACACTAGCACGGAGAGCTACATCAAACTGGTCTTCGGACTGAAGACCATGCCAGCAAAAAGTAAATTACTCTCATACTTTCACCTTTTTGTACATCATCTGGACTTCACTGTACATCATGTTATTGAAGGTGATATGTTCTTGTCGTACTCTGACCTGTGGAGAGAGAGGAAAAAAAAAAAAAAAAAAAAAAGATGGTTCAAATGGCTCTGAGCACTATGGGACTTAACATCTGTGGTCATCAGTCCCCTAGAACTTAGAACTACTTAAACCTAACTAACCTAAGGACATCACACACATCCATGCCCAAGGCAGGATTCGGACCTGCGACCATACCTGTAAAAAGATCCAACCAATCACTTATGGTAGGATCAACAATTTAAAGAACCTAAAGCGCAGTGTTACTTGGAACTTTTTGCAAACATGAGACATTCACAGAGGTATTAATTTCCCTGGGTAAAAGAAAATAAAAGTAAGGTGGAAATGTAAGACAACTAGTCACCTTAGCTGACTGATGTGTGGTGCACAGAAACAGGCAACAGAAAATAGTATTTACACTAGCTTTCGAGTTCTTGTCCTTTCTTTAGCAAAAGTAAACACATGCACACGTACAATCACACAGATGCCCAAACACATACAAAGTGTATATATTATTCCATCCAGGAATTTCCATTGTTCTTAAGGTAGAAATGTTGCGTACAAGCTCTTCATAAATTACATTGTGCACTACTGATACGATAAGAAACACATTTGACTCATAAGTAGAGTAGAAAATATACTGTTACAGTGTTCAACACTGTTTCTATAAGTTACTTTATACTATTTACGAAATTATCTTCTATTCATAATTCCTTTTTAATATTATAATTTATGTACTGTAGGGAGAAAAGAAGAGGAGAGTTTCCACATTCTGTATGTTTTGTAAAGGAGATATACAAGCTTGTGGGGACATGCCCCACTTTACTTACAGCAAAGGATGTATACAGTATGCTCTTTGGAAACAGTGCAAGCAAATGTAAAATTTATTTCAGTGCAAAGTCCAGTCTGTGCCATCTCAGAGTTCCACCCATGACAATATAATAGAGACCACATAAGGTGAACTGGTAGCATACTCATCATGCATTCTACAGATCACATCATAACTTCGACCAGTCCTGGGCTTGCTTATATGCTGGATTCTGGTATGGTCTCACCAGAGGCCACTCCTAAGCACCAGCGCCCTCTGAATAGCACCACAGTGATCAACAGTAATGTTGTGACAGCTATTCAGTTTCCATAGTGATGGCAGGATGCACCAATACATCCCCTTCCATCACTGTAGCGACAGCTGAGTATAATTGTTGCGGTTGGCAGGAGAGCCAACACCGTGTTACTAGAGGAGGCCGAAAGGCACACGATTTAGCTCACGCAGGCTGGCGTGATGTCTGGAACAGGACAAGGAAATTAGAATTTAGAAACAACAGACATAGCTGGTGGAATACTTAACTTTAATCCATTAATGATGAATGTTGCTCTTGACGGTACATAGTTCACAATATCAATAGTAACTGATAATGGCGCCTTGCTAGGTCATAGCAAATGATGTAGCTGAAGGCTATGCTAACTACCGTCTCGGCAAATGAGAGTATATTTAGTCAGTGAACCATCGCTAGCAAAGTCGGCTGTACAACTGGGGCGAGTGCTAGGAAGTCTCTCTAGACCTGCCGTGTGGCGGCGCTCGGTCTGCAATCACTGATAGTGGCGACACATGGGTCCGACGTATACTACCGGACCGCGGCCGATTTAACGGCTACCACCTAGCAAGTGTGGTGTCTGGCGGTGACACCACAATAATAATATAGATGGCGTGCAGTCCAGTGGACAACCCTGTATATGTCAGTATGTGGTTGCTTGAAAGAACACATGTGCTAGTTTCATGTACGTCCTTTCTCTGCCAACATCAGGAATGAAAGATCAAGGTTGTGGAAGTGATCATTTTGAGTTTCACCTGAGATCATAGGGTCATTAAGGTATGGAGTACAGTTGGGAATATTTTGTAATATGTGATCCCTAAAATGCTGAAATATGGCAGTGGTTGAGGAGATTGCAAAGGGTAACTGATTATAATGATAAAGGTTGTATGGCATATTTAACACTAAATAAGCCTGTGGTGCTGCATACAATAGAGTTTCAAAATATGCCTCTTGGTGTGAGGTCGATTTTACTGAATCAAGTGCAAGTTCATTTGGGCGTGGTAGGGGTACGTTTCCACTTCCACCTGTGCATTGACCTTTACTTTGTATCACCCCAAATTTTCAAGATACCATTAGATTTGCATAATGTTATCAGGGGAGTGTGCACTGTTTCACAAACTGTAAACCCAAAATCATGGAAATAGTCAATCGCAGAAACATTATCCATTTTGGGGTCAGCTACCTCAGAGAAATTTACTGGGGGAGTGACTTATTTGCAAGTGAGTAAAACTAAAAGTTTTCCTAGCAAGGGCACCTGATAACATCCATAGGTCCAAATATTTGTCCTGCTGCCTGCAGAGGTGGCAATCTTAAACTTCAGTTAGTAGACTGGTTTAGCAAGGACCCAAGAGTAACCTCACACAGTGTTTGCCAATTAAGGCATCCATATATATTTACTGGCATTCTGAGTAATCTGCACTTTCATAGATTTATCATCCACTTGGTGTAGTTAGGGACATATCTGTGTTAGAACTGTTACAACATATTTTTTGCAAGAGTCCCCTTTTCTGCACCTGTGGCATCTTGCCCACTAATGGGGACACAGTATGTACGCGTAGCAAAGGAAACAATGTTTATAGCTAGTTAAGGTACTTCTGCTAACATTGTCGTCCACTGCAACAGGTGTGGCTTTTTATGGGGTCATCTGAGCCACGGAGCAGGTGTGAGCCCCACCAGAGGTGACATGACATCCTGCCTGAGAGCTGACTGCCCCAACATCTTCTTCCATTATAAACAAACCCTGAGCTGTGTGGGTAGTCGTATAAGCTTGAACTATTTACATTATTGATTTCTTCAATATGTGCTTCCTCAATTCCAAGTCTGGGGTAAAATGAACTATAGTGTTCTTGACTAGACAGTCTGACTCTGCTTGCACTAACATTTAAAACTTCAGTTCACACTTAATCCATGTTATTTGGCAGGCTAGTCTGCATAAGACTGATTGGGGACCTTTTTCAGATGCCAAAATTCTAATCTGGCTGCAATAACATGCCTTTTATCAAAAAAGATCATAAAATTTTTATAAAGCAAAGTTCAATCCAACTCTGCCGCAAAGTTCTGCCTTTGACGGTAGAATCCACGATATTAACAACTACGATGAACCAGGAGCATATTCACCATACGTTCCCCAGATCACATCACAGCTGACTGCAGCCAGCCCTCGGCTGGCTTATATGCCATATCATCGTGTGGTCCCCTCAGAGGCTGCTTCTGCTCACCAGAGTCCACTATGTAGCGGCACAATAGCAGCCGAGAGTAATGTAGCACCAGCTGTTCGGTTTCCACAGTGGTATTAGATGATGCCACTACAATATGGCATACCTACCACCCTAATATTATCTCACCACTAGGACACTTTTTATTGAATGAAGAGTGGTACATCTGAACACTACTCAGTAAAAATAATTTTCCAAGCCTACATATGACACTTTGTCACCTGATTGATGTTGATTTTGATATGACATTGAAGACAAAATAAAATTTGTTTAGTTATATTATTTCATTGAAGCCATCAATGAAAGTTACTTTGTGCCAAGTCCAGTTCACATTTTAAGCATATTAAAATTTGTGAATGTAACGTCTTAAATTTCCAGGGAAAAGCCTCGAATTAATTCTGGAACTGTTGACCTTCAAAAGTTGAGGGAACTACCAGAAGGAAGTCTGGGAAGAATCTACACTGACTTCCTTGATAAGAATGTGAGTAGAATGTATTATAAAAGATAACACCGAATGTGTAATATATAAGTCTGTATGAAAATTCTTGCTAAACTTGGACCTGAACCTGGATTTCCCACTTTACACAAGTATGTGCCTCAACCATAGGCTATTTGAACTTGCTTTTGTCTGAACACAAACTTTGTTGATTCTAATGTTTCCACCCATGATTCAAACCACTACAACAGTGTCTCACATGGGGTAGGCGGGAGTAACATCAGAAATGAACTTGTTGGAGCACTATGGCTTACTCTTACATAGGGATGTAACCAACTTAATTTGATTCACTGAAATGAAATGAAATGAATGGATTAATATTGCTAAAGCCATTGAAATGGTAGTAGTGAAAACCAATTAGACTGAACCTGCAATGTAATAAATATGTTTTGACTAATAAACATTTGCCACCTTTATGTCAACCATTTTGTAACCTGATCATTTTCTCAGGACTTACTCAAACATTCATTACCACTGATGGTTCCACCTATAATCTTTGAAAACTACAGCCAGAGGGTCTCCCAAGGGGCATGTGGAAATAGCACTGAATGAGTAGGATAGAAAACGATGGCTTACCTTGCCGCAGGGAGTTATGTCAATTGAATTTGACTCACTGAAATTAAATTAGTGGCTTGATCGGGATGAAATCAATGAAGATACAGTTACATTAAGTGATAGGTGATGGTGAAATGATGACGAGGACACAACACCATCCAGCCTCTGAGAGGATAAAATTTGCCAGGAATCAAACCCAGGCTACCTGCATGACTGTCAACCATGATGAACAATGAGCTACAGAGGTGGACAGTGATCAGAACGTAGAGGCATGTGCTTGTGAATTGTTACTGCAGAATAATTTTAACAGTCCACATATCCCCTCTAGGAAACTTTCAGATATTTATGTGAAACCTAGGTGCATTACTGAGCTACCTGTCAGACAAGAATAAAAGTTAGCAGTTTGTGGAGATTTCTATGTAGAGTTCTTAAAAGATACAGAAACGAAAAATGAACTGGAAACATTATTTGGTTGTTTCAGTAGTTAATTTTCCAACTCATATGTAGCAAGATAGTAGGACCCTGATTCAAGACATATCTATAGGCAGTGCTCAGGCTGAAACAATTGCTGGGTACCCTGTGTTAGTGGACTATCTGAACATGTTACACAATTAGTGAAAACAGACAATATACCAACTTACAGCCTGGAGCAAGGTTCATGTAAAGCAATGAGGCTTATTAATGAGAACAGGATACACTGTTTTAAGAGTAAGTTAAATGAGATGGTATAGGATGAGGTATATATATAAAAAGAGATGCTAATGCTAGATTGAATTTATTCCATAATGAATATGTGACAGTATTTGCAAGTAACTTTCTTAAAAAGTTATCCAGAAAGTCCACTAAAAAATCAAGTTATCAATGAATAATTAAATGAATTGGAACCTCTTGTAAGAGGAAGATGGAAATTTATATAAAAACCAGAATAAGTCAAGATACAACATTAATTGTGTACCACAAAAAATAGGTTTTTATTGTAAGAAAAGTCATTAAAATGTTCATTAGTAAGCACAGCCTGACAGTAAATAATGCAAATAGTAAGATTAAAAGTATATGGTACAATTTTGTAGGAAAGTTCTCGTAGAATGTAAATACTTTGGAGTAAATGACACCACTCACCAAAAAGCAGAAACATTGAGATGTTGACAGATGTGGGAAACAGGGAGAGTGGTTGGGGGTGGATGGCTTGTGGCTCAGAGGGAGCAGCTGGTTTGCCACCTATGAACGCGGGAGGGAAGTCTGTCTGATGCACAGGCTACGCAAGTGATGCACAGTTATTGGAGCCAGTGAGGAGCAGTGCACGCTGAATGTGAGATGGGAACATGAATTGGGAGGGCGAGACAGGAATTGGGAGGAGGTGACAGGACAGAGTAACATGAAGATTTTGGGTGGAGGGTGCAGAGACAGTGGGTTACCACTGACTGAAGTGAAGATGATTACAAGCTCAAAGGATAAGTCGCATCTGAGTAGTTCAGAGAAGGTGGTGGTGGATGGAGGGATCCAGAAGTCGCGGAATCCATGCTCTCATGCTATTTCCTTAACTTTTGGCAGCACCAGTCCCTTCCAGGGCAGCAACACTGCATCAGTCAGTGGCACCCCAATCAAAACCACGTAAGGTGGTACAGTGGCTAGCACACTGGACTCACATTTGAGGGGACAACAATTTGAATCCACACCTGGCCATCCAGACTTGGGTTTTCTGTGCTTTCCCTAAATCACTGCATTTGGATGGTTCCTTTCAAAGGACATGGCCAATTTCCTCCCCCATCCTTGATACAATCTGAGCTTGTGCTCCATCTCTAATGACCTCACTGCCGATGTGATGTTAAACCATAACCTTCCTCCTTCCTTTTTTTGCCACTGGCACCAGTGCCATCGGCACCAGGCCCACAGGTACCAGTATGCCACCAGCACCAGCCTCATCAGCTCTGCCAACCTCCTTTGCTCTGTCCCAGCTTCCTATCATTCTACTGACCTTCGCTCTCTGGGTCACCTCTCTCTAGCCGTTGGCTCAGGGTCATTTGGTGTTGTGTAAGGCTGCAGCTGTTTCTCATCTGGACATCCTACTCAGGCCATTAACAGGACTTTCTTGGTCCTCCAGTTGTACACTCCTACAAATTTTTATGTAAAACTTGACGACACAGTATTATGCCACTATTAGGTGCCAGTTTGACATCACTAGACAACGACAGGTTCGCTACTACCAGTACTAATCTGCGCCAGACCTGTTTGTTATGGGTACATCAGAGCTGCCTGTCTTTGGCTGTCACTCCCTGTGTTCAACCTTAAGCCATTAAGAGCATCCATCCCAGGTCTGCTGACCTACCCTGGGGCACCTCCTCCCTTCCAATGCCAATTCACCTACAAGATGGCTCCACCATCTCTTTCTCACATATGGAGATATGCTGTACCACATGCTACCACCTGTGACACAGCAACCAACCATACAATCATGTAATATAAACTGCTGATGCTCTGGCCCACTAACGACACTTCCTTTGGAGATCAAATGAAAACAATTCACAACAACAGCCATATGTCAGGTTGTTTTCGACTGAACCTCACGCAGGTGCCACTGTATCATGTGATGCCAGCCTTGCCGCCAGAGGCATAAGCATCGCAGCATCATGGCACTGCAAGTCAACATGCTCCAGGAGCACTAAGCTGGTATCCCTCCTCTGGGTGGATATTTAGGTTGCTCCCAACTGCTCGGCAGCAAGTGCACACTCCAGACTAATGCCGGCAGCGAATAGCAGCCCATCAATTGGAGTTCCTACTCAAGTCATGTGCTCATTCTTAATTTATGGCAGATAAACTCAGCAGTCCATCAGTTGGAGTCTACTCCTGAGCTACTGTCTTGCTGGACCTGGACTGTTGTCCTCAAGCTCCCACCTCACTGGAGTTCATCTTCACTGTACTGGAGTTCATCTTCACTGTCCTCGAGCTCACTACCGTGTTGGACTCTATCTTCAATCCGTCCTCAAGTGGTCTGCTACTTCCCGCCAACCACAGCTTTATGGACTTTTTTTTGTCAAACATTCCAGTGCAACATATGTATTTTACTTTCGGCTTTAACCAAGTAGTGTGTAGTGATGTGTATAGAAAATGTGTTGTTGTATGCTTCGTATCAGACTTAGTAAAAGTACAGTTGTTCATTTCCACCTGGGCACATCAACTGTAGAGTGTTGTTTCCCTCATTCATGAATGCTGCTCCTGCTTTCACAGTTTGGTCATTTATTTATGTAGCTTTTTGAACATATCATCATTAAACAGATGACTTTTGAAAATTTCAAATATAAATGTACAGTAATCTTATAGTACTTAATAGGAAGTTGCTTGGCTTTTTTAATACACTGAACATAACATCACTAATAATAGTAAATCTACTCATAACAAACAGGTTTATACAACTAACTGATATCATACATTTAAAACACTAATTTAACAATAATAATAAGTTGCTTAACTTTTTTTAATATATTGAAATAACATCGCTAATAATAGTAAATCTACTGATAACAAAAAGGTTTATAAAACTAAGTGATATCACACATTTAAAAAACTAATTTTGTACTGAGATAAAAGAATTTACATGTACTGTAAGAATGAATGGGCAGTCGTGCTGCTTAAAATTTGCATAGTAAATACTATCTTTTTCTTGCCAGAGAGAATTTTAATTTTATTCTGAATAATTTTGCATCATATGTTATTATAATAACTAAGAGCTTGTTAAACCATATTGGATAATTAATTTGTAAACCAGAATCTGTTATTTTGAGTTTAGTTCTATGTCTGCAGTAACTGCCCTTTCTTCTTGTGTTAAAGTTAGGGATAAACTGATCTGCCTGCTCACCTTTGATTTTGTATAAAAAATGTTATCAGTTTACATAAATGCAAATAATATATTGTGGAAGTGATACTGATGAATGACTTAAATGCACATATGGGAAATGAAAGACAAGAAAAGGAAGAGAGCATTGGTCCATAGAGATATGGGGAAAGAAAAATGAGGAAGGAGAAAAATTGGCCTTTTTTGTGGTAGAAAGTGTGGGCAACATTTGCTTCGGGGGGAAAAATGCCCCAAAGATAACAAGGTATGCTTGAGGAGAGAGAAAGATGAAGACAGTCATTGACTACTTTCTGATGGAAAGGCGAAATCATAGACAGTTAATGGATGTAACTGTCTTCCGTGGAGAAGATTTTGATGGGAACTATCAAGAAATAGTAGCAAAAATGAGGATGGGTAAAATGGAAGGATTAAAGGCATAAAAAATAAAAGTGTGGAAACTAAAAGACAAGAAGGTACAAGAAAATTCAAGGAGTTATTTAAGCTTAAAATCTCAAGCACTTTATGTAGAAGAGGAATGAGGTAAGTTCAAAGAGGCATTTGTAAGCTCAGAAGAGAACGCCTGAAAGAACAAAAGATACCGAGCAAGGCGGCGCAGTGCCTAGCACACTGGACTCGCATTCGGGAGGACGACGGTTCAATCCTGCGTTTGGCCATCCTGATTTAGGTTTTCCTTGATTTCCCTCAATCGCTTCAGGGAAATGCCAGGATCGTTCCTTTGAAAGGGCACGGCCTACTTCTTTCCCTAATCAGATCAGACCGATGACCTCGCTGTATGGTCTCCTTCCCCAAACAACCCAACCCAACAAAAGATTAGGTGACACTATGGTGGAATTAAGCAGCTGAAGGAAAAAGTAAAAGAAAAAAAGAAATCATGGCAAGAATGGAACACGGACAAAAAGGAAGAAAATAAAAGGAAATACCAGAAAGCAAAAGGAAATGCAAGAAAGTTGTAGCAGAAGGAAAGAGGAAAACTTGGGAGGAATTCACATGAAAGTTGGAAAAAGGATATTAATGGTGGCAAAAGGAAGCTGTATGGAAGTACAAAGAGGAAGAGGAAGGAAAGTGGAGAGCTAATAATGTGATCAGCAGAGATAAGGAAAAGATGGAATGAATACTTTGATAAACTATTAAATGTGAAAAATAGCAATGAAAAAAAAAAAAAGTAGGTGGGGAGATCTGGATATGGAAACAGAGAAAGATAATACAATTTTAGAAGTTAGAGTAACAGTTAGAAGAATGGTAACAAAAAAATCAGCTGAGATAGGTGGTAAGTGTGAGTACAACAAAGGCAGCTGGACCTGTTGAGCTACAATGGTTGTATACCATATATTACTAAGATTATAAGGACTCGGAAAAGTGTGCCTGAAGAATGGGGAAATGTTATAATGATTCCAGTTTTCAAGACGGGAGACAGAAAATTATGAGATAACTATTGATGGATCACACTCATGTCACACGTATCAAAAATAAGGTAGAGGATATTGGGAAGAAGATTGAGGGAAAAAGTGGAAGATCAGTTAGATGAATATAGCTTTTGATTGTAGGTGGTAGGTCATCAATGGACTCAGTCTTTAGTGTGAGACAGTTGATGAAAAGGCATTGGGAGTAAGGGAAAGACCTGGTGATGACATTTCTTTACTTAGTGAAGGCATATTACAGTGTTTCTAAAGAAAAGGCAAGGGAACCTTCGGAGAGAAAGGGAGTTGGATAGTGAACTGCTGGATTCTTCAAGCAGTGTATGACAGAAGGTTCAACTGTCCAAGCTCAAGTTGGAAGAAATGATTTATAGAAGATTTGTTTCAGGGTTAAAACATGGAAGTGTGGTGTCACAGTTGTTATTTATAATGATAATGGATGAAACCATAAAACAGACAAAAAAGAATCTCATAGAGGAAGGAAGACAAAGTTATTGTTATTTGCCGATAATATTGAGCTGTGGCAACCAATAAGGATGCACGGCAACAACTAGACATTTTAAATGGAAAAAAAAAAAAAATCAAGAATATGGCTTGAAATGCAATTCGAGAATATGGCTTGAAATGCAGTGTGAGGAAAGCAAGACTACAGTGGCAATCAAAGTATACAGAAAAGGGAAATAACAAATTAATATTTAAGGATAGGTTATTGAAATTGTGCAAAGTTTTAAATATATGGGAAGAGTGATAATACATGATGTGAGGATGGAGACAGAAATTAGCAAAAGGGTACAATAGAACTGTGCATTTTACCAGTTCGTGTGTGGAGGGGGGGGGGGGGGGGGGGCAAATATTAGAACGGAAACTGGAGTAAAGAGATTGAATGCAGAACTGAGAAGAGTTGGTTAAAATGGTTTTTACATGTACAGAGAATGGAAGAACACCAAACAATTTTTGTAACCCTATACAGTGAGCACACACAATTAAACAGCACATCCCTCCATGAACGATCTAAAGAGGCCACCTCATGTCGGCACAAATGGTGCAGCAAGTGCAGTGCCATGTGCAAAACAGCCATATAAAAGCCAGTGCACCAGGCCATCATCCACTTTAATGTTTATGTGACTATTGAATACTTCACTGTTAGATTGGACACTGATAACCTCGGCATTGGGCATCCGCGCGCACGCACCCACCCACCCACCCACCCACACACACACACACACACACACACACACACACACACACACACACACGCTGCTAGACTGTGCTTTAGTGTATTCCCTGTGTTTGTGCTGACTATGTCATTCAGTGTCTTAAGTATTTTCTTTCGTGTGGAAGCAAATTAAAAGTTGATTGGCGGGATTTCTGACATTGTGTTTGTGCAATAGTACAATATTTTTGATGATGAGTGCAGTATTCTATTCCACATGCTTCATTTTGTGGTTTAGTATGGCCATTATATCATTGGTAGAAATTATTCACCTTGATGATCACCAGTGAGCTCTCACCAACCAGCAGCTAGCTCTCTGCATGGCATTAAACAAATTGGCAAATAAATGTAACTCCATCCTATGTCCGGAGTGTGGGACTTCGGCTGGTCAATTTCCATTAATAAAATACCAACAGCTGTTATTTTTTTGTTTTATTTGTTAGGCAACCAGTTTCAGCGTTACATTGTGCCATCTTCAGTCCTGCATATATCAAGTAACCCTTGTGTTAGAAACCAATGCAGCACTGACAACTTGTATTGTGAAGATTTTTTTCCCACATGCATGTTGTCAGCAACTTCATGAATGTGCCAGTCTCTCTTTGGATGAAATGTGTCACTTGATCTTTACTTATCCCTGTAAATGTACTCATGTTCTAGCTGCTCACTTTGAGTTCTACCATTGTCAAAAACAGCTGCAACAGTTGTATAGAGTGGAACCTCAAGGGCTTAGCCATCATTACAAGTTTGTTAGTGAAGCTTACCAGGACTCACATGCTGACTCAGTGGTTAGTGATGCTATAATACACTTGGCATCTGATAGAGAATTTTGAGAAAGCACTTTACAGTGTGAAAATCCCTCTCTCACAAAGGTTTTAAACATGGGCCAGTCTTTGGAGGTATTTAGAGAAGCAGGAACTCATGTAGAAGCTTGGTGTGAAGTAGTTGCCATTGCTTCTCCTCCTCAGCTGCAACTGGTTACCTTACAGGGGGAAGATGATGTCATGGCTGTACAGTTGTAGTCTTCACGATGCTTGGTGCTGTGCTGTGCTAAACAGCAGCACAATAGCGGCTACTAGCTCCTCTCCCATTATGCTAGTATTGTTTTGTTCAACATGAGCGGGCATGTGTGCAACTCTCAACCACCTGCATCAAATACAGTATGAACATGAGTGTGAAATGTATTTCCCAAGTGATGGTAGTCCAAAACAAAATTTATACTTAAGTATGTGTTTTGTACAAGATTTATAAAAGCAAGTAAACAAAACTGCAGCACTGACTTTGTTAAATTCTCAAAGCTATGTGGATGCTGGATCTCTGGCATGTCTCTCGTCACTTGGTGAGTTACAGGAAACAACAAAACCCATATTGGGATAGTTTTCTACTCACGTAGTGCATAAAACAGTTGTTCGCCCTTTGATCTTTCCAGTCGTGGATGATGCCAAAACTGAAAACGTATTTGGGTTAGATGCCTTCAAAATTTTTGGATTTTCTATTTCTGATGAACTGCATCTGGTATTGGATAACATTCCATACCAACAACTGGACATGCTGTGCTCAGAATTTTCCCACTGTTTTCAGAAGGTTTAGGTTGTGATACTGATTTCAAGGCTCATATCATAATGAAACTGATGGCGTGCATGATTTTTTTCACGCCTGCCCAATCCCAATAATTTTATGGGAACAAGTTAAATCAGAAGTCAATCGAGTCACATCCTTGCGTACTGTCATGCCTGTCTCTTCCAGTGAATGATCTAGCCCACTAAAAGTTGTTGCAAAACCTAAAAGCAACCTTTGGCTCTGTGGTTAGTTTACAAAGTCTGTAAATTCACAGTCTGTTATTGATACCTATCCCTTGCCCCATGGGGATTAACACTCAGAGCTTTCCAGGGACCAATATTTTTCCAAAATAGTCTTTCAGGAGCCTATTTGCAATTGCTTCTGGATAATGATTCCAAATGTATCCTCATAGTGAATACCCCCTTTGGCTTACACCAATAGCAGAGCCTGCTGCCATTCAGCATAGCTAGTGCCTATTATTTTATACCAATTTTTGGAGCAACTCACAGTCCCGGTGCGAGGGTGCAAGCAGAACCTTCATGCCTTGCTCATGGTGCTGTGGGTCACCAGGTTAAAATCTAACTTGGACAAATCATAATTTTTTCGGCCATCTATCATTTGTCTTGATTTTGAAGTCTCAATTGCTGGTGTCAAG
This sequence comes from Schistocerca gregaria, assembly GCF_023897955.1. Classification (NCBI taxonomy): domain Eukaryota; kingdom Metazoa; phylum Arthropoda; class Insecta; order Orthoptera; family Acrididae; genus Schistocerca; species Schistocerca gregaria. Next base: position 776,927,746 of record NC_064920.1, read on the forward strand.
CCTTTACAACAGCATGTCAAAGCCATTGCGACTTGGACAATCCTACCAATGTCAAAGGTTGCATACTACCAAAAATTTCTTCCTGATGCGACAACAGTGGCTCAGCCCCCTCATGCTCTCTTACATAAAGGTGTTCCTTTTCACTGGTTTCTGCCTGCGAACGTACTTTTACCTCTCTGAAGTCAAAATTACACTTGGCACCTTGCTTAGTTACCTTACAACCAGGCCAATAACTTGTTTTGGCCACAGATGCCTCCCAGTATGGCCTTGGGGTCATTCTGACACACAAACATGCGGATGGTTCCAAATGACCTATTGCTTCCAGAACCCTGAATCAAGGGCAGCAGTACTACTCATAGATAGAAAAAGAAGCCCTTGCTATTGTGTATGCTCTAAAACAGTTTCATGTGTTCCTATATGGTTCTAAATTTGATTACTGATCATAAACCTCTAGTTTCTCTTTTCCGTCCTTCAGGATCTCTTCCAGACAAAACAGGCCCATCACATTCAACACTGGCTCTGTTATTGTTGCACTGTAACTACAAGATTCACTTTTGCCCCACAGCACAACACACTAATGTGGATGCTCTTTCTCAGTTGCTGACTGCCCGCGATCCAGCATTTAATTAGGATGAACTGTTGTGTTTCCATTACCAGTTCTCAGATTTCTGTGGCTGTCACAGCTGAACATGCCTTCCATCAGGTTGTTCACTTTGTCCACCACAGCTGTATGGATAAACCACAGGCTGAGTATCAGATCCCTTGCATAATTACCATGCTCTCTGCCACTGCCCCTCAGTTCTTGGTGGTGTCTACTGAAGAGTTAGCCCTCAGGGTTGTAATTCCATCCGCATTGTGGTGGGACATCATGCACCTTCTCCCTCTGGACCATTGGGGTGTTTCTCATAGAAAACTGCTGGCCTGTCGACATGTGTTTTGGCCAGGTATGGAAAATGAGATCAAACGTATTGTGTCAGCCTGCCCGCAGTGTGCCATGCATCAAGCAACAACACTCCCCCCACCTGGGCGGAACAGGGAGCATATTCCTGCCGTTCCCTTCCTTAACTCCTTTTGGCTTGTTGTAGTTGTTGCTTTCTCAAAATTTCCCATGTGGTTCATTGTCCATCTATATCTCTGGTTGCTACGGTCGTGGCCCTCACAAATTTTTTTTCCTTCAAAGGATTACTTTATATGGCTGTGACAGACACCAGCCTTTAGTTTGTGTCTCAAGATTTTGAACATTTTTGAACAAGCGACAAAGAGTGGAAATTAGCATGTTGTGGCCCCTCCATTTCACCCTCAGCACAATGGTAAGGTGGAACGGTTGGTCAGTACTTCAAAACTCAGATGAAAAATACATCATACAATCTTCTCCAAAGGAAGTCGTCAATAGATTCTTAACCTGAAATTGGTTCATTCCAGTTGGTGATCATAGCCCAGTGGAGCTGCTTCACAGCCACCAGCCCCATACACATTTGTCCGGCACCCTAAGTGGATACCAGCATCATCTATCACTTCTGAGGCCGCCACCTATGTGTCATGCAACTCCAGTGGTTTGGTGTCAAGACACTACAACCAGCTCTGCCCCTGCATGACCAACCACACACTGAAGACCCCGCTACCGCATCCACTGCATGGATCGGCCGTGTGGTCCACACACCTTTCAGCTCTTGCACTGACTTTGTTCTGGATGCCACCACCCCAGGCGGTGTAGTTAGTGTCAAGACACCTCCATCTCCATGGCTTCTGTCACTGCCAAAGCTATTATCTTCTCTGCTACCTCTGTCACCAAGTGCCTGCCTGAATGTGGACATGTATACAGTGCTTCCATTGCTGCTGTTCCCGTATGGTCTCTTGCAGGGGAGTGGGCACTGCACATGTCCACACCGGTGCCATTTGATACAGTATTCTCCTGAGGTGGCATGACACACGCTCCAGCAATCGCCCACTTCCAGTGAAAGCATGGACATCTCCACAGTGAACAGTTTACCTCAAGGGGAAAGGAATGTTGTAACCCTATACAGTGAACACACATAATTAAAAACCACACGCCTCTATGGCCAGCCTAAAGAGGCCACCTCACACTATCACAGACAGTGCAGTAAGTGCTATACCACATGCTAAACAGCCATATATAAGCCTGCACACCAGGCCCTCAGCCACTCTGATGTTTATGTCACTATTGAATACTTCACTGTTAGACTGTGCCTTAACAGGGTGTATACGTGGACAAGGAAAAAAAATTCCCGGATGTTTCCCGGATTTCTGGGTTAAAAATACACTTTCTCCCAGGTGAAAATGCACTTTTTCAGTGTTAAGTGACAGCACACTCTTCCTCAGCACTGTACAACTCATCAATTCTTTGAATGTTTATGGTTTTATATACCGACGTAGAATTTCCCGACACTTTAGAAAATGAAATTCGGGGGTGGGGGGCATTCGTTTTGAAAGACGTTTGATGTGCAGCAAGATGTGTGCTGCATATTTTCCAATTACAAAGGTATAAATTACAATTCCACCAAACAACGCATGTCACTTTCCGAAGCATTGAAATCGAGTTTATGATGGGCTTTTGTAAGCCAGTCATAGCTCATGTCACGTGATCTCGCTAGCTGATGACAGCATAGGACAAGTGATATAGTCAGCCAATAACAAGATCACTCTTAAATAGCTTGAACACACAAATAAGAAAAGTTAATGGTTCTGATTAATAATTATAATATTGGTCTCGAAGATTTATAAACTGGAAGAAAAGTTAAGCTTCCACATATAATTTTGATCTTTCTTGCGCATGTTAAACTTTAAGATAAATCACATATATGTGCCAGTAAAAATTTTAGTAACGACGTAAATGTCTGATCTTCTGGGCTCGAAATTCTTCTACATCGTCGTCCTCAAAGAGTTTATTTTTAAATCAGAGTCAAACGCTTTGTGATTTAAGAAATTCGTCGTACATTCTCGCACATAGTTCATCCTGTGCAAAAGGAAATTTGCTTTGAATGTAACACTTTTCAAACCACCATTCGCAATATTTTCCCGCGACCTGTTAGAAGTAGGTTCATTTCAGCAGTTGCAAGAGAGCACCAGATAAGAGGTGTCACCACACTTGCGCAGCTACGATGACGCAGGAAGCCCATATATGCGTTGGTATGTGTAAAACGTTAAAAGATCTTACATTAGGTCATAAAAGAAACAAGACATTAGATGATACTTCAAAAGGATCGTAATTTTGGGAACCATGCTAAAATGCATAAATCGGCTTAAAATGCACACTCGCATGTAAATTTTCTTGGAGTACCAGTACTGTGTTATCTCATGTTTGGTTCTTTATTATGGCATAATGCCATATGTGCACTTGAAATGCAGTGAACAGTTGAAACTAGCCAATTGTATGAAATTAAATACTTTGTTTCAAATAAATTGACTGCCTCAGCAGAAAAGATAAATGAAAGTCAAATCTCTTTAGCAAACTGGCAAAACTAACTTCATTGTTTCGCAAGGCGATTAATGCTTGACTTGACTGTCAGAAAGGTGGAAATAATATCTGGAACTAATAACATATTTTGGCCTTCTGTAATTATGCGAACGTATTTTAATTCATTTGATAGCTCCCGGCCACAAAAATCCATTTTGTTATCATTTAACGTGAGAGCAACAAACAAAGAGGTAACAACATGATCACTGGGCGTAAACATAGGTCACATGGAGACGACCCACCTCCCCACCACATCTCAGACTGCTCTGTGCATCAGCCCCAGATTTACCATTATTTCCGAACCGGGTCAATATTAAACTAGTGGCGCCCAGCCACACTTCTGTAACCAGAACCGGGAGAAGGTACTCAAATGCGACTTAACTGCGCATGCGCAAGAGCAAGCCCAACTGCTCAAACGAATTTAATTTAAACAGTTGTCATGTCATGTCATATCATGTCATGTCATGTCAGGTTTGTTGTTATGAAGCATTGCTGTCTTCCTAAAGCCTTTGACACAATTTGCTGTTGGCAGACAGTTGTCTGAGCACTGTTTTGTTGTTGTATATGGCGCATTTCCTTTGCAACTTAAGCTTTTTTCCTCTCGTTCGTGTTTTTTTGCTGCAGTATTATTCTGCAGTATCGGGATACAGTAACATCCTTAGTATTAGTTCTTACCAGTCAAAATCCCAAAAATTTAACTGAAAACTAAAACAAAGAAAAATTCCCAGAATTCTAAACAATTCCCGGGTTTTTCCCGGTTTTCTCTCGGATGAAAAAAATTCCTGGGTCTTTCCCAGTTGTCCCAGGTCATATACACCCTGCGTAATGTACTCCCTGATTTCTTGTGTTTGTACTGACTACCATGTCAATCAGTATCTAAATATTTTCCTTTATGTGGAAGTGAATAAAAAGTTGGTTGGTGGGAATTCCGTACTTTTGCAGCGTTACAATACAGATCCTGGAGGCTACGTTTGAGGGAAATACGAAGATCTACAGCAACACAAATTGACTGATTCAATACCAGTTTAAGAAGAAAGAATATGGAAGAAAAAGTTGTAGAAGGAGACTGGTGAGAAGACTAGGGAAAATGGATAAGTATCATAAATGTCCCAACTTGGCCTGACACTGGTTAAAGGGAAGATGACAACAAGGATCCCTGATGAAGAAAATATCATGTTTAATCTGTCACACCACCAAAGAAATTGATTCCAGCTCATTACAGTCTCTCCAAGCAACAGACGGGGTGTTATCTGCACAGCTTCCCATGTGTGAATTTGAGAATTGAGTGGTATCATTAATGTACAGTGTTACTGCTGTAGTCTTCAGTCCAAATACTGGTTTAATACAGCTCTACTCTAGTCAGTGCTGTGCAAACCTCTTCATAATTGCATAACTACTGAAGCGAACATGCATTTTAATCTGCGTCCTGCAGACAATCATTAATGTAAGCTAGAAAGAGAAAATGGCCAAGAATTGTGCCTTGGAGAACACCCTGTATTATTGTTTGTGATTTATTACATAGATGAACAGTAGCTGTATGGATGAATTTTTGACATTATATATGCCTTCAGCTTCTTAAACAGTAGTTCATGGTTAAATGAGTCAAATGCTTTTGACAAGTTTGTTTGTGTGGCCATCCTCTGCAGCAAGCATATAAATACTTGTTTTATAAATAAAATTGCCTTTTCCTGCTGCTATTTAATTTATTTAGTCTAAAAGTATGCACATTGTCTTCATACCTTGGTATGGGAGGCTGTATACTGGGTAGAGAAACTCAGTAATTGCCATAGTTTACTGCAGTCTTTTCTGAAGCCATATTGTGTTTTTCAATAATCTGTTTCATGTAAAGGCATTTAAATAATCATTCTTCCCACATTCCATACACGAATGGAACAGGAAGAAACCCCAGTATACGATTGAATTGGAAGTACCCTCAGCCACATGCTTCACAGTAGTTTCCAGAGTCTGGTTGTAAATGTAAACCAACATTCATACTAAAACAGATGCCATAATGAGGGACACCCTTCATAATGTTATGGCGAATGTGTGTACTCATGTTGAAGATGTGATAGCCACCTAAATGACGTCATCAAAAAAACACACATATATTGTAGTGTCTCACCACTCCAGCTACAAAAAGACAAGTCTCAGAAAATGATGACTACATGAATTGTATGGCTCAAAGTTCGGCAGTGCAAGCCTAGAGGTTGCAGCAAACACATCATGTGGAGTTGGTCATTAGCTTTCTGCCGGAAGTTGTACCAGGCATGTATGGTGCTTATGCTCTTCTGGTGTCAGATATCCAGTATGGTAGTTGTATGGCTGATAGACATGTATGGCGTTTGTGCTTCTGGTGTCAGACATCCAGTATTGTAGTTGCATGGCTGATATATGACATATACCAAACTGACACAGTATGTTGTAAATTCCTGGTGCGCGATAGTCTAATTTGTCTATTGCACTTACGAGTAAATTACTTGTCTTTGTTCAGTGAGCATGCTACAAACTTGACTTGAGTGTGCTGATTTTTGAAGAGGTCACTCCTACCTAAAGTAGATATGCCACTGCCTTAGGCCTTTGCTGCTCTTCTTCTTCTTTTCCTATGGTGATTTCATACTGCAGTGTTCCCTCAACCTGGGAAGCAGAGTAGGCATTCTTTTTAAAGATGTCCCATAAACATTTTAATTCAGAAGCAAGGCTCTCATTGTGTGATAACCTGTGCATTCATCTGCACTGTGCGAGGTCATCTCTGTACCTGGAAGTATGGGTCAGCTTGTGTAGAATTCCATTATACACTGCGACCAAGTGTACCATTGATGACATCTAAGAAGGGGATCCCGCAATGGGACATACATTTGCCTTTACGAGTCACAACTCAATTCTGACTGGACAGACAGACTGTTGTGGCCAATGCATGACCTAATATTTCAATTTCAGTATGGTTCACTGAAACCAGTAGAGGTTAGCCCAACAACATTACTTTTATGCCTAAGTCATAACACAAAATTGATCCTGAAGCCTGTTTACTAGTATAGCTAATAGAAAATTAAAACAAGACATTACCAATACAGAAATAATTAAAAGGAAGGGTGATATTAACTAGTAGTGCAAGCAGCAAGCAGAGCATTCACAGAAATTACCAAGTGTGGGATAAGTGCATGAAGCAGTGCATTAATTCAGAAAGAGCTAGCACAAAGTTTGAGAGCACTAAATCTCACTAACATTCGCAGAGAAATCTAACATTCACTGTCAGAAAGGTTATTCTGATTAATGCTGAACAAATTCATCTCACAACTGAAAACATACCAGCAGTAAAAATCACTTAAGTTCACAGCTGCTTGTGAGCAGTCAAATAATAATAAAGTTCATGTGGCCACAAAGTAATCAACCACTGAAAGCCACTTGAAAATCCTTTAAGTCCTGACTGAAATCAAAGTCCCAGAATACTTCCAGACCACCAAAATATTCTAAGCCCTAATAATATTCTCTGAAAGCCTTTTGCCTAATTAGTTCTAGATGCGATTCCTCAGACTTTTGGACTCAATGCTTTATCCAAGCTTGGTGTCTTCTTTCTAATGCGTGGTCACGTTCTACATTCCACCACTCGTGTTTCTTCCTGGGATTTATTGGAGCCATCTCTTCTGCTATGGATTTTAATTTAGTGATTAATTCTTCCAGAATATTAAAGTTGATAGATCCTTCACCTGATTTCCTAGTGTATTCCAAATTTTTTGGATAATTGGGTCTAATTTTCTTCTAGTTTTTTTCTGAGAATTTTTCTTTACCATTGCGACTTCACGATGGTGGAATTTATCCACACATGGTCCAGTTGCAATTCACCCTTTTGGAAATCAGGGTGTTTCCAGGTTTTTAATTTGTAAGATTTCCTTTTAAAACATGTTGATTTTGAGACCAGGTTATAGATTCTGCAAGTTTCAATTAACCTATGACCATTTTCGTTGGTCCATGTACATGCAGGCCATTTTCCAATGACATCTCTATATCTTCTTTCTTGCCCCAGTTGAGCATTGAAGTCGTCAAGGAGAATTTTTATGCTTGATGGAGGAATGTTGATTAAGACTTGATCCAGGAGATCCCAAAATTTCTGTGTTTCTTCTTTGTCCTTCAGAGTATTATTTTTCTGATTGGTGGGAGCATGTGCATTGATAATTGTGTATGTCTTAGTTGCAGATTCCAAAGTTAGAGTTGCAAGTCTGAATTCTATGATAGTGTCAATAATTTTGAGATCTATAAGAAATCCATTGCCAAATTGTGGACAGCTTTTCATGACTCTTTTTCCAGGGATTCCTTTATAAAGTCAGTATCCCTGTGATTTCATAGGATCTTGATCACTGTTTCTGATTTCTTGAAGAGCCATGATTACAATTTTGTGTTTCTTCATTATATCAGCGATGATTTTTAATTTTCCAGCTTGGCACAAAGAGTTAACATTATGTGTTGAGAATAATGAGATTGGTTTAGGTTTAATCCTTTGATATTTTTCGGTTTGTGAGTTCCTAGATGCTCTGATCCATCATTATCTTCTGAATGACAGCCCACCGAATCCAAATGCTGTCTTTCCTGCAATTTATGGTTGCAGTCAGTGGAATTATTCTTCAAAAGACTGTTCATGGTGGACTGTTTAAGGTGTCACCTTGGTGTGAGGATAAATTCTCAAATTACAATTCTGAATTTTACTCAGAAAGGTAGTGATGAAGGATGAAAGATGACAAAATGAAATTGTGAAGACAGAACAAGTAGAAGGGGTCTGATACTTCAAGAATGACATCTCTATATCTTCTTTCTTGCCCCAGTTGAGCATTGAAGTCGTCAAGGAGAATTTTTATGCTTGATGGAGGAATGTTGATTAAGACTTGATCCAGGAGATCCCAAAATTTCTGTGTTTCTTCTTTGTCCTTCAGAGTATTATTTTTCTGATTGGTGGGAGCATGTGCATTGATAATTGTGTATGTCTTAGTTGCAGATTCCAAAGTTAGAGTTGCAAGTCTGAATTCTATGATAGTGTCAATAATTTTGAGATCTATAAGAAATCCATTGCCAAATTGTGGACAGCTTTTCATGACTCTTTTTCCAGGGATTCCTTTATAAAGTCAGTATCCCTGTGATTTCATAGGATCTTGATCACTGTTTCTGATTTCTTGAAGAGCCATGATTACAATTTTGTGTTTCTTCATTATATCAGCGATGATTTTTAATTTTCCAGCTTGGCACAAAGAGTTAACATTATGTGTTGAGAATAATGAGATTGGTTTAGGTTTAATCCTTTGATATTTTTCGGTTTGTGAGTTCCTAGATGCTCTGATCCATCATTATCTTCTGAATGACAGCCCACCGAATCCAAATGCTGTCTTTCCTGCAATTTATGGTTGCAGTCAGTGGAATTATTCTTCAAAAGACTGTTCATGGTGGACTGTTTAAGGTGTCACCTTGGTGTGAGGATAAATTCTCAAATTACAATTCTGAATTTTACTCAGAAAGGTAGTGATGAAGGATGAAAGATGACAAAATGAAATTGTGAAGACAGAACAAGTAGAAGGGGTCTGATACTTCAAGAATTGAAGAAATCAGCCAAAGGAAGACAAGTGCCATTAAAGGGCATGAAAATGAAAGACACCATAGGCTTCCAAATGTAATACCGTGAGGGTCAGAAAAGAACAAGAGTTGACCAACAGAGGTCAGATAGGATAGATGAAAGTGAGGAGTAAGTAGGAGCAATGCTACACCAAGCTTGGGGATGCATGCTCGCCATGCAAGTCGTGCAAGATGCCAAGATCCATGCCCCTGTCTATACTAATAATAAATTGTAAAAACTGCCTTGCCTGACTGTCTGTCTTGGAACTTTCTAATCTATAAAACTACCTGACAGATTTTCATGGGGTTTTCATAGGTAACTTCAGCATAGCTATGAGCACCATATAGGCTGTAATAAAAACTGATCCCAGAAAGAAAAGATAGTCCTAGATATTATAAAAATGTATGTATTTTCCACATCTCCTCCAAAACCACTTGACCATTTCAACCAAACTTGGTACACGTGTCACTTACTTCATGGAAAAATCGCTGTGGGGATAAAAATCACATATCTACCAAAGGGGTAGGGGTGGGGATGAAAAAGAAGTGTAGACCATGAAGTGTGAATACCCATGCAGCATTTCAGAATGAAAGCACTTAGTGACTTGCAACAAACTGTATACAAAAGTTCAAACCTGTACAAAACTTTTTCTTGCTGACACCCCCACATAATGATGAAAGGAAAAAGTTTGTTGCCTACTTCATTTTCACTGTTTATTTTCTTACAAGGAATGCAGTTTTAATTTGTTACTTCTTTACTGTCGTCTGTATTTGTAACACATTATGCAGACAGTGCTCATACATACCACTGAGTGTACCTGCAAAGTTACATAATTGCAGTGTTCATATATACCACTGCAAAATTATATAATTATATGACACATAGTTCAGGATATATGACATCATACATGGTGAGATGCATGAAAAATTGCTGCATCATTTATGATGTTTTTTGAAATATCTGATGTCTGTATATTCTGCAATTTTCACTGTTTGTACAAATAGCAGCACTATCAGTGAAGGAATTCAGTTATTTTCTGGCTGTACATTTTTGTTCATAGTAAACATGATTTCAGTAATGACTGTTGAAGTTCATTGATGACCCTGCTTTCATATTTGGGCTAGGTTCTGGTTACGACATTACAATGTTTCTGAGTACTTCAAAACTTCTATATCACGATGGCCACAATTACGAGATATAAAAGCTGTTACTTGCACATCTTGGATCTGGACTACAAGTAATACATCATTCCAAAGATTTGTATTTTCAGGAGACCAATGGATTCCAAGCTAGCAGTGCACATGAGGCATTCATCAGTGTTTTCCAGAGACCCTGGTCAGTACTCAACAAAATGATCAACAGGATTCAACCAAGTTGCCAAGTACAGCAGGTGGAATGACATTATGTGTTTGTCAAATGTGTACTTTTATTTGTGCTGCACAGTGCAGCAGTGGTTTGAGAACAATGAAGAGAAGCTCAGTAACTGGCACATATTGCAGACCAGACCGAAGAAAATGTTCAGTGTCTAATCAGCAGCAAGCCCATTTAGTGGAAGAGCAACTGAAGAACGGGGCCCAATGTCATGGGAAGATGACACAGTTGTATATATAGAATGCTTCGACCCTATGCCACATCATAAATCCAACTATGACAGAAGCTGACAAAATCCCACACTTGATGAAGAGAGTTGTAGAAGACATGTAGCTAGTTCTTTTAGTAAAGGATGTCACAGCAATAGGAATTCATCAAGTGGTGCCTGCGATTCAAGAAAATGTGACAGAAAAAGAATTGGACAAAAGATGTACGATGATCTTCTGAGTGTGGTCCTGATGGCAGTGGTGGAAGACCACCATGAACTCATCTCTATCATATGCCAAATAATGAGGAAAGAGATATAGCAGCATATGGCAGCCAGAAATGTCAGACCAAGTACACAAGAGATAGCAGCCACAAATGGTGACCCATACATCAGTATGTCGAAGAAGAGTTGTATCAACCTTTTGCACCAATATTGGCCACTAGTCAAAAGTGTCATGAAAAAGAAGGATGGACTTGGCCAAATGGAACTTATATGCTGCAACTATCAAGTGACAACCCAGGAAACACCAATGCAGGTAAAACGAGCTACTCTGCCAAGTACAATGCCCCACAAAAAGCAGGCATTTGGAGGCCAGAAAAAACACACTGGTATGTTTCACTGTGAGCACCTTGGCCACATTGTGTGCTACTGTAGAGAGAGAAGCTGTGTCCAAAGATGCCACAAGATGTCAACCATCACAACAATATTATTCAAGTCAATCAAATGTAGACTGTCATAGTCAGCTGGTGAATGAAGCCCATTGTCGTTCCCTGGACGAGATCACACCCCAACACACTGTAGCGATTCCTTATCACCATACAGAGGTATCAACTGTTCGCTTAGCTTCTAACTTCAGGAAAACAAGCAAGGTGACAAACTTTGGAGGTGAGGCTGCCATAGATGCAAATTAATCATGGATGACAGTCACCAAGATGTCTGGAAATCTCACTGAAGGCCATCCTGTCCAGGACGACTTGTTCCATGATACGAAAGTGACTGTGCTGAAAGCTACAAATGGGAAATATGTTCTGCCAACAAGAACATCTCTTGCAAGAATAACTGTCAATGAAGAAACACAGCCTTTCAAATCTGTCATTTTAACGATCAAGCCTTAGCAGCCAGAGAAAGTAGCTGTGTGTGTGGGAGTTTTTGTATGCATGAGTGAGAGTTATACTTCTGAGGAAGAACTTTGTTTAAAATCTTATATATTTCCAGTGTTTTTTTCATCGCGCCTGTCTGTGATTCAGTGCTTCCTTTATGCAGCAAGAAGCAATCTAGCCTTTCCATATTGTTGTTTAAACAGAATGTAGTCATAATATTATTCTCAGATGGAACTTCATGCAGGCCTCAGAAGCAGACGATCAGTGGCCTCAGAAGCAGACGGTCAGAGCCCCAGATTGACGAAGATATTCCGACAAGCTAATATTACAAAGATTGCTCTGGGATGTTGCTTGCCATTGAAGACATTGATATCACACCATCATCAAAACACATTAGTTCCAATCATCAGTTGAGAAGCTAAGTTAAACTGTGACACTCTTGTCAATTGCAAAAAGCTACTCAGGCTCACAAAAGAAATCTATATATCAGTGACAATCATGAACATTGTAGGTGGTCAAGGAAAACTTTGGCTTAGTAACTGTCATGAGCAGCCACAACTCATCCTTAAAGATACGTGAGTAGGGACAGCTGAAGCAGTCCAGGAACACCAGCTTAGTGTCACCGGCGAAGAATCATGCTCTGCTATCACAACAGACAATGTGGGAGCAAGCTACCTTTGATCTGCCAACAGGATCTGGCCTTACTGAAGAACAACTTCAGTGATAGTCAGCCATTATGCTTCAGTTTTCAGATGCTTTGAAACCAGGAGTGGAGAAAAGACAGACCAGCAACACTGGCGATCATCCACCAATTAGCCATTGCCCATATAGAATTTCACTGTGTGAACAATGGGTAATCTGAAATGAAATGGAGAAGATACTGCAAGATGATGACACAGAACCTTCAGAGAGTCCTGGATCCTCTCCTGTGGTCCTAGTGATGGGGGACAGCACATGGTGTTTGTACAATGACTACTGACAACTGAATAAAATTTTAAAGAATTATATCCATTCATTGCTGCACACTGATGAGCCCTAAACTGCTTAAATGGAACAAAGTATTTTTCAACTGCAGCCATACATAAAGTCCACTGGAAAACCATGATTGACAAGGTTGACCAGGAAAAGACTGCCTTCATATCTTCTGGTGGCTTCTATGACTGTAATGTTATGCCACGTATGAGTGTGTGGTGGAAAACCTGCTGCAGGACCTTAAATGGATGATGTATCATTGCTATCTAGATGACACTGTCTTTTTTGTCTCTATTTGAAGATATTTAAAGAACATCTGTGCCACCAGACAACTGTGTTGAAGCGTGTTCATTTTGTGGGTCTTCACCTGGATTCTAAAAAAAAACCTCTTTGTCAGCCAAGAAATAAAAGTCTTTGGGCACCTAGTGGATGACAATGGAGTCTGTTCCAAATCAGAGAAAATAAGAGCACAGTCACAGATTTTCCAACTCCTCAGCACATTTGTGATGTGAGAAGTGTCTCTGGAAAGTTTTTGTACTACTGGCAATTCATAAAGAACTTCTGTACCAATGCATGACACTTGCAAGAGCTACTATAGCGAGACACCAAATGTTTCTGGAACAACACAAGAAAGGTCTTCCCTTGTCCTTATGGAGGCACTAACATCATTTCCAGTTCTGGCTATCTCTGATGAGAATGACAAGACAACTTCACACCAAAGCTAGTACTGAAATAGGAGAGTTCAAGTACAGATTCAAGAAGGTGCTGAAAAGCTGAGTTCATGCTTCCATAGTACTCTCCAAGTCTGAGATAAACTACCCTACAAATGAGAGAGAATGCCTTGCAGTTGTTTGGGCACTCAACAAATTTCAGCCATATTTGTTTGCAATTTAGTTGTCATTGTGGCAGACTTCCACTACCTATGGTGGCTGACTAGCCTGAAGGGTCGGTTGTGTTAACTGGTGAGAAGGGCAATGAATCTTCAAAAGTACAGCATCACAGTGGTATATAAAAGTGGATGCAAACACAAGGATGCCATCTGTCTTTCGAGGAATCCTTTGGCAGAACACAACAGTGTGGATGAAATCTGTCATTACTGCATTAAATGATATTGTTACAGAACACAGGGGAAGTCCACCTCTCCTCAAAATATAGAAGCCTTAAGGAAGGTGGAAATGACCAAAGGAGTATTCCAATTAATTGTATAAGAGGACTATGAACCAATGCCGCAGAGGTGGTTGCTCATCAACCCAGCTCATCTACGGCGAGCTATCCTGAAGTTATTCCACAGTGCTTCAATATCTGAGTACCTGAGATTGGTGAAGATGTCAGTATCACTGGCCAGGTCTCTACTGATCATTTACATGCTTTATGAGCCTCTGTAAGGAATGCTCATCATAGAAAAATGTGCTCCAACTACCTCTGGGGCACCTTGCATGAACTCCCACCCCTCCCTGCAGCAGTATCATTCCACCAAACTTGAATCGCCGTCTTGGGGAGCTTCTCGAAGTCAGCAAACAGGAATTGACGGACACAGTTTGCACTGACTACCTCACCTGATATGCTGTCACTAAAGCTGTGCTGACTGCTAAAACTCTGGAAATTGTAAAGCTGCTTGTAGAAGGCATCATTTCGAAGCATGGAGCACAAATGTGATGATCTCTGATCATGAAAAATTCTTCCAGTCAAGACAAGCATCAGACATAATTTCAAGTTGTGACATAACCAAACTGCCTACAATTCACAAACGAATGGCCTCTCAAAACATTTAATAAGATGCTGATAGATATGCTCTTCATGTACATTGATGATGAACAGAGAGATTGGGATACTAGAGTAGATGCAAACACAAGGACGCCGACTGTCACAACACTCACATACAAGCAAGGTAGTACGTACTTCACACTGTTCTTTACACTACACAGTAGTGAGGCTGAAACAACAGTGGATTTACTGTTCCTGTTTCAGTCAGACGATACTCAGAATTACTATGTGAAAAACCTCATTACGGGAACGAAGAAGAAAGACAATTCACTTACATATGGGCCCTGGATGCCCATCAGAAGGACCGAGAGTGCTACGATAATGGATAAAAAATAGGAGTGTGGGTACTACAAACACCATAGTGAACACATTATTGTGGCCAAGATAGACACGAAGCCCACGCCTACTACAGTAGATCAAGTTTATGTGCCAACTAGCTCTGCAGATGACGAAGAAATTGATGAAATATATGATGAGATAAAAGAAATTATTCAGGTAGTGAAGGGAGATGAAAATTTAATAGTCATGGGTGACTGGAATTAGAGAGTAGGAAAAGGGAGAGAAGGAAACATAGTAGGTGAATATGGATTGGGGCTAAGAAATGAAAGAGGAAGCCGTCTGGTAGAATTTTTCACAGAGCATAACTTAATCATAGCTAACACTTGGTACAAGAATCATAAAAGAAGGTTGTATACATGGAAGAATCCTGGAGATACTAGTAAGTATCAGAGAGATTATATAATGGTAAGACAGAGATTTAGGAACCAGGTTTTAAATTGTAAGACATTTCCAGGGGCAGATGTGGACTGTGACCACAGTCTATTGGTTATGAACTGTAGATTTAAACTGAAGAAACTGCAAAGAGGTGGGAATTTAAGAAGATGGGACCTGGACAAACTGACTAAACCAGAGGTTGTACAGAGTTTCAGGGAGAGCATAAGGGAACAATTTACTGATATGGGAGAAAGAAGTACAGTAGAAGAAGAATGGGTAGCTCTGACGGATGAAGTAGTGAAGGCAGCAGAGGAACAAGTAGGTAAAAAGACCAGGGCTAGTAGAAATCCTTGGGTAACAAAAGAAATACTGAATTTAATTGATGAAAGGAGAACATATAAAAATGCAGTAAATGAAGCAGGCAAAAAGGAATACAAACGCCTCAAAAATGAAATCAACAGGAAGTGCAAAATGGCTAAGCAGGGATGGCTAGAGGACAAATGTATGGATGTAGAGGCTTATCTCATTAGGGGTAAGATAGATACTGGCTACAGGAAAATTAAAGGGACCTTTGGAAAAAAGAGGACCACTTGCATGAATATCAAGAGCTCAGATGGAAACCCAGTTCTAAGCAAAGAAGGGATAGCAGAAAGGTGGAAGGAGTATATAGAGGGTTTCTCCAAGGGCGATGTACTTCAGGGCAATATTATGGAAATGGAAGAGGATGTAGATGAAGATGAAATGCAAGATACGATACTGCGTGAAGAGTTTGACAGAGCACTGAAAGACCTAAGACGAAACAAGGCCCCGGGAGTAGAAATTATTCCATTAGAACTACTGACGGCCTCAGGAGAGCCACTCCTGACAAAACTCTACCATCTGGTCAGCAAGATGTGTGAGATAGGTGAAATACCCTCAGCCTTCAAGAAGAATATAATAATTCCAATCCCAAAGAAAGCAGGTCTTGACAGATGTGAAATTTACCGAACTATCAGTTTGATAAGTCATGGATGCAAAATACTAACGTGAATTCTTTATAGACGAATGGAAAAACTGGTAGAAGCCGACCTCGGGGAAGTTCAGTTTGGATTCCGTAGAAATATGGGAACACGTGAGGCAATACTGACCTTACGACTTATCTTAGAAGAAAGATTAAAGAAAGGCAAACCTATGTTTCTAGCATTTGTAGACTTAGAGAAAGCTTTTGACAATGTTGATTGGAATACTCTTTTTTTCAAATTCTGAAGGTGGCAGGGGTAAAATACAGGGAGATTTGTACAGAAACCAGATGGCAACTATAAGAGTCGAGGAGCATGAAAGGAAAGCAGTGGTTGGGAAGGGAGTGAGACAGGGTTGTAGCCTCTCCCCGATGTTATTCAATCTGTATATTGAGCAAGCAGTAAAGGAAACAAAAGAAAAATTCGGAGTAGGTATTAAAATCCATGGAGAAGAAATAAAATCTTTGAGGTTTGCCGATGACTTTGTAATTCTATCAAAGACAGCAAAGGACTTGGAAGAGCAGTTGAAAGGAATGGACAGTGTCTTGAAAGGAGGATATCAGATGAACATCAACAAAAGAAAAACGAGGATAATGGAATGTAGTCGAATTAAGTCGGGTGATGCAGAGGGAATTAGATTAGGAAATGAGACACTTAAAGTAGTAAAGGAGTTTTGCTATTTGGGGAGCAAAATAACTGAAGATGGCCAGCGTAGAGAAGATGTAAAACATAGACTGGCAATGGCAAGGAAAGCGTTTCTGAAGAAGAGAAATTTGTTAACATCGGGTATAGATTTAAGTGTCAAGAAGTCGTTTCTGAAAGTATTTGTATGGAGTGTACCCATGTATGGAAGTGAAACATGGACGATAAATAGTTTGGACAAGAAGAGAATAGAAGCTTTCGAAATGTGGTGCTACAGAAGAATGTTGAAGATTAGATGGGTAGATCACATAACTAATCATGAAGTATTGAATAGGATTGGGGAGAAGAGGAGTTTGTGGCACAAATTGACAAAAAGAAGGGACCGGTTAGTAGGACATGTTCTGAGGCATCAAGGGATCACAAATTTAGCATTGGAGGGCAGCGTGGAGGGTAAAAATCATAGAGGGAGACTAAGAGATGAATACACAAAGCAGCTTCAGAAGGATGTAGGTTGCAATAAGTACTGGGAGATGAAGAAGCTTCCACAGGATAGGACAGCATGAAGAGCTGCATCAAACCAGTCTCAGGACTGAAGACCACAACAACAACAATTATAAACATTAATAACTGCTTAAATATTGTGTTACAGACAGGGTTCAATTTGATCATCTCACCACCACGATTTCTAAGCTGTATTTAGTTTTCTTGTAGCATTTCTTTCTGGCATTTTATGTCTTTTCAGTGAATATTACAATTTTTACTCCATAGATTTAAGTTCAGGAAGTCTTTTCTGAAAGTATTAGTATGGAGTGTAGCTATGTATGGAAGTGAAACATGGACATTGAACAGTTTAGACAAGAAGATAATAGACGCTTTTGAAATGTGATGCTACAGAAGAATGCTGAAGATTTG
The DNA here is from genome assembly GCF_023897955.1 of Schistocerca gregaria. Lineage (NCBI taxonomy): Eukaryota > Metazoa > Arthropoda > Insecta > Orthoptera > Acrididae > Schistocerca > Schistocerca gregaria. The sequence goes on from NC_064920.1 coordinate 776,945,495, forward strand.
GTGGGTAGATCCCATAACTAATGAGGAAGCACTGATCAGAACTGGAGAGAAAAGAAATTGATGATGAAACCTGACTACAAGAGGGGATCGGTTAATAGGACACATTCTGAGACATCAAGGGCATCACTAATTTAGGACTGGATGGAAAGGTGTGGAGTACAAATTATAGAGGAAGACCAAGAGACAAATACAGTATCTGGTTCAGAAGGATTTAAGTTGCAGTAGTTATTTACAGATGAAGAGGCTTGCACAGGACAGAGTAGCATGGAGAACTGCAGCAAACCAGTCTTTGGAATGACGACCACAACAATAGTTCCAAGTCATTGACGCTACCATCTTAGCTCAGTCAGTGAGCGCATTATTATCTTCCCTTACTCTTATGATTTTCCATACTGCTAACTTGTCGCTACCTGCCAGCCAGCCAGTCCTGGATACTGAGCCAGTGAAGTCCTCGCAGCCAGGGAAACCCACACAAGAAATCGATAAAGAAGACCCCTATCAACAAGGAACTTGCGGTGACACCCACACCACCGCTACCTACAAGCTCTGCATCTGAGGATCGGGTGGAGATTCTGGCGTCTGCTGAGGATCCAGACTTCGCTGGACCCTCAGACACAATGGATATAGACTGCCCAGGTAAAAAGCCAGTTGCAGCAGGTGACCCTGAGGTGTAAACTGCCTGATTGAATGTTCCCATGCCTTCCCATTCTCACGATGATGTCATCCTCCAGTGGAATTGCGGTGGTTTTTTCCACCGCCTGGCTGAGCTACAGCAACTGTTAAGCCTTACATCTGCTTTCTGCATTGCCCTCCAGGAAACCTGGTTCCCGGCAATGCAGACCCCTGCCCTCTGCAGCTATAAGGGATATTACAGGAGCCGTAGCTACGATAATCGAGTGTCTGGTGGAGTTTGTGTTTATTCCTAAACGCAGTCTGTAGTGAGACTGTGCCCCTTCAAACCCTTCTTGAAGCTGTGGCTGTCAGAATATGCACAGAGCAGGAAATAACTGTCTGCAATGTATATCTTCCTCCAGATGGTGCAATACCCCTGAATGTATTAGTTGCACTGATTGACCAGCTCCCTAAAACTTTCCTAGTTTTGGTAGATTTTAACACCCATAATCCCTTGTGGGGTGACACCGTGCTTACTGGCACAGGCAGAGATGTCAAAACGTTACTGTCTCAGTTTTACCTCTGCCTCTTAAATACTGGGGTGGCCACACATTTCAGTGTGGCTCGAGGTAGTTACTCAGCCATTGATATAGCAATTAGCAGCCCAGGACTTCTTCCATCTATCCAATGGAGAGCACACGACGACCTGTGTGGTAGTGACCACTTCCCTATCTTCCTGTCACTGCCCCAGCCTCAGGCCCACAAACACCAGCCCAGATGGGGTTTAAACAAGGCGGACTGGGCAATTTTCGCTTCTGTCACTGCTGACTCTCCCCACACAGTAAAATCGATGTAATGGGTAACTGCCTTACTGCAGCTGCTTCTGCTTATTCCTAAAGCAGTAAAGCATTTTTATTTATTAATGCAGTTGACACTGTAACTGAGATTATAATGTGAAAGTGCAGTAATTACAAAGTTCCTGATTCAAATATCACTGGAAGCAATATTTTTTAAACTTTTATTTAAACCTAATATTTATTAAAAGATATTTAATCATAGCTTCCTAGTAAAAAATCTGTAGTTTTAATTATTAATTGCATAAAATGTTAGTATTTCCAATAATAAATTAAAATGTAGTGCAAAATTGTGAAATGTCAAATAGAAATAAAGTACTTTTTTATTATGATCATTCAAAAATAAATACGTTGAATGCTTTAAAATGAAAATCCTGAACTGATATAATGCCATTGGCTATGGAAGAAGGTGCAGCTCCTATAAGAGTGCTGAGGCCCCAAACTCGCCACTTGGGAGGCATGGATGCACACCCATATGATGACAAAGAGAGCATGTACATGCTCTGACTGTCCACTGCATTCAGTCATGCTTAAAACAGAGAAGTGGAGGCTTCAAAAGAAGAGCAAACAGGTGTAGTGTGTTTCTTGACAATGGGAGTAGTGCGGGGAACAGAAACTCACCGAAGAATGGCACCATTTACGAAGTATGTATGTCCATTGCAATAGTCAAGGCATGACACAGCAATTCAAGGGAATACGGATGTCATTGGCAGATGATACACAATCAGGAACACCGCATCACATTACTGATACCACTGTCCAGCAGGTTGATACCCTCATTATTGAAAACCAGCAAGTTACTGTGACAGCCACTGCCTCACAGGTCCGATTGCATGTAAGAGTTGTAATGGACATTCAGTGCCCTCCGTATGCTTATACCATTCTTTGATGAATTTTCATTTTCTTGCACTACACCCTTTGTTCTTCTTTTGAAGCCTCCATTTCTCTGTTTTTGGCACTAAGGAGTGTAATGGTTGGTCAATGTATGCACATGCTCATTCTGCGTCAGTTAGGTGTGCACCCATGTCTCTTTGGCAACAACTTTGGGACTCAGCACTCTTACAGGGACTGCACTTCCTTTTGTAGGCAACAGCATTATGATCCCTTCAGCAGTTTTTCATTTTACAGCAGCTTGCTCCTTTCATTTTAAATGGCCTTAATATTTCCAGACAATAAACAGTATTATTGATTTATATGGATTTTTCCATTTAACAATCCACCTGTTTCAGGTTTTATTTCATTTTTATATGACCACTAACTGAAACTAAAGACAAGGTGTTATTTTTACTGAAACATTATTACTCTTTACTTGTCAGTTAACATTTCTAATTGTTAATAAATATGAAATTTAAATAAATTTCAAAAAGTTTTGCTTCTAACAAGACTGAAATCATTGACTTAATACAAACAATCCTGCCGGAGGAACATCCACAATTGAGCATTGTAGCAGAGGTTGAAAATACCGCTTCAGTTGTAAGGTTCTTTTTGTTTTTTGGTAGTTAAGGCACGATTGGTTTCGGAGTCTTACATGCCCATTCTTTCACGCCCATCATCAGGTGTTATACTGAAAATAAACAAAAGACTGGAGATAATAATAGTTTTTATGCACAGTAGTACACATAAAAAGGTTTTACTGCACCTAGCCCATTCACTGTTTTCTAAAATGTTATATGGAACTTGTTTTTTTGCTTTTCTATGTGTTACACTGTGTGTAAAAATATTATGAGAAGGAAAGCTGCTACTCACCATATCAGAGATGCTGAGATACACTCCATCCTGGATTTTCCACTGTGTGTAAGAACTTTTATTCACTCTTATTCTTGTTTATTTTCAGTATAACACCTGTTTATGGCCATGTAAGTGCCCAAAACCATTTGTTTTTTAACTACTGAAAAATAAAAAGAACCTTATTACTGCAGTGGTATTTTCAACCTCTGCATTGACTTGATGATTACAAGACTTTTCAGCACACAGCTATCAACAACTACATAAATAATTTAAAAGTGTTTTGCACTTAATAGCACTTGAAAATCTTCCAATCTTTAAAAGAAGTTATTTATTTATTTACTTCTTTATTTTTGTATATATCCTTTTGCATTTACATCCATACTCTGCAGACCATTCTGAAGTGCAATGCAGAGGGTTGGCCTATCCATTGTACTAGTCATATGTGCTTTCTTCCATTCCATTCACATACGGAGTGTGAGTAGAATAATTGCCTAAATACCTCTTGTACACTGTAATTAATCTAATCCTGTGTCTATGACCTATATGGGAGTGATACATAGGGGGTTGTAATACATTCCTAGATTTATCACTTAAAGCTGGTTCTAGAAACTTTTAGGTGTGTTTCCATAGGGTAGTTTCCATTTATCTTCAGGTGTCTGCTTATTCAATTCTTTCAGCATCTTCATGACAGTCTTCCATGGGTCAAACAAATCTGTAACCATTCATGCTGCCTGTCTTTGTGTGCATTCAATATTCCCTGTTAGTCCTATATGCTAAGAGTTCCACACACTTGAGCAATATTCCAGAATGCATAGCACCAGTGTATTGTACACAGTCTCCTCTGTAGACTGACTGCATTTCCCTAGTACTCTACTTATGACTAAAACTGTGTGTTCATTCTGTTTCATATTCCTACAGATTGTTACACCCAGATATTTGTATGAGATGTCAGAATCCAACAGTGACTCACTGGTATTATAGACATAGGATACTTCATTTTTTCATTCTGTGAAGTGCACAATTTTACATTTCTGGACATCTAATTCAAATTGCCAATTGCATCATTCTACTTCAGCAAAATGATGTGTAGGCACTAACCTTCAAATACTATTAGCATGAAGAAAATCAAAGAGGACCAGTAAAAAGGTACCTTTCTAAGAATGGTAGCCATTCATCCTCCTCTAGTTCCAATATAAATCTAACACTGACTCATATACAAAAGTCAAATTTAAATCCCAGGTTGTGAATGAAATGTTAAACAAGACTTTGAATTTAGTGACGGAACTGTTGGTTTGGAAAAGAGTAAGTAAGAGTACTCACAACTTATTAATCACAAGCTGAGAATAATATCTGGGAATAACTTGTTTAATCATACACGTGGAAAGAGTATGAATGGGATTAGCCAAACTTAATTGGAGATTCATAATTTGTGAAGACTTTGGTATTGATTTTCTGTCTGATAATACTAACTGAGAAGGTTAACATGTAGTTTTTGATTAATTCCCATAATAAAGTTCCCAACAAGCATTGATCATCATAATGCAACAGGCAACATATTGTTAGATTTAAATAGTAAGAGGCCAGCAATGTGTGCACAGTGAGAAAGCATTATGTGCATGTAAGTTTGGTCTAAAACACTTGAACAACACACTAAGCTCAAATGAAGGATCTCTAGATGAATCCTGCAGGAACTACGTAGGTGCTATCGTGTATGTGGGGACAAATTCCCTTTATAGCAACAGCAAGGAAGAACTTGTGAGTGAAATAAGAGATATAATTCCAACTGCTAACACTTTTACACAAGTTCTGCAATTGTAATGAGTGGTTTAATATACACAATAGTAAGTGAGAAATATAGAGAGAGGATAAAATGTAATATCCAAGATCACTCCCAGTGTGCAGGCCTCATGGCCAGCATATTCATTAATTAAAACTCATTCGGTTGATGTTGCTGCAGTTGTCAACAAAACATCAGGAGGAAAAATTTCTGCTGTTCGACAATGGCCTCTTAGCCCAGAAGTTTTAATTAATGATCCAAGATCACTGTTATTAAATTAGATGCTGCATTCAAAGAAGTTAGTAAGGATGATCTGCATTTAAATAGCAACAAAAAGTTAACTTATACTTAGCATCTTTTAGGAAGTAAGAAAAACTGATAACTAGTAATGGATGAAAACTTACACAAGAACATAAAAATCTTATGAGTTATCTACTCAATAAAAGTGCTTAAAACTACAAAAACACTGAAACTGCATATATTATGTACTATAATGTGGCTGGTCTAAATGCTGACTTTTCAGATAACAAAGTCATAAAATTGGACCTGCAAATTTTTGTGTGTCATTTCAGTACTGTTATGGTGTTTAAATGAATGAATATTCATTGACCAAAGATGTTTCAAAAATTTTAAACAACACTGAACATTTCAAGGTAGCAACTAGCTATTGTAGAAAATGGAGTCCTTACAAAGGAAGGACTGATATGAACTGTTCAAATGAAGAATGTAATTTTCATGTATGTTTTGTAGTCTTAATGAACACAAATTTTATTTTAATTTGGAAAGTACGTATGAATAATACTCCACAAAGTAAGCAGCAAGTATTTAGAGAAATAAGAGTCTTGCTGACTTATTATGTGGGAAAAAGTTCAACTTCATAACAACAAGACAATTTTCATCATAGTGACCAGTGAGAATAAAGATACATTAACTGCCCTGATTTAATTATTTAAATTTTTAAAAGCACCTATCAGTTCATCTGGTGGACAACAAGTGAAGACAAAGATTGAAGCAAATAAGGTAAGTAATCTTATGGGATCACTAATGGCCTCAAAATCTTTAATGCCAGAAAAATAAGCTACACAGAGAACCAAACTGTGGTGGAGACATTGTTTTTATTATGTATGTCAAGCACTATAAAATGATGGTAAAGAATGTTCTAAAGGCAGGAAAACCAATAATAAAAAGTAGGTAAATTCAAGACATAAAAATATAAATCAAAGGGTAATGCGGTTCACAGTTAAGTCTGAATTGGGTGTTGAAGCCTCAAACTATGAAATTTCTAAGATTGCACCCGAACACTACACCATGTCAGAGTGATTCAATGAATTTTACATAAATTTAGTAATTTCAGATGTGTTTTAGATTATCAGAAAAAGCAAATCACTTTCAGCTTGATTAAAAGTTCTGGTGTTTCATAAATTTCAGAAATGTTTCAACAACAGACATAGAAAATATTACACAATCACTATGAAACAAAACTTCTGCCGGTTGGAATGGGATACCCACAAAGATAACTGAATAAGCATATAAAGTAATAAATCATCCACTAGCTGCATTAATTAATAAACCAATGTCTTAAACAAGGTTATTTGCCAGATATATCAATATATGAAAATTAAATCACTTTTAAAAAATGGGCATTCACTGCTGTCCAGATACAAAATGTTACTGTAAAACAAGAGACTATTTTGACCAACCAATTTGGTCTGCAGCAAAGGAAAAACCAAGCCACTGTAGATTCTATAAATAACTTTGTTAATAGGGTTAATAGCTTACTACAAAAAAATAATGAAGTGTCAGAAATCTTCTGTAGCCTCACTGATGCCTTCAGCTTGGTATAAGACACCTTACTATTCACAGTATAACAGTGGCTTAGTTTGTATCTATACAACAGTAGAGATTAGTTACCTCTTGAAATTGTCTTTCAGAATGGTGCACTATAGTGCAAGGAGTCCCTCATGGCTTTATTCTTGACCCTGTTCTCTTTCTGTTACATGTTAACAACTTGCCCATCAATGATAGCTTTCCATCACTTCTACCTGCACGTGATACTCATGTTTTAATTGAAAATTTTGAAGCGTAAAAGATCTCTGGTTGCATCATTAATACTCAGATAGCTTAGAAACATGGTTCCAGCTAAACATATTGACTCTTTAAGCATTTCAATAACGCATATGGTACAGTTGAGGCCCAAACACTGAAAATGCCCAGAAATTAGACTAGTCCATAAAAATGCCAAAGAAAAAGTGGAATCTGTCAGTTTTCTAGGACTAAATCTAAATAAGAATTTAAACTGGAATGTGTAAATTAAGAGCTGATCAAGTACATCATATACTTTGCATTTGCAATGCAAATATTGTTCTGTGTCACTGACAAAGACAGCTGCACACCTCAGTAATGAACCACTATTAGGTATATACACTAACAAATAAATACAGCTGTCAGTAACTGATTTGGAATGCTACATTGCTACCTAAGTGAGGCTAAACAGTGATGTACTAGTTCTCCTTACACCAATTAAAAAGAGTATAATAAAAGTAATGTGCCAGCACTTGGATCTTACTTAGACAGAGTTTTTATGTCAAAATGCCAACAGCTGTCATAATTTTTCTGTGATAATGGTTTATGTTTCTTTTTTTATAGAAAGTTGGTCCTGACTCTCGTTTAATGGTTCAGTTCATTGATGATGTGGAATTGGCATATGTTATTCAGAGGTACCGAGAGGTGCATGATCTAGTTCATGCAATCCTAGGAATGCCAACAAACATGCTTGGTATGTATAAATTGGTAATTCCTTATTAATTTGAATAATAAAATTCAATTTAATTTTAGGGGCAGTATCTTTTACACAAGAGATGTAATTGAAAATAAGAGAACCATTGATTTTCCTGGAATGAATTAGGGAAACCATGAGCATCTAAATCAGGATGTTGTAACAGTGCAGCAAATTTAGGTGATTTTAAATTGCTGCAGGAAACATTCACAGAAAAAGTACATACACTTAAAGTTTTCTTTCAAATATCAATGTGTAAAGGTTTTAAAAGGACTTAAAAATTTCAACTTCCCTCCTAAGATGAAACACTAATAGAAAAGGTTGCTTTAGGGTACAACATACCTTTCAATGGTGTTTGGACATACTCTCCTTGTACAAAATATTTGACTTTCAAGCAAACAGGGATTTCTGTTATCAAGATTTCTATTATCATTTTTTATTGTCATGTATTTACTACATGGAGGCAACAGTGATTATAAAGATATAAAGTTTCAGCAAAAAAATTAAAACAAGCAAAAGTATGAAAGACTTCATAGTTTTTGGATACAGATATACATGAAACTGATTATGGAAGACTAAATACTCCTTAGTATTGACGTTGAGTATATAAGATGTGACACAATGTTTCTAAGTCATACATTTCAGGATTAAATTAAACACTGTTAATTAAAGACATTCTTTCAATTATGGTGGCTGCTCCGTTTAATCTCTGCAGGCTGTGAAGGTATGATTATCATGTTAAATTCTTCTAAATTACCATTACTGAAGTCCAATGTCCTAAAAATCAATGTCATTTTTTTCAGTTCACGAGTGTAAACTTTCCTTACACCATAGTTACATGTAAGAAACAGAATGTTTTAAAAATACAGTTTCTTTCTTGTGAGCCTTCATGTTTATTATTTTGTTTGCAAAATACGAAGCATTCACTTTTAGATGCCTCACTGCAAATTGTTCTGTGTTTACCCACCTCCTCATTCTATGTTTCTACATTTATTTGTTCTCTTAATAAGTTTGTTTCTATAATAATGCAGCATTTATTTTCTTCTTTTAACTTCTTTGGTGTATAGCATATAGCTTATTTACATGTATAAAGAGGCATGTTCCATGAGTAATGCAGCACTTTTTTTATCTGAAAGCAGGTTGGTTTTATTCAGGATTCCAATCCACCATATTATTCCCCATTCTTTTGGCTACAAAACTCTATTTTTCAACGTAATCTCTGTTCGATGTGACTGCCTTATGCCACCTTACTGGGAGGTCCTGTATACCTGCAGGGTACTGGTCGATGTTGGAGCCAATGTCTTGTAGTATCAGTAGCCTTCTCATCATCCACGTAATGCTTCCCATGGAGTGCATCCTTCATTGGGCCACATAGATGGAAGTCTGAAGGTGTGAGATCTGGGCTGTAGGGTGGATGAGGAAGAACAGTCCAGTGAAGTTTTCTGCCTCTTCTCACATGCGCAGATCTGTGTGAGGCCTTGCATTGTCACAGAGAAGGAGCAGTTTGTTTCCATTTTTGTGCTAATGAACACATTGAAGTCATTTTTCAATATCCAGAGGGTACTTCAAAGATGACAATTGTTTGATGAAACAAAATAGATGCCATGAGTTTACTGGTTGAGGGTGTGGCATTGAACTTTTTTTTCGGAGGAGAGGTGATATGGAGCTACTCCATGGATTGCTGTCTTGTTTCCCGTTCTATATAATGAACCCATGTTTCATCACATGTGATGATTTTCAACAGAAAATTGAGAAGATAAGCTGAGTAACGTGCAGTCAACTCCGCACAGATGGCCCTTCATTGCTCTTTATGGTGTTGTGTTAGGTACCAGCGGGTAAACATCTTTTAGTATCCCAATTGGTGGACGAGTGTGTCAGCACTACCAACAGAGACATCTAGACATGCAGCAAGGAGTTTGATTGTAATCCATCAACCACCTCGAATGAGAGCGATCGCACATTTCAACATTTTAGGAGTCACAGCTCTGTGCAACTATCTGGCATGTGGGAGATCAGATTAATTTGGTGACCTTATTGTAATGATGATAGATGCCTCACACAATGACTCACTGTGTTTTTGTTCACTGTCAGGTCTCTGTAGACATTCTGTAAGTGTCTATGAATATCTATGATGCGATGCTCTGGTTTTCTGCAAAAAGAAACTCAATCACAGCTCTCTGCTTGGAATGCACCTTCATTACAGGTGTCATTTTGGAGGCTAAGTATAGCACTGCCACCTATTGGAACTTCATGAAGCTATAGGGGCTAAAGTGTAAATATTCCTTGATGTCCTAAAACAAAGTCTGCATTTTTTTTTTTTCAACTGAAATTGGCAGAGGAAAAAATATGTTGCATTATTTATTGAATGCTTCTCATATCCATCAATGTCTTTTCCTTGAAACTACTCATTCTGTATTTTCCTAATGTGTTCACTAATGGCAGTTATCTACAGTGCAACCATGTTTTATTCATTAATTACACTGCTGGCCATTAAAATTGCTACACCACGAAGATGACGTGCTACAGACACGAAATTTAACCAACAGGAAGAAGATGCTGTGATATGCAAATGATTAGATTTTCAGTGTATTCACACAAGGTTGGCGTCTGTGGTGACACCTACAACGTGCTGAGACGAGGAAAGTTTCCAACTGATTTCTCATACACAAACAGCAGTTGACTGGTGTGCCTGGTGAAACGTTGTTGTGATGCCTCATGTAAGGAGGAGAAATACTTACCATCACGTTTCTGACTTTGATAAACGTCAGATTGTAGCCTTTCACAATTGCCATTTATCGTAACGTGACTCTGCTGCTCACGTTGGTCGAGATCAAATGACTGTTAGCAGAATATGGAATCGGTGGGTTCAGGAGGGTAATACGGAACGCCGTGCTGGATCCCAATGGCCTTGTATCACTAGCAGTCGAGATGACAGATGGCTGTAACGGATCGTGCAGCCACGTCTCGATCCCTGAGTCAGCAGAAGGGGACATTTGCAAGACAACAACCATCCGCATGAACAGTTTGACAACATTTGCAGCAGCATGGACTATCAGCTCGGAGACCATGGCTGCGGTTACCCCCGACGCTGCATCACAGAGAGGGGCACCTGTGATGGTGTACTCAACAACGAACCTAGGTGGATAAATGTCAAAACGTCTTCCCCCCCCCTTCCGCCTCCCACCCTCCCCCCAGATGAATCCAAGTTCTGTTTACAGCATCATGATGGTCGCATCCATGTTTGGCAACATTGCGGTGAAGACACATTGGAAGCATGTATTCATCATCGCCATACTGGCGTATGACCTGGCGTGATGGTATGAGTTGCCATTGGTTACACATCTCAGTCACCTCTTGTTTGCATTGACGGCACTTTGAACAGTCTCTACCCTTAATTCGATCCCTGCGAAACCCTACATTTCAGCAGGATAATGCATGACCGCATGTTGCAGGTCCTGTACAGGCCTTTCTGGATACAGAAAATGTTCGACTGCTGCTGTGGCCAGCACATTCTCAAGATCTCTCACCAACTGAAAACGACTGGTCAATGGTTGCCGAGCAACTGGCTCGTCACAATACGCCAGTCACTACTCTTGATGAACTGTGCTACCGTGCTGAAGCTGCGTGGGCTGCTGTACCTGTACACGCCATCCAAGCTCTGTTTGACTCAATGCTCAGGTGTATCAAGGCTGTTATTAAGGTCAGAGGTGGTTGTTCTGGGTACTGATTTCTCAGGATCTATGCACCCAAATTGTGTGAAAATGTAATCACATGTCAGTTCTAGTATAATATATTTGTCCAATGAATTATCATCTGCATTTCTTCTTGATGTAGCAATTTTAATGGCCAGTACTGTTCATCCATTATGGACTATATTGTGAAAACTGAAAGTGTTAATTCTAATTCCAATGTTTTATCTATGTCAGTGTGCTACCTCCCATTCTTTATATTGTTCTTCTTTTGTAATATGCATTTACCGTTTATTGTATATGCCTGAAAAAACATGTATTCTATTTTTATGGTATGGAAAATACTGGTAGAATGTAAATAATTTAGGAGTAAAGGCAAGAACTTACCAAAATGTAGAGATGTTAAGGTGTCAACAGTTCAAAAAATGGATTTGTCTGAAAGCTAGTGAAGTTTTCAGTTTTGCTCATGTGCCTGTCGGTAACTCAACTCCTCTATAATGCAGTGAGTTGTTGCACATTCTCTTAGATTATTCTATTTTTCATTCATTCAGTGTGGCCTGTAGATCCCATTGAGAAGAAAAACCTTGGGGGTATGTTACCAAAAGAGGCACAACCCTCAGAAACTTTATCTCTACACTTTATTAAGTATAAATTTAATGCCGTTTGTTCTTATGACAACTAAATTTAACTTAGTAATTGGAACGCAAGCCACTACTTAGAAAAAAGCTGCTGATTCCTCAGTAACGAAAAAGAATTCTGGATTACTTGATACTATGAAACTGAAATACCTGCAAAAATAAAATTTCTATTTATTTTGCATGACAAGAAAGAGCTCTTACTAGTGAATAAAATGGATCTTCTGTTAGAATTTGTTTATGATGGCCTTTTAATGTGGTAGTAGGATGCCCTACGTTACAAGTACATATCTGTACAAAATGTAATTTATGGAACAAATGTAAATCGCAATCACAGTCACAATTGTGAGATTTCTAGGTAGCACATTTGCAAACTTCAGCCCAGCATACTGTACAGTTTTTTGTATAATGCTGTTCAGGTGTTTGTACAGTCTTTTGTGTTTAGCCTATTGTTGGTGTAGGTAACAGTTTAAATTTGCTTTTATTGTTTCTGGAAGCAATATTACTTTCAAAATATATAAACTTAACAGTAGCGAGCACTCCAAATTCAGGAAACAAGTTATATATATGACTGGGTTTTGCAGCACAGTTGTGACAGCTTTTTTTGCAGTGTTAGTTATGAGTTTACATTTGCTTCTATTGTTGCACGTGATATTTCTACTGCATAGCTTAAATTTGATAAGAAAAATGCCTGATATGCAATTTTTAGCACTTATATATCCTCACAGTGTTTGATAATCATGTTTATGAGAGATATGATTTTTGACATGTTACATAGTGAGGAATCTACATATAATTGTGATTTGCAAGAATGTTATCCAATTTTTTTTCTTTTCCAAAATCATGCATAATATGTTTCCTGGTGTTATATTCCATTACCGCAGACTTTGTAACACATTTAGATGGCTTTCACTGAAATACCATTTCATTGGCAACACTGTTGTATAATGACTGTCATAAGCTTTGTGTTTATGCACAATGGGCGTATCACATTGCCTTTCTTTCAGGAATTCTAGCTGAGCAGATTATATGCGAGGGCCTTTGTGTTGGAAGGTAGGATAGTGGTACTGGCAATACGGAAGTTATGAAGACGGGTCCTGAGTCATGCATAGGAAGTTCAGTCAGTAAGGGCATTGCCCACAAAAGCTAAGGTTCTAGATTTGAGTTTTGATCATCACATAGTTTTCATCTGACAAAACCTTTAAAAGAAAGTGCATGCCCAGAGCAATGTAAAAGATTCATTCTAGCACAGTTGTCACTAAGCACAAGCATTGCAACATTATTAATTGAAATAGGTGAAACAAGAAGTTACTTATTGGCAGATATCTTTAGTGATATTGGTTGAAATGGATATATATGACAATTGCATTGGGACTGAGTAAGATGAGTTTGTTGGTAAGACACTGGACTCACATTTGGGAGGGCAGTGGTTCAAAAACCCCTCCCTTTTTAGGTGTTCCATGATTTCCCTAAATCACATAAGAAATTGACAAGAATATGATTTCCCTGTGCAATCTGAGCTTGTTTTCCCTCTGTAATGACCTTATTATTGTCTTGATGTTAAACACTTATCTTCCTTTTCCTTCCTGTTGTTAAGTGATAAATACTTGTTGTTTAAGAAAGTGGGTCAGAGTTCACATACATGCTCAGTGGAGGAAGTTGATCGAAACACTCCAGCAGCACTGAAGATAATTTACTTCTGGTTAAATGAATTTATGCATGTTCAAACAAGTACTGCAGATTATATACTTTCTGGAAGTGCAATAGAAGTACCTCCTGGATAAATAGTCAGTAAAACTCATGGTGTCAGCATAGAACACCACTGCATTTTGATTTGTTCGATTGTTGAAACAGAAGGAGTGTCGTGTGTATGGGAAAACATGAATATAGTCCCAAGAAGGTGCTGAGTGTCCAGTGAGTACTGAATTGTTGACTTCAGGACTGAAATGCTCTAGTAAGCACAATTAAAAATCTTGTCTTGAAAACCTGAGGCAAAACTTGAAGGGAAAGTGGATTCATGTTTAAACAGCAGAGGCAAAGCTGAAGTAAGAACAAGTATGGGCCATTGCTTCCTTGTTTATATGGTGAGTACTGTTCCCAGAATGAGATTTTCACTCTACAGTGGAGTGTATACAGATATGAAACTTCCTGGCAGATTAAAACTGTGTGCCGGACTGAGACTAAGGTCCCGAGTTCGAGTGAGTAATGTTCGCGGAACTATACATCCTCAACATATCTGGTTACCTTTACTTCCTTCCCTACCAATAATCATTTTTCTGCGTTCATCTCCACTATAACGTGAACCTTTCTTTGTACATATTTCAGGTGAAGTGACAGTGAAATGGATAGAAGCAATACAAAACAAATTACCTATGACTGTGGGGGGAGCTGTTTTTGGAGCAATACGCCTCGCCCCAAAGTAAGTATAAATTAATTTTTAATGGTGGATTTTGTACGGTGTTAAATTGACAATGTTATTTAAAAAAAAAAAAAAAAAAGGGAGCCCACCTTCAAAATTCAGAAAGTTGTCGGATGATAAATACCACGTTCCCAGCCACTAAATTCCCTGCAGATATACAATGTCTGATATATGCTATTTGGGAAAGTTTCTTGGTAAAGGAGATTGTGTGATGATAGCTGCAAGTACAGGCAGTGATTCTGACTATTGTTGGGGTCTTCAGTTGGGTGGCAGGTCTGATGCTGCTTCCACACTCGTCTTTTCTATGTGAGCCTCTTCCTGCCTGTGTAACACTTGAACCTGCTTATGGTAGTCAGTTGTTTCCCTGAGATTCCCTTTATCCCCACAGTTCCCTTCATTACCAAACTGATTATTCCTCAGTATGTGTCATGTCTGCCAGCCCCTTTGTTAGTGAAGTCGTACTACAAATTTATTTTCTCCACAATTTGATTCAGTACCTTCTGAATAGTAATGTGATCTACCTGTTTAAACTTCAGCATCCTTCTGTAGCATTACATTTCAAAAACATAGTTTGGACTGCTTATTGACCATTTATATTTGATGTTAACAAATTTCCATTTCTCAGAAATGCATTTACTGTTATTGCTAGTCTCGTGTTTTATAACGTCTGTACTTTGGTCATCACAATTATTTTGAAGCCCAAATAACAAAACTCATCTACTACATTTAGTGTCTCATTTCCTAATAAAATTCCCTCAGCATCATCTAATTTGAGTACATTCCATTACCTTTATTTCACTTTGCTGATATGCATCTTATGTTCTGTTTTCAAGACTATCCATTCCATTCATCTACATCTACATCTATATTTACATTTATACTCCACAAGCCACCCAACAGTGTGTGCCGGAGGGCACTTTACGTGCCACTGCCATTACCTCCCTTTCCTGTTCCAGTCGCGTATGGTTTGAGGGAAGAACGACAGCCGCAAAGCCTCCGTGCGCGCTCGAATCTCTCTAATTTTACATTTGTCATCTCCTCGGGAGGTATAAGTAGGGAAAAACAATATATTCGATACCTCATCCAGAAAGGCACCCTCTCTAAACCTGGACAGCAAGCTACACTGTGATGCAGAGTGCCTCTCCTGTAGAGTCTGCCACTTGAGTTTGCTAAACATCTCCGCAATGCTATCATGCTTACCAAATAACCCTGTGACGAAACGCGCCACTCTTCTTTGGATCTTCTCTATCTCCTCTGTCAACCCGACCTGGTAGGGATCCCACACTGATGAGCAATACTCAAGTATAGGTAGAACGAGTGTTTTGTAAGCCACCTGCTTTGTTGATCGACTACATTTTCTAAGGACTCTCCCAATGCATCTGAACCTGGCACTCGCATTACCAACAATTAATTTTATATGATCATTCCACTTCAAATCGTTCCGCACGCATACCCCCAGATATTTTACAGAAGTAACTGCTACCACTGTTTGTCCCGATATCATATAATCATACTATAAAATCATATAATCATACAATCCTTCTTTCTATGTATTCGCAATACATTAAATTTGTCTATGTTAAGGGTCAGTTGCCACTCCCTGCACCAAGTGTCTATGTGCTGCAATCTTCCTGCATTTCGCTGCAATTTTCTAATGCTGTAACTTCTCTGTATACTACAGCATCATCTGCAAAAAGCCGCATGGAACTTCCGACACTATCTACTAGGTCATTTATAAATATTGTGAAAAGCAATGGTCCCATAACACTCCCCAGTGGCATGCCAGAGGTTACTTTAACATCTGTAGACGTCTCTCCATTGAGAACAATATGCTGAATTCTATTTGCTAAAAACTCTTCAATCCAGCCATACAGCTGGTCTGATATTTTGTAGGCTCTTACATTGTTTATCAGGTGACAGTGCAGAACTGTATTGAGCGCCTTTCGGAAGTCAAGGAAAATGGCATCTACCTGGGAGCCTGTATCTAATATTTTCTGGGTCTCATGAACAAATAAAGCGAGTTGGGTCTCACACGATCGCTGTTTCCGGAATCCATGTAGATTCCTACAGAGTAGATTCTGGGTTTCCAGAAATGACATGATACGCAAGCAAAAAACACGTCCAAAAATTGTACAACAGATTGATGTCAGAGATACAGGTCTGTAGTTCCCGTTCCTCTAGAGACTTGCGGTACGCGGCTGTTAGAAGGGGGCAAGTTCTTTCACGTACTCTGTGTAGAATCAAATTGGTATCTATATCTACATCTACATCTATACTCCGCAAGCCACCTGACAGTGTGTGGCGGAGGGTACCCTGAGTACCTCTATCGGTTCTCCCTTCTATTCCAGTCTCGTATTGTTCGTGGAAAGAAGGATTGTCGGTATGCTTCTGTGTGGGCTCTAATCTCTCTGATTTTATCCTCATGGTCTCTTCGTGAGATATACGTAGGAGGGAGCAATATACTGCTTGACTCTTCGGTGAAGGTATGTTCTCAAAACTTTAACAAAAGCCCGTACCGAGCTACTAAGCGTCTCTCCTGCAGAGTCTTCCACTGGAGTTTATTATCATCTCCGTAACACTTTCGAGATTACTAAATGATCCTGTAACGAAGCGCGCTGCTCTCCGTTGGATCTTCTTTATCTCTTCTATCAACCCTATCTGGTATGGATCCCACACTGTTGAGCAGTATTCAAGCAGTGGGTGAACAAGTGTACTGTAACCTACTTCCTTTGTTTTCGGATTGCATTTCCTTAGGATTCTTCCAATGAATCTCAGTCTGGCATCTGCTTTACCGACAATCAACTTTATATGATCATTCCGTTTTAAATCACTCCTAATGCGTACTCCCAGATAATTTATGGAATTAACTGCTTCCAGTTGCTGACCTGCTATTTTGTAGCTAAATGATAAGGGATCTATCTTTCTATGTATTCGCAGCACATTACACTTGTCTACATGGAGATTCAATTGCCATTACCTGCACCATGTGTCAATTCACTGCAGATCCTCCTGCATTTCAGTACAATTTTTCATTGTTGCAACCTCTCGATACACCACAGCATCATCTTCAAAAAGCCTCAGTGAACTTCCGATGTCATCCACCAAGTCATTTATGTATATTGTGAACAGCAACGGTCCTCTCCCCTACGGCACACTTGAAATCACTCTTACTTCGGAAGACTTCTCTCCATTGAGAATGACATGCTGCGTTCTGTTATCTAGGAACTCCTCAATCCAATCACACAATTGGTCTGATAGTCCGTATGCTCTTACTTTGTTCATTAAACGGCTGTGGGGAACTGTGTCAAACGCCTTGCGAAAGTCAAGAAACACGGCATCTACCTGTGAACCCGTGTCTATGACCCTCTGAGTCTCGTGGACGAATAGCGCGAGCTGGGTTTCACACGACCGTCTTTTTCGGAACCCATGCTGATTCCTACAGAGTAGATTTCTAGTCTCCAGAAAAGTCATTATACTCGAACATAATACGTGTACCAAAATTCTACAACTGATCGACGTTAGAGATATAGGTCTATAGTTCTGCACATTTGTTCGATGTCCCTTCTTGAAAACGGGGATGACCTGTGCCCTTTTCTAATCCTTTGTAACGCTTCGCTCTTCTAGAGACCTACGGTACACCGCTGCAAGAAGGGGGGCAAGTTCCTTTGCATACTCTGTGTAAAATCGAACTGGTATCCCATCAGGTCCAGCGGTCTTTCCTCTTTTGGGCGATTTTAATTGTTTGTCTATCCGTCTGTCGTCTATTTCGATATCTACCATTTTGTCATCTGTGCGACAATCTAGAGAAGGAACTACAGTGCAGTCTTCCTCTGTGTAACAGCTTTGGAAGAAGACATTTAGTATTCCTGCCTTTAATCTGTCATCCTCTGTTTCAGTACCATTTTGGTCACAGAGTGTCTGGACATTTGGTTTTGATCCACCTACCGCTTTGACATAAGACCAAAATTTCTTTGGATTTTCTGCCAAATCAGTACACAGAACTTTACTTTCGAATTCATTGATCGCCTCTCGCATAGCCCTCCTGACACCACATTTCCCTTCGCGTAATTTTTGTTTGTCTGCAAGGCTTTGGCTATGTTTATGTTTGCTGTGAAGTTCCCTTTGCTTCCACAGCAGTTTTCTAACTTGGTTGTTGTACCACAGTGGCTCTTTCCCATCTCTTACGATCTTGCTTGGCACATACTCATTTAACGCATATTGTACGATGGTTTTGAACTTTGTCCACTGATCCTCAACACTATCTGTACTTGAGACAAAACTTTTGTGTTAAGCCATCAAGTACTCTGAAATCTGCTTTTTGTCACTTTTGCTAAACAGAAAAATCTTCCTACCTTTTTTAATATTTCTATTTACTGCTGAAATCATTGATGCAGTAACCACTTTATGATCGCTGATTCCATGTTCTGCATTAACTGATTCAAATAGTTCGGGTCTGTTTGTCACCAGAAGGTCTAATATGTTATCGCCACAAGTCGGTTCTCTGTTTAAATTTTCAAGGTAGTTTTCAGATAAAGCACTTAAAAAAATTTCACTGGATTCTTTTTCCCTGCCACCCATTATGAACATTTGAGTCTCCCTGTCTATATTCGGCAAATTAAAATCTCCACCCAGAACTATAAAATTGTGGGGAAATCTACTCGAAATATTTTCCAAATTGTTCTTCAGATGCTCAGCCACAACAGCTGCTTAGCCTGGGGGCCTATAGAGACATCCAATTACCATGTCTGAGCCCGCTTTACCGTGACCTTCACACAAATCATTTCACATTTCGGATCTCCGGCAATTTCCTTCGATACTATTACACTTCTTATCGCTATAAACAAGCCTCCCCCTTCACTGTCCAGCCTGTCTCTGCGGTATACATTCCAATCTGAGTTTAGGATTTCATTACTGTTTACGTCTGGTTTCAGCCAACTTTCTGTCCCTAGTACTACATGGGCGTTTTGACCGTTTATTAATGAGAGCAGTTCTGGGATTCTTTCTATAGACGCTCCTGCAGTTTACTATTAGCACAGTAATATTGTTATTCCCTGTTGCATTTTGCCTATTCCTACCTTGCCGCATCTTAGGAGGCCTGGGGAGGGAATTCTCTAACCTAAAAAACCCCCATGTGCACACCACACTTACTTCGCTGCCCTTGTAGCCGCTTCCGGCGTGTAGTGCACGCCTGACCTATTCAGGGGGACCCTACATTTCTCCACCTGATGGCGGAGGTCGAGAAATTTGCACCCCAGCTCTCCGCAGAATCGCCTGAGCCTCTGGTTTAAGCCTTCCACTCGGCTCCAAACCAGAGGACCGTGATCGGTTCTGGGAACAATACTACAAATAGTTAGCTCTGATTCCACCCCACGAGCAAGGCTTTCAGCCTTCACTAATTCCGCCAACTGCCTGTACGAACTGAGGATGACCTCTGAACCCAGACGGCAGGAGTCATTGGTGCTGACATGAGCAACAATTTGCAGTCGGGTGCACCCAGTGCCTTCTATCGCCGCCGGTAGGGCCTCCTCCACATCTCGGATGAGACCCCCCAGCAAGCAGACAGAGTGAACACTGGCCTTCTTCCCCGACCTTTCCGGAATTTCCCTAAGGGGCTCCATCACCGCCTAACATTGGAGCTCCCAATATCTAATAAACCCCTCCCCCCGTGTGCCTGCTCAGACCTTGCTGAAGGAGCAGCCACATGTCTACTCACAGGCAGAGCAGATGATGCCACACAGCCAGCCTCCACATTTACCCTCCACCTCATGCGCCGCGAACACCGCTGAACCCGCCACTCTCCTTGGGGAGAGGGTGGCCCAACTGTGCCCGGTACCCGCGAAGATGTCTCGACAGCAGGGACAGTGGGTGAAGCATGTAACACCTGGGGTATACCTTGCGACACACCAGACTCTCCACTGCCGCTACACTCTGAGGCAGCAGCCTGAAGACGGCTGACCGCGACCATCAACACGCTCAGCTGTTCGCGAAGAGTGGCCAGCTCCTGCTGCGTCCGTACACAGCAGTCACACATCCTATCCATCCTAAGGAATCAATTTACTGAAGAGACTTAATCAACTTTTAACTAGACTGCTAATTCACTAAAGGCGGCTGATTATTGACTAAACTGTGATTGCTAACCACTTCTTGTAGAAAACAATGAAAATAGCACTACCTGTCTCTGGACTGTATTCAAAACAAACAATAGCACTACTGACACTAGCACTATGGTTGACTAAAGGGACTCTCTCTGACTGTATTCAAAACAAACACGAAATCTATGGAACCCTATTAATAGCACTCGACAATTAAAGCTTACTAAAAGCAAAAACACACGGAAGAAGAAGTGACAAGTAAGAAAAATACAGTTAATACTTAAATTAAGGTAGCTCGCTGCATAGCAGACGTGAAGCAGACGGCGGTTAGGGCGACACTCCCATCAGGTCCAGTGGACTTTCCTCTGTTGAGTGATTTCAGTTGCTTTATTATTGCTTGGACACTTGTTTTGATGTCAGCCATTTTTTTGTTCTTACGAGGATTTAGAGAAGGAATTGCAGTGCAGTCTTCCTCTGTGAAACAGCTTTGGAAAAAGGTGTTTAGTATTTCAGCTTTTTCATCCTCTGTTTCAATGCCATCATCATCCCAGAGTGTCTGGATATGCTGTTTCAATCCACTTACTGATTTAACGTAAGACCAGAACATCCCAGGATTTCCTGTCTATTGGTACATAGAATTTTACTTTCGAATTCACTGAATGCTTCACGCATAGCCCTCCTTACGCTAACTTTGACATCGTCTAGCTTCTGTTTGTCTGAGAGATTTTGGCTGCGTTTAAACTTGCAGTGAAGCTCTCTTTGCTTTCGCAGTAGTTTCCTAACTTTGTTGTTGAACCACAATGGATTTTTCCCATCCCTCACAGTTTTACTCGGCACGTACCAGTCTAAAACGCATTTTACGATTGCCTTGAACTTTTTCCATAAACACTCAACATTGTCAGTGTCGGAACAGAAATTTTCTTTTTGATCTCTTAGGTAGTCTGAAATCTGCATCCTATTACTCTTGCTAAACAGATAAACCTTCCTCCCTTTTTTTATATTCTTATTTACTTCCATATTCAGGGATGGTGCAAAGGTCTTATGATCACTGATTCCCTGTTCTGCGCTTACATAGTCAAAAAGTTCGGGTCTGTTTGTTATCAGTAGGTCCAAGATGTTATCTCCATGAGTCGGTTCTCTGTTTAATTGCTCGAGGTAATTTTCGAATAGTGCACTCAGTATAATGTCACTTGATGCTCTGTCCCTACCACCCGTCCTAAACATCAGAGTGTTCCAGTCTATATCTGGTAAATTGAAATCTCCACCTAAGACTATAACATGTCGAGGAAATTTATGTGAAATGTATTCCAGATTTTCTCTCAGTTGTTCTGCCACTAATGCTGCTGAGTTGGGAGGTCAGTAAAAGGAGTCAATTATTAACCCAGCTCGGTTGTTGAGTATAACCTCCACCCATTATAATAATTCACAGGAACTATCCACTTCTATTTCACTACAGGATATCTACTACTAACAGCGACAAACATGCCACCACTTGTTGCATGCAATCTATCCTTTCTAAACAAGTCTGTGCCTTTGTAAAAATGTCGGCAGAATTTATCTCTGGCTTTAGCCAGCTTTGGTGCTTTCTATCAGTGCTTGCAGTTCCGGTACTTTACCAACAGCTTCGACAGTTCACAATTACAATACTCATTGCTGCTTGGTCCAGGCATGTTCTGACTTTGCCTCGCACCCTTTGAGGCTGTTGCCCTTTCTGTACTTGCCCGAAGCCATCTAACCTAAAAAAAAAAAGTCCAGTCCATGCCACGCAACCCCTGCTACTCATGTATCCGCCTGCTAGGTGTAGTAGACTCCTCACCTATCCAGCAGAACCCAAAACTCCACCAACCTATGGCGCAAGTCGAGGAATCTGCAGCCCACACAGTCGCAGAACCGTCTCAGCCTCTGATTCAGACCCTCCACTAGGCTCTGTACCAAAGGTCCACAGGACTTGTACCAAAGGTCCACAGTCAGTCCTGTCGACGATGCTGCAGATGGTGAGCTTTGCTTTCAACCCGCTAGTGAGACTTGCAGTCTTCACCAAATCAGATAGCCGCCGGAAGCCAGAGAGGATTTCCTCCGACCCATAGCAACACACATCATTGGTGCCGACATGAGCGACCACCTGCAGATGGGTGCACCCTGTATCCCTCATGGCATCCGGAAGGACCCTTTCCACGTCTGGAATGACTCCCCCCGGTATGCACACGGAGTGCACATTGGTTTTCTTCCTCTCCCTTGCAGCCATATCCGTAAGGGGCCCCATTATGCGCCTGACGTTGGAGCTGCCAACTACTAGTAAGCCCACCCTCTGGGACCACCCGGATCTTGCAGACTGTGGGGCAACCTGTGGAATAGGACAAGCAGCCATGTCTGGCCGAAGGTCAGTATCAGCCGGAGACAGAGCCTGAATTTGGTTTGTCAGACAAACTGGAGAGGCCTTCTGTTCAGCCCTCCAGAATGTCTTTCGACCCCTGCCACACCTCGAGAAGATCTGAGCCAACATTGTCAAAAGTTTTCTGTAAATCAATAAATGCTACAAACATAGGTTTGCCTTTTTTCAATTTACCTCATAAGGCAAGTCATAGGGTCAGCGCTGTCTCTTGTATTCCTGCGTTTCTCTGTAACCCAAACTGATCTTCCTCAAGGGCAGCTTCTTCTAACAGTCCCAGTCTTCTGTACATATTCTGAATTACTATTTTGCATCAGTGACTTATAAAACTAAAGGTTCAGCAGTATTCACACCTGTCATCACCTGTTTTCTTTGAAGTAAGAATTATTACATTCTTCATGAAGTCTGAGGATATTTCACCTGGCTCATGTATATCTTGCATATTAGATGGAATAATTTTGTCATGGTATGTTTTCAAAGGATTAAATAATTCTGAGGTAACGTTGACTACTCCAGATGCCTTGTTTCAACTTAGGTCTTTCACTGCTTTTTATATCATCATATCCCTATCTCATCTTCTTCCTCTTCCCTTTTCATACTAATGTCTTCAACTTTTGAGTCAAATCTCAATTACAGTGGCTGCCCCAGGTATTCCCATGGTTGAGTGCGAGGTTGTTCCAGGTGTGGCCGACAAGGAAAGAATTTCGAAGGGACCAAAGGAAGAGCCTCCCCAGTTTGTCTGACAAACAATTTCAGATGGTATCTGTGGCTGACAAAGTACCTGAGCCAGATGAAGTTGCTCACTCTGCTCCAAAGGAATCTTCTCAGCCTGCAAGGTCTGAGCATTTACAGAGGCTGAGATTACAGGAAGTTGGGAGCTCCAATGTTAGCTGTATAATGGGGCCCCTTAAGGCTAAGGCTGTGAAGTAGGGGAAGAAATCCATTGTTCACTCTGTGTGCATATTGGAAGGAGTTATTCCAGATGTCGAACGGGTGCTTCCAGATGCCATGAAGAACACAGGGTGCAGCAAACTGCAGATGGTGGCTCATGTCAGTACTAACGACGTGTGTTGCTTTGAATTGGAAGATATTCTCTCTGGTTTTGCACAGCTAGCTGAAGTAGTAAAGACTGTCAGTCATCTGTAACATCATCGACAGAACTGACTGTTTGAGGTTTTTAAATCTTGTCCAATGCAGTCTCCGACAATCAGGCTTTCCTTCTCATCCCGTACATTAAGTCTCCCCTGACCCATGGTTCTGGGTGACTTTTCCCAATATTTACTTTTTTTCCTAGACCTCTGCAGTCCTTTTCCTTCACCCTTCTTCCTTCCCCTTCAGTCCTTTTGCCTGAAGAAGGAGCCACTGGCTCCACAAAGCTTGTCAATCACAACAGTCTTTTATGTGTGTGTTCTGCCACCACTTGGTGACTACATTTTTTATCTATTCAGTTAAATAATTTTATCAGTAATTGACTGTTTTGTTGTTACACTTATAAATTAAGCTATAGTGGACTGGGGACCTTAAAATTGCTCTAATAAGCAAATTAACATTTAATTCTGATATTATTTTCAGTATTCTGAAATTATGGTAGTGAAACTTAATTATTCAGGATCATAACCTACTGCTCCAGAACATTATATGCCGATAAATGATGCAATGTACTTCATTCATGCGCCAATTCACAGCTCATGCAAAGTACATTTATCTTGAGAAATGATTAATGTGGGAACTATGTAGCCTACTGAGATTTCACCATAACTTCCTTACATTTCAAACAGTTGGCTGACATTATTGAAGAATTTATAGAAGTTTGTTGCTTCATGTCTGCTTCGTAAACTAATGTACTTGGGGGAAAATTATGACACACCTCAATTTTTAATCTCTTAAGACATTGCTGCACACTACCAACATCAATGTTTTACCTTGTGCACCATCATTTGCAATGGTTTTCTATCCACCTACAAGAGAAAAGCTGTTCCAATAAATTTTCTTGTATAATTATAAATTTATGTGTGTTTGATTTGCATGCACAATTGTTACATATGTACATCAAACAATAAAAAGAGCTATTTTTTATTTTCAGGCAAAGGAAGAAGTACGTGCAATATTACTTACCCTGGGCAATTAAAACAGGTTTGACAAGTGAATTTTTGCTGAACATATATTTTGAGAAACGCTGGGAACAGCAAGTCTCTGATCTTCTTAATGAGGTACATATAACACCATTAAAAATACCAAAGACGTGAAGACTAATAGAAACATAAAAGTTCCGTGGATAATTAAAGAATATCAGTTAATTACTGTAAGGTTGCACTCTGGTATTCAAGAAGGCACCTGTCAAGAGTGTGGACAAGGTTGTATGTAGTGCTCATTGCAGAAAGTATTTATTGTGATGAAATCCAATAAGCTACACAGCTGTAAAAATATTTATACAAAGTTTATCCACTTTCAACAGGTCTTTCAAATTATTCATGTGAAATAAATAATAAAAAATGACAGTGCACATTTTTGTATCCACAAGAAAATATATTATTTTTATAGCACAAAATTAATTTTATTTCATTCTTCTACATTTTCTCCGTGCTATGTTAATATATTACTTTTAATGGTTTTAAATGTAAATTAGAGAAAACAGCCTAACTGCAACAGTTAACAGAAAATATGCATTGTCCTTAAAAAGAGGAAAAAATTACTAGTAAGCTACAATGAAGTGGTGTGAAGTGATGTGAGTTGTTGATAAAGAGTTATTTGTGCAAATTCTACTTAACAAAACTGTATACATGCCAAAAATTAAGGTATGAAATACAACACACACTGATCTTCAAATGGAAATAAGTCCAAATTTATATAAAATAATACTTGTCTTCATTGCAATCCTCATATCCAGTGTCAAAAGTGTCCACATTTTAATTCTATTTTCTTTGTCGTTTCACAAGAGGATTTCTCCACTGTCTTGTTGCATCAGGTGATGGTGTTACTGGCTTGAATGTGAATTCTGTTATACAGAACGGTACTATTTAAAATCACAATTAACTCATCACAATACAGTATCTTTCTATGTTTAATTATTAATTATTGAAACAATCAAATCCAAAGCCAGCTGACAGACATACATAGAGAAAATAAAGAAAATGAATCTCTTCTTTATTTTATTTTTTATCTTTTAAATCGGTTCCTAAATGCTACTTTCTTTAAAGTTCCAGCAGCTACAAAATTGATATATGTTTTCTCAATTTTATGTACCGTAACTACTCTAGTTGTTCTGTTAACAAATACAAATTACTCTTAATTCCTCAAATTCTGTTTGAATTTGAAGTAAAATAATTCAATAATATAGCAGATATTCAGCACAGTACATACAAGTGCAACAGGAGAAGAGACAGCAACTGGTAACTTTAAATATCTGTGCTGGATCCTCTACATATGTTCCTCTAATATTTATTTGAGTTATACTGGGGAGAACAATATATTTTCAAGATTGTGTCAACTGTCTTGAAGATTGGAGCATGTTTAAATGGTTTTATGTTATGTGACATAATATTACATCAATAAATGCAGTAGCAAAAACTGTTGAGATGAGCCAAATTGAAGAGCAAACACCATAAAATGAAAGAGCTGGTTTATTTTTTTTTTTTTTTTTTACTAAAAATGGTGAAATGAAGGAACAAAACCAAAACTTAGGTGTATAATATTTCCAAAAAACCTTTTCCAAGTATGTGACAGCATCATCACTGTTATAAAGACATCTTGCCACCAACTGTTGGACTGGCATTCACTAGTGTGTATCTGCGGCTGGGCTAGTGCCATATTCATATCTTTTATAGCATTATTTTATTATTCTTGTACAAGGGAAACTCCCCATCGCCCCCCAATCGGATTTAGTGGTAAGATGGTCCAGTGGATATCCTGTCAAAAACTGAACACAGGTACTTTTAACTGTATGATATATGTTACATTGTATTTAGGAACTTTCGGGGTAATTGAACATGTATCAATAATTACAGATTTCTGTAGTTGTATATATACGTTTGGATGTGGCAGTACTGCGTTGATGTACCAGTGGATATTGAGTGATATGACTCCTGTAGTTGGTAGTATAATTGATATAATGTCAACTTTATCCTGATGCCACATGTTCTTGACTTCCTCAGCCAGTTGGATGTATTTTTCAATTTTTTCTCCTGTTTTCTTCTGTATATTTGTTGTATTGGGTATGGATATTTCGATTAGTTGTGTTAATTGCTTCTTTTTATTGGTGAGAATGATGTCATGTTATGTGGTGTTGTTTTATCTGTTATAATGGTTCTGTTCCAGTATAATTTGTATTCATCATTCTCCAATACATTTTGTGGTGCATACTTGTATGTGGGAAATGTGTTGTTCTATTAGTTTATGTTGTATGGCAAGTTGTTGATGTATTATTTTTGCTACATTGTCATGTCTTCTGGCATATTCTGTATTTGCTAGTATTGTACATCCGCTTGTGATGTGATCTACTGTTTCTATTTGTTGTTTGCAAAGTCTGCATTTATCTGTTGTGGTATCGGGATCTTTAATAATATGCTTGCTGTAATATGTGGTGTTCATTGTTTGATCCTGTATTGCAATCATGAATCCTTCTGTCTCACTGTATATATTGCCTTTTCTTAGCCATGTGTTGGATGCGTCTTGATCGATGTGTGGCTGTGTTAGATGATATGGGTGCTTGCCATGTAGTATTTTCTTTTTCCAATTTACTTTCTTTGTATCTGTTGATGTTATGTGATCTAAAGGGTTGTAGAAGGGGTTATGAAATTGCAATGGTGTAGCCGATGTACTGAGTGATTGCTTTGTGTATTTTGCTAGTTTCTGCTCATTCTACATAGAATTTTCTTAAATTGTCTACATGTCCATAATGTAGGTTTTTATGTCGATAAATCCCCTTCCTCCTTCCTTTCTGCTTAATGTGAATCTTTCTGTTGCTGAATGTATGTGATGTATTATATATTTGTGGCATTGTGATCGTGTAAGTGTATTGAGTGCTTCTAGTTCTGTGTTACTCCATTTCACTACTCCAAATGAATAGGTCAATATTGGTATAGCATAAGTATTTATAGCTTTTGTCTTGTTTCTTGCTGTCAATTATGTTTTCAGTATTTTTGTTAGTCTTTGTCTATATTTTTCTTTTAGTTCTTCTTTAATATTTGTATTATCTATTCTTATTTTTTGCCTGTATCCTAGATATTTATAGGCATCTGGTTTTTCCATCGTTTCCATGCAGTCTGTGGTTATTCAATAAGTAATCTTCTTGTTTAGTGTGTTTTCCCTTGACTGTGCTATTTTTCATACATTTGTCTGTTCCGAAAGCCATATTTATATCATTGCTGAATACTTCTGTTATCTTTAGCAGTTGGTTGAGTTATTGATTTGTTGCTGCCAGTAGTTTTAGATCACCCATGTATAGCAAATGTGTGATTTTGTATTGTATGTTCCAGTAATATTATATCCATAATTTGTATTACTTAGCATGTTGGATAGTGGGTTCAGAGCAAGGCAGAACCAGAAAGGACTTAATGAGTCTCGTTGGTATATTCCACGCTTAATCTGTATTGGCTGTGATGTGATATTATTTGAATTGTTTGGATATTAAGTGTGATTTTCGAATTTTTCATTACAATGTTTAGGAACTGTATCAATTTAGGATCTACTTTGTATATTTACAATATCTGTAGTAACCATGAGTGGGATACACTATCGAAAGCTTTTTGGTAATCAATGTAGGCATAGTGTAGCGACTTTGTTTAGTTTTAGCTTGATATGTCACCTCTGCATCTATTATCAGTTGCTCTTTACATCCTTGTGCTCCTTTGCAGCAGCCTTTTTGTTCTTCATTTATAATTTTGTTCTGTGATGTATGTGTCATTAATTTCTGTCTAATGACTGAAGTTAATATTTTGTATATTGTTGGTAGGCTCGTTACGGGGCGATATTTTGCTGGGTTTGCTGTGTCTGCTTGATCTTTGGGTTTCAGATAAGTTATTCCTTGTTCAAGTGTATCAGGGCCTGTGTATGGGTCTGCAATGTAACTGTTAAATAATTTCTTAAAAACAAAGATTCCAAGACTTACCAAGCGGGAAAGCGCCGGTAGATAGGCACAATAAATAAAACACACAAACACACACACAGAATTTCTAACTTTCGCAACCGATGGTTGCTTCTTCAGGAAAGAGGGAAGGAGAGGGAAAGACGAAAGGATGTGGGTTTTAAGGGAGAGGGTAAGGAGTCATTCCAATCCTGGGAGCGGAAAGACTTCCCTTAGGGGGAAAAAAGGACAGGTGTACACTTGCACACACACACACATATCCATCCGCACATACACAGACACAAGCAGACATTTGTAAAGGCAAAGAGTTCGGGCAGAGATGTCAGTCGAGGCGGAAGTACAGAGGCAAAGAAGTTGTTGAAAGACAGGTGAGGTATGAGCGGCAGCAACTTGAAATTAGCGGAGGTTGAGGCCTGGCGGATATCGAGAAGAGAGGATATACGGAAGGGCGAGTTCCCATCTCCGGAGTTGGTGTGCTCCAGCAGCCACCCATTCCATATCAAACGGTCCCTTCCCTACGCCTAGGCCTTCGTGGCAAACGAATCTGCTCCAGTCCTGAATCCCTGAACCATTACACCAACAACCTGAAAACAGCTTTCGCATCCCGCAACTACCCTCCCGACCTGGTACAGAAGCAAATAACCAGAGCCACTTCCTCATCCCCTCAAACCCAGAACCTCTCACAGAAGAACCCTAAAAGTTCTTGTTTCTATTTTACTTTTTTTTTTCACAGTCCAAGACACCTTCTTCCTGTTTTCATGCTTGATCTGTGTTCTGTTTTTGACGGGCTGTCCACTGGACCTTCTTACAACTAAATCTGAAGGGGTTGCGATGGGGAGTTTCCCTTGTTAGGATCAGTATGTGAAGAACATCACTGAATTTGACTTCTGCTTAGATTACAGGTGTAGTGATGTGGGATTTGGCCTCTATTTACATAGTATTTATTTGGTGTTACCTGATACTGGCAAACGAGGGGCACTAACAAGTACACTAATGTATTAATGCTCTCACTGTTTACTACTGCAGCAAATGGGACAGTCACAGCAGTGCTGTTAGCCATTGCGGCAGAAACATCAGGTAACCAATACAATGTGAGCCCACTTTACGGTCTCAATCATCAAACAGAGACAGATTCGAGAGATGATTGAGATTCTGAGGCAGCTTGCTAACATGGATGGGGAGAAAGAATACAAGTTCAGTTTTTCTTTGGTACCAGTAGTAGCGGCCTTATGGGATGATAATGCATGTGCAAGTGCCCCATCAGGCATGAGAATAAGTATTGAGGCCTAAGGTGGATACCATGCAGTGTTGTCTTGGCCATCACTGGGTACTATGGAAGCAGTCCTATATCACTAATGGCTTGTCTGCTTCATTCATCAATTCCAGCCAACAGGAATTTGAATAACAACTACCATTAATAAAGGACATCAATCCCCACAACTTCACACTTGCCATCCAATCAAAAATTAAGTTCAGTGTATTTCTTGACAAACTACCACTAAGAGTTGGATGAAGTAACACTAAATATAGGATCTGAATGGGGCAATTTCATGGTAATGAATATACCACCTGATGAGGGCCACTTGCAACAGCGACAGAAATGTGGGTCTATATAACAATATTCTGATGCAGTCACATACTAAGAAAGGTGTTAATGAACAAGACAATGATTGTGGAGGTCAACTTTTGCCACTCGATACCAGTTACAGCTCACACAAAATAAATTCGCCCATGCACAGAAGTACTGTATTTTACGGACTATAAGGTACAACTTAATTTTTAAGTAATTTCTTTAAAAAATAACATTTTTATAATTTTAATTATTAGATTGCAAAGCCAGGCTAAAAAATTTCTTAGTTCATGAAACCGAACTGACCTTTAATATCCCTGAAATCATCATCTGCACTTTCTTCTTCTTCTTCTTCTTCTTCTTCTTCTTCTTATTATTATTATTATTATTATTATTATTATTATTCCTCCTCCTCTTTATCATCACCATTGTTTTCCTCTGCATATATAAGATGGTACTACTGTAGTAGGCGCGGGCTTCGTGTCTATCTTGGCCACAATAATGCATTCACTATGCTGTTTGTAGTAGCTTACCCACACTACTATTATCGTATTCATTATTAAACCTACTCCTGCATTACCCCTATTTGATTTTGTATTTATAACCGTGTATTCACCTGACCAGAAGTCTTGTTCCTCCTGCCATCGAACTTCAATAATTTCCACTATATCTAACTTTAACCTATCCATTTCCCTTTTTAAATTTTCTAACCTACCAGCCCGATATAGGGATCTGATATTCCACTCTCCAATCCATAGAATGCCAATATTCTTTCTCCTGATAACAAAGTCCTTCTGAGTAGTCCCCGCCCGGAGATCCAAATGGGGGACTATTTTACCTTTGGAATATTTTACCCAAGAGGATGCCATCATCATTTAACCATACAGTAAAGATGGATACCCTCAGGAAAAATTACGGCTGTAGTTTCCGCTTGCTTTCAGCCGTTTGCAGTACCAGCACATAAAGGCCATTTTGGTTATTGTTACAAGGCCAGATCAGTCAATCATGCAGACTGTTGCCCCTGCAACTACTGAAATGGCTGCTGCCCCTCTTCAGGAACCACACGTCTGTCTGGCCTCTCAACAGATACCCCTTCGTTGTGGTTGCACCTACAGTACGGCCATCTGTATCGCTGAGTCACGCAAGCCTCCCCACCAACGGCAAGGTCCATGGTTCATGGGGGATCCTACATTATTATGCCTTTTTATTATGTCAACAATTTAGTCAAAATAACTACTGTATTGTAAGTTATGTAGGTTTACCACTGTCCTTTATCACATGCACAAACAATGTACTAAAATGAGTCTTGGACAAATAAATAAATATTATGCAGCCAACTACATGGAACAAGCTGCATAAATCGAGCAGTAAACCTTACCATCTTCACAGAAATGAGATTCCAAGATGGTCCCAAAATATTAGTAACATTCATAGACCTGCCAGCTGCAAACAACGTGGTCTGGAAGCAAAGGTTACATTACATTTTTCAATTTAATAGTGATGAAAAAGGGGCTGAATCGTGAAGATGAATCAACATACATGGCAGCAGGATATCAAAGGGCTGAAGATGTGCATTTAAAATTCTCTGTGATTGTAAGTACGATGATAAAGAATACCACATAAGATAAGTTCAGCTGAGGAGGACTGGGGATTTCTAAAAAGGATTATCATGTAATAAACTTATGTGTGTATAAGGGGAAGGTAACTGTGAAGAAATTGTGGGTAACAAAGAAGAAGTATAAAAATGTTCAGGAAAAGAAAGTAGTATAACAGTATAAGTCACTTAGAAATGAAATAAATAGGAAGTATGTGCAAGCTAAAGCGAAATGGCCTCAAGAAATACGTGACATAAAAAATTAAGTGATTGGCTGAGTGAAAGATGCAGCATGCAGAAAAGATAAAATAAATTTGGGAGAATTTAAAAGCAATGGTGTCAACGTTAAGTGTGTGAAAGAATTTCACTATTAAAAGCAAGAGGAGAACGAGTAGGTGTAAAGATTCCACTGTGGGCATCTATTATGGGGACAAAATGCATGCTAAAATGATAAAAGAAGAAAAGGATGTTGATTTGGAGGACTTATAGAGCTATTATTAGAGCCAGAGAGTGACAAACCATTAAAATATTTGCAGTTAAATAAGACAAAAGGCATAATAACATTCCCTCAGAATTTCTAAAACAACTGGAGGAAATTGCAAATAAATGATAATTTGAGTCTGTGAGAGACTAGAGTCATCATATTTTTGGAAGAGTATCATCCGAACAATTCCAGTGTTACAAGGGTAGATAAATGTAAGAACTATAGAACAACCAGCTTGATTGCTTATCTATCCAAGTTGATGGCCAGCAGAATACACAAACAACTGGACAGAAAGTTTAGGATGTGTTAGATATTGATCAGTTTGACTATGTTGATCAGTTTCACTATGGGGAAGGCAAAGGCAACAGAAAAGTTCTGACATAGTATCTGTTGGCCTAGGAAAAGTATCTGAGAGTGTAAAATGGTGCAAAGTGTCTGCACCCTCAGAAAAATAGATGTTCAGCCCATATATTGAAAATGAAGTTTCATAAGTGAAACTACTAGGGCGAAAAAAAAAAAAAATGCATGAGGAAGAAGCAGGGTGGGCATAGGAATCAGACTAACACAGGCAAAGAGAGCACTCCTCATGAAAAGAAGTCTACTGCGATCAAATATAGGCTTTAATTATATTCCTGGGAGGACATCATTGAACAGTACTGAATCATGAAAAACAAAACAAAAAACTGGAAAAGATGAAAATTGTAACATTGGAGATGTGGTGTTACAGAAGACTGCTGATAACTATGTGTCTGGTAAGATAAAAACTGATGAAGTACTCTGCAGAACTGATAAGGAAAAGAATATGTGGAAAACATTAAGTGGAAGATGGGACAAAGAGAGAGAGAGAGAGAGAGAGAGAGAGAGAGAGAGAGAGAGAGAGAGAGAGAGAGAGAGTACGAGCGAGTGGTGTGTGTGTGTGTGTGTTTCCTTGCACTTACAGATGCTTTTAGTAATAATATATGTATGACATATTACAATCAGCTGGATTTATTTTTTCCTTTTTCATGTACAATATATTATCAATTTCAGAGTTACACAATACCATCTACAGAAGGCATGCGGATTTAGTTCACCTGTATCAGAATAATTTGCTTAGCTTGATGGTATGGCTTTAAAAGTAAAAGTTATTCATATTGCCAATGCTGGAAAACACAATAACTAATAATAAACTTTGGGTACATAAACTGTTGGCCATTAAAATTGCATCACAAAGGCAGCATGCAATGAGCGTCAAACTAACATGAAGTGCACTACATGTTTGGATGTGCAAATTTTTAGCATTTCAAGACAACCACTCTAAGAAGGTAGTTATGCCTCAAGAAAAGAGAAAAGTCCACCTGCATGCATTGGAATTCGACAGTCGCCATATTGTGGCCGATCGTGTCTGTGCTTTATTGTTTCACAATATTGCTTTCTTGTTCGTCAGGAGCACTGTAATATGAATATGGATTTGAGGCATTCAGGGGACCGTACTCAATACCACATAGAGTTTAGCATCCAAGAGGGCAGACATCTTGTTCATTCAGCCATGCAGGGTCGAACAGAAACATCATGTACCTTGTCATAAAATGGGCTTCTTCTCAGCAAGTCTAGTATCTACATGGACAGTGCGACATTGTTTGAAACACTATGGTCTGGCAGCATAGCAATTATTGTTGTGACTTCCCTTGGTGTGGCAGCAGTTAGAAGAGTGCCAAAAATGGTACACTCAGACAATGCTGGTCACAGAAGAGGTGTCATGTCACCTTTCAGGCAAGTCCTGGTTATGTGTACAGCATCTACATATGTACTCCGCAAGCCATCGTATGGCGCATGGTGAAAGGAATCTTTTACCACTGCTAGTCATTCCCTTCCCTTTTCCACATACAAATGAAATGAGGGAAAAATGAGTGTTCATTTGCTTCAGCAGAAGCCCTTATTTCTTTTCTCTTGTCTCATAGGTCATTACATGAGATGGCAGTAGGCTCAGTCTGCAATCTGTCATAAATGCCATTTCTCTAAAATTTTTAAAAATTGTTTCACAAAAAGAATGTCTTCTTTCTGCCATGTTCCACATGTCTTCTCATTTGAGTACATGAAATATTTTTGTAATATTCATTTGCTGATTGAATCCACTGGTAACAAACCTAGCAGGTTGTCTCTGAATTGCTTTGTGCATTCTTTTAATCCAACCTGAGCAGTATAGACATTCTGTTGGCAGTCTTCTTTATACAATGTCTGATCAAAAGTATCCAGACATCTACTGATGGACATTAATATGGTGTTTCTACCCTTTATCTTTGTGATGGCTCCTGTGTACACTTTCAATGAGGTATCTGAATGTCTGTGGAGCAATAGCAGCCCATTCTCCCTCAACAGCTGAAAGCAGAACAAGTAGCGATGTTGGTCACTGGGGTCTGGAGAGAGAAGTTGACATTCTGACTCACCATAAAGAAGTTCCATTGAATCCAGGTAGGGACTCTTTGCGGGCAAGTCCATTTCAGGAGTATTACTGTCCACAGATGATTGCCTCACAGATGCTGCTTCATGATATGGTGTACTGTCATGCTGAAACAAATAAGCATCATCTCCGAACTGTTCTTCTACTCCACGCAGTACACAATACTGAAAATATATTTGTATCCTTCCACATTCGGCACTAAATAACATGACCACATCATAACTAGTCAAAACACCTTCATACTCTAACAACACTTTGTTTGTACATCATTGTTGGAACTACATAAGATGTCAGGTAACATTTCCAGGTGCTTGCCAAATCTAGACCCTGGCATTGGATTGCCACAGGGTGAAATCACTCATTTCCAGTCATTCACTGTCTAGTGGCATTGCTCTTTACACAACTTCAAGCATCACTAAGCATTGACTACAGTAATGTGTAGCTGATGAAGAGCTGCTCGACCACTGTACCCCATTCTTTTTAAATCCCTATGCACAGTCATTGTGTTTGCTGGAATGCAGGGGCACTTTGGAACTCAAGAGTGATTCCTTCCACCGATTTCCTATGATTTCTACAACCATCCAGTCTCCGTCTGCCAGTACACGAGATCTGCCTGGTTTCGGTCTAGCTGTTGTTGTTCTGTCATGTTTCCACTTCACAATATCTTTACCAACAGGCAGCTTTACAGGGATTCAAATGATGCATTTACATATGATATATTAACTGAGAGGCCACCATATATCTTTTAGAACTTTATTATATAGTCAGAGTTATACATATTACAAAGATTAATACACCACAAAGTATTTATTTAACCCTCAACAGCCTCACCACTTTGGGCGACATCTAGTGGGATGACAAGTTGCACAGCCTGAGTGAAATTTCCTCCATCCGGGGTTTCAAAGAATTATGATCCACACCATTCCATCCCTCTCTGCTCTTATGTCCATAATGTGGGCTCCCTGCAACATGTGTTTTGGCTGTCTTCTTGTAAGAGCACAATGTCTCCCACTTGGCGTTTAAGCAGTTCCTTATTAGGATGCAGTAGTTCATGGAAGTTTTTTTATTCTAAAAAATATTCTTTCTTCCATCTTTTCATAAAATCATTTTGCTGTTTTCCTCTTAGCTCAGCCTCTCTACACAGATCTTTTTGCATATGTGGTTCAGGAGAGGTGAGTATTGTAGTTAACTGTTTGGTCATTAAGAAATGGCCTAGTGTTAGTGCTTCGGATCCTCCAACTGTGATTGGCTGTGAGTTGTTATCTCATGCAGTTGGGTGCACAGCCAGTGGTATGCATCTTACCAACACAATATTTCAAAATCATAACAACAAGATTTCTGGTCAGATGAATACAGGGTTATAAATACAAAATCAAATAGGGGCAATGCAGGAGTAGGTTTAATAATAAAAAATAAAACAGGAACGCAGGTAGCTACTATGAACAGCACAGTGAATGCATTATTGTAGCCAAGATAGACATGAAGTCCACACCTACCACAGTAGTACAAGTTTATATTCCAACTAGCTCCGCAGATGACAAAGAGATTGAAGAAATGTACGAGGAGATAAAAGAAACTTTTCAGATAGTGAAGGGAGATGAAAATTTAATAGTCATGG
The DNA here is from genome assembly GCF_023897955.1 of Schistocerca gregaria. Lineage (NCBI taxonomy): Eukaryota > Metazoa > Arthropoda > Insecta > Orthoptera > Acrididae > Schistocerca > Schistocerca gregaria. Next base: position 776,982,254 of record NC_064920.1, read on the forward strand.
GGGACTACAATTCGATAGTAGAAAAAGGAAGAGAAGCAAAAATTGTGGGTGAATATGGAATGGGACAAGGAACGAAAGAGTAAGCTGCCTGGTGGAATTTGACACAGAGCATAATTTAATCATAACTAACACTTGATTTAAGAATCATGAAAGAATGTTATATACGTGGAAGAGGCCTGGAGACACTGGAAGGTTTAAGATAGATTACATAATGATAAGACAGAGATTCAGGAGCCAGGTTTTAAATTGTAAGATATTTCCAGGGGCAGATGTGGACTCTGATTACAATCTGTTGGTTATAAGCTGTAGATTAAAACTGAAAAGAACCATAGGTTGTAGAGAGTTTCAGAGAGAGCATTAGGGAACAATTGTCAAATATGGGGGGAGAAATACAGTAGAAGAAGAATGGGTAGCTTTGAGAGATGAAATAGTTAACGCAGCAGAGGATCAAGTAGGTAAAAAGATGAGGGCTAGTAGAAATCCTTGAGCAACAGGAGTTGAATTTAATTGATGAAAGGAAAAAACATAAAAATGCAGTAAATGAAACAGGCTAAAAGGAGTACAAACATCTCAAGAATGAGATCGACAGGACGTGCAAAATGGCTAAATGGGGGAGGCTGGGGGACAAATGTAAGGATGCAGGGGCATACATCACCAGGGGTAAGGTAGATACTGCCTACAGGAGAATTAAAGAGACCATTGGAGAAAAGACAAACCCCTGTATGAATATCATGAGCTCAGATAGAAAACCAGTTCTAAGCAAAGAAGGGAAAGCAGAAAGGTGGAAGGAATATGTAGAGGGTTTATACAAGGGTGGTGTGCTTTGAGGGCAATATTATGTAAAGGGAAGAGTATGTAGATGAAAATGAAATGGGAAATATGATACTGCGTGGAGAGTTTGACAGAGCACTGAAAGACATAAGTGGAAACGAGGCCCCAGGAGTAGACAACATTCCGTTAGAGTTACTTATAGCACTGGGAGAGCCAGCCATGACAAAACTCTTCCATCTGGTAAGCAAGATGTATGAGACAGGCGAAATACCTTCAGACATCAAGAAGAATATAATAATTCCAATGCCAAAGAAAGCAGGTGTTGACAGGTGTGAAAATTACCAAAATCTCTGTTTAATAAGTCACAGCTGCAAAATACTAACACGAATTCTTTACAGACAAATGGAAAAACTGGAAGAAGCCGACCTTTGGGAAGATGTTTGGATTCTGTAGAAATGTTGGAACATGTGAAGCAATACTGACCCTACAATTTAGCTTAGAAGATAGATTAAGAAAGGCAAACCTATGTTTCTAGCATTTGTAAACTTAGAGAAAGCTTTTGACAGTGTTGACTGGAATAGTATCTTTCAAATTCTGAAGGTGGCAGGGGTGAAACACAGGGATCGAAAGGTTATTTACAATTTGTACGGAAAGCAGATGGCAGTTTTACAAGTCGAGGGGCATGAAAGAGAAGCAATGGTTGGGAAAGGAGTGAAACAGGGTTGTAGCCTATCCCTGATGTTATTCAATCTGTACTGAGCAAGCAGTAAAGGAAACAAAAGAAACATTTGGAGTAGGAATTAAAATCCATGGAGAAGAAATAAAAACTTTGAGGTTCGCTAATGACATTGTAATTCTGTCAGAGACAGCAAAGGACCTGTAAGAGCAGTTGAATGGAATAGAAGTGTCTTGAAAGGAAGATGTAAGATGAACTTCAACAAAAACAAAACAAGGATAATGGAATGTTGTCGAATTAAATCAGGTGATGCTGTGGGAATTATATTAGGAAATGAGACACCTAAAGCAGTAGTTGAGTTTTTCTATTTGGGGAGAAAAATGCCTGATCATGGTCAAAGTAGAAAGGATAAAAAATGTAGACTGGCAATGGCAAGGAAAGCGTTTCTGAAGAAGAGAAATTTGTTAACATCGAGTGTAGATTTAAGTGTCAGGAAATCTTTTCTGAAGGTATTTGTAAGGAGTGTAGTCCTGTATGGAAGTGAAACATGGACGATAAATAGTTTAGACAATAAGAGAATAGAAGCTTTCAAAATGTGGTGCTACAGAAGAATGCTGAAGATTAGATGTGTAGATCATGTAACTAATGAGGAGGTATTGTACAGAATTGAAGCAGAGAGGAGTCTGTGGCACAACTTGACTAGAAGAAGGGATCAGTTGGTAGGAAATGTTCTGAGGCATGAAGGGATCACCAGTTTAGTATTGGCGGGTAAAAATCGTAGAGGGAGACCAAGAGATGAATACACTAAGCAGATTCAGAAGGATGTAGGTTGCAGTAGGTACGTGGAGATAAAGAAGCTTGCACAGGATAGAGTAGCATGGAGAGCTGCATCAAACTAGCCTCTGGACAGAAGACCACAATAACAACAACTTAGTGTCTTTGTCAGGTTTTCCTGCGACCAATCAACAAGCTGACCGTGTCCCTTATTTATGCCTGGGTGCTGTCTGGTGTTCCCCACGCAGTCCGCGCCTGCTGCAGTCATTCCTGGTAGTGCTATTTATCTTTACGCATTTCATCTTCTCTCTGCACCCTTTTCTGCTGTTTTTCCTGATGGCAGCCATGCCAAGGTGTTCCGTACTAAGTTTGCACCTGCCAGGCGTGTTCCCAGCACTATTGACATGCGACGTTTCTTATGCTGTTGGCATCTGCTCTGGCTTTCTATCATGTCCCTGACATTCTCTTGGCCCTGTGGATTTGATATTCCACTAGAAGGTGCACTTTCTGCTGAATCAGGCTGCTGTGGGAATTGCATATTCTGTCCGTACAAACTGCAGCATCTCTCATTGCGGTGGTTGCAGTCTGGAGTCCTGTACAGTATTTCTGGTAAGTTGATGACACATTCGTCATTTGGCTGCATGGTCAGAAAAAAACTGGACGAATTTCTTGACCATCTGAACTTTTAGACACCCCAACATTAAGTTCACAATGCAACTAGATAATGATGGACAACTTCAATTCCTGGATGTCCTGGTGAAAAGGAAGAAAGATGGCACATTAGGGCACAGTGAGTATAGGTAACCAACACACACTGATTTATGTCTACAGAATGACAGCTGTCATCATCTGTTGCAAAAGAACAAAGTACTGAGAACACTTGTAGAAGGGCCAAGATGCTGTCTGACTCAGACAGCTTGCCAGCAGACTTAGAGAATCTACTGCAAGTGTTGACAGACAGTGGGTGCTCAAACAAGAATATCCGTAAAGTGCTACTTGCCACCAGACAACCTGATATAATCAGAGAACAACAAGAAGAGACCAGGAGGGTAGCCTTTCTACCATATGCAGGGCCTATATTTGCTATCTGCATTCAGAAAAAACACAAAATCCGAAGTGTGTTCTGCCCACCAAACAAGATCAGGGTCCTTCTTGGAATGGTCAAAGATAATCTGGGGTTAAGGACACCTTATATCTATCATATACCATATGAATACAGTATGCCTTACATCAGTCAAACCACCAGAACAATTTAAGTGAGATGTAAAGAACATCAAAGACATAACAGGTTGTGGAAGGCCTCTAAATCAGCAATAACCGATCATTGCCTAGAAGTTGAAGATGCCATGCATTGTGACAGAACCAGGATCCTGGCTCAGACCACCAGATTTATGGATAGTGTGCTTACTGAATCTATCAAAGTCAAGATGACAGAATCTATCAAAGTCAAGATGACAGAGAACCTCTACCAGGAAGCAGGATACCAGCTCAGTAATGTGTGGAATCTGGCTTTAGAATTACTATAGAAATAATGGTAAAAAGATCCCTTATCTGCTAAAAAACCTCAGACAACCAGGGGTGTAATTAACAGGATCGAAATCGCTTATGCAGCACCAAGCACCAACTACCTCCTCAGGAAACAACTGTAGCATCCACAGATAAGAGAGGAACATCATCAACCACCCAAAACCTCAGGCACCACACATCATATGAACAGATGCAATACAGAACTCTAGACGGCGGCCGCCACCACAAGAGGTTGCTGCAGCTTGCATGGACAGAATATGCAATTGCCACAGCATCCTGATTTGGTAGGAAGCGCACCTTTTAGGGGTGTACCAAACCCACAAGGGCAGAAGAATGACAGGGGCACAACAGAAAGCTTGAACGGTTGTCAGCAGCATAAGAAACATCTGCAGCATGTTGATAGTGCTGTGAATGGCCTTGGTGTGTGCCGACCTAGTACAAAATTTCTTGACATGGCCGTCACCAGGGAAAACAGCGGAAACAGGCATGGACGGAAGACAGAATGCCTAGACATAAATAGCACTGCGAGAAACGGCCACAGATGGCACAGGGAACACCGTACACCATCCAGGCATAAACATGGGACATGGTCAGCTTGTCAACAAGTCGCAGGAAATACCAGATGAAGACGCCGACTTACAGCATCAAAATATTTTGTTGGGTAGATGCAGACCACCGGCAGTACACCCGATTCCACAAAATGACACTGAATTGTTGGGAAAGTCTAAGAAATTACGTGGTCGTGAGTTTATTGTAGCTTCTATTTCTACTAATAATGTCCTAGGTGTTTCTTCATCTAGTAGCAATTTTCCCACAACCTTCGTGAGGCAATGTTTCATTGTTCCTATTGCACATTCTCATCAGCCTCCACACCAAGCCCAGTGATATTAACTTCCATGAGACACTTTGGTGAGTGAATGGCTGGCTGGCCGATCCTTGCATCCTTGAATAAATAAATGACGTCTTTCAATTCTGTGGTTGCCACTTGGAACAGTTTCCATTATCTGAATAAATAGTATTTGGCAGTCCTTTTTTTTTTCTCCAGTAAATCTTTTGACAGCCATCAAAAATTTACCTGTGTTCATATCTGATAGGAGTTCGTGGTGGAGAACCCTTTTTGCAGCCCATGTGATCAGTAACATTCAGTATTTATGCAACAAACTGCTGAGTTTGATGAAAAGTGGTCCTGCAAAATGCAAGGCCTTTACTGTAAATGGTTTAGTGAATTTAATGCATTCAGGTCGTAGAGAAGATTCTGCTTTGAATCCTGGACACATCTGGTTATCTCACAAGGAAGACGGGTGTTATTACCCCATTTGCTGTTTGTCTTCCCCTTAAAAAACAAAATTCATTCTGTAATTCAGCTAATACAAAAGCAGTCCCTAAAAGGTGTAATCATATGTGCAACTGTTGAATAAGCAACATTGTAAATGGATGAGAACCTTTTAAGAACAGTGGACACTTTTGCAGTACACTCAGTTCTGCAAAGTGAAGTCATCAATATGAGTTGATCCTGAAGGAATAGATTATAATGTTTTATCTTTGATTTCTTTCGAAATTCAATCTTGTTTCTAAGCACACAATATTCTGCCAGAAAGCTTACACAATGGGTCGTCCCTATCCAACTGCGTTTTGCTGATTCTAGTACATGAGCAGTGAATTTGCCCATTACCTTTTCTGATGTGTAATATTACGGATGAAACAGAGAATCCATAGCAGTATGTGCAACAGTTTCCAATAAGAAGTGTATTCTGATGCATCAGTGGAACCACCCATGCATGAGTAGCCAAGGCTTGTTTAGTTCTTTCATGTCCCCAGCAAAGGCTCATAAGAGATGTGTTGTTGAGGCCACATTACTGGTATTTGAATGAGCCATGAAGGTCCATGCCACCATAGCATAGAAGACTGTAATCTTTCTATCAGTGTTCCATGTGATGGCAAATCTGCCGGACTGGGTGTGGTGGAGCAAATGTCGCCACTGCAATGGCACTGAAATTTCAAGCATTTCAGTTACTCTATTAGTAACAACAGCATTCCATAGATTTGGATCGCTTGGTATCTAGCCGAGTATCACCATGAAATCACTGTATTTTGTGATGTCATGTCCAGAAGACTGGCAGTAATATCTCATATGTCATGCACCCAGTAAGGCAGCTAGTAATTTAAGACACAGAAGCATTACCCTTTTGATAAGAGAAACTCTGCTTTGACTGATAGCCAAATGGACCAATGTATTCTCGGATATTCTGCTGCTCCACACGCTTTTTCTGAGGCATCACAAAATATGCAAACTTGTGAAATTTGTAGTTTTTGACAGTGCAGTCCTGTCCATGTGGATAATCTGAATGACTGCAGATGAGTGAGTCATTAGGTCAAAAATTCCCATCACGGTGCTAACATTTATGGCAATATCTTGTTCCAGTGTGTAACTTTATACCATATACCTTGAAAAAGGATCTCTCCTGTTGTGGATATAAAAGATGCCAAGAGGTTCATAAAATTTTGCTGTCATGGGCAGTAACTGAAATTTATTGTGGACCCATCTTGTAGTTTATTGGTAATGCAATTGTGACAGAAGAAGATTGATTCTGATTCCATGTCCCAGTCAATGGCTAAAAATGTGGTGTGTTCTGTAGCTGACTACCATTCAGTTTCCCATATTCTTGTAGTACATCAGTATTCTTAGCCCATTTCGCCACTTGAAGTTTTATTTGTTGCAATAGACCTGTCAGCTGATAGCATAATATTGTAGTCTTTGCAACTGGCTACAAATTTGTCCATGAAAGTTCTTTTATCTAGAATTTCTGCTGAAATAGGATACATGTCTCTAAACTTTGTAGCCAATTCGCGCAATGATGCAGGAAGAAGAAATGGTAAACGTGTAAAACTACAAATGATGATGTCATTTGTAGTTTGCCAAATTGCAACTCCCTTTTCTCAACATGAAACCATAAGAATCACATTAACTATCAATCCTTTTCATTTAGTGATAATTATAAGAATGCTCGAATGCCATCTTCAAGAATCACCTTTTTATAAAGCCTGAAGCAAATTAAAGTTGACAGTGTTTCAGGCAGCAAATTGGGACCTGAATCTAGAGACATTAAGTGACAGCGAACCATTTTCTCATGACAAAGCATCAAAAACAATTCTTCACTTTGTAATTCCCAGTCTTTTGTTTTTCTCTGCTTGATGAGATAGTAAAATATATCATTTGAATTGTTCTGCATACTGATCCTTTCAAGGTGCTCACTGTGATTGTACAGCTGGATTTGTGAATGATGCACCACATGAAAATGAATATTACTAGAGAATTTTCTTTATAACAACGTAAAAGGCTTCTGTATTACAATGATTTGAAGGAAGGATCATATGTTCCTTTCTTAGTAATGAAACTTCTCTTTGGCCTTCCACCATTTGGAATGTATGATGAAATTTCTGCAAAACACTGCCATGTTCAGATGAGACAGATTGTTCTTTTACCCCCATCAATTCTAAATTTCACAAGCAATGCATGTCCTTGTCTAAAGATGAAAAATCTTCACTGAGCTGCATGTGGCTAACAATAACATGCCTGATAATAATACCTGACCACGTCCCACTCAACATTCATTCAAATCCAGAAGGAAGAATGGCCAAAACAGTAAGGCATATTGGTGTGTCATCATTTATTATTTTCCAATATTGGTATGAACCTGCAAGAACTTCAATAGGGTATTGGTGTTCATTGTCCAAAGGATCAACAAATTGCAGCTTATGGATGGTAATACCTTGTGAAACATCAACTTGAAGTCAGCAAATTGCAGATTTGTTGATGCAAAATATGGTGATTCAAATCCTTCAACAGCTAATGGTTAATGGTTGGTGAGTTATGACTTGTGTTGCAAGCTGTTGATCACATTTGAGTTGATGTAGCTACAATGGCTTTCAATGTCTGTGACCCAAACAGAGGTAACTTGAAGATATGTGAGGAGAGGCAGATGAAAACCAATATTTCCCACTGTGACACATAGTTCTTCATTGCAGATAGGTACACGATGGGATTTCCTGCAACTAGAAAAAACCCTTTTTAGACACAAGAAACATTGATGTGAGGATTTTGATTTGTCGATCCTGTCCTTGATGCCTGATATCTTCATATACTCTTGTACCCAATGAAGGTGGGCATCACAAAATAAGCAGTATTTCGACTGTTCTCTTTTTGTCTGGCTTATTCGCCTTTGTACTCACTATTCATAACTCTTACCAGTTAGTCATTCAAAAATTCCATTAGCTTTATGATATGGCTTTCAGACAACCACTCAACGATGACACCTTCCTGTACACCATAGTGTCATCTGCAAACAGCCACAGATTGCTGCTCAACCTATCTGACGTTCATTTATGTACATAGAGAACAAGAGTGGTCCTATCACACTTTCCTGGCACACTACTGATGATACTTTGGCTGTGATGAACACTCGCCATCCAGAACAATGTGTTGGGTTCAGAAACTTCTTGGACAATTCATATCACACTCTGCACTGAAAAGTGAAAATTCAGTCTGGTACTGGGTTCTGTTACTTAAAAAAATCTTTGACCCACTCACATATCCGAGAACATGTTCAATAACACTATGGATGTATTCATATATGGATACTCCGAGGAGAATGCACATTGCCAGAATGCATTTGTCATCATCATAGCGGCCCAGGACCTGGTGTGATGATATATGATGCCACTGCCACTGAGACGACAACATGACAACAACTGATTCGCAGAGCCAGTAATACAGACAGCAGCTGTTACATAGATACATACACTACTAGCCATTAAAATTGCTACACCAAGAAGAAATGCAGATGATAAACAGGTATTCATTGAACAAATATATTATACTAGGACTGACATGTGTTTACATTTTCATGCAATTTGGGTGCATAGATCCTGAGAAATCAGTACCCAGAACAACCACCTTTGACCGTAATAACAGCCTTGATACACCTGGGCATTGAGCCAAACAGAGCTTGGATGGCGTGTACAGGTACAACTGCCCATGTAGCTTCAACATACCACAGTTCATCAAGAGTAGTGACTGATGTATTGTGGCGAGCCAGTTGCTCGGCCACCATTGACCAGTCCGTTTTCAGTTGGTGAGAGATCTTGAGAATGTGCTGGTCAGAACATTTTCTGTATCCAGAAAGGCCTGTAGAGGATCTGCAACATGCGGTCGTGCATTATCCTGCTGAAATGTAGGGTTTCCCAAGGATCGAATCAAGGGTAGAGCCACAGGTCGTAGCATATCTGAAATGTAATGCCCACTGTTCAAAGTGCCATCAATGCAAACAAGAGGTGACCAAGACGTGTAACCAATAGCACCCCATACCATTACGCCGGGTGATACACCAGTATGGCAACGACGAATACACGCTTCCAAAGTGCGTTCACCGCGATGTCATCAAACACGGATGCAACCATCACAATGCTGTAAACAGAACCTGGATTCATCTGAAAAAATGATGTTTTGCCATTCGTACACCCAGGTTCGTCGTTGAGTACACCATCACAGGCGCTCCTGTCTGTGATGCAGTGTCAAGGGTAACCGCAGCCATGGTCTTCGAGCTGATAGTCCATGCTGCTGCAAACATTGTCAAACTGTTCGTGCATATGGTTGTTGTCTTGCAAACATCCTCATCTGTTGACTCAGGGATCGAGATGTGGCTGCACGATCCATTACAGCCATGCGGATAAGATGCCTGTCATCTCGACTGCTAGTGATACGAGGCCGTTGGGATCCAGCACTGCATTCCGTATTACTCTCCTGAACCCACCGATTCCATGTTCTGCTAACAGTCATTTGATCTCGACCAACGCGAGCAGCAAAGTCATGATACGATAAACGGCAATTGCGATAGGCTACGATCTGACCTTTATCAAAGTCGGAAAAGTGATGGAACGTATTTCTCCTCCTTACACGGGGCATCACAACAACGTTTAACCAGGCAACACCAGTCAACTGCTGTTTGTGTATGAGAAATCGGTTGGAAACTTTCCCCATCTCAGCACATTGTAGGTGTCACCACAGGCGCCAACCTTGGTGAATGCACTGAAAAGCTAATCATTTGCATATCACAGCATCTTCTTCCTGTCGGTTAAATTTCGTGTCTGTAGCACGTCGTGGTTCATGGTGTGGGTTCCTGGTATCATGTCCTAGTTCATGAACCACGGGCAACGTATGAGTGGCCAAGTAAGTGGTCCTGACAGTCGGGATACCAGTTAGTTTGGAATAAGGCTGGGCATCTCGGACATATTCCGAGTCGTGGCCACCTTTGTGCTCAGACGGCAAAGACTACCAAATCCACCGGTTAGTCCCTCAACCGTTAGGGGTAAAACTCAATGCGACCCGGGGCTAGTAAGGCTAGCAACCTGCTTCCCTGGTACTATAGGATCAGTAATGTTTCAGATTTCGATGTACAATTGTACAGAAATGATGATGGAAATAGAATCATATTGGAGGAAGTGGAGAAAATGGTCAATAGATTGCAGTGCAATAAAGCAGCTGGGATGGATGAAATGAAGTCAGAACTCATCACAGTGGAACGTCAGGTCTTAAATGGTTACACAGGATAAGTGAAATGGCGTGGGAGTCGGGACAGGTTCCATCAGACTGGACGAAAGCAGTAATCACACCAGTCTTTAAACATGGAAACAGAAAAGATTGTAACAACTACAGAGGTAGCTCTTTGATCAGTGTTGTGGGTAAAATCTTCTCAGGTATTGTTGAAAGGAAAGTGCGAGTATTAGTTGAGGACCAATTGGATGGAAATCTGTGTGGGTTTAGGCCTCTTAGAGGTTGTCAGGACCAGATATTTAGCTTACAGCAAATAATGGAGAAGTGTTATGAGTGGAACATTGTATCTATGCTTTATAGATCTAGAAAAGGCATATGACCGGGTTCCTAGGAGGAAGTTATTGTCTGTTCTACGAGATTATGGAATAGGAGGCAAACTTTTGCAAGCAATTAAAGGTCTTTACATGGATAGTCAGGCAGCAGTTCATATGCTGAAAACAATAGACTGGCTGGGCGAAATTAAGATATGTGAACACAAAATAAGCAGTCTTGCATATGCGGATGACTTAGTTGTGATGGCAGATTCAATTGAAAGTTTGCAAAGTAATATTGCAGAGCTAGATCAGAAATGTAAGGACTATGGTATGAAGATTAGCATCTCCAAAACGAAAGTAACGTCAGTGGGAAAGAAATATAAACGGATTGAGTGCCAAATAGGAGGAACAAAGTTAGAACAGGTGGACGGTTTCAAGTACTTAGGATGGATATTCTCACAAGATGGCAACATAGTGAAAGAACTGGAAGCGAGGTGTAGCAAAGCTAATGCAGTGAGCCCTCAGCTATGATCTACTCTCTTCTGCAAGAAGGAAGTCAGTACCAGGACTAAGTTATCTGTGCACCGTTCAATCTTTCGACCAACTTTGTTGTATGGGAGCGAAAGCTGGGTGGATCCAGGTTACCTTATCAATAAGGTTGAGGTTACGGATATGAAAGTAGCTAGGATGATTGCAGGTACTAGTAGATGGGAACAATGGTAGGAGGGTGTGCACAATGAGGAAATCAAAGAAAAACTGGGAATGAACTCTATAGATGTAGCAGTCAGGGCGAACACGCTTAGATGGTGGGGTCATGTTACATGCATGGGAGAAGCAAGGTTACCCAAGAGACTCAGCAGTAAAGGGTAGGAGGAGTTGGGGTAGACCAAGGAGAAGGTACCTGGATTTGGTTAAGAATGATTTTGAAGTAATAGGCTTAACATCAGAAGAGGCACCAATGGTAGCACTGAATAGGGGATCATGGAGGAATTTTATAAGGGGGACTATGCTGCAGACTGAACGCCGAAAGGCATAATCAGTCTTAAATGATGATGACGATGATGTAGCACGTCATCTTCGTGGTGTAGCAATTTTAATGGTCAGTAGTGTATTTTTCCGATATGCTAAAGCCAGTAGCTGTGCCCTACCTTCGAGGTATCTCTGATATCATTTTTTAGCAACATAATGCAAAATTGCATGTTACCAATGCTTTCCTTCTGATCTCACTCGATACAGAGGGTATTCAACTGTTGTCCATTCCAATGTATTCTCCTGGCGTTTCCCCAGTGAAACCATCTGGCCGAGGATTGCTTAGTGACTGGCACATCACTATCTGTCAACTACTGTGTTTGGTGAACTCTGGCATATAGTTTAAGCAGCATGGAGTGACATACCTATACTGTCACCCAGTTTGGCTTGCTGTCCAACCAGGTTGGAGCCATTGTTGCTATTAGAGGTGACCACTCTGTGTACTAAATTTCACATGCTATGCTCCCTCAGATCACCTAGAAATTTAATCTTATTTTCTTCTTACTACACTATAAACACACACCAAAAGTTTACTACCCTTTCTTGTACTGCATTTCTAAAAGCCAGCAGTTTATCACCATTTACGGAAACTAATCCACAACCCAAGCAATATGAGGTGTGTAATGTTATTTAGAAGGTTATAACAATTTTAGTAAATAAAAACGAGATCATTCTAAGAATTTATGAAAGGAAGTACATATTTATTGCCAAAACATAGCTGTGACAGCACACTCAGCTTCAAGCAGCCAGAGAATTGTTGATGTGAAAGAAAAAGTGAAATTTTGCTATCCTGTTTTGTTACTCCCTTCTTAGAAATGCTCTCTTGCTTTATTCTGAAAAGTATGAGCTGTACAATCCTCTTGATTTGTAGGGCCAAACACAGCAGCATTTTATGCAACCCACATGATAATAAACGGTATAAAACATACAAGTGTATCACCTGATACTGCATCAAGTCAGTTCTAAGCCAAGAAGACTTAATAGAATTGATGTCTGATTCGCCTTCATTACAGCTACCATGAGAATAACAGTAAAAAGGAACGTTGAAATAATAAACCACAAAAGAAAACACAAGATGCCCAAAGGGAAAAGGGTTGAGCTTTATAATATTTGCGAACAATGGATTGTATGAAAGTTTCAATGAACCGATATACAGAGCTTTCAAGGTAGGCGACTCACCATTGCCTCATAATTTTATGTAAAGAAATATGAACATAACTGTTGTTATCAATAATATAAGTATGAATGTCTTCTCCTTATATGGTTGTGTTATTATTTTATCAATAGATTATAAGTGCACCCAGTGTTATCTTAATAACAACTGGAGTTATATTTTAATGATACATTGCTTAGACCTCTATGAAAATAAATGTTATTGTCTAACTAGATTCCTTTCATTTTTGAAATGGTGCCACATGAACCATTCTCAGGTCTTATTGTATCACTTACAAGAGTAACCCATCAAACTAATCAGCTATGTCACAGGATCTATTTGCAATTTAAGTGGACAATAAAATCATTAAAATCCATGCATAATACAATATACAACCCTATGCATTGGTTATCTTCACAACGATCACACGTGTGTGTGTGTGTGTGTGTGTGTGTGTGTGTGTGTGTGTGTGTGTGTAGGGGGGAGGGAGAGAAAAGTTTGAAGTCACAGCTATCCCTTCCAGCCATATTGATGCCGAACTTATTGCTTTCATTCTGCTCAGACATGTACTGTAAATTTCAGAAACACTTCCAAATATTCTGGAATTCCTGCAATGTTATTGAATATTTTGGAATCAGTAATAAGAAGTTTTCCAATTATTTTGAATGTTCCTGAGTGTTCTGGAAATGAAACAATGCTTTGTAGGTAAGATTTCAGTATCATTGTTTACAACAGTTATTAATTCTTACGACACGTGTGTTGGAAGATTCCCTTTTTCAAGTACCTGCATATACGAAGTTTAAGAATTACAATGTGCTACAGTTCTATACACATTTTAGACCTCATTTTTTGTAATTGAAGAATTTTGTAGATTATTGAGGTATAGGTGAAATTGCAGTCTCAATCTTTGTATACTCAGGTACCTGAAAATGGAAATTTTCTGAAACAGTTGTCACAATAATCAATAAATGTTTTAATCAGTAATACTGGAGCTTTACATACAATGTCCTTTCAAAACAAATATTTCACTGCAGGCCCAATCACCAAGGAACTTGATGCTTTGTTCCAAATGTTTCGGTTAGTGAAGCTTAGCCTGATTATGTTTACAAAAACTTAAAATCAAAATGAGAATCATGTAAGTTATTTTAGATAGTTATTATCAGTGTTCTGCTTTAACATAAAAGTACTTATACAATACTGAATAAGGGCACAGAAATGGAAGACAGCATGAAGAAATGAACAGAAATTCATATAGTTGTATTTTCATCTTCTTCATTAATAATAGAGAATGTGTCAGAATAAAAAAAGAATGAAAGTTGTTTTGTAGCTGCACATCAAAAAAAGTTCTGATAGTTTTGAAAAACAAAGCTTAACACAGCTACTACATTCTATATCACCTGTGACATCTGAAATGCCTTAACAAATTAATGTTGATCAAAAGTTAAATAGAGCTGTAGGGACACTTGACCCAGATAAGCTATGAATTTACAAATGATACAATGTACCTCTTTAAAAATTACTGTAGAATACTAGTTGCCACTTATGCTGTGCTGTGAAACCAAAAATAGAATAAAACAGCATGTAAAATTCTGATTCATAGATATGCTGCATAGTCATTTGTATTTTTATAATGAATTTTGATCTGTCAGCTAGAAGAATCACCTGTTTTGTTTGGTTCATGTTTTATTCAGGGTGTAAAAAAACATGTGTAAAACTGTAGGGGTTTATTCTTCACATCAAAACATTACAAAAAAATTCATATGAAGATGAGACTGAAAATTCCGCAGTACGGAGGTATAAAAGGATTTACTATTCAGGACACAAAAATAACTGGCACATTTCGCAAACACATTCACAAAAAGTTCTTACAGGAACCCACTGAGCCTGCATACACTACTTTGTCAAACACTTTGGAAAACTCTTGATTTGTTCTGTATTAGGTCAATAGGTGAAATCAAGTTTGGATACGCTCCATTAGAGTGACGTGGCATTAGGTATGGCAGATGAAACACCAAGGATTTTAAATGCCCCCCCCCCCCTCCCCCCAAAAAACATTGGATTCAAATCTCGCAATCAGGCAGGCCTTGCAATGGATCCTCCAACCAATCCGCCTTTGGAAACTGGTTATTGAGACAGAAGAGCTATCTGATTATCTATATAAAGTGAGGTGGAGCACAATTGTGTATAAACTACGTTCACTGGAAAATATATAAAAGTACATCATCAAGTAATTATGAAGTTACTCATGTCTGAGAACCTGCAGATACATTTGTCCAGTAAGACAATGCAAACAAAAGTAGGGCCAATGAAACGATCATGAATAAGTCCACTCCCACATGTTTACACTGAACCCTGGTTGATATCTGTCTTATCATACCTCATGCTGGTGTTCATTAATTCAGACCTACTGTTATGGTAAGTGAAGATCCTATCATATGAAAAGCCAGCTCACACCATACATTTAAAAGAACTGTAGAAATATGGGATGCTGCCTTAACATGTGTTGGCAGGAAGTTATTCTGGGCTGAAAGTCTGCCTCATTTAATCCTTGCAGCCAATAAATATGATATGGGTACAGGAGATTTTTTGTGCAAAATGTTCCAGGTTGTCATGTGATTAATGCCTTCCCTTCTTCCATTTCTCCTTGTACTAGCTGATGAAGTTTCATCTATGGAACAAAGAACCTGTTCTTCAAGCTCTTGCATTCATACACTGCATAGTCTCTCACTATCTGCAATATCTTCTCAAACGAGCTCTCACTTTCAAGCATTGGTGAAGCCATACAAACGATTTTGCACAAGGATAGAGTTTGGCATAAATCTGGCAGACAGCATACACATACCTATCTGCTAGGATGTACACGTAGTGCATGTTCATCATTTCAGACACTGAATACATTGTTCTGATGGAATATACTCTAAAACAGCACAAACTACAACCAGATAAAACAAAACAAAGAGCATAATAAACTGTGAACAAGAAAGTGTGTAAAAATGTTCATTGAGGTTAATTACACACCCAGGAGTTACTACAGGAAATTCCTTTCATACCTCACTAATGAAGGATTTTTGGACTTCATTTCATGTAAATTTTTACAATGTTTTGATGTCAAGAATAAACTGCTAAAGTTTCTGAAATACTTTTATGTACACAGCACAAAAAAGTTTCACTTTTTTGAAACCCTGTAAATGTCTCCCATTGAGAGGAATAAGTCTGAAATTTGGCTCCAAGGTGCCTACAACCTTCTTCTGTAATTGTGCAAAAGTGTGGCATCCTGCAATGCCTCCCTCGAGCTTGGCGAAACTTCAACAGCATGGCATCAATACATGTGCATAAAAGTCCACAACTCAGAAGTTCATATGAGGTGTAAGGTTGGTTAGTGATGTCACACTGGCAGCAAATTTCACCACAATTTTGCCCAACACCATTGTGGATGTGTCACATGATGGGAATGTTGTCACATCCCCTTCTTACCCACATTTTAATCCTTATTATTTTGATGCCTCTGTGACAGAGGTCAGAACTGTGACACCCATGCTGAAATCACATGGTTTTTCTATGAGTGCCCAAGGAAGACATTTCAGACACACTACCACTCCTAATAAATGTGATAAAGCCCCAGGAGGTGGCTTAAAGGGCATCAATGAAACTGCCCATTCTCTTCAGGTGGTGATTCTCAACATTTTGCAGCCAGAATCGACTGTTTGCAGTATGACGATCAACAGGACGACAATCCTGACAGCATTTGATACACCTGACAGCCTCTGAATGATTCTCCCATACTCTAAGGACATCATGGGGCTGCAATCCCAGTGATTATGATCTGACCCCTTTGGAGTGTAGTGCAACTGCAATTTTTGCTCTGGTATACAGGGTGGAACCACTAGGGACCATTCAAAGCCATTCAACAAAATTTTAATGTGATATGAAGCAGCAAAGGGTGCTTATGCTTTTTCAGCCCTCTCGTTTTGTTTCCTCTTGTAACACGATCATGGACAGGTGTATCACTGTGTTTGCATGAAATGCTAAGGGTCCCTCTAAGACTCCCAGTTTTGCAAATCCCTTGGTGCCACTTTGTTCAGCACGTCAAAAATATATCTGTCAGAGACTTTGACACCCATTCATCTGAGTGCTGCCTCATGGCTGCTCTAGCACAGGAGCGTCTGCCAAGCCTGGTGCACTACTGTTGTGATGTGGCTGTCTTAACAGCTCAGTTTGTGCAGACTGACATTGCTTCTGATATATTCCCATATTCTGATATATTCCCACTAGCTGATTTAGTTATGCTGTACACGTACATTCCTGTATAATAGCATCTAATACTTTACAAAACAAAGAAAATTTGGAAACAGTTAAAAGTCTTGAAGACCACATCAGCTGTTGTGTAAGATTTCCATGTCAGTGTATTGTGACATGTGACTGCAGCCAACATTGTTCACAACTGAAAGAAGTCCGACAGAAACTTTTTTAGACTAACTCAGCCTTCATACCTGAAGGCAAAGTACTTGACAACATCGCAAATCACAGTAAAATCAAAATAATATCGCAAAATGTCCAATATATTATCAATAAAATTGAACAAATTGACGAATTTCTAAGTGTTAGTAGCCCTCATATTTATCTTGTGAATGAACTAGGGCGCAAAACTGAAGAATTACGCAGCATTACTTTAAGTAATTATAAAATTGTCAGTGTCTATTGTAGGGAACAACATAAAGGTGGTGGTGCTGGTTTGTTGTTGCTGTTGTTGTGGTGGTGGTGGTCTTCAGTCCTGAGACTTGTTTATGCAGCTCTCCATGCTACTCTATCGTGTGCAAGCTTCTACATCTCCCAATATGTACTGCAACCTACATACTTCTGAATCTGTTTAGTGTATTCATCTCTTGGTCTTCCTCTACCATTTTTACCCTCCACACTGCCCTCCAATACTAAATTGGTGATCCCTTGATGCCTCAGAACATGTCCTACCAGCCGATCCTTTCTTCTAGTCAAGTTGTGCCACAAACTCCTCTTATCCCCAATTCTATTCAATACCTCCTCATTGGTTATGTGATCTACCCATCTAATCTTCAGCATTCTTCTGTAGCACCACATTTCAAAGGCTTCTATTATCTTCTTGTCCAAACTATTTATTGTCCATGTTTCACTTCCATGCATGGCTACACTCCACACAAATACTTTCAGAAAAGACTTCCTAACACTTAAATCTATACTCGATGTTAACAAATTTCTCTTCTTCAGAAACACTTTCCTTGCCATTGCCAGTCTAAATTTTATATCCTCTCTACTTCGACCATCATCAGTTACTTTGCTCCCCAAATAGCAAAACTCCTTTACTACTTTAAGTGTCTCATTTCCTAATCTAATTCCCTTAGTATCGCCTAACTTAATTTGACTACATTCCATTATCCTCATTTTGCTTTTGTTGATGTTCATCTTATATCCTCCCTTCAAGACACTGCCCATTCCGTTCAACTGCTCTTCCAAGTCCTTTGCTGTCTCTGACAGA
The DNA here is from genome assembly GCF_023897955.1 of Schistocerca gregaria. Lineage (NCBI taxonomy): Eukaryota > Metazoa > Arthropoda > Insecta > Orthoptera > Acrididae > Schistocerca > Schistocerca gregaria. Next base: position 777,000,557 of record NC_064920.1, read on the forward strand.
ATTACAATGTCTTCAGCGAACCTCAAACCTTTTATTTCTTCTCCATGGTTTTTAATACCTACTCCGAATTTTTCTTTTGTTTCCTTTACTGCTTGCTCAATATACAGATTGAATAACTTTGGGGAGAGGCTACAACCCTGTCTCACTCCCTTCCCAACCACTGCTTCCCTTTGATGTCCCTCAACTTTTATAACTGCTATCTGGTCTCTGTACAAATTGTAAATAGCCTTTTGCTCCCGGTATTTTACCCCTGCCACCTTCAGAATTTGAAGGAGATTATTCCATTCAACATTGTCCAAAGCTTTCTCCAAGTCTACAAATGCTAGAAATGTAGGTTTGCCCTTCCTTAATCTAGCTTCTAAGGTAAGTCGTAGGGTCAGTATTGCCTCACGTGTTCCCACATTTCTACGGAATCCAAACTGATCTTCCCCGAGGTCGGCTTCTACCAGTTTTTCCAATCGTCTATAAAGAATTCGTGTTAGTATTTTGCAGCCGTGACTTATTAAACTGATAGTTCAGTAATTTTCACATCTGTCAGCACCTGCTTTGTTTGGGATCGGAATTATTATATTCTTCTTGAAGTCTGAGGGTATTTCGCCTGTCTCATACATTTTGCTCACCAGATGGTAGAGTTTTGTCAGGACTGGCTCTCCCAAGGCCGTCAGTAGTTCTAATGGAATGTTGTCTACTCCCGGGGCCTTGTTTCGACTCATTTCTTTCAGTGCTCTGTCAAACTCTTCACGCAATATCTTATCTCCCATTTCATCTTCATCTTCATCTACATCCTCATCCATTTCCATAATATTGTCCTCAAGTACACTGCCCTTGTATAGCTCCTCTATATACTCCTTCCACCTTTCTGCTTTCCCTCTTTGCTTAGAACTGGGTTTCCAACTGAGCCCTTGATATTCATATAAGTGGTTCTCTTTTCTTCAAAGGTCTCTTTAATTTTCCAGTAGGCAGTATCTATCTTACCCCTAGTGAGATAAGCCTCTACATCCTTACATTTGTCCTTTAGCCATGCCTGTTTAGCCATTTTGCACTTCCTGTCAATCTCATTTTTGAGACCTTTGTATTCCTTTTTGCCTGCTTCATTTACTGCATTTTTATACAGGGTGATTCAAAAAGAATACCACAACTTTAGGAATTTAAAACTCTGTAACGACAAAAGGCACAGCTAAACACTATCTCTCGGCGAATTAAGGGAGCTATAAAGTTTCATTTAGTTGCACATTTGTTGGCTTGAGGCGCTGTTGACTAGGCATCAGCGTCAGTTGATGCTAACATTGCGACCGCTCAACAGAAAGCTTTTTTTGTTATTGAGTACGGCAGAAGTGAATCGATGACAGTTGTTCAGCGTGCATTTCAAACGAGTGATGAAAATGTAGCACGCATCCAGCAAGCATTTGTTCGCAGCCCAGGACAATTGACTCGCAGAGCTAGCAGAGAGCTGCAAATTCCACAATCAATTGTATGGAGAGTCCTACGAAAAAGGTTAGTTATGAAACCTTATCGTCTGAAATTGGTTCAAGCACTGTCTGCAGCTGATAAGATTAAAAGAATCGATTTCTGTGATTTTATCCTTGCTCAAATGGAAACAGATGAATCTTTCGTTTCAAAGATTGTGTTTAGTGATGAAGCAACTTTCCACACTAACGGGAAAGTCAACCATCACAATGTCTGTATATGGGGCACTGAGAATCCGCGGGAAACAACTCAGTATGAACGTGACACGCCTAAGGTGAACGTTCTCTGTGCCATTTCAGCCAATAAAGTTTTTGGTCCCTTTTTCTTCGAAGGTGCTATTGTAACTGGACTACAGTATCTGGAGATGTTAGAGAATTGGCTGTTCCCTCAGCTCGAACAAGAAGCACAACAATTCATATTTCAGCAGGATGGAGCCCCACCACATTGGCACTTATCTGTCCGTACCTGAACGTCAACTACCCGAGGCGATGGATCGGCCGCCACGCAGCCCGTGACAGAGCACTTCATCTCTGGCCTCCAAGAAGCCCTGATCTTACCCCCTGCGATTTTTTCTTATGGGGGTATGTTAAGGATATGGTGTTTCGGCCACCTCTCCCAGCCACCATTCATGATTTGAAACTGTTACGCCTGATATGCTACAGAGAGTGTGGAACGAGTTGGAGTATCGGGTTGATATTGCTCGAGTGTCTGGAGGGGGCCATATTGAACATCTCTGAACTTGTTTTTGAGTGAACAAAAAACCTTTTTAAATACTCTTTGTAATGATGTATAACAGAAGGTTATATTATGTTTCTTTCATTAAATACACATTTTTAAAGTTGTGGTATTCTTTTTGATTCACCCTGTATTTTCTCCTTTCATCAATTAAATTCAGTATTTCTTCTGTCACCCAAGAATTTCTACCAGTCCTCGTCTTTTTACCTACTTGATCCTCTGCTGCCTTCACCACTTCATCCCTCAAAGCTATCCATTCTTTTTCTACTGTATTTATTTCCCCTATTCTTGTCAATTGTTCCTTATGCTCTCCCTGAAACTCTCTACAACCTCTGGATCTTTCAGTTTATCCAGGCCCCATCTCCTCAAATTCCCACCTTTTTGCAGTTTCTTCAGTTTTAATCCGCAGTTCATAATCAATAGACTGTGGTCAGAGTCCACATCTGGCCCTGGAAATGTCTTACAATTTAAAACCTGGTTTCTAAATCTCTGTCTTACCATTACATAATCTATCTGAAACCAGTCAGCATCTCCAGGCTTCTTCCATGTATACAACCTTCTTTAATGATTCCTTGAACCAAGTGTTAGCTATGACTAAGTTATGCTCTGTGCAAAATTCTACCAGGTGGCTTCCTCTTTCATTTCTAACCCCCACTCCATATTCACCTACTACATTTCCTTCTCTTCCTTTTCCTACTATCGAATTCCATTCACCCATGACTATTAAGTTTTCATCTCCCTTCACTATCTGAATAATTTCTTTTATCTCATCATACATTTCTTCAATTTCTTCGTCATCTGCAGAGCTAGTTGGCATATAAACTTGTACTACTGTAGTAGGTGTGGGCTTCGTATCTATCTTGGCCACAATAATGCGTTCACTATGCTGTTTGTAGTAGCTTACCTGCATTCCTATTTTCCTAATCATTATTAAACCTACTCCTGCATTACCCCTATTTGATTTTGTGTTTATAACCCTGTAGTCACCTGACCAGAAGTCTTGTTTCTCCTGCCACCGAACTTCACTAATTCCCACTATATCTAACTTTAACCTATCCATTTCCCTTTTTAAATTTTCTAATCTACCTGCCTGATTAAGGGATCTGACATTCCATGCTCCAATCCGTAGAATGCCAGTTTTCTTTCTCCTGATAACGACGTCCTCCTGAGTGGTCCCTGCCCGGAGATCCGAATGGGGGACTATTTTACCTCCGGAATATTTTACCCAAGAGGACGCCATCATCATACAGTAAAGTTGCATGCCCTCGAGTAAAATTATGGCCGTAGTTTCCCCTTGCTTTCAGCTATTCGCAGTACCAGCACAGCAAGGCCGTTTTGGTTACAAGGTCAGATCAGTCTATCATCCAGACTGTTGCTCTGCAACTACTGAAAAGGCTGCTGCCCCTCTTCAGGAACCATACGTTTGTCTATCTGTGTCATTGAGGCAGGCAAGCCTCCCCACCAATGGCATGGTGTATTATGTTTCATGAGCAGGGGGGGGGGGGGGCATGCTGGTATTTATGTTAAAAATAATGTCCAGTGCGAAAAAATTGATCGGATAGATAAACTTGCATGTGAGATGGTCTTTGAAATAGGTGCCATAAGAATAAAGCTCAGATATAGCAGTTTAATAATAGCTAGCCTGTACAGATCCCCTGACAGTAATATGGAAGTATTCTTCTGTCATTAATAGGGGATGTGAACATTGACTCCTTAACTAATGGTGTAAGTTACCTTAGATATATTGATATAGTACAGTCCTATAATTACAACCACGTGAATTCAGCACCAACAAGAATTACAGGTGACTCTCAGACATGTATTGACCATGTTATTACAAACTTATGTAAGGAGGACCTTGTAGTTGGAACTGTTGAAAACCACATTTCGGATCATAGTGCATTAGTCCTAGAGCATCACACTGACAAAGAAATAGTATCTCACAAGGAAAAATTTACTTATAAAAGAAAGCTTGACTATCATGCATTAAAGGAAAAACTGACACACACAAACTGGTATCGAGTAGGCCTATATCCAACAGAAGACATTAATGAAAAGTGGGAAATATTTTATACAACATTAACCCATTGTCTAAATCAAGTATGCCCAAGGGTCATAATACTAAAGAAAACTGACAGTTCCAGGGATCTTAAACTCCCCCCTAATGTGATGAAATTAAAGAATGACATGAATGATCTATATAATCTAAGACACCAAACTGCAGTACTTTCAGTGTAAATACAAAGCCTGTAGAAAAACCTATAGGGAAGAACTCAAGACATTAAAGGCACAGAAGTATGCAGAACAGATGAGTCAATCCTGTAACGTTAGCTAAACAGTGTGGAATATAGTAAAGAAGGAAAGTGGGGGGAAAGACAAGGCATTGTGTAACAACATAATAAAAAGGGGCAATGAAAAATTGGTTAGTGACCCAAAAGAAGTATGCGAGAGATTCATAGATCAATTTAGTAAGATGAGTAAGTGATCAACCCACTGCAGGTGCTAAATCCCAGTAATGTCAGTAATTCGTTCTTCCTGAGGTGTGTTACAGAACAGTAAATCCTGAGAACCATTTCCAACTTAAAAGCAAGTACATCCAGTGGCTGGGATGACAGCTCAGCCAAATTTCTGAAAGAATGCAGTTAATAAAGCCACTGCAACATTTAATAAACAGCTCTTTTAGGCAGGGGTCATTTCCTGACTTGTTAAAAGTCACTGAAATAAGACCAGTGCATAAAAAGGGAAAAACTACTGATGTAAAAAATTATATTTCATTGACATCAGAACTTAGTAAATTGTTGGAAAGGCTATTTCTTGATCAAATGGAATCATTTTTCTCTAAGTACACTATTTTAAAAAGTTCTCAACACGGTTTCAGGAAGGGCAAGTCTACAATAACAGCCATAGCCACATTTATTCAAGCAGTATTGAATAAACATGATTATGGAAACAAAGTTATTGGCACCTTTCTAGACCTATCTAAGGCTTTTGATACTGTAAATCACTCCATTCTTCTATGTAAGTTAGAAACTTATGTGGTCAGAGGAGTGGCATTAGATTTGTTAAGATCGTACCTTGCTGACAGGAAGCAATGTGTTAAGTTGTATCATACAACCGGGGGACTTATACAAACAGTAAAATCATCTTATTTAATTCTTAACTGTGGAGTCCCTCAAGGAAGTATTATTGGGCCTTTTCTGTTCATTGTGTACATCAATGATATAAACAATTCCAAAAAATGCAGACCTTGTGAATTATGCCGACGATATCTCCTTCATAAGCTGGGGCCCTACAAAACAGCTAGCAGTGCAAAATAATATTAAGAACACTAGCCTCATCACAGAATATATGACTAAAAATAAATTGGCATTAAATAAGGAAAAGACAATTCTAATGGAGTTTATGCTAAATTTCAAATCAAGACAAGTGGATACTGAGCCAGAGTTATCAATTGAAACAATTGATAAACATAAATTCCTGGGTATTATAGTTGATGAACATCTTACATGGAACGAAAAATCTCATGTAATACCTACCTGCTAAAACGCCTTTCTAGCATAATAGCATCACCAGTCTCAAGACAAATCTATTTTGGTATTATACACTCCCACCTACAGTACGGTATCGAGATTTGGGGCAGGGCACCAACAGTATACATGGATAGGGCTTTTAGAACCCAGAAGAGAGCAATTAGGATAATAGCGAATATTAGTAAATGTCAATCCTGTAGAGAATACTTCATTAAGTATAATATACTAACAGTGTATTCATTATATGTTCTAAGGACTATACTGTTTGTAAAAGAAAATATGGAGCACAGTATAATAAATAGTGATATCCATAGTTATAATACAAGGAAGAAAGAGGATTACCACATAAAATTCAGAAATAAAAAAGCAACCAATCATAATCCATTTTCAGCTGGAAGATTTTTTTACAACAGAGTGCCAAATACCATAAAAATGTCAAAAGGAAACATATTTAAAATAAAATTAAAGCAGCTGTTAATTGCTAAATGTTTGTACTCCATCAAGGATTTTTAATGTTGTATGTACTTTATTTCTACTACTAAACTATTATAATTGTTCATGTATGTATGACTGTAAAAGTTATTATGGACAAATAAACCATTATTATTATTATTAACTCTGTTTTAATCCTCTTCTAACTTTTGCCAGTATGCATTCATTATTTTTTAATATCCTTCCTGTGTTTAAGGGAAGTTTTTACTCTAGTATGTTATGTTAAGGGTATTCTTATCTTTTCAAATACTGTTTGTTTTAATAGCTCCTATGTTTTGTTATTCTGTTATTAACCTAAAAATTATGTAATAGTAATGGTGTAAATTTGGGCTATAGCCAAATTAAAACCATTTTGTCAATATGACTAAGTTGTGTCATATTCATTTTAGAATGCCAAGAGCAAAAGCCAAAATATATCCCACAGGAAAAAAAAGCGAAGAAATCGAATGAAACAAATATGACCAAGTCAATTTGTGCAGTCACAAGTAAAACAAATAAAACTACATGGAGACTGAAGGCTGCTAAAGTATTTAATGTGCTGTGATTGATGTTATATACATGTAGCAAGGCTGAAGTTTCTCCTTCAGAATTAATTTCATAAAAAACTGGAAGAAAACTTGTATTAGGAGCAGATTGGAAAAGGAACTAGTGCCTTATCCTCTTCACATAGAAGAGAAATATTGTGGCTTCACACTTGGTGACCTACACTGAATGGCTTATCAGTTAGTAACAAGGAATGGTCTACATCTGTTGACGAAGGGAGGGGCAGGAAGATCTATGGTGGATCTACTTTTGCAACATCATAAAAAGAAATAAGAATTAATTTCCTTTATGTTATAACATTGCTGAGGGAAAAATCTGTATGTATTTGGAATTTTCTGAATAACCACAAGAGGGTCCGATACTAGGCCTGCACTGATCACAAATAATTCATTTTTCTCTCCTGCAGTGTCTGGTACTACATGCAAACTCCATCGACTTGCAGTCACAACATTGACACAATTTAATAACCGCCATTTACTTACGAAATAAGACGATGAGTGTCACTACCATTTCAAAAAAACTCTACTGTATTTTTAGCTATACTTCACTCACAGTAATGTATGGTCTAAAAATTAGCAATCAGTAAGCTGCACACTATCACACTTTTTCAATACTAGAGTTGTAACTCAACTGCATTCACACAACAAATAGTTCTATTTCAGAATAAGTGTCTTGTATTATGAAAAGGCAAATAGCCTATTAAGAAGGTAGATTTCACATTATAATGTGTGAAAAAGTTATATTTTTTAACCACTAGCTTTCTTGAAAATATATTGAGGAATTTTGTCAAAAAAAAAAAAAGAAAAGAAAAAAGAAAAAAAATGCACAAAATGAAAGTTTGCAGTTTTTTTCACATGGAAAGTCAAGCTTTTGATGAATAAGAAATTCATAAAATGACATAGTGAAGTCTTATACACCTTCAAGAATTTTTACAGTGTGAAAATTGGAGGAAAGGATTTTCCCACTCTCCTGGTGTGAATGGTAAGGCCATTTGAGCATGAGGTGCTCGAACAAATGTGGGCGAAGTCGAATGCAGTTGTTCCCTGCATGCAGAGTGATTCACTGAGTTCTGCAAGACTTTCAGGAACTACATGCACCAAACAATTTGAGTGAGTATAAGTGCCAGATGCTAATATCTGTCTGTCAAAACCATCCTCTGACATTTGTCCTTGCAACCTATACAGTCTTCATTCCCTAGCTCTGCTGATGCACCATTGTGATCACTAACCTTACCACTACCCTCAGCCACAGAGTCTCTTGTTCCATGATTCTCATCCTGTGGGCACTCCATCAAAATGGAACCCACTGCACTTGCTTCCTCAAGAACTGCTACCACCAATGGGAGGGACAGTCTGATTGCACAGTTACAGTTGCACCCAAAAAGTGATCTATCAAGACAGGTAAAACTGAATTAGGCTGACATCACTTTCCTCTTGATGCCTGCATCACTAGAGAGATCCACCCACCTCTGGCTCAAGCCTGCCACTGATGTAGACCGACTCCCAATAATTATTTGTCATTTGGGCCACTTAAAAATGGCTGAGATTTTATATTATTAAACAATCATGTCAAGATGGACTTGTTTTACTGTGACATTAAGTAGCCAACTTGAGATGTTACTAGACAGTGACATAGAATTGCACTGGCGGGATCTACAACAGAAAGGTACAGTGGGCAGTCTTTCTGATCTATTTTCTGCAATAAGTTGACAGCTCTGGCACTTCCCATTTAGTTCATTGCAATCGACGAAGCCTTAGTAAACATACCATCCAATGGTTTACAATTACAAGCCTATGTATCCATGGCTCCCCCACAACTTTTCCTTGGTTACAACTGGGTTATTAGTGAGTGATGTATCATGACTGGCTTTAAAATTCGGTTGTGATTGCTATATGGTGTTTTTATTGCTCATGATGACCCTGCATAAACTGGATTTGACAATGATAGTAATTACATTTAGCTACACATAACTATGTGGTGACTGGTTACCATTAAATAACTGATTCGTGATTATTTCCTGATGACACAATATCAATTATCCCTTTCCCTTCAACGCAGCTGTGCATTGGTTTCATGTGATTCTGCCATAATTTGAACTATTTCTCAGTATTATTCGGAATCACACCTGCATTAGAACAGGAGCACAAAAAGCAAGCTTCTCTACAACCTACCTGCATTTGAGCTGCCAGAGAGCTGTACTCATTTATACACTTATTCATTCACTGTGTTTTGCAAATGCTATAATGAAGAAAAGCCTTCATCGATGACATTGAACAAGTCAAGTTATGTATTAACAGGCAGAAGCACACATTGTAGACAAGTTCTATTAAGTATATAACAACAAACTGTGACTGGTAACATCTAACAGAAGGTAGCACAACACATTTCCATAACTACCATTCAGCACCATTGGCGTCTATCTGTTATACAATCAAAACACATATTGTGAGCTCAAACGTACTGATGTATCTCAAACAGCATGACCTCCTCTATGCTCTAACTTGTACAGATTCTGAAAACATCGCCCATACAAGACCCAGCTTGCACTTCCTCATGTGACATCCTGAAAGCAATGTATCAAGTCAGTCAGGTAGCTGCAGTATTTTTTAACTTCCAAAAAGCATTTGACTTAGTACTGCACTAACACATACTATTATACTATCAAACAAAATTTGTGACTGTACTGAGGATTTTTCGGTGGGGAAGATACAGCATGTAACCTTGGATGGAGCATCACTGACAGGTCTAGAAGTAATTCCAGGAGTTCCCAGGGAAGTTTGGTGAGAGCCTTACTGTTCATATTGTCTATTAATGATTTTAGAGACAATATTAATACATGTTCAGACTCTCTTCAGATGATTCTGTTAACTGTAGTGAAGTATTATTCCAAAAATGTTGCACAAACATTCAGTCAATCTTGATAATATTTAGAAGCAGAGCAAAGATTGGCAACTTCCTTTTAAATTAAATGTTCAGTAATGTTAAGTTGGACACATCACAAAATGCAGAATTCTAATACCATATTATTACAATATCACTGAATCACATTTGGAATCAGTCAACTTATACAGGTACCTGGGTGTAACAATTTGTTGGTATATAAAATGGAATGGTCACATCCTAGAATACTGCTCAAATGTATGGGAGCCATACCAAATATGACCATAACGTTTCTCAATCGATGTAAAGGGGATATTGTGATGGAATGTATTTTTCTTGTGGTAGAGCAGTTAATAGAAAGATATATTTTTTGTATCACATTGTTTGGGAGAGAAATATCGAGGCTGATTTTCAATCAGGAAATGCCACCTACAAATAGATGGGAATGATTTTGTTGTGGATTTAGTTAAAATAAGAGGACGTCATGGCCAATTTTGTTGAAGCATACAGCTAAAGCTTATTTGAAAGAAACAGTTGCTGATTCCTCACCTTTCTCAGCATGCTTGTTACACACATGAGGACAATCATGTTATTTGTGGCGAAGTAGTAGAATCTAGGGTAATTTCTCAACAACAACAAAAACAACTAACAGAATTACTGTCAAAATACATATGTGTTTTTGACAAAAGGCCAGGTATGTCAGTACCTATCAGTACAGTGTGAAAGTTAAACCACTTGAGACTTTTTGCAAGAACATATACTTTATTCCATGTTCGACTGAGTGAGGTGGCACAGTAGTTAGCATACTGGACTCGCATTCGGGAGGACAATGGCTCGAACCTGCATCCGACCATTCTGATTTAGGTTTTCCAGGCTTTTGCTACATCGCTTCAAATAAATGCTGGGATAGTTCCTGTGAAAGGGCACAGGGTCTTCCTTCCTCATCATTCCCAAATCTGATGGGACCGACGGCCTCACTGTCAGGTACCCTCCACTGAATCAACCACCTCCATCTACGTTCAAAGTGGGAGGCAATTAATGAAGGTATCAGATATGTGTTTAGAGTGGCAAGTCACTGAAACTTCACTATTTCCTTATTGTAGTAAACTGCAAGTTGTCACACTTTTTCAACGTGAGACTTGTAAATCAAGTGCATGTGTTTGAAAAATAACTTCATTCCACAATGACTGTAAAGTAGTATGAAAACGTAAATGGTTTATTAAGAAGCTGAGATTTCACACTACCACATGTGAAAAAAATCTGATTTTTTAACTACCGGCTTTCTTCAAAATGTAGTCCACTTCTAGTGGTAACTAAACTGTCGAGGAAGGTACGGCTCAACCTGGATGCTAGGGTAATCAATCAAATAACTGTATCCGTGTAAAGACATCTAAAAAGTTTGGAAGAACAAATGCAAAAATTACATGGAGTTAAGTTCCTGCCCAGAATCAAGTTCCGAACTTTGTACTGGCAGATTCCACTTTCCAAGGATTCCAGAAAGTATAAGACCTTTATATTTGCTGGGAGATCCTATCGATACTGATTGATAAGTTTCAGACCATATAGGACTGTGAATGACATGTGGCTAAAAGTACAAAAGAGTTTTTTGAAATGGTTGTGACACTGACATTTGTCTTCTTTCACAAGTAAAAAGCAGTTATTAAATAGTGTCAATGCCATGATCAAGCTGACAAAGTTGTATGGGCTTGGTGTAGTATCAGACACTGGAGGAGAGAAAAATGAATTGCTAGCAATCAGTGCAGGCCTAAAATTGGACCCATGTGAGGTTATAATCGTCCATATTCAGAAGACTCCAAACAAGTCCAGTTTTTTTCTCTGTAATGAACGATGATACTGGAGAATCATCTGCTATGGTCTTACAGTAACCCACACATTATATCATAAAGGAAATTAATTCTTGTCTGTTTTTCGTGATGTTGGAAGCATAGATTCACCGAAGCTCTTCCCGCCTCTCCCTTCCTGAACGTATATTATAGACCATTCCTTTTTGCTAACTGGTAACCCATTCAATATACACTCCTGGAACTGGAAAAAAGAACACATTGACACCGGTGTGTCAGACCCACCATACTTGCTCCGGACACTGCGAGAGGGCTGTACAAGCAATGATCACACGCACGGCACAGCGGACACACCAGGAACCGCGGTGTTGGCCGTCGAATGGCGCTAGCTGCGCACCATTTGTGCACCGCCGCCGTCAGTGTCAGCCAGTTTGCCGTGGCATACGGAGCTCCATCGCAGTCTTTAACACTGGTAGCATGCCGCGACAGCGTGGACGTGAACCGTATGTGCAGTTGACAGACTTTGAGCGAGGGCGTATAGTGGGCATGCAGGAGGCCGGGTGGACGTACCGCCGAGTTGCTCAACACGTGGGGCGTGAGGTCTCCACAGTACATCGCTGTTGTCGCCAGTGGTCGGCGGAAGGTGCACGTGCCCGTCGACCTGGGACCGGACCGCAGCGACGCACGGATGCACACCAAGACCGTAGGATCCTACGCAGTGCCGTAGGGCACCGCACCGCCACTTCCCAGCAAATTAGGGACACTGTTGCTCCTGGGGTATCGGCGAGGACCATTCGCAACCGTCTCCATGAAGCTGGGCTACGGTCCCGCACACCGTTAGGCCGTCTTCCGCTCACGCCCCAACATCGTGCAGCCCGCCTCCAGTTGTGTCACGACATGCGTGAATGGAGGGACGAATGGAGAGGTGTCGTCTTCAGCGATGAGAGTCGCTTCTGCCTTGGTGCCAATGATGGTCGTATGCGTGTTTGGCACCGTGCAGGTGAGCGCCACAATCAGGACTGCATACGACCGAGGCACACAGGGCCAACACCCGGCATCATGGTGTGGGGAGCGATCTCCTACACTGGCCGTACACCTCTGGTGATCGTCGAGGGGACACTGAATAGTGCACGGTACATCCAAACCGTCATCGAACCCCTTCGTTCTACCATTCCTAGACCGGCAAGGGAACTTGCTGTTCCAACAGGACAATGCACGTCCGCATGTATCCTGTGCCACCCAACGTGCTCTAGAAGGTGTAAGTCACCTACCCTGGCCAGCAAGAGCTCCGGGTCTGTCCCCCATTGAGCATGTTTGGGACTGGATGAAGCGTCGTCTCACGCGGTCTGCACGTCCAGCACGAACGCTCGTCCAACTGAGGCGCCAGGTGGAAATGGCATGGCAAGCCGTTCCACAGGACTACATCCAGCATCTCTACGATCGTCTCCATGGGAGAATAGCAGCCTGCATTGCTGCGAAAGGTAGATATACACTGTACTAGTGCCGACATTGTGCATGCTCTGTTGCCTGTGTCTATGTGCCTGTGGTTCTGTCAGTGTGATCATGTGATGTATCTGACCCCAGGAATGTGTCAATAAAGTTTCCCCTTCCTGGGACAATGAATTCACGGTGTTCTTATTTCAATTTCCAGGAGTGTAGTTCACCACATGTGAAGCCATAACATTTCTGTTTTATGTGAAGTGGATAAGACAATGTAATACAATAGTGCCTCTTCCCATTCTGAACCTAGTACATGTTTTCTTCCAGTTTTCTGTGAAATTAAATCTGAAGGAGAAACTTCAACCTTGCTACATGCTTATAAATTAGGTGATTTGATATGGTAAGAAATGAGGAGGTTCTCTGTCACCTGTCAAAGTACCCATGTCATATACCAGCTCTGATGCAATCATTTTAAAACTTTTTATGTTGGTGGCCACCAACCAGCTGTCCACCAGGATGAATCGTCACTGCCAAACTGTGCCCCAGAGTGAAGTGGTTCACCCTGTGGCACAACATGCAGCTGAACATAATATGCTTGATTTCAATGGCTGCTTCACAACCTGGGCCATCTGGACCCTTCCCTTCCATCGCCAGCTTTCCTGAACTGTGCAGACGGCAGTTATCATTACAACACTTTCTCTGGTCCCGAAATTGCCCCAGTCTGCCAAGCACCTATCAATCTTGTTCCCCTTCTCTGCTGCTCTCCTTTACCACCCCTGCTTCCCTCACCCTCCTCCCTATCCCACAGCATCCTGACACTGTGCCTGGCAGCCTTGTCTGGCTATCATCTAGTGTCTTGCACACTCCGCCAAGGTACTTTTCGACCCCCCCCCCCCCCCCTCTCCAATTCCTTCTCTGCCCTCCTTTTCTGTTCTTAACCCCACTCCGGATTGCTCCTTACATTTGATACGACACCATTGCATTTAGGCCAGAGTGGTCGGAGATAGAAGTCATGTGTGCTTGAGAGGTGCTTGCCTGTGTGAAAGTGTGTGCATTTTCTTTTATGAAGAAGGCTTTGGCTGAAAGCTCAGTGTAACAGTCTTTTCGATGCATCTGTCTCCAAGTCAACATGTAAACTTTACAGTAAGTAGCAACCTATCATTTTCATAATATCGTTGATATTCCAACCTGGACTTCCCATTGTTTGAATTACTACTACAAGATTTTATACATATATTAAGGGAGAAACACGTACTTTGAATAAAGCCAATGCCCTTCTTCTGGCCTTTAATACTTCCTGTTTTTATCTAGTAACAAACTAAGCATTTACCTGTCCCTCCCTCCACATAACCATACCAGTTGTCTATTTACTAGAAAATTCAAAACCTGTTTAGTATGAACATTAGAGTTCAGTGTATTACACATCCTTGAGTATATGACCCTAATTGTGAAATTATGATACTTGCTTTTGGTATAAAGGAGACCACTCACCAAATGTGTTGAGTTAACAATATACACACACAAAAGAAAGGAAACTTATTGGCTTTCAGAGTTATCCTTCGATGAGCTAGAGTAAAAGAAACACACATACACACACCAATGCCCCTACAAGGTGCCGGCTAGACAAACACTGTTTTTCAGCAGAATCGACTGGTTGTGATGGGGGCAGTGTCACATGGGGTAGGTGGAGGGAAAGAGAGGTGGGAGGCAGGGAGAGGGATTGAGGGTAGGTGGATAGCAGCTCAGAGGGAGACGGCTGATTTTCCAGCTATGAATATGAGAGGGAGGACTGTCATGGGTTATATGAGATTGATACCAGTACAATTATGGGAGTGGAGGGTGTGTTGTAAGAATAATGCTCATCTGCGTAGCCCAGAGAAGTTGGTGGCAGAGGGAAATCCATATGGCCCATGTTGTCAAGCAGCCACTGCAGTTTAGCATGTTGTGCTCAGAAATATGTTGTACCACCGGATGGTCAACTTTGTTCTTGGCAACAATATGATGGTCATTCATCCTCGTGGGCAGCTGGTTGGTAATCATACCAATATAAAAATCTGTGCACCGTTTGCAGCAGAGTTGGTATGTGATATGGTTGCTTTCACACAGATGTCCCGGCCTTTGATGGGGTAGTATAAGCCTATGACAGGAATGGGTGGAGTGGGCAGGTCTTGCACCTTGGTCTCCCATGGGAATATGGTCGCTGTGGCAAAGAGTTGGAATGGGAGCAGCATAAGGATCGACTAGGATGTGTAGGTTGTGTAAGACATGGAAAACCACTTCAGGAGGAATGGGAAGGATCTTAGGTAGGATATCTCTCATTTCAGGGCAGGATGAGAGAGAATCAAAGCCCTGGCAAAGGATATGGTGCACATGTTCCAATCCAGTATGATATTACGTGACAAGGGAAACATTCCCCTGCAGCTGATAGCTGATTCTTGGGGGATGGTGGAAGGATTTGGGTTGTATGAGGATATGGCATGGCAAAACTGTTTGTGGTCTAAGTAAGCAGGAGAGAAAGGGGGGCGGGGGAGGTATGCCTGTCTGTTGAGGCCTTTGTGAGTGCTCCAGCACAATGGGGGCAAGGGTGTTCTCGTCACTGATGATACTTCCTACTTCAATCTAAGCTGTCCCATAAGTTGAGCAAAATGAGAGATTAACTACAGAGAATAAACCCTCTTGCAGTGCTGGAGGACATTTTGTAACCTTTATACACTAGAAACAGCTTTCCTGATACAATAGGCCTTTCAATAGAACAGACCTTTGGCAGGTGGGTATAGTACACCCCAGCACACTGTGCATTGGGCTTCTTCATAGAGGAATGGTTGCTGAAGTTGTGGTACAAGGTAAGAGAAAGCCTTTTTATCCAGAGTGGATATGGTGGAATATAAATGTTAACATAGTGTAACATTACATAAAATGTTTAATCATGTAGGTGGCTACTCTCTGCCTTACGGTCTGTCCAGTTTTGGTCATCGTTCCAGTAATGTTTCTGTCTGCAAACAAGGGTGTCATACATTGAAAGTGTATAGGAAGCACAGAGGTCATACTCATGCTCTGTCTGCCTCCACTGTAGTCTTGCCAGTTTATTCAACTGTACTCAATCTTCATGAAAGAGACATCTTCATCTGATATCATGCTACTGATGTGATCTGCCTGTTTTAACTACACGATTATTTCCTTTTTGTTTTCTCCATATGATGTGGTGGAACATACTCAGGCTGGGTCACACACTGTTTTTAGTTATTTTCCTGCTAATGGTAATCTTAGTTTCCTAGTTCACTAATTGAGATCTCTATGATTGTGGGAACAAGTTTGGAATCAGCACCGGACTATTAATTTATTTTCTATTTCAATGTTTCTCCTAAGCACTATGAAAAATTATGTTGCAAATGTGTTTGTAGTTTGAGGGTGGGGGAGGGGTGCTGATATTTTATTGTGTTCGTCACCTCGGTGTAAAATGATATGCACTTTATTAAGTCCATTTATTCTCTTCAAGGGAGATAGGATGTACCTTAAACCTCACGGGATGAGAATTTGAAGAATTAATGCAGGCATTAACCATACCAGGCTATTGGGGAAATGCTGAGATACCACTGCATTTTCTATAGTCCCCTCAAGTTTATAGCCCACATTGGTGCATGAAAATTTCTGGCACTTGAAATAGCTCATGACATTTCAGGCTGATAAATCCAGCTTTAATATGATATAGTATAGATGTTAAGATAAATATCAACATAACTGCTAGTAGTTATTTCAATGAATCATTTATTCATTGCATTAAATTACATGCTTCAAATGCTCCTTTGTCTCCTGACTCCCTGTAGTTTCTATAAGCATAATGTCTGCATGTTATCATACTTCAAAACTAGTTAAGGGTGTGGTGCACTTCTGCTACAATGGAATACTCCCTCAATTGTTTCCATTCAGCGCTTGCTGTGTTATCATTGCCTGTTCAAGTAATGATACACTGTGCTGATGCCTAATAGATTTTAGGAATCAGACTTAACCTATGAGCTCTTTTCAGATATAAAAGGGCGAGACCTTATCTTAAGTAACATCCCATCTTTGTATGAAAATGAGTTCTTTTGATATGCTCAGTATGCCCTGTTATTGTAGATCACCTTTATCTGCTTGGTCGGCAAGGCCATCTTCTCAGACTCTCATTATTGATTTGATATTTTTCCTGCAAACCGAACATCCAAACTGTTGATTGTTAATTTTATGGGACAACTAAGATCTATTTGTATCTCTGTACATTACTAGGGAGCTATACAAATAAACAAGGCAAAGCACTGCATACATGAATATACCTAACACACCTGGGCTATGCAGCCAATCTCAGCCAGATGACAGAGAACATACGGGTCTTGTGCAGAGATTTTGATGGAGATTATAAGATACTTATGGGGGGAGAAACAGGAAGCATCCTGGATAGCAACTTAAGACTACAGCATTGAAGGTAACTTGAAGGAAATAGGAGCAGCAACAGCACACATTCGTTTTACAGAGCTGGGCCCAGCCCTGTGTTAACACAGATGTTAGCCGTGTTATCAAAGAGCACAGTGGGCAGCTTTTCGCTGAAACAAAGTCTCATAACTATGCCTGATGCTGCAGTTGGGAGATGGTGATATAAAAAGCATGGGCCTGCACCTTGATGTGAGTGAGAAATAAATATTTGCCAAGTGCCATGCAAAAAGTGTATCGAGGACGCAGGGAAAGGGGAGAGGGAGGGGGGGGGGGGGGCACAAGCACACTAGACAAAACCCCTGTGATTACCACAGTCAAAGGGGCAAAATTTTTAGGTTATTAGAGTCAGGCTACAGACAGACCAGTATTGAAAGGAACTATATCATAACAGGACCATACAATTGTAAAACTTAACAGAAAAATAAAATTAATTCGTTTCATCGGAATATTAAAAGGCTGATTAGCCAGATAGAGGAGCCTCGTGTACATCTAAAAGATGTGCAAAATTCTGAAGTGCTAAATGCTCTGTGCCCCTCTGAACAACACTTAGCCAAGGGATGGAAAAAATAAGTATCAGAGATTTCAGACAAGTATCATTTTCATGGAAAAAGGAGTAGTTGCAACATGTGTAAGAGTCGGACACAAATACAGAAACAAACAGATTTTGTGGGGATCAGAATCTAGAAGCATGTGATTGTGAGTTTTTACTGCAGAATACTTCTCTGATAATGGTAACAGCCTACAGATCCCCTCTAGGAAAATTTCAACTATTAATGAGAAATCTAGGAGCATTAGTGAGCTTCCTCTCAGACAAGATGATACAGTTAGTATACTTTGTGTAGGCAAGGAAAATATCTAGTTCCAATAGTTAATTTTCCAACTTGCATGGAGCAAGAAAGCAAGACCATGAATGAAAACTTATAAATGACAGTGCTCAGGCTGAAACAATTAGGGTGTATGCAATTGTTAATGGACCATCTGATTATGACACACAATTAATGGAAATAAACAACATGGCCCCTTGCAGACATGAGGCTTGTTCATATAAAGCAATGAGGCTTATTAATGCAAACAGGATACAGTATTTTAAGAATAAGTTAGAAGAGGTGGTCTGGTGTGAGGAATATATAGAAAGAAAAGATAGTACCAAATTCAAGTTATTTGACAGTAACTATATGTCAAAATTTGAAAACTGCTTTCTTAAAAAGTTATAAAGAAGACCCATTAAAAAAGGTATGCCTTGGATACCAGAGGGCAATAAAATTTCATTTAAGAGGAAGAGGAAGATTTATATAAAGGCTAGATTAACTCAAGATATGACATAGTTGGATACTACAAGAAACAATGTAACATTCTAGGGAAAGTCATAAAAATGTCCAGAACTATGTATGTCCAGACAGAAACAAATAATGTAGATAAAAAACCTAAGACAATATGGAATTCTGGTTAAGACAATATGGGTTTTTGTCACATGGGAGGCAAGACAGCCAGTCAGTCTACAAGATGTTGTTGTTGTTGTTGTTGTGGTCTTCAGTCCAGAGACTGGTTTGATGCAGCTCTCCATGCTACTCTATCCTGTGCAAGCTGCTTCATCTCCCAGTACGTACTGCAGCCTACATCCTTCTGAATCTAGTTAGTGTATTCATCTCTTAGTCTCCCTCTACGATCTTTACCCTCCAGGCTGCCATCCAATACTAAATTGGTGATCCCCTGATGCTTCAGAACATGTCCTCCCAAATGATCCCTTCTTCTAGTCAAGTTGTGCCACAAACTCCTCTACTCCCCAATTCTATTCAATACCTCCTCATTAGTTATGTGATCTACCCATCTAATCTTCAGCATTCTTCTGTAGCACCACATTTCAAAAGCTTCTATTCTCTTCTTGTCCAAACTATTTATCGTACATGTTTCGCTTTCATAAATGGCTACACTCCATACAAATACTTTCAGAAACGACTTCCTGGCACTTAAATCTATACTCGATGTTAACAAATTTCTCTTCTGCAGAAATGCTTTCCTTGCCATTGCCAGTCTCATTTTGCTTTTGTTATGTTCATCTTATATCCTCCCTTCAAGACACTGTCCATTCCGTTCAACTGCTCTTCCAAGTCCTTTGCTGTCTCTGACAGAATTACAATGTCATCGGCAAATTATTTCTTCTCGATGGATTTTAATACCTACTCCGAATTTTTCTTTTGTTTCCTTTACTGCTTGCTCAATATACAGATTGAATAACATCGGGGATAGGCTACAACCCTGTCTCACTCTCTTCCCAACCACTGCTTTCATTTCATGCCCCTCGACTCTTATAACTGCCAACTGGTTTCTGTACAAATTGTAAATAGACTTTTGCTCCCTGTATTATACCCCTGCCACCTTCAGAATTTTAAAGAAAATATTCCAGTCAACATTGTCGAAAGCTTTCTCTAAGTGTACAAATGCTAGAAATGTAGGTTTGCCTTTCCTTACTCTATTTTCTAAGATAAGTCGGGGGTCAGTATTGCCTCACATGTTCCAATATTTCTACGGAATCCAAACTGATCTTCCTTGAGGTCGGCTTCTACCAGTTTTTCCATTTGTCTGTAATGAACTCGCGTTAGTATTTTGCAGCTGTGACTTATTAAACTGATAGTTTGGTAATTTTCACATCTGTCAACACCTGCTTTCTTTGGGAATGGATTTATTATATTCTTCTTAGAATCTGAGGGTACTTCACCGGTCTCCTACATCTTGCTCACCAGATGGTAGAGTTTTGTCAGGACCCAAGGCTATCAATAGTTCTAATGTAATGTTGTCTACTCCCGGGGCCTTGTTTCGACTTAGGTCTTTCAGTGCTCTGTCAAACTCTTCAAGCAGTATCATATCTCCCATTTCATCTTCATCTACATCCTCTTCCATTTCCATAATAGTGCCCTCAAGCACCTCGCCTTTGTATAGACCCTCTATATACGCCTTCCACCTTTCTGCTTTCTCTTCTTTGCTTAGAACTGGGTTTCTATCTGAGCTCTTGATATTCATGCAAGTGGTTCTCTTTTCTCCAAAGGTCTCTTTAATTTTCCAGTAGGCAGTGTCTATCTTACCCCTAGTGAGGTAAGCCCTCTACATCCTTACATTTGTCCTCTAGCCATGCCTGCTTAGCCATTTTGCACTTCCTGTCAATCTCATTTTTGAGACCTTTGTATTCCTTTTTGCCAGCTTCATTTACTGCATTTTTATATTTTCTCCTTTCATCAATTTAATTCAATATTTCTTCTGCCACACAAGAATTTCTACTAGCCCTCGTCTTTTTACCTGCTTGATCCTCTGCTGCCTTCACTACTTCATCCCTCAAAGCTATCCATTCTTTTTCTACTGTATTTCTTTCCCCCATTCTTATCAATTGTTCCCTTATGCTCTCCCTGAAACTCTGTACAACCTCTGGTTCTTTCAGTTTATCCAGGTCCCATCTCTTAAAATTCCCACCTCTTTGCAGTTTCTTCCGTTTTAAACGACAGTTCATAACCAATAGATTGTGGTCAGAGTCCACATCTGCCCCTGGAAATGACTTACAATTTAAAACCTGGTTCCTAAATCTCTGTCTTACCATTATAGAATCTATCTGAAACCTGTCAGTATCTCCAGGCTTCTTCCATGTAGACAACCTTCTTTAATGATTCCTTGAACCAAGTGTTAGCTATGACTAAGTTATGCTCTGTGCAAAATTCTACCAGGCGGCTTCCTCTTTCATTTCTAACCCCCACTCCATATTCACCTACTAGGTTTTCTTCTCTTCCTTTTCCTACTATCGAATTCCATTCACCCATGACTATTAAATTTTCGTCTCCCTTCACTATCTGAATAATTTTTTTTTTTATCTCATCATACATGTCTTCAATTACTTTGTGATCTGCAGAGCTAGTTGGCATATATGAATATAAAAAAAGAGTAGAAGGTTTATCTGTTTAGCAAGAGTAATAGGAGGCAGATTTCAGACTACCAAACAGATCAAAACGAAAATTTCTGTTCCGACACTGGCAATGTTAGAGTGTTTATGGAAAAAGTTCTAGGCAATCGTAAAATTCATTTTTGACAGATATGTGCCGAGTTAAACTGTGAGGGACGTGGAAAACCCACCATGGTTGAACAACAAAGTTAGGAAACTACTGTCAAAGCAAAGAGAGCTTCACTGCAAATTTAAACGCAGCCAAATCTCTCAGACAAACAGAAGCTAAATGATGTCAGTGTTAGCGCAAGGAGGGCTATGCGTGAAGCATTCAGTGAACTGGAAAGTAAAATTCTGGGTACTGACTTAAGAGAAAATCCTAAAAAGTTCTGGTCTTACATTAAATCAGTAAGTGGATTGAAACAGCATATCCAGACACTCTGGGATGATGATGGCATTGAAACAGAGGATAACACGTGTAAAGATGAAATACTAAACACCTTTTTCCAAAGCCGTTTCACAGAGGAAGACCACACTGCAGTTCCTTCTCTAAATCGTCGCACAAATGAAAAAATGGCTGACATCAAAATAAGTGTCCAAGGAATAGAAAAGCAACTGAAATCACTAAACAGAGTAAAGTCCACTGGACCTGATGGGATACCAATTCAATTCTACACAGAGTACGCAAAAGAACTTGCCTTCCTTCTAACAGCCATGTACCACAAGTCTCTAGAGGAACGGAAGGTTCCAAATGATTGGAAAAGAGCACAAGTAGTTCCAGTTTTCAAGAAGCGTCGTCGAGCAGATGCACGAAACTATAGGCCTATATCTCTGACATTGATCTGTTGTAGAATTTTAGAACATGCTTTTTGCTCGCGTGTCATGTCATTTCTGGAAACCCAAAATCTACTCTGTAGGAATTAACATGGGTTCTGGAAACAGCGATAGTGTGAGACCCAGCTCGCTTTATTTGTTCATGAGACCCAGAAAATATTAGATACAGGCTCCCAGGTAGGTGCCATTTTCCTTGACTTCTGGAAGGCATTCGATACAGTTCCGCACTGTCGCCTAATAAACAAAGTAAGAGCCTATGGAATATTAGACAAGCTGTGTGGCTGGATTGAAGAGTTTTTAGCAAATAGAACACAGCACGTTGTTCTCAATGGAGAGACGTCTACAGACGTTAAAGTAACCTCTGGCGTGCCACAGGGGATTGTTATGGGACCATTGCTCTTCACAATATATATAAATGACCTAGTAGATAGTGTCGGAAGTTCCATGCGGCTTTTCGCAGATGATGCTGTAGTATACAGAGAAGTTACAGCATTAGAAAATTGCAGCGAAATGCAGGAAGATTGCAGCACATAGGCACTTGGTGCAGGGAGTGGCAACTGACCCTTAATATAGACAAATGTAATGTATTGCGAATACACAGAAAGAAGGATCCTTTAATGTATGATTATATGATAGCGGAACAAACACTGGTAGCAGTTACTTCTGTAAAATATCTGGGAGTATGTGTTCGGAACGATTTGAAGTGGAATGATCATATAAAATTAATTGCTGGTAAGGCGGGTGCCAAGTTGAGATTCATTGGGAGAGTCTTTAGAAAATGTAGTCCATCAACAAAGGAGGTGGCTTACAACACTCGTTCGACCTATAGTTGAGTATTGCTCATCAGTGTGGGATCCATACCATGTCGGATTGACAGATGAGATAGAGAACATCCAAAGAAGAGCAGCATGTTTCATCACAGAGTTATCTGGTAACCATGATAGTGTTATGGATATGTTTAGCAAACTCAAGTGGCAGACTCTGCAAGAGAGGCGCTCTGCATCGCGGTGCAACTTGCTGTCCAGGTTTCAAGAGGGTGTGTTTTTCGATGAGGTGTCGAATATATTGCTCTCCCCTACTTATACCACCTGAGGAGATGACGAATGTAAAATTAGAGAGATTCGAGTGCGCACGCAAGCTTTCCGGCAGCCATTCTTCCTGCAAACCATACGCGACTGGAACAGGAAAGGGAGGTAATGAAAGTGGCACATAAAGTGCCCTCTGCCACACACCGTTGGGTGGCTTGCGGTGTATAATTGTAGATGTGGATGTAAACTTGTACTACTGTAGTAGGGCGTGGGCTTCGTGTCGATCTTGGCCACAATAATGTGTTCACTATGCTGTTTGTAGTAGCTTACCCGCACTCCTATTTTTTATCCATTATTAAACCTACTCCTGCATTACCCCTATTTGATTTTGTATTTATAACCCTGTATTCAGCCGACCAAAAGTCTTGTTCCTCCTGCCACTGACCTTCGCTAATTCCCTCTATATCTAACTTTCACCTATCCATTTCCCTTTTTAAATTTTCTAACCTACCTGCCCAATTAAGCGATCTGACATTCCACACTCTGATCCGTAGAACACCAGTTTTCTTTCTCCTGATAACAACTTCCTCTTGAGTAGTCCCTGCCGAGAGATCCGAATGGAGGACTATTTTACCTCCGGAATATTTTACCCAAGAGGACGCCATCATCATTTATCTATACAGTAAAGTTACATGCCCTTGGGAAAAATTAGGGCTGTAGTTTCCTCTTGCTTTCAGCCGTTTGCAGTACCAGCACAGCAAGACCATTTTCGTTAGTGTTACAAGGCCAAATCAGTCAGTCATCCAGACTGTTGGCCCTGCAACTACTAAAAAGGCTGATGCCCCTCTTCAAGAACCCACACATTTGTCTGACCTCTCAACAGATACCCTTCCATTGTGGTTGTACCTACGGTATAGCTATCTGTATTGTTGAGGCACGAAAGCCTCCCCACCAATGGCAAGGTCTATGTCTATGGTTCATGGGGGGGGGGTGTGTGTCTACAAGATACCATAACAAAATTAAACTAAATGACAATGTTGTGAGTGATAATTCACAAGTTGTGAGTATCAATCACTTTCTGAATGTATCTGCAAAAATAGTACTGAGTGATTCAGCTGAACAAGCAAGAGAATATGTCAAAAATGTCATCCCACAATACTTTAAGCCACTAGAAGTAGCATCAACATCCTTCACTGAAATTAACAGAATTACAAAAATTCTAAAACATAATATCTCATGTGGTGTCAATGGAATTTCAAGCAAAATTCTAAAACGTTGTTCTAACTTAAGTAAGGTCCTTAGTGACATATGTAATGCGTCAATGGCTCTATTCCAGACATGTTAAACTATGCAACTGGTAAACTTTTTTATAATAAAAGTGACAAGACAGACTTAAAACAATTATCATACAATATCCTTATTGACGTTTTTATCCAAAATATTCGAAAATGAATGTACACCCAAGTAGTCTCACATTTAAAAATTAATAATTTACTTAGAGTATCACAATTTGAATTTCCGAAGGGTTGCTCAACTGAAAATATTGTTTATAGATTCCCTCATCAAAGAGCATGAGCCTTATATAATAAAAGAAACCCTTGTTGGTACTTTTTGTGATATTTCCAGGGTGTCTATGGTATACATTATGTTACACTCTTACAAAAACTCAAGTTGTATGGAATTGATGGTTTTGGCAACAGCTGGTTCGAATCACACTTTAAAAAATTAAAACAATGTGTGAAGGTTCTATATTCTGACATAATTGTCACAAAGGAGTGTGACTGTAATATGAGTTAAATATTTGTCTGACACTACAATACAGAAGCCATAGACACAGTACATCCCCCCCCCCCCCCCCCCAACGAAATCAAATGTAAAACATTGGTTGGAGAATATATAATTCCCATTACATATTCAATGAACTACATCGTCATTTTCAAATGTAAAACATCAGTTGGAGAATACATAATTTCCATTATATATTCTCCAACTGATGTTTTATTTGAAAATGATGATGTAGTTCATTAAATATATAATGGGAATTTTAAAAAAAGAGAAAAAAGGAAAATTTTATGTAGTGTGACTATTGCTTCACTACTGTAGTGTCAAATAAACATTTAACTAATGTTGAAGGGTAGAAAAGTTTAGTGACGGGGGATTGACAAAGGGACTCCCACAGGTTTCAATTTTGAGTCCACTCCTTTTCCATATATATGTGAATGACTTTCCCCTTAAAATTCAACACACAGAATTGGCACTTATTGCAGACAATACTAATGTTATACCTAATAAATGCTGATAAGGAGAAGGCAACAGAAGAGATTGTTAACAATGAGTTCTTTACAGATAGAGTTATACCAACAACCGATGTAGCACGTGAACAGGGGTCAGTAAGTAGGGTAGAATGCTCCAAATTTTTGGGTGCACACATTGATGAGAACTTGAAAAGGAAGAAGAATATTCCTGAGTTTCTCAAAAAATTAACCTCAGCAGCTTTTGGTGTTCATGCAAGTGCTAATCTTGAAAACAAACAAATTAACCTCCTGGCATATTTTGCTTATCTCCGCACAATAGTGACTTATGGAATAGTTTTCTGGGATAACTTACCACTTAGAAAGACAATACAGTTGGCACAAAAGTGAGCAGTAACAATACATAGCATTCACCTGTGAACATCATGTAGGTATCTCTTCAAACTCTTCTCTGCCAACCCAAAGTTTGGTACAGATTTATTGTTGACATATTCATGATCTTGATTCACAGTGAAGAAGAACTCCAAAATTTCCTCTCCAACCTCAACTCCTTTCGTTCCATCAGATTCACCTGTTCCTACTGCAAATCCCACACCACTTTCCTTGTCGTTGACCTCCATCTGTCCAATGGCCAGCTTCACTCGTCCGTCCACATCAAACCCACCAACAAGCAACAGTACCTGCATTATGACAGCTGCCACCCATTCCACATCAAACAGTCCCTTCCCTACAGCCTAGGTCTTCGTGGCAAACGAATCTGCTCCAGTCAGGATTCCCTGAACCATTACACCAACAACCTGAAAACAGCTTTCACATCCCGCAACTACCCTACCGACCTGGTACAGAAGCAAATAACCAGAGGCAGTTCCTCATCCCCTCAAACCCAGAACCTCCCACAGAAGAACCACAAAAGTGCCCCACTTGTGACAGGATACTTTCCAGGACTGGATCAGACTCTGAATGTGGCTCTCCAGCAGGGATACGACTTCCTCAAATCCTGCCCTGAAATGAGATCCATCCTTCATGAAATCCTCCCCACTCCACCAAAAGTGTGTTTCCGCCGTCAACCTAACCTTCGTAACCTCTTAGTTCGTCCCTATGAAATCCCTAAACCACCTTCCCTACACTCTGGCTCCTACCCTTGTAACCGCCCCTTGTGTAAAACCTGTCCCATGCACCCTCCCACCACCACCTACTCCAGTCCTGTAACCCGGAAGGTGTACACGATCAAAGGCAGAGCCACGTGTGAAAGCACCCATGTGATTTACCAACTGACCTGCCTACAATGTGAAGCTTTCTATGTGGGAATGAGCAGCAACAAACTGTCCATTCACATGAATGGACACAGGCAGACAGTGTTTGTTGGTAATGAGGATCACCCTGTGGCTAAACATGCCTTGGTGCATGGCCAACACATATTGGCACAGTGTTACACCGTCCGGGTTATCTGGATACTTCCCACTAACACCAACGTGTCAGAACACCGGAGATCAGAACTTGCCCTTCAGTATATCCTCTATTCTCGTTATCCGCCAGGCCTCAACCTCCGCTAATTTCAAGTTGCCGCCACTCATACCTCACCTGTCTTTCAACAACGTCTTTGCCTGTGTACTTCCGCCTCGACTGACATCTCTGCCCAAACTCTTTGCCTTTACAAATGTCTACTTGTGTCTGTGTATGTGCGGATGGATATGTGTAAGTGTGAGTGTATACCTGTCCATTTTTCCCCTTAAGGTAAGTCTTTCCGCTCCTGGGATTGGAATGACTCCTTACCCTCTCCCTTAAAACCCACATCCTTTCATCTTTCCCTCTCCTTCTCTCTTACCTGAAGAAGCAACCGTTGGTTGCGAAAGCTCGAATTTTGTGTGTATGTTTGTGTATCTATCGACCTGCCAGCGCTTTTTTTTGGTAAGTCACATCAACTTTCTTTTTAGATATATCTCTTCAAAAAGTTAGGCATTTTAACTGTACCTTCATACTACACACACTCCTAAGACAAAAAAGGTCTTATCATGAAGGTGTTATGCAAATATGTCACAAATTGATATTTATATGTGTATCAATGGAAAATGCGAAATTGTAAACTTTGGAGGCCAATGGGTGAATGTTTGATGCTGCAGCACAACTTCACCGTGCAGCCAGCTAGTATAGTAAACAAGGGACATGTCAATACTGGAGCATAAAGTCTTTACTAATTTCATTCTGTGTACTCAGCTGGGCAGTAACTACGCCTTGCTGACAGGCACACGAACAATATATGGAGATGTCAGCATTTTATGAAGTTGGTTGTATAGGAGTGATGCCACTAATCAATGATGTTGGCAGGAATGGGCGAACTGTTACAGAACACAGCGTTAAGAAGGAAGTGATCGACGTAGAGAGATGACAGAACATGAGAAGCGAGCAGCCATCAGAGAGGCACTCGGAGTCCCTGATTCATCATTAGCTTTGTCCATCCCGCAACTGGTGTTTCAGTGATTACAAGGATCAATAATAGGCAGTCACAGAAAGCGTGATGAGCTCGCAGCACCCCTTGTACCGTCCACTACTGATCTCTGTTCACCAACAAGCCCACTTGCAGTGGCGTTAAGCTCATTCAGCCTCGAATCTCATTGACTGGAGTAGAACTGTCTTCCGTGATGTATCCTGCTTTGAACTGAGCCCTGATGACCAGCAAAGACATGTCTGGAGATGCCCTGAACAACGGTGGGATACCAACCTGGACAGTTGCCCACCATACATCACAACAACCAGGACTCCTTTGGTTTGTCATCCACAGCATCTTTACAGCACAGCGGTACATTGATGATATTCTATTCTCAATTTTGTTGCTCTTCATAGCAAGCCATCTTGGGCTTACATATCAGCAAAACAATTTCCACTACACATGGCAACAGTTTCTACTGCTTGTCTTCATATTGCCAAACCCTATCGTAGTCAGCAAGGCCACCAAATCTTTTCCCAATAGCAAATGTTTGGGGCATTATGATGGGCAGGGCCCTCCAACCAGCTCTGGATTTTGACTATTTAATACACCACTTGGACAGAATTTTTCACAATAACTCTCAGGAGAACATTCAACAAGTCTATAATCAATGCCAAGCCAAATAACCGCTTGCATAAGAGCCAGAAGTGGGCCAACACGTTATTGACATGTTCATTTGTGAAGTGCTTTCCCTTGAATAAATCATCCAATTTTTCTGAAATTGTAATAAGGTTTTTGTCTGAACATGTACATCACATCTGATTTCCCTCCCTTTACAATAATTCCTTCTTTCTTTTTATCTTAGAGTATTCACAATTTGAGGTCATGTCCATACCTACAATATTAGAGGGAAAAACAGCATTTATTACTCATTAATTAAAGCTGTCAGTGACTGGTTCAAATAATACCACATGCCGTGAATAGGCTCCCTCCCGCCCCTCAGTTCAGCAATGCCCTTAGTGCCATCTACGCACCTTTGTTGAGCACTTTAAAAATTTATCTGTACAGAGACATCTCATGAGATATTCCTAGGCACCTGCAAACAGACAACCCCTTGACACCCTTCAGCTGTGACACATTACACTCCTGCTCTAGCACATTCTAGTGGGCAAGCAAATCATATAGTATCGAAGATGTTGCCTGCCTCCAGGAATCCAGGAACCAGTCAAGGGTTGTCTCTGTAAAGGTAAATTTTTAAAGCACTCAATGAAGGTGCACTGGTGGCACCAAGAATGTTGTCAGACTGGATGGTCTTAAAAGGATCATTCATTGTATTCATTCACACAGGTATCAATGTGGCACCCCTTCACGGTAACACCACAGGAGTGTGTAAAACAGGAGGACTGACAAAGCATACAGTGATGGGAAATACCGAATGAAAACAATTGATTCATTTGGTTGTTGGAAAACAATCAACTCATTCGGTTGTAGTTTTACATATAGGCGGAATTATTCATTCGTCTTTTGAGTGAAACCAGTCCGGCATGGGAGCAATTAAATGAAAACAGTCATTCAGTTTGTCAGGCTACTCATTCATTCTTTTGAATGAAATGAGCCTAAGGGACAAACCAAATGAAAACAGTCAAGTCAGTTGGTTGCAGTTTTACATGTCGACTGGATTATTATTCTTTTTTTCCCCAAGCAAAAACAGTCTGTGAGAGCAACTGAATGAAAACATTGGACACAGTTGTAGCTTTGAATATTGACTGAATTAATCGGTCTTTCTTTTTAAGTGGAAACATGCAGTAGTTTTTCTGTCGGTTGAACCATGTGTTCATTCTTTCAACTGAAAACACTCTTTAGTGTTTTAGCTAACAGAGCTATACATTTAATCTTCTGAATGAAACTAGTCTGCAGTACTTTCATTAGCTGAACTAAAACTGTGCTGCATTATATTGCCTGAGGATAGACCTACCCCCAGGGGTAAATGAAGACATTTCCTGGGGGAGGGGGAGGGGGGGGGGTGCGCTCAAGTTAAAATAAGATTATACGTGTTCAAACAACAGGAAATCCAGACTGGAATAATGATGGTGTTAATCGAAAATCCAGGATTTACATGTTCATTTAATTATGTTTGAATGGAGTAATTTTCCATTTCATCATTTAAAATTGATTCATATATTGTTGTGGGTTAAGTTGTTCCAATTGCCATTAATTCCATTCCATCATTTAAAATTGATTCATATATTGTTGTGGATTAAGTTGTTCCAGATGCCATTAATGCATAACTAATTAAACTGATTTATTGCTGGGGTAGATCTGCTATCAGTTAAATTGCTGACCCCAGCCAAAAAGTTCAAAAACCCCAAACACCTGGGTCGAATCGGATTATTTTCCCACGTACACACAGTACACAGACGATAAGTTGGCTGATGGCCGCAATGTATCACGGGTAATGATGACATGTGAGGTAATGTTTCCGTGCTTGGGTTTTGGCACCGACAATGCCAGCAGGCATGCACCTCCTACTGATCTGCAGATATAAATTACGCATGAGAGTAACAAGGATTTGTGAATGCGCATTATTGAGACATTCATGTCTAAATATAGTGCCGTACTCATTTCCAGTAAGGAATATGATCATAAATTAAGTCAGTTTTAATAGAGCTCAATGAGTAGAAGGCAAATGGAATTTAAAATATTCAGTTGTGTGGCGGGCGGGGCGGGTTGCGATGCGTGTTACCACCAACTGTCAATGGCTTCTCACTGTCTCAATAAAGAAGTATGGAAAATACAAGGTGTTCCAAAATGATCTACAAAATTTTGATCACATATATTTCAGAAATGGGCACAGGTAGAAATCCGTGGTTTGCAGCATAATGCTCATGCATACCTAAGGTAGTAGTAGAGGTTTTAGTAGCCACTTAACAGGGTTCATTGTGTTAAGGCAGGGATTCCCAAAGATTTGCTGTGTTGGAATACTTTGAGAATATTTGTCCTTCAATGGTACATCTTGATTATCTTGAAGGTTAATATAATTTTTTTTTAAATGGGAAGAACTGGTTTTATTTAAGAATTACTTCAATTTTAAATCATAATTAATAACATAGAAATCATCATAAAATTAAAAAGTAATTAATATCTTCAAATGTCATAAGAAAAGCAAAGTTATTAATAGTTCTTCTTGGAGAACTTATGCACTTCCGCAAAAGACAGTTTTGGGAAACCTTTTGTTAAGGTGACCATATTTTATAGACCAAAATTCAGGACACATTAAAAAAATTTGATATTGCAAAAATCTTAATTAAAAAAATTGGTACAGATCTAGAAAAATCCTGACTGTCACAAAAAAAGGGAAGTGACAAAGGGATGGTTGGTCAACTTAAATGTGTGCACCATCTGCAGCACATGGGTGCAATATTCCAGTTCCACGTCCAGCCTAGCATGTCCTCATTAACGTATTTTATTGCTGCTCTGATGCAGAATCTGTGATCCTGCATGCCCCACCCAAAGAAAAGAAAAAATGTAATGCAGTTCTGCACGACCTGGGTGTCAGATCTGAGCTGTACCAACCATTCCACACACTGTACCAACTGCTGGGTGGGTGGCCAGTGAATAACTAACCTTTAGGTGTGTGTGTGTGTGTGTGTGTGTGTGTGTGTGTATGCCACAAACTGCACCTTTCTAGCTATTCCCATTTCTGAAATATATGTGATCTAAGTTGTAAAAATTATTTTTTAACATCCTGCATACATATAGGGAAGCATCTAAGTGTGCTTATGACTGGGTTTTCAACAGACTAAATTGAAGAAAATACATATGGGCAAGTCCTCATTTAATGTACAGGGTGATTCAAAAAGAATACCACAACTTTAAAAATGTGTATTTAATGAAAGAAACATAATATAACCTTCTGTTATACATCATTACAAAGAGTATTTAAAAAGGTTTTTTTTTCACTCAAAAACAAGTTCAGAGATGTTCAATATGGCCCCCTCCAGACACTCGAGCAATATCAACCCGATACTCCAACTCGTTCCACACTCTCTGTAGCATATCAGGCGTAACAGTTTGGATAGCTGCTGTTATTTCTCGTTTCAAATCATCAATGGTGGCTGGGAGAGGTGGCCTAAACACCATATCCTTAACATACCCCCATAAGAAAAAATCGCAGGGGGTAAGATCAGGGTTTCTTGGAGGCCAGTGATGAAGTGCTCTGTCACGGGCTGCCTGGCGGCCGATCCATCGTTCTCGGCTGACCAGAACTTTTCCCTTTGCACAAACACCCATTCTCTGTAAACTGTTTATACCAACGTTTAATACACCACCTATCAGGAGGTTTAACACCATACTTCGTTCGAAATGCACCCTGAACAACTGTCGTTGATTCACTTCTGCCGTACTCAATAACACAAAAAGCTTTCGGTTGAGCGGTCGCCATCTTAGCATCAACTGACACTGACGCCTAGTCAACAGCGCCTCAAGCAAACAAATGTACAACTAAATGAAACTTTATAGCTCCCTTAATTCACCGACAGATAGTGCTTAGCTCTGCCTTTTGTCGTTGCAGAGTTTTAAATTCCTAAAGTTGTGGTATTCTTTTTGAATCACCCTGTATTTTAACTGAGGTTTACTACACTCTATTTATTTCCAGCCAGTCGAATTTCCCCAGACATGAAGAAAGGTCCAGGTTTACCTCACATAGTTGGATAAAAATCCCTCCAGTAGGCCTCTGGACATCCACAAAACTAGGGCATAACTGGGGAAACCTGGATGTACCAGTATTGCAGCCATAGATAATGGTGCAAAGGTGACAGTAATTGTTCCCTAAACAATATATGAAAGGAAGAGCTTTTCTTGTTTCAGCATCTGTTTGCATTCTGTTTTGTAGAAAATGTGTGATGATGTCCACAAATTAAAAATCATTTGGCTATAGCCCATAAACACTTATTCACCCATTTATTTGTGAGGGAGGTACCTATGTTGTACAGAAAATTACATCACCGGTATCATAGATACAAATTACTCACATGTACACAAGGCTGTTTACATTTCACAGTCTATAAAAGCAGCATGTGTAGTATTTCATGGGTATATAGAGGTACTACTCACATTCAAACATCATACTTCAGTTTCAAAGTTAGACCTATCTCAGGGCAGCATTATTAACAGTCTGTAACAGTGTAACCAGGTTTTAATCCCTGTAGCACCCTGGGAATGACAACTGGATTTGCCTGACCACCAGTGCATTCAATTCTTAGCAGAAACAACAGATGGTTTTGGTGCTGTTACATCATTATTGTTGCTCCACTCTGTTGGAGGAGGAGATTAGTGTTTAACATCTTGTTGACAGCTAGGTCATTAGAGATGGAACACAAGCTTGGATTATGGAAGGATGGAGGGGGAAATCAGCTGTGCTCTTCCAAAGGAACCATCCCGGCATTTGCCTTAAGTGATTTGGGGAAATTGCGGAAAACCTAAATCAGAGGGGCCAGACGCAAGTTTGAACTTTCATCCTCCTGAATGTGAGCGAATGTAATAACCACTGCACTACCCAGCTTGGTTGCACTCTGCTGTCGCCTCTCATCAGTAATACTGTTATTCTGATATTTGCAGTAACTTTTAGTTCAGTTTTTCATCTATGTTTATTAATAGTGTGTTCATGTTATAGTGAGTGAGCCTTTTGTTTGTCTTTTAGATCAAAATGCCATAATACACAGTTGGGAATTTTAAACAAAAACTGAAAAAGATGTTGTGATCTTTACAATCTGTAAAAAGGAAATACGTTTTCACGGTTCATCCACTAATCTAAGGGACCACTTGAAAAAGAAGCACCATTGTTTCTTAAACATTGCACCTGATAATTTGTCAGGAGATACAACAGGCAGTCAACTCCCCCCACCTGCTGATGGCACCTTGTCTACCCTACTGTTTCTGGCTCCATGATGTGCACTGCTGCTTCCTATGTTGGCATTGCTACAATCACAGATGTAGCAGGTATGTCAAATACATAACATTGTTTCACAAGACTTATTATGCCTTTAACAACAGCAGTAAACCAACTCTCTAATCATCCAAGTACTGTAATCACACAAGCATTGAGGAGGTACCAAGAAGATAAAAGATTTATCTAGTAGTAAAATTAAACAGGCTGACAACTCCTCATTGGCACTATGGCTGAGTGTTATCTTCCATTTTTTGTGTTGATACTACCAGATTTATGAAGATAGTTAATGCTCTAGAACTGGTGTATACTTTGTCTTCCAACTAAACCCTGACAAACTGTTAAATGATGGTTGTCTTGAAATTAGAGATGTTATTGTCAATTGGCTGAAACCAAATATGTCATACTGACTGCTGACAAGTGGATCAACATAAATACACAAGGACTTTTTACCATGACAAGGCACTTTATTGAGCAGCACAAACTGTAGTCGGCTTTTACAGCCACTGTGCACATTGCTAATTGGCATACTTCTTAAAACATTACCAAGAGCATTAAACCAACTGTTTCTGAGTGGGAATAGGTGACAAATTGTTTTCTCTTGTCATTGAATGCGAGAGTTACGGTGGATATAGCAAGGAAAATTAATGTTGTTGTTCATTTGGGATGTGCTGCTCACACACTTTAATTTAGTAGTGTCAGACTTTTTTTTTCTGGCAAGTCTTGGAATTCCTGGGACCAGTACTGATATCAATCACAGACAAATCGTCAAGATTCTCAAGTCCTACATATAGCTATGTGGATTTCTTTTATAATCTTCTGTGTTTAGGCTTTTATGCCCAAATCAGGAATCACTGACCAGGTAAGTTTAAGGATGAATGTCTTTTACCTTAAAGTTTGCATACGTCTTCTGCAATATGTCAGCCTACATTCCAATGCAATAGGTTCACTCACGACCAAAACTTTCTTCCAAATATTGTGCAGAAAAATGAAACATTATGGACAATAAGAAGATGAATAAAAAAATGTAAAAAAGGAAAATAGAGAAAGATGTTTTGGTCATATACTATTGCTGGCAGAGGTATATTTACCCGGTAATATTTCATCAAGAAAGTTCAAACTGCAATAAAAGCATATTTTTCAGATAATATTGGTAGTTACCTTCAGCATCATTTTCAGCCCTTAAATTTCCTTTGTTGAAGTGGATCTTTTTGTCTTGTAATGTGAGTTCTTGGATGCAATGCATCTGGCAGAGGTATATTTACCAGGTAATATTTCATCATGGAGTTGAAACTGTAATAAAAGCATATTTTTCAGACAATATTGATAGTTACCTTCAGCATCATTTTCAGCCCTTAAATCTCCCTTGTTGAACTGGATCTTTTTGTCTTGTAATGGAGTTCTTGGATGCAATGCGTCTAATGTGGTGGGACCAAGAGAGAAATGCAATCCAGTCTTGCCATTCTCATGAGAGCAGAAGTTGTTCACCTGTTCCTTTTCATTAGCTTTGACGAAATTTAGTTGTGTACGACGCAGAGCCTCATAGGATGCCTGATAAGTCCAAAAATAACACAATATTTTACTGTATGAAGCACATCAGTACTAAATTTCCCTCATATTTGGAGCTTGAAACTCACATAAATATGTGAAGGAGTAGCAATCTACTACAGAAATAATGTAGATGCTGATAGTATAATTAATATCTCCTCACTTAGTGTTGACTAAGGATTCAAGGCGGTAGCAGTAAAAGTCTCAAAAATATACTTGAATATCCCTTGATTTTGCGTTCACCGCTACTTTGCAGTTTTGGCTATGTGGTCGTTGCCAAGTGACTGTATAACATAACCCCTCAAACTGAATAACAAAACTGCACAAGCTAGTATACTTTTAATTGATTAAATATTATCTGTCTGCTTCTGCAACTGAGTGGTCAGCATGTCTGACTGCTGTGCAGAGGACCTGGGATCAATTCCCAGTACAGCAAGGGATTTCTTTTCTTGGTGGGTGCACTGTAATAGGTTCCACTTAGTCTCATGATGCCAGCTGAGGTGCTGTTCAAATGAGAAGTAGTTGCTCCACGGTCTGGAAAGCTGACATTGGCTAGGAGAGCAGTGTGTTAGCCTCATGTGCCTCCATATTACATCCAAATGATACCAAATGGCAGAACATGACATGGCAGCCAGTTGGCACTGCGTAGTCCTCTAGGTCTGACCACAGAGTTTAGTCTTTTTTTATATATTTCTTAAATACCTACACAATTACTTGAAAAAAAACATGTCTATTTGTTGGGTTATATTATACAGTTACTTGAAAACTGCCACACAGCTGAAACTGCACAGTAGTGTTGAATGCAAAATAAAGAGATATATCAATCCAGCCAATGACTGCATGTGTCACATTGTTATCACTCAGAAAAAAATTGATAGTTACAACTGTGTACTATTCCCCAGCAGCAAATTTCGAAATATATTTGGAAAAAATGGAACCACTGGGAAAGCCTTAGACCAAATATTTATTAACAAGGATAAATATGCAGAATAAGTAAACTATGGAATCCATGATTCAGTCATTGCAAGTCCTTAACCTTCAGAATGAATGCATTATCAAAACCAAGAAGGACACAAAGGTAGCACTCCCCCTCCCCACATGATACTACAAGTATATATGCCTACTAGCTAGGTAGATAAGAGATTGAAACAATTTCCAATGAGATAAACACCATTAGTTCCCCACAGATGAAATTGTAGAAATGATGTCTTCGACATTTACATTTCTCTTCTTCAACAAGCTTACTCAGAAGCTGTCTCTTATACAAATTCTTAATAAGCTTCAGAACTCCTCGGTCCATTGGCTACAACAATGTCATTGTGTCAGACAGTACAAATTTAATAGTGATGCCGCTGCTGACCATAACTCTACAGCCAGATTTGATGGGGCATTGTCAGGATGAAATGCGACAATATAAAGCAAAGGATAGTTGCTGCTCACCATATAGCAAAGATGCTAAGTCACAGAAAGACACAACAAAAACAGTCAGAAAATTAGTTTTCGGCCAACAAGGCCTTTGTCAAAAGTAGACGATGCCCGACAGAATCCTAACTGACCACCTCCTTCCCATTCACCACTATCAACCATTGCCTCACCCACAACATATGTGGGGTACGGCTATGGGCTCCTGCATGGCACCATCCTATGCAAAGTTATTCGCGGGTCATGTAGAGGAATACTTCTTAAACACACAGAATCCCTAACCTCTCACATGGTTCACATGCACTGATGACATCTTAGTGATGTGGATCGAGGGTGAGGACACCCTATCCATATTCTTCCAGAACCTCAACGCCTTCTCCCCCATTCACTTCACCTGGTCCTACTCAACCCATCAAGCCACCTTCCTCAATGTTGACCTCCACCTCAATCAAGAAGTCCATTTCATACAGCCTAGCCACACGGGACTGTTCTAACATCCACGAGATAAATTTTAGCTACAGTGCGACAAGAGGAAATTATGCCTCTAACAGTTATAAACATTATCTATCCAACATATAGAAAAACAGTGAAATGAAACAAAATGATAACAAATATTAATTATTTATATAATATTTTATGATGTAATTGAACATATTGATGTGTATCACACAAAGACAACAATAATTGTTAAATTCCTTTTATGATCTGCGTTCATCTTCCTTTGTTTTTACCTTCTTTTGGTTGGCTTGTGTAGGTTGCAGATGCAAGACGCATATCAAACGGAGGTCTGTTCAGAAATGATTTGTTAATTATTACTTGAGAATAGAGTTCTTTATTATTATAAATATGTGTGAATAATTATTTGTAACTTTAATTACTCTCCCAATAAGCATTATCTGTGTTAATTATTTCTTTCCGGTGCAAGGAGTGCAGCCATTGATGATAGCGATTTGTATCGCATTTTTATCTGTGTTTCTTACGAAAGTATCAAAGGTTTGCTTGATGAAAATGAGTCTAAACAGCGCGCAATATAAAAGTAAAGTTTAGTCGGCATTAATTCAAATACTTATCCTGTTAAAAGGAAATTTGCTCTAACAATAGAAAGTCTCTGTCAATTGTCTGCCGCCATCTGAACAATTATCTCAGCGGCAAATTCGAATTACGCAACTCTGCAGACATAAATGCCAAAGGTAATAAAAAGGTGTAAAAATAAATGTGCACCGGTGGTCCCAATGATATTTGGTGGTTTTAATGATCATTTTGCTGAAGATAACTGTTTCCATCATAATCAATAGTTGTATAGAATCTGTTGTACGAACTGTGATATAGTGACACTTACACAACTTACAGACAACACTTTAACACAACATTAACTAGGATTTCTTTAGCAACTTGACCAAATCTTTAGCCGGGAGAAAAAATTATTTTGTAATGACTCACTGTAATGAAATAACATCATCATTTTCATTTACAAATTAATTAAATACCAAACCACTGAATAACACAGCAAACGCCGCACTGTCATACCTGCAGTGATAAGCGATCCCTCTGGAAATATACCCAGGGTCTGACTGAGGCCATTATAGATCATAATCATCCCCCCAATTTTGTACTAAACAGATTTACTGTGCCCTATCTTTCCAGTTACCGAACAACTCCCAAAGCTCCACTGTCCGGCCATGGAAGAGCAGACGACTTAGTACCACCCAGGACTGAAGCAAATGAATTACATTCTCCACTAGGGTTTCGACTACCTCTTGTTTTGCCCTGAAGTGAGGAATGTACTACCTACTATCCTTCCCACTCCTCGCACAGTGGTATTCCGCTGCCCAATGAATGTACACAATATCCTTGTTCATCCCTACACAACCCCTGTGTCACAGCCCCTTACCTCATGGCTCATATCCCTGTAATATACCTAGATGCAACACCTATTGCATAGATCCTCTCACCACCACCTACACATCACCTATACCATCAAAAGCAGGGCTACCTGTCAAACCAGTCATGTGATCCAGAAGATCAGCTGCAACTACTGTGCTGCATTCTACGTGGGCATGCCAACCAACAAGCTGTCAGTTGGCATGAATGGCCACCGACAAACTGTGGCCAAGACACAACTGGATCACCCTGTTGCTGAGCATGGTGCCCAACATGATGCCCTCCATTCCTGTTACTGGTTCAGAGCTTGTGTCATCTGGATCCAAACCACCCCCACTTCCCCTCATAGCTGACAAACCATGTCTCACAGACATACTACACTTTCCCTGCCCTCCACAGTCTCTCCCGGCACCACACAGAATCCAGAACCTAAACAGACCAGAAACACAAACATGAACCATTCCCCCAAAAGCCTTAGCCCTGCAGAAGTATCAGTCCATTCCAAAGGCCTCACCTTTTGCCCCATCCTCAAATTCAATCTTGCAGGACTTGATAAAGACCTTCACCTAGTCTCTACAGTGGAAATACTTTTTTACGACCATCCATACCAATCGGATTCAACCAAAGACCAACATTGAACTCGGTCTGATTCAGTTCACTCCTTCATTCAACCATGATCTACCCCCTGTTAGTCCAGTGAAACTGTCAGAAAAAATGCCTGTATCTCACAAAAGGTGGGGGTAGAAGATTTTATTTTTTTAACTCGTTCATATTGTTGGAAAGGTTAGAAAACCAAGTTTTGCCAACAAAATTTCTCTTGGGAAAACTTTCTGCAGTCAAAAAACTTCGAAAATTTCGGACTTTTTTCAGTTTTTTCAAAATATCTCAGTTTCATTTGCTCCTATCGCTTTGACGTCTATTTTATTTTTTAAAGAGCACAAAATTCTCTACAAATTTATTCTTACCATTTTTTCTACTCCCAGTATCTACCGGTAAGACGCTACAACGAGTCAAAAAATACCAATTTTTCAAATTTCGAGCAAAGAATACTTGGTGACAATTTCCACGATGTACAGTTCTGTAGAAAAGATAAAGTTGTGACTCTCCTTTCTGCTTTCAATTCAGTAAAAGCTGGGAGCACTAAAATTACTCCTGTTGATCCTTTAACTCTTTTCCAAAGGATTTGTTTAATGAAACAAAGTGAAGAAGAGTTAAAAGCCTTTCTGATATATGAACTTGCTCCTTACCCAATGTCCCTAGTCTCAGAAAAAGGCAAGTGAAAAGGAACAAAATCTTCACTCTACAATGCCTTCATTTCAGTGGAAGATGTGAAGTCAGGTGGACCGAGTAAATTTTTTGTCATTGATGGAGGGTGCCTTATCCACAAAGTGACTTGGACTCGAAATGTTTGCTTCAAGTCAATAGCCCAAAGCTCTGTTTCTTACCTGCAATGTCATTTTGGATCTCAATTTGCTATTGTATTTGATGGGTATCCATGTGAGGGAGACAAATGTAGCACAAAGAGTGCTGAGAGGATTCGTAGGTCCAAACAACATTCTTCGTTTGACGTTGTGGTTGAATCAGAGATGGTGAATCAAGTCCCTCAGGACAAGTTCTTGTACAACGAACGAAACAAGATGCGTTTGACCACACTTCTTAAAATGGAATTTCTGGAGTGTAGCATTGAAGTGCACCAGGCACAAGAAGATGCTGACGTTATAACTGTAACATCTGCCATTTTAAGAGACAAAGATTTTGGAAGTGATGTCATTGTAGGAGAAGATGTTGACCTGCTTGTGCTCAAGACCGGTTTGGGGCAAGGCATAGAAAACTTATTTTTCTTAAAGCCAGGAAGAGGAAATGCAGAAGACAAGTGGTTTTCCACTGCATCTTACAAGTTTGACAGTGAATATATTCTGTTCACTCACGCCTTTAGCAGATGTGATACAACATCTGCTTTTTTTGGTCAAGGAAAAATTAAGTGCTGCAATATTGTTGCGAAAAATGAACACCTAACCTCAGCACTTTGCACGTTCAATAAACCACATGCTACCCGCGAAGAAATAACAGCAGCAGGAGAACAGGTTACTATCGCATTGTAAAGTGGAGGTGTCAGCAGTTCCCACACACTAGACCATTTGCGGTACCAGCTATTCGCCAAGTCTGCCACAAAAAGCAAACTGAATCTTGCACGGTTGCCACCTACACAAATGCTGCACAACATCATTCGTTGCGGACTTACCAACAAGTCCAAAGTTGGATGGGAAACTGGGAACCTCCTGAGAAATGGGGCTGGAATCACAGTGACCATGGTCCAATACCCATTATAATGAGCCAAGATCCAGCACCTGAAACACTTCTTCACATTGTTTCATGCTCATGCAAGCTGAACTGTGGCGGAGCGTGCTCCTGCAGAAAAGTGGGTTTGAAATGTTCTTCAATTTGCAAGAAATGTATTGGGGTCAACTGTTAAAACATGCCAAAATTTTTATATGAAGACAGTGAAGAAGATGTTATGGAGGATGTTGAGGAAACTGCTGACGAAACCAACGAACTTGCTGAGGCTTACTCGCTGTTTAAAGAAGAGGTCAATCTGGGATCAACTCTATGTACAGACCCTGAATCCGTAACTCAAGGTATTTCTGGTGACACTGAGGAACCTGGCCCATCAAAACGTTGGAAGTGATGCTCATCTCTGTCTCAAGTGCGCTTAAGTGCAATATTACAAGTGTTATACACCCAGAACTGTCAAGATTTTTTAGTAACTAACAATTCATTTTAATTGTAATAAATGCTACTTATTTTTAATGTCAACTGTGTGGCTTTTATACACAAGAATAATTACCTACCTAATTAGGTTGCCTATTGCAGCTAATAATAGTTCAGTTTCCTGAGACAATTTATTTTGTGTGTGTGTGTGTGTGTGTGTGTGTGTGTGTGTGTGTGTGTGTGTATGTATGTGTGTGTGTGTGTGTGTGTGTGTGTGTGTGTGTGTGTGTGTGTTTATGTCTCTCAATGATGTATTTTATATTTATAGTTTTACAAATACCAGGGCTGAGGTGGCCCATAGTGAACTTCAGGTAGTGATGTAAGAATCACAATAGTTGGGTGTCCAGCAATCCTCAAGTTGCATACAGAGAAATTGAATACCTGAAAGTGAGGTGGTAAATTCCAACTTATAACATGATGTACAATGTATTTATACTACACAAACAGAAACTGAAAAAATAGTGTTCAAAAATTAGGTATCTTGCCACTATGCTCAAAATTTGAAAAATTGTTATTTTTTGAGGTGCTGTAGTGCCTTAGATATTGGGAGTAGAAAAAATGGCAAGAATCAAATTTGTAGAGAATTTTGTGCTCTTTAAAAAACAAAATAGATGTTAAAGCGATAGGAGCAAATAAAACTGAGATAGTTTGAAAAAACTGAAAAAAGTCCGAAATGTTCAAAGTTTTTTGACTGCAGAAAGTTTTTCCAAGCGAAATTTTGTTGGCAAAACACTGTTTTCTAATCTTTCCAACCATATGAACGAGTTGAAAAAATAAACTCTTCTACCCCACCTTTTGCAAGGTATATCTACTACTTGACTGGACTATGTTAACTTTCCAGAATTTCTGTCTCAAACGTTGCCTCACCAACATTCCCCAAATCCCTCAACATTAATGAAACTAACCTTAAATATGCAGAAAGATCAACAATCCACCGCCTAAAAACTACTAACAAAGGCTCCCCCACTGTTGTTTTGAACCACAAGGATTACCTGGCAGGAGGACTCCGCCAGCTGTCAGGTTCATCCTCCTACAGAGTCTGCCAGTCCAATTCTCTTGTCACCCCTACCATTCCCTGCTATCTTACATTCTACGTGCTTCCTAAAGTCCATAAATCCAACCACCCAGGACACCCCACTGTGGCCAGTTACTGTGCTCTCACTGGGAGAATATCTGCTCTTGTAGACGATTATCTTCAGCCTATTAGCCGCAACCTACTCTCCTACATAAAGGATACCAACCATTTTATCCACACAGTTCCTGTCCCTTTAACACATGGTAGCCTTCTCGTAACTATTGATGCCACCTCCCTTTATGCTGACATCCCTAATGCTCATGGCCTTACCGCTATTGAACACTACCTTTTCCAACGCCCGACAGTTTCCAAACCTACAAACTCCTTCCTAGTCACCATGACCAATTATGTCCCCACCCACAATTATGTCTCCTTTGAAGGGATTATCTACAAACATATCTGTGATACAATTATGGGCGCCTGCATGGCACCGTACTATGCCAACCTATTAATGGGCCATCTAGAGGAATACTTCCTAAACACTCAGAATCCCATCCCTCTCGCCTGGTTGAGATTCAATGATGACAGCTTTGTGATGTGGATTGAGGGTGAGGACACCCTATCCACATTCCTCC
Organism: Schistocerca gregaria; assembly: GCF_023897955.1. Classification (NCBI taxonomy): domain Eukaryota; kingdom Metazoa; phylum Arthropoda; class Insecta; order Orthoptera; family Acrididae; genus Schistocerca; species Schistocerca gregaria. Next base: position 777,043,588 of record NC_064920.1, read on the forward strand.
AGAACCTCAACACCTCCCCCCCCATTCACTTCACCTTGTCCTACTCAACCCATCAAACCTCCTTCCTCGATGCTGACCTCCACCTCAATGATGCCTGTATCAGTACCTGTCCATATGAAACCTATGAACCATCAGCAATACCTCCACTTTGACGGCTGCCACCCATTCCATACAGCCTGTCCACCCATGGCTGTCATACCTGTAGTGATGAGCGATCCCTCTCAAAATATATCAAAGTTTTGACTGAGGCCTTTACAGATTGTAATCATCCTCCTAACCTTGTACAAAAACAGATCTCTCCTGCCTTGTCTTTCCAGTCACCCAACAACTCCCAAAGCTCCACCGTCAGGCCATGGAAGAGCAGTCCCCTTGTGACTCAGTACCACCCAGGATTGAAGCAACTGAATTACATTTTCCACTAGGGTTTCAACCACCTCTCATTGTGCCCTGAAGTGAGCACTATCCTACCCACTATCCTTCCCACTCCTCCCACAGTTGTACTCTGCCGCCAACCGGACATACACAATATCCTTGTTCACCCCTACACAACTCCTGTGTTCCAGTTCCTTACCTCATGGCTCATATCCCTGTAATAGATGTAGATGTAAGACCCATCCTACACACCCTCCCACCACCACCTACTCCAGTCCTGTCACAAACATCACCTATCCCATCAAAAGCAGGGCTCTCTGTGAAACCGTTCATGTGATCTACAAACTAAGCTGCAGCCACTGTGCTGCATTCTTTGTGGGCATGACAACCAGCAAGCTGTCTGTTGGCATGAATGGCCACTGACAAACTGTGGCGAAGAAACAGCTGGACTACCCTGTTGATGAGCACACTGCCCAACACAACATCCTTAATTTCAATGACTACTTCACAGCCTGTGCTGTCTGCATCCTTTCCACCAACACCAGCTTTTCTGAACTGTGCAAGTGGAAACTCTCACTGAAACATATCCCATGTACCTGTAACCCTCCTGGCCTCAGTCCTCACTAGTCATGGCCTTTATCCATCTAGTCCCTTCCCTGCTTCTATTCCAGCACTACACAGCCCTCTATTACACCAATGCACCCAGTCTTTTTACTTCTCTCCTTTCCTGCTAAACCCCCCCCCCTCCCCCTTCCCTCCCTCACCCTGCATCTAACCTCCTGACTGCACCTAGCTGTCCCACTATCTACCTTGTCCCTGACACTCCCAGTAGCTCTTTACTGCCTCCTACCCGTACTATCCCTTACCCTCTCCATCCTCCCCAGTGTCCTCCTTACCCCCAACCAGCTGCCTCTCCCATAATGTCCTGCAACTCACAGTCTGGCTCTAGCTGCCACAGACTGTGGTCATGTGTGTGTGGGTTGCATTTGCGTGAGTGTGTGCATGCATGCATGTTTTGACAATGGCCTTGTTGGCCGAAAGCTAATTCTCTGACAGTCTTTTTGTTGTGCCTTTCTGAAACTCAGCATCTCCACTATATCGTGAGTAGCAACTATGCTTGTCTTTACACTGTTTCATTCCATCCTGGATATTCCACTGGACAAAATAAATAGTGATAAATGAACGTATATAAATAAATGAATATTATAACAGCGGACATTATATTAACTTATGATGTCTAGTTGAAAGCTTAAATTAATTTGACTACTGTATTAATGTCTGACTGAGCAAGCTGTTATATTTTAGTGTACTATCTCATGTTGGGTCTCCGTCTCCATGTTGTCATTGTCAAATGGAGCAGCGTTTGTTTATGTTTCAAATTGGAAAGTAGGTGAATGTAATTTTGTTTAAAGTCTGTCTAGTTAATTAAGTCCGTTCATTAAGATGATGGAGATCTGTATCTATGAACATATATTACTATCTCTTTGAGTAGATTCATAAGGCCACTTTTCCCTGAATGATGCAAAATCTGGATATGCTCTTCAACATTGTTTACTCCATGTCTGTTGAGAATTGTATCGATTGCAAATAGAGATTTTGATGTGTTGTTCAACATACGCAATCTCAATGTTCTTTGAACTGAATGTTCAAGCTACTCCTAGTTTGTCTTACATAGCAGAAGGAGAAACTCTGGCTACTGAGTTTGTGTATGGTTGATCTTTTACTTTGTGGGTGGGGTTATTTCTTAAGTTATGAATGGCTATCTGCTGAAGTTGCAAGAATCAACCTGTATATCTCAGCATTTCATCTGAGAGGAGTTCTGTAATACTATAAAAACACTTCTTAGTAAGATACTTCTTCAAACCTACTTTGAAGGAACTGCTTTAAAACTTTTTATATACATCGGAAGTTTGTTTTAAACGATTTGATCCTGATGTGATATGGGCTGTTGTTTATCTCTTTTGCATTATGCCTCTTCAGGTGATCATCATTTCTTCTAGTGTTATAATTATGTACATATATGCTTAAATTATTGTACTGATTGGATACTGCAATTAGTTGTATAGTTTTAGAAATATGTATTGATGTGTAGTGTAAGTATCTTTTAATTCTTGAACAATTCTTTACATGATTCATTTTATCTGAATTGCACAGAATCCTAACTGCCTTTTATTTTTTGAAGGATGAATACTCTTTTTATGAGCCTGAATTCAGCTGAAATTTAACTGCCTTTGACAGACGATAATGTAGTATTCAATACAACAAATCAGTGAAGCATCCAGTCATATAGCTTCTCTTCTTAGGTTTTCTACTTGAACACGTAATTCTGAGTAGATAATTGAAACTTTTGTTTACTAATTAGAGGATTTGTTTCAGTACATAATTATATATTGTAACTGGCAAAATTAATAACATCAGATAAAAATATGCAGATGCTGGGTACTTCACTGTTCTACGTGACAAAAAAACCATAATTTCTCATATAAAAATAATGTTAGTGATGAAAAAAACCAAGCTGTGTATGATTATGTTTAATAATTATTTAACTGGATAAATAAAAATTCAACTTACCAAGCAACGGAAGAACACACACATAGAAGACTGTTGTAACAGGCAAGCTTTGAAGCCAGTTGAAGGGGAATGAAGAACGGTGATGGAAAAGGACTGGAGAGGTCTAGTAAAAGGGGCAGATTTTGGGAAAGTCACCTTGAACTGTGGGTCAGGGGAGACTTACCACATGGGATGAGAAGGAAATGATATTTAATGAATGGTAATTGAATATATCTGGATATCTGACAAGCCAAAAAGGAAATAAGAAATGTTATGAAAGAAATATAATATGTAACTCACAAAAAAGATCACATATTTTTATCAGAAAGGTCAGATTTGTTAAAGTCTATGATGTCAATAATTTTGGGCAAGACTGTTTGTTTACCACATTCTGACTGTTATAACAGTGTCACTTTATAATAAAATAAATTCTAGCTGAATTTATAACAAAGAGGAGAAATACAGAATGTTCACTGTTAGAAACTTATAGATGACATCATGGTTTTGACCACATATCTCAGTTTCTCTCTGTTTTTCTCAGTTTTAATTCAGTACTGTTTCAGTCTTTGACTCTGTTACTCTTAGTTTGACTCAGATGCAGCGTTAGTTTTTTGGAAGTGTAGTGGTTTCATAGGGATCCCTATGAAATCCCCAAACCACCTTCCCTACACTCTGGCTCCAACCCTTGCAACCGCCCCCGGTGTAAAACCTGTCCTATGCACCCTCCCACCACCACCTACTCCAGTCCTGTAACCCGGAAGGTGTACACGATCAAAGGGAGAGCCACGTGTGAAAGCACCCACGTGATTTACCAAGTGACCTGCCTGCACTGTGACGCTTTCTCTGTGGGAATGACCAGCAACAAACTGTCCATTCGCATGAATGGACACAGGCAGACAGTGTTTGTTGGTAATGAGGAACACCCTGTGGCTAAACATGCCTTGATGCACGGCCAGCACATCTTGGCACAGTGTTACACCGTCCGAGTTATCTGGATACTTCCCACCAACACCAACCTATCCGAACTCCGGAGATGGGAACTCGCCCTTCAGTATATCCTCTCTTCTCGATATCCGCCAGGCCTCAACCTCCGCTAATTTCAAGTTGCCGCCGCTCATACCTCACCTGTCTTTCAACAACTTCTTTGCCTCTGTACTTCCGCCTCGACTGACATCTCTGCCCTTACTCTTTGCCTTTACAAATGTCTGCTTGTGTCTGTGTATGTGCGGATGGATATGGGTGTGTGTGTGTGTGTGTGTGTGTGTGTGTGTGTGTGTGTGTGCGCGAGTGTACACCTGTCCTTTTTTTTCCCCTAAGGGAAGTCTTTCCGCTCCCGGGATTGGAATGACTCCTTACCCTCTCCCTTAAAACCCACATCCTTTCGTCTTTCCCTCTCCTTCCTGAAGAAGCAACCATCGGTTGCGAAAGCTAGTAATTCTGTGTGTGTGTTTTGTTCATGTGCCTGTCTGCCGGCGCTTTCCCGCTTGGTAAGTCTTGGAATCTTTGTTTTTAATATATTTTTCCCATGTGGAAGTTTCTTTCTATATATATATATATATATATATATATATATATATATATATATATATATTTTAATGATGGTAGGTACGGAGGAGGAACATGTAACAGCACACCGCCATTCAACAAACTGATTTTCTTAATCTTAAGTTTTTAAATAATTCCTTAAGCCATTTAAGCACTAGAACGGATCATTCTCATTGTGTCCCCAGCTAACAGTTGTACCATCTGCAGGCATGCATACATGCATGTATGTATGTATGTATGTATGTATGTACATATTAAATCGAAGACCCAGGAATGACAGAGAGGCTTCATCCCACCGTAGACCTCAGTGGTTCAGAATCCCACAACAGGTCACAGCAGTCCACCAATCTCACTGCCACCCTACACCGTGCCCAGGCTTATTGTGCGGGTCGGCCCCCAGTAGACCGCCTGGAAGCGTCTCATGCCAGATGAGTGTAACCCCAAATGTTTGTATGGTAGAGTAATCATGGTGAATGCGTACATGGAAAAGGTGTTTGCGCAGCAATCACCTACACAGTGTAACTGAGGTGGAATAAGGGGAACCAGCCTGCATTCGCCAAGATAGATGGAAAACCACCTTAAAAACTATCCACAGGCTGGCGGGCACAGCAGACCTTGACACTAATCTGCTGGGCAAATTCGTGCCAGGGACCGGCACGCCTTCCCGCTCGGGAAGCAATGCATTACACCGCACGGTTAGCTGGGTGGGCTATCATATGCGTAGTTAAGTAATTTGCTATTGCACATCATAGGTACATCATTAATATATATTATCAACAACTCTTTAAGTGAAAGCTGACAAAATGTTGCAGTGACATTTCAAAAGTTATAGTCAATTTTGAATAACTGTATTTTAGTGATTAATTATGACGAGATGATTAACTGTGGTAAAACTGCAAAACTTGGCAACATGGTCGAATAGCCTACATTGTGCACATTTAAGTTTTATATCGTTTGATTCACTACCTTTGCTCCAAACAGTACTCAAAGTCATCTAAAAATTTCATCACTAAAAAACTTCTCCCAGTTAAAGTTGTTTAATCTTTTCTGGAAGTTTGGTTAGGAAACTCTCCTTTTGTGATGTTATTGTATGGTAGCTTGTTTATGAAACCTGAAAGTCCTATGAGTTCTGGTTTTACAGTAGTTGTGGCATATGAAGGTGAAATTCATGAAAAAATATCTTGATAAATAATAATACATTGCTGCCATGTGTAGTACAAGCATGTCATCAGATTCTGGACAATTTGCAACAACATGCTGGAAAGAATTTGTAGCTTCCGGGAAACAGGCAGAACAAAATCAGGCCAAGCAAAACAGTTAACATGAATACACTTCAGAAAACCAGGAAATATAAAACAGATAACAGCTGTTCTTACTAAACACATTTGTTACAGCAGTACAAAAACAAGAATTACAGATGAGCATGCCTTTCGGCAGAGAGATATAAAGTTTTCAAAGGAAACACAGGGAAAAGCGTTATGAAAAATGTCCCAGATTTAATAATAGCCTTCACTGTCAGCTGCAAATTTTTTTTATTGCAAAACAGATTTCCGGTCATCTAATGGTATAATATCCATGCTGGATAAAATCTTCTTGGTTTTTGAGCTGTGTCAGTTCCAATAAAATTCATGAGCTTTCAACGGCTAGTTACACCATCATTGTCAGGTGCAAAACTACTGACTGCTGAGGTTGGCACTATTTGCCACTTATGTATCTACGAATATCGTCGCTGGCACGAATCAGAGAGAGCCGAAATGACACTTGTGTGGAAGGCAAGTTGGGCATCTCATAGTAACTCTGGTGTGCCACGGGACTGAATGATGTCAAGTGGCACAAGGGCCTGACACTACGCTTGAAGCTGCTGCTTCTACCTCCCTACAAGTGTTAAGCATCTGCCATTGCCTCCTTTCCGCATCCAAAGCCCACCCCCACACCCTACTCAGTGTGTAGCTTTGGTCTCTGTTGAAATTGTTTCTGTTCATTCTAATCTCAGCCACCTCTTTTATAATGGAGTCCCAGTATGTTGATGCAGGAGAAAGGCTCTTGTATTCTCAAGCTGTATTTTGTGTCCATTTTCGAAGCAATGCTCAGCTCTGGCTGACTTTTCGAGCTCCCTTTACTTAATATGTCTCTTGTGCTCAGCACAATGCTCCACAACTGTGCGAATTGTCTAGCCTTTATAGATCCTGCTGCACTTGCAAGGGACACCATGCACACTGGGCTCATGAAGAGCTATATCATCTTCAACAGGGCGCAACATATCTCATATCTTGAGGGTGGACCTCATATCTTGGGGGTGGGCTGGAACACTGGTCTAATCCATGTCTCTGCAGTACACATCCCAGTATGGCAGGAAAGCCGCCGTCTTGGCTTCTTCTGACAATTCACAAGGCGTCCTTCTTCGGTGACACCTGAAAGTGTTTGCAATTTCCCTTTTGCTGTAGCCATTCTACCTGGACATGTGCCTCAAGTGCTGCAATTCAGACTGAAGGTGGTTGTCATCAGACATAACTTTCGCTCTGTGTTTTAACAGGCTCAGGACTGCTTTCTTATGTACACTGTGGTGAAAACTACCGGCATTCAAATATCGATCACATTGTGTTGGTTTTTTGTACACTGAATGACCAAGCCGGCCTCCTGCCTTCTGCCCAACTTAAATATCTAAGAATGGTATCTTGCCATTTTTCTCCATCTCTATGTTAGACTTAATGTTGGGGTGGACACCATTCATGTGATCCATGGACTGCTGCAGTGCATTTTCACCATGAGGCCATATCAGGAAGGTGTCATCAACATACTTAAGGAAGCAAGACAAGAAATTCGCAATAGCAGGAGACAGTGGCAAGCCCACTGTTAGGCCATCCCTCATTTTACAATATTCGTCACAGTACAAGAAGTATGATGTCATTAGAATGTGATGGAACGACTTGACGATTCGAGGTGGAAACTGTTAGGCCAAAAATTCCAGCTTGTCTTGTACTGGAGCCCTCATAAAAAGTGACACATGTCCAGACTAACCATTATGTTGTTTCGAATTATTTTCATTTTCTTGAGCGTTTCAACAAATGTCTGTAAGTTTACAACATGGTGTTTACAATTACCAGTTTTGGCACTAATAACCCTGCAAGATGTTTTGCCAGTCTGTAGGTGGGTAAGCTGATTGCAGTAACAATGGGCCTAAGAGGAACACTTTCCTTCTGTATCTTTGATAGTCCATAATGCCTTGGAAGTCTGGCGGCCTAGGCATTAATTTCTTCACCACTTCATCTGGTAAACCAGATTCCTTTAATAGCTTCACTTTCTTCCTGACTACGGCCTGTGTCAGATCGCGACTCCGCTTCAGGTACATGTCATTTTCTAATACATTTAGCACCTTCGGGTGGTAATCTTCAGTGTTCAGAAGCATGGTGGCGTTTCTTTTGTCAGCTGGAAAGACAACCAAGTCCTCGTTCTCAAGCAATAAGCGTAAGTCACATTCCTCCTGGCTAATATTTGATTCCCGTGGCTTAGCTTTCGACAGTATATGGCCAGCGGTTAGTTTGATGTCCTCAGCTGTGTCCTGCCACAGAGCCATCATCCAGTTCTTGTATGGAGAGCTTAACTACTGTTCTGTGGACTTATCATTCTGCATGTCCGGTCCTCTGTGAGTTAAGCAGTCAAACTTGTTATGTTGCTTAGACATTGTACGGCACAAACTAGCACTCTGCTCTGCTGCCCTCATTAAGTCTACTCAATCCGAATCAAATGGCGACAAAGTTGATGAAAGAAATTAATGACAATCAAACAGGTTTCTAGCATTAAGTTCGTATCTTGTCTGCCATAATTGCTGTCTCACTATGGCATAATTTGTCCTCTTCAAAATTCTGTCCACTACAAGTGTTCGGATGTGCTGCTTAGCTACAGCAAAGCGAGGAATTGCCTCCTAGTCCTGGCAGCATTGTAGAAATGCTAAAGAACTAAGCAGATGTGATTTCTTCTTACTCCGTTTTTCCAGCAGTCTCACACCGCGCAAAATGTCCCCACCTTATAGGAAAGATATGTGTACTTGGAGTCTTTTGCGGTGGAATGACTGGATAAAATCTTCTTGGTTTTCAAGCCACTTCAATTCCAATTAAATTCTCAAGCTTTTGATGGCTAGCTCCACCATAATAATCAGGAATAAAACTATTGAGTGCTGGGGTTGGCAATATTTCCCTCTTATACTTATGATTATGGCCCTGGCATCAGTCAGAGAGGGCAGAAACGATGTGAGCGCAGAAGGCAAGTTGGGCGTCTTGTAGCATTTCTTCATTTCAGGAAACACCGTGAATGGCTCAGTGCATGTCGACATGTCGGAAAGTTTGTTTATGCTCAGATAGAAGACTTGAAACCCATCATCATCTTTCAACAAGATGAGGCTCCACTGCATTGGTCAATGGCTGTTCGCAAGTTCTGGATATGAAATTTTCCAATTGCTGGATTGTACCTGGGCACCATATTCTACTGACATTATCCCACTGGATTTCTTCTTGTGAGGATTCATGAGGGACCACATGTACGCGACCAAAGTGAACGATATTCCTGTGTTAAGACATGGTACCACTGATTGCAACAGTGACAGAGGACATGTTATGAAGAACACTGCAAGGAACTGATAACAGACTCATGTTCTTCATTCTACAAACGGACATGTAAAGATGTACTGATGATCATTAAATAAATTCTTTAAGATGCTCCAGAATATGGTGCAATTTTAATACCACATCTACTGTAGATTTTTCCCTAGGTCTTTGAAATGTGGGATAGTTCAAAAGGAGCACCCTGTGCATCATGTTACAATATCCACAGAATCCTCCCACAAAATCCAGAATATTAAGCTAATAAGAAATGATGTATTAGATTTTGGCCACCACCTATCTAAAATCAAAGTAAAATTCCATCCAAGAAATACCAAGAGACAAGAGCCAACCCAAGGACTCTGATTGAAAATCATTAACAAAAGAGAAACTAACAATAAACTGGAAACCGAAAAACCAGAAAATTGGGAACAACTGAAATGTTGGATTTGGGACATGACATCAGGGTGGAAGAGGATTTTGCTATTTGTAGGTCAGGAGAAGGTGCTGCTTCCTCAACTGAACATAGGATGTAGAAGTGGTGTTGACTGGAACTGAAACATCCCTGATTCCAACAGCCCTTTATTCATTTTAATACAAATATGGTATTGCAGCATGCAAAGGGGCATTGGTGGTTGCTAGTTCACTGGGCTCTGAGGTCAGCAACTGCTGGCTCGGAGGATGGCTCACTTTAGCAGCGACGGCATTCATGTCAGTAAAGCTGTCACCAAACTGTGTCAGATACAGTTCCTGGCAGCATTACTAACTCATGATTTCCACATACCAAGCTGGGTAGGACAGTGTCCAAACCATAACATTCAGCATGGTCGAAATCGAAGGCACATGTCCACACCAGGCAGTTATCAGCAATGATGAAAACCCTCAAGAAATGCTGTACAGTAATAGAGAGACTGGGCAGCCTGTTGCCCAGACTCAGATGTGCAACCCACCAGGGAAGTGGTTATCAGCAGAAGAGCAGTTAATCCAGTAGTGCGAAGGAGACAAGTCTTAAGGATATGATTCCCAGCCCTAAGGATATGATTCCCAGCCCAGGCGATCGCCTGCACCTACTGGAGATGAAGTCCTTGGTAGGTGACTGGATCTGGCCCTTCTGTGGTCTTTATCTCGACGTTAACACCTGAGCCTGATGATGGCATTCAACATCTTGTGCACATCCTGATACGATCATGTACAGAGAACATCGGTGAGCATCTGAGAGAGAGGATTAGACTTGTGGGGTGCGGGTATTTACAAAAGTCTGCTGACCAGTAAATCTCCAACAGCAGCACCCTTGCTATATAAGCGACAACAGGCTGCAGCAGCTGGATGGTAATGACTTCATGCATCCAGCTTTTCTTGTTTTTCAGCTCCTTCAGGAGTCTAACCAGGGCTGTAATATTCTGCAACTTCACACTTCTAAGGCACTGGCTAACTTCTTCCACTTTGTCAGCTTCCTGAATAAGTGCTCCTTCACTCTGAATATGCCTTCTGTGAAATGGTGTCTGAGCTTCAGGCTGATACTCACTTTTGTTTGTGTGATGCCATTTTGCTGAGTGTCACAGGAGCAGTTTGTTGCTCCCAGTGGAATCATGGTACTACACTCTTCCCTCCTTGAAGGAAACCAGTCATTGGGTTGGTACCTGTCTAAATTCCTGCACAACAATTACTTCAACATATGTTTTATGATAAATTTTGAATAAAATTTTCCTCTTCCTTCTACTCTATCTCTAAGCAATAAACCATATGGGTCATCCATTGTTCCTTAAGCTAAACATCATTTTCAATGAATATAATAAGGAAACTTCTGGCAGAACGTAAATAATTTTGGAGTAAAGGAGATGACTTACTGAACAGCAGAAACATTGAGTCTCTGACAGGCACGCGCGCGCGCACACGCACACACACACACACACACACACACACACACACACACACACACACACACACACACATATTGCATTTCGGCAGGAAGAGGTGTTGAGGATAAATATACAAAACCTCGGAGGGAGGCAGCAGGTTTGTTGGCTAGTAATATATGAGGAATGTGTAGTAGGTGCATGGGCTAGGCATGTGATACAGTAGTACGAGAGCTGGTGAGGTGTGGCTCATGATAAAATCTACATGGAGGCGTGGATTGGAAGGGAGTGACATGACAGAGGAAGGGGAAACTGTTGTGTAGAGAGCAGGTGGGCAGTGGCTTAGTGGAGACTGAGGCCAGGACAATTACAAGATCGTAAAAATCTGGTGTTGGAGAGAAGGATCCAGATAGCACGGGTTGTGAAGCAGTAGTTAAATATGTTGCTCCTCTGGATAAACAACTTTGTTCTTGGCCACCATTTTGCAGTGGCTATTTATTCTAGTGGACAGCTGCTTGGTTGTTATACAGATATAAGAAATCTGTGCTGTGACTGCAACAGAGTTCGTCTCTTTCTCAGGTGCCCCTGCCTCTACAGGTACAGGATAAGCTTGTGACACAACTGGAGTAGTAAGTGCTGGGCAAGTAGACTGGGCAGGCCTTGCACCTGGACCTTCCACAGGGATGTAACCCCAGTGGTGAGAGGTTGGGAGTGGGCGTGGCACAGGAATGAACCATGATGTGTGGCTTGGGTGGCCTACAGAATATCACTTTACGAGGAACGGGAAGGATCTTGGATATGATGTCCCTCATTTCAGTGCGTGGCGATAAATAAACCCTGGCAAAAAATATGGTTCAGTTTTTTCAGACCAGAGTGCAATCACTGCACAGCTTTCTATGTTAGTATGACAACAAACCAGCTATCTGAACAAAGTTGACCACCCAGTGGCACAATATGCAGCTGAGCACATGTTTGAGTTCAATGCCTGCTTCAGAAAGTGTGGCATCTGGATCCTTCCCTCCAGCACCAGCTTTACTGAACTATGCAGATGGGAGTTGTCCTTGCGACACATCCTTTTCTCCCGTAACCGCCCTGGCCTCAATCTCCACTAATCCACTGCCCCTTTCCCCCAATCCAACAGTTTCTCCTTCCGCTGTTCTGTCACCCCTTCCCAATCCATGCCTCCACATCATCTTCATCATCTGCTGCATCTCACCAGCTTTGGTGACAGTGTCTTTCATGCCTAGTCCATGCACCTGCCACTCCTACCTCTTGCACTGCTGGCCGTCAGACCTGCTGTCTCCATCCATGCCACTAGCTATAAAACTCTTGATCCTCACGTACACACTCCTGAGAGGATTCAGTCTTGTTGGCCCGATCATTAGCCTTAGATGCATTTTTCCTCTTTCATATTACCCCTCCCCTCTGCGTTCTGAGCAGGATGCTCCACCACAGGTGGTGACGAATCTATGTCCTTCGGAAGTAAATGTGTCAGTACCACTTAACTGTCCACAACATTTGCAGCATGACTAACATCCTCAACAGATTCCTGTACATCCTTCACAGTACCTATAGTAAAATTACCATCTGGAGTTCCACTCTGGGCGCCACAAAAATTGGCACATGTACTTCCATGTACATCTGGCCCAGGCTCCATGGCCTCCAAACAACATGTATTATCACCAATAGATAATACTGCATATAAATTCATATCACACATGTTGCAACTCATACTCTCATTTACTGCAGTACAGCACACACTTACTTCATCTGGCACTACAGCTAATTAAGTGTCCACAGTTTCACAAGATACTGAAGCTGATAAACTCGTCTCCTTAACTTCTATAATTTTATTACTCTTCACAGCACTTATTAGCTTCTTTCTTCTTATTCCCCACTTCCGTGCAAGTTGTTGTTGTTGTTGATGTTGTTGTTGCGGTATTGAGTCCACAGACTGGCTTGATGCAGCTCTCCACAATACCTTCTCCTGTGCAAGCCTCTTCATCTCCAAGTCACTTCTGCGACCTACAGCCTTCTAAATCTGTTTACTGTATTCATCTATTGGCCCCCTCTATGGTTTTTACCCGCCATGGTTCCCTCCAGTACTAAACTGGTGATCCCTTGATGCCTCAGAATGTGTACTACCGACCAATACCTTCTACTAGTCAAGATGTTCCACAAATTTCTTTTCTCCACAGTTCTATTCAATACCTCCCCATTATTTACATGATCTACCCATCTAATCTCGAGCATTCTTCTGCAACACCACATTGCAATGGCTTATATTCTCTTCTTGTCTAAACCGTTTATTGTCCATGTTTCACTTCCATATATGGCGACACTCCATACAAATACTCTCAGAAAGCACTTCCTGTCACTTATTTTATCTCTCAATCCTCCTGTAAAGCCTGATACTACTGTTTCCAGAGAACATACTGGTCATTTTTAACCCACCAACCCAACTCCAGCTGCATCTTCTCTTCATACTCTGGAGTAACTCTACCATACAAAGCTAAGTTCTTTTCCTTGAGCACCCTCTACTTTCTCTACTTTATTTGCTTGGTCTTCTTCCACAGGCTTTACTTGCTTAGACATTTTTGGATTGCATACTTGCTGCTGCACTACTTGGCCTGCAAAAATTTGCAACATTTCATCCAGGATAACTCTCCCATGGTATTGACATGGTTGACCCTCCAACAATTCCACCCAACCTAACAACGACGAGAGAACAAAACTGAATGAGGATAGGAACATTTAAATGTATCACTAGCAAGGCATTTTTTATTACATCATAACCTTCCCCTATTAATGGCTACTCATGACTATAACTTTACAACAGTGAGCCATACTCTGTGCTCACCACCAAACATATTGTCCATTCCAAAGAGCATAAACTAACACTTTATTGCAGAACACTATCTAGTTTTACCGTCCTTACAATGCATATCTCAACGAAATTAACAACCTAGCAAAAACCCATCAACTTTGTATAACAACCACAGTCAAAAGCCACTGTTCTCACCGCACTGCATGTTAATGGTATGAATGGCGGCGGACTACGTAGACATGGCAGTGACCATATCCAAAAGTGGTAGAGTTCTTCTGACAGAATGTTGGCCAAAGTGCTAATTGTTTTTCATCAACAGCCACTGTTGAGAGGCCCCACACTGGCAGCCATGGATGGGGACAGCATAAGCAATTCAAAATAGCAGTGTTCCTCATCGGCAGAACAGCAGAGATACTCATGTAAGGCAGCATGGTATGTGGCCAGCAAAGCGAACTGCACATTGGTAACAAAATGTGATAGAAGCTGCCCCTCCCAGTTTGGTTGAAAACACACTGGGATAGATGGTGTTTAAACCATAACTAACAAGGCTGAAGTTGAACTATGCCTGCACTGGGTGGTGCTCAGTGACTATGAAGGCTCCCAGGAACCAGTTTACAGCAACAGAGAGGCCAGACAGCCCCATGTCCAGTCTCAAACATGCAACCCACCATGCCGGAACAAGACAGTGACATGGGAGGGGAGACAAAAGTGCAAAAATGCCAAGTTGTCTGAATATAATTGCCAGACCAGGCAGTCAAATGCAGCTATTGGAGACAAAGTCCTTGGAAGGTGACCAGATGCTACATCTCGCACTGCAGTGGTCTTCACCTCAAAGTTAACAGCTGATTAAGATGATGGTGTTCAGCTGTCCACCCCTGGTAGCTGAGTGGTCAGTGCGACACTGTCAATCCTAAGGGCCCGGGTTCGATTCCAGGCTGGGTCAGAGATTTTCTCCACTCAGGGACTGGGTGTTGTGTTGTCATAATCATCATCATTTCATCCCCATTGACGCGCAAGTCGTCAAAGTGGCGTCAAATCGAAAGACTTTCACCAGGCGAGCGGTCTACCCGACAGGAGGCCCTCGTCACACGCCACATATAACACCAATATGGTTGTGTACAGAGAATGTCGATGAGCATTTGAAAATCTGAGACTGCGGGTCTGATATTGGGGTATTTATGAGAGTCTGCTGCAAGTACTTCTCCTAAGCAGCACTTGCACCCCGAAAAATTCAGCAGCAGGTAGCAACAAGTCCATTTGTTCAACTTTTCTAGTTCAGTCACCTTCTGCATGAGCCTATCAGTGCTGTATTATTGCTGGCTGGTTTCTTCCACTTCATTAGCTTCCTCAATAAGCACACCTAATTTGTGAATGTATCTTCTTATTAAACAGTGCTTGGACTCGCTTCCCTCTTGTAATGTGACAACGTGCCGTCTAGTGAATGCCAGGCATAGTCAAGGCACAATGGTAGAGGAAGTGGACGCTTATGCCATCTGTGCGCCAGAATCGAAGGCAAAGTGGAAGTGCTTCCGCCTGGTGGCATCTAAATTAAAGAACGCTATGCGGGAGACAGTGTCTGGCTTGTGCTGCACTCTGACAGCAAAATAACAAAAGAATTAAACTAAAGAGTCCCCCATTCAGATCTCCGGGCAGGGACTACTCAAGAGGATGTCATTATCAGGAAAAAGAAAACTGGAGTTCTAAGGATCGGAGCGTGGAATGTCAGATCCCTTAATCAGGCAGATAGGTCAGAACAATTTAAAAAGGGAAATGGATAGGTTAAAGTTCTATATAGTGGGAATTAGTGAAGTTTGGTGGCAGGAGGAACAAGACTTTTGGTCAGGTGAATACAGGGTTATAAATACAAAATCAAATAGCGGTAATGCAGGTGTAGGTTTAATAATGAATAAAAAATAGGAGTGCGGGTAAGCTACTACAAACAGGTATGAAACTTCCTGGCAGATTAAAACTGTGTGCCCGACCGAGACTCGAACTCAGGACCTTTGCCTTTCGCGGGCAAGTGCTCTACCAACTGAGCTACCGAAGCACGACTCACGCCCGGTACTCACAGCTTTACTTCTGCCAGTATCCGTCTCCTACCTTCCAAACTTTACAGAAGCTCTTCTGCGAAACATGCATGTTTCGCAGAAGAGCTTCTGTAAAGTTTGGGAGGTAGGAGACGGATACTGGCAGAAGTAAAGCTGTAAGTATCCGGCGTGAGTCGTGCTTCGGTAGCTCAGTTGGTAGAGCAGTTGCCCGCGAAAGGCAAAGGTCCCGAGTTCGAGTCTCGGTCGGGCACACAGTTTTAATCTACCAGGAAGTTTCATATCAGCGCACACTCCGCTGCAGAGTGAAAATCTCATTCTGGAAACATCCCCCAGGCTGTGGCTAAGCCATGTCTCCACAGTATCCTTTCTTTCAGGAGTGCTAGTTCTGCATGTTTCGCAGAAGAGCTTCTGTAAAGTTTGGGAGGTAGGAGACGGATACTGGCAGAAGTAAAGCTGTAAGTATCCGGCGTGAGTCGTGCTTCGGTAGCTCAGTTGGTAGAGCAGTTGCCCGCGAAAGGCAAAGGTCCCGAGTTCGAGTCTCGGTCGGGCACACAGTTTTAATCTGCCAGGAAGTTTCATATCAGCGCACACTCCGCTGCAGAGTGAAAATCTCATTCTGGAAACATCCCCCAGGCTGTGGCTAAGCCATGTCTCCACAGTATCCTTTCTTTCAGGAGTGCTAGTTCTGCATGTTTCGCAGAAGAGCTTCTGTAAAGTTTGGGAGGTAGGAGACGGATACTGGCAGAAGTAAAGCTGTAAGTATCCGGCGTGAGTCGTGCTTCGGTAGCTCAGTTGGTAGAGCAGTTGCCCGCGAAAGGCAAAGGTCCCGAGTTCGAGTCTCGGTCGGGCACACAGTTTTAATCTGCCAGGAAGTTTCATATCAGCGCACACTCCGCTGCAGAGTGAAAATCTCATTCTGGAAACATCCCCCAGGCTGTGGCTAAGCCATGTCTCCACAGTATCCTTTCTTTCAGGAGTGCTAGTTCTGCATGTTTCGCAGAAGAGCTTCTGTAAAGTTTGGAAGGTAGGAGACGGATACTGGCAGAAGTAAAGCTGTAAGTATCGGGCGTGAGTCGTGCTTCGGTAGCTCAGTTGGTAGAGCAGTTGCCCGCGAAAGGCAAAGGTCCCGAGTTCGAGTCTCGGTCGGGCACACAGTTTTAATCTGCCAGGAAGTTTCATATCAGCGCACACTCCGCTGCAGAGTGAAAATCTCATTCTGGAAACATCCCCCAGGCTGTGGCTAAGCCATGTCTCCACAGTATCCTTTCTTTCAGGAGTGCTAGTTCTGCATGTTTCGCAGAAGAGCTTCTGTAAAGTTTGGAAGGTAGGAGACGGATACTGGCAGAAGTAAAGCTGTGAGTACCGGGCGTGAGTCGTGCTTCGGTAGCTCAGTTGGTAGAGCACTTGCCCGCGAAAGGCAAAGGTCCCAAGTTCGAGTCTCGGTCGGGCACACAGTTTTAATCTGCCAGGAAGTTTCATATCAGCGCACACTCCGCTGCAGAGTGAAAATCTCATTCTGGATACTACATACAGCATAGTCAATGCATTATTGTGGCCAAGATAGACACGAAGCCCACTCCAACTACAGTAGTACAAGTTTGTATGCAAACTAGCTCTGCAGATAATGAAGAAATTGATGAAATATATGATGAAATAAGAGAAATTATTCAGATAGTGAAGGGAGATGAAAATTTAATAGTCATGGGTGACTAGTATTTTGTGAGTAGGAAAAGCGAGAGAAGGAAACATAGTAGGTGAATATGTAATTGGGGTAATAAATGAAAGAGGAAGCCGCCTGGTAGAATTTTGCAAAGAGCATAACTTAATCATAGCTAATACTTCGTACAAGAATCATGAAATAAGATTGTATACATGGAAGAATCCTGGAGATACTAGAAGGTATCAGATAGATTATACGAGGGTCGGTCAAAAAGTAATGCCTCCCACTTTTTTTCTACTTAAAAAAATTAAGTTAAGTGAAAAATTTGAATTTGGCGCCATTCCTCAAACCTCCTTCTGCAATCCACTGCAGTAGTAACTTTCTGTGTCAACAGGTGGCAGCACAGCAGAAGTTTGTAAGATGGCCGACATCGATGTTCGTTTGAGACAGCGTTGTGTGATTGAATTCTTGAATGCAGAAGGTGAAACACCCATACGCATTCATGAAAGACTGAAGAAGGTGTATGGTGTTGTGACAGTGGATGTCAGCACTGTTAGACGATGGGTTCGCCGTTGTAAGGAAGCTGAAGGGCAAACACCGTTGATTGACGAAAAGCGGAGCGGCAGGCCGGTGAGTGCAGTGACTCCACACAACATTCAGCAAATTGATGGCATAATTTGTGGTGACCGTCGGGTGACTGCAGATGAAGTGTGTCGCATTATTTCTCTTAGTAAAGGCAGTGTGATCACGATTATTAAACAATTGGGGTACTCAAAAGTTTGTGCACGGTGGGTTCCAAGAATGTTAACCGATCAGAATAAAGAGGCAAGGAAAACAATATCCTCCCAACACTTGCAGCGCTTCCGTTTGGAGGGAGATGAGTTTCTGAAAAAAACTGTGACCGGGGACGAAACATGGGTGCATTTTTTTGAACCCGAATCAAAGAGGCAGTCAATGGAGTGGCGTCACACAAGCTCGCCGAGGAAGAAAAAATTCAAAACTGTGCGATCGGCAGGGAAAGTTATGGCAACAGTTTTCTGGGATACAGAGGGTGTGATTCTGGTTGATTTTGTGGAGCAGGGATGCACAATAAATTCTGTTCAATACGTCACAACCCTCAAAAAACTTAAAGCACGTCTTCAGCGAGTTCGCCCAACAAAATCAATGGCAGATGTTCTTCTTTTGCATGGCAATGCAAGACCACACACCAGTCGTCACACCTCTGACGAGATTGTCAAAATTGGATGGGAAGTTTTGCCTCATCCCCCATACAGCCCTGACCTGGCACCATCAGACTTCCACCTGTTCGGGCCACTAAAAGAAGCTCATCGTGGGATTCATTTTGAAGATGAGGAGGCCGTCAAAACATCCGTGCGTCAATGGCTTAGGAAGCAGAGCTGTGATTTTTACCGTGCTGGGATACATGCCCTTGTTCAAAGATGGACCAAAACTGTAGAGATGGGCGGAGATTACATTGAAAAATGACAAAATGATCCTCAATGTTGTGGTTTTCAACCTATGTAATTGCATTTAAATTTCCTGACAATTAAACGTAGAAAAAAAAATAGGAGGCATTACTTTTTGACTGACCCTCGTATAATGGTAAGACAGAGATTTAGGAACCAGGTTTTAAATTGTAAGACATTTCCAGGGGCAGATGTGGACTCTGACCACAATCTATTGGTTATTAACTGTCGTTTAAAACTGAAGAAACTGCAAAAAGGTGGGAATTTAAGGAGATGGGACCTGGATAAGCTGCCTAAACCAGAGGTTGTACTGAGTTTCAGGGAGAGCATAAGGGAACAATTGACAGGAATGGCGGAAAGAAGTACAGTAGAAGAAGAATAGGTAGCTCTGAGGGATGAAGTAGTGAAGGTGGCAGAGGATCAAGTAGGTAAAAAGACGAGGGCTAGTAAAAATCCTTGGGTAACAGAAGAAATATTGAATTTAATTGATGAAAGGAGAAAATATAAAAATGCAGTAAATGAAGCAGGCAAAAAGGAATATAAATGTCTCAAAAATGAGATTGACAGGAAGTGCAAAATGGCAAAGCTAAGATAGATACTGCCTACAGGAAAATTAAAGAGACCTTTGGAGGAAGGAGAACCACTTGTATGAATATTAAGAACTCAGATAGAAACCCAGTTCTAAGCAAAGAAGAGAATGCAGAAAGGTGGAAGGCGTATATAGAGGGTCTATACAAAGGCGAGGTGCTTGAGGGCACTATTATGGAAATGGAAGATATGATACTGCGTGAAGAGTTTGACAGAGCACTGAAAGACCTAAGTCGAAACAAGGCCCCGGGAGTAGACAACATTACATTAGAACTACTGACAGCCTTGGGTCCTGACAAAACTACACCATCTGGTGAGCAAGATGTAGGAGACCGGTGAAGTACCCTCAGATTCCAAGAAGAATATAATAAATCCATTCCCAAAGAAAGCAGGTGTTGACAGATGTGAAAATTGCCGAGCAATCAGTTTAATAAGTCATGGCTGCAAAATACTAACACGAATATTTACAGACGAATGGAAAAACTGATAAAAGCCGACCTCGGGGAAGATCAGTTTGGATTCTGTAGAAATATTAGAACACGCGGCAATACTGACCCTACGACTTATCTTAGAAAATAGATTAAGGAAAGGCAAACCTACATTCCTAGCATTTGTACACTTAGAGAAAGATTTTGACAATGTTGACTGGAAATTTCTCTTTCAAATTCTAAAGTTGGGAGGGGTAAAATACAGGTAGAGAAAGGCTATTCCCAATTTGTACAGACCACCAGATGGCAGTTATAAGAGTCGAGGGACATGAAAGGGAAGCAGTGGTTGGGAAGGGAGTAAGACAGGGTTGTAGCCTCTCCCTGATGATATTCAATCTGTATATTGAGCAAGCACTAAAGGAAACAAAAGAAAAATTTGAGTGGCTATTAAAATCCATGGGGAAGAAATAATATCTTTGAGGTTTGCCGATGACATTGTAATTCTATCAGAGACATCAAAGGACTTGGAAGAGCAGTTGAATGGAATGGACAGTGTCTTGAAAGGAGAATATAAGATGAACATCAACAAAAGAAAAACGAGGATAATGGAATGTAGTCGAATGAAGTCGGATGATGCTGAGGGAATTAGATTAGGAAATGAGACACTTAAAGTAGTAAAAGAGTTTTGCTATTTGGGGAGAAAAATAACTGAAGATGGCCGACGTAGAGAAGATATGAAACGTAGACTGGCAATGGCAAGGTAAGCGTTTCTGAAGAAGAGAAATTTGTTAACATCGAGTATAGATTCAAGTGTCAGGAAGTTGTTTCTGGAAATATTTGTATGGAGTGTAGCCAAGTATGGATGTGAAACACGGACGATAAACAGTTTAGACAAGAAGAGAATATAAGCCATTGCAATGTGGTGCTACAGAAGAATGTTGAAGACTAGAGGGGTAGATCACATAACTAATGATGAAGTATTGAATAGAATTGGGGAGAAGAGGAGTTTTTGGCACACCTTGACTAGAAGAAGGGACCGGGTAGTAGGACATGTTCTGAGGCATCAAAGGATCACAAATTTATCATTGGAGGGCACGCGGAGGGTAAAAATCATAGAGGGAGACCAAGAGATGAATACACTAAGCTGATTCAGAAGGTTGTGGGTTGCAGTAAGTACTAGGAGATGAAGAAGCTTGCACAGGGTAGCATGGAGTGCTGCATCAAACCAGTCCCAGGACTGAAGACCACAACAACAACATGGTATGTTTAATTGTATATAGAGGACTTGGCGAAATGTAAAATAATGGTTAGGTGTGGGGGGAATCCCTGTGTATAGGTTGGTGTGTAATATTGGCAATAGAAGTAAGCTGGCATAGCTCTGATGCAGAACGAGTGTTAAGTGGCGTAAAAGTGACTGCCGGTGTGTGCTACAGTAACGTTGCCAACAGACCATTTAGAACTGAGCTGAAAACAGATATGGACTTTGTTTATTGTATGGCAACAAGTTAAATGGACAGAAAGGCTTGTAAGACGTGATATTTCAACGAAGATGGGCTGTGAGCAGCAAAATAGTACAGTTTCCCGCTCTGAGGTACATGGTACTGCATGGTGCAATGCTGTGTTAATTGCGACGAGTTGCTTTGCCAACAGTGAGGTGTGAAGGGACCAGTCGCCGCATCCAATGGCTTATTGTGATCTCAACAACTGATGAGGTCCATTGGTGAGCTCACTTCCGTAGCAACGAACTAGAAGTTATCTTACAAGAGTATTGTTATGAACAGTGGTTGTTATACCGATGCCATTACCAGTACATTTATGTTTTGTGAATCAGTTTGTGTAATAGCCAAACCAAATTCTCTACAATGTGTAAATTTTGGAAGCAATAATAATAATTTTGTGGTTTAAATTGCATTCCCTGAGTGTAATCAATTATTTAAAGGAAATAGCTCTTTATTACCCCATATCCAGTGATTTCTATGTGCTGCAGCATCAGTGAAAAGTTATGGCGCGTGAGTGTTGTCATAGCTATATTACAAGAGAAAATAGTCGGAATTAACACCGAACCTGCCAGTAGATGCAGCTTCATGCAACAGATGGAAGATGCCAGGTACTGTGCCACCTTAATTACTATCCAGCTCAATGTGGTGGCTCTTCAGTACATTGCCATAGTTACAAATTACTCGGTTCCATCCGATCAACGTGATTCTCAATTAGTGTTTTCAGTAACTATATTGACAAGCAGATCTGTATTGTTCTTTAATTAAGCATTCAAGGAAACTGCTGCCACCATAGTACACATTATGTCTTCAGCACAATGCAAGCTCAATAACATTAAATTCAGTACTTACAATTTGTGTAGTTTACATTAACCCAATTAGTGTTTTCAGTAACTATATTGACAAGCAGATCTATATTGTTCTTTAATTAAGCGTTCAAGGAAACTGCTGGCACCACAGTACACATTGTGCCTTCAGCACAAAGCAAGCTCAATAACATTAAATTCAGTAATTACAATTTGTGTAGTTTACATTAACCTAAAACAAGTTCAAGTGTTTATAATGTGTGTTTATGTATTGTGAAATGATTTCAGGCTGTGGTATTGTTTTAAATGAATAATGCCCTCCTGCTAGGCAATATCAAACATACAGAATTAAGTGCTCCCTGTTCAGTCACTTGAAAGAGATTATCAGTGCTACTAATAATCAAATATATATGTAAAAATAAGTTTGTACGCGCCCTTATCATTATTTATTCCAAAAATTCTGTGTAGTAGTTGCATCACCATAGAGTGTCTATTCAAACCTATTACCCGCGAAAACTGCTTTCCAGAAATCCGATGCAGCATGGTCTAATAATAATACAGTAAATTTGAGTAGTGGCATTGCACTCTGTATGATGTTGTTTTGCTGAACGTTCTTCGCACATGCTTGAGTTGTGGTACAACAGAAACAATCTCTTCTTCAAACAATAAAAGAAATAATTCTCTTGATTAACATCAAAATACATATATGGCGAAAATTGGAATGTAATAAAGTAGCGATAAGAAGACAAAATGCATGGCTAAAATGGAGTAAAGACTAAGATGTGGAAAGCAGGGCAAGATTCAAACAACCAAACTGATCAGTAACATTAAAAGAAATAATGATAAAAACTAATTAAACCAATAGATCATGACTTGAAAATGAACAATACTAGATCTACATCTAGATCTACAGGACTACTCTGCAATTCACATTTTAGTGCTTGGCAGACGGTTCATCGAACCACAATCATACTATCTCTTTACCATTCCACTCCCGAACAGCGCGCGAACACCTAAACCTTTCTGTTTGAGCTCTGATTTCTCTTATTTTATTTTGATGATCATTCCTACCTATGTAGGTTGAGCTCAACAAAATATTTTCGCATTCGGAAGAGAAAGTTGGTGACTGAAATTTCGTAAATAGAATTCGCCGCGACGAAAAACGTCTTTGCTTTAATGACTTCCATCCCAATTCGCGTATCATATCTGCCACACTCTCTCCCCTATTACGTGATAATACAAAACGAGCTGCCCTTTTTTGCACCCTTTCGATGTCCTCCGTCAGTCCCACCTGGTAAGGATCCTACACCGCACAGAGGACGAACTAGTGTAGTGTAACCTGTCTCTTTAGTGAACTTGTTGCATCTTCTAAGTATCCTGCCAATGAAATGCAACCTTTGGCTAGCCTTCACCACAATATTATCTATGTGGTCTTTCCAACTGAAGTTGTTCGTAATTTTTACACCCAGGTACTTAGTTGAATTGACAGCCTTGAGAATTGTACTATTTATCGAGTAATCGAATTCCAAAGGATTTCTTTTGGAACTCATGTGGATCACCTCACACTTTTCGTTATTTAACGTCAACTGCCACCTGCCACACCATACAGCGATCTTTTCTAAATCGCTTTGCAACTGATACTGGTCTTCGGATGACCTTACTAGACGGTAAATTACAGCATCATCTGCGAACAACCTAAGAGAACTGCTCAGATTGTCACTCAGGTCATTTATATAGCTCAGGAACAGCAGAGGTCCCAGGACGCTTCCCTGGGGAACACCTGATATCACTTCAGTTTTACTCGATGATTTGCCGTCTATTACTACGAACTGCGACCTTCCTGACAGGAAATCACGAATCCAGTCGCACAACTGAGACAATACCCCATAGGCCCGCAGCTTGATTAGAAGTCGCTTGTGATGAACGGTGTCAAAAGCTTTCCGGAAATCTAGAAATACGGAATCAACTTGAGATCCCCTGTCGATAGCGGCCATTACTTCATGCAAATAAAGAGCTAGCTGGGTTGCACAAGAACGACGTTTTCTGAAACCATGCTGATTGCGTATCAATAGATCGTTCCCTCCGAGGTGATTCATAATGTTTGAATACAGTATACGCTCCAAAACCCTACTGCAAACTGACGTCAATGATATAGGTCTGTAGTTCGATGGGTTACTCCTACTACCCTTCTTAAACACTGGTGCGACCTGCGCAATTTTCCAATCTGTAGGTACAGATCTATCGGTGAGCTAGCGGTTGTATATGACTGCTAAGTAGGGAGCTATTGTATCAGCGTAATCTGAAAGGAATCTAATCGGTATACAATCTGGACCTGAAGACTTGCCCGTATCAAGCGATTTGAGTTGCTTCGCAACCCCTAAGGTATCTACTTCTAAGAAACTCATGCTAACAGCTGTTCGTGTTTCAAATTCTGGAATATTCCATTCATCTTCCCTGGTGAAGGAATTTCAGAAAACTGCGTTCAATAACTCCGCTTTAGCGGCACAGTCGTTGGTAACAGTACCATCAGCAATGTGCAGAGAAGGTATTGACTGCGTACTTTACATACAACCAGAATTTCTGCGCATTTTCTACTAAATTTCGAGACAATGTTTCGTTGTGGAACCTATTAATGGCATATCGCATTGACGTCCGTGCCAAATTTCGCGCGTCTGTAAATTTTAATTTCTCCGTTGCCTCTGCAACAGCGTTTGGACCTGTTTTGTGTACCCCGGGAGATCAGTTCCATCTCTTACCAATTTATGAGGTATGAATCTCTCAATTGCTGTTGCTACTATATCTCGTCTACATTTGCATAGTCAGTTCGGAAGGAATGGAGATTGTCTCTTAGGAAAGCTTCTAGTGACACTTTATCTGCTTTTTTAAATAAAATTATTTTGCGTTTGTTTCTGGTGGATTTGGAAGAAACAGTATTGAGCCTAGCTACAACGGCCTTGTGATCACTAATCCCTGTATCAGTCATGATGCTCTCTATCAGCTCTGGATTGTTTGTGGCTAAGAGGTCAAGTGTGTTTTCGCAACCATTTACAATTCGCGTGGGTTCGTGGACTAACTGCTCGAAATAATTTTCGGAGAAAGCATTTACGACAATCTCGGAAGATGTTTTCTGCCTACCACCGGTTTTGAACAAGTAATTTTGCCAACATATTGAGGAAAGGTTGAAGTCCCCACCAACTATAACTGTATGAGTGGGGTATTTATTTGTTATGAGACTAGAAGTGTCTATTAGACTTTCAAAAGAAGCTTAAGTAAATTTTTTCCAATAAACCGTTCCTTTAAAGATCAAAATGAGGAAATATCATAATAACAAAGAAAACTATGGGATTTGAGCAAATAATTTTGAAAATTTACTAAATTATGAAAGTCCTAAATCAAGATTTGACTTTACATGAGAATACCCTCAATATCTGGACTCACATCCCCTAAAGAACGGGGAAATCAAGGAAACCATCAACTCCCTCAAAAACTAGAAAGCATTTCAGAGGATTCCACAATTGCAGAACTTGAGAAATATTCAAACAACAAATTTCTGAACAAGCTAATTGAAATCATCCAATACATCTGACTAACAAAAGAGATTCCTGAAGACTGGAAGACAGTCTTGATCCACCCATTACACAAAGCAGGTGATGAAACCAATGAGGACAGCTAGAGACATTTCTCTCCTACTGGTTATCAAAAGCATTTTTAGCTAGGGCAGAACAACAACTCAACCCTCAAATTGTTGAATATAAATGTGTTTTTTGAAAGAAGATGTAAAAATTTCATAATCACTTTTGCTGACCTGAGTAAAGCCTTTGACTCAGCAGTATCAAATCACAGTTTAAAATTCTCCATGAACTGGACTTGCATAGTAAAATTGCAGCTCTAATTCAGCAAACAGTAAGACACCAACTCTAAAGTGAAATTTATAGGAGAAATTTCTGGAAGTTTTGCAATCAAAACTGGAGTCAGACAGGGTAATTGTCCATCCCCGCTGCTCTTTAATTTTGTTCTACAATATGAGAATGAAGAATGTTATTAGGAGAAAGCCAAATCAGTGAGATTAGGTTACAAAAGAGACTACTTACAAACTGTCTAGCATTCGCAGACAACCTAGCTGTTTTTTCAGACTTAACAGAAACAGCCACTGGATTGATAGAAGTGCTGGGAAAAAAAAAGCTGAATACGCAGACTTGCAAATCTCCTTTGAGAAAACAAAATTTATGACGAACATTAAAGCAGCCCTCGAGATAATGAAAACTAAATATGGAAAAATTGAGAGATCTTATAAGTTCACATATCTAGGAGAAGTAACTGAACAAGATATTTTGGAGGAAGAAACCATTACAGCAAGAGTTAGTTATATGAAAACAATATACTACCTCATTAAGGATTATATATAATAAGAAATCAATACCCCTCAATGATAAACTTCAACACTACTCTACAGCAATTAGCCCAGAAGTACTTTATGCAGATGAATGTTTGACTTTAAACAAAAAGGTAATAATGGAAGTACTGGAAATCACAAAAAGTAAAATACTCAAGAAAATCTAGGAACCACTTAAAGAGCAATCACAATAGAGAAGACATAATAATAGTGAACTTTATACACAGACTCAAAAATTCAGGCACAATTAGGA
Organism: Schistocerca gregaria; assembly: GCF_023897955.1. Classification (NCBI taxonomy): domain Eukaryota; kingdom Metazoa; phylum Arthropoda; class Insecta; order Orthoptera; family Acrididae; genus Schistocerca; species Schistocerca gregaria. Next base: position 777,070,471 of record NC_064920.1, read on the forward strand.
AAGAAAGGTTAGCTTTGCAAGGCTACATCCAAACAAAAGAATGAATCCCAGTAGACTGACAATAAGACTCTACAGTTATTAAGGTAAATTTCAAATAACGCATGGTGCAAAGAAGTTGGAAGGTACATGGATTAATTACAGAAAGATACTGCAATATCCATAGGTTTCCATGAAAACCCCAAGAAGAATGGAAATACTTGGACAGAAGAAAGGAGAGAGAAACTTCAAGAAATTATGAGAGAAATGTGGAAGAAAAAAAAGGTGAAACAACTGAAACAACTTTAGTCCAGAGTGACTCATAAACAAAAGTGGAAGAAGACAAAGAAGAAGTTGCTGCAAAAATAAGTAACTTTTATACCTTTGTGTATCAAAATAGACATCCCATCCTACCTTAGGTCAACCACCAATTGAAACAGCATTCTTTTCACTATAAAATATTGAATTCACACTACTGTTTTTTACCTCAAGGTCTACAAGTATCCAGCAGTACCTCATGCAAATCACTCTTTCATAGCATCATGTTTTACAGTCTCACAATTTTCTGGAGCAGTGGTAAATGAATGCACAAGTTCACTATGCTTTGTATAAAAAATGAAACAAGGCAGTTATTCAACTTTTTAGAACATATTACACACAGTAAAAAAAAAGTAACTAACAACTTGATGACTAATTACCACTTGGAGCACAAAAATGACATAAAATTTATAGAATTTGTGCAGTGTGAACTATTCAACCATTTCATCAAGTTTTGCATCTTCACAATAATTATTCACTAAATTACAGCACATCGAACTTGGACAAAAAGTTTTGAAATGTGACTGTGACATTTTATCACCTTTACTTCAGAGGTTTATATTCACAAAATACTAAATTGTGTGAGCTTGCAATTTGAATGTCTTCCTTTGGTTGTTTAGCAAACTTGCATGTAAAATTTGGAGAATATCTGATATAGTCAGGTGGGAATACCTATACTGCATGATACGGAGTCACTCATAGCAAAAGGGACATCTCCAAATTTGAGTCCAGATTCAGGATTTAGTTTTAGCTTACAAATGATGAACAACCAAGAGGGCACTCTACCTAGAGGTGGAATATTTCATCCACAAGTAGCACTTTTTTAAGCCTATGAGCCTTTTGTTGTTCAGGTAAACGCTGACTATCAAAAATATTTTCATTAACTTCTCCACTCACAATGTTGAGCTTCTAAGAAATTTACAACTCTTTGGAGATATTTTACAGCGTCGTAAGATGCTAGTTTTCATTAATGAGAGTTGATTTCAAGATGATTAAAATTTTGCTGCTAAATCCAGTATTTAATATGCAGCAAAATATAGAAGCCAACAAATTGACTGATTGAGAAGGAAACAATTCCTCAGATACTTGTAAATTACTATTAACACCACACACATACACTTTCATGAATATTGTATTGTTTGAGAACATGGCACTTACTTGCACAGAATTAAACTGCCTTTGCATTTCATTAAGTCGTTCTATTAATTCTTCTGATCTTTGAGTCTGTTTAGTTAATTCTTTCTTCAGTTCTGTAATCAAATAACAACCAGAAGTTTGTGAGCATTTCTTCACAAAGAAAGCCAGAAAAAAACTATAAATGCAAACTTGCCTTCTTCCTTTCTACGACGAGCCTGAATATCTGTTTTCAGCTTTATCACTAAATTTTCATAATATTCTTCAAGCTGTGTTATTTTGTCTCTTGATCTCTTTGCTGCTGATGACTGATAGAGAATTTCCATGTAAATTTGGTAACTCCAAAATGCCAAAGCACGATTGGAAATATCAAATACAATTTCAGGACGCAATCCAGCTAAAACCATCTGGAATCATACATCTTTAGTCAAAGCTAGTATGTGGTTCAATACAAGAATATTTTTTTCTGGGCAGCTGCTGTTCCTAAATCACTGATCAAAACTTTGATCTTTATTTTATATGTCCCGCTATCAAAGGAAAACTTGTTCTACAGATACTTAACTAAGAAATAATGTTGCCAGTGCGTTAACTAAACTGTACACATGAATAACACGGCACAAGATAGTTATTCAAGCAAAGGAAAAACGTTTTGATTTCTGAAAAATAATGAAATAATTGTTTAGCAACTTCTTTTTAATTTTCATACATTCTCTTAGTACAAAAAGGAATTAACAGAGAATTCAAGTTATGTTTTTTGCCAATATTTTTGTTTCTTATAGCAGAATATCACTGTACTGCCTTAGATTTATAGCATCATTTCATGTCAAAAAAGCACTGCATGATGCCTTCAATGACTACCATAGGAGAATATTGTCAAGTGACCTTTCGTAGAACCTAAAGAAATTCTGGTTGTATGTAAAGGCTGTTAGCGGCACCAAAAGTTAGTATCCAGTCCCTAGCAAATGAAACGGGAACTGAAATTAAGTGTAGTAAAGCAAAAGCTGAAATGCTTAACTACGTTTTCAAATGTTTTTTGCAACGGAAGACCCAAGAGAATTGCCCCAGTGTAATCCTTCAATCACTAAAAAGATAAATGAAATAAGTATTCCTGTCAGTGGTGTTGAGAAATAACAGAAATCGTTAAAAGTTAACTAAGCTCCAGGGTTCAATGGAATCTCTGTCACATTCTATACTGAATTTGCAACTGAGATACCCCTCTTCCAACCTATCGCAGATCACTCGAACAAAAAACCATGCCCAATTCTTGGAAGAAGGCCCAGATCACATCCCTCTACAAGAAGGTTACTAGAACTGATCCACAAAACTACCGTCCAGTATCCTTGACACTGATGTGTTGTAGAATCTTAGAACATATTTTGAACTCATACATAATTAGGTATCTTGAACAGAATAACCTCCTCAATTCCAACCAGCATAGACTTTGAAAACATCATCATGTGAAACCCAACTCACACTTTTCTCACATGACATACGGATAGCTTTGGATCAAGGCAGCCAGGTAGATGCAGTGTTTCTTCATTTCCAAAAGGCATTTGATTCAGTACTGCGCCTATGTTTATTGTCAAAAGTACAATCATATGGGGTATCAAATGAAATTTGTGATTGGATTGAGGATTTTTAGGTAGTGTGTGTGTGTGTGTGTGTGTTGGGGCTTATGGTCGCTCAACGTCGAGGTCATCAGCGCCCTGACAATCATTAAAAGGAGACCTTTAGGTAGTGAGGACACAGAGTGTTATCTTGGATGGAGAATCATCGTCAGATGTAGAAGTAATTTCAGGCGTTCATATTGTATATAAATGACCTTGCAGACAATTTTAATAGTAAAATCAGGCTTTTTGCAGATGTGCAGTTATCTATAATGAATTATTATTTGAAAGCTGCATAAACATTCAGTCAGACCTTGATATCAGCAAGGTGGAGAGATTGGCAACTTGCTATAAATGTTCATAAATGTAAAATATTGCACTTTACAAAACAAAACAAAAATTAGTATCCTATGAATATAATATCAATGGAGTGATCACATAGGTTCATTCGTGGGTAAAGCTAGTGGTACACTTCAATTTATTGGTAGAATACTGGGCAAGTTCAATCAGTCTACGAAAGAGATTGCTTACAAATCACTCATGTGGCCAGTTCTAAAATATTGCTCAAGTGTGTGGTGGGACCCGTATCAGATAGGACTAACAGGGGATATTGAACGTATACAGAGAAGGGCAGCACGAATGGTCATAGGTTTGATAAGTCAATGAGAGAGGGTCACAGAGATACTGAAGGAACTAAACTGGCAGACACTGGAAGACAGACATAAACTGTCCTGAGAAAGTCTATGATCAAATTTTGAAGAACCAGCTTCAAATGACTACTCTAGGGGTATACTAAAATCCCCTACATATCACTCACATAGGGATTGTGAGGATAAGATTAGAATGATTACCGCTCACACAGAGGCATTCAAACAATCGTTCTTCTCATGCTCCATATGTGAATGGAACAGGAAGAAACCCTAATAAGGAGTACAATGGGATATGTCCCCTGCAATACATCTCACATTGGTTTGCAGAGTATACATGGAGATGTAAATGATACAAAAAATCACAGTGCTTCCAAGTACCTGAAGTGGACAAACCAAAATGCAGAATAAAGTTGGTATAAAACAATTGTAAATATAAGTGATCTATTGATTTTATTTTAAATAATTTTTTCTTGAAACACACGATATATCATGGAGATTTAGTACAAGGTTGAGGAATTATTTCATGGACTTATTATTGAATTGATCAATTACTTCATTAGAAAAACAGGAAATGTTCTTGCTTGTAAGACTTTTGTCCTTGAATTAAATAGCATGAGTCCAATTTAGATCTCTACCTCTGCCATTCTTAAGAGAGGTTATTCATGACTTCTATTAGCTCTAAACTGTCTCTATTTGTTGCAGGTAATAAAAAAAAATCAATTAAGTCTTTAGAAACACTTTCTTTGCATGAATTTTTACATCCGAAAGTCTTCAAGAAACTGCAACATTTGCTGCCCTCCTCTGTTTGGCAGCTCATTTACTTCCATACATATCATTAAATACAGGGACTGCTCATCAATTATCACATTATGGCATTCCCAGTACTCCTTTTTCATGACTTTAATGTTTATTCTGTTACACCAGCTTTAAAGCAGGTACTAGGATTTCAGACTTAATTCTATAAACAAAAGTGAAATAAGATTTCGGCCAAGTTTTAAGATGTAAGTTATTTGTTCATTTTCAGAACATGAAGTTCACACGATCTTATATTGTGTGTCAATGTCAACCATACAACATTCACTTCATTGACACCAGTTTTACTATAGTTTCCTATTATCATTGTGTTAAAATTAGTGGCTACATTTCTATCTTTAAGTATAGGCTGAATTCTTTGCAAAGCATAAAGTATGTCTATTGCATCATGCAACCTGCTCAGTTCCCTTGTAATGTCTTTCCATTGATTAATGTTAATTTTCCTGTTTTTGTACATACATTTTATGTTACTAGGACTGAGACTCACATTTTTGCTACCAGCTATATGTGCAGTGTATAGTAGTGTCAGAAATGTAGAATGTAATGGTTTTGGGATGGAAACTGTCTTGCATTGGACTGACTTCATAACTGTTTTGTTAAGTGTATCTCTGAAATGTTGAAAGTTTCCTTTAGCACACAGTTAACAGCAAAACATTATGGATTAATGACTTTCTTGGATATTGATAACTGTTGGTTTGTAAGGAATAAAACTTGGTCACCAACCCATGATTTTCAGGATCGTTCATCAATCATATCAATCGTAAGGCCATTATAAAAAAAAAACCTCATTTGAGATCAGAGTTCAATCAGCAATATAAGGATAAGGCAAAACCCATGTGGGAAAGATGAAGGTGACCTGTTCACGTGGCCAATACACTATTAAAAAGTATTGGAATGAGTGGTGCTGGAAAGTGGTGATTCTATGTCAGTGCAGACAAATGTTCCCTTACATTATCCTCTCTGAAGGTAGATTAGTTTCTTAATTTGAACTGTGTTAGTGTAAATATGGTAATGCAAAGTCATAAATGAAATATGAATAACTTAAGATGTAAAGGTAACAACTCACTGAACAGATGAGTCACTGATAGGCACATAAACAACACTGATTGCCAAAACTAATAGCAAGCAAAATTAAATGAAAGAACTTCTCAATTTGTACAGGTGTTTGGCAAATTTTTTTGTTAAATTTTAAAGACTGAATGTTGTTACCTTACAGACAAACCCTCCTTCAGATCTATAGAGTACACACACACATGCATACAACTACACTGTCCCAATTGATCATAATGTACCAACATTGCAGCTAGCTGGGGCGTGTAATAGTATCAAGTGGAGAGGGCAAAGTGAGAAATGAGGAAGAGAGTGGGAAGGAGGAGTGAGGAATGTGGTAACAGTTGGGAGGGAGAGGCAGCAGGTACACACAGTAGAAATGTGGCACTGAAGGGCTAATTCTGGCCGCAAGCATGTGGACTTGTGCATAGGGACAGAATCATGTGGAGCAGTGACTGGGAAGAAGGGGGTGGGGGGATACAGAACAGAGGAAGAGACGGCTAACGAGAGGAGGGTGTGAAAGGAAAATGAATGAAGCTGGGGGCATGGGGCAGGAATGGTGGTGGATACCGGGGCATGAGGTAACAGAACTGAGAATACTGGGTGACGACAGAGGTGTTGCTTTGCAGCTGATTCCTGGTGCCAGTCACAAGTTTACAAGGGCTCCATCGCAGTCTTTAATACTGGTAGCATGCCGCGACAGCGTGGACGTGAACCGTATGTGCAGTTGACGGACTTTGAGCGAGGGCGTATAGTGGGCATGCAGGAGGCCGGGTGGACGTACCGCCAAATTGCTCAACACGTGGGGCGTGAGGTCTCCACAGTACATCGATGTTGTCGCCAGTGGTCGGCAGAAGGTGCACGTGCCCGTCGACCTGGGACCGGACCACAGCGACCCACGGATGCACGCCAAGACCGTAGGATCCTACGCAGTGCCGTAGGGGACCGCACCGCCACTTCCCAGCAAATTAGGGACACTGTTGCTCCTGGGGTATCGGCGAGGACCATTCGCAACCGTCTCCATGAAGCTGGGCTACGGTCCCGCACACCGTTAGGCCGTCTTCCGCTCACGCCCCAACATCGTGCAGCCCGCCTCCAGTGGTGTCGCGACAGGCGTGAATGGAGGGACGAATGGAGACGTGTCGTCTTCAGCGATGAGAGTCGCTTCTGCCTTGGTGCCAATGATGGTCGTATGCGTGTTTGGCGCCGTGCAGGTGAGCGCCACAATCAGGACTGCATACGACCGAGGCACACAGGGCCAACACCCGGCATCATGGTGTGGGTAGCGATCTCCTACACTGGCCGTACACCTCTGGTGATCGTCGAGGGGACACTGAATAGTGCACGGTACATCCAAACCGTCATCGAACCCATCGTTCTACCATTCCTAGACCGGCAAGGGAACTTGCTGTTCCAACAGGACAATGCACGTCCACATGTATCCCGTGCCACCCAACGTGCTCTAGAAGGTGTAAGTCAACTACCCTGGCCAGCAACATCTCCGGATCTGTCCCCCATTGAGCATGTTTGGGACTGGATGAAGTGTCGTCTCACGCGGTCTGCACGTCCAGCACGAACGCTGGTCCAACTGAGGCGCCAGGTGGAAATGGCATGGCAAGCCGTTCCACAGGACTACATCCAGCATCTCTACGATCGTCTCCATGGGAGAATAGCAGCCTGCATTGCTGCGAAAGGTGGATATACACTGTACTAGTGCCGACATTGTGCATGCTCTGTTGCCTGTGTTTCTGTCAGTGTGATCATGTGATGTATCTGACCCCAGGAATGTGTCAATAAAGTTTCCCCTTCCTGGGACAATGAATTCACAGTGTTCTTATTTCAATTTCCAGGAGTGTATATTGCACGCCTAACCTAAGACTAACCGTTGTAAAGATCCAAGTGACAGGCTTATCTGTGGAGCTTAAGGAATGTAAATATTTCTTTTATGGCAGACTGTAGAGAAGTCTTCTTCATCTACATCACTGAGTTTTAGCGTATTGGTGAATGTGTCTAATATTAGCAGAAACCACCACAGAATTTTCAAAATCTAGCTAAGCATTCATTATCTACCACTGTGTAAGGTGTGTTCAGTATTAGCAATGATGCATCACAGAATGCTGCCTACACCCTTCTCACGAAATCTTATGTAACAACTTAGCAAGAAATATTAATAACAACACCAATCATAATGCTAATTGAATAGTAAACTTAGGATATTATCTAAATTAAAATGTAGATGAAAAACACACTTCCATAGGACAAAGAAAATGATGAGTTTGTTATTAATGGTGAAGGCAGTTAAATTGTAAACTTGACTACATCCTACAAGAATGAGCAGTGTGAAGCTCTCTAAAAATATACACCATAATCAATTTAAAGAATATGTCCATATGAAATAAGTAAGGAAACACACAAAATAGTAAAAACATACAAAATATTTTATAGATTACATCTTTACACGGAAAATCCAGGATGGAATGTAACAATATTATGAAAAGGAAAGTTGCTACTCACCAAATAGTGGAGATGCTGAGTCACAGACAGGCACAACAAAAAGACTGTCACAATATAAGCTTCAGCTGCCAGAGGTTGCAGTCATGGTGAGTATCAACTTTCCTTTTCGTAATATTGTTACATCTTTATATTGAGTACTCACTCAAACTACTGACAAAACACTAATCATCCTGAGATCTGCTTTTAGTGAACCACAACTATTTTCAGTGTTCTGCATCGAGCTGTCACAAACATAATTGTGAAACTCAATGATCATTGATGGTAAGAGGGTCTGAAGTGGGGAATCAGTGTAGTGCTGTAATGAGCATCTACAATTGACATACAGAGTGGGTGTGGCAGAATCATTGAACAGCACTCCGGCAAAACTGTGACATAATAAGCCTGAACCGCTTGCCGGGTAGTCATTAGGAGTGGTTCTGTACATGTAGGAGTGCTGCAGAAGTCTCAGTGCATGTGCACCAATGACAGATCGCCTCCAGTGTGTCCCACCCAAAAATTTTGGACAAAAAAATTTAGTTTGTTTTCATAGTCCCAAATTAATTTGAAATTGTCATTACATTTGAAACTATTTTCATTATATCTATATTCATAACTGATTCTGAAGATGTTTGTACAAAGAAAAAAATTACCGTATATTTAAACTTTTTGGATCTAAAATCAATCATCTGTAGTATCACTGAGATGAGGTTGCTTGTATTATCTTTGTTCATCTTGAAGTTCACATGCTGTTTTGATGCGAGTAGTGATATGTGAAAAATGGAGTCACAATGTTGTTTGTAATAATATGGAGACTGATTATGTGGAAATATAAATGAAGAAAAAGAATGGATAGAAGAAACAAAAACAAGCAGTATTCTAATTTAAAGTAAGAAGCCTGATTGTACCACCTAGATGTAAAAAAATTATTCTTTCAAGTGAGTCATGTTTTCAATGAGCTACATTTTCAGTGAGAAGCTACAAGAATCAGATCAATAAACTATTTGTTTTATTTATTATTCGATCTTCTTTCTAAAATGGCACATGAATATAGTTTTCTGTGATAATAGAGGAGAAGGTTCTTAATCATGTGGGTGCTCCTGTCCTGGATATTTGACAGGGAAGTAATTGATTAATGATGTAGATTTATGTTTTTCAGGATCAAGAAGGAGAAATACATTTGGTCAAAAAGTTTCCATTCAAGGGCACTGCTGCAGCTTATATGCAAAGAGTGCACTCCGATGTGGGTATACAAGCACTGACATGTAGGCATCGTATTAGTGTGGCATTTATGTCTTTCCAGCATGTGTGCACTAAAGTGAATTGTGGCAACATTATTACTGAATGTGTCCAAAGAGGAACAACGTGATGTTACTCTTTTCATGGCTGTCTTAAGTATGAACAACAGTAAAAATTCATCAGAGAATGAAGAGTGTGTACAGGAGAGAGAGGGGGGGGGGGGGGGCGAGGAGGGGGGTTGTAAGGGTGCAGCATGTTAGTTGAACACTACCGTTGTGGAATGGTGTACCATGTTTCACATTTCGCACTGGGTGGTGCTGCTTCATGATTATGCATAATCGCCTATCGCAGATGTTGTAACTCAGAAGTTACGCCAACTCAAGTGGAACACACTTGACCACTTGCCGTATAGTCTTGATCTCTCCTCATGCAAATATCACCTTCAGACCCTTAAAAAAGGACATGGAGGGCTGATGATACCTGTGGCAACAGGATGTGCAGAGAGCAGATATGGACTTCTTCACACAGTGGGACTCAGTGTTTTACCAAATGAATATCTTCAACCTGTTTTATAGGTGAGAAGACTGTCTCAATCCTCATGGTGATTTTGCCTGACTGACATACCAATCCTGGAATGTACAACCTTTATAAGGAATCTTTCTGATCACCCCTTGTAAATGGAAAGTAGAGCCAATGAAATTATTCCTGAACTACAAGAATTAAGCATCCATCCACCCATAAATATAACAATCAGTAGTAGTGGACTATTCTGAAATGATTTATAATTAACCTCCAACCTGGACTTCAAGCGTACCATACACTGAAATGTACGTAGTACAGTGCTTTTATTCAGCTTGTTTGGGTGACGGTGTAGCTACAATGTCTATTTTTGAGATAATATTCCAGGTTGGAGGTTAATTATAGTTCATTTCAGTATTTAAAGATCTGAAGGCATGATAATTGCATGAGGAGAGATCAAGACTATATGGCAAGTACTCAAGTGTCTCCCACTTGAGCTGGCATAACTTCTGGGTTACAACATTTGCGATATGTCGATATGCATAATCATGAAGCAGCACCACCCAGTGCGAAATGCGAAACATGGTACACCATTCCACAACGGTAGTGTTCAACTAACATGCTGCACCCTTACAACCCCCCTCCTCGCTCCCCCCCCACCCCCCACCCCCCCCCCCCCCTCTCCTGTACACACTCTTCATTCTCTGATGAATTTTTACTGTTGTTCGTACTTAAGACAGCCATGAAAAGAATAACATCACGTTGGTCCTGTTTGGACACAGTTAAATCCTTAAGTAATATTTACAACCATAAACAATGAACTGCATTTTCCATTTCAAATTAGCATAGAAACTTCCAAAATGTACCCATACAACTTTCTAAACACCTAGACAGAATGTAAGTACACAGTACACTTAAGCCTATTTCATGTAAAAAAAAAAAAAAAAAAAAAAAAAAAAAAAAAAAAAAAAAAAAAAAAAAAAATTCATCAAAAGCAATAAAATATGTAATATTCTCTATTTCTCTTCATTGTAGAACCTTTTTCCTTAGTACAAGTCAAAAATTTTATTTCTGACATGTCATGTAATAGTGACCTCTCATTTGTAATAATTATCTTTCTGTACATTACAATTTGCCTACAAAAGTTGCTTTCTATTCTGCTTCAATGACATTAATCCACACAGCATTATCTCAAATATAGACATTGTAGCTACACCGTCACCCACACAAGCTGAATAAAAGCACTGTGCTACATAAATGTCAGTGTATGGTACTGCTTGAAGTCCAGGTTGGAGGTTAATTATAAATCATTTCAGTATTGTCCAACACTACTGAATATGTGTCTTTAGGTGGCGAGGCTGGCCTTGGCAGCCAAAGACAGCAGTCATGTGTAATGAGTTGCATTTGCATGAATTTCTGTACATTTGCTGTCTAGTTCAGAAGAAGGCCTTTTGGCTGAAAGCTTACTTGTTTAGTGGTCTTTTTTGTGCCTGTGTGCCACTTAACATCTCCACTATATTGTGAGTAGCAATCTACTCTTCTCATAATATTGTCATTGTTCCATCATGGCTTTTCCATTGTTTTATTTAGCAATATGGGCGATTTCCAATGAATGCTTGTAGTGAAATGTAAACAAAAGTTTTGATTATTTTCAGGGTAATTTGCATAAACTATGTTCAGTACTGGAAAAATTATGGTTAGACTGGGAACCAGTTGGGTTTCTACTGGCATGTTGTAATAACAAAGTCACAGAAGTCATTAAAGGTAATATTGGAGGCAGATTTTCCACATACAAAGTGAAGTATTTGGCAGTCATTGCAAGGGGGAAAAGAGCTTTATGGGGAAAAAAACCAGGGTAATCAACTTAATAAAAACCTAATGAGGTAGAAATGCTATTGTCCTAATCTGTATGAAGTAAGTGGTGATGAGCATATACTAATGATGTTGCTGGAATTGTTATCTGTAATATGATGGTGAGGAAGCAAATGTTCCACAATTTTAAACATACCTGACAGCAGCAACTTTAGATACATGTTCAGTACATAAAGTATACAGCCAACCGATTGCGTAAGTTTAATATAAAAACCTTGACTAGGTTTCAATACCACCAAGGATTCCTTCTTCAGAAGAATGCCACATAAATTGCACGATGTTTACAATTTTAACGTCATGTAATTTGTCTGTCTTCCTTCTGAAGAAGATGCCCTTAATGGTATTGAAACCTGGCCAAGATTTTTACATTAAACTTACACAATTGGTTGGCTGTAATACTGCTGTCATGGTGTTTCTCTAAGATGAGTTTACTGCTGTTGATGAAGTTTTGAAGTGACTTAAAAGATAATGAGAATATACTGTAAGAGGACAGGGTTAATGGCAATGTGTTAGGGCTTTATGATATGACGATGATGATGATGAAGATAACAATAGTAATTACGTTGATGTCAAGAGAGAAATATGATGGTGTTTGAGAAAGCAATTGGTTAGTAAACTGTGTTCTTGAAACCATGTGATACAAAGTCACGGTGAAGTTTTGTAACTGGGGAAAGCGATTATGAAAATCTGAGACAAGAGATATAGCAAATTTTGAGACTGGCTGATTTTTCAACTAAAAAAGTTCACAGATAAGTGGACTAATAAATATTTAATCAAAATATTAAATGAAAAGAAATATCACAGATACCATCTACGCCAAACAGAAAATGTCATTGAAACAGAGTAGACACCAACTTTTGTAGGCAAATTGTAATGTACAGAAAGATAATTATTACAAATGGGAGGTCACTATTACATAACATGTCAGAAATAACATTTTTGACTTATACCAAGGAAAAAGCTTCTACAATGAAGAGAAATAGAGTATATTATGTATTTTATTACTTTGCTAATCATTCCCTTTTTTTGCATGAAATAGGCTTAAGTGTACTGTGCAGTTACATTCTGTCTAGGTGTTGTATGGGTACATTTTGTGTCTCATTTTGGAAGTTACTATGCTAATTTGAAATGGAAAATGCAGTTCATTTTTTCTGGTTGTAAATATTACTTAAGGATTTAACTTTAGACGTGCTTTATGTTTTTTCTTGTATAATTCGATGAAAAGATATACACCCGTGATTTAATACAATTTGCAACTTTATTATACAATTTTTGACGTATTGGAGAAATGCTATCGTACCTTGGAACGGATTTTCAGTCGTAGAGTTTCTGACTAGTAAATATCTTGGAGAAATTATGTCATTTACTGTAGTTATGAGTTTCTGGGCTGTGTTATTTCATGCAAATGTTTGTACACAGTTTCAAAATTATTGGGGGTGCTACTACACTAGGTTTGTAGGATTTGCGTATGTTTGGTAAAGATCATTGTAGGACATATTAGACTTGGTAGTAACTGTTGTCATATATTTAGTCAGCAACTGAATAAAACTACAATATTTTTGGAAACCCTATTATGATAAAAGATTTTAATATGAAATTTTATGCATATTGACAACTTTGAACTACTGCTCAAACAATATGTAATGAATGCCATTTAAGTAAGACACTTTTTCAGATCACATATACAAACAGAGTTTTTAAAACAGTAATAAATGAAAGCCAAAAGTAATTTTGTGAGCAAAGTATCTTAATGATGATAACATTTTGAAAAAAATGTGAACATTTACTGTAACTGAAAGTGGGTTGAATGTTGACACACTATTTTAAACTTTTGTTACGTGACCCAATGTAGACAGAAAACTTATTACTGTATTGGTACCCAATTTTATAGGAATGACGTTCAGATTGCATGGTACAAGATTTGAGTTGTCTGTAGTATTAGTGTATGACTTGTCATTAGGTGACGGTACTGATACTATGGCGTAGGGGTAAATACAGACATCTGTATGCATTACAGTTGCCGTCAGTCAACATGAGTCTGGACAAGGTGAGCAGACCTTTACTCATCAATCTATTTTGTCAAAAAAGCAACAACAGTGTTGCTGCTCTTCACGAGTACTAACATATTAAAGTTATACAGAGAGGTCCATAGAGTTGAAGAACATGATTCAGAAGTTTGAACTAACTGGCAATTTGGGAACTACTCCTGGGAGAGGTCAACAGCCAATTGTGCCACAAATTATTCAAGTTGTTACTGTTGCCATGGCTGTGATTTCTGGACTCAACGTATGACCTTAAAGTAGTGCATAAGCTGTATCATAACAGCTGACCATTCCATAGTCCGATGTCCGAAAATGCTGCAAACAACTGTGAAATGATATTTATAGTGCAGTTCCAGGCTGTCATGGATGAAGATGGTGGTCACGTTGAGCAACATTTGTAACACACAACATAAATATGGTATGCAATTAACAAATGTTACCCTGTTCAAAAAGATTTCGGGCTTGCAGCCGGTCGTCATAAACTTCATTGCATGATATTTCGGCTGGACAACTCCCAGCCGAACAAGGACTGACGAAGACGTTATCCACTCCAGCTTATATAATGCGCTGATAGTACTGATGCGGAAGTGTTGCAGTTGCGGAGACAGAATAGCCACACTGCCCAGCGACAGCGCCTTGCTGGTGGAACTGCAATACTCAGCTGCCATCAGTATTGTCACTGGCTACAGCTGTCAAAGTCTTCTGGTGTCTTCGTCTCGAGCAAATTTTGGAGATGACAGGATTCCTTGAATTATTCAACTGATAACCACTGTCACGCTTCATTAGATTTCCCGCAATGCACATTTCAATGCATTCTTTGGTAATAGAGTCCCAAAAAGTTGTTGCTGTGGCCAAAATCGAATTTAGTCGTACTCCATTGAAAGAAACACATTTTTATTTCCACGTGAGAGGGTAACATTTGTAAAATTTGAAATTTTCCTTACAAATCAACTGTTCAAAAAGATATTGGGCTTGCAGCCGGTCGCCGTAAACTTCACTACATGATATTTCGGCAGGACGACTGCCAGCCATCTTCAGGTGAGCTGAACGAGGACTGGCGAAGACGTTCTGTGCTCCAGCTTATATAGTGCGCTGATAGTACTGTCACAGATGCGTTGCAGTCGTGGAAACACAAGGGCCACACTGCCCAGTGGCAGCGCCTTCACTGGTGGAACTGAAATACTCAGCTGCCATCGGTACTGTCACTAGCCACAGCTATCGAAGTCTTCTGGTGTCTTCGTCTCGAGCAAATTTCGGAGATGACGGGATTCCATGCATATTTCAATTGATAACCACTGTCACGGTTCATTAGATTTCCTGCAATGCATATTTCAATGCATTCTTTGATAATGGAGTCCCAAAAAGTTGTTGCTGTGGCCAAAATCGAAGTTTTGTAGTACTCCATTGAGTGTCTGTTTGAAATACAATGTTCTGCAACTGCAGACTTACTGGATTGCAGTAGGCGAGTGCAACGTTCATGTTCTGTACAATGCTCTTCCTCTGTATGCGTTGTCTGTCCTATATAGGCCACACCACATTGACAAGGTATTTTATAAAATCCCGCCTTCCACAGTAACAAATCATCCTTCACCAATCCCAACAAATCCGAAATTTTAGAAGGCGGATGAAAAACCACTTTCACATGAAAATTATTAAGAATCCTTGCTATCTACATTTACATTTATACTCCACAAGCCACCCAATGGTGTGTGGCAGAGTTCACTTTACGTGCCACTCTCATTACCTCCCTTTCCTATTCCAGTCGCATAAGGTTCGCGGGAAGAACGACTGCCGGAAAGCCTCTGTGTGAACTCGAACCTCTCTAATTTTACATTCGTGATCTCTTCTGGAGGTATAAGTAGGGGAAAGCAATATATTCGATACCTCATCCAGAAACGCACCCTCTCGAAACCTGGACAGCAAGGTACACCGCGATCCAGAGCGACTCTCCTGCAGTCTGCCAATTGAGTTTGCTATCACGCTTACCAAATTACCCTATGAAAAAAACGTGCCACTCTTCTTTGGATCTTCTCTATCTCCTCTGTCAATCCGACTTGGTACGGATCCCACACTGACAAGCAATACTCAAGTATAGGTCGAACGTGTGTTTTGTAAGCCACCTCCTTTGTTGATCGACTACATTTTCTAAGTACTCTCCCAATGAATCTCAACCTGGCACCCGCTTTACCAACAATTAATTTTATATGATCATTTCACTTCAAATAGTTCCATACGCATACTCCCAGGTATTTTACAGATGTAATTGCTACCAGTGTTTGTTCTGCTATCATATAATCATACAATAAAGGATCCTTATTTCTATGTATTCACAATGCATTACATTTGTCTGTGTTAAGGCTCAGTTGCCACTACTTGCGCCAAGTGCCTATCTGCTGCATATCTTCCTGCATTTCACTGCAATTTTCTAATGCTGCAACTTCTCTGAATACTACAGCATCATCCGCGAAAAGCCGCATGGAACTTTTGACAAAGAAACTTCCACATGGGAAAAATATATTAAAAACAAAGATTCCAAGACTTACCAAGCGGGAAAGTGCCGGTAGATAGGCACAATGAATAAAACACACAAACACACACACAGAATTTCAAGCTTTCGCAACCGGCAGCTGCTTCGTCAGGAAAGAGGGAAGGAAAACGAAAGATGAAAGGATGTGGGTTTTAAGGGAGAGGGTAAGGAGTCATTCCAATCCCGGGAGCGGAAAGACTTACCTTAGGGGGAAAAAAGGATAGGTATATACTCGCGCGCGCGCGCACAGACAGACAGACACACACACACACACACACACACACACACACACACACACACACACACACAGTAGTATTTCAGCTTTACGCGTGTCGTCCTCTGTTTCAATGCCATTATCATCCCAGAGTGTCTGGATATGCTGTTTCGATCCACTTACTGATTTAACATACGACCAGAACTTCCTAGGATTTTCTGTCAAGACAGTACATAGAATTTTACTTCTGAATTCACTAAACACTTCACGCATAGCCCTATTTACGCTAACTTTGGCATCGTTTAGCTTCTGTTTGTCTGAGAGGTTTTGGCTGCGTTTAAATTTGCAGTGAAGCTCTCTTTGCTTTCACAGTAGTTTCCTAACTTTGTTGTTGAACCGCGGTGGTTTTTTTCCCATCCCTCACAGTTTGACTCGGCACGTATCTGTCTGAAACGCATTTTACGATTGCCTTGAACTTTATCCATAAAAACTCAACATTGTCAGTGTCGGAATAGATATTTTCGTTTTGATCTGTTAGGTAGTCTGATATCTGCATCCTATTACTCTTGCTAAACAGATAAACCTATTTACTTCCATATTCAGGGATGCTGCAATGGTCTTATGATCATTGATTCCCTGTTCTGCACTTACAGAGTTGAAAAGTTGGGGTCTGTTTGTTATCAGTAGGTCCAAGATGTTATCTCCACGAGTCAGTTCTCTGTTTAATTGCTCGAGGTAGTTTTCGGATAGTGCAATCAGTATAATGTCACTCAATGCTCTGTCCCTACTCTAGTACCTTCTGCCGCAAAGTCGAACACGCGCCAGAACAAATGGACGTGGTCAGCCTATAGAGGGCTCCGCCTCCGCGGCGGCTATTCCGGTTTCGTATATAGGGACCCGCTCTGCCCTAGTCCAGTGAGTTTGGTACTCGCTCTGGATTTCTTTTCTATCTCGGCAGTACTGCATTCTGGTCGTTGCTCGTTGTTGACATTGCCTGGCTCTGGTTCTGAATGGATTCACTGTTGGTGTTTGGTGTTGTGGTTTCCACAAGGCTCCGTTGTTTATCTATTCCTTGTTGTGTTGGTCATAGTCGGTCATTGTCAATTGTCGTTGGTCTGTCGCCCAACTCGTCCTGTGTTTACCCAGTGGTGCGTGCTCCACCGCCGGTGGCTCCCCTGCCTGGCGGCTCCGATCCGCAGCCCAAGGCGTTCCCGCAGTTGGTGTTGGTTACTACATTGGCAACGAGGTAAATGGAACATAGGAGTATGGAAGAGGAATTGCTCACTCTCTTAGAGCATTATGCGACAGCAGCAGCAGCAGTTGGAGGTCTTACAGACGTCACTGCAGTTACTCTCGGACAGGGTCAATAAGCGGGATTTCCTACCACCTCTTCTCCCAGGTGCCCCGCTTTCAGACACGTTCTCAAGTCCACCGTCGTTCCCACCGTTCAACGACGCAAAAGAGGATTGAGAAACATACCTGCATTAGCTGAAGCAACATTTCACGACCTTTCAGGTGTCGGATGACTCTCTGCAGTGGTCATTATTCTTGTCTTGGGCCTCACCGGACACGTTTTTCTTGCTGCACATGTTGGCACCGTTGGCCAACCTCGTGCCTCACTCCTTTCACAAGATCTGTGTGTTGCTAACTAACTATTATTCCCAGCGATACCATGTGGTTGCGTCTCGCTTGGAATTCCATCAATACCACAAGCAGCTGGGTCAGTCCTACCGTTCCTGGGTGATGGATTTGCAAGGCCTCAGCCGCAAATGCAACTTCACGTGCACCAATCAGGAGTGCAAGGCGTCATATGCAGATTCGTTAATTCGAGATGTGGTCGTTCAACTGGCGCCCGATCCCAAGGTCCGCACTGTGGCGTTAAAGTTGGACAACCCCAAGTTGGAAGACATTCTGCGTATTGCCCATTCCTCCAAAATTCCTCAGGCGGCGAATGAAAGTCTCATGGCGCGGCCCCAGGTGGCAGCGGTCGAGTCTACTTCCCGATCGACTCCTTCCCGCCGTCGACGGGGCGTAGTCTCCAGAGGGCGCCGCCATGAAGATTCCTCACTGTCTGACATCTCTATGGTCTCCGAACCGCCGGTCGCCCCTCGACGTCGGCCGCATGGCCCCCTCCCGTCGTGCCCCCAGTGCTTCTCGGCCCACACTCAAGCTGACTGTCCCCATTGCTGGAAGACCTGTTAACTCTGTGAGAAAGAAGGCCACCTTCGATCAGTCTGTCGTAGCCGCTCGGCCCGCACCTGCAGGCCAACAGGAAGCTGTCCATGCTTTACATACAGTCGCCCCTCAGACCGACACATTGGCTCAAAAGTTATTCATCACCCTACGCATGTTTAACGAGGACGTCCATTTCCATGTCGATATGGGGGCACAGTTTCTTTGGTCAATCTGACGACGTATGCACATCTCGGGTCTCCAGAATTGTCCCAACCCTCTTGGAGGTTGGTCGCCTACGGCGATGGTTCTATCCCTCTCTGTGGTCAGTTTTCTGTTATGGCCATCTACAAAAATGTTCCCTGGCCCTTTTACCCTATTTGTGGTGGACCACCCGTCGGCTTCGGACATTTTTGGACTAGATGCGTTTACACGGTTTGGCTTTTCCATTCAAGGCAAAGTGCAGTTCATTTCAACTACAGTTCCATTTCAGGACCTAGACGATCTGTGCGTGTCCTTTTCCTTCCTGTTTTCAGCAGACCTGGGCTGCGCTTCTGATTTCTGGGCACACTTCACTTTACTGCCGAACGCACGGCCTCGCTTTTGTCGGGCTCGGCCTATTCCGGTAGCTTTGCGTGCGGCCGTCAAGCAGGAACTCGATCGGCTCCAGGCTGCGGGGGTTATCGAGCCAGTACAATAGAGTGCCTGGGCAACGCCCTTAGTGGTCATCAAGATACCCAATGGATCGCTTCGTCTTTGTGGGGATTTTGGGGCTACGGTCAACGCTCAGTCTTTAGTCAAAAATTATCCCATTCCTCGACAGGAAGACCTTCTTGCAAAACTGGCAGGTGGCGAGTGCTTTTCTAAGATTGATCTGGCTGAAGCCTGTCACCAATTGCCGTTGGATGAGGAATTGCAGGCCATCGTCGTCATCAACATGCCTTTCGGTCTCTATAAATACAACCGTCTTCCGTTTGGCATTTCCTCTGCCCCTGCGATTTTCCAGCGGTATCTCGAGCAACTTACGCAACCAATACCGGCTTGTGTCAATTACCTCGATGATATCTTAGTCACGAGGCGCACGCGCCAGGAACATCTGGGCAACCTCAGTACCTTATTTCACGCCCTGCAGGGCTGCAGGTTTACGTTGTCGGCTGGAGAAGTGCACTTTTTTTCAACCGGAAGTAGAGTGCTTAGGACATTGGCCCAGTAAAGATGGCATTCGCCCTTCGGACTGCAATATCGCAGCCATCAATGCCCTTCCACATCCACAACACTTATCCGAACTGCAGGTATTTTTGGGGAAAGTCAATTATTACTTAAAGTTCTTACCACAAGCTGCCCATGTCATGCATCCCCCAAATCGCCTGCATTGCAAAAGGGGTACCTTACACGTGGACTTCTGCCTGTGATCAGGCTTTCATCCGCCTGAAACCGATGCTCAAATCTGCCCCTTGCCTTATGCCTTTCTCTCCGGATCGTCCCCTGGTGGTGGCGGCCGATGCCTCAGCGTACGGGAATTTGGGCAGTCCTGGCACACAGGAATGAGGATGGGTCGGAACAACCTGTGGCATATGCATCCAAGACGTTAACCCCTGCACAAAGGAATTACTCTCAGATCGAAAAGGAGGCTCTTGCCATTATTTTTGCAGTTCAGAAATTTTGCATTTACCTGTTTGGGGCGCAGTTCACCCTCCTCACAGGTCACAAGCCCTTAGTGTCGCTTTTCGGGCCCCATTCGCACCTCCCAGAATGGACGGCTCAGCGTCTTCAGCGCTGGGCGTCATTCTTGCGTAATTACACTTACACCATTCGCTATAAGCCCAACAGTCAACACGCTAATGCAGATGCCTTGTCACATCTCCCAGCAGGACCCGATCAGGCGTTTGACCAGCAGGAAGTCCTGTGCTTCCACATAGACTCTGCCCGCCAGGAGACTCTCGATGGATTTCCTCTGACGGCTACGCCAATCACCGCTTCCACAAGCAGGGACCCCATTCTGCGGCAAGTCCTCCGCTATGTGCCCCATGGTTGGCCTCCCTACCTTACCCAACGTTTGAAAACTGACTTCAGCCCATGGTGTCACGTCTCACACAGACTTTCAGTGATGGAGGACGTCCTCCCGTTGTCCATGGACTCGGACGCCCATTGGGTGGTCATCCCTCCGGACTTATGCATCGCGTCCTGCACTTATTACACCGTGGACACTGGGGGATGTCTCGCATGAAGGCGTTGGCTTGACGACATGTCTATTGGCCAGGGATCAATGGAGACATTGAGCACCTGGTCCGTGGTTGCACAGTGTGTGCGCATCATCAGGCTAGTCCTCCACAATCTTTCCCGACCTGGCCAACACCCAGCCAACCCTGGGACAGACTCTATCTTGATTTTGCAGGCCCCTTCTTAGGCTCCATGTGGCTCCTCATCATTGATGCCTATTCCAAATACCCATATGTGGTTCGCATGGCGTCCACCACCACTGACGCCACCCTCACCGCCTTGGCCCAGGTGTTGGCCATTGAAGGCCTTCCTCACACGTTGGTCACAGATAACAGACATCAATTCACGGCATCCTTGTTCCAGATCTTCTGCTCCGCTAATGGTATCAAACACATTCGCTCTCCCCTCTTCCATCCTTCATCCAATGGCGCAGCGGAACGCCTGGTCCGCACTTTCAAACAGCAGATGCAGAAATCAGTGGAGCCGTCACCCACCACCTCGGCCCTCACCTTGTTTCTCAGCACCTACCGCACTACACCGGTGGCCAGTCATAGTCCTGCTGAACTCCTTCACTGGTGACAACCTCGGACCCTCCTCCAACTACTGACACCATCCCCTTCTGGGCCCCGCTCTCGCCCCTCCCGGCGCTACGCCCCGGGCATGGCCGTGTGGGCCCACTCCTATGGCAGCCCACCTGCATGGACGCCCGCTACGGTAACGGCAGCTCATCGGCAGCGACTGACGACCGTACAGACACACAGAGGGCTCGAGCATCACCACCATAACCAACTCCACCCTTGGGCCCCTGCCTTGATTCCTCCCCCACTGCCTTCCCTGCTTCCTGGTGCGGACACGTCCCTCGAGGTGGAACCCTTCCCTTCAACCTCCATCTCCTCACCAGCTCTGCAGACACCCCTTCCACCTCACCGGGGTATAGAGACGCCCTCTGACTCCCTGCCCTCAGGTGACACCTTGATGGATGCCGCAGAGTCTGCCTTCCCCTCCCCCAGTGGTCCCTCCGGACGTCTCACAACCCGTGCCCTCATTCCGCCCGCCTCGGCATCGACCGGGGCATTTCCGTCCCTATGCACCAATTTCGGGGATGGGGGGGGGGGGGGGTTGAGGGGGAGGGGGGGAATAGTACCTTCCGCCGCAGAAGTCGAACAAGCGCCAGAACAAATGGACGTAATCAGCCCATAGAGGACTCCGCCTCACCGGTTGCTATTCCGCGCAGCGGCTCTCATACATAGGGACCCGCTTTGTCCTAGTCCAGTCAGTCTGGTACTCGCTCTGGATTTCGTTTCTATTGCGGCAGTACTGCGTTCTGGTCGTTGTTCGTTGTTGACATTTGCCTGGCTCTGGTTCTGAGTGGATTTACTGTTGGTG
This sequence comes from Schistocerca gregaria, assembly GCF_023897955.1. Taxonomy (NCBI): domain Eukaryota; kingdom Metazoa; phylum Arthropoda; class Insecta; order Orthoptera; family Acrididae; genus Schistocerca; species Schistocerca gregaria. Next base: position 777,092,700 of record NC_064920.1, read on the forward strand.
TTTGGTGTTGTGGCTTCCACAAGCCTCCGTTGTTTATCTCTTCCTTGTTGTGTTGGTCATAGTCAGTCGTGGTAGGTTGTTGTCAGTTGTCGTTGGTCTGTCGCCCAACTCTTCCTGTGTTTACCCAGTGGTGCGTGCTCCACCGCCGGCGGCTTCCCCGCCTGGCGGCTCCGATCCGTAGCCCAAGGCATTCCCGCAGTTGGCTTTGGTTACTACACCTACCACCTGTCCTAAATAGCTAAGTCTATATCTTGTAAATTGAAATATCCACCTAAGACTATAACATGCTGAGGAAATGTATGTGAAATGTATTCCAGATTTTCTCTCAGTTGTTCTGAAACTAATGCTGCTGAGTCGGGATGTCGATAAAAGGAGCCAATTATTAACCTTGCTCGGTTGCTGAGTATAACCTCCACCCATAATAATTCACAGGAACTATCCACTTCTGTTTCACTACAGGATAAACTACTACTAACAGCGACAAACACGCCACCAGAATGTCCCACCATGCTGTCGCTCTTCCGTTTAACCACAACATCCAGGAATAGAAGGCAGCCATCTTACTCTAGTTCTATAGTAAATATAACATTATCATGGATGGATTAAGATGATGAAAAACTCCATTAACTTTTCTTCTCCGTGGAGCCACACTATGAAAGTATTATGGACATATCTCCAAAAAGCATTTGGTTTACAAAACGCTGATTCAAGTGCTTTCTCCTCAAAATCCTCCATAAAAAAGTTAGCTACCAGAGAAGACAGAGGGCTGCCCATGGCGACGCCATCAGACTGTTCAAAATATTCTGTCTATTGTATGCCCACTCACACTGATTAGTATTTGCGTTCTTCAAGTTGCCATCACCCATCCCAGACAATGAGTGTACTTAAAACCCTTGTGCACAGGGCACATATGGTGTCGGATGCAGAGAATTTGCCTAAGGAACTTGCACATTGGAGGACAGTGTTCAGAGATAATGGGTACTTGACCCAGCAAATTAACAGGGCCTTCTTAACTAGAACCAGGAACCGGGAAATGGATAAAGAGGAGAACACCCCAGCCAAGTCCCTAGCTTTTCTTCCCTTCGTTGGAAATATATCCTTCAAGATAGCGAGGATTCTGAATAATTTTCATGTGAAAGTGGTTCTTTGTCCGCCTTCTAAGATTTCGGTTTTGCTGGGATCGGTGAAGGATGATTTGTTACTGCGGAAGGCAGGAATTTACAAACTCCCATGTCAATGTGGTATGGCCTATATAGGACAGACAACGCATACAGTGGAAGAGTGTTGTACAGAACATCAACGTTGCACTCGCCTACTGCAACCCAGTAAGTCTTCAGTTGCAGAATATTGTATTTCAAACGGACATTCAATGGAGTACGACAAAACTTTGATTTTGGCCACAGCAACAACTTTTTGGGACTTCATTATCAAAGAATGCATTGAAATACGCATTGCGGGAAATCTAATGAACCGTGACAGTGGTTATCAATTGAAATATGCATGGAATCCTGTCATTTCCAAAATTTGCTCGAGATGAAGACACCAGAAGACTTCGATAGATGTGGCCAATGACAATACCGTTGGCAGCAGAGTATTTCAGTTCCACCAGTGAAGGCGCTGTCACTGGGCGGTGTGGCCCTTGTGTTTTCAAGACTGCAATGCATCCGTGACAGTACTATCAGCGCATTATATAAGCTGGAGCAGAGAACGTCTTCGTCAGTCCTTGTTCGGCTCACCTGAAGATGGCTGGCAGTTGTCCTGCCGAAATATCGCGCAATGAAGTTTACGACGACCGGCTACAAGCCCAAAATCTTTTTGAACAGTTGATTTGTAAGGAAAATTTCAAATTTTACAAATGTTACCCTCTCATGTGGAAATTAAAATGTGTTTCTTTCAATGGTTTATTCTTATCTGAATGTCCTTACAAATGTTTCCATAAAGTTTCATTGTCCTATGATCACTCATTTTTCATGGGGTTTCTCTCAAGTAGCAAAAGTTCAATTATAAATGCTCTGTACTTATAACATTCTGTGCTTTTACAATGCAGAATGTGCTTTTACAATACAGTGAAACAGTATTATTCATTTCTCATCTCTACATTTTTTGCACTTACATATTGTGACTTTGTTGATTTTACATGCAAAGTTACCATTCTTTCATTTATACATTTTCTCAATCCCCCCCCCCCCAGGCTATTTTTGTCACACTTATACATTATAAAGACCACAAAAACATCACAAAATATTTTGTATATTGTGTGGCCAGTGACTTGGTTTGCTGACTGCTTGCAAACTCACAATCATTATTGTGGGCCATAGCTACAATAAACATAGCAACACTTATTGACAGCCTTGTGGCAATCATTTCAAGGGATAAGGAGGAGGAAAGCAGAGTACAGTCAACAATTCCAACACATATAAGTGGTGTACAGTTGCAGTTGACAGTGGTACAAGCAGGTGCGGAGAACACCAAACAAAACTAGGAATGTTTTTGCAAGGAGTGAACTCATTTTTTTGTTTTGTGTAGTTTCCAGTTTTGGTGCAAGCAAAAATGATGTGTTTGTCATAAAATAAAAGATGATGTCTTTCCATTCAGGAGAAAATAAACATAATCGAAAAAGTGCAATGAAGTTCTAGTGAACCTAAAGTGAATATGTCTTAAAATCCCATATTCTGTCTTAACTTCTGTACTGGCCAATGAAACTCAGTTGAGCTCTAGTGCTTTGAAAGACAGGCCAAGCGAAGAGAAACACACATACATATGCTGTGTGAAAAGTTTGGAGACTTGGAAGAAGTCTACAAGCTCTCAGCAGCACCCTGCAGTTAATGTGCCTATTGCAGGCCCAATACTGAAAGAGAAGCTTTAAATGTTAAAAACTTTCATTTATCTACTGAGTGGTTATGCCACTTCGAAAGAAGATATAGGATTATTGGGCACAGAGTATGCGGAGAGGCAAACAGTATGGATGATCTCACTGTAGAATGCTGGAAACAGTATAGTCTTCCAAGCCTAACAGAAAAACACAGTCTGTTGTAAAACAGTACTTTTTTTCAACTTACTGTCAAGCAAAACAGTTGCATTTAAGGGAATGAGAAGCATGCAAAGAGTGACAGTACTCTTTACTACACATACAGATGGCTCTGATAAATTCCAGCCACTAATGATTGGGAAGTCAGCGAAACTTCAATGTCTCAAGGGAGCAAAATTGTATCCCACCAACTATGAGTCAAATAAGAACACATGGATTACAGCAGATCTGTTCAAGAGTAGCCTAGAAATGCTTAATGGCTGCATGTATTGCGAGAAGAGGAAAATACTTTTGATTCTGGACAATTGGTTGTTTCATGTTCCAGCACTACAGCTCAGCAACAAACAACTGGCATTTTTTCCAGCAAATTTTATGGGCCATTTTCAACCTCAGGTCTTTGGAATCATTGCTTCCACAAAAGCAAAGACAGGAGTGCAGCATGTCATTACACGTCTCCACAGTGGGACATGTTACAGGTAAGCCAAAGAAGTGCATTGTAGATTAGAATACTCTTTACACACACATTGCATATGTGTAGCATTCCCCATCATTTTCCTCTGAAGATCACTAAAAATTTTAGACTAGATCTGTAAATTAAATTAAATGCAGTATAGATACATATATGTAGATTTTTATTTATTTGTACATAACTTGGCAATGCAGAACTCAGTTGAAACCAAAAGCAATACACAAGTGCTTTCAAAAATCTGACATCACAGAATATGAAACTCAAACTGAGGCAACAATGAGATGATTTCGATGTATCAGATGATGATGACGGCTTGTATTTCAAATTGAACTGGTTTTGATAATTTCTTTTTGGCAGTGATGCTGGTACTTCCATGTGCTGTGTGCAAAATGATGAGGAGTCCGAAGAATCAGATGGTGACTCTGTGGACCCTCCAACTCTGTCCGGCACTTACTGCATTGGAAGTAACAAGCATTACATAGGATCAAGAAACATTAGTAACTGCATACCAACACTTGATCTATGAATGTAGTGTTGCATCCAAAAACAAATGACAGAAGATTCATTCTTTAAGCCTACATAACTTTAATTGTCCATAATTTAGACATAAGCCAATCTGAACTACTGTACCTATCACTGTACAGTGAACATATCTTTTGTTTATATGCATTTAAAATTGATACAAATATATCAAGATGTTAATGATGAAGCTGTTCATGATTTTGATGTCAATGACGTAGAAGATGAAGATGGTCAGGGTTAGCGAAATGTATTTTGAGGAGTGTCCTGTTCATTAAAGTCTAAGAGAATACGTTTGTATCACTAAGTTTGTTGACAGCTTATTATATAGTAACTGTGGTTCTGATGGCTGAGGGAAATGTAAAATGACATCATCTAATGATTTTTGTGATAGAACATACCTTGTGATAACAGAGGTAATGGAAACAATAAAATAATTAGTTGTGGAGAATATCTGTAATGTTGTGGTGTTGCTGACTACCAACTCATACCAATAGAACATTTGAAATATGTCTGACTATTTAAAGAGTGATGTGTAATCTAAATTGAAGAAGGATGTCTGAAACTGTTTTTAAATTTTACAAAAAGATTGAAGAGTCTATGAAACTATTTTTTTCTCTTATTAATATTTTTTATATTATGACACTATGCCTAAAATCTTATATCCAAATAGAAAGATATGTTTATATAACTAGTTACAGTAAGTCAATTTTCATGCACTTCCATGTGTAGTAAACACATAATCAACTAATTAGACTCTTCTACATTTTCCTACTATCCTACCAGATGTATTGATCCAACTCAGATGCAATTTTTTTTCAATATGCCAGTTCAAATTTATGTTTATCAACTTTGTAATGTATCAATGGAGCTAACTCTTGGAGCGCTGTTGTAATCGAGCTGGTCCATTCGTCTTTTTTTCATCAAGGTGTGATGAAGCATGCTGGGGTATTTTTATTTCCCTCTCTTGTTTTGCTATCTGCCTCCATAAAATTTGGTTAATGGTGATTAACATACATGAGTATAATCTGCATTTTCAAAAAAGATAAAGGTTGGTCCTCAGCTTTAAAGTCTATAACACCATATCTAATTTTATGTTTAGTAGGGCTTAGTCGGGCATGTACAGAAAGGGCAACAGCCTTAAAGGGTTGCGGGCCAAAGTCAGGACATGCAAGGACAAAGCAACAATTGGTATTGTAATTAACTGTCGAAGCTGCATTGGTAAAGTACCGGAACTTCAAGTGCTGATAGGAAGCACTGAACCTGAAATCGTTATAGGTACGGAAAGCTGGCTGAAGCCAGAACTAAATTCTGACAAAATTTTTACAAAGGTACAGATGGTGTTTAGAAGGGATAGATTACATGCAACTGGTGGTGGCGTGTTTGTTGCTGTTAGTAGAAGTTTATCCTGTAGTGAAATAGAAGTGGGTAGTTCCTGTGAATTATTATGGATGGAGGTTATACTCAACAACCAAGCTAGGTTAATAAATGGCTCCTTTCACCGACCTCCCTACTCAGCAACATTAGTGGCAGAACAACTGAGAGAAAATCTGGAATACATTACACATAAATTTCCTCAGCATGTTATAGTCTTAGGTGGAGATTTCAATTTGCCAGATGTAGACTGGGACACTCAGATGTTTAGGAGGGGTGGTAGGGACAGAGCATGAAATAACATTATACTGAGTGCACTATCCGAAAATTACCTTGAGCAATTAAACAGAGAACTGACTCGGCGAGATAACATCTTGGAGCTACTGATAACAAACAGACCCGAACTTTTCGACTCTGTAAGTGCAGAACAGGGAATCAGTGATCATAAGGCTGTTGCTGCATCCCTGAATATGGAAGTAAAAAGGAATATAAAAAAAAAGAAGGAAGGTTTATCTGTTTAGAAAGAGTAATAGGAGGCAGATTTCAGACTACCTAACAGATCAAAACAAAAATTTCTGTTCTGACACTGACAATGTTGACTGTTTATGGAAAAAGTTCAAGGCAATCGTAAAATGTGTTTTAGACAGGTACGTGCTGAGTAAAACTGTGAGGGACGGGAAAAACCCACCATGGTTCAACAGTTCCTTCTCTAAATCCTCGCACGAATGAAAAAATGGCTGACACTGAAATAAGTGTCCAAGGAATAGAAAAGCAACTGAAATCACTCAACAGAGGAAAGTCCACTGGACCTGACAGGATACAATTCAATTCTACACAGAGTATGCGAAAGAACTTGCCACCCTTCTAACAGCCAAGTACCGTAAGTCTCTAGAGAAACGGAAGGTTCCAAATGATTGGAAAAGAGCACAGGTAATTCTAGTTTTCAAGAAGGGTCGTCGAGCAGATGCGCAAAACTATAGACCTATATCTCTTACATCAATCTGTTGTAGAATTTTAGAACATGTTTTTTGCTCGCGTATCGTGTCATTTCTGGAAACCCAAAATCTACTCTATAGGAATCAACATGGATTCCGGAAACAGTGATCATGTGAGATCCAACTCGCTTTATTTGTTCATGAGACCCAGAAAGTATTAGATACAGGCTCCCATGTAGATGCCATTTTCCTTGACTTCAGGAAGGCGTTCAATACAGTTCCGCACTGTCGCCTGATAAACAAAGTAAGAGCCTACGGAATATCAGACAGCTGTGTGGCTGGATTGAAGAGTGTTTAGCAAACAGAACACAGCATATTGTTCTCAATAGAGAGACGTCTACCGACGTTAAAGTAACCTCTGGCGTGCCACAGGGGAGTGTTATGGGACCATTGCTTTTCACTATATATATAAAGAAACATCCACATGGGAAAAATATATATATTAAAAACAAAGATTCCAAGACCTACCAAGCGGTAGATAGGCACAATAAATAAAACACACAAAGTCTTGGAATCTTTGTTTTTAATATATATACACTCCTGGAAATGGAAAAAAGAACACATTGACACCGGTGTGTCAGACCCACCATACTTGCTCCAGACACTGCGAGAGGGCTGTACAAGCAATGATCACACGCACGGCACAGCGGACACACCAGGAACCGCGGTGTTGGCCGTCGAATGGCGCTAGCTGCGCAGCATTTGTGCACCGCCGCCGTCAGTGTCAGCCAGTTTACCGTGGCATACAGAGCTCCATCGCAGTCTTTAACACTGGTAGCATGCCGCGACAGCGTGGACGTGAACCGTACGTGCAGTTGACGGACTTTGAGCGAGGGCGTATAGTGGGCATGCGGGAGACCGGATGGACGTACCGCCGAATTGCTCAACACGTGGGGCGTGAGGTCTCCACAGTACATCGATGTTGTCGCCAGTGGTCGGCGGAAGGTGCACGTTCCCGTCGACCTGGGACCGGACCACAGCGACGCACGGATGCACGTTCCCGTCGACCTGGGACCGCACCGCCACTTCCCAACTTCCCAGCAAATTAGGGACACTGTTGCTCCTGGGGTATCGGCGAGGACCATTCGCAACCGTCTCCATGAAGCTGGGCTAGGGTCCCGCACACCGTTAGGCCATCGTCCGTTCACGCCCCAACATCGTGCAGCCCGCCTCCAGTGGTGTCGCGACAGGCGTGAATGGTGGGACAAATGGAGATGTGTCGTCTTCAGCGATGAGAGTCGCTTCTGCCTTGGTGCCAATGATGGTCGTATGCGTGTTTTGCGCCGTGCAGGTGAGCGCCACAATCAGGACTGCATACGACCGAGGCACACAGGGCCAACACCCTGCATCATGGTGTGGGGAGCGATCTCCTACACTGGCCGTGCACCTCTGGTGATCGTCGAGGGGACACTGAATAGTGCACGGTACATCCAAACCGTCATCGAACCCATCGTTCTACCATTCCTAGACCGGCAAGGGAACTTGCTGTTCCAACAGGACAATGCACGTCCGCATGTATCCCGTGCCACCCAACGTGCTCTAGAAGGTGTAAGTCAACTACCCTGGCCAGCAAGATCTCCGGATCTGTCCCCCATTGAGCATGTTTGGGACTGGATGAAGCGTCGTCTCACGCGGTCTGCACGTCCAGCACGAACGCTGGTCCAACTGAGGCGCCAGGTGGAAATGGCATGGCAAGCCGTTCCACAGGACTACATCCAGAATCACTACGATTGTCTCCATGGGAGAATAGCAGCCTGCATTGCTGCGAAAGGTGGATATACACTGTACTAGTGCCGACATTGTGCGTGCATGCTCTGTTGCCTGTGTTTCTGTCAGTGTGGTCATGTGATGTATCTGACCCCAGGAATGTGTCAATAAAGTTTCCCCTTCCTGGGACAATGAATTCACGGTGTTCTTATTTCAATTTACACATATACTACAGCATCACCTGCGAAAAGCCGCATTATATATATATATATATGCACATGAACAAAACACACAAACACACACACAGAATTACGAGCTTTCGCAACTGGCAGTTGCTTCGTCAGGAAGGAAGGAAGGAAGGAGAGGGGAAAAATGAAAGGATGTGGGTTTTAAGGGAGAGGGTAAGGAGTCATTCCAATCCCGGGAGCGGAAAGACTTCCCTTAGGGGAAAAAAAGGATATCATTACGAAAACAATACTTTTGACAAAACTGTTAATTACTTTGGAATTAATTAAGAGCTAGCTTTGCAAACATGTTTTTGAATCGAGCCAAATAGATCCATTAAGAATACTGTTAGTTGTTCCTCCAAATGTTTATAATTAGTACAGAATTTATGTTTGTTTATAAGTCATCAATAGAATTTAAGTTACGAAACAATTACTAATTTCACCCTATAACGAAAGATACTAACAAGGAATAGTCAAGATAAATTAGAAAATCTATTACATACATAAAAGTACATCTACATTTATACTCAGCAAGCCACCCAATGGTGTGTGTCGGAGGGCACTTTACATGCAACTGTCATTACCTCTCTTTCCTCTTCCAGTCGTGTATGGTTCGTGGGAAGAATGACTGCCAGAAAGCCTCTGTGTCTGCTCGAATCTCTCTAATTTTACATTTGTGATCTCCTTGGGAGTTATAAGTAGGGGGAAGCAATATATTTGATTCCTCATCCAGAAACGCACCCTCTTGACACCTGGACAGCAAGCTACACCGCGATGCAGAGCGCCTCTCTTGCAGAGTCTGCCACTTGAGTTTGCTATCACGCTTACCAAATTACCCTGTGACAAAACGTTCCACTCTTCTTTGGATCTTCTCTATCTCCTCTGTCAACCCAACCTGGTACGGATCCCACACTGATGGGCAATACTCAAGTATAGGTCGAACGAGTGTTTTGTAAGCCACCTCCTTTGTTGATCAACTACATTTTCTAAGGACTCTCCCAATGAATCTCAACCTGGCACCTGCCTTACCAACATTTTATTTTATTTGATCATTCCACTTCAAATCGTTCCGTACGCATTCTCCCAGATATTTTACAGAAGTAACTGCTGCCAGTGTTTGTTCTGCTATCATATAATCATACAATAAAGGATCCTTCTTTCTAGGTATTCACAGTGCATTACATTTGTCTGTGTTAAGGGTCAGTTTCCACTACCTGCGCCAAGTGCCTATCCGCTGCATATCTTCCTGCATTTTGCTGCAATTTTCTAATGCTGCAACTTCTCTGAATACTACAGCATCACCCGCGAAAAGCCGCATTATATATATAATGATGTAAATAAAACAGAAAGAAACTTCCACATGGGAAAAATATATTAAAAACAAAGATTCCAAGACATACCAAGCGGGAAAGCGCCGGCAGACAGGCACATGAACAAAACACACAAACACACACACACAGAATTACGAGCTTTCGCAACTGGCAGTTGCTTCGTCAGGAAGGAAGGAAGGAGAGGGAAAAATGAAAGGATGTGGGTTTTAAGGGAGAGGGTAAGGAGTCATTCCAATCCCGGGAGCAGAAAGACTTCCCTTAGGGGAAAAAAAGGACAGGTGTACACTCGCGCACACACACACACACACACACACACACACACACACACACACACACATATCCATCCGCACATACACAGACACAAGCAGACATATTTAAAGGCAAAGAGTAAGGGCAGAGATGTCAGTCGAGGCGGAAGTACAGAGGCAAAGAAGTTGTTGAAAGACAGGTGAGGTATGAGTGGCGGCAACTTGAAATTAGCGGAGGTTGAAGCCTGGCGGATATCGAGAAGAGAGGATATACTGAAGGGCGAGTTCCCATCTCCGGAGTTCGGATAGGTTGGTGTTGGTGGGAAGTATCCAGATAACTCGGACGGTGTAACACTGTGCCAAGATGTGCTGGCCGTGCATCAAGGCATGTTTAGCCACAGGGTGATCCTCATTACCAACAAACACTGTCTGCCTGTGTCCATTCATGCGAATGGACAGTTTGTTGCTGGTCATTCCCACATAGAAAGCATCACAGTGCAGGCAGGTCAGTTGGTAAATCACGTGGGTGCTTTCACATGTGGCTCTCCCTTTGATCGTGTACACCTTCCGGGTTACAGGACTGGAGTAGGTGGTGGTGGGAGGGTGCATAGGACAGGTTTTACACCGGGGGCGGTTGCAAGGGTAGGAGCCAGAGGGTAGGGGAGGTGGTTTGGGGATTTCATAGGGATGAACCAAGAGGTTACGAAGGTTAGGTGGACGGCGGAAAGACACTCTTGGTGGAGTGGGGAGGATTTCATGAAGGATGGATCTCATTTCGGGGCAGGATTTTAGGAAGTCGTATCCCTGCTGGAGAGCCACATTCAAGGTCTGATCCAGTCCCGGGAAGTATTCTGTTACAAGTGGGGCACTTTTGGGGTTCTTCTGTGAGAGGTTCTGGGTTTGAGGGGATGAGGAAGTGGCTCTGGTTATCTGCTTCTGTATCAGTTTGGGAGGGTAGTTGCGGGATGCGAAAGCTGTTTTCAGGTTGTTGGTGTAATGGTCGAGGGATTCAGGACTGGAGCAGATTCGTTTGCCACGAAGGCTTAGGCTGTAGGGAAGGGACCGTTTGATATGGAATGGGTGGCAGCTGTCATAATGGAGGTACTGTTGCTTGTTGGTGGGTTTGATGTGGACGGATGTGTGCAGCTGGCCATTGGACAGATGGAGGTCAACGTCTAGGAAAGTGGCATGGGATTTGGAGTAGGACCAGGTGAATCTGATGGAACCAAAGGAGTTGAGGTTGGAGAGGAAATTCTGGAGTTGTTCTTCACTGTGAGTCCAGATCATGAAGATGTCATCAATAAATCTGTACCAAACTTTGGGTTGGCAGGCTTGGGTAACCAAGAAGGCTTCCTCTAAGCGACCCATAAATAGGTTGGCATACGAGGGGGCCATCCTGGTACCCATGGCTGTTCCCTTTAATTGTTGGTATGTCTGGCCTTCAAAAGTGAAGAAGTTGTGGGTCAGGATGAAGCTGGCTAAGGTGACGAGGAAAGAGGTTTTAGGTAGGGTGGCAGGTGATCGGCGTGAAAGGAAGTGCTCCATTGCAGCGAGGCCCTGGACGTGCGGGATATTTGTGTATAGGGAAGTGGCATCAATGGTTACAAGGATGGTTTCCGGGGGTAACAGACTGGGTACGGATTCCAGGCGTTCGAGAAAGTGGTTGGTGTCTTTGATGAAGGATGGGAGACTGCATGTAATGGGTTGAAGGTGTTGATCTACGTAGGCAGAGATACGTTCTGTGGGGGCTTGGTAACCAGCTACAATGGGGCGGCCAGGATGTTTGGGTTTGTGAATTTTAGGAAGTAGGTAGAAGGTAGGAGTGCGAGGTGTCGGTGGGGTGAGGAGTTTGATGGAGTCAGGTGAAAGGTTTTGTAGGGGCCTAAGGTTCTGAGGATTCCTTGAAGCTCCGCCTGGACATCAGGAATGGGATTACCTCGGCAAACTTTGTATGTAGAGTTGTCTGCAAGCTGACGCAGTCCCTCAGCCACATACTCCCGACGATCAAGTACCACAGTCGTGGAACCCTTGTCAGCCGGAAGAATGATGATGGATCGGTCAGCTTTCAGATCACGGATAGCCTGGGATTCGGCTGTGGTGATGTTGGGAGTAGGATTAAGGTTTTTCAAGAAAGACTGAGAGGCAAGGCTGGAAGTGAGAAATTCCTGGAAGGTTTGGAGAGGGTGATTTTGAGGAAGAGGAGGTGGGTCCCGCTGTGATGGAGAACGGAACTGTTGCAGGCAGGGTTCAATTTGGATAGTGTCTTGGGGAGTTGGATCATTAGGAGTGGGATCAGGATTGTTTTTCTTCGTGGCAAAGTGATATTTCCAGCAGAGACTACGAGTGTAGGACAGTAAATCCTTGACAAGGGCAGTTTGGTTGAACCTGGGAGTGGGGCTGAAGGTGAGGCCTTTGGATAGGACAGAGGTTTCGGATTGGGAGAGGGGTTTGGAGGAAAGGTTAACTACTGAATTGGGGTGTTGTGGCACTTTCTCGAACGCCTGGAATCCGTACCCAGTCTGTTACCCCCGGAAACCATCCTTGTAACCATTGATGCCACTTCCCTATACACAAATATCCCGCACGTCCAGGGCCTCGCTGCAATGGAGCACTTCCTTTCACGCCGATCACCTGCCACCCTACCTAAAACCTCTTTCCTCGTCACCTTAGCCAGCTTCATCCTGACCCACAACTTCTTCACTTTTGAAGGCCAGACATACCAACAATTAAAGGGAACAGCCATGGGTACCAGGATGGCCCCCTCGTATGCCAACCTATTTATGGGTCGCTTAGAGGAAGCCTTCTTGGTTACCCAAGCCTGCCAACCCAAAGTTTGGTACAGATTTATTGATGACATCTTCATGATCTGGACTCACAGTGAAGAACAACTCCAGAATTTCCTCTCCAACCTCAACTCCTTTGGTTCCATCAGATTCACCTGGTCCTACTCCAAATCCCATGCCACTTTCCTAGACGTTGACCTCCATCTGTCCAATGGCCAGCTGCACACATCCGTCCACATCAAACCCACCAACAAGCAACAGTACCTCCATTATGACAGCTGCCACCCATTCCATATCAAACGGTCCCTTCCCTACAGCCTAAGCCTTCGTGGCAAACGAATCTGCTCCAGTCCTGAATCCCTCGACCATTACACCAACAACCTGAAAACAGCTTTCGCATCCCGCAACTACCCTCCCAAACTGATACAGAAGCAGATAACCAGAGCCACTTCCTCATCCCCTCAAACCCAGAACCTCTCACAGAAGAACCCCAAAAGTGCCCCACTTGTAACAGAATACTTCCCGGGACTGGATCAGACCTTGAATGTGGCTCTCCAGCAGGGATACGACTTCCTAAAATCCTGCCCCGAAATAAGATCCATCTTTCATGAAATCCTCCCCACTCCACCAAGAGTGTCTTTCCGCCGTCCACCTAACCTTCGTAACCTCTTGGTTCATCCCTATGAAATCCCCAAACCACCTCCCCTACCCTCTGGCTCCTACCCTTGCAACCGCCCCCGGTGTAAAACCTGTCCTATGCACCCTCCCACCACCACCTACTCCAGTCCTGTAACCCGGAAGGTGTACACGATCAAAGGGAGAGCCACATGTGAAAGCACCCACGTGATTTACCAACTGACCTGCCTGCACTGTGATGCTTTCTATGTGGGAATGACCAGCAACAAACTGTCCATTCGCATGAATGGACACAGGCAGACAGTGTTTGTTGGTAATGAGGATCACCCTGTGGCTAAACATGCCTTGATGCACGGCCAGCACATCTTGGCACAGTGTTACACCGTCCGAGTTATCTGGATACTTCCCACCAACACCAACCTATCCGAACTCCGGAGATGGGAACTCGCCCTTCAGTATATCCTCTCTTCTCGATATCCGCCAGGCTTCAACCTCCGCTAATTTCAAGTTGCCGCCACTCATACCTCACCTGTCTTTCAACAACTTCTTTGCCTCTGTACTTCCGCCTCGACTGACATCTCTGCCCTTACTCTTTGCCTTTAAATATGTCTGCTTGTGTCTGTGTATGTGCGGATGGATATGTGTGTGTGTGTGTGTGTGTGTGTGTGTGTGTGTGTGTGTGTGTGTGTGTGCGCGAGTGTACACCTGTCCTTTTTTTCCCCTAAGGGAAGTCTTTCTGCTCCCGGGATTGGAATGACTCCTTACCCTCTCCCTTAAAACCCACATCCTTTCATTTTTCCCTCTCCTTCCTTCCTTCCTGACGAAGCAACTGCCAGTTGCGAAAGCTCGTAATTCTGTGTGTGTGTGTTTGTGTGTTTTGTTCATGTGCCTGTCTGCCGGCGCTTTCCCGCTTGGTAAGTCTTGGAATCTTTGTTTTTAATATATTTTTCCCATGTGGAAGTTTCTTTCTGTTTTATTTACATCATTATATATATAATGCGGCTTTTCGCGGGTGATGCTGTAGTATTCAGAGAAGTTGCAGCATTAGAAAATTGCAGCAAAATGCAGGAAGATATGCAGCGGATAGGCACTTGGCGCAGGTAGTGGAAACTGACCCTTAACACAGACAAATGTAATGCACTGTGAATACCTAGAAAGAAGGATCCTTTATTGTATGATTATATGATAGCAGAACAAACACTGGCAGCAGTTACTTCTGTAAAATATCTGGGAGAATGCGTACGGAACGATTTGAAGTGGAATGATCAAATAAAATAAAATGTTGGTAAGGCAGGTGCCAGGTTGAGATTCATTGGGAGAGTCCTTAGAAAATGTAGTTGATCAACAAAGGAGGTGGCTTACAAAACACTCGTTCGACCTATACTTGAGTATTGCCCATCAGTGTGGGATCCGTACCAGGTTGGGTTGACAGAGGAGATAGAGAAGATCCAAAGAAGAGTGGAACGTTTTGTCACAGGGTAATTTGGTAAGCGTGATAGCAAACTCAAGTGGCAGACTCTGCAAGAGAGGCGCTCTGCATCGCGGTGTAGCTTGCTGTCCAGGTGTCAAGAGGGTGCGTTTCTGGATGAGGAATCAAATATATTGCTTCCCCCTACTTATAACTCCCAAGGAGATCACAAATGTAAAATTAGAGAGATTCGAGCAGACACAGAGGCTTTCTGGCAGTCATTCTTCCCACGAACCATACACGACTGGAAGAGGAAAGAGAGGTAATGACAGTTGCATGTAAAGTGCCCTCCGACACACACCATTGGGTGGCTTGCGGAGTATAAATGTAGATGTACTTTTATGTATGTAATAGATTTTCTAATTTATCTTGACTATTCCTTGTTAGTATCTTTCGTTATAGGGTGAAATTAGTAATTGTTTCGTAACTTAAATTCTATTGATGACTTATAAACAAACATAAATTCTGTACTAATTATAAACATTTGGAGGAACAACTAACAGTATTCTTAATGGATCTATTTGGCTCGATTCAAAAACATGTTTGCAAAGCTAGCTCTTAATTAATTCCAAAGTAATTAACAGTTTTGTCAAAAGTATTGTTTCCGTAATGATATCTGTTAATTTCATCATTTAAACAAATTATTCGGCCTAACTCTTGTAGTAGAAGAAACTGTTATAAAAGAAAGAAATTTTTGATATATTCAGTTAATTTAATGAGTTAAGTCTTAACTGTAATTTCTGTAACTTTTACTTCAAATAATGTGCAGTTTCAATGCCTAATATTGTGATGATATATAAGGGTCCGATTATTGGTCCCGAGACAGTCTGTCCACGGCCAAGTTTCAGACAAGAAACTTGTGTTGGTTAGAACAACAACAATCCAGAAACATAACCGTGAAATAAGTGTAACAAAAACAGGTCATGTGTTAAAACAATGACAGTGTCTGTTAAATTTATTCGAAAGACTGAACATTGAGGTTAGATTTTACTGTTCCAGATGTTCAACAGTAAACTATTGTAGCAGTATGTGGATGTTTGACAGCAACCTATTAATGAGGATTATCAAAAGTTAAACAATAGTACACTGGCCATATAACTGTGTATTATTGGAGGGTTGTGAACAATGAAAGTAAAGAACTGCGAAACTCAACTGCGCACCTATCGGCTACATCATTTACAGTAGTCAGTATTGCACTTCCACCCCCATTTTTCAGACAATATAGCAACACAGTACATCAACATCTAGGACAATCAAGCAGGTGAACGTCACAATATGCAGTAGAATATGATACAGAAAAATTGACAAGATGGTTCATTAGTACACAAGTTGCAATAGTACATTTACTACAATTTTGGCATCATAACTAAAATAGTCTTAAACAACAGAACATACATGGAAAACATGAATTCAACAGAAAATATAGTGTTTCTCAGAAAAATTAATTATTTTTTAAACTTCCAAATTAATTTGAAGTTGTAATTACATTTGAAATTATTGTCATTACTTCTATTTTCGAATTAATTCTGAAAACAATCATAAAAAGAAACAATTCATCACATATGTAAACACCTCAGTGGTAAAATCAATATTTTGTAAGATGATTTAAGATTATTTGTATCATCTTTGTTGCTCTTCGAATTCCAGTAAAACTCCATCTGGGGACCCAACAATTTTTTCTTTAAATAGAAGTTCTCCTAAAGTAGAAGTTTTGCCATTGTACAGGAAAAGGGAGATACATAATTACAATTCAATCATGTTCAGGTGATGTTGTTGTTGTTATGGTCTTCAGTCCTGAGACTGGTTTGATGCAGCACTCCATGCTACGCTATCCTGTGCAAGCTTCTTCATCTCCCAGTACTTACTGCAGCCTACATCCTTCTGAATATGCTTAGTGTATTTATCTCTTGGTCTGCCTCTACGATTTTTACCCTCCATGCTGCCCTCCAATACTAAATTGGTGATATCTTGATGCCTCAGAACATATCCTACCCCCTCTTCTCCCCAATTCTATTCAATACCTCCTCATTAGTTATGTGATCCACCCATCTAATCTTAAGCATTCTTCTGGAGCACCACATTTCAAAAGCTTCTATTCTCTTCTTGTCTAAACTATTTATCGTCCATGTTTCATTTCCATACATGGCTAGACTCCATACAAATACTTTCAGAAAAGACTTCCTAACACTTAAATCTATACTCAATGTTAACAAATTTCTCTTGCCATTGCCAGTCGACATTTTATATCCTCTCTACTTCGACCATCATCAGTTATTTTGCTCCCCAAATAGAAAAACTCCTTTACTACTTTAAGTGTCTCATTTCCAAATCTAATTCCCTCAGCATCACCTGACTTAATTCAACTACATTCCATTATCCTCGTTTTGCTTTTGTTGATGTGCATCTTATATTCTCCTTTCAAGACACTGCCCATTCCGTTCAACTGCTCTTCCAAGTCCTTTGCTGTCTCTGATAGAATTACAATGTCATCGGCGAACCTCAAAGTTTTTATTTCTTCTCCATGGATTTTAATACCTACTCCAAATTTTTCTTTTCTTTCATTTACTGCTTGCTCAATATACAGATTGATTAACATCAGGGAGAGGCTACAACCCTGTCTCACTCCCTTCGCAACCACTGCTTCCCTTTCATGCCCCTCAACTCTTATAACTGCCATCTGGTTTCTGTACAAATTGTAAATAGCCTTTCGCTCCCTGTATTTTACCTCTGCCACCTTTAGAATTTGAAAGAGAATATTCCAGTCAACATTGTCAAAAACTTTCTCTAAGTGTACAAATGCTATAAATGTAGGTTTGCCTTTCCTTAATCTATTTTCTAAGATAAGTCGTAGGGTCAGTATTGCCTCACGTGTCCCAATATTTCTACGGAATCCAAACTAATCTTCCCCAATGTCAGCTTCTACCAGTTTTTCCATTTGTCTGTAAAGAATTCGTGTTAGTATTTTGCAGCCATGACTTATTAAACTGATAGCTCGGCAGTAACACCTGCTTTCTTTGGGAATGGATTTATTACATTCTTCTTGAAGTCTGAGGGTATTTCACCTGTCTCATACATCTTGCTCAACAGATGGTAGAGTTTTGTCAGGACTGGCTCTCCCAAGGCTGTCAGTAGTTCTAATGGAATGTTGTATACTCCCAGGGCCTTGTTTCGACTTAGGTCTTTCAGTGCTCTGTCAAACTCTTCATGCAGTATAATATCTCTCATTTCATCTTCAGCTACATCCTCTTCCATTTCCATAATATTGTCTTCAAGTACCTTGCCTTTGTATAGACCCTCTATATACTCCTTCCACCTTTCTGCTTTCCCTTCTTTGCTTAGAACTGTGTTTCCATCTGAGCTCTTGATATTCATACAAGTGGTTCTCCTTCCTCCAAAGGTCTCTTTAATTTTCCTGTAGGCAGTATCTATCTTACCACTCGTGAGATAAGCCTCTACATCCTTACATTTGTCCTCTAGCCATGCCTGCTTAGCCATTTTGCACTTCCTGTCAATCTCATTTTTGAGACCTTTGTATTCCTTTTTGCCTGCTTCATTTACTGCATTTTTGTATTTTCTCCTTTCATCAATTAAATTCAGTATCTCTTCTGTTACCCAAGGATTTCTACTAGCCCTTGTCCGTTTACCTACTTGATACTCTGCTGCCTTCACTACTTCATCCCTCAGAGCTACCCATTCTTCTTCTACTGTATTTCTTTCCCCTATTCCTGTCAATTGTTTCCTTATGCTCTCCCTGAAACTCAGTACAACCTCTGGTTTAGTCAGCTTATCCAGGTCCCATCTCCTTAAATTCTCACATTTTTGCAGTTTCTACAGTTTCAATCTACAGTTCATAACCAATAGATTGTGGTCAGAGTCCACATTTGCCCCTGGAAATATCTTACAATTTAAAACCTGGTTCCTAAATCTCTGTCTTACCATTATATAATCTATCTGATACCTTCTAGTACCTCCAGGGTTCTTCCATGTATACAACCTTCTTTTATGATTCTTGTACCAAGTGTTAGCTATGATTAAGTTATGCTCTGTGCAAAATTCTACCAGGCGGCTTTCTCTTTCATTTCTTAGCCCCAATCCATATTCACCTACTACGTTTCCTTCTCATCCTTTTCCTACTGTCTAAATTCCAGTCACACATGAGTATTAAATTTTCGTCTCCCTTCACTACCTGAATAATTTCTTGTATCTCATCATACATTTCATCAATTTCTTCATCATCTGCAGAGCTAGTTGGCATATAAACTTGTACTACTGTAGTAGGCGTGTGCTTCGTGTCTATCTTGGCCACAATAATGCATTCAGTATGCTCTTTGTAGTAGCTTACATACACTCCTATTTTTTATTCATTATTAAACCTACTCCTGCATTACCCCTATTTGATTTTGTATGTATAACCCTGTATTCACCTGACCAAAAGTCTTGTTCCTCCTGCCACCGAACTTCACTAATTCCCACTATATCTAACTTTAACCTATCTATTTCCCTTTTTAAATTTTCTAACCTACCTGCCCGATTAAGGGATCTGACATTCCTCGCTCCGTTCCTTAGAACGCCAGTTTTCTTTCTCCTGATAACGACATCCTCCTAAGTAGTCCCCGCCTGGAGATCCGAATGGGGGACTATTTTACCTCCAAGAGGACGCCATCACCATTTAAGCATATAGTAAAACTGCATGCCCTCGGGAAAAATTACGGCTGTAGTTTCCCCTTGCTTTCAGCCATTCGCAGTGCCACAATAGCAAGGCTGTTTTGGTTAGTGTTACAGGGCCAGATCAGTCAATTATCCAGACTGTTGCCCCTGCAACTACTGAAAAGGCTGCTGCCCCTCTTCAGGAACCACACGTTTGTCTGGCCTCTCAACAGACACCCCTCCGTTGTGGTTGCACCTACGGTTCGGCTATCTGTGTCATTTAGGCCCACAAGCCTCCCCACCAACGGCAAGGTCCATGGTTCATGGGGGAGTGATATACATGATATAAGTGCTATTTCATTACATAATTACCAGTATCCTGGGACACATATTCAAATGCAGTAAATATATAATTATTACACTTTTCATACAATTTATTTTGTGCTTCCAATATACTGCTGTGAAATTAGCTGTTGCTACAGCTAGTTGATATTCATCTACATAACAAAAGAAAAAGCAATTCTCAACAAACAATTCCCTGCACAACAACATAGAAACTTAGTTAAAAAATTACTCTTTTCAGTAAGCCATTTTTTCAATGAGCCACATTTTCAATGAGGAGCAACAAAAAACATATGACTGAACTATGCTTTTTATTTATTAGTCACTCTATCTTCACACTTAAAATGGTTGCACTACACTAGAGTAAGTATAACAAGAAAGTGAATATGAATAAAGTTTATCAAGTCATAGAGGGGAAGGCACATAATAACAGAAGAACAGTTCTTATAGTACAACACTTTCTATATTTCAACTCACTGGACCTACCATAACCAGCCATGTAGAAAGTTCTTGAATGTAATTTTTTTTATTCATTGTCTCACTTGTCATGACAGTAATAGGGTTTAATGTTCTCCATATTGTGCAATCCATATTCTTTGCTGGCTGGAATATATTCCAGTCTCACAGAATTCGGATCCACTGTTTTCTAATCTGAAATTGACCAATATAATAATTATGGAATTTCTGGATATCTTCTTTGTTGTGGTTCTGGTGTGTGTTAACCAGGAGTAAATTGATACATGGACAACAAGTCAGACTGATTTATCATGGGCACATTTGCGTTCAGTTACTTTCTGTTTCATAGTACCCAATGCTATTTTCTGAGATTCTTCTTGCATGAGTTCTATTACAGGTGGAAACTGAAGGTGCTGTGTAAAAATAATGTTTGGTTTTCTTCCAAATAGCACAATGCAAGGCGGCAAACCAGTAAAAGAATGACATAGTTTATTAACTACATTTTTGAAATCAGGTAATTTTTCAGCTCAATCTTTATGGCTTTTTTTCCCACAATGTGTTCTACAAAGTCATGCAAGGTCATGAACTGCATGCCCCGTTGGTTTGGATCTAGGAAGATTTTATGAGATTAAAATTTGTTTGACTCTATTTTCTTCTAAAAACGTTTTCCATTCAGTTGATAGGAATGGGAAGGCATTGGCTATTGCCGAGCAAGGTGGCACAGTGGTCAGCACACTGGATACATATACACGAGGACAACAGTTCAAACCCATGTCCAAACATCCTGATTTTAGCTTTCCGTGCTTTCCTTAATCACTTCAGTCAAATGGAAGGATGGGTCCTTTGACAGGACATGGCTGATTTCAACCCCCATCCTTCCCTAATTCGAGCTAGTGCTACACCTCTAATGACCTCATTGTCAATGGGACATTAAACACTAATCTCCTCCTCTCCACCCCTGCCTTAGTATACATTCTGGCGTAACTTATGCATGAAGTAATCGTCTGTTAATTCCTTGAATCCTGTCCTATTGATGGCTTTTCACAATGGGCAGATCTAGAAGCCTTTTGAGAAAACCTCTATGATTACCACTATTTGTGAAAAGCTTTCTATAGCTGACTAGAAAGCTCCACTGTTGTTAACTGGTCTAGTTTATCAGAGGGTCACATGATTCATGAACCTCTTGGTTACATAGTTGGGAATGTTGTTTTACAAGAGGTATCAGGTTTTCAGCATTGCATCTCCACTACGAACCATGTTATTAAAAAATCCTGCACTTTCTGCAGCTCCAGTGTTTATTTTTTGGATCCAAAATGTGTGTAGCTGATATGTACACATTTAATCATCCTCTACATGCCCAATTTCAATCTCCAGTGATCAGAATTCACACGTGACGTATGGTATAATATAACCTGATGCTTAGCGTAACAGGTGCAGATCTTCACTTCCAAGGGATTTTCATACTCGCCTTTGGTCATCTTCAAGATCTCATTTGTGTCCTGTTTGAACTTAATGTCCATTAGTAACTTCTTACAGTCTCTCTCACTTGCTGCGCCCGTCATGCAGTTCAAACAAATTTCTTTCGCCATTGGTTGTGCTGCATTCACTTCTCCTAGATTTCCGGGTGATTGTGACAGTACATCATGAACATTACTCTCTTTTCTTGGTATATATTCAGTTTCTAAATCGTATTCTTAAAATGCAAGTACCCATCTTTCAGGGGATGTCTGCCAGTTTATCATTCATTAAAAATGATAAAGCTTTGTGGTCTGGGGTCTTCCAACCAGATATGATGAAACTTATTAAAACCCCAAAAGATTGTCAACACTTCCCTCTCAGTAATGGTGTAATTTCTTTCCCACACAGTTAATGCTTTGCTGGTGAAGGCAATCTTGCAGTGCTCCCTTTGACCATCAACCTCGTACACTTGAAACAAATGGGAACCAATCCCAAATTTGCTGCTATGTGAGCCTAAGTAAGACTGTTGGGTCAAATCTGGGTGGTGAGAACAATTCCAAATGGATATCTTCAAAAGCTTTCTGCTGAACTTCTCCCCAGATCCATACTGCAGTTTTCTATAGTAATTTCAATAGGCGAGGTGATGAAAGGCGGCACCCAGCAAAAAATTGACAGTTATGTCCTAAAAAATCTTAAATATGCTTTAAACTGTTTTCAACACACTGATACATGAAAGTTCTCAGTTGCCTTCATCTTCTATGGGTTGGGTTCAATCCCTCTTTATGTAATCACACGTCCGAGAAATCTTATTTGCTTATTTCCAAACTTCAGCTTTGCCAAGTTTATGGTGATTTCAGTTTTTTCAAATGCACCGAAGACAAGATATAAGAGGTTATGTTCCACCTATGATGCTGAACCAATTAAATTATCTATGACTTATACAATAATAGAATTAAGTAGTTCAAGTCCCAATATGGGTTCAAATGCTCTCATGAATGCGCGAGACTACATATCCAAACCAAATGGGGTTTTCTTAAATTAATAGCTCCAACCATTTTGCAGAAAAACAAAATATTTTCGACTTTTGGATGGAATATGAGTTGCCTGTAATTTTGTGTGTGTGTGTGTGTGTGTGTGTGTGTGTGTGTGTGTGTGTGTGTGTGTGTGGTTCAAACTGTTCAAATATTTCACACCATTGAGTTGCTGTAATGGATCCTCTAATTCTCTTTTGATCCTTTAGTGGAAGAGTGATCTTGTTGATTACTCTGGCATGTAACACAATCCTCGCAGTTATGTTTTACTTCATTACTGCATGGATAGGGCTGCTGTACTTACTATAGGATCACTTGATGACTACCATATCTAGCATTCTCTGAATTCTTGGTCAATGGCAGGCTTCTTGGTTGATGCTATGAAGTAAGATGATAAATGAAATGCTTCATTAGCATTTACTCTTAATTGAACCTTCCATTAGACAACAAAAAGATAAAAATGAATCTCAGGGTACTGCAATCTCTTTCTCAACTCTTCCTTTTGATCTTTAGCAATTTTTGTTAATTTATTTAATTTCACTTTAATATTCATTAGCTATTCTTCAAATGTGTGTGTGGGGGGGTCACAACTGCTGCATTTCTTTATATGTAATAAAACATTCTGGAGAAGACAAACCAAAGACTGCGTTTTTATTGGTAGAACACTTAGAAAATGTAACATATCTACTAAAGAGACTGCCTACACTACACTTGTCCGTCCTCTTTTGGGGTACTGCTGCCCAGTCTGGTATACTTACCAGATAGAATTAGCAGAGTAGATTGAGAAAGTTCAAAGAAGAGGAACATGTTTTGTATTATCACGAAACAGGGGAGAGAGTATCACAGACAAGATACAGGATTTGATTGGTTGGTTGATTTGGGGGAGGGGACAAAACAGTGAGGTCATCGGTCCCAGGATTTGGGCTGTACATCATAACAAAGGCATTTTTAATTGCGTCAGAATCTTGTCACAAAATTTCAATTACCAACTTTCTGCTCCAAATGCTAAAATATTTTGTGAAGGTGCTTTGATGAACATTCTGCCAGGCACTTAAAGAGTGATTTCCAGAGTATCCATGTAGCATAGAATGTAGATGTACATACATTAATAAAATGAAGGTTCACATGCACAGAACCTTCACAATCATCATCTGCAATTCCTTTAAAACAAATGTTTATCTCTGCTTCCTGATTCTTCATGTAAGTACATCCTTCTACAAAAACTTATCGGCGACATCTTTCTGTCAACCAATCTGTACCAAATACAATTCCAATGCTCAAAACTGAAATAACAAAAACTGGCTGCTCAAAATTTTCTCCCAACATCCAATATTTCTACCAAACTTGTACCCTCATTGGCTTACTTTAATTCCCATGTATGGTTACAATTCTAGTCAATTTACCAGAAAAATAGGCATCTTTGTAATCATTCAGCTCTTGAAATAACTAATTTGTTTTTGTATTGAGTCTGAACCAGAATCCAATGAGACATCAACTTCAACTCAGCATATTTCTGCTGTAACAATCAATTTGGCATCCTTGGTAAATTGCTCATCTTCCATTAATAAGTCTAACATAATGTCATGTTTGTTGCCTTTGTGCATAGTTTGTACTATTATAGGTAATCTCATGACCATAGATTCAGTTTTGGAGCATGTTGCATCCAAAACTGAAATCAGTTTTACTGCAAATTCCAATATGGATATGCGTCATATCCTCTACTTTGTGGTGACTGATTGTAAACCTCACGATCAAAGATAGTTCCTCTGGAATTCGTGACTGTACCCCTGCCACCTTTTGTATTTCTTGGTTCATTAAAATCATTCCAACAGTTAGGTGGCCTGAAGTTCCATTCAATACAGTTCTCATTTCTCAATACTTCATTGCCTCCATTTCTTACACTGGAATAATTGTTCTCTTACCATCTTCTTTCGATCTTGAGAGCTTAAATTTGATCTGCAATAAAATATACATCATCAATGTCTTGGTACCTTCTCAGGGCTAATCTCTCACGAAGAGGCGATGACAAGAGCAACGGCAATCACTGTATAAGAATCTCCATGGATTCTGTGTCTTTGACAGGCTCATCTAAATATATGTTAGTCTGTACCTCCACAAAAATTCACGAACGCTACCAACGCTGTAGCTGTACGGTGGTCACAAAAATAATTCTTACTTTACTGTCACTCAGCAGACCAAAATTTGTTCAAACTGAAATTATTGTTACCTACTCTCAAGCTCCATGTGTGTGCACCTGCTCACACAAATGTCTACTTTTTGTTTCTTGAAAAGCAATGTTAAGAAAGCACGTTTGTAATGGTCCACGAAAGCAGAAGGATGCAACTCTTGAGGCAGTTTGAACTGACGAAACCTGAGAGTACCAACGTTGATATCAACAAACAAGTTTTGCATTGCATTCAGCAAACTGAAACATTTCTCTTGTACCACATTATTGATTTCGTCATCTAGCACATATTTATCTGACGCGGGTTGCTGCATATGCTCAAATTTAACAATCACATCCATACATTTATTCTGTACACCAGTTACCATATTAATAACAGACGGTGTATGCTGTGAACAATCACTCTTTGCTATTGTGATCTTTACACTGTGTTCACCGATTTTATCACCCACCTGATAATACTGTTTTCCCGTGAAACTACTGATGAGTTCAATTTGCGACTTTTTTAATGTTTCTTAAAATTCTTGTACATTCTTTTTGACTTGTTCCTCCACTCGATTTAATACATGTTTAAGATCATCAGTTTGCTTTTCAGTTTGCTGTTTTAAGACCTTTAGTTTGCTATTTAATATTGTTGTTTGTTGCTCTGGTACGCTCAAACAACTGACTTAGACCAAAACTATTAGTTCATGGCTTACCGCTTGTGTATTAACCTCCATTGTTGAGCTGAATATCAGTTCCTGAAGTTCATTAGAACTGTCATTTAAGGTACAGACAACCAGGGTAACATTTTACCACTCATAGTATCTTAGTACCACTTACCACTTATGTTTCAGATGGCTGCTACTCCACCTACTTGCATTATTTTGTACTACAAATAATAGTTTTATTACCTCTGTGATTTCTAGTTGGTATTCCAGATGTATTTCCAACTTCCTGCACACTCTTAGTCTTGTGATTTTCCTTTAATTGCGCTGCCTATGAAGAGAGCTATTGACGACAGTGATTTAGGTTGGACAATGCCAGGTTGGTACAAATATCTTAATATTTCAATGTAAAACTTCAATACTGAATTAACACTGTTTGTTTTTACTTATTATTAACACGATTTCCTTCTGGCAGTCTAAATTTACCCAGAACATTAGATATAGGAAAAATTCTTTTTTTTAGACTGGTCTCAGGTTTTTTAAATGACACTGTAGCTTTGTGGCAGCATTAGAATTGAAATTTTACTCTAATAGAGCAAAGTTAGTATACATTTTTCACTTTTCCAAGAACCCAGTAAATATAGATGTAAAATGTTACAATATGTTTTGATGTGTAATTTATTTTGTGTCCAGTATTTTCAAAAAATGATAAGAAGTGGTACAAAATTACCGCAATTGACTCTACTGTTTTTTCACAAAATTTGAGGACTGTTTCCAGAATACTGACATTGCCTACATTCACAAGAGTATCTTCATTGTCAGCATTTATCGTTAAGGGCAGCATGCGGCTTATTGTTTCTAAGAGCCACAACTATTTACAGTTTACAAATTATTACCCCTTTCTGACATTATTTTTAATGAAAATGTGGTGTCACTATGCTAGAAGTTGTACACTCACCATTTACAGTAGTTGTGCTGCATCAGCAATCTCCAAAGATTGCAATGACATCATCATTCTGCCATGATCACAAGACATAAGGCACCTCTTTGTTGCTCACTCTGTTGATAATTACTTCTCTCCTTGTTGATGATGGATCATTTCATCAGTAGTGTTACTTGACAATCAGTCCATTAATCACAATGGACTGAGATGTCACTATTACTTTATTATATCCTTTGTTGGAAGGTGCTATTGTATTATAGAAAGAAAGTCATGCTGTGAGATATGAATAAAACTTCAGCTTTCATGAATGCCTCAATGTTTGAGGACATTTCCTAAACGCGAATTATTGTTCAAATGCTTCTGAAAATGACTGTAAAATTCAGTATACAGGGTGGTCCATTGATCATGACTGGGCCAAATATCTCACGAACTAAGGAAAAAACTACAAAGAACGAAACTTGTCTAGCTTGAAGAGGGAAACCAGATGGCACTATGGTTGGCCCGCTAGATAGCACTGCCATAGGTCAAACGGATATCAACTGCATTTTTAAAAAAAATAGGAATCCCCATTTTTATTACTTATTCATGTAGTACATAAATAAACATGAATGTTTTAGTTGGACCACTTTTTTCGCTTTGTGATAGATGGCGCTGTAATAGTCACAAATATATGGCTCACAATTTTAGATGAACAGTTGGTAACAGGTAGGTTTTTTAAATTAAAATACAGAACGAAGGTACTGTGGGACAGCGGGTGGAATAATTGTTATTAAAAATGTAGAAAAGATCCATTTCCCAGCCAATTATCACCATATGTGGGCGGCAGGTGGAATAATTGTTATAAAATGAAAATGTAATGTAGAAAAGATGCATTTCCCGGCCGATTAGCAACATATGTGGGGCGGCGGGTGGAAATTATTTTGTTATTGAAATGTGCCTATTATTTTTTTAATGCTGTTGTTTGCCTTTCTCAACAATATTGGCAACCAGAAAGTGATTAGCAAAACATGAAGCCTGTAATTAGAATTCCTAGTGCCCACTTCATCTGCGAAATACATTTATAGCTACAGCTTATAGCTCTGAGGAATTAGGAGATTGTCTGGGATTCATAATCAAAAACAATTCTCTCTAAAATGTTCACCATATTCTGAAAGTCACAGACCAAAAAAGAATCCACACAATCCAACTACCAGAGCACTTCAGAGTCTAATGCGCTGATGCAACTATAACTGTTCAAATTAAATGTTTAAGTGAATACTCACCGTAATTTGATGATAATGTTCAACAAACGCCATGCTAAATAATGGTAGAATGTCTGTCCCGCAACGGCGCGTGAAAATACAACATACGCAAACTGAAGATAGATCATTAAAGTCATCCCAGAACTAACACTACACTTGAAAATGATTTCATGGTTACGCGTATCCCGAGTAACTTATTATGGCATCCGAGGCTGTTTATAGCAATGATACCGACGCGATGCGACTCCCAGCACAGGTGATGCGCTAATCAGTGTCTGGAGAGAACTGGGGCCTTCCTCTCTTGCGCAGCGTTCTTATATATAAAGCCACGGTGTGGACGGCTAAGGGAACACCTGATCAAATCCGCTCTCCCGACTAGCCGCTGGACTAGTAATGCACCATTTTAAGTTATCAAATAAATCATTGCTTCCTTTCCTGATGGCCGATGAAGCTCTCAATTTAAATGTGCAATCAGCACACAGGTAAGTAATCATAATAAAAGTCTGATATGGCTAAGTCAAATATTTTGGGTGAGAGAATTAATTTAATTACACCACACGCAGTAGACGAGCTCTGAACTTGCCCTTTGGAGTTACGCTATCGCTACAGTTTTATAGTTATTCAGTTGAAACTTCTCACATCTTTATGATTATAGCGGATCTCCCTTCTATTTAAATTAAAACATCCTAACCTTATTTATTCGCCTGCTTAATCTATCTTGTTTCCTTAATTTCTAAGACATAAACCAGAAAATCATGAATTTCAACTAAAATTTTAATTTGTGAGATCCAGAATACTGTTTCTACTAAATTATTATGAAAAAGGAATCTAAATATAAATTTTTAAGTTTCTAACTCTTTTCTGTTGCGCCAATGATTTTTACAGAAAAACGTCCAAATTTCGAAAATGGTTAAAGTTATTGAACTGATATTGAACATATATTGATTTAGTATTACTCCTGACATGCTAGAAATGTTTCAGGTTATTTACTTGATTTTTAAAGTATTGCGCAACATTTATAATGTCAGAGCTAGTTACAGCGGACTGGCTGGCACACAATGGAAAGACTAATGTCAATTTTATACGGCGTGAGTAGGCTGCTTCCCTACAGTATGTTTGAACATTTTATTTTTGTTGTTCCAATGTAATACATGTATTTTTGTGAACTTATCATTTCTGAGAACGCATGCTGTTACAGTGTGATTACCTGCAAATACCACATTAATGCAATAAATGCTCAAAATGATGTCCATCAACCTCAACGCATTTGACAATACGTGTAACGACATTCCTCTCAACAGCGAGTAGTTCACCTTCCGTAATGTTCGCACATGCATTGACAATGCGCTGACGCATGTTGTCAGGCGTTGTCGGTGGATCACGATAGCAAATATCCTTCAACTTCCCCCACAGAAAGAAAACTGGGGACGTCAGATCCGGTGAACGTGCAGGCCATGGTATGGTGCTTTGACGACAAATCCACCTGTCATGAAATATGCTATTCAGTACAGCTTCAACCGCACGCAAGCTATGTGTCAGACATCCATCATGTTGGAAGTACATCGCCATTCTGTCATGCAGTGAAATATCTTGTAGTAACATTGGTAGAATATTACATAGGAAATCAGCATATACAATGCATAATTTAGACTGCTATCGATAAAATGGGGGCCAATTATCCTTCGTCCCGTAATGCCGCACCATACATTAACCCACCAAGGTCGCTGATGTTCCACTTGTCGCAGTCATCATGGATTTTCCATTGCCCAATGGTGCATATTATGCCGGTTTACGCCACCACTGTTGGAGAATGACGATTAGTCGCTTAATAGAATGCATGCAAAAAATCTGTTATTGTACCATAATTTCTCTTGTGCCCAGTGGCAGAACTGTATACGACGTTCAAAGTCATCGCCATGCAATTCCTAGCACATAGAAATTTGGTACGGGTGCAATCGATGTTGATGTAACATTCTCAACAATGACGTTTTTGAGATTCCTGGTTCTCGTGCAATTTTTCTGTTACTGATGTGCGGATTAGCCGCAACAGCAGCTAAAACACTTACTTGGGCAACATCATTTGTTGCAGGTCATGGTTGATGTTTCACATGTGGCTGAAGACTTCCTGTTTCCTTAAATAACGTAACTATCCGGCGAATGGTCTGGTCACTTGGAAGATGTCATCCAGGATACCAATCGGCATACATAGCACACAATAGCCATACATCAACACAATATCGACCTTTTCCGCAAGTGGTAAACACTCCATTTTAACACGGGTAATGTATCATGAAGCAAATACCGTCCGCACTGGCGGAATGTTATGTGATACCACGTACTTACACGTTTGTGACTATTACAGCGCCACCTATCACAAAGCGAAAAAAGTGGTCCAACTAAAACATTCAAAATTCTTTACATACTACATGAATATGCAATAAAAAATGGGGGTTCCTATTTTTAAAAATGCAGCTGATATCCGTTTGACCTATGGCAGCGCCATCTAGCGGGCCAACCATAGCGTCATCTGGTTTCCCCCTTCAAGCTAGACGAGTTTCGTTCTTTGTAGTTTCTTTATTTGATGCTTATTTTGTGAGATATTTGGCCCGGTCACTATCAATGGACCACCCTGTATACTTAACTTTCTTCTGAATACTCTCTCCATGACTGACCACATCTGTAGATGCCACTACAATGACTGTCACACTGGCATTCCCTCAAGCACTGGCATTCACTCAATAACAAACAACTGTAAAACTCACTGTTGAGCACAGATATGCTTAACGACGCATTGTTGCGACACACAGAAATTGTATTTGTTCTTGTATTGACTGAGGTACAGCACTGATAATCTCACAATCCTCTTCTGCCATTCCATTTATGGGCCACATGCAGAAAATATTTCTATTCATCCAATATACGAAACCCAATGACTAGTTCAAGTCATTGATGATATCTTCATGATTCGGACCCAAAGCCAATACATACTATCCTCATTCCTCCACTGTCCCAACATCATCTTCCTCATACACCTCACTTGGTCCTCCTCAGCCCATCATGCCACTTCCGTGGACACTGACCTCCACCTCTCCG
This sequence comes from Schistocerca gregaria, assembly GCF_023897955.1. Taxonomy (NCBI): domain Eukaryota; kingdom Metazoa; phylum Arthropoda; class Insecta; order Orthoptera; family Acrididae; genus Schistocerca; species Schistocerca gregaria. The sequence goes on from NC_064920.1 coordinate 777,123,528, forward strand.
ATAGCTCCATTCAAACAACCGTCAAGTTCAAACCCACTAACTATCAACTGTACCGGCATTTTCACATCTTCCATGCCTTCCACAATATAAAGCCTCTGTTGTACAGTGTGGTCACTCACTGGCAGTACGCCTACAGTGACGAGCAGTCCTATGCAAATTATGCTGAAAGTCTTTACATACAGACATTATTTAGCTAACCTAGTGTACATTTCTCCCACGCCCCTAATCGTCTGACCAACCCACCATTAGTTACAAAGATGTTTCTCCCCTTATAACCCAATATCACACCGGTCTAGAATAACCTAACCATACCTTTTGCCAGAGCTTCAACGACTTGTCACTGTTGTTGTTGTTGTTGTTGTTGTTGTTGTTGTCTTCAGCCCTGAGACTGGTTTGATGCAGCTCTCCATGCAACTCTATCCTGTGCAAGCTTCTTCATCTCCCAGTACCTACTGCAAACTACATATTTCTGAATCTGCTTAGTGTATTCATCTCTTGGTCTTCCTCTACGATTTTTACCCTCCACGCTGCCCTCCAATACTAAATTGGTGATCCCTTGATGCCTCAGAACATGTCCTACCAACCGATCCCTTCTTCTGGTCAAGTTGTGCCACAAACTTCTCTTCTCCCCAATTCTATTCAATACTTCCTCATTAGTTATGTGATCTACCCATCTGATCTTCAGCATTCTTCTGTAGCACCAAATTTCGAAAGCTTCTATTCTTTTCTTGTCCAAACTATTTATCGTCCATGTTTCACTTCCATACATGCCTACACTCCATACAAATACTTTCAGAAATGACTTCCTCGCACTTAAATCAATACTCGATGTTAACAAATTTCTCTTCTTCAGAAACGCTTTCCTTGCCGTTGCCAGTCTACATTTTATATCCTCTCTGCTTCGACCATCATCAGTTATTTTGCTCCCTAAATAGCAAAACTCCTTTACTACTTTAAGTGTCTCATTTCCTAATCTAATTCCCTCAGCATCACCCGACTTAATTCGACTACATTCCATTATCCTCGTTTTGCTTTTGTTGATGTTCATCTTATATCCTCCTTTCAAGACACTGTCCATTCCATTCAACTGCTCTTCCAAGTCCTTTGCTGTCGCTGACAGAATTACAATGTCATCAGCGAACCTCACAGTTTTTATTTCTTCTCCATGGATTTTAATACCTACTCCAAATTTTTCTTTTGTTTCCTTTACTGCTTGCTCAATATACAGATTGAATAACATCGGGGATAGGCTACAACCCTGTCTCACTCCCTTCCCAACCACTGCCTCCCTTTCATGCCCCTCAACTCTTATAACTGCCATCTGGTTTCTTTACAAATTGTAAATAGCCTTTCGCTCCCTGTATTTTACCCCTGCCACCTTTAGAATTTGAAAGAGAGTATTCCAGTCAACATTGTCAAAAGCTTTCTCTAAGTCTACAAATGCTAGAAACGTAGGTTTGCCTTTCCTTAATCTTTCTTCTAAGATAAGTCGTAAGGTCAGTATTGCCTCACGTGTTCCAGTATTTCTACGGAATACAAACTGATCTTCCCCAAGGTCGGCTTCTACTAGTTTTTCCATTCGTCTGTAAAGAATTCGTGTTAGTATTTTGCAGCTGTGACTTATTAAACTGATTGTTCGGTAATTTTCACATCTGTCAACACCTGCTTTCTTTGGGATTGGAATTATTATATTCTTCTTGAAGTCTGAGGGTATTTCGCCTATTCATACATCTTGCTCAGCAGATGGTAGAGTTTTGTCAGGACTGGCTCTCCCAAGGCCATCAGTAGTTCCAATGGAATGTTGTCTACTCCGGGGGCCTTGTTTCGACTCAGGTCTTTCAGTGCTCTGTCAGATTCTTCACGCAGTATCGTATCTCCCATTTCATCTTCATCTACATCCTCTTCCTTTTCCATAATATTGTCCTCAAGTACATCGCTCTTGTATAGACCCTCTATATACTCCTTCCACCTTTCTGCTTTCCCTTCTTTGCTTAGAACTGGGTTTCCATCTGAGCTCTTGATGTTCATACAAGTGGTTTTCTTAACTCCAAAGGTCTCTTTAATTTTCCTGTAGGCAGTATCTATCTTAGCCCTCGTGAGATAAGCCTCTACATCCTTACATTTGTCCTCTAGCCATCCCTGCTTAGCCATTTTGCATTTCCTGTCGATCTCATTTTTGAGACGTTTGTATTCCTTTTTGCCTGCTTCATTTACTGCATTTTTATATTTTCTTCCTTCATCAATTAAAATCACTGTTGCTTGAAATTAAGAACATGCTATCCCCAAACTTCTTACTCCTTCCAAAGCACTATTCTGCTGCCTACCAAATCTATGGAATATTCTAGTCCATCCACATGCTACACCTGCTACCAGTCCGTTGCCACTTACTCCTGTGGAAGACTAAGGTGCAAGAAGACCTCTCCAATATTACCATCCAACACACCATACTTCAAACCACTCAGAGGCTTATCCTATTATATCAAGAGGCAGGGCCACCTACAAAGCAGTCATATCATCTCCCAACTCTGTTGTAATTTTTGAACCATTTTTATGTAGGTATGACCACTGACTGACAAATCAACCCAAATGACTGGCGACCGCCAACATGTGGTCAAGAGCTGAGTGCAAAATGCTCAATTATAATGGCTCATTCAAAACATGTGCCATCTAGATCTTCGCCCACAACAACACCTTTTCTGAATTACATAGATGACAACTGAACTTGCAACCCATCCTTATAACCTGTGATTCTCCTGGCCTCATATCTTCACTAGCCCCTGTCCCACATTTACCTCCACTTCTACCCCTAATTTCCCTGATCTTGCACTCACACCCATCTCTCCATTGTCTCTGTCTTCATCTGTGCTGTCTCTCCCACCCAATCCACTTCTATATATCACTGTGTGGTGCGCCCTGTTCCCCCTGCCTTTGGCCAGAATGAACTCACCAGAGCCACATTCCTATCCAGCACACCTGCTGCTTCTCACTCCCAGCAATCAGTCATCTTTCCTGACCCTCCCTCTCACTCTTCATCTCCTCTCCACCCCCTCCCCCCACCTGCTATCTCCACATGCCCTGCAACCTCTCACATCAGTCAAGCTGTAGTGGTTGTACAATGTAGTTGGTTAGTTAATTAGTTACTTACCTACAAGTTTCACACATCGCTTGAATGACTTTCTTACCGAAATGATATGGAATGAAACAGTTTACAGGATATCTATACATGATTAATGTAAGCATTAATGAAGATATTATTTTTAGTCCGATTCATGCATTTATCCAACTACACTTAAAAGCTAGGTATTAAAAGACTACCAGCTTTAAAATAAAAATTCATCCACAGAATAGGAGTTGTGCAGGAGAAGTTATTGTAGGTTAGATTTTACTATCTGACAGTTATTTCTCTGCTACCATAAAGTGGGGTGACTGAACGGCACGGCAACTTTGAACAGCAATTTAGTGTCTTTTTAAAATAAATGCTGCATTCTACTGTGTAAATATGGAACTAAGGCCAGATTCTTTAAATATTACTATTAATCAATACTTTCAGATATGACAGTCAATATGAAATAACACTGAATAACAACGTCAGAAAATAAAATAATTTTCTGGAAATGTAAGTTCCTTCACAACCACAAAAACATTTGCCTATTATTAGAAGCATTTTTGAGTTTAGAATTTGAAACGAGTTTTTATGCGCAAGCTTAACACTTGAATGTACATTAACAGAAAGCATAAAATTTTTAATTTATTCTTTGGTGACATAAAAAAATAAAATATGAAGTCTTGTCTTTCAAGGGGTGACTTTGAATGGCGCCTTCCCTATTCTTTGACATATCAGCTCCATGGAAAACATGTTTTAGTGAAGTTTTCTTCAAATAAAAGTGTAAAATAGTGTTGGACATGTTATCACTGATGATGAAATTACACTTATGAGAAAATGGCATTCCAAGGAGGAATCAGATGAAGTTTTTTTGTGTAGTCTAATGTTCCCAACGTGTCAGATTTTGAGAAAGATGACATTTGTAGGATTCTACCTGACTCGAAGGTAGATAGAAGGGGAAGGCTTCATTCTGAGTTTAAATTTGATGTCTATGACATCTGATAACGTGGACACTCTTTTGTGGCAACTTCCTTTCCTGTAGAGTGTTTACATATGTAATTTTTTAAATATGATACCTTTTTCTTCATTTCTTTTATTAAAGTCATACAGACTGTGTTGAAAAGATGTGTTTTTAAATAATTTTCTTATTTCATAACTAGTTCAGCACCCATTTCCATTATTAGCAAAATTAAGCTGTAATCATACAAACAGTTTCACGTGATCAAAGAAAACTCATAAAAAACACTCAAATTTTTCTAAATAAGTGACTTTCAAAATTATATTTACATACAAAATATCATGCTGTTTCATATGATATGGGTGTCATTTAACATTAATTGACATGACTCCCACAGAATAGGCAAATGTTTCCATGTTCAAAGTGACCCCGACCCATGGGGTGAAATTGAACAGTGAAAAATTTTAAAATAATAAACTAGGCATTGGGGATAAAAACGTATAATCTGCTTTATCACATTCAGCAATACCTCTTGCAACTTCCCAAAAAGTTTCATGTCAACATCTTCAGAAGTTTCTGTTTAATTTACAAAAATTAATTTAAAATGTTCAAAGTCACCCCGCTTGTTGGTATGTGTTGTTAGAGGTAAATCTTTGTCTTTGAGTAGTCAGTTGTTCTAGTGTGAAGTGCGAGGATGGAGTGCAAGTTATGTGTGTGATACTGAGTGGAACTGTGACGTGAAATGACTGAAAATACAAAGTGTCGCACATAAAACTGGCCCGAACCACAATGCAAACGCGTGTGAGTAGCATTAGTAGCTTGTCAGTTTCTTTGTCATGTTCCAACAGCAGTAGCTTGTGAGTAGTTCATACAGAAAGTAGTTATAAACCATGTAAGTCATTGTCATGCCTTCCTCCACTGAAAAATGTGCATTCATTGTTGAAGAATTTGCGTGGTCTGAATCCATTAAAGTTGTTCGTGACACTTTTCATGAAAAGTTTCCAGAAAGTAATGTTCCTGCAAAATCAATGATTCAGGATCTAGTGAGAAAGTGGTGTTCGACAGGCAGTGTAGTTAATTCACAGAGAAATAAGGCAGCAACTGCACGTACACCTGAAGTTGCGGCAAACGTGATGGCACGCACTGAAAGAAGTCCCTACAAGTCAACTCGACGATTATTACAGCAATGTGGAATATCTCGCAGGTAATGTCCATGCATCTTTCATGGCTTAAAAATGAAACCTTACCGTGTGAGTGTTGGTCAGCAGATAAAAGGAGCAGACAAAGGTAAGAATACACATTACTGTAATTGGTTGCTGGAGAATGTCACTGGGGACAATCTTGATTAGTTCATCCTTTTTCGACGGATGAAGCTTGGTTTCATCTGTCGTGTTACGTTAATTCACAAAACACAAGACATTGGGCTACAGAGAATCCCCATGGAATACTGCAAAAGCCGTTACACAATGTAAAAATTGGTCTATGGTGTGCTGTATCTGGTAACAGAATTATCAGGCCATTGTTCTTCAATGAAACTGTCAACACACATGTTTACTTGCAACTCTACAATGAATTTTCGGCTGTTAGCTCCAAACTAAAAATGTTGTGCATATTTCCAGCAAGATGGGGCAACTTCTCATATGTCGGATTTGTCCTTCGCTTGTATGCATACTGATACACATATACAGATACAAGCAGACATATTTAAAGGCAAAGAGTTTGGTCAGAGATGTCAGTTGAGGCGGAAGTGCAGAGACAAAGATGCTGTTGAATGACAGGTGAGGTATGAGTGGCGGCAACTTGAAATTAGCGGAGGTTGAGGCCTGGTGGATAATGGGAAGAGAGGATATATTGAAGGGCAACTGAATCATTTAATCCTATTTTTGCTTCTACCATTTAGAAAGTGATTGTTAAAAATAATTGCAATTTGTTAATTATTAGTTACAATGTTGTGTAATTTAATTTAAATGTCATGGTATCTTGCACAATGGTTGTCCTGTCCCCTGTTTCACAGTAGTCCATACACTTTTAATGTTATTATCTGTAGTATTAATTTCTGTCAGGATGCGGATATTTCTGGACATTTTAATGACTCCTTAAAATATTACATTATTCTTGCAGAATGGAAGTAACATTGGATCTTGGTGTATTCTTCCTTTACATGAATTTACCTTTTCCTCTTATATGAAATTTTAATCCATTTAGTTATCCATGGCTTACTTTTTCTGTAACTCTAAAAGAGGTTTCATCTGAAAGTTTTTTTATGTGCTTGTCAATGACTCAGCAAGTCAATTATTCAATGAGTTTTTACTTTTACTTCTGAAATTATTTATTTGAACAGTGTGTCATTCAAGTTGTCATTTGACCCGAAAGGGACGGCAATGTGAAATATGTTGTGAGTGGCTGGTAGAAAATAATGAAAATTCCATTAGTGTTTCTCTTGTGAAAGACAAACCACACTTCAAAATTTTATGCCATGAAGTGTTGATAACAACTTGATTATGAGTGTTAAGACTGATGATTTACAAGTAAAGAAAATGGTAAAGTTTTAACAATCTGAACAGTTTGAGAGCAATACTTGAATAAATACATAAAAAAGGTTAGGTGGGCAGATGGTTATTGCGTTGAAGATAATCGGTTTTGTGAATACACATCTGCAAGACATTTCGCTGGTTCTGCCAGGTAAGACAGCAAATGTAAAATTTTTGCAGAGCACTGGCTAGTTGAATTATAACAGGACAACACACACACACACACACACACACACACACACAGAGAGAGAGAGAGAGAGAGAGAGAGAGAGAGAGAGATTAAGGTTGAACACTCAAATTTTAAGGCCAGTAGTAGTAATCTGTTGTACTTCTTTTTTTTTAAATAACGTTCACACATGTGAAACACGAGGCTGAATCATAGTGAGCAAGTTATACAATTATCAGAATTTAACTGTGAAATACTTAGTGGAACTGTAGCTGCCCAATAATTGAAAACATTGTACATGCTTGGAAAAAGGAATTCATTAAAATTTGGTAACACGTTTGACACTGGAATCTTTGCATCCAACTACAACAGAGAGACAGAATGTTAAACTTGTGCTTCAAATTTATAACTCATCTGCCAATGATCATGATGGATTTGGTCCCAAGAAACACAATGAGCAATGGAAAGACAGAGACTGCTTTACTGAAATTATTTGCAAGTGGTGTCAGGTTGTCACCATAAAAACTTTGCTGAAAGGGCAGAATTTGAACGGAAACCAGGAACAAATTACACAAAATTCTTCATACAAGCTTCTTACTTTTCATGGTGGATAAACCACTGTTCTCAAAAAATGCTCTAACAGTTAGGACAACTTAGTGTTGAAGTATGTATGCAAACTTCCACTTATTTAATGAGACGACTTACTTGAGATGTTCAGCCGACCTTCCTTACCGGTTAGCCTGCGGCTGCAAACTCTCTTCCTCTTCTTCTCCGAAGTATGTTGCTAGTTACAGGAATTTCTCAAGACTTTTGCTACTTATAAAAATAAGTAGACGTACAAAGTTTCATTTGATTCAACCAATTATATATATTTAACTTCAAATATTTTACAAAATCCCACTCTTCACATGAAGAAATCCTGGTTAGTAAGTCTCTCATGTCCAAACGTCAGAAACAAAGTTAATATACATATAAGAGAAAGTTGGCTTAATAACCATGTCTATTCTCAAGATGAATCTTAATACACGTCTGCCCTTCACCAAGGCTAAGACAAAGGTTTCAATGGTTCTTTCCTGTAATGAGCAACATGCTTCAGAGAAGAATAGAAAGAGAGTTTGCGGCGGCAGGCTAACCAGCAAGGAAGGTTGGCCGAACACTCAAGTAAGTCATCTCATTAAAGAAGTGAAAGTTTGCATACATACTTCAACACTTTACGTCGTCCAAACCGTTAGAAGGTGGCGACCGTGACAGGGCAGAAGAAAACAGGAATTTCGAGACGAAAACGAGAGGAAAAGCTATAATGTGTTACCATAGCAACGGAGCATAATAAGGAGAAAATCTAGACGTATTAGACCAAGAAGAAATACGCGTAGAACAGTCCAACTAAAAAGATTCAGTGCGGGAAGTATACAGCTCTCACACACATCGCGGGGACGCAGACACAGAAACAAACTTCTGATACTGCCGGCACCAGTTGCTGTTCACCAGTGCTGACCTGCTTCCACATCCACTCACCTACGCAGCGAGAACACTACACCGGGTGAGCGTGAAACAAAACTTAATTACTGTAATAGGAAGTGTGACAGAATACTGTGGAGTGAACCTTTACTGTGAATTTAGTATAATTACAATTAGCATTAAATGCTTACAAGGTCTCAAGCCTATAGGAGTATGGATAACATACCACAAGTCGAGGAAACTTCAGAACCACCCATGGATATGAAAGTTAGCAAGGAAGGATCTGACTGGTCTGAGTTAGTAAATCTGATCAAAACTTTAAATTCTAAATTAGATGCCCAGAGTGAAGCTTTAAATGCTCAGAGTGAAGTTCTAAATAACCAGAATGAAACATTAAATAGTCAAGCAACCAATATAGGTTTGTTAAGTGCCAAAGATGACTCATCGAGCAAAGAATTTAGTACTATATGCGAAGGCAGGGAGGCTTTAAAGACTGAATTTGACACCTTAAATGATTTGAAATTAGACTTAAAGACTGAATTAAGTAATTTCTTGAACATTCATGTAAATAAACTGTTCACTGACTTTAGTCAGAAACAGAGTGATCAATTTCAGGATTTAACAAAAAGGCTAGAATTGAATATTGAAGACTAATGTAATAGTGTAAAATCAGAGATCAATGAAAAGTTAGGATCCTTTGAATATGTGTGCAAGATTAAATTCAATGCTGTAAAGCAAGGGTTGAGTATTTTGAGAAAAAAAAAAGTGTCAATAAGCAAGATAACTTAATGCCAATTATCCAATTGCAAATTACAGGTGGTAATACAAGAGTACATAATGTGGAAAGGAACTTCAAAGAGAAATTAGCAAACTCTTATATTATAAATACAAATAGTTTGGAGGAACAAATAGAAGAACTTATACATCGGATAGTTTCCGAGAAAGTAACATCCGCCAACATATCTCCTATTCTATCTTCTGAACTTAGTGATAAAAAGAAAGTTATAAATGACCTGTGGAAAGAATTCCAACTTATCCAGATTATAGTAGACAAAGGGGTAACTTCACATAATGTAGTAGTAACTAATTCAGGATTATCCAGGCAATTTCCTAAATTTAAGCCAAGCAGGGATGTACATCCGGCCCATTTTTTGAAAAGATTCAGTCAAGCTTTGCCAAAGCAATGGGAAGATTCTAAAAAGATCGAATTTGCTGTGGGGTACCTACTAGGAAACACCTCAGAATGGGGAATCGTAAATATTGAGAATTTTTCTTCTTGGGGAGACTTCCAAACGAAATTTAAAGAGAAATACTGGTCTGCTAGTGCGCATGAAAAATTAATATCAGATCTGTGGGATCCTAAATATTACAATAATACTTGGGGTGCTATGAGTAAGTATTTCGACAGGCATCTAACACGGGTGAAGTATTTAGATAAGCCAATGAAGAAGAGGGATTAGTATGAATTTTAATTAGATTTCCGGAAAGCTTTTGACACCGTTCCTCACAAGTGACTTCTAATCAAGCTGCGGGCCTATGGGGTATCGTCTCAGTTGTGCGACTGGATTCGTGATTTCATGTCAGGAAGGTCGCAGTTCGTAGTAATAGACGGCAAATGATCGAGTAAAACTGAAGTGATATCAGGTGTTCCCCAGGGAAGCATCCTGGGACCTCTGCTGTTTCTGAGATATATAAATGACCTGAGTGACAATCTCAGCAGTTCTCTTAGGTTGTTCGCAGATGATGCTGTAATTTACCATCCAGTAAGGTCATTCGAAGACCAGTATCAGTTGCAAAGCGATTTAGAAAAGATTGCTGTATGATGTGGCAGGTGGCAGTTGACCCTAAATAACGAAAAGTGTGAGGTGATCCATATGCGTTCCAAAAGAAATCTGTTGGAATTTGATTACTTGATAAATAGTACAATTCTCAAGGCTGTCAATTCAACTAAGTACCTGGGTGTAAAAATTACGAACAACTTCAGTTGGAAAGACCACATAGATAATATTGTGGGGAAGACGAGCCAAAGGTTGCGTTCCATTGGCAGGACACTTAGAAGATGCAACAAGTTCACTAAAGAGACAGCTTACACTGCACTCATTCATCCTTTGTTAGAATATTGCTGCGCGGTGTGGGATCCTTACCAGGTGGGGTTGACGGAGGACATCGAAAGGGTGCAAAAAAGGGCAGCTCGTTTTGTATTATCACGTAATAGGGGAGAGAATGTGGCAGATATGATACACGAGTTGAGATGGAAGTCATTAAAGCAAAGACGTTTTTTGTCGCGGCGAGATCTATTTACAAAATTTCAGTCACCAACTTTCTCTTCCGAATGCGAAAATATTTTGTTGAGCCCAACCTACATAGGTAGGAATGACCATCAAATTAAATAAGAGAAGTCAGAGCTCGAACAGAAAGGTTTAGGAGTTCGTTTTTCCTGCGCGCTGTTCGGGAGTGGAATGGTAGAGAGATAGTATGATTGTGGTTCGATGAACCCTCTGCCAAGTACTAAAATGTGAATTGCAGAGTAATCATGTAGATGTAGATGTACCCATTTATGCAAGAAAAGACACCTTATATAGTGGCTGCGAAACTGGTAGAGGAATTGTTATCTTTCGTTGACGCATTATATGCCATAAATAAAGACCTTAATGAAACTTCACACCAAGGCGAAAATTCGAACTATAAAAGAAATAGTGGAAATAATTTCAAAAAGCATGAAGTAAACCTTGCAAAAGTACACCAGTACAATAAGCAGCATTGTAACAATAATAACCAAAAGAAGCATCCACCTTCAAATCTAAATTTGGTAACTTCCCAAGCATTTGTACCAAGTAACCACAAAACATCAAATGGAAATGAAGTACCTTGTTTTGGTAACAAACCCGTAATGAGTGGTAATGAGGAAAACACGGTTCGATCTGGATCCAGGGCCGGGGTCCAGGTCAAAGAGATACACTAGGAGGTCTGGTTCGTTATAAATATGTTGACTTTACCCATAAAATACCTACAAAGGAATGGTTGCTGCTTGAAGAACCATGCTTAGATACTAATAACCCACAACCTATAATAGCAAGGACTGTGAAGACTTCCGAGATTAACATATTTGTAGACTCAGGGAGTGAAGTATCACTCATATCCAAAGAATTCTTTAACGCGATACAAAATAAACATCACTTCGCATTACTGCCAGTAATTGGTGTATATATAGTCGGGATAATTGAAACTAAAAGTAAAATTGTGAAAGATGAAACTCGGCTGCACTGTCACATTGGAGATATACTATTTTGTCAAACACTATTAATAGTAGAAAATATTAATCGAGATGTGTTGTTTGGTTTACATTGGTTATTAGAGTTGAAGGTCATCTTAAACTTCGACGAAAATCTTCTTTGTTTTGGTAAAGGGAATAGTAAATGTTGGATTCCATTTGTGACAAACAGCTGCAAAGTGTCGGTGTCTGCAATTAACAGCTATAGCACAATTGTCACCAAAGGCCAATAATGTAGATCCAGGAACACATCAAACTGATATACACAACAAAGTTAATGAACCTCAAATATTAACTGAACAACTGAGACGAGATTTATATAAAGTTTTAATGGAATATGAAGTAGTATTTTCTGATTGTCCAGGTAATATCAACTACTACATTTGTAAATTCAAAATCAAAGAATACCTTGTAAGTTTGAAGGAAGCAGTTAGAGATGAAATCAGTAAGATGACTGATAATACTATTATAGAACGTAGTTCCAATATAAAGACTAATCCTCTGGTCATGGTGAAAAAAGCTACAGGTGGAGTATGATTAGTGTTAGACACTCGTACATTGAATAGACATTGTTGTTGTTGTGGTCTTCAGTCCTGAGACTGGTTTGATGCAGCTCTCCTGAATAGACATATAGAGACAGAAAGAGACACACCAATTAATACTGATGAATTGTTATCCAAATTTGAAAAGGCAAGGTTCTTTAGCACGATGGACCTGACAGCGGGATATTGGCAAGTAAAGTTACATCCAGAATCTAAAAAGTATACAGCATTCCCGTTTGATGGTAAGTAATATCATTTCAATGTATTGCCATTTGGACTTAATATCTCTGTGTCCGTATTTACATTGCATTAGATGAGGCTCTAGGGAGAGATTTATTGGAGGACTTGAAAATATATGTAGATGATATCCTGATAATATCAACTACTTGGGAAGAACATTGTTTAGCTATGTGCAAGACTCTTAAAAGATTTATAGAGGAAAGTACTGTGGTGAAACTGTCTAAATCGTATTTTACGTGCCAAGAATGTAAGTTCTTAGGCCATATTGTAGGGATACAGGGCATTAGACCAGACCCTGAGCGCATCAAAGCTATCAAAGACTGTCCACACTGCAAAAATGTGAGACAGCTAAAAGGATTTATAGGTATGGCCGCATACTATCGATGGTACATACAAGGGCAAGAACTAAATGACCCGGAAATTTTACATTTATTAAGAAAGGGAGTACAATGGACTTGGGATCAAGATACAACTGATGCGTTTGAAAATGTCAAAAGAGCGCTTGTAGAATCACCCATATTACATCATCTAGTTATGGGCGAACCGTTAAAGTTGTCAACAGATGCATCTGATTATGGTATTGTTGCCGAACTTTTCCAAGGAGAGTGGGATCTACATAATGTAGATGACTGAACCATAGATTTTGCTAGCCGTAGTCTAAATAAGCATGGATTAAATTACATGGCTACGGAAAGGAACTATTGGCAGTTGTATGGAGAATTCAAAAATTTCAAATACTAGTGTGGGGATCCGAAACCCATGTTTATCAGATCATCAAGCTTTATCCTTTTTAGTGAGTAGTTGATTATTGCACAGCAGGTTAATGTGATGGATGCTTTTCCTATAAGAATATGATATTAAAATACAATATGTAACAGGTTCTGAGAATATTGTACCTGATGCTTTGTCTAGGCTACCCATAGGAATGAAAGAATTGAAACGTACGGAAAGACCCCCCGTAATTTTTGCAATTAACTTTATGTCAGTAGAATATCCAAACATCAGAGTAAATGAAATGGTGAAAAGAATAATAGAAAATATCCATTATGATCCCTATTTCACAGAAATATTTTCTATGTGTATCCAAAACTCCTTACCTCCCATTCAAATAGCAAAATGGAAAGTTATAGGTCATAACTTGTTTTGGAGAAACAGCGTAATTATCACAGCATTGGTGCTTATGTATTCTGACGGTAGTGGAAGACACACTTGTGTGGGATGTTCATACAGGATATGGGCACTTTGGAATAAAAGAGTGTATAGCCCATATGAATAAGTTTTATTATTTTAAGAAGCTAGGGCATAAAATAGCATCTTTGATAAGAACTTATGAAATTTGCCAGAAAGTGAAAGAGAATAATACTCATGTGAAATAAAAAATGTATTCTATTATTCCTAAGTCATTGCACGGCCTTATAGCAGCAGATTTTTTTGGACCAGTTCCAAAAGGAAAGGGAGGAGTATCATACATTTTGGTCATCGTAGAGTGCTGGTCAAAATATGTTAAACTATATCCTATTAAAAAAGCAATTATGCATACAGTTATACAATGTTTACAACAATACTTCCTAGAAGTAGGTAAACCAAAATGGTTTCGTACAGATACTGGACCACAGTTTGTAAGTAACGAATTTAAAGAATTCCCAGCATGGGAAGGTATTCATCAGGTGCTAATATCTAACTATAACCCATCATCAAACCCGTGTGAACGAGTGATGAAGGAAATTGGAAAATTGTGTCGTACTTACTGTCATGAGAAACATACTTTGTGGGCAACAAAAATTAAAGATTTTGAACTTATTCTAAATGAATTACCACATTTATTGACTGAGTTGATGCTTTTAGAAGTTATAGGTAAACCATTTATTGGCGAACCTCTAATTAAGTGTTTTAATTGGCCTGAACAATCAAATATTGATTATGAAGTGATTCAGAAAATAGTTTCTAAGAACTTTGTTGAAAAAACACAATAAAGAATAAGTAAACATAATGAAAAGGCTGTGGAACCTCAATACCAAGCTGATGACCTAGCTCTCGTAAAACATCATCTTCAAAGCTAAAGCAAGAGACTCATAAATTTTTCCAAAAATATGAAGGACCATACCGAGTACAAAAGACAATCCATCCCAAGACATTATTTTTAGTAGATCCTGCAAATGTATTAGAGAAGGACAAGTGCAATGCAAAAGATGTAAAGTTGTACATCCCACAGGGACGTTAACACAATGTGTTAACAGGTGGAGTGACGACCATCGGATCCCGAGTTGTTTTTGGTGTTTCTTCCAAAATAGTTTTCCTGCACCGAATTCCTTTAAAATCTTAAACTATTCTGTCATCTATTCCTAAAATCTATCCTATAATTTTAGTACTTAGAAAACTGGATATGACAATCAAGTAGAAAACTATCCTAGTGAATCACAGAATAAGAAGGAAAATGGTATCGACATGAAAATAAAATGAATGGAATATTATGTTTGCAGAAAATATAATACTTTGTGACTAGTTGAACAACTAATATCCTGTAGTGTATAGATTTTCTATTTTGTATAGAATATTTTATACCTTTTGTGAGATGTGATGTGGAGGGTTTGTATCAATTTTGAAAGGGGTGGTTAACATAGATCAAAGCATGATTTATGAGAACACATAAATCATGGCTAATACAAAACATACATCACACCTTTCAAACAACCCTCACAAACAAGTGTGCCTGGCTCTTCATCACTTGTCATTTCCATAGGGTTGCTAAGATTTCCTTTGGGACCTCAAGGGTGAAGGTGGGACTGTCCGTTCTGTAGGACTATTTAACATCAAACCTCCTCTGGTCTCACTCAAATACCTGTGAGGTAGGGATCCTGGAGAAGGAGGGTGGGAAGGGTTTCCTGTCTGTGGGGCTATCGTCTTTCTCTTCTTCAATCTTAGCAACCACATCTAATGTTTTCGTTTCTTACTTCTCATTTGAGGACCTATCTATTTTTTCCCTCTTTCCATAACTTTTTTTAAAATTTTGTGTTATAATAATAGAGGGAAACATTCCATGTGAGAAAAATATAAATAAAAAACAAAGATGCTGTGACTTATCAAATGAGAAAGCGCTGGTAGATAGACACAATAAAAAACACACAAACACTTGCACAAATTTCAAGCTTTCGCAACCCAAGATTGCTTCATCAGGAAAGAGTGAAGGAGAGGGAAAGACGAAAGGATGTGGGTTTTAAGGGAGAGGGTAAGGAGTCATTCCAATCCTGGGAGTGAAAAGACTTACTTTGGGGGGAAAAAAGGACAGGTATACACTTGCACACACAAATATCCATCCACACATATACACACAGGCAGACATATGTAAATGCAAAGAGGTTGGCCAGAGCTGTCAGTCGACACGGAAGTACAGAGGCAAAGATGTTGTTGAATGACAGGTGATGTACAAGGAGCAACTTGAAATTAGCGGAGGTTGACGCCTGGTGGGTAACGGGAAGAGAGAATATATTGAAGGACAAGTTCCCATCTCTGGAGTTCTGATAGGTTGGTGTCAGTGGGAAGTATCCAGATAACCCGGAGAGTGTAACACTGTGCCAAGATGTGCTGGCCGTGCACCAAGGCACGTTTAGCCACAGGGTGATCCTCATTACCAACAAACACTGTCTGCCTGCATCCGTTCATGCGAATAGACAGTTTGTTACTGGTCATTCCCATATAGAAGGCTTCACAGTTTAGGCATGTCAGTTGGTAAATCACGTAAGTGCTTCCACACATGGCTCTGCCTTTGATCGTATACACCAGGACTGGAGTAGGTGGTGGTGGGAGGGTGCATGGAACAGGTTTTACACCGGGGGCAGTTACAAGGGTAGGAGCCAGAGGGTAGGGAAGGTGGTTTGGGGATTTCATAGGGATGAACCAAGAGGTTCCGAAGATTAGGGGGACAGAGGAAAGACACTCTTGGTGGAGTGGGGAGGATTCCATGAAGGATGGATCTCATTTCAGGGCAGGATTTGAGGAAGTCGTATCCCTGCTGGAGAGCCACATTCAGAGTCTGATCCAGTCCCGGGAAGTATCCTGTTACAAGTGGGGCACTTTTGTGGTTCTTCTGTGAGAGCTTCTGGGTTTGAGGGGATGAGGAAGTGGCTCTGGTTATTTGCTTCTGTACCAGGTCGGGAGGGTCGCTGCGGGATGCGAAAGCTCTTTTCAGGTTATTGGGGTAATGGTTGAGGGATTCAGGACTGGAGAAGATTCGTTTGCCATGAAGACCTAAGCTGTAGGGAAGGGACCGTTTGATATGGAATGGATGGCAGCTTTCATAATGGAGGTACTGTTGCTTGTTGGTGGGTTTGATGTGGACAGATGTGTGAAGCTAGCCATTGGACAGATGGAGGTCAACATCGAGGAAAGTGGCATGGGATTTGGAGTAGGACCAGGTGACTCTGATGGAACCACAGGAGTTGAGGTTGGAGAGGAAATTCTGGAGTTCTTCTTCATTATGAGTCCATATCATGAAGATGTAATCAATAAATCTGTACCAAACTTTGGGTTGGCAGGCCTGGGTAACAAAGAAGACTTCCTCTAAGCGACCCATAAATAGGTTGGCATACGAGGGGGCCATCCTGGTACCCATGGCTGTTCCCTTTAATTGTTGGTATGTCTGGCCTTCAAAAGTGTAAAAGTTGTGAGTCAGGATGAAGCTGGCTAAGGTAATGAGGAAAGAGGTTTTAGGTAGGGCAGCAGGTGACCGGCTGAAAGGAAGTGCTCCATTGCAGCAAGGCCCTGGACCTGCAGGATATTTGTGTACAAGGAAGTGGCATCAATGGTTACAAGGATGGTTTATGGAGTTAACAGATTGGGTAAGGATTCCAGGTGTTCGAGAAAGTGCTTGGTGTCTTTGATGAAGGATGGTAGACTGCACGTAATGGGTTGAAGGTGTTGATCTATGTAGGAAGAGATACATTCTGTGGGGGCTTAGTAACCACGTACAATGGGGCGGCCAGGATGTTTGGGTTTGTGAATTTTAGGAAGTAGGTAGTAGGTAGGGGTATGGGGTGTCGGTGGGATCAGGAGGTTGATGGAGTCAGGTGAAAGGACTTGTAGGAGGCCTAAGGTTCTGAGGATTCGTTGAAGCTCTGCCTGGACATCAGGAATGGGATTACCTTGGCAAACTTTGTATGTAGTGTTGTCTGAAAGCTGATGCAGTCCCTCAGCCACATACTCCTGACGATCAAGTACCACCCTTGTCAGCTGGAAGAATGACGATGGATCGGTCAACCTTCAGATCACGGATAGCCTGGGCTTCAGCTGTCGTGATGTTGGGAGTAGGATTAAGGTTTTTCAAGAAAGATTGAGAGACAAGGCTGGAAGTGAGAAATTCCTGGAAGGTTTGGAGAGGGTGATTTTGAGGAGGTGGATCCCACTGTGACGGAGGACGGAACTGTGCCAGGCAGGGTTCAATTTGGATAGTATCTTGGGGAGTTGGATCATTAGGAGTACAGTTAGGATTATTTTTCATCGTGGCAAAGTGATACTGTCCTACACTCGTAGTCTCTGCTGGAAATATCACTTTGCCGCTGTTGCCTGTGTATTGTATTATTATATGTACTGTATATTAATACATGTGCTGTATTTTGTTACATGTACTTATCGGTGGATTCATGGAGCAGTAATTGCAGTGCATGTAAGATTCTTCACAGAGGTCATTTCATCAATGAAGACCACAGTTAACATTTTCACCTACTACACTCCTGTGGCAATTCAGTGAATTAGATTTCTACCTTTAGCTATAGATAGTTTTATCACTTTCAAACAGTATTTACTGTAGTGGTAGTCTGTGCCTTGTGTTAATTCTTTTCAAGGATTTTTATAGGTATCAAGTGTTGGGTTAAGAGTGAATTCTTACTTGAGTAACATTACTGGGTAGGATTAATGATTCTAAACTCAATTTTTGGTGTGTTATGGTTAGAACTAGAGCAGTGCAGTGTGAACATCAATCTAACGTTAAACCCATAACTGAGTATTCAAAACTGGAAGAGGCCAAGGCATCACAGCAAGTACTCATGGATCCACTTGCAGAAATTTTGACTCAGTAAAGACTTATCTGCTCAACAAACTGAAATATCTACAAAGATAAAAAGTGTATCATCAAACAAGACTCTTAATTAGTAACTTCCCAGGTTCTGATATTGCAACTAAGCAATCTGAGGTTTCTAATGAGATACTTCATTTACAACAAGTTCAGGAGAAATTTCCTGAAGAGGTACTGAAACTGACATATGAAGTTAAGGGTCTAAGATACTGATAGGATGAAGAAACATATGCTGGTCAGCTAACTGAGGCAATTAACATCTTGTCAAGTTATTAAGAATGAATTGTAAATAAATTTGACAAACTCCAAACCAATTTTAACAGTAAATTAGAAGAGTGGACCTAGGCCAAGGAAAAACAAGATTAGATTAGATTAATACTTGTTCCATATATCATGAATACGACACTTCGTAATGATGTGGAACGTGTCAGGTTAATGAAAGATGTCTGTACACAATATTACATTACACAAAATATTGCATGACACTAATGTTTAAGTTAGTTTTTTTCCCCTCCCTTAATTTATAACTAAAAATTCAGCCACTGAATAGAAGGAGTTGTCATCTAAAAATTCTTTTAATTTATTTTTAAATGTTGGTTGACTATCTGTCAGGCTTTTGATGCTGTTTGGTAGGTGACCAAAGACTTTTGTGGCAGCATAATTTACCCCTTTCTGTGCCAAAGTCAGATTTAAGCCTGCATAGTGAAGATCATCCTTTCTCCTGGTGTTATAGCTATGCACACTGCTATTACTTTTGAACTGGGTTGGATTATTAACAACAAATTTCATAAGTGAGTGAGGATCCCTAGATCCTTAAATAGATGTCTGCAGGATGACCGTGGGTGGGCTCCAGCAATTATTCTGATTACACGTTTTTGAGCAATGAATACTTTTCTACTCAACGATGAATTACCCCAGAATATGATGCCATACAAAAGCAGTGAATGAAAGTAGGCATAGTAAGCTAATTCACTGAGATTCTTATCACCAAAATTTGCAATAACCCTAATAGCATACGTAGCTGAACTCAGACGTTTCAGCAGACCATCAATGTGTTGCTTCCAGTTTAACCGCTCATCAATGGACACACCTAACAATTTTGAAAATTCTACCTTAGCTACAGACTTCTGTTCAAGGTCTATATTTATTACTGGAGTTGTGCCATTTACTGTACGGAACTGTATATACTGTGTTTTATCAAAATTTAAAGAGAGTCCATTTGCAGAGAACCACTTAATAATTTTGTGAAAAACATCATTTACAATTACATCACTTAGTTCTTGGTTTTTGGATGTTATTACCATACTTGTATCATCAGCAAAAAGAACTAACTTTGCATCTTCATCAATATGGATCAAACCATAATGATTTAGCTTATCTAAAAGAATTCCATGATTTACACAATCAAAGGCCTTTGAGACATCACAAAAAGTACCAATGGGTGATGTCCGGTTATTCAGAGCATTTAATATTTGATCAGTGAAAGCGTATATAGCATTTTCTGTTGAAAAGCCTTTCTGAAAACCAAATTGACATTTTGTTAGTACTTTATTTTTACAAATATGGGAGGCTACTCTTGAATACATTACTTTCTCAAAAATTTTTGATAGAGCTGTCAGAGGAGAGATTGGGCGATAGTTGTTGACATCCGACGTATCCCCCTTTTTAAGCAATGGTTTCACAATGGCATATTTCAGTCTATCGGGGAAAACACACTGCTCCAAAGAGCTATTACATACGTGGCTGAGAATCCTACTTATCTGTGGGGAACAAGCTTTAAGTATCTTGCTGGAAATCCCATCAATTCCATAAGAGCTTTTACTTTTCAGTGAGTTTATTATTTTACTGATTTCAGAGGGAGAGGTTGGTGGAAATACAGTTGCTTCAAACTGCACAGGTATGGCCTCTTCTATAAGAAGCTTTGCTTCTTCTAGTGAAGATCTAGATCCTATTTTCTCCACAACATTTAAAAAATTATTATTGAAAATATTTCCAATTTGATTGTTTGTTAGTACACTTGTCATTCAGTTTTATGGCACTAAAGTCTTCCTGTGCTCTTGGTTGCCCTGTTTCCCTTTCAATAATATTCCAAATTATCCTTTATTGTGTTGATAAAGGGATGCGGAATCTGTAGCTAACTTCCAGCATATTTACCTTCAATCAGCCAATCTCCGAGTGAATTAAAAGACGTACAAGACCAGCTCAATTCAGACTTTGTTCACTGCCAAAACAAGATGGTAAAATCTGTGAAGAATTTTCCAAAGGATATAGAGGACGTCTGAGTGGCCATTAGAGATACTCTAACACAGATGCATGATGAAACACGGCAACCACAGACCTCAAGCAACACATCAGACGCTAACAATGCACAAGCATATCAATTGTTCTGTGCATATAATCCGGACACAACTCATGGTGTTTTGTCACCAACGAATTTGTACACGATCTGTTGCTAGTGGAGGAGAGGCTCCTTAAGCACTGCCAGTTCCAAACACCTTAAAGGACAAGATATTTTGCATATTCCAAAGGTGATACTGTCACAAACGAATTTGTACATGATGTGTTGCTAGTGGAGGAGAAGCTCCTTAAGCACTGCCAGTTCCAATCATTTTCAAGGACAATAAACAGTAAATCCCATTGTCTTCATAAGAAGATTCCATGATGCGCTACAAAAGCTACACAATTCTTGGAGGGAATATCAAAAGATAAGCTACTTGGCACAATACTATCAGGCAGATGCAAGACTTTGGGCTACTAACACGATGGATATTTGCAAGACTTATGAGGAATTTGAGAGAGCATTTTAATGAAGTATTTGCCTGAAGCGATACAGGAGCATTTGAAGAAGCAAACTTTTAATGCAGACATGTTCTCTTACAAGACTATTACTCTCTGGCACTACTTCGAGAAGTACTTAAACAAAGCTTGGTACTGGGACGAGCCCATTACTCATAAAGATATTCTGCATATTCCAAAGGTGATATCACCAGCTGAGAGGCATGAGAAACTCATTCATGCAAATGATGAAAACCTGAATGAATTTATATCTGTACTCGGTTAAATTGATTTAATCCAGTACTTAAAATCACATTATGGGCAAGGAAATTGTAATATGTCATGTCCAAGTGCAGACAACAGCCCTGCTAATAACATCAGCTATATGCTCGAACCTAATGGTAACTGTCAACAACGGAATTAGTTTGGTACCAACTATAATACACAAAGAAGTGGGAATAACTGATGATTTGGAAACAGGCAGAGGTATAAGCCAAATTATGGTAGACAGAACAGACCAGATCACAGGTTTAACCTGTCTATAGCAACAATCTAACACAATCAGCAGTGAGTAGCAATCCCAACCATTCCAGCATATAACCATAGTGCTGGCATGAAGTGAATCATTGTGAGCAACAACCATTGCAGATGAATCCGAACTGGAGGTATTATGGCCCAGAGGAGCAATTAGTAATATGCCTATGGACTATGAGCATGAGGTGCCATTTTTTAGATACAATGATGGAACAAGTACCATTGAACAACACTGTGCTGATTTCAACACATGTGGAAGAGAATATTAATGAGTGCCTATCTCAATGATATAGGCTGCTGTTGAAGGCATTTCAGTTACTGTAATTCTAGGCACCGGAATGTCAGTTAATGCAATATCCACCAACTTTTTTCATCAAGTATCTCAAAGTACAGAATTATCAACCTCTCCAGCACATAACTGCAAAAACATTGACGTAGTAGGCAGTCAATCACAAAATGTAATGACACAGATGATGGTAGAATTGAAACTAAAAAACACAGCAATAAGTTGTGTTCTTAGTCATTAATAAATTTGAAGTCGACTGTGTTTTGGGATTGGCAAGTGTCTGAAAGACGGACAGAAGCATCAACTTGTGTGTGGGAAAAGTAATTTTCAAGATCAATGTTGCCACAAACCAGATAGACTAGCTAATTAGGAAGAATTACATGGGGGGTACTGCCATGGTGCTGGTATTCATTTTATAGTAAAGGAATGACGTTGATTCCAGAGGTGGCAGAAGCAAGAAGAAACAGTACTAGGATTATATGATCCAGTCCAGAGCAAGCTAAGTGAGCCTGAGCATCTGACAGAGGAGCAAAAGGATCAGTTGTCATGTCTTCTTAGTGTTTTCAGAATGAAATTTTCACTCTGCAGCAGAGTGTACGCTGGTATGAAACTGCCTAGCAGATGAAAACTGTGTGCCAGACCAAGACTTGAACTCAGGGACCTTTGCCTTTCACAACAAGTACTCTATCAACTGAGATACTTAAGCACAACTCACAAACCATCCTCACAGCTTTATTTCCACCAGTAACTCGTATCCTACCTTCCAACTTCACAGGGTTTTCCTGGAAATTTGCAAAACTAGCACTCCTGCAAAAAAGAATACTGCAGAGACATGAAGGATGTTTCCAGAACGAAATGTTCACTCTGCAGCAGAGTGTATGCTGATATGAAACTTCCTGGCAGACTGAAGCTGTGTACCAGATCAAGACTCGAACTCGGGACCTTTGCCTTTTGTGGGTAAGTGCTCTACCACTAGCCAGCAAAATGAAAAGGTCCTAAGTTTGAGTTTCAGTCCAGCACAAAGTTTTAATCTGCCAGGTAGTTTACTAGTGATTATTCAAAGTTTTTGAGGAGAAACCAGAGATCATTAAAGGCTATACTTGTATTCTTAATGAATGTACATCCCCATTGACCCTTTTCCCATGGTATTTACCCTATTCCTTGGAAACAATAGGAGGCAGTACATAAAGAAATCAATTGGATGATTCAATGGACTCTGACTAAACTGTCGACAAGTACATATTGTAGTTCGCTCCTTGTAGTGCTAAGGCCAGGAGGAAAGTTGTATTTGGTTCTAGATGCCCAAATCATCAATACTATTATAGTAGCTGTACGAACTCATCTTAAAAATGCTGATTAACTTATACAGAAATTGCATGGTGTCCATTACCTGGCTAGTACAAATCTCTTAAGGGCAGGTGAGACAGCTCGAATTCTAGGAAATATATATATGTCTGCTTGTGTCTGTGTATGTGCGGATGGATGTGTGTGTGTATGTGTGTGCGAGTGTACACCTGTCCTTTTTTTCCCCTAAGGGAAGTCTTTCCGTTCCCGGGATTGGAATGACTCCTTACCCTCTCCCTTTAAACCACATCCTTTCGTCTTTCCCTCTCCTTCCAGGAAGAAGCAACCATCGGTTGCGAAAGCTAGTAATTCTGTGTGTGTGTTTGTGTGTTTTGTTAATGTGCCTGTCTGCCGGCGCTTTCTTGCTTGGTAAGTCTTGGAATCTTTGTTTTTAATATATTTTTCCCATGTGGAAGTTTCTTTCTATTTTATATATATATATATATATATATATATATATATATATATATATATATATATATATATATATATATATATATATCCCCTGCATTAGACATTGTAATGGGGCCAGTGCTCAGAAGTAGGCCAACACTATTGGTTTATGCCTAATTGCAACAAGCACATGGGAACAGCATATAGAACTGTTAATTCAGGTATTGGAGACAATTAAACAAGCAGGAATCACCACCAACTTGTAAAACTTTCACTTTGCACTTGAAAAAATTTGAGCAATCAAAAACTTCCCTTTTCCTCACATTGAAAGGCAATGGAAAGCATTTCTTGGACTGGCATCTTTTTTCCATCGTTTTATTTTTCATCAATCATTAAACTCAGCTTGCTGTCCTTACTACACTGCTATATTGCATTCAATGATATTAAGAGAGCTCTTACAAATGCAAAGATGCTCTGCCACCCACATATGACAATAGACTTCAGACTTCTGGTTGCCATCTTCTGTTTGACTTGTGGCTTGCCTATTTCAAAATCATATAACAGACTGCAAACCCACCTTCTGTCCAACTACATTCTCAAGTGCACAAGAAGTAGTGTAATGTGATCACAAATCCCTGAGTGCTCTCCAAACACGCAAGCTTCTACATTCTCACCTTTCAAGATGCATTTCAGCTTACAAGATTAGAGCTTCTGCATAGTGCACATAAATGAAAAGGGCAATGTAATCACAGATGCTTTGTCTCAACTGCCAGAGAGGCCTACATGAAGATAACATTTTCAAAGACCAGAGACAGGAGTCTGCGGTGTTTTTAATGCCAGATCCAGTCAATCAGATATATTAACTGGAATTGTTTAAAATCATGTCTAAGCTACAATCACAAGTCTTGAGATGGGCTAAAATTAAATAACAGCTTGCGCAACATGAAGACAGTCGACTGCAAAAGTTATACAAATAGTTTAAAGATGTGTTTTTCCATAGAAGACATGAGGATTGTCAACAGTGGTGTGTATGCGTACCCAAAGATTATGAAAGGAAATTGATTTGGCATATACTGCTACTGTACCGACATACAGTATAAGGTCAAGAAGGAATCAAAATCATTATATGTCAAAAGGACAAACCAAACAATTGAGGAAGCAAAACATTATTGTACTCAATTATTTCAGATAAACCTCTGGCAATAGTTTTTGTAGAGGTTTGTGTTCCTTTACCAGTGTGAGAGGAGGATGCAAGTATATTGCGACCTTATTTTATGTATAGGAGTGCAGGTAAGCTACTACAAACAGCATAGTGAATGCATTATTGTGGCCAAGATAGGCACGAAGCCCACGCCTGCTACAGTAGTACAAGTTTATATGCCAACTAGCTCTGCAGATGACAAAGAAATTGATGAAATGTATGATGAGATAAAAGAAATTATTCAGATAGTGAAGAGAAACAAAAAATTTAATAGTCATGGGTGAATGGAATTCGACAGTAGGAAAAGGAAGAGAAGGAAACTTAGTAGGTGAATATGGATTGGGGCTAAGAAATGAAAGAGAAAGCCGCCTGGTAGAATTTTGCACAGAGCATAACTTTAAACTGCCACTTGGTTCAAGAATTGTGAAAGAATGTTGTATGCATGGAAAAAGCTGCAGATACTTGAAGGTTTCAGATAGTTTATATAATGGTAAGACAGAGATTTAGGAACCAGGTTTTAAATTGTAAGACATTTCCAGGGGCAGATGTGGACTCTGACCACAATCTACTAGTTATGAACTGTAGATTAAAACTGAAGAAACTGCAAAAAGGTGGGAATTTAAGGAGATGGGACTTGGATAAAGTGACTAAACCAGAGGTTGTACAGAATTTCAGGGAGAACATAAGGGAACAATTGACAGGAATGGGGGAAAGAAATACAGTATAAGAAGAATTGGTAGCTTTGAGGGATGAAGTAGTGAAGGCAGCAGAGGAACAAATAGGTAAAAACAAGGGCTAGTAGAAATCCTTGGGTAAGAGCAGAAATATTGAATTTAATTGATGAAAGGAGAAAATAAAAAAAATGCAATAAATGAAGCAGGCAAAAAGGAACACAAACGTCTCAAAAATGAGATCGACAGGAAGTGCAAAATGGCTAAGCAGGCTTGGCTAGAGGATAAATGTAAGGATGTTGAGGCTTATCTCACTAGGGGTAAGACAGATACTGCCTGCAGGAAAATTAAAGAGACCTTTGGAGAAAAGAGAACCACTTGCATGAATATCGAGAGCTCAGATGGAAACCCAGTTTTAAGCAAAGAAGGGAAAGCAGAAAGGTGGAAGGAGTATATAGAGGGTCTATACAAGGGTGATATAGTTGAGGACAACATTATGGAAATGGAAGAGGATGTAGATGAAGACGAAATGGGAAATATGATACTGCGTGAAGAGTTTGACAAAGCACTGAAAGACCTAAGTCGAAACAAGGCCCCCGGAGTAGACAGCATTCCAGTAGAACTACTGACAGCCTTGGGAGAGCCAGTCCTGACGAAATGCTGCCATCTGGTGAGCAAGATGTATGAGACAGGTGAAATACCCTCAGACTTCAAGAAGAATGTAATAAATCCAATCCCAAAGAAAGCAGGTGTTGACAGATGTGAAAATTACTGAACCATCAGTTTAATAAGTCACGGCTACAAAATAGTAACACGAATTCTTTACAGACGAATGGGAAAACTGGTAGAAGCCGACCTTAGGGAAGATCAGTTTGGATTCCGTAGAAATATTGGAACACTTGACGCAATACTGACCATATGACTTAGAAGATAGATTAAGGAGAGGCAAACCTACATTTCTAGCATTTGTAGACTTAGAGAAAGCTTTTGACATGTTTGACTGGAATACTCTCTTTCAAATTCTGAAGGTGGCACAGGTAAAATACAGGGAGCGAAAGGCTATTTACAATTTGTACAGAAAGCAGATGGCAGTTATAAGAGTCAAGGGACATGAAAAGGAAGCAGTGGTGAGACAGGGTTGTAGCCTCTACCCAACGTTATTCAATCTGTATATTGAGCAAGCAGTAAAGGAAACAAAAGAAAAATTTGGAGTAGGTATTAAAACCCATGGGGAAGTAATAAAAACTTTGAGGTTCGCCGATGACATTGTAATTCTGTCAGAGACGGCAAAGGACTTGGAGGAGCAGTTGAACGGAATGGGCACTGTCTTGAAAGGAGGATATAAGATGAACATCAACAAAAGGAAAATGAGGATAATGGAATGTAGTCGAATTAATTCAGGTGATGCTGAGGGAATTAGATTAGGAAATGAGACACTTAAAATAGTATGGAGTTTTGCTGTTTGGGGAGCAAAATAACTGATGATGGTTGAAGTAGAAGAGGATATAAAATGTAGACTGGCAATGACAAGGAAAGCGTTTCTGAAGAAGAGAAATTTGTTAACATCAAGTATAGATTTAAGTGTTAGGAAGTCTTTTCTGAAAGTATTTGTATGGAGTGTAGCCCTGTATGGAAGTGAAACATGGACGATAAATAGTTTAGACAAGAAGAGAATAGAAGCTTTCGAAATGTGGTGCTACAGAAGAATGCTGAAGATTAGATGGGTAGATCACATAACTACTGAGGTGGTATTGAATAGAATTGGGGAGACGAGGGGGTAGGACATGTTCTGAGGCATCAAGGGATCACCAATTTAGTATGGAGGGCATCGTGGAGGGTAAAAATCATAGAGGGAGACCCAGAGATGAATATACTAAACAGATTCAGAAGGATGTTGGTTGCAGTAGGTACTGGGTGATGAAGAAGCTTGCACAGGATAGAGCAGCATGGAGATCTGCATCAAACCAGTCTCAGAACTGAAGACCACAACAACAACAACATTTGAGGTGTAAGGGGCGCTCAAAAAGAAATGAGCCGTAGGCGTAATTACAGAAACTAGTACCTGTATGTTAGATGTATTGACACTGGCTATTGAGACACTTGTCCCATTGTGACGAAAAGCAGTGAATGGTTGTCTCATAAAATTCTCAGGCTGCGATGTTAACCAGTTCCGCACGTATCGCTGGACACCGTCGTCTCAGGTGAATTGTGTGGCCCTCAAAGCCTTTTTAAGGGAACCAAAAATAGCATAATCACAGGGAGAGAGGTCCAAACTGTATGGAGGGTGGCCGAGAACCATCCATTTGAATTTCTGTATGAGTGGCGTGACTGTGTTGGTCGTACGAGGTTTTGCATTGTCGTGGAGCAGAATGTTCTTACAGGTGTGATTGCCTGGTCATTTCAATTTGATCACTTGGCGAAGGGTGATCAAGGTTTGCAAATAACACTGGGCATTCACTGTTGCCCTGTGCTGAGTGATTCAGAAGGGGGCCATAATGGTCAAAGAAGAACATCAGTATAGCCTTTCCTGCACTTGTGTGGACGGCCTTGGCTTTTTTGGTGGTGGTGACCCTGGATACATCCACTGGAGACTTCGTCATTTTGATTCTGGTTCGAAGTGATGATGCCATGACTCATCTCCAGCCACTACTGGTGCCAGGAATGCATTCCCTTCCTCAGCATAGCACTGCAGATGAGCAAGACAGTAAGCCATTCGGCATGTTTCCTGGTGTGGTTGAAGACTGCGGGGCACACATTAGGCACACACTTTGTGCATGTGCAGTCGTTCTTTCATGATGATGTGAGCACTTCCAACACTCAATCCGACCAAGGTGGCTCTGGCTTCTTCTGTCACTCGCCAGTCCTGGGTAAGGAGTGCATCCACCAGCTGGACGACGACATCGGTAATGCAGTGTGGTGCTCCAGACCATGTATCATTGGCTAACAAGACCTGTCCTTCCCTGAAGCGCTTGTGCCATGCCTTGATCCTTGCAAGGGACATGCAGTGTTCCCCGTACACTTGTGACATTCATCGATTAGTGTCCGTTCCTCCCACTCCTTCCACTGTCAGAAAATGAACAACACCTCTTTGATCTTCATTTGATGCCTCCATGTCACTGTTCACAATGCAACTAGCAGCTTTGGACAATTAATGCACGCTGCTGCTAGCTCTGTATAGTCACATGAGGTGCACATGTGCCCTCTAGCGACGGGGTGTGAACTTCTATGCTCTGGTCGGAACCACATCTCGTTACACATGCCATGATATTACCCTTCTGTCACCGGTTTGCACTCCGGCTCGTCTCTTTTTGTACTCCCCTTATATTTACAAAGTATATAAAATGATAAAATGTTATCCTTTGAAAACAGCCATTACTATGCTGATTTTTGAAGAGGCTTACTCCGTGATTTCATTCTGCATATAGGAAAGCTGCACACATTGTTATCAGTTAATGGTTCAGACTTGCTCATGTAGACATCAAACAAATATTAACATCACAGTACCATCCTTAACCCAACCCCATAAATTGCATATTTAGAGAGCTAAATCAGTTCACGAGGGCTTATTGTCATCATAGACAAACCAAATGCATTAAATATTTAAGTATGTTTGAGGAGATAATTAATACAATTCTTCATGCATCAAACCAGGGCTGACATTCAGAAAAGAATGTGTGGATTAACAAAACACTTAGGATGCAAGCAGAAAACCAGTAATGGGAAGAGAAAGTACTAACAGTCCTTGTGAATCAAAAACAAAAAGTAAAACACAGAAAGCTGCAGTATGATTGTAAGAGAGTTTGGAAACAGAATTTCAAAGAAGGGGCAAACATTTTATTGAAGACACATCCCTGCTCATCATTATTAACAAGATGAAGCAAGAAGTGGCAGCTGCTATATTCAGGTCCCTTTGGCGTATTACAAATCCCACATCCAGGTGCTTATTTACTTGAACATCCAGAACCCAATAGAGTAAAAGGAGTTTATCCTCACCAGGATATTAACAGGTAAAATGAATAAGGAATGTGAAATGATGAAAAGGATTCACCTAAGTGAGATTATATGTCAAGTTTTATAATAATATTTATGTCAATTTGTAATTATAATTAATTAAATCAAATTACTAATCATTTCTTTTCAGACCTAATATTACATAATACTGTGTTGTATATAAATGGATATGTGTGTGTGTGTGTGTGTGTGTGTGTGTGTGTGTGTGTGTGTGTGTGTGTGTGTGGGCGCGCGCAAGTATATACCTATCCTTTCTTCCCCCTAAGGTAAGTCTTTCTGCTCCCGGGATTGGAATGACTCCTTACCCTCTCCCTTAAAACCCACATCCTTTCATCTTTCCTTTTCCTTCCCTCTTTCCTGACGAAGCAGCCGCCAGTTGCGAAAGCTCGAAATTCTGTGTGTGTGTTTGTGTGTTTTATTCATTGTTCTCTACCGGCGCTTTCCCGCTTGGTATGTCTTGGAATCTTTGTTTTTAATATATATATATAAGACTCTTTCTAGTTTTCTGTGATGGATTAATTGTGTTCTATGTACATGTAATATCTATGTCTATGTACATAAACTAATCAAGATTCTTTCTAGCTTTCTGTGATGGATTAATTGTGATCTATGTAAATGTAATAGGTGTACATAAATTTTTTTTCGGATTTCGATTTAGGATAAGTCAACTGATGATCATTTTGTAGTATTTAGTTTTCAGCCTTTCTCCAACAGAATGTTCAATGCTCAAATACGTTCTACTTGAAAAGAAGTCTCAACAATTTGTTAAAGTTATTCTCACTTGCGATTTTTCAAAGACAATGAATTTCATTCTATATAATTTATGCCAATGCACTGGCAAAAGCAGGTTACCTCCTCTCTGAAAACAAAGAAACATTATAAGCCACTTACCAGTAAGATTAGTTTGTCACTGGTACAGGTTTGTGTAATTGGGGATGTTAGACTTTATGTTGTGAAAGTAATTATTTACCATGTATGAGCCATCTGTTCAAAATTTTGAATTCAGAGATGAGTGTAAAAGGTTTAAAGCAAATTCCTGAGCTGTGCTCTATCTGGTTCAACAGGACTAACATGTATTATTGTGATGTAATGTGCAGGTGAAATGAATGAATTTAATAACTGCAAGGTCCGTAAAGTAGCTGAGTGGAACACAAACAAACAACAATGAACTTCACATGGAGATGATATGAGTCTATTATATGGTGTGGCTATTGATATCCACTGCATTTAATGTGGCATGATCATAAATGTGGGCTCAAGGCATGAACCGTGAGTTATTCCAGTCATTTATGAAAATCTTGGGCCAGTACAGCAGAAGTTGTTGTCACTGACGAGCCCAAATGTCTCAGTTATCTTGACTCTCATAATGTTGAGTGAGAATCTGTGACAGTAATACAAACAACAATGAATGTTGTCAAAGTAGTCTGCAACTCACTGCAAGAGAAATGAACATCAAACAGTATAAAGAGAAAGACTTTTTCTGCAAAAATTATTGTAAAGTCATATGTTGTTGCTTCTTTTGAATTTGATGTGTCAAGACAGAAATCAACTGTGAACTAATCAGCCTTTTTTTTTTTTTTTTTTTTTTAAAAAAAAAAGTGTGCAACCCTGATCAAATATCTATATGTGTCCTGAATTTTTTATGTGTTCACAGGCCAACACATTGAGCATGGTGCCATGAGGTCTGGCCCTTGCTATTTACTGAAGACTATCACATTCCAATTTCAAGAAAGACTTCCCTTCCAGTCCACACCCATATCTTCATTTTCCGTACAACCACCGCCTAACATTGTTCTCTATTCACTGTGTGTGGCTACCCAGTGGAGTACTCTTATAGGAGCACAACAGCTTCCTCCAATAACATATATTTCTATCACAGAACATTTTCAAAGTTCTTCACAGATTCATGTTTTGCAAAATGTGTGTAGTGTCATTGTGGCAAACATTTAATAATTTACTTCTAGCTTGAGTAACAAAACTAATCACCTCATATTATCAATATTTAAACCAACTACAAGGTTATAATAGACTAATGGAATTATGTATTTTGGCTTACATATATTAATGAATTCTAATTCTGTATTTATTTGACAAATGCAGGTTTCCAAGGTTTCCCTGCATGCTCGTGCCTGAATGGGGAGAGACAAATTTTGTGCATGACAGACCACCGCAAACTAGCCATCAAAATGTAACCTTTATGACTAGTAGAGGGCCAACCATGGTCAGTTAACAGTAGAATGCCAATACCAGCTACCTAAGGTCAAAAGATTATATTGTAATTAATGAGAGTAAATACTATATTGTGTCAAGTTTGATACCCAGTGATAATGAAATTTAATCTAAGAAAAATTTCATTCCCATTGTAACATTGCCTCTCCTTAATAATTTTCCAGCTATAATGTGCAAGTGTTCACATTTATATGAATGAAATTACTGTGACATCATGTAAGGATTCAAACAATATAAGGAGTACATGGTGACACACAAGTTGTATAAACGTTCTAGTTAAATTCCTACATAATGGAGAATCTCAGATTTGTGACTGCGAGAGAGGAGCTAAGAGCTCTGAGATGCATAGCGTTTCTCTCTTGACTTTACAAATAAGTGATTAATGAACTATAACAGGACACTCTGGTGTTAGTTCTCTGATCTAATAGACAAGTAATGAATACTCTTCTGAAGCTAATTTAATGTATTGTTGAAAGTCAGCCATCTTTTAAAACTTGGAATTCTAAAAGTTTGACAATTTGATAAAGTCCTAATAAAATTAGATACAAATGTGGCTGTATCTGAAGAATACAGGAGAATATACCAAAAGTATTTTACTTCTTTTGAGGTTTCTAGGCATGATAATGTTTACCAGATTCCAATCTTAAATCGTGTCATTGCTGGGACAACTAACAAACGATCTAGTGTGAGGAGTCTAATTTAATTCTGAGTTGTAGCGTATGACAAACTTAGCAGTGAGATGTCAGGCAGCACAAGACTAAATTCGATGAGCTGGAGAAATCCAATACCAGAAAGTAGTGGCACTTAACAAGCGCACTGCTACTTATAACAAATATTTTGTTCATAGTTTGGACATTAATCTTTAGTACTGCAATTAAATTCTAGATGGCAGGTAACATCAAACACATTAAAATAATTGTTTGTGATATGTAACATACGTATTGCCTTATGCTTCTGTTAATAATAATAAAATACTTGCAGAAAAAAAATTTGGCAGCAAAATAGTTGAAGAAAAATTTGTCCCAACAGAGTGCCAAATGGTGTCTTAATGACCACAACTCATACAGCTAAAATTGTACCAGTCTTTAACTCCAATCATATACAGGACTTTCTTTTAATGTGTAGAATTTTAGAGGCCAATTAAACTTTTATCATGATCGTATTTGAATACAAGTACTCAAGAGTCGTTTTAGCTGCACTGGAATTGGTCAAGACTTGGTTGATGACCAAGATGCCTATGACACCTGTATACCAATAAAATTTTATATTGAACACAGACATATTCTATCAACAGCATTTTGCAGTTTACTTTTTAGTGGACAATATATTGCAATCTGAAGCCAAAAACTCCAACAAGTAAGGTACTATAAAAATATTTCAAAATAATAGCATACTACAAAGAAAAATATGGGAACAATGAATAAATATGTCACGTTCAAAAACAAATTACCGATCTGAACTGTGGTGATGGATTCAAATCCACTTTAACAATATCATACTTATTACACAAAGAGGTGGAACATGTTGGACATGTTTTCATGTCATCAAGCTTTTGTGAAAATTCACTATCACCATGCTCTTCACAAAATGCGTGGGAACAACTTGTTATCCAAGCAGTTCTGCTCAAACGTTTCCGACATTTACTGAAATTGCAGTATATATCCAGATCTCCCATTTGTTAATCTGAAAATGATAAGCAATTATGTAAAACATTATATGAATTTTTAGTTTTTAATATTAATAGATACTCCATTGACCAGCAAAGAGCAACAGTGATCTCATAAATATCAAATCATTTCAGCACTTCAGAAACTATTGAACAATTACTTCCGAAGATCTGAAATAACATGTCTTTAATATCTACGCCACATATTACCACAATGTTTCACAAAGTCAATTGACGTACACTTTGTAGGTTAATATTCACAGTGTTATTATATCTCATTCTGATTCTTTATAACAACTAAAGTATCAATTTTTGACATCATAAAGTAGTAACACAAATAAAAAAAATCTACTAACCAAGCAGCAGCAGGAGAACAAACATGTAAAAATAGGTTCTAGGTATGGAAGATTTCAGAGCCAGTGGCTCCTTCTTCTGGCAGAAGGGGTCAAGGGTAAAGAAGAGGGGTGAGGAAAAGGACTGGAGAAGTTTAGGAAAAGGTGTAGAGCTCAGAAAAGTCACCCAGGCCGTGGGTCAGGGGAGACTTACCAGAAGGCATGAGAAGGAAAGACTGATTGTTGGGGACTGCATCAGACACGATCTGAAAACCTGAGAGCTTAAAGGCGGAAGACAGGGTAATATGCAAGGCAGAGATTACTGATAAAATGAGTGAGCGAGTTAATACAACTGAACAGCTAAGTGCACTGTATGTAATAGAGGTGGGAAAGGCGCAATGAAAAATATACAGGTCAGAAAATGAAAAGTTTAGAAAATAAAACAGAGTGAAGAAAGGATTAGTTACTGTGCAGAAATGCTGAGATGGAAGAAATTAATGTAAATTAAGGCCAGGTGGGTGGCGAGAACCAAGAACATGCAGTAGCGCTAGTTACCACCTGCAGAGTTCTGAGAAACTGGTGTCTGGGGAAGAATCAAGAAGGCGCATGTAGTGAAACATGCATCGTGATCATGACTGTCATGCTATAGAGCATGCACTGGAACACGATATTGTGTGTTGCCAGTATACACCATCTGCCTATGCCCATTAAACCTAACTGATAACTTGGTGATGTTGATGCAAAAGGCCTAACAGTGTTTACATAACAGCTCATACATGACACATGCTCTTTCACAGGTGGCTCTCCCTTCGATAGTATATGTTTTGCGAGTTACAAGGCTGGAATAGATGGTGGTAGGGGGATCACAGGGTTATCAGTTAGGATGAATGGGCATAGGCAGAGAGTGTATACCGCCAATACACTATATCCCATTGCACATCATGCTCTACAACATGACAGTTGTGACCTCGGGGCCTGTTTTACCACACGCGCAAACTTTATTCTTCCCTCGGACACCAGTTTCGCAGAACTCTGTCCTTCTTCATTGCCCTTCAACTTTTCTGTCAGAAGAGGGAGCCACATACTCCAAAAGCTTGCATACCTAAAACCTTTTTTTATACATGTATTCTCCTGCCACCACCTGGTGAGTAAATTTTTTATCTAACACAGTACTTCATTCTGATTCTTTCTTGTTCCACCACATTATATGCATAAAATACATGAACCCATATTGTCTATAGAAGAAAGGTCTTTAAAAAAAATCTAAATAAGCAACAGTAGCAAACAAAGCCACAAAATAGACTTAAATGATAATTTATGGATACAAACATCCCTTCATTTCATAAAAGAATGAGTAGCATCACCACTGTTTTTCAATGCTACCAAGTAAATAGCGCAACTGCCACAGCTGATGCAAAAGGACCTCAATAACGCCAATTCAGCAGCAACAATAGCATTGACAGGCTGGTCACTACATCCCCAAACAATGGGCTTGTTTTGGTGTATGTTGTTAGATGTGGTGTTTCAGCAAAACAAATAGATGCCGAATATTTATAAATATCCATCATTTTTGGTCAAATTCATCTCAGTCTGGCAGCACCACCTTTGAGGGGAGGACTACATCAGGTGACAGGCAGCCAATACGAGATTTGGCCTCCACCACTGACAGGCCTACTGTTTGTTCTAAGTCCTCCACTGAGGACTTGGCACCACCTACCCTTGGCCATAAACAAGCCACAACCATCTTCTGTTTAGCCCAGTCAATGAAGGCCAAAAAATGTTGACTGGCGAAGAAATTCGTGCAGTCACAAATTTCTGTATATTGGTAGCAAGAAGTGTCATTAACAAACAGTAAAAATCCTGACTGATGGCATGTGAGCATAGGGGTGGGGGTTGTGTAAAGGTTCCTTTTTTAGGTTTCTCTTGAATATCTTGATGCTGCAGCATCCAGCAAGAATGATTCCCAGTACGAAATTAAACTACATTAAATTTCCCACAAAAATTTTCTATTCATTTGTTCCTTAGGATTAACAATTTCTACATTTCAGGGGATGGAAAAAATTGCAGATTATTAAAAAATAGTGTTTTAATGGTACCAAATTATTGTCTGCTGTTAAATGAAGCTGTTTAAGAACAAATATTAAATGTGTCTACCACATATAAGAGCAGTAGAGCCCTAGTAATGGATAAATTGTTTTTTGGGGGTGTAACAGAGTGGAAAGGTGGGAGTGCAGGTTAGAAGCATGAGGGGAGGTAAGTCACTAGATTGTGGTCATGCACTTCCCTCCTTTATGGGTCTACTGAGCATTCTCTCTACTGTGCTGTGTCACAAAAAGTATAACTTGGTGTTTCACCAAGTTATGCAGACCCTTCCGCGGCTTATGAATCACTGACAACGCAATGTGCAGACATGCCTGGGGTTGTATATTTTCCACAAAGTGCATTACCACTACAAGGAATATGGATATGAATTACTGATAACACTAATACAAGAAATAAGATAAGATAAGATAATTTTACTGTCATTAGTCCATTACAGCAATAGACAAATTTTTGCACAATAGACAAATTTTTGTACAGCAAAATCGTTACATTAATAAACAGAATAATAAAGCATTATTGACTTACAATTCAATGTGCCAGTCAAAGATGTCTTTCAATTCAAAAAAAAGGGGTTGGCAACAAACCACTTATTTAATGTTTTCCTAAATTCACTCTGGAAGATCTTGTACTGTCTGCGGAAGCTTATTAAATAGCTTATGGCCCACTAGCTCATAGCTATTGACTGTCTTTGCTAGTCGACAGTATGCTGTATATATGGACTTGTTTTTCCTTGTGTTGTGACCATGGATATCATTTTTACATTTTACTTCATGTAGGTTATTTCTGGTATAGATTAACACTTGGTATATGTACAGATTTATAACAGTCATTATTTTGAGTTCAGCGAACAAGGGCTTACAATGTGTTTTATGCTAGGAACATGTAATGACTCTGATTGCTTTCTTCTGCAGAAGTAATATATTTTGAACATGGCTTGAGTTTCCCCAGTCCATATGACTCAATAATTTGGAAGAATGCAAAATACGAAGTCTTGACATAGGCTGCTGATACATATTTTATAAGACATCTTAATATATAAATTACTCTATACAGTTTGATACTAATATATTTTAGTGTTTATCCCAGGACAATTTATCGTCTAAGTATATGACCAAGAACTTTACAAAGCTGGAATCATTAACAGGGCTTTTGTCCCTTCGGCTAAATAACATTTTTTGTGTCTTGTTCTCATTCAGGAGAAAACCATTTGACTTAAACCATTATTTTGGGCAAATGTATTATCCACAGAATCTTTTAACTTATTCAGGTCATAATTGTAGTTTAGGAAGGTTGTGTCATCTGCAAATAGGACCGTACTGGAACTTATAAAGGGGGGTAAGTCATTTATCATAACCAAAATCAAAAATGGTCCCAACACAGAGCCCTGCGGAACTCCCATCTAAGTGTGTTTCTCAGTAGACTTTTCTGAGCCAATACACACAACTTGCTACGGTCTTGGAGATACTATGTTAGTAGTTTTAAGCTGTTTTCCCTGATGCCATATAAATGGAGTTTCGCTAGCAGTGCATCGTGTCCTACACAGTCAAATGCTTTACTCAGGTCACAAAAAGTGGCCTGAGCATAACCTTTCTCCTCAAACACTCTAAGTATGTGTTTAATTACAGAGTTTATTGCATCAATTGTTGATAATTTTTTTCTAAATCCATATTGTGATTCATTAAATATTCCAAGTTTTTCGAAGTGGGTTGACAACTGATGGTATATGGTATATGATATATTTCATTATTTTGGCCAAGACTGGAACAATTGATATTGGTGTGAAGCTTGCAGGGTTGTCTTTGTCACCCTTTTTGTAGACATGGGCCACCCTAGAAAGTTTCAGCTCCTCTGGAAAGTGGCCCCCTGATATACATTTATTTATTCAGTGGGTCAATGGATACACAATAGAATCAATTATTTTTTTCAGGAAGTTGCATGACATGTCATAAATATCAACACTATCTGATGACTTGAAGTTCGTAACTATTTTTAAAATAGTAGTTGTTGTAACCTCAGAGAACGTGAGAATATTGCCATAGGCTGTTCCATGATAGTTTCTTCCTAATAGTTCAGCAGCACTTACATTAGGCTTACTAATACAATTGCTTGACTCCTCCACAGATTTAATAAAATACTGGTTGAAATCTTGTGAAGAGATGCTGAGTTTGACCTTTAGTTGTTTTTTCACAACACTGTTTGATATTCCAAGCAGCTTTGCATTTATTGTTAGCATTCTTAAGGCATTGGACACTATGTGCCATTTTTGCTTCAATAACTGCTTTTTTATAATCATTTCTACATTTTACATATGAGGGTTTTGCATTATCAGTCGTAGTATTTTTGTATATATCTAGCAGAGTCATTACATGACTCTTCATATTGGACAGCGTTTTTGTATACCAATAATTTTTCTTTTTGGACCCCCTTTCTTTACAGCCACTAAGTGTTATCTTGCATCTTCTGACGGAAATACTGTCATTGAATATTTGCAGAAATGAGTTAAAAATGTTTAAATATTATCTTATCTGTTGCATTTTTTGGTACACAAATATTACTATCATTTTTCTGGAAAAACCAAGCCGTATCTGCAAGAGATTTCTTAAACTTATCAATTTTTTCTTTCACTCATTGGCCTAGTGGTCAACATTTTTGATTTGGATGTGGACAGAATCTACATAAATCTCTGCACACTTTTCTAAAATGCTAGAGAGGAAATTGATTCTTAGTCATCCTGTACAGCAGCTGTAGCATTCTTTTGGGAAAGGCGACTTCACCAAGAGTGCTACTTCCTTTGCTATTTACAGACAAGACTATATCTTCCCAGCATTTCTCATCTATTTCTCTCATGTATGTAGACTAAATAACTTCACTGATTTGTGTTATGTAGTGGAGGTTTTTTTCAGTTTATTTAGTGAGTACTTATTTGTAATTTTTAAGTGAATTTTTATGTAAAATACACACCTAAAAACAATAGCTGAGAAGTGTTGAATTTTTAAATGTGATGTTGTCAGTGACCTATGTAGTGTTGGTGGCAAAAGGATTGGCTTGATACATGTTGATCTTTCTCCTGTCTAATGTTGACAGCATATTGTGAAGCTGTGCAAATATGTTCTAGACACTTGGTAGTGAATTAATGAATGACAAGCAGTTACAGCACTTTTCTCAACATAAATTGTGTTACTAGTAGACAGCAGAAATCTCTTCCATTCAAGAACTGCTGACACTTGTTGAGTGGCCTGCACACTTACCACACACCCACAGTATATTGTACATGGTGGGTGCCGATAATGTCTGATGGAATAGGAATGACCAAGTTTAAATTTATAATAAGAATTTCCTGCAATGCACTACTTGACTTGCATTGAAATATTTAAAGTGCCTTAATTACAGAGGCTGCCTGGGCCTTATCAGATGTTAGGCTGGAATGATGCACTGGATAAAGTCAAGTAAAATAAAAAAGTTAGTGGAGACAATGAAATCAACACTGTCAAATACATATTGACAGCACGTTAGGGAGAGGCTCTTCAGTGCAGTAGACAGTTGACAGCTCCACTTGAACTCGTTTATGTAACACCTCACTTTACAACTGCAAAGAAGAACTCACTCAATAACCTAAAAATAAGTCCACTATATAAACAAAAGATCAGTGAAGTTACTTTGCCTACTCACAAGGAAACCGGACAGAAAGTGCTGGGGAGATATGGCCTGTCTATAAACTTAAAAGCAAGCAATGAGAGAACACTACAGCTGCCATACAGTATGACAAAGAATCAACATCCCTCTAGCATTATAGAACAGTGTGCAGATATATACTTGTACTCAGATTCTATCCATATGTGTTTCTTGTGTTAGTATTAGTAATTCATATCTGTAGTCCATGTAGTGTCAGTGCACTTTGCGGAAAACAAAGAACCCCGGGTATGTCTGCACACTGCATTGCCAATGATTCATCAGGCAAGCTGTGGAAGGATCAGCATAACCTTGTTTAACACCCTGTCGTTACTTTTTGTGATGTAGCGCAATAAATATCATGTGGAACTGCCTGCTCACTCTTCATTTTGCAGACCTATGAAGGAGGGAAGTGCATGACAACAAGCTGCATGCTTCTAACCTCCACCTCGACCTTTCTACCCTGTCACTACCCAGAATAAAATTTATCCTGTAGTATAGTTCTACTGCCTTTAGATGTGGTACAGACACTTACTACTTATTCTTAACCCACTTCATTTTTCAATAAACATCAATTTTATACCATTAAAAAACTGTTTTCAATAACCTACAATTTTTCCATGCCTTGCAAAACTGAAGCTATTTGTCCTAGAGAAAAGAAATGAACAGGAGCTTTTGTAGGAAGTTTAATATAATTTAGTTCCGTAATGGGAAAAATTTTCACTAGAAGCCACAGTTCTCGATATAGCCAAGAAAAACATGAAAAAGTTAACTTTAAATGCCCCTCCAACTCCAAGGTCACATCCCACCAGTCAGGATTTCTTATACGTTACTCATCACATCTCCCCCTACCACTGTACAAAAATTTGCAACAACACGATTTTTTTTTCTCCTAATTTTCTTTTGTGGACTGGACTAGCCCTGGAAGGCAGCCATTCGAGATCAGGGCAGTGCTATCACTTTACCACCTACACCTGGGCGGACATACTGATGCTGTATGCCTCTGCTTGCAAGGGCAGACACCATTGCTGAGGGTTGTCTTCCATTATAAGAATCATAGTGAGACTCTGTGCCTACTGACATATCATGCCCTGAGTTGTAGGGCTGTGCCCAGACAGTACACATGCTGCTGCAGGCTCTGTGTGCCAGCATTAGCGCCTACCAGCTGACATCAAGCCAGCCACTGTTGCATTAGTGCCACCACGCTCGCTGCTGTCAACATATACTCAGTTGTGGAGGTGGTAGTGGGGGGAGGGGGGCGGGGGCAAGCAGAGGGGAACATTGCCAAAGCTGAGTGTAGCAATTAGAGTTGTGGCCTTTGTGTGCTAGTAAAATGTATGACTATTAAACATGTTTCCTGGAGCAACCATCGGTCATCTTCACAATGACAACCCACTGCCTCTACTCAACCATGGCACTGTAGAGCCCATCCACACCAGGCCTCTACATTTTGGTGTCAGAAGCATCAACTGTCACGATGACAGACATCTGCAGCTGGACCCACCATCATGTTGCAGCCAGCCGTAGCTGTTAGATCAAGAGTTACAGTAGGATGAATTGACAAACTTGTTTTGTTTCTCTTTTCCTACCCCTGTGTGCAGTTAAGATGGGTTCAAGTGATGACTGTCATCATAACAAAGAAGCAACATTTACATGGCCAGAGAAACCAGCTGATTTGTCATATTTTTGTGGCAATACCAGAAAGCATTATTTGGAGCCAATAATGTGCTTGCAGTGCACTCTATTAGACATCAGTGGAGTGTTTCACATGCCACCACTGTGGCCATACTACCAGGCAAGATACCAAGCCAAATTGGCTCATGATTCAGCTGAAAGTCAGTATTCTATGCTTGTGAGTATTTAAGCTATTATTTGTCAAGGTATTATTGTTCTTAGTCTACTTGACTGTGTATTGTGGATATGGATAAAGGTTCCACAGAGTCTGTGATGCAGGGTGTTCCAAGACAGGAGGCAATTCAGTCATTAACAAGTCTGGTAGTGCAACTGTCAGCAGATTACAATGAGATGCATAGAGAAATGGTTGCTATGGAGGCTAATAGGTCAACATCCACTTTGGCTACTACATTTTTGGATTCAGCTGTTAGTAGCTTGATTACTTCCTTACTGGCAAACCAACTGATGATGTATTGTCTTTCCTGGATGATCTGGAAGCAGTAGCAAAGATGTGAGTTTTGGACAGATGATCAGCTTTTGCAAATAGCTAGGTTGCGATTAACAGGGGAGGCAAAAGCATTTGTTTTATATAAGGAAGAGTTGAGAAACCCACAAACATATGAGCATTTAAAACAAGTTCTCCTGCAATGCTATAAGAAGCAGAATAGCAAGAGAATTTTATGGGAGCAATTGAGTGGCATGTTAAAAAAGCACAATGAGTCAGTGGAAAGTTTCACTGATAGGATATGGAAAGTAAATGTACATACAGGTAGACCCTGTTATACACGGATTAGTTATCTGCGTTTTCGCACACACACGAGTTTTGTTTCAAGTTCAGTGCTGCCATCTATTAACAGAACATGGAAGCATCAATGCTTTAGTGAACATGAATGTTCATCTTCCGTCATTAACAGGTTGGTTTGTGGGATTAAAGGGACCAGACTGCAACGGTCATCGGTCTCCGTCATTAATAAATCAGGTAGCAATTGTCATATTTGTCAAGATGAGAATTTTTAGTTCGTGTCAGTAGAGATCTGAAGTTGCACTGGACAGGTTCTTTGTTTAAAATGTTAGGTAAAGGGAAAGAAAGTGTGCCTGCTAAGAGGAAGAAGCATGTACAAAGGTCCTTTTCATTACAAACAAAGTTACAAGTTTTGGATCGCTACGAGAAACGTGAGCATGTCGTTGACATTCAGCATGCTTTGGGGCTTAGCGAATCCACTGTCAGAAATATTTATGACTAGGCAGAATCAATTTAGAGAATTGTTCAATCTTCATGTAACTAAAATGTGACCATATCTTCCTCTGAGGTGATGGAAATAATGGAAAAAGTGCTAAGCCATAGGACTGAGCACCACAACTAACAGCACATAGCTCTAGCTGGAGCTGCTATTCAGCTAAAGCCTAGAGCTTATATGCAGATTTAACAAACGAAGAGGACGATACAGCACCTTTCTCGGATAGCTCAGGTTGGTCTGATCCCTTCAGAAACTGCCAAGGAATTTAAAAAGAGGTTTAAGGAAATTATCACAGAATAATTCTATAACTGAAGAAACAGGTTTATTTTGGAAATGATTGCTCAGCTGCACATTCATGTCTATTGAAGAAAAAACAGCACCTGGATTTAAGGCTACCAAGGTCTAATGCACACTTCCGTTTCATGGAAATGGTGCAATGGCTTGAAAATTAAAGCCTATTGTGATATAAAAATACTCTAAACTCGTCCGAACAGATCTCAGAAGACCTTAATGGTACTGACCATCTGCCATGTCATTCTCAGCCTATAGGTGTCACAAGTTGCAGATATGGAGGGGTGTGTGGTGAGCACTAGGACTGTTGATATTTTTAAAAATATTGGGAATCCAATATATCAAAATTTTCAAAAATATCATTATTGACCATCGATATGTCGAAAAAGAGTATCGATATATCAACGAAAAAAATATTGATGTACTGGCCTATAAAAATATCGGCTGCACATTGTAAATATAATGCCAGTTTTAGAGCTGTATGTTTAAGTATTGATTTATTATTACATATTCTACTCATCAACAAGCTAGCAGGCTGCCTATCCCCCTCAGAGCAGGAATTGAAAGGAAAACGAGGCACATTCATGTTTGGCGATAACCACTTTGCTAACAA
Source organism: Schistocerca gregaria (assembly GCF_023897955.1). NCBI lineage: Eukaryota > Metazoa > Arthropoda > Insecta > Orthoptera > Acrididae > Schistocerca > Schistocerca gregaria. Next base: position 777,166,894 of record NC_064920.1, read on the forward strand.
TGGTAACTGCATGTAAGTGGCACAATAAAAGGTGTCTGTCATTCAGTTTCGTCACGTATTAGGTTTGTCCAAAACACTTCAAACTGACTTTCCTGTTTTTTCATTTTTGCCAACACCAGCAACCTAGCAGTTGTAGTGTCAAAATTGCGTGATGAAGTTGAACACTACTCTTTATGTTGGTAGCTCCGAGCACCGACTACATCAGCATTTCCCCTCACGTCTCCACCCACTGTAAAAACCAGTCTTGTTACTTAGATTTTTGTTCATCATTTTCAGCAAATGCTTTTGGAGAATGCTGACGTGAATTTGCATTAAAAATTGTTTGCTTTTTTTTTAACATATCATGTGTTCTGTTTCTTCACATTGGGAATGCTGTTATTCCAAGCACAACACCAACCCTCCATGCAGTCAGACTTCTTTGTGTCACCTATACTTGCTTCACACAAAGAGAAAGACTGGGTGTGATGAAAGCTCAAAAAGTAGTAAGATTCCTTCACACAGTGAAAGTAAAATTATGTTCTACTACAAATTCAAAAAAACAATTTCAAATATTTACCAAAAATTGCAAAAAATATTAAGAATAAAAATATCGGTCCTTGATGTTGTCATTTCAGTATTGATATATCGTGGAAAAGAATATCGCCAACATATAGAGGTATTTTTTGGAAAAAATACTGATATATTGATATTTTGTCAACAGCCCTAGTCAATGTATAGCTCTGCTGGCCGTTGTCAGTTTTCGTGACCGGAGCTGCTAATTCTCAACCAACTAGCTATTCAATTTTCTCACTAAGGCTGAGTGCAACCCCACTTGCCAACAACACCCAGCAGACCAGATGGTCACCCATCCAAATGCTAACCAAGCCCAACAGCACTTAACGTTGGTGAACTGACGGGGACTGGTGTTACCAGTGTGTCAAGGCCATTGGCCCCCTTATGATCTACAATTCTTAAAATCCTAGGGAACCAAAGGGTTGTGACAACAGCAGGTAGTCCTGGTGCTTGGATGGTTAAAAGTACCAAACTATGAGGCCATCAGTCCACTTTTCTTCAAACAGACATGTGTATGACTGTAGAGCAGAGAGAGCCTACAATGCAAAACCTAGGGAAAGAATCCCCGCGGCCTACAAAAGGTCAACAAGGCTCAGATAAGGGACAAAAGCGGGAAACAGAGGAAGCAAGGCAGGCAAGATGCCCATCTAGGGAGCAGCCGGAAGCCCCTGAAAGCAGAGTGCAATGAGGGTACATACACCCGCAGCCCTGCCACTTACCAGAGGTACTCAACTCAGAGATTCCCTTGGAAAAATTAACAACACAAACAGAGGAAAAGGAGCACAGAGAGACAAAAGATGAACAAGTCTGACAGACGATGCAAGAGGGGGGACAAAAGTAAAAGAGCTGGTAGGGTGAGGACTATGGTGGAGCACCAAGCCCATACAGCCGCAACCCAGTTTGGGCATAGGAGGAAACAGAGTGTTCTGCCAACCCTGTAATGGGGCAATAAGGGTAAGAGTGTGGTAGGAGCCCACTTCATGAATAAAATGTGAAAGTAAGTCACCCATTGAGGCATCGTCTCCTAATACCAGAGGTAGTGAATCAGGGAGATTAAGAGTCCGCATCAGGGCGGTTAGGTTGCGAGAGTCCAGCAAAATGTGGATCACTGTAAAACAGGAGCCACAATGACAATTGGATGGGTCCTCGCAACATAGGGGATGACCATGAGTAAGCCAAGTATGGCCGATACAGAGCCGTCTAAGGATGGTAGAGTCCTTGCGAGATGCCTGCATGGAGGACCTCCACAGATTCATAGTCTCCTTTATCACCAATAGTTTGTTTCGTGAAGACAGAGTGAGCCATTCCATATTCCAGTCACCTAAAACTTGACAAGTAATACCAATCTGAGGTCTGTCTCCAGAATACTGATTTCAAGAGTCTGTTTATGGTAGCCAGTTTGGTCAGGCTATCAGCGAGTTCATTCCCCGGGATCCCGATGTGGCCAAGGGTTCACATAAAGGTCACTGAGCATACATACTGTTCAAGGGCATAAAAGGAATCCTGGATAGCAATGACAAAGGAATGGTGAGGGCAGCAATGGTCAAAAGCTGGCAAACTGCTCAAGGAGTCGCTGCAGATCAGAAAGGACTCACCAGTGCAGCTACAGAGACACTCAAGACCACAAGAGGTGGCTACCAACTGTGTAGTGAAAATACTACAGCCATCCAGCAAGGAGTGCAGTTCAGTATGACCCATGTGAGTATAAGCAAAGCCTACATGACCAGCAACCATCGAGCGGTCAGTGTAGACTACTTCTGAACTCCCAAGATGCACCAAGGATGGAAAGAAATTGACGGCAGAGGCCATCAGGATGAACTGAGTCCTTTGGACCTCGCGATAGGTCAAGAGGAAACTGTGGCCAACAGACATGCCACAGAGATGTACATGAGTGGGTCTAAAGGAGAGGTGGAAGAGGAAACAATGGAAGTTCAGAGAGGATAGACCGGATGTGGATTGCAATCATAATCCCTGATCTGAGGGATCTGAGCCGCTGTTGCAGGAGCTGGATTACTGTGTTTGTAAAGGATACGGTAATTCAAATGCTTAGAGGAGCTGCGAATGTGGGTAGCATAATTGACAAGCTGTTTTTGGCATCTGACCCACAATAGAGGGATTGCAGGCTCCAAGAATAACCTCTTCCCAGGGATAGTTCGAAAGGCTCCTGTTGCAAGTCAAATCCCACAATGGTGTATTGGATCCAGTATCTGCAATGCTGAGGATGCTGCCGAACCGTATGCCAGACTCTCATAATCAAGGCAGGATTGTATCAGGGCTTTGTAAAGCTGCGGAAGGGTAGTGCAATCTGTACCCTAGCTGGTGTTACTCAGGCAGCAGAGTGTATTAAGATGCAGCCAGCTGCTGGCTAAGATAGGGAATCTCCATCAACCAAGAATAGAAGACCAGTCCTAAGAAACGATAAGTCTGTCCCCACCACATTCAGTTGTTGGTCATCTAGGTAACATTATGGTTTGGGAGAAAGGGTATGACATCGACAGAAGTGCATAACGTGTCTTGGCGGCTGAAAACCGAAAGTCATGGATGAAGTCTCACGCCTGCACCTTTTGTATGGCACTTTGCAGTTGATGTCGCGATGATACTGAGGACCCGCAGCTACTAGAAAGAGATGGAATTCAGTACAGAGCCCTGTGGGACTCCATTCTCTTGGATATTGGGGTGGGGGTATTGTGGGAAGCACTGACTTAAATCAGGAACACACAGTGTGACAGGAAGTTCTGGATGAAAATCGGGAGAGAACCCCACAGACCCCACTCATGTAAGGTAGCAAGGATGTGGTGTCATCTTTTGTGGTTCGAAGAAGACGGATATAAGGTGTTGACGTCGAGCAAAAACTATTTGGATGGCAGCAAGGTAAACCAGAATATCAGTAGTGGAATGGCCTTGGCCAAAACCAACTTGGGATGGAACCAGAAGACTCATGCAGCCAACACAGCTGCTGGCTCACCATGCATTCAAGCAGCTTACAGAGAACACTGGTGAGACTTATTGGGCAATAACTCTCCATCTCTAGAGGGTGCTTACACAGTTTCAGCACCTCGCCAATGATGCTTTCTCGCCATTGTGATGGAAACTCACGCTTGCTCCAGATGCAGTTAAAGATGGCAAAGATATGACGCTGACAATCCACTGGTAGGTGCTTGATCATTTGACTGTGGATGTGATCTGGCCCTGGAGTTGTATCTGGACAGAGGGTTAGGGCACTGACGAATTCCTATTCCCTGAACGGAGCATTATATGGCTGCACATGGTGTGTAGTAACAGATAATTGCTTTCAGTCCACTCACTGTTTTATAGCATGAAAGGCAGGTTGATAATTCTCAGATGCTGAGGCTTGTGCATAGTGCTCAAGGAGAGGTGTGCGAAGGAGGGGGACATGGTCAAATGGTTGAAACGTATTGTTCCCAACATTTATTAGGTGGCAGACCCAGATACGAAGCCATTTAAAGGCAATGAGGTGCTCCATTGATGGATGCTGCATATGGCATTTGTAAGGTAACAGGGGATAATATGGAACTCTTTCAAGTAATTTAAAATTTAAAGCACAGCAGCAGAGATAATATGCTGGGCAAAATAGACTGGAAAATACTTGTTTTGTGTTTTGATGGGAGTTGTAGTTCCGTTGCATAGTGTTTTGGTTTTCTTTTAATTGCAACGAATTATATAAGTATGGTGATAATTTGTAAAATTATATAATGTTTTTAGATTTAAGTATTTAAATATTATAAAATATTGTAAACGAACTGTGGCCATGTTTAGTGATTATTTTGACTACTGTGGTGTCATGTGACCCAACTGAGGACTGTGGATGTGAGCAGGAAAATTGGGGTCTTTTGTCATTGGCCGTGGTGGTGGCGAGTTGGGAGCGGCACAGTGCCATGAGTGCAAGCATGGACGCCAGTGTATGCGAAGGAACAAAGTGAAAGTGTGTGGGTGTGAGACAAACAGTGTACGAATTGCACCGATTATTATTTGTGAACTTAAAAATGCATCGCCACAACGTTAAAGTGTTTATTATGAATAAATAAGTTCCAATCTGAATGTGTATAGTTCAATTCACTGCTGTTCAAAAGACAGCCAATATCTCACTCAATAATAGGGGCGCAAATGCAACCATTTACTACCAACCCCCTTTGCAGATGAGCCACGTGAAAAATAGGTAGTAAACGAACCCGAGTTCTGTTGCAATTGGGGGCTCGTCTGGGATAGGACTTTCTTCCATATTCCATAGCATTTAGGAATCAGATGTCCATCTGATGTTAGGGTTTTGAACAGTCAGTGTGGGGGCTCTGAGCTAAATCGGTGCATTAGCAGTACCGGAGTGTTTGTGCTGGACAAGATACACACAACCACAAGGCAGTCATTTACACAGTCTGATGAGTCGACCACGTGTTGCCGCAGGTAAAACTGCCGTGCATGCCACGTCCATGTGTTGCCGAAGGTAAAACAGTTGTCCGTGCTGTGACCACGTGTTGCCGCGAAAAAAAAAAAAAAAAAAAACTGTTGTCCATGCCACGTCCATGTATTGCTACGGGTAAAGCAGCCGAAGCTGTATCTACGTGCTGCCAACAATCAACGCCGTCGTCCGTGCCACCGACCAACATGACTACATGCTGCCAGAGGCCTACGCAATTTGTTCTCGCTCCTGATCGAGTTTGCTGTGTGTCCACGCCACCAATTACGATTCATTGCATAGCTGTGCTGCGGAGCTCACTGCAGACGTAGCGTCACACGAGGATATAAAAGATGAGTACAGCCAGCAGCTACATTGCAAAATTGTCCTTTCATTAGCCATGGCCGATGAGATGCGTGAATCTCAAAGTGAAGGCGAATCAGTGGATGTTAGGAGAACTTGTAGTAGCCCTAGCATGCCAAAAGAAATAGGCTGGATACCAGGAACTGACCTCAGTACATTTTTTGTAAAACTTACTAATAAATTAGGAGAAATAGACTCGAAAATAGGGAATATAAAAACTGCAACAGTTGGAGAAATGGATTCGAAAATAGGGGATATGGAATTAAGGCTTAGTGATAAAATAAAGACAGTGAGTGAAAAATTTGATCAGCTAGATCTCAGATTCACTCAAATTACAGATAAAGTCGAAAACACAGTTAAAATTGTTGAGGCAGTTATTGAGAGAGTTGATGAGGTTGAAAGAGACCTAGTAGCCAAGGTGGACACTGTGCAAAGTAATCTTGTGGGGCAGATTCAGGTACAGGAACAGAAATGCACATTATTTCAAAGACAAACAGAGGCAGACATTGAATCCATTAAGATAGGAGTGCTGGATTGCCATAAGGGAATTACTGACAATAAGAAGGAATTAGAAGGGGAAATAAATGTCTTGAGGGAAACAGTTAATGCTGTGGCAGCAGGGAATGGAAATTTATTGTTGGGATATCCTCTGGGGCATGGATTTCAGTCAAAACCTTTTAGTGAGGAGAATAAATACTATGCAGTTGACTTTCTAGCTGCGTGTAAGGATAACTTTGTGACAGGGATGAGTGAGCAGGAAAAAATTAAATATGTTAAGAGGCAGTTGGAAGGGGGAGCTCAAACCTGGGCGAACCAAAATGATGATAAATTTTGTGATTTTAAAACCTTCGAAAACCTGTTCTTGAACAAATACTGGGGCCAGGCAAAACAATTAAGATTGCAAAACAATTTTTTGAATGGACCCAGTAACAAGAGTGGAAAGGAAAGTATGAGAGACTTCTGTGTTAGAGAACTGAATACATTAAATCATCTGGATAGGCCACTGGGTGTATTAACAGAAATATCTACACCAAAGATAAGATTACCAGAGCATTTGCAATGGGATTTGATTCACAGTGCAACAGATTCAGTGGAAGAATTTCTTAATTTTGTGGATAATATGGACAGGGCATTGTGTTACAGACCTAAATACATGGAACATAGGGAGAGTGGAAGGTATCATGAAAGGGGAAACAGTATTAATTATGAATACAGTAATAACCATAACAGGCGGAGAGAAGATAGAAGTGATCAGAATAATCAGGATAGAGATTGGAGAAGCAGGCCAAAACGGTATAACAGAAATTTTGGGGGGAGAAGAAACAATTTTGATCAGGTGAGGAGTGATAGAGAAGGTATGAGAATAAGAATGCCAGATGCAAATGGACAGGGTAGGCAATCAAAAAACTAATTGATGCCTCACTTAAGGTCCGCAGCGGGGCTGGTAATTATGTGAACAGGGCCAGGCAAGGACATGATGGGATGAGTAATAAAGTCAGAAAGAAAAATAGGGAAATTGGGATATGTCATATGGATGCTTTCTTAAGAAATGAAAATCTACAGGAAGGTTTTAACAATTATAGAAATACAGATAAAAGGTATAAAAGGAAAAAAGGGAACAAGGCTAATATCAGCAATGAACAGTGTGAGTTTTACATTAATGACATGTTTAAAAAGGAAGAGAAATTACAAGCAGAGGAGGACAATATTGGTTTGTGTGCAGCAAAATTCATTGAAAGATCAGAGACAGAGGTAGTTTCATCAAAAGGGGGAACAGAAGTGGATATGGAATTAAGAGGCAATGTTCACAGTAATAATGTGTGTGATGAATGGGTAAAGATGTCTATTGGAAATAGTATGGAGAATTGTGGAAAAGGTGAGGAGAGGATTATTCAGTGTGATGTAAAGGCTAATATGAGTGGTGTATTTGACAATGTGGAAAATGCTAGCAAATTACCTACTGTTAAGGTTACTGTGCTTGTGGGTGCAGGTGTTAACTGTGGTAGTGATAATGACTTCAGTGTGGATATGGAAATGTGTAATGATATGGAGAATGTTGCTGTAGGTTGCCGAGAAGATAAAATTGAAACCTGTGTTTTCTTAGCTGATGATGCAAGCCTGAAAGATGTTAATTGTGGATGGTTAGGAAAGGAGGAGGCTGATTATGATTTGAGTGATTGGGTGTCCTATGCAAAATTACATAAAGCTTTGATGCCTGAAGAATGGGGCAAAATAAAATTTAAAATTGCCAGAAAATTGGAAGAATTAAGTGAAGAAGAGAATGTTGAGTTTGCTATTAAGGATCTGTTTGAAGGGGATACTGATGTATGTTTTGGAGAAAGAGCTAAAGATATTTGCATTATGCAAGAGGAAAGCAGGAGTGAAGTAGAAAGAGATTTATTACAGGAATCAGGGCTGAACAGAGTAGAAATAGAGGTGATACAGCCAATAATTGATATCAATGTGGGAGGAGCTACAGATATAGCATTATTAGTCTCTGGCTCAAGTTTATCTGCAATCTCTGAATATTTCTGGCAGCAAATTAAAGGCTTTGGATTAACAGAATTACTAGTTACAGGAGTCAAAATTAAGACAGCAACTGGGACATGTAGCAAGCCCATCAGCAGGGAAGTATTACTGGAATTTAATAATAATGAGTATTGTTTTAATATTAGTTGCTTTGTGGTGAAGGGTTTGGCATTGAGTGTAATTTTGGGTATGGACTTCTTGTACAAGTATGACTGTAGCATTTTTGTAAAGGACAGAGTGGTAGAACTTGATGCTGGTGGAAATAGACGAAGAATAAAATTTAAAGGGGAATTAAAAGGAGGTGAGACAATTACTCATTTACAAAGGATAGAAGAGGTAGGTGATGAAATGAGCACTGAACAGCAGATACATGACAAAGTAAATGAAATGGGACATTTAAATGAGGAACAAAAGGTGCAGCTTACAGATTTATTGTGTAAACAGCATGTGTTCTCTGACAGACATGGAAAAGTCGTAGATTTCAGTTATGTTTTGAGGGTATTGCCACATGAAGTGATAAGGGCCAAACCTTATCCTATAGCAAATAGCTAATAGAGAGGCTGTAAGGGCAAGGATACAGATGATGTTGAAGAGGGGCATTCTGGAAATGGGGAGGAGTGAGTATTGTAATCCAATAGTAGTGGTGAAAAAGAGGGATGGTTCTATTAGAATAGTATTGGACGCAAGAAAGCTAAATAAAATAATAGTCAAAGAAACTGATCAGCCAGAGAACATGGATGAGCTGTTGCAAAAATGTTATAATGTTAAAATTCTGTCAAGTGTTGATTTGACTTCAGGCTTCTGGCAGGTGCAATTGGCTGAAGAGAGCAGAAAGTACACTGCTTTCTTATTTAGGGCAGGACTTATATGTTTACAGTTGTGCCATTTGGTTTATCAATATCTGTAGCAGTTTTTGTAAGGGCTTTAAGTCATGTGTTGGGTGATGAACTAATGAGAAAATTGACAGTGTATGTAGACAACATTTTGATTACGAGTAGCAATTGGCAAGAGCACTGTCAGCTGTTGGAGGATGTATTCAAGGCTATATCTAAAGGGGGAATGACCCTTAAGTTAAGTGAGTGTGAATGTTTTCAAGCAACATTGCTATTTCTCGGTCATCAGTTAACTACTGATAGCATTCTGCCCAATAAAGAGAAAATCAAGGCTATTGTTGACTGCAAGGTGCCAACGAACAGGAAACAATTGAAATCATTTATATGACTAGGTTCATTCTACAGTAAGTATATAAGTGATTATAGCCCGAATTCACCTAACTTATGTAGACTATTAAAGAAAAGTGTAACCTGGTGCTGGACATCTGAGTGTGACAGGGAATTTAAAGCCATCAAGACTAGCTTAAAAAATAGCAAAAATTTTTTCTGTATTGGGGCAGACAGCTCAGATTATGGAATAGGAGCAATGCTATTTCAGGAGAGGGTAGTAGATGGGAAGACCGAGCACAGGGCAATCGCTTTTGCAAGCAGAATGCTGTCCAAACATGAATTAATGTATGGTATCTCAGAGAAGGAACTTTTAGCCATAGTTTTTGGATTTCAGAAGTTCAGGATATATGTGGAAGGTAGGAAAGTGATTGTTTACACAGACCATAAGACTCTGAGCTATTTCCAAGAAAGTAAGCTATTAAATAATAGACTCATGAGATGGGCCATGTTTCTGCAGCAGTTTAACTATGAGATAAGATACATTAAGGACACAGACAACAATGTGGCTGATTCCTTATCAAGATTACCTTTCATTTGAGAAGAACATGAAACGAATGGAGACGAGAAAGAACTACAGATATTGTATATGAAAGGAGTGGGTGGAGAGAAGAAAATCAGATCCATCTGTAAGGACATGAGGAGACTTCAGAATGGGGACCAAACCTTGAAGTTTATCAAAACAAACTTTGGAAGTAAAGAACATGAAAAATAGCTAAATATTATAGAATTTATAAGGGTATTTTATTAAGACGAAGAAATTTGGACAAAGAGGAGTGGAAGGTATGTTTTCCAGATGAGCATGTGGAAAAATTAATCAATTACATCCACCTTAGCCATGGGCATTATGGGGCTCAGAAATGTTTGGAAATACTGCAGGACTATGTTAGTTTTAACAACATGGCCAGGAGAGTAAAGAGACAGTTGGCTTCTTGTGACAAATGTCAAAAAGTGATGTATAATACTATTGCAGTACAAGGAGAGATGCAGAATATTGTTCCTAAAAGAAATGGTGAACTGCTGGCTATTGATTTATTTGGGAGGCTGTCAACAGGTCGAGGGGGTGTAAAGTATGTTCTTTTAGCTGTTGATGTATTCTCAAAGTTTGTAAGGCTGTATCCACTGAAAAAGGCCACTAGCCGGAATATAATTAACAAGCTAGAGAAAGATTACTTTGTGAATGTTATAAAACCAGAGAATGTTCTGTCTGATAATGGAGCACAATTTGTATCTAGTGTGTAGGGGAAGTTTATGCAAAGATCTGGGATAAAGCATATAAGGATTTCAGTGTATCACCCTGTGGGAAACCTGGCTGAGAGGTATATGAGGGAGCTGGGTAGGCTATGTAGGACATATTGCAGTAAAAAGCATAGTACTTGGGCACAATATGTAACTGTGTTTGAGGATCTTATGAACACAGTGAAGAGTTGTGCGACAGGATTCTCACCCTATGAGCTCATGGAAGATATCAAGCCAGACAATCTAATAGCAGAACACATAGATTTTCCTCCATCTCAAGACTTGACGAGTCAACAGAAGATGCAGATGGCCAGACAGCAGATGTTAAAGAAAGGACATGTGAGACAGAGGAGGCATGGAGAAAAGTATAAGAAAACAAAGTTCAAGTAGGGAGATAAGGTGCTGGTGAGGAACAAGAAAAAATCCAGTGACATTGATGGTGAAGACAAAAAGTTATTTGAATTATACCACGGACCCTTTGAGATAACGGATTGTCCACACCCTAATGCATATAGGTTGGTATATCCAGTGTCCAAAAAGCCATTTGGACTCAGAAATGTAACAGATTTAAAAAAATATGTGGTAAAAGAATAAAGGGTAAGGAAGTGATATTCCCATGTACACTATTGTCAAGTTAAAAAAAAAATTGGGGACTATATATATGTGTATTTATAATTGGAGTATTATTTGTGTTACTGTGTATGTTGCGATGTCATTGTTGGTGGTCAACAAACTTCATTATACTGTATGTATTTGCAATAAGGTAATCTGTTGTCCAATGGATTTGCACAACTGGTGTGGGTGTGATAGAAGCCTTGTTGAAAGTCATACGGGAACTGAAACATACTGCACATATAGTCTATTTCTGTATAAATGTGTGGAGAATATAGGAGGGAGGAAATCTGCAAATAGTTTGTTAAAAAAAGTTGAGATTTTATTAAAATTTCTAATGTATCTGTGGCACCTGGAGTTGATACTGGTGCGTGGGGGTAGGATTGTTACTGGTACAGTCATGTAGGGCAATCACTAAATATGCAAATTGTAGAGGCATATGGGAAATAATTAACTTGCTTATTATAAGATGTTCATGAGGGAAGTGAGGGAAAGAACACTAATGACTAAGTGGATGCTTGTAAAAGTTTGACCTTGGTGAGTTTGTTTGCCATTTATGATTGAATCTAGATAGCCATGGAAATGTCATAAAAGAATGGGTTTCTAGATATTGCCAAATATTATGTGAAAATTTATATAGGAACTCATAAAAAAAATAAGAATCTGCATCTGGGAATAAATTCTCTTGTCGGAGCTCCTTATCTGGGAACATTTGAAGGGTGAAATAGAATATGTTTAACTATGCCATGTTTGTGTTTGATTTGTATGCATGTTTGCCATTTGTACAAACCTCAATAAGAACTGATCAGTGAAAACAGGATGTTCCAGTGAGGGTTTGACTCCTGGGAAATGTGGGTCTGCATGTCTAGGCAAGATTTATGAGGATTTGATTAAATTTTGATAGGATGGCTTGGCTAACGAGAGGAAGCACAGTGCTGCTGGCCGACAAGTTTGGAAAGACTGTATTCCAATGCATAAACCTGTGAACACAAGGATCTGGTTACAACAACTTCGTGCAACTTACAGAAACAACTGTGTAAAAAGTGGAAGTGTTAATGTGCAGTGAGTGTGCAACCTACATATAGACTAACATGGGCATTTATATAATATGTTTGTTTGCATTTTACCTGCCCAATTAGACTCAATAGGAGACTATCTAATTGTATATTTGAGAGTTGGATACATTGTTGAATTATGATTGTATGTTTTCTAATGACAGTACTTTCACTGATTAACTCACCACTATAACACTGTTCTACATGTTTTGGTGCCATTATAGATATAATTAAAATGTTTAATATATAAAGTAATATGGGTTGACTCCATATGGTGCTACTTCAAGTTGCCATTACTAAGGTAATGTCTCTATGAAGTGGGGATATGTAAGGTAACAGGGGATAATATGGAACTCTCTCAAGTAATTTAAAATTTAAAGCACAGCTGCAGAGATAATATGCTGGGCAAAATAGACCGGAAAATACTCGTTTTGTGTTTTGATGGGAGTTGCAATTCCGTTGCATAGTGTTTTGGTTTTCTTTTAATTGCAACGAATTATATAAGCGTGGTGATAATTTGTAAAATTATATAATGTATTTAGATTTAAGTATTTAAATATTATAAAATATTGTAAACAAATTGTGGCCATGTTTAGTGATTATTTTGACTACTGTGGTGTCATGTGACCCAACTCAGGACTGTGGTTATGAGCAGGAAAATCGGGGTCTTTTGTCACTGGCCGTGGTGGTGGCGAGTTGGGAGCGGCAAAGTGACGCGAGTGCAAGCATGGACGCCAGTGTATGCGAAGGAACAAAGTGAAAGTGTGTGGGTGTGAGACAAACAGTGTACGAATTGCACCGATTATTATTTGTGAACTTAAAAATGCATCGCCACAACGTTAAAGTGTTTATTATGAATAAATAAGTTTCAATCTGAACGTGTATAGTTCAATTCACTGCTGTTCAAAAGCCAGCCAATATCTGACTCAATAATAGGGGCGCAAATGGAACCATTTACTACCAACCCCCCTTGCAGATGAGCCACTTGAAAAATAGGTAGTAAATGATCCCAAGTTCTGTTGCACATTGGAGAGCCCACCTATGATTTCTAATGGCCTCGGCAATTTCTGAGGTCCACCAAGGTACTGTCTTCCGAGTGGCGGATACGACAGAATAGGGCATCACTCAGTCAGCTGCCGACAGAATGGCTGCTCTTGGACTCTGGACAGCCATGTCAATACCTCCACATGGGGGGAAAGCTAAGAACGACAGTGGAGGTGAAAGCATCCTAGTCGCTGTTGTTGAGGGCCCATCTTGATGGGCATGCAGGGCAACAACGCTAAGAGAGGGACAGGAAAATGGGGGAATAATCTTTGTTGCTGTAATTTTCCAGTTGCTCCACAGCTGAAATGGGTCAGGGGTGAAACTTTCTGGCAGATTAAAACTGTGTGATGGACCGAGACTCAAACTGAGGACCTTTGCCTTGCGCGAGCAAGTGCTCTACCATCTGAGCTACCCAAGCAAGACTCACAACCTGTGCAGTACGAGGTACTGGCAGAATTGAAGCTGTGGAGACGGTTTGTGAGTCGTGCTTGGGTAGCTCAGATGGTAGAGCACTTGCCCATGAAAGGCAAAGGTCCCGAGTTCGAGTCTCGGTCCATCACACAGTTTTAATCTGCCAGAAAGTTTCATATCAGTGCACACTCCGCTGCAGAGTGAAAATCTCATTCTAGGTCAGGGGTGTCCTAATCTTGGCAGTGCTAGCAAGGTGGGGTAGTGGCACAGGTGGATTAGCAACTGGAAAGTGGAGTGTTATCCATCAGGGAAAAATATGTTATCCACATCAGCCATCATTGCACACTAAGGCTGACATACAACACATGGGAAATGAGGAATGAAGTGTGGAGGTTGGAGGAGGCATTTTCAAAATTACACTGACAAGCAGAGAGGAAAGGAGTGTTCTGAGGATGGGGAAAGGCATGCTGTTGTGTCAACGGAAGAATTCCACCACTGTTAGAAGTAACAGGTTGCAGTATGCACAACTTGAGTGATCCAGATTGGTGAAGACACATGTGAAATTCAATTATTTTTGTGTGAGACGGACAGCCAGGGATACCCATAGGACATCCTGGAGCCACAACCTATTTTCAACAAACAGGGCTACATGTGGTCAATTACTATGAGCACAGAAGACTAAGAGGGGCAAAGTGACTGGAACTGCACAACGTGGGTTGCTCATGAACAGGACAACTTGTGACATAGGGGGCTGACATTTCACCATCCAGCTATTGTTGTGGGGATTCTCTGCATGAAAACAACTCAGCCACTGTTGTACTGACTAGATATACCACGAGGGATACTCCCAGCAAGAAAACAGAGTGATGTTATGTCTATAATACTGTAAAAGCTGAACTAATTTTCTCCCTGAATCAAATCATAGCAACCTGATAAGGTCGTATTTCTTTGAAACAGATGCTTCAGCACTTGCAGCAGTATCGGGATAAACAAAGTCATATGCTCATGACTATAAGTGTTTTTATATCTGGCACCATAATAACTCTGGCTCTGTTCTATGCAACCTTCATCTACCCTGAGCTGCCCACCTGTTTGATCCCTGGTACACCAGCTACCAGTACACTGGACCAACTGTTGAGCACACGGTACAATTAAGTGAAAAATGAAGTGCCAATTGGAAAGACAAAAAAAAAAAAAAAAAAAAAAAAAAAAAAAAAAAAAAAAAATTCTGCTCTTATCTGTAGTTGTTCTATATTTGTTGGTGATGGTATTAGAGAGTTTGTCATGTCACATGAACATTTACTGTGACTGATGGTATGAATTTGCTTCTCAGTAACTGGAGTGATACAGATTCTTTTCTTATGCTGTAATTCACTGATGAGACAAATGACATAGTGCCTTAATTGATTTTATGTGTGATGGTTAACAAGGGATGTGAATGATTTAAGGCATGTTAAAGATTTGCCAGTGGTTATGTGGATTAGTGGAAGTCAGTGTTAACAGTTGTATTCCATTCTATGTAATTTTGTGGATAATTTATTAAGCCAAATTATTGATAAAGAGTTATTAAAGTTTGACCAACGACAGTGGAGAATTTGATAATACTACCCTTTTAGTTTATAAGTGGTCATTTAAAGAAGTTACCAGTAGTGTGTAAATGAAGAGCCAGTGAGCTGAAGTCACATGTTTAGTACCCTGTCAGTGAAACTTCTGGATTAAACAGACTAATCTTCAGAAAAATGTGCTCTACACAATTATCAGTGAGGGAATGTATTTTGAGGCTTTTCAGAATTACCATGACCCAAACGCAGAGACGGGTAAGACAAAGAGTGGCACTGTGTAGTGACATCACTATTTTTTGAGGTACTTAGTAAAACAGTGGCATTGCCACAGCTGTTGCAAAAGGCCCAAGGAAGCTTGCAACTGCAGGCAAGGCCAAATACACTATTACCTCAGATACAGTAATGAAATGGCTGATGTACACACAGTAGGCCTAGCCAGGGGACAGAAGCTCAATAACATTGATACAGCAAATGGAAAAGCCATTACAGCATTGGCTGGGCAGTTACTACATCTCACAACTGCAGGCTTTTTTTCGTGTACATGGTTGGAAGCAGTGCTTCAGCAAAACAAGAAGATGCCAAACTTCTAGAAATATTCTCATTTTTAGCCAAAGACATCTCAATCTGGCAGCACCATCTATGAGGAGAGAACTACACCAGGCGACATGGTTCTGCAAACAGCCACCGCAAGACCTAGTCTCCATCATTGGCAGGCCTGCTGTGGACTTGGCACATTCTAGCTGGCGCGCCATCTCCAGGCACAAGCAGCTGCTTTACCACCTATGCAGAGCTGTGCCCAAATGGTACACATGCTGCTGTGAGCTCCGCATTGTCAGCATTCCTGCTCAGCCGCTGACGCCAAGCCGGCGCCTGGCCACTGTGACATCGGCACCGCCACACTCACTGCTGTCAGGACCCAACTTGGTGGGGTGGGTGGAACGGCAGGTTGCTGCCACAGAACATCACTGCAAGAGTTGTAATTTGTGTGCTAATAAAAGTGTATGACTATTAATTATGTTTCCTTCAGCACCCACTGGTCATTATTCTGATTATTGCCCACTGCCTCAACTCAACCCTGCCACCATGGAGCTCATCCATGCTGGGTGTCTACAAATGCAAAGAAAACAAGACTGTTCAAGGCTTAATTAATACCGTGACCCACAACCTTGGTGTATGGGAAATGAGGAGAGAGAGAGCAAAATTACTGGGCTATCATCCCACCAGAATTCTATTGTACCCCCAACTTCCATTTACATAGAATTGCATCTATAGCTAGGTCTCAAACATCTTTCCTCAGAGCTAAGAAACTAAGTCTCACATACACACACACACACACACACACACACACACACACACACACACACACACACACACACACACAGAACAAGAGAGAAAGACAGAAAGAGAGAGAGAGAGAGAGAGAGAGATTGACAGGAGTGAGGCATGCTGTGCCAGGTGGAGTGGATGAAAAGAACGAGGAAGAAAGAGGGGGGGGGGGGGGGGGGGGGGAGAAAATGTTGAAGGAGAGACAGCAAGAGAATGGGACAGGAACATGGCATTGCCAAGCAGGGGAAGACCACCCTATACCACTGACTCTTACTCTTCCTCTTCCCCTACTTAAAAGACAGACTGAGCTTGCTGGTTGCCTTATTTGTATTTCGATCCTTTGTTACTTTTCCCTCATCTAGCCATCATCTTCCATTTCCTTCACCCCTCTCTTTCCTGGCAATGAATAATTAGTTAAGTGTTATTCACCCACAAATATTTGTACAATTATGAGTATATAGACATGTCAGCTTAATGCAACAATAAAACACAATTACAAGATATTAATAAACATTATTAAAAGTTAATAATACAACATAACTGAAAATTAGCAATGAAATATAATTAGTTACAAAGTTATAAACACAAGCATATTATGCACAAGTCTGGTTTCACAATTATTTATCCACAATATACAATATGATTCACACACACACACACACACTACATTTATTCGGTAAATCACTAAGTATGGAGTACCACAAGGCTCTGTCCTAGGATCTCCACTTCTTTATATTATTGATGTACATGATTTTAGGAAATTATTTGTAGCAAAGAAAATTATTTGAAGATGACAGCAGCGTTTTATATGCAGATGCAATTATAATGTGTATAGAATTAGTAGTAGATACTCTGATGTGTCTGATTATTTGCTAATGTCAACAAAACAAAAATGGTAGATAAAGAAAAACCTATGCCCATGAGATTCCACTCTTCCTCACTTCTACAAGAATTTGTTACAGTCCCATGTCTTGAGAATACAGAAATCATTTACTGGAACTAAAGTTCTAGGAATAAACCTACAAAGCAATTAAAAATGGTGCTGCAGTGTAACAGCTCTTGATATGACTATGACAATGTGAGAGTAAAAAATGCACATGACACCTGTATATTCTACTGTGACACTTTTACAGTCATTCACAAGATAGTCTATGGTCAGTAGTAAGGAAATACCCAGATCTTGCAATATTAGTTGGTGGCTACTTTAACCTTCCAAGTACAGACTGGAAAAATCTACTCGCCAAGTGGCTTCAGGAGAACACACACACAAAAAGGTTTAACTTTTGCAAGCTTTCAGAGCCAGTGGCTCCTTCTTCTAGCAGAAGAGGTGAAGGGGAAGGAAAACGGGTAACGGAAAAAAAAACTGGAGAGGTTTAGGGAAAGGAGTGCAGTTCAGAAGAGTCGCCCAGAAGCTGGGGTTAGGGGAGACTTACCGGACGGGATCAGAAGGAAATCACTTGAATGGAACTCCATTGGCCCTTTTCTCATGACATCCTGCTAGCTATGGATGACGGACAGCAAGCAGGCTACATATTCCTGGATATCCATAAAACATTTGACACCATGCCCCACTGCAGACTGTTAATGAAGGATGAAAATATGAGCACACAAAATAGGTTCCCAGATATTTGAGCAGCTCAAATACTTCATAAGTAATAGAACCCAGTACACTATCCTCGTCAGCCAAGTGTTCATGAGAGACAAGGGAATAGTCAGGAGTGGATTTTCTATATACATAAATGACCTGCCAGACAGGGCGAGCAGTAATCTATAGCAGTTTGCTGATGATGCTATGATGTACGACAGGCAAATGATGGTAGAAGGGATTGCTGTGTCAACAAGAAATCTACAGATACCACTCATTGAATGCTGGACCTTATTTTGATTGGACCAGAGGTTGGATATCATATCAGTGAGGAAGCTTGAAGATGGCGTAATACAGTTCTGAAATTGGTTGCTCAAATAAAATAACACCTGGAAATTTAAACAGCTGAAGGTGTTTTGATTTTTTTACATTTTGTGTTAATATCCACAAACACTATTAGCAAGCATTTTTAAAAATTTTTTTTAATGTTTGTCCAAAAACAATTTTGATGATTGATCCCAGAGGCATGGGTTATTTCTGCAACACCAAATAAATTAAGCCACCATTTTTTTCTTCACTTTAAAAACTTTGAAAGTCTAAATTGGTTGAATTAACGTATATCACAGGCTAATGTTGAACACTTCTGGTGTACGGAAAGTATCATCACTGAGTACGGTATGAGAATACAAGATGACTTTCACAACATTTCAAGTCGGTGTGATGAATGGCAGCTATCTCTGAATGTGAAAATGTTAAGTTAATGTGTATAAGTAGAAAAAACAGACCCATAATTGCAGGACAGAGTCATGTCAATTAAATACCTAGGCATAACAGTGCAGGGTGATATGAAATGAAAAGGATTGTTGTAGGGTAGGCTTATGGTCAACTTCAGTTTATCAGGAGACTTTTAGAAAAGTACAGGGCGTTTCAAAAATGACCGGTATATTTGAAACGGCAATAAAAACTAAACGAGCAGCAATAGAAGTACACCGTTTGTTGCAATATGCTTGGGACAACAGTACATTTTCAGGCGGACAAACTTTCGAAATTGCAGTAGTTACAATTTTCAACAACAGATGGCGCTGCAAGTGATGTGAAAGATATAGAAGACAACGCAATCTGTGGGTGCGCCATTCTGTACGTCGTCTTTCTGCTGTAAGCGTGTGCTGTTCACAACGTGCAAGTATGCTGTGGACAACATGGTTTATTCCTTAGAACAGAGGATTTTTCTGGTGTTGGAATTCTACCGCCTAGAACACAGTGTTGTTGCAACAAGACGAAGTTTTCAACGGAGGTTTAATGTAACCAAAGGACCGAAAAGCGATACAATAAAGGATCTGTTTGAAAAATTTCAACGGACTGGGAACGTGACGGATGAACGTGCTGGAAAGGTAGGGCGACCGCGTACGGCAACCACAGAGGGCAACGCGCAGCTAGTGCAGCAGATGATCCAACAGCGGCCTCGGGTTTCCGTTCGCCGTGTTGCAGCTGCGATCCAGGTGGTGGTTAGTGTTTAACGTCCCGTCGACAACGAGGTCATTAGAGACGGAGCGCAAGCTGGGGTTAGGGAAGGATTGGGAAGGAAATCAGCCGTGCCCTTTCAAAGGAACCATCCCTGCATTTGCCTGAAGCGATTTAGGGAAATCACAGCTGCGATCCAAATGACGCCAACGTCCACGTATCGTCTCATGCGCCAGAGTTTACACCTCTATCCATACAAAAAATTCAAACACGGCAACCCCTCAGCGCCGCTACCATTGCTGCACGAGAGACATTCACTAACGATATAGTGCACAGGATTGATGACAGCGATATGCATGTGGGCAGCATTTGGTTTACTGACGAAGCTTATTTTTACCTGGACGGCTTCGTCAATAAACAGAACTGGCGCATATGGGGAACCGAAAAGCCCCATGTTGCAGTCCCATCGTCCCTGCATCCTCAAAAAGTACTGGTCTGGGCCGCCATTTCTTCCAAAGGAATCATTGGCCCATTTTTCAGATCCGAAACGATTACTGCATCACGGTATCTGGACATTCTTTGTGAATTTGTGGCGGTACGAACTGCCTTAGACGACACTGCGAACACCTCGTGGTTTATGCAAGGTGGTGCCCGGCCACATCGCACGACCGACGTCTTTAATTTCCTGAATGAATATTTCGATGATCGTGTGATTGCTTTGGGCTATACGAAACATACGGGAGGTGGCGTGGATTGGCCTCCCTATTCGCCAGACATGAACCCCTGTGACTTCTTTCTGTGGGGACACTTGAAAGACCAGGTGTACCGCCAGAATCCAGAAACAATTGAACAGCTGAAGCAGTACATCACATCTGCATGTGAAGCCATTCCGCCAGACACGTTGTCAAAGGTTTCGGGTAATTTCATTCAGAGACTACGCCATATTATTGCTACGCATGGTGGATATGTGGAAAATATTGTACTATAGAGTTTCCCAGACCGCAGCGCCATCTGTTGTTGACAATTGTAACTACTGCAATTTCGAAAGTTTGTCCGCCTGAAAATGTACTGTTGTCCCAAGCATATTGCAACAAACGGTGTATTTCTATCGCTGCTCGTTTAGTTTGTATTGCCGTTTCAAATATACCGGTCATTTTTGAAACACCCTGTATGATTCACCCGTATAGGACACTGCATGTAGGACACTAATATGACCCATTCTTGAGTATTGCTCAAGTGTTTGGGATCCACACCAGATCAGATTAAAGAAAGAGATCGAAGCAATTGAACAGCGAACTGCTAGATTTGTTACTGGTAGGTTTGAATAACACCCAAGTATTACGGAGATGCTTCGGGAACTCACATGGGAGTCCCTGTCTGGAAGGCAACGTTCTTCCCGATGAACACTACTGAGAAAATTTAGAGAAATGGATTTGAGGCTGACTGCAGAATGATTCTGCTGGTGTCAACATACACTGCATAAGTACCATGAAGGGAACTTAGAACTCGTATGGAGGCATATAGACAGTTGTTTTTCCCTCGCTTTATTTGTGAGTAACAGGAACGAAAATGACTAGTAATGGTGCACAGGGTGTCTATGCAGCCAAAAAAAATTCACAAATTTCATATGATTTCTCAGTTCAAAATACACTTTTCCTGCGTGAAAACACACTTTTTCCCATGTGAAAATACATTATTTCAAAGAGAAAGTACATGTTTTCCATGTTGAGTGACAATATACTTTCCCCTGGAGACATTTGAATGGTAAAGGTTTTCACACAAGCAAAGCACTTCCCAACACTTTAGCAAACAAAACACAGCAAAAAACAATATGTTTTGGAAATACTTATGATGTGCAGCAACATGTACACTGTATATTTTATATTGCAAAAGTATAAGTACAAATACCAACAAATACAGCATGGACGTTGCCGTTGTTGGGGAGGCTTGCATGCCTTAGCGACACAGATAGCCGTACCGTAGGTACAAGCACAATGGAGGGGTATCTGTTGAGAGGCCAGACAAACATGTGGTTCCTGAAGAGGGGCAGCAGCCTTTTCAGTAGTTGTAGGGGCAACAGTCTGGATGATTGACTGATCTGGCCTTGTAACACTAACCAAATCAGCCGTTCTGTGCTGGTACTGTGAACGGCTGAAAGCAAGGGGAAACTACAGCCGTAATTTTTCCCGAGGGCATGCAGCTTTCCTGTATGGTTAAATGATGATGGAATCCTCTTGGGTAATATATTCCAGAGGTAAAATAGTCCCCCATTTGGATCTCCGGGCTGGGACTACTCAGGAGGACGTTGAGGACTTTGTGCGTTGAGGATGCGCCGCCGCCTGGCACTCGGCGCTGCGACGCCGTCTGCTGCTCGGTCGCCCCAGCGGTTCTCGCAGGTGGTTTGTATCGCAGTTGTGCGGACGTGTTGGCGCGTGCGCTGTGCTGGGAGAGTTCACTTCTGCACCCAAGTGGGGCTTTGCCCTTGTGTGGCGCTGGCGTTGGAGCTGCCGGTCACCATAGGTGGCGCGTGTTGTCTCCCGCCGGCAATGCCACGACAGCACGCTCCCGGGCCTCTGTTCGCAGCGGCAAGCTCAGTTTATCAGGAGAAAGAAAACTGGCATTCTACGGGTTGGAGCATGGAATGTCAGATCCCTTAATCGGATAGGTATATTAGAAAATTTAAAAAGGGAAATGGATAGGTTAAAGTTATATATAGTGGGAATTATGAAGTTTGGTGGCAGGAGGAACAAGACTTCTGGTAAGGTGAATACAGGGTTGTTGTTGTTGTTGTCGTCTTCAGTCCTGAGACTGGTTTGATGCAGCTCTCCATGCTACTCTATCCTGTGCAAGCTGCTTCATCTCCCAGTACCTACTGCAACCTACATCCTTCTGAATCTGCTTAGTGTACTCATCTCTCTGTCTCCCTCTACGATTTTTACCCTCCACGCTGCCCTCCAATGCTAAATTTGTGATCCCTTGATGCCTCAAAACATGTCCTACCAACCGATCCCTTCTTCTAGTCAAGTTGTGCCACAAACTTCTCTTCTCCCCAATCCTATTCAATACCTCCTCATTAGTTACGTGATCTATCCACCTTATCTTCAGTATTCTTCTGTAGCACCACATTTCGAAAGCTTCTATTCTCTTCTTGTCCAAACTAGTTATCGTCCATGTTTCACTTCCATACATGGCTACACTCCAAACAAATACTTTCAGAAATGACTTCCTGATACATAAATCTATATTCGATGTTAACAAATTTCTCTTCTTCAGAAACGCTTTCCTTGCCATTGCCAGTCTACATTTTATATCCTCTCTACTTCGACCATCATCAGTTATTTTACTTCCTAAATAGCAAAACTCCTTTACTACTTTAAGTGTCTCATTCCCTAATCTAATTCCCTCAGCATCACCCGATTTAATTTGACTACATTCCATTATCCTCGTTTTGCTTTTGTTAATGTTCATCTTATATCCTCCTTTCAAGACACTGTCCATTCCGTTCAACTGCTCTTCCAAGTCCTTTGCCGTCTCTGACAGAATTACAATGTCATCGGCGAACCTCAAAGTTTTTACTTCGTCTCCATGAATTTTAATACCTACTCCAAATTTTTCTTTTGTTTCCTTTACTGCTTGCTCAATATACAGATTGAATAACATCGGGGAGAGGCTACAACCCTGTCTCACTCCTTTCCCAACCACTGCTTCCCTATACAGGGTTATAAATACAAAATCAGATAGGGGTAATGTAGGAGTAGGTTTAATAATGAATAAGAAAAATAGGAATGCGAGTAAGCTACTACAAACAGCATAGTGAACACATTATTGTGGCCAAGATAGATACGAAGCCTGTGCCTACCACAGTAGTACAAGTTTATATGCTGACTAGCTCTACAGATGACAAAGAGAGTGATGAAATGTATGATGAGATAAAATAAATTATTCAGATTGTGAAGGGAAAGGAAGAGAAGGAATAGTAGTAGGTAAATATGGATTGGGGCTAAGAAATGAAAGAGGAAGCCGCCTGGCAGAATTTTGCACAGAGCATAACTTAATCATAGCTAACACCTGCTTCAAGAATCATGAAAGACGGCTGTATACATGGAAGAAACCTGGAGATACTAGAAGGTTTCAGATAGATTATATAATGGTAAGACAGAGGTTTAAGAACCAGGTTTTAATTTGTAAGATATTTTCAGCAGCAAATGTGGACTCTGACCACAATCAATTGGTTATGAACTGTAGACTGAAACTGAAGAAACTGCAAAAAGGTGGGAATTTAAGGAGATTGGACCTGGATAAACTGAAAGAACCAGAAGTTGTCAGAGTTTTACGGAGAGCACAAGGGAACAATTGACAGGAATTGGGGAAAGAAATACAGTAGAAGAAGATTGGGTAGCTTTGAGGAATGAAATAGTGAAGGCAGCAGAGGAGCAAGTAGGTAAAAAGACGAGGGCTAATAGAAATCCTTGGGTAACAGAAGAGATACCGAATTTAATTGATGAAAGGAGAAAATACAAAAATGCAGTAAACAAAGCAGGCAAAAAGGAATACAAACGTCTCAAAAATGAGATCGACAGGAAGTGCAAAATGGCAAAGAAGGGATGGCTAGAGGGCAAATGTAAGGATGTAGAGGCATATGTCACTAGGGGTAAGATAAATATTGCCTACAGAAAAATTAAAGAGACCTGTGGAGATAAGAGAACCACTTGTATGAACATCAAGAGCTCAGATGGAAACCCAGTTCTAAGCAAAGAAGGGAAGCAGAAAGGTGGAAGGAGTATATAAAGGGTCTATACAAGGGCGATGCACTTGAGGACAGTATTATGGAAATTGAGGAGGATGTAGATGAAGATGAAATGTGAGATATGATACTGCGTGAAGAGTTTGACAGAGTACTGAAAGACCTGAGTCGAACAAAGGCCCCCGGAGTAGACAGCATTCCATCAGAACTACTGATGGCCTTGGGAGAGCCAGTCCTGACAAAACACTTCCATCTGGTGAGCAAGATGTTTGAAACAGGCGAAATACCCTCAGACTTCAAGAAGAATATAATATTTCCAATCCCAAAGAAAGCAGGTGTTGACAGATGTAAAAATCACCAAATTATCAGTTTAATAAGTCACGGCTGCAAAATACTAACGCAAATTCTTTACAGATGAAAGGAAAAACTGGTAGATGCCGACCTTAGAGAAGATCAGTTTGGATTCTGTAGAAATATTGGAACATGTGAGGCAATACTGACCCTACGACTTATATTAGAAGATAAATTAAGGAAAGGCAAACTACATTTCTAGCATTTGTAGACTTAGAGAAAGCTTTTGACACTTTTGACTGGAATAGTCTCTTTCAAATTCTGAAGGTGGCATGGGTAAAATACAGGGAGCGAAAGGCTATTTACAATTAGTACAGAAAGCAGATGGAAGTTATAAGAGTTGAGGGGCATGAAAAGGAAGCAGTGGTGAGCCAGGGTTGTAGTCTTTCCCCAATGTTATTCAATCTGTATATTGAGTAAGCAGTAAAGAAAACAAAAGAAAAATTTGGGGTAGGTATTAAAATCCATGGGGAAGAAATAAAAACTGTTGTCTGTTCACTACTCGAAACATCACCTGTAAAATCGACCACTTCACTCCTAGCATCCCCAAGTTGGTCTGCTAGCCCATGCAGCAACCTCGCTACATTCAGTTTATTGTCCAACCCATTTAAATCTTTCTGTATTTTCTCCCAATAGTTATTCAGCACCTCCTTCGTTTCATTACCACAACAAGTTAGCTCTGCTGCTAAATCGCGTAACAGTCTTATGTTATTCTACACCTCTTGTTCTAAGTTCAATAACCACGTTGTGTGTCACTCCATGGCATCCTTCACAGAACTTGCCATCTGGTGAACGTGAACAACTGTGCTATTTAACTCCTAAACTTCCTCTTCGTCTGCTGTTCCCAATATTGTTTTTATTATGAAAAGGAAAGTTGCTACTCACGATATGGTGGAGATGCTGAGTTGTGGATAGGCACAACAGAAGGACTGTCACACTATAGGATTTTGACTAACAACAGTTAGTATTATAGTTGTAAATTGTCATAGCTGTTGATATACTTTCCGGGATGTGAGGTCATGGTCCAAGAACTATTTTTGCTCCTTACGTTTCGTCCAGGACTGCGCTGGACTTCCTCAGAGGCGCTGCTCCGCTGAGTCTTGCCGACTGACTGGTCGGGTGTCTGAGAGCGACTTATATATTGTGAGAAAGGGGGGCGTGGTTCAGGTGACACGTGATGAGCAGTGATAATCCATAGCAAAGATAAGTTTGACTATCGATTACCACCTTGTCAAGATAAAAATTGTTAGCAATTTTGTAGAGCCACTGTCCATATATCGCTGAATTTCATAGCCTCCTCTTTCCTATTAAAATTATCGTGATGTTTATAAATTTCAATAGCTTCTCTGTATAGGCGTGGATAGTAATTTAACGTTGTAGATAAAACTTCGGTATCCGAAAACTTCACTTGGTGGTTTCCTGGTTGAAGAGCATGTTCCGCTACAGCTGATTTTTCTATTTTTCCAAGTCGGCAAAGACTTTTATGCTCTTTCAGTCGCGTATTTACGCTTCTTTTGGTAGTACCAATATAAACTTTCCCACAGGTACATGGAATTTTATACACACCACATGTCGACAGAGGAGGGCGTTTATCCTTCACAGATCGTAGTACTTGACTTATTTTCTTTGTTGGTTTAAAGACCGGTGTTATGTCATGTTTTCGTTAAATCTTACCGATCCGATCTGTTACTTTTTTAATAAAAGGGAGAACTACTGTATTTTTCTGTCATTGTGGTTCATTCTTATCTTTTGGTCTTCTGTTCCTTGGACGCAAAATTCTATTTATCTCTTTCTTTGAGTAGCCGTTTTTTTCGAAAGCCTGCTTCAGATGTTTCACTTCAGCATCAAAATGTTCAGGTGTACATATCCGTTGCGCTCGATCGACAAGACTTTTTATGGCACCTCTTTTATGTTGTGGATGATGATTAGAATTTTTATGTAAATATCTGTCCATATGTGTTGCCTTTCTAAAAACTTTATATTCCAAGTTTCTATAAGACCGTCTCATAACTAAGACATCCAAGAAAGATATTCTGTTATCCTTTTCTATTTCCATGGTAAACTGTATTTTTGGGTGAATTTTATTTAAATAATCAAAGAAATCGTCCAAGGCCTTACTGCCATGGGGCCAAACCACAAATGTGTCATCTACATATCGATACCAACGAGATGGTTTGTTATTACCTTTTTCTAGAGCTGATTGTTCAAATCTCTCCATGTAAAGATTGGCAATCGCAGGGCCTAATTGATTACCTATTGCTACTCCATCAAGTTGTTCATAAAATTCATTATCCCACTGGAACTGACTTGATGTGAGACAATGTCTAAAAAGAACAGTCAAGTCTTCTGGAAAAATATCCGCTATGAAAATCATAACTTCGTTAATAGGAATCATTGTGAATAAGGACACAATGTCAAAACTTACAAGAATATCTTCAGGGGCCAGAGTTAGTCCCTCTAGTTTTTCAATAAAATGACGCGAGTCTTTTATATATGAGTCCGTTTTTCCAATAAATGATTGTAAACAAGTTGTTAAATATCTTGCTATTTCATAAGTGGGAGAATTGATGGCACTGACTATGGGTCTTAAAGGAAAATCTATTTTGTGAATTTTAGGTACACCATACAATCGGGGACACATAGCTTCACTTTTCAACAAAGTTCTTTTATCTTCTTTTTGGATAGAGGTAGATGACTTAATCAAATTATTAGTTTTCCTGAGTACACCAGCTGTAGGATCTCTCGCTGCTCTTTCTGTATGATCATAAATTCGATGTACACGAGCTGCCCGGAACATCCTCTTCAGCTTTAAAAAGTTCGGTATAGAAGACGAATCTCTACAATGTAACAAAAAAGTTAAAGTACAAATTAAATGTGCTCTCTTCTTACGTAAAAATTCCAGACGTCTAACTGATTTTGAGAAATCCTCCCCGTAGAGTCTTCTGATTGTAGTCCTGGACGAAACGTAAGGAGCAGTCAAAGTTCTTGGACCACGACCTCACATCCCGGAAAGTATATCAACAGCCATGTCACCCGGTCGTGAAAGCCTTCATTCTAAATTGTCATAGTTGTGTTGGAAAAGTACCAGAGCTTCAAGCGCTGATAGAAAGCACTGAAGCTGAAATCGTTATAGGAACAGAAAACTGGCTAAAGCCAGAGATAAATTCTGCCGAAATTTTCAAAGAGGCACAAACCGTGTTCAGAGGGTTGGGTTGGGTTGTTTGGGGAAGAAGACCAGACAGCAAGGTCATCGGTCTCATCGGATTAGGGAAGGATGCGGAAGGAAGTCGGCCGTGCCCTTTCAAAAGAACTATCCCGGCATTTGCCTCAAGCGATTTAGGGAAATCAAGGAAAACCTAAATCAGGATGGCCAGATGCGGGATTGAACCATCGTCCTCCTGAATGCGAGTCCAGTGTCTAACCACTGCGCCACCTCGCTCGGTAAATCCGTGTTCGGAAAGTATAGATTAAATAAAGTAGGTGGTGGTGTGTTTGTGTCTGTTGGTAGTAGTTTATCTTGTAGTGAAGTTGAAACAGATAGTTCCTGCAAATTACTATGTGTAGAGGTTATATTCAACAGCCGTACCAAAATAATAATTGGCTCCTTCTACCAACACCCCGACTCAGATGATATAATAACTGAATGGTTCAAAGAAAACTTGAATCTCATTACAAATAAGTACCCCACTCATACAGTTATAATTGGTGGAGATTTCAATCTACCCTCGATTTGTTGGCGAAAATACAAGTTAAAAGCCAGTGATAGAAAACATCTTCCAAAATTATACTAAATGCTCTCTCTGAGAATTACTTTGAACAATTAGTTCATGAGCCCACATGAATTGTAAAGTTGCGAAAACACACTTGACCTCTTAGCCACAAATAATCCTGATCTAATAGAGAGTGTCATGACGGATACAGGGATTAGTGAAAACAAGTTCATTGTAGTGAGGCTCAAAACCATATCAACCAAAACCAGTAAAAATAAACACAAAATATATCTATTTAAAACAGCAGATAAAAGTTCGCTTGATACCTTCCTAAGAGAGAGTCTCCATTCCGTCCAAGCTAATTATGTAAGTGTATACCAGATATGGCCCAAATTCAAAGATACAGCATCGACAGCAATAGATAGATTCATACTGCATAAGTTAATAAGAGATGGGACTGATCCACCCTGGTACACAAAACACATCAGAACACTGTTGCAGAAGCAACAAAAAAAGCATGCCAAATTCAGAAGAACCCAAAATCCCCAAGACTGGCTATGTTTCACGGAAGCTCGAAATTTAGTGTGAACATCAATGCGAGATGCTTTTAATAGTTTCCACAATGAAACATTGTCACAAAGTATGATAGAAAACCCAAAGAGATTCTGGTCGTATGTTAAGTACATCAGTGGCAAAAACAGTCAATACCGTCACCGCGCGATAACTACGGAAATGTTACCGAAGATGGTGCCACTAAAGCAGTGTTACTAAATACAGCATTCAATAATTCCTTCACGACAGAAGATGAAGTAAATATTGCAGAATTCTAAACCAGAACAGCTGTTAGCATGAGTTACATGACAATAGATATCTTAGGTGTTGGCAAAACAACTCAAATCACTTAAGAAAGGCAAGTCTTCCGGTCTATACGGTATACCAATCAGGTTCCTTTCAGAGTATGCAGACACAATAGCACCTTTCTTAGCAATCATATACAACCACTCACTTGATGAAAGGTCTGTTCCAAAAGACTGGAAAGTAGCACAGGTCACACCAATATTCAAGAAAGGAGATAGGAGTAACCTATTGAATTACAGACCCATATCACTGACCTCAATTTGCAGTAGGATTTTGGAGCATATACTGTACTCTAACATTTTGAATCACCTTGAAAAAAAATGACTTATTGATACATAACGAACATGGATTCAGAAAATATCATTCTTGTGCAACACAGCTAGCTCTTTATTCCCATGACGTAATGAGTGCTGTCGAATTGGGATTTCAGATCGATTCCATATTCCTAGATTTCCAGAAGGCTTTTGATACCGTTCCCCTACAAGCGACTATTAATCAAATTGCGTACATATGGAGTATCATCTCAGTTGTGTGAGTCGATTCATGATTTCCTCTCAGAGAGGTCACATTTCGTAGTGATAGACGGTAAATCATCGAGCACAACAGAAGCGATATCTGGCGTTCCGCAAGGTACTGTCATAGGCTCTCTGCTGTTCCTGATTTAAATAAATGATCTAGCTGATAATCTGAGCAGCCCCTTAGACTGATTCCAGATGATGCTGTAATTTACCATCTAGTAAAATCATCAGACAATCAATTCCAATTACAAAATAATCTAGAGAGAATTTCTGTACAGTGCGAAAAGTGGCAATTGGCACTAAACAAAGAAAAGTGTGAGGTCATCCACATGGGTATTAAAAGAAATCTGATAAATTTTGGGTATACGATAAATCACACAAATCCAAGGGCTGTCAATTTGACTAAATACCTAGGAATTACAATTACAAGCAACTTAAATTGGAAAGACCACATAGATAATACTGTGGGGAAGGCGAAACAAAGACTGCGCTTTGTTGGAAGAATACTTAGAAGATGCGACAAACCCACTAAATAGAAAGCCTAATGTTGTCATGGTTGGCCTGCAAATTAAACAAGATTCTAGACATGCACAGAATGACGACACTACTGACCCTCACTTGAGCCTCCCGGCTTGCTTATTCATACGTCTTTTCCCTACGCCACTGATGTAATTCCGGTGTATAAGTGGAGTGCTCTTTAATAATTACTACATCAGATTTCCTCAGCCCGCTTCAGCCCCTACACACAGATCATTAGGCACCGTTGTAACTGCAATGTATGGGTTCTTCACAGCATGTTAGTGTCCTGTGGTGCCCTTCTTGCCTTCGAGCACTGTTGTAAACCTGCCTTGCAGAATCTTGTGCTATATATCAACACTGCCCATGCCTGCTATCTGATGACACAGTCAGTCCCTTAACTAGTATCTTCCAGCCATAGCTGCACGAAATTTACAAGAATTCCCCAAATCCACACTTGTACTTATTCGTGATGAAGCACTAAGCTTTCACATATAATATAGGTCATCAAAAATTTTCTGCTTTTTTTCGGATGGTGTGGTTCAGCAACCACTGAACTGGTGTAAAGCATGACAGAGAGTGCAAGAAAGGGGGGGGGGGGGGGGGGGCGGGGATGTGTAGGGATAGGACAATTTGATAATAACAGTTTACAGATGAGAGTGTTCCTATACGAACAGTTTCACAGAGCTGGGGATAGGGCTGGGAAAGGGAAGCTAGGATGAGTATAGGGGTTTCTTAAAGCAGAGTAATTTAATTTTCAGGGACATTCACCACAGTGAAGAGATATGTAAAAAGTGTAGTAAAATGTAGGTCATTTTAAAATAGATTCCAGAATTTTGGTATATATCAGTGAAAACATAGTGTAATTATACAGACAAAAAACCTACTCAGCAAGTGGCAGCAGGAGAACACACATACAGAAGTATTAAAGTTTGCATGCTTACGGAATCAGTGGCTCCTTCTGGCAGAAGGGTTGAAGGGGAAGGAAAGGGATGAAGGAAAAGGAGTGGTGAGGCTTAAAAAAAGGTGTAGAGTTCCTTTCCTTCTCCTCTTGTCCGGTAAGTCTCCCCCGACCCAGGGTTCTGGGTGACTTTTCCGAACTTTGCACCTTTTCCTAAACCTCCCCATTCCTTTTCCTTCACCCCTATTCCTTCCTCTTCCACCCTTCTGCCAGAAGAAGGACCCTCTGAGTCTGAAAGCTTGTAAATATAACACCTTTTGTACATTTGTCCTCCTGCTGCCTTTTGGTGATTATATATACATATTAAGCAAAATTTTTGTGCACAAAATGTTTTTTTGTACAGATTTCCATAACAAAAAATTTTTGAAAAATAGTTGACTTTGTTAGTTTTACGGCTACCAAACCCAGAGTAAAAAATCGGTAATTTAGTTTATTTTGTTTTCTTTTGAAACTGGAAAAGTTTGTAATATGTAAGCTGTTTATGTAAATTATAAAATTTGTTTAAAAAAATTAAGAACCACAGGTGTGTTTGATATGGCGTGGTGTGGTGCAACATACACCGCCCATATACACTGATGAGCCAAAACATAATGGCCAATGCCTACCTTGACTTCAGATGCCGCATGGTGATATTGTAGGCACATGATGTGGAGACAAGAGTTTGTAAACAGAGCAGACACTGATAGGGGATCACCCTGGTGAAGATATGAAATGGGGAAATCCATTGAGATGAGAGACTTTGATACAGGACAGATTATTATTATTATTATTATTATTATTATTATTATTATTACTACTACTACTACTACTACTGTTGCGGCCACGTCTAGTAAGCGTTGCTTCACGCAGTGGAGAATGGAAAAACAGAGGTACGCCAGCAACCGAGGCATTGCGAAGTAGGCAGGCACAGATAGCCTTGCTGACAGCGGCAGTCTACCAGCAGGCTGACACAAGGACGCACACAGACCGAGCGCCGAGCGAAACCTGGAGAGTGCTGAGTAAGGGGATGTGAGGCCTGCACGCTAAGTTATGCTGCAATATACTGCGGGAGTAATAACAAAAAGCTACCACTGAGGGTAAAAAACGTCCTCCTGCCAGATATAAATAGTGGAGTGCAGGCAGCAACAGACAGAAGCCATTAGGAAGCAATTCAGATCTGTGCGCATTGTCGGAGAATCTACACAGCAGCAGCCAAGAGGAGGGATCCACAGGGCTGGGCAGCTACGACGAGGCAGAAATTGTAAAGAAATTTCAATAAATAATTGTAAAACTCCACGCCGTCTCAGTCTTTGGTGCACCCACTGTGTCTGCTGCTAACAATTGGTGCAGAAAACGTAACATTATTATTATTATTATTATTATTATTATTATTATTATTATTATTATTATTATTACGCAGAGCCTATGAATGAATATCTAAAAAACACCGAAGCTGGTCACACGTTCACATATTACTGTTACGAAATCTACAGAGGGAGGTAGAAGGACAGGGGAACTACCACTAGGTGCTAAATGGTTGGAATCCATGGCTCTTCACATAACATGCAGATCGGAGGCTTGTCTGCTCTGTAAAGTAAGATAGCTGATATGTGGCATCTCTCCCAAAAGAGCACAAGGCTGGCGCACATACATACAATGTTTTGGGGCACACCGCTCATCGTACACTGTTGAACATGGATCTCCACAGCAGATCACTCCTACATGTTCATATGTTCACCGAATGACATAGCCAATTATGGCCGACATGTCGGCTCTTTTGGTCAATCATTTTGCTACACTAGGTGGCAGATTGTCTCCACAAATGCCATCATCATGTTGGAGGACACGCTGACAGCTGCAAACCACCTGCATCCCTTCCTGCTTGATGTCTTCCCTGATGGCTACGCCATCTTTCATAATAGCTTATTCCCATATTAATTTCAGCCTCATATCAAAAGTGCTTTTTGAAATAAACGAGATTACATAAAGCACCATATTTATTGCATAAAAGTCAGTGAACATGTTTGATGATGTATCTAGCCTTTCAATAACATAGAAAAACAATTGCTGTAAAATACTTTACTTTACATAATAAGTTTCATTTTACTGGCACTATGATTTATGTTAAATGATACTTTCATTTGTTTTGGTGTCTGAGTGGCTGATGGACTAAATATGGTATATGATTTGTGAATCTTTGCAATTGTAACTACATGTATAAGAGTGTGAGACTGTGAATATATGTTGCACATATGGACCACATACATCAGGCTAATTGTGAAATGTAAGAAGCCAGTTCATGGTACTTTTTAATAATACAAGGACTATCCAGAAAGTAACAGACATGTTTGTCTATCACGGCAGTGGATGGGGGTACAGTTGCCATCTCGGTGCCATAATGTTTCTATATTAACTACGCATACAGCGGTGTCTGTGTCTCTGCTGCTTTGCTTTCTGTGACGTGTTAAAATTTGCACTGTAATAGAAAATCGCAGCACTTGTTACATGCATTCTGTGATTAGTTTGTCTGGGTCTCTGCTGCTTTGCTTGCTTGATGAGTTAAATGTGCATTGTAATGGAAAATTCCATCACTTGATACATGCATTTTGTTGACAAAAAACTGCAAACCAATTGAAATTTATCATGACCTCTGTGATGTCTCTGGAAAAGAAATAATGAGTGAAAGCCGAGTGAGCCAATGTAGCACTGATTTTAAAAATTTCCTTACTAATGTTCATGATGAGGACCGCATTGGATGGCCTAGCCTTATGACTGAAGAACTGGTGATGAAAATCAACAACATAATTCATGAAATTTGTCATTTCATGATTACGGAACTTTCACATTTCCCCAAATTTCACGCAGTTTGTCGCATGAAACAGTGGCAGAGAAGTTTGGTTCCAACAAATTTTGTGTTAGATGGGTCTCCAAAACTCTAATGAAATACCGGGAACACGGACTCAGTGCAGCACTGACCTTCCCTGAAAGTTATCAGAAAAATGGTAACAAAGTTATCGATTGTATTGTAACAGGGGACGACAACTGGGTGAAGCATGTTAATTGTGAAACAAAAAGGCAGTCATTGGAATGGGGACACACAAATTCTCCCAAGAAACCAAGGAAGTTTTTGCAAACATTGTCAGCAAGAAAGATCATGGCTACTGTGTTATGGGACTCTAAGGGAGTGATTCTCATTGATTTACATGAATGTGGCGCACAACAATTAACTCAGAGAGGTATAGTCAAACACTGAAAACTTAGGTGGGTGATACAAAACAAGCTTCGTGGAAAAACTGGAGCCAAACTTTTGTTTTCTCGCGACACCACATGTAACACTTGCCCAATTGTATGACAGAGCACCTATGGGTTTTGGATGGGATGTGTCTGACCATCCACCATACAGCCCGGATTTGGCACCGAGTGACTACCACCTCTTCCCAGCAACATTGTGTGCAACACAACCCTTTGATACTAATGCCAAACCGTATACCATTATAAACCAGTAGTTTCAATTGCAGGGAGAAGATTTCTATAGAGATGGTATTGAAAAACTTGTGCCACAGTATGATAAGTGCCTCCATTTGAATGGCAATTATGTAGAAATATAGCTTAAGAATGTACTTGCCTTCATTTGAATGGCACTTATGTAGATATATAGCTTAAGAGTGTACTTTTAAAACATATATAATACAATTTGATTTCTCCATATTGTTACTTTCTGGACAGCCCTTGTAAAATGTTCTTTGTGGGATTAATTTTCTTTTATTTTCTTGCATGAAACATATTATTCAACATATTGTCCAAAATAATTTGGTAACATGACTGGTTCAAGACAGAAAACATGGGCTGGTGTAGATCAAAATCGAAAGCTGATTGGGTACATTGGAATTCAGCCAATCAGAAGGGAGAGATTTTGCATGCAAAAGATCTGTAAGCGAGACTGCAATCGGGAATCAAAGAGGAGTCAGTGCTGTGCTCCTGCTGTGAGCATGTAAACTATGGCTTTATTTCAAATAACTAAAATCTATGTGGTGTACTATTCGACTGTAACTGAGACCATACGGCTGAAGTGAACATCTGCCAAATGCAGTCTAACCAAAAACATGTTTATGTCTATTTGGTAACGGGTCTGGGAGAAAACCTTAAACTAGCTACAAGGGAGGGTATGCGTGAAACATATATATTTTTACATAAATGTGATAATACATGGAATTATTCATTCAATGACTGTCGTTTATTTTGTAGTCAGGCATATCTGAAACTTGAAATCATTTTTGTATCCTGTCAACACATACATTGCAACAAGATTTCCTTAAAGCTTTTCTTGTCGAGAACATTATATGCTGGCACGTGTCTACGAAAAAGTTAACCATTGTTGACTTTTTCTATGTACAGCAGCAAACCCCACTGCTGCAATGTAGGCTAGTTTCCACAGACTGCATTAGTTGTCAGTGTTTTCTGATGTTTGGACTGATGATGGACAACAAGCTGACTTTTATTTCAGAGCTGAAACTGCTTCTCATACGATTAATTCCCTGTAACAATACTGCGTTATGGGGCAGAACAGATCTTCTTCAACACAAGCTGAAATGCTGGCAGAATTGGCAATGAGATGCAATGGAACGATCACCACTTTTAGAAAATAGTTGACAAATGCTTGATGATTACACAACCACAGCTCCATGGCTATACTGAAATGGCAGTTCATAGGTGACAATGTGATGCTGAGCAACAGTGACAATTTGAGTAATGAGCAAGCTGTTATTAATTTAAAATGTCGTACCATACTCAAGTCTTCAAGTACCTAGTCTATTTTAAAATCATGCTGCCAAACTTCCTGTAAAATGTTTCATACACCTTTGCTTGTGATCTGGTCCTTTACTGTGATTTAAAATGACTTGCTTAGTCTTCTCTGTATCAGAACCATTAACACACGCTCAACAGACAGTCAAATGATTGCACTGATTACATGCAATTATAGTGCAGCGGCTGTGGTGACATGAGCCACTTGGCAGTATCCATTCACCTGTTCAGTGTAACTCCTTTAATGTAACTAACTCCTTTAATGTAACTGAATGCAACACTTTCCAATCGTGCATCTGTAGCAGCATGGCAGCAGACAAATGAAAGTGATGTGCTACTTGACTGGTTGGGAGTGGGTTGCTTTTAGTTACATCAAAGAAATACACTTCAACAGGCACACAGCTACTGCCGCGCAGCTTGTGTCCCCATGGCATCAGTACTATAATTACATCTTTTGACTGCAGTGTTGTCTTCACTTTGTGCAAATACCACAAAATGAACATTT
This sequence comes from Schistocerca gregaria, assembly GCF_023897955.1. Lineage (NCBI taxonomy): Eukaryota > Metazoa > Arthropoda > Insecta > Orthoptera > Acrididae > Schistocerca > Schistocerca gregaria. The sequence goes on from NC_064920.1 coordinate 777,203,209, forward strand.
ACCATCTGACAGGAAGTCACCAGAGTTTGTCAGGGAGGTGAGAGGCATCTTGCCATCTCTCAGTAACAGTTGACCATTTGTTTACAGTGTGAGATATCCCAAAAATTGTTTACAGTGTGAGATATCTGAAAAACATGCTGGCCAGAACAACAGACTACCATCCACCATGTCGAAGCAGGTCAAATAGCATGGGCAACATGTCATTTAGTGGTTTTGTTTCATCTTCTTGAAAAGTAATGCCATGGCTACTCTGAAGACAGGCCATAGCCACCACACATCAAACTCGAGATAGCTGCAGTTCATATTACTGGCTATATGAACCAAATATATGCTGCGTACTCAATGGCACCATATCCGTCATAACAAGTGCTCGGCCAGTATGATGATGATATACTCACTGAAAAAAAAAATCACAACGCCCAAAAATAACTAATTTAGAGTAATGAAATTTCGAGAATAGATTTGCCTAGCTAACATACTTAAGTGATTTATACAACAAGATCACAGGTTAATGTAAGAGAGATATGAGCCACTGCAAATGTGAAATGCTAGTACATTAATAAACAGTGTAACCGCCACAATGTCGAATGCAAGCATACAAACATGCATGCATTGTGGTGTACAGGTACTGGATGTCAGTATGTGGAATGGAGTTCCATGCCTGTTGCTATTAATCAGTCAATACGGGAATGGTCCTTGCTGTTTGTGGATGATGCTGGAGTTGCTGTCTGATGAGGTACCATATGTGGCCAACTGTGTTGCAATTGATAGGTCAATACAGGAATGGTCCATGCTTTTTGTGCGTGATGGTGGAGTTGCTGTCTGATGAGGTACCATATGTTCCCAAATGGAGACAGATCTGGTGACTGAGCAGGTCAAGCCAACATGTCAGCACTCTGCATAGCTTGTTGGGTGAGCATGAGGGTGAGCTTTATCCTGCTGGAGAGCATCCCTAGAATGCTGTCCATGAAAGGCATCTCAATAAATCGAATCACCTGATTGACGCATTATTTTGCAGTCAGTGTGTGTGTGATAACCACAAGAGTCCTCCTACTGTCATACAAAATCGCACCTCAGACCATAACTCCAGGTGTAGGTCCAGTGTGTCTAGCACAGACAGGCTGGTTACAGGCCCTTCATTGGTCCCCTTCTAACCAACACATGGCCATCACTGGCACTGAGGCAGAACCAGCTTTCATCACAAACACAACAGACTTCTGCCATGCCCCTACAATGAGCTCTCATTTGACACCACTGAAGTCAGAAATTGTAGTAGTTTGGGGTCATTGGAATGCACACTACGAGGTGTCTGGCTCAGAGCTGTCCTTGAAGTAACCAATTTTTAACAGTTCGTTGAGTCACTTGGTGTCAACTGCTGCTCAAATCGCTGCTGCTGATGCAGTACAATGCACCAGAGCCATATGCCGAACACGATGGTCTTCGCTCTCAGTAGTGCTAAGGAGGTGTCTGGAGTCCAGTCTTGTGACTGCACATTCTTGTGACCACAGCTGCCAGCAATCATGAACAGTGGCTACATTCCTGACAAGTCTAACTGCAATTTTGCAGAAGAAATATTCAGATTGGTACAATGCACCAGAGTCATTTGCCGAACACGATGGTCTTCGCTCTCAGTAGTGCTAAGAAGGTGTCTGGAGTCCAGTCTTGTGACTGCACATTTTTTTGACCACCACTGCCAGCAATCATGAACAGTGGCTACATTCCTGACAAGTCTTCCTGCAATTTTGCAGAAGAAATATTCAGATTCTCATAGCACTATTATAAGACCTCCTTCAAACTCAGTGAGGTGATGATAGTGGTGTCTTTGTCACCTTAAAGACATTCATGACTAAAATCAACTCACTATGTCAAATCTCAAAGCAAGTAACATTCACAACCATCACAGAGTGTATTAAAAGCAAACCTGATTTACATCCTCTTAGTGGCAGTACTAACACCATACTTATGCAACAGGTACAAAATTTGAATAAATACTGTCTTTCAGATGCAGAAACATGCCTATCAACTTTCGTTCATTGGGGTGCACTCAGCACTCATGGGGACAACTGAAGAGATACTTGACACAAATGGTGGCTCTGGTCACGAAAGCTGACAATAGCGAGAGATTGGTGTTCTGGCTGTATGCCCCTCCTCTTCCGCATCCAGTGATGCATATCATCTGAGGATGACATGGCAGTTGGTCAGCATCATTGGGCATTCTGAGACCTGTTTGGACAGAGTTATGTTAAGTATATTCAATTTGACATGTTAGTCCATGCTGCTTCAACTCTATTCCAGAGTTTATCAATATTAGTGGCTGGTTAGCACTGACATGCCAGTCTCTTGGCAACTGATGACCAGACATTTGTAATGGGTGAGAGATCTTGAAAAAATGCTCGTCAGAACAAGAGTTGAACACCCTCTGTGCAGAGCTAGATCAGGACATCATGGGGAACATGTGGTCTTGCATTATCTTGTTGAAAGGTAATGTCATAGAGACCAAGAAGATAGGGGGCAGCCACTAGCCATTACATGTGAGAAATGTGACTGCTACAGTCCAAATTCCAGTCTATGTGAACCAGATGTCATCCTACTGAATACCAAATTTGTATTTGTGAATGTTTAATATTTTTGCAAATGATGGCTTGTTCTTCACTACTCCTTTGATAAGGAACTAAATGTATTGTGTGACTGTTTACAGTATAGGTAGTGTTTTTTTTTACCTTTTTTTCCCCTTATACAACAGTTTGAGGACTGTGTACTAGGCATTATCTGTACAGCATGTTTCTATGCAAATAACAGTTTATTTCAAATTCTGAAACTGTCACAAAACATTATTCCACATTTTATGCAAAGACTGAAAATAACAACTCACCACATACACAAGGTATTGAGTGAAGACAAGCCTGTAAACAAGACAAAATGTTGATAACTTTTTGTCAAATTCTTCAGAATTGATAGAACACACATACGCCAGCAAGGATATGTTGTCCAGGATGACTATAATGTGTCAGCAGCACAATTTGTTTGGTTTGAGGAATTTGGGGTGATTGCAGTAGGTGAGAGGGAAAAGGAGGAGGATGAGAACAGAAGAAAATTTTAGGGAAGATGGCTAACAGCTGCAGGAGAGAGGCAGCAGACACAGATGATAGGAATGTAGCACCAATGAGTTCATTCTGGCCACATACAAGGCGAGTTGAGGTGCAGCATACAATGGCATGGAGGAATAGATTGGGTGTGGGATATAGGATGAAGGAATAGGAAGAATGCAGAGAGCAAGATGCGAATGTAAGGTGGGTGACATTAGTGTCATGAAGCAGGAATGGAGGTGCGTGCAGGGAACAGGCTAGCGGATACTGAGGCAAACAGGATCACAGGATTGAAAGATGTGTTAAAATTCAACTCCCATCTACATAGTTCAGATACGTAGTATGATAGAACAATCCAGATGGCAGGGGTTATACAGAAACCACTGAAATCAAATGTGTTGTACACAGCACAGTTTTCCATGCTGGGTGGTCAGTTCTGCTCTTGGCAACTTTCGTAGTGGCCATCATTCAGCTGAACAGTTGGTTGGTGGTCACAACCACATAAAATGAAGTACATAAGAGTTGGTATAATCCATATCACTTCATGCTGGGGGGGGGTTACCTTCATAGTCTCAGATTTATTAAAAGTTCTTTTCTTGTCGCATTTTGAATTTTTTTTTTATAATTTAAAGAAAAAAAATATTTTTTCGGAAATGCCAATCCAGAAAACTTAGATTTGCTTCTGTTGATTAGCACCATGTAGTACTATATTATCTGTAAAGGACAGCTTCCACTTAAAAGTTGGACAGGTTTTATTTTAAAATATCATTTTTTTAACATTCAAGGATAATGTATATCTTCACTGAAGTTGCTTCTTAATATTTTTTGTTACAAAGATTATTTCTATTGTCTTTGTTGCAGTTATTTCTTATCACTTTCTTTGTTGCAGCTATTTTTTTAACTCTCATTGTTGCAAATATTTCTTATATTTTGTTGTAATTTCTTGTCAGTTTCTTTGTCGTGGTTGTTCATTGCAGATTTCTGTATTGTAGTTGTTCAGTGCTAATTTATTTACTGGAGAGGCTTCTAAGAAATCTGAGACCATCCAGTGAGTTCTGTGTTTTTGTGAGGAATTTGCTACTTGACACAGTTGCAGTGGGTTTTGTGGAAAGGACTGTTTGAGATCTCTTCTGACTGGGGCCACAGGAGAGTGAAATGTGCTGACTATTTGCATATCCATAAAAGAGTGATATATAAGACCCCCCTCCCCCCCCCCCCCATGAATCATGGACCTTGCCGTTGGTGGGGAGGCTTGCATGCCTTAGCGACACAGATAGCCGTACCGTAGGTGCAATCACAACGGTAGGGTATCTGTTGAGAGGCCAGACAAACGTGTGGTTCCTGAAGAGGGGCAGCAGCCTTTTCAGTAGTTGCAAGGGCAACAGTCTGGATGATTGACTGATCTGGCCTTGTAACAATAACCAAAACGGCCTTGCTGTGCTGGTACTGGGAACGGATGAAAGCAAGGGGAAACTACGGCAGTAATTTTTCCCGATGGCATGCAGCTTTACTGTATGGATAAATGATAATGGCGTCCTCTTGGGTAAAATATTCTGGAGATAAAATTGTCCCCCATTCAGATCTCCAGGTGGGGACTACTCAAGAGGATGTCGTAATCAGGAGAAAGGAAACTGGTGTTCTAAGGATCGGAGTGTGGAATGTCAGATCACTTAATCAGGCAGGTAGGTTAGAAAATTTAAAAAGGGCAATGGATAGATTAAAGTTAGATATAGTGGGAATTAGTGAAGTTCGGTGGCAGGAGGAACAACCCTTCTGGTCAGGTGACTACAGGGTTATAAACAAAAAATCAAATAGGAGTAATGCAGGAGTCGGTTTAATAATGAATAGGAAAATAGGAATGCGGGTAAGCTACTACAAACAGGATAGTGAACCCATTATAGTGGCCAAGATAGATACGAAGCCCACACCTACTACAGTAGTACAAGTTTATATGCCAACTAGCTCTGCAGATGACGAAGAAATTGATGAAATGTGTGATGAAATCAAAGAAATTATTCAGATAGTGCAGGGTGACGAAAATTTAATAGTCATGGGTGACTGGAATTCGATAGTAGGAAAAGGGAGAGAAGGAAACATAGTAGGTGAATATGGATTGGGGCTAAGAAATGAAAGAGGAAGCCGCCTGGTAGAATTTTGCACAGAGCATAACTTAATCATAGCTAACACTTGGTTTAAGAATCATGAAAGAAGGTTGTATACATGGAAGAACCCTGGAGATTCTAAAAGGTAACAGATAGATTATATAATGGTAAGACAGAGATTTAGGAACCAGGTTTTAAATTGTAAGACATTTCCAGGGGCAGATGTGGACTCTGACCACAATCTATTGGTTATGACCTGTAGATTAAAACTGAAGAAACTGCAAATAGATGGGAACTTAAGGAGATGGGACCTGGATAAACTGAAAGAACCAGAGGTTGTACAGAGTTTCAGGGAGAGCTTAAGGGAACAACTGACAGGAATGGGGGAAAGAAATACAGTACATCTACATCTACATCTACATGACTACTCTGCAATTCACATTTAAGTGCTTGGCAGAGGGTTCATCGAACCACAATCATACTATCTCTCTACTATTCCACTCCCGAACAGCGAGCGGGAAAAACGAACACCTAAACCTTTCTGTTCGAGCTCTGATTTCTCTTATTTTATTTTGATGATCATTCCTACCTATGTAGGTTGGGCTCAACAAAATATTTCCGCATTCGGAAGAGAAAGTTGGTGACTGAAATATCGTAAAAAGGTCTCGCCGCGACGAAAAACGTCTATGCTTCAATGACTTCCATCCCAACTCATGTATCATATCTGCCACACTCTCTCCCCTATAACGTGATAATACCAAACGAGCTGCCCTTTTTTGCACCCTTTCGATGTCCTCCGTCAATCCCACCTGGTAAGGATCCCACACTGCGCAGCAATATTCTAACAGAGGACGAACGAGTGTAGTGTAAGCTGTCTCTTTAGTGGACTTGTTGCATCTTCTAAGTAGAAGAAGAATGGGGAGCTTTGAGGGATGAAGTAGTGAATGCAGCAGAGGATCAAGTAGGTAAAAAGAAGAGGGCTAGTAGAAATCCTTGGGTAACAGAAGAAATATTGAATTTAATTGATGAAAGGAGAAAATATAAAAATGCAGTAAATGAAGCAGGCAAAAAGGAATACAAACGTCTCAAAAATGAGATCGACAGGAAGTGCAAAATGGCTAAGCAGGGATGGCTAGAGGACAAATGTAAGGATGTAGAGGCTTATCTCACTAGGGGTAAGATAGATACTGCCTACAGGAAAATTAAAGAGACCTGTGGAGATAAGAGAACCACTTGTATGAACATCAAGAGCTCAGATGGAAACCCAGTTCTAAGCAAAGAAGGGAAGCAGAAAGGTGGAAGGAGTATATAAAGGGTCTATACAAGGGCGATGCACTTGAGGACAGTATTATGGAAATTGAGGAGGATGTAAATGAAGATGAAATGGGAGACATGATACTGCTTGAAGAGTTTGACAGAGCACTGAAAGACCTGAGTCAAAACAAGGCCCCCGAAGTAGACAGCATTCCATCAGAACTACTGATGGCCTTGGGAGAGCCAGTCCTGACGAAACACTTCCATCTGGTGAGCAAGATGTTTGAAACAGGCGAAATACCCTCAGACTTCAAGAAGAATATAATATTTCCAATCCCAAAGAAAGAAGGTGTTGACAGATGTGAAAATTACCAAAAAATCAGTTTAATAAGGCACAGCGGCAAAATACTAACATGAATTCTTTACAGAGGAATGGAAAAACTGGTAGAAGCCGACCTCGGGGAAGATCAGTTTGGATTCCTTAGAAATACTGGAACACGTGAGGCAATACTGACTTTATGACTTATCTTCAAAGAAATATTAAGGAAAGGCAAACCTTGTTTCTAGCATTTGTAGACTTAGAGAAAGCTTTTGACAATGTTGACTGGAATACTCTCTTTCAAATTCTAAAGGTGGCAGGGGTAAAATACAGGGAGCAAAAGGCTATTTATAATTTGTACAGAAACCAGACGGCAGTTATAAGAGTCGAGGGAAATGAAAGGGAAGCAGTTGTTGGAAAGGGAGTAAGACAGGGTTGTAGTGTCTCCCCGATGTTATTCAATCTATATATTGAGCAAGCAGTGAAGGAAACAAAAGAAAAATTCGGAGTAGGTATTAAAATCCATGGAGAAGAAATAAAAACTTTGAGGTTCGCCGATGACATTGTAATTCTGTCAGAAACAGCAAAGAACTTGGAAGAGCAGTTGAATGGAATGGATAGTGTCTTGAAAGGAGGATATAAGATGAACATCAACAAAAGCAAAACGAGGATAATGGAATGTAGTCGAATTAAGTTGGGTGATGCTGAGGGAATTAGATTAGGAAATGAGACACTTAAAGTAGTAAAGGAGTTTTGCTATTTGGGGAGCAAAATAACTGATGATGGTCGAAGTAGAGAGGATATCAAATGTAGACTGGCAATGGCAAGGAAAGCATTTCTGAAGAAGAGAAATTTGTTAACATCAAATATAGATTTAAGTGTCAGGAAGTCATTTCTGAAAGTATTTGTATGGAGTGTAGCCATGTATGAAAGTGAAACATGGCCGATAAACAGTTTGGACAAGAAGAGAATAGAAGCTTTTGAAATGTGGTGCTACAGAAGAATGCTGAAGATCAGATGGGTAGATCACATAACTAATAAGGAAGTATTGAATAGGATTGGGGAGAAGAGAAGTTTGTGGCACAACTTGACCAGAAGAAGGGATCGGCTGGTAGGACATGTTCTGAGGCATCAAGGGATCACCAATTTAGTATTGGAGGGCAGCGTGGAGGGAAAAAATCGCAGAGGGAGACCAAGAGATGAATACACTAAGCAGATTCAGAAGGATGTAGGTTGCAGTAGGTACTGGAAGATGAAGACGCTTGCACAGGATAGAGTAGCATGGAGAGCTGCATCAAACCAGTATCAGGACTGAAGACCACAACAACAACAACATAAGACAAACAAAACAAAAACAGACTTTGTTCAGTTTGGGAGTAAGTGTTCTCATTTGAAGACTCTGTTTCAAAGTGAAGATGTTTCCAGTGACAGCTTTTTGTGTTCTAAATGTTTTGACAGTATAACAACAATGATAGTACCTGAATAAGGTGAAACCTCCCGTGGTGCAGATGATGCAGATTTTGCACCAATACAGGAAGAATTCAATATCATGAATCAGTCAATTCCAGAGGTAGGTGTTAGTCCTGTTAAGAAACCGAGGTCAGTAAAGTCGAGGCATAAGCTGTATGCAGTAAGAAAGCGCAAAGAAATTCCTAAAGCTATGGATGAATATACTACAGCAAAACTGACCACATTCTTCAAAGTAAAAATTCCATCTTCAGAAGAAAGTGAACCAAAGCACTCTTGCTCCTCTTGCAGGAATTATTCACAAATGTCAATTCAGCTGCTGCATATTGTGCACCCTACAGTGGAAAGGTGCAAGTTTTAACCATTATTCCAGAGATTTTCAAAGATAACAATTTTGAACCATGTTCCATCAGTATCAAAGTAAATGGTAGACAAATAAAAAAATGTGAGATCTATAAAATTAGTCTTTGGAAGAACACATCCCCATTATGGTCATCCTGTAGAAGCAGCTAAAGTTCAAATAGTGTAGTCATTTTATCTGAAAGATAAATGGGACTGTTCTCACCAGAGTGCCAACAATAAAGACACTATAACTGTAGCAGTTGAAGGTCCAAAAAGTTGTGAAAGTGAAGAGGTACATGGCTTACAGTATTAAAGAAACATTTGCAATTTAGAAGAGCAATTATACAACTTCACATACTGGAAGATAAAAATTTTATGCACCACAACCTAAGTGGGTAGTTCCACACCCACCTAGAGAAGTTTGAACTTTGTATGGTAACTTTGAAGAACTTACTGGAGCGGTGACATGACATCTTGGTCGTGTGTGTGGAGTCATTAGTAGTCTGTGATGTAAAGCGAGAGACTTGTTCATTTGAAGAATGCGGTGACTGCCCTGGAAAGGGAGGACTGTCTTTGCAGACACTTGGCCTGGCAGATTTAGCAGATAACTCTGCAGAAATCACATACGCGACATGCGAGGAAAATAAACTAATTATGAAAACTGTTGCTTTTGACAGTTTCATTGATGAACTTGGTAAATGGTCAGTTAAAGCAGTAACACACCAGCATCTGAAGAAATTGCAACAACAATACACTGCAGAAGTGTAAGGGTGTGTACAGGCTGAAGAACTATGTTCTGTGCTTCACTGTTATTTCGCTGAGAACTGGTCTGTAATCCTCCCACAAGAAGTACAACGATATCATTGGGGTAATTACCATGTTTCAATTTTTACAGGAGTGACATATTTTCAAAACAAGACCACAAGTATTCCAGTTATAAGTGATGGCACAGGACCTGACTCAGCACATGCTTTTCTTGAACTGCAAACAGGGGCAGAGAAGATCATCATTATTTCTGATAGTGCTCCTAGTCATTTTAAAAATTGTTACCAGCTGTTTGAATTGCGTTAAGTCACTTGTGCCAACTGACTGGCTATACAGTGCTACTGGTCGTGGGAAGGGGGCCTTATGATGGTGTAGGAGGCCAGCTGAAGCACCATGCTATAAAACATAATGTTTCCAGACCAAACACATCTGTGATTCAGAATGCTGAGGATTTTATGAGAATTGTGAAATCTTACACATCCACAGCCCTCATTCTGTTGTCCAAAGAGGAAATCGAAGAATTCCGTGAGCAGAAAAAAGAAGAATGGTTCAAACAAACTACTCCTGTGAAAGGAATTTAGAAGATACATTTTTGGACTCAAAGTGATGGGCGAACTCATATTGCATGCACTTTAAACAGCAAGAAAAAAGAAACTTCCTTTGTTTGGCCAACACCTCAGAAACAGCAGGATAATATTCAGATTCACAACCTGAGAAGGGAGATGTTTGTGGCGTGTGTGTATGACTGTGACTGGTGGATTGCAGAGATTATAGACACCAGTTATGAGTTAAATGAGATTGTAGTTAACTTTATGCTACTACATGGACCAGCTGCTGATTAGGTTTCCAGCTGAAGGACAGCAACAATGCCATCAGTGCTCACTTCCACTTCACAATGTTTTGAAGACTGTAAGTGCTCCAGTTCCTATTGGTTCAACAGGAAGGCATCACTCTATATCAAAGGAAGATACTGAAGCAGTGGAACACATTTTTAGTTCATTGACTGGCTAATTTCAGTACAAAACAGAGTGCACAGGAGTTGTATAAGCTGAAACCCCTAAGCCTTTGGACCTTTCACATACATTTTGGAATCATTTAAAATGCTTGAAAAACTAAAATTATGTTAAATATGGCTACACTTTGATTTTTATAAGCCTGTTGGGTGATAATGTGCTAATAAAACAGGTTTCATGTATGGCAAAAATTTCAATTGTTTCTAAAACCAGTTCAACTTAAAAGTGGAGCTCACCTTTTCGCCTTCACTCATCAACAGAAAAAAAATCAAAATTTTATGGACTGTCATTTTTAGAAAAAAATTTTTTTACCCTAAATTATAAAAAAGTTCAGAACACTATAGTTAAAGAACTTGAGCAGATAAGATCAAATGGAAGACTTCTTTGTAACAATAAAGCAATTATCTTTCAAATTAAAAAAAAAAAAAAAAAAAAAAAAAAACAAAATATCTAAATCTGTTCCAGAGATACAGCATTTTAAAATTTTTTCCAAAGTTCATATCTTCAAAATGGTATGCGCAGTGTCATCTTTGGAGGACTGTATCCCGGAGCAGATTTATTTATTTGTGAAAACAAAAAATACATGTTTCTTACTTTGTCCTTTATTTTAACATATGCTAAATTCAATAACATCCAAGACTGAAGGTAACATTTTATCCTAGCATGCCTGAATTGATATGGACTATGCCAGTTACATCAGAGCTGGTAGATGATATGACTGCTTTCACAGGTGGCCCTGCCTTTGATGGGATGGGATATACTTGTGATGGGACTGGAGTGGGATGTGACTGGTGGGTGTGTAAACGGCCACATCTGATACCAGTGTAAACAGGGCACTGCCCATCACCAGGTTTGAACCTGAGTTCTCTGCTGGGCATGAGGAAGAGGATGGTTAGGGTGTGTCCACAAATAAATCCTGATGACAGAATAATAAAATTTATTTATCAGCTACAATACAAGGGTTGTGGGCCCTCTGGGAGAGGTTTCTTTCCACATGTAATATTCTTGGTGGCAACAGAGGTGACTCATGGATGTTCACATGTGTGCCCACTGCTGCCTCTGAAGCTGTGCTGGTTTAACTCGAAGCTGCTGCCTCCACAGTGGCACTCTGGACTTGCAGGGACTTAACTGCAGCAGCTACGACCATGCACCATGGGCCTCTGTGGTGCTGGTGGCTAGGGGGCTTGGCAACAGACAGGTCAGTGCCCGTCTCAGTGGACCTCACAAGTGGCAGATATCTGGCATCGGCAGCCTAGGCTCCCCGACTCCTGTCCCAGTTGCAGCATTCATGACGGCACCATTCAAGGATGATGGCAACAATGCACTGCAAGTGATGACTTCCATGACAGACGTAACTGACCCGATTACTGCCGTCAGTGTCAACACCTTGCAGTGTGGCTAGCTGCCTCTTGTCAGGTCTTCTGGCCACTGACACAGCGTTCTTTGTGTTGCTGAATTCAGCACTCCGCCAACCCAATTACACCACAATATCATTGCACTGAATGTGCAACCAAATGTAACACAATTACGACTTCTGGTTCCCAATATTCTTTACATTCTAACTAACTTTATTACTGCTAAACTCCTAACTTTAACCTAACTTAATCACTCTCGCATTTTGAACCTCTACACTCCCCCCCTTCTACTGAAAGAATGCGCACCTGCACTCTGCCTCTACATCTATTTACAACCAACTGTCAAAACATGGTTTTGAACCCTCTATCAATAATGGACTTGTATTACACAGTTCACTTCCTTTGAGACTGTGGCTTCACTACTAATTATGCTACAGTTCTCCCTCTTGTACACAATTGTTCCTTATGATTCTTTGAGCACACTTAGTCTTTGCCTTCAAGCCTGTTCACTTATTACACTGCCTTGTCAGGAGGGCATGCCTCTGATCAGTTTGAATTCATAGGCTGAAGTTTGGGAGGTGTGGAATTTGGGCAACTCTTCTCTTGAACAAGAAATACATTACTCTGATCACCACAAGAAATACACAAGTGGCTGATGATGATCTAATGACTGCTGTTGCTGCTTACTTCTGTAGTATTTCACATGATCTAAGACATGTTCCATGATAACACAACCATGTTGGGTAGTAATCATCTGACCCAGAGAAGTGAGCAGTTTCTCAACAAGAAACCAAAGATGTTCCGGAGGCAAAACCAAGGAAGGTAGGTCAGGAACATAAATTAAGGAGTGGACCATATTGATGGCTATGCTACCCCTTATCATAGCCGGTTAACAAAAAGAAAATCCTAATGTCAGTCTCGCAACTCTGCTCTAGGTCTTCGCATACACTGACGATTTGCCATATTGTCCTGTTTCCTTCGCTTTTGTTTTCTCTTTTTCTCCTCCTCATCTGCCATTGCTCTCCCCCCTTCTACAGAAACAGTGGTCACACAAGGCAATTTGTCCATATCCCCCTCAAACGGCCAAATTCGGCTTACATGGACTATAAAAGGGAGGGCGGGTGGGGACTTGATGTTTAATGTTAACCGGCAACTTCATCTCTGTTATCTGTTAAGGGCCATTATATCATGCCATGAAGGTATTTGCTTTCCCATTCAGCACATAAGGATTCGTTAACATAACCCACTGACCCACATGCTACTTAGATAACACTGCTTTTGCATCATGTGCGCCTTCCTGTTTCTCTAAAGCCGTCATATTCATTTTTTGTAATTGTCTGCAGATAAGTTTCACTCTCCTAGCGAAATCATTCACAGACCAGATGTCTTCTTGCAGCAGGGCTTTGCAAAACTCAAAAGGTAATGGCATCTTCCATCCAAAAATTGCTTGATATGGGGATAACCCTGTGCTTTCGTGAACTTTCAAGTTGTATGCAATGAAAATGTAGGCCAATACAACATCACAATTGTTATGTTGGGAATTTATGCAAAAACTCAACAATTTCGCAATTTTTGTGTGGACTCATTCTGTGCGACCATTAGTGTGAGGACACAGAGTGTTCATCCATAATATGTTAATGCACAACAGCCTGCATAGCTGCTACATTAATTCTGACGTAAAATTTGTGCCCTGATCCATGATAAAGGTTTCAGTTGTCCTAAATCGAAGCATCCATTGGCTGACTAGTGCCTGAGCCTCCGTCACAGCTTGCTGGTCCAGTAAAGCTACCATGGAAACATACGAAGAAAAATGGTCAATAATCGCTAATACATAGTGATTCCCTACTGGTGTTTGTGCTAAGGGTCCTAAGATGTCCAGCCCTACCATTTGGAAGGGCTTATCAGCTCCTGGTTACCTATGTAGCTTAATTTTCTGATGGTTTAGCTCCGCTCTTTGAGCACACAGAACACTATTTTTCATGTAACTGTCCACATCCTGCCTATATGTCATCCACCAATAAAGCTGCACTACCCTTCTCTCCGTTGCTCTTCAACCTGAATCATTCGCTTGCCTCAACACTTCGTCACGAAAGCTCTGTGGTACTACTAACCACAGTCCATTTCACGTCGTGCAATGCAATACTCCATTCTCCATACAGAACTGCTGCTATTCAGCAAATGCCTGACAGCCCGGGTCAGCACCTTGTGCTGCACTTTGTTCACTTTTGTCAATGCCTGTGCATTCCATAGTGCGTACCTTACAGCCGAGTCCGTCTACATTAGCATGCGACCTTCCCAGCCTCGCAATCTAACTCACTTAACTGCAAGGCCCATCTCAACAATCTACTTGTAGAATCTTTAAGTCCTAAAAGTCACTTAAATGCTGTGTGATCAGTCACCACTTTAAATTGTCTACCATAGAGATAACAACGAAAGTACCCAACTCCAAAAATCACTGAGAGAATTCCCTCTCCGTAGTGGAATAATTTTGTTCATCATTATCGAGCTCCCATGAAGCATATGCAATACAGTGCCCCTGTCCCTCTACTTCCTGACTCAAAGCAACTCCTAGTGCAAAATCACTCAAATCACAAGAAAGAATAAACTGTTTTTCAAAATCCTGGTAGACCAATATTGGACTACATGTCAACATATCTTTCATCTTCTGGAAAGCCATCTCATCCTCAGCTGTCCAATGAAACTTCACTCCATTGCGTAGAAACTGCAAGAAAGGTCTTCCAATTTCTGCAACTTTCAGAACATGCTTATGATAAAAATTCACGAGGCCCAACTAAGGTTGCAACTCTTTTAGCTTGGTGGCTGTTGGAAAATTTTGAATGGCCTCAACTAGCTATGGATTGGTATGAATTCCATCTTGCCCTATAATGTGACCCAAACACCAAACTTCTTGTAATACAAAATGACATTTCTATAAATTCTACATTAACCGTGCTGCACACATATGGTCAAACACTTCGTGCAACTGCTCCAGATGTTCAGGAATATTCTTTGAACACACAATTATGTTACCCAGGTATACCATGAACTGTTTTGTTTTTAATCTTTGTAACACACTATCCAACAAACGCTGAAAGGTTGCCAGCAAGTTTGTAAGTCCAAACGGCATGCGACAAAACTGGAAATGCCCAGTCGGCATTGAGAACGTAGTTTTAAGTTGGTCCTCAAGTGTTACTTCCAACTCGTGGTAAACACTACGCAAATCCAGTGTCGTGAAGTACTGACACTGACCCAAGTTGTCCCAACAGAAACAATAAGCTTTGCCACAATCTGGTGATTTCTTGCTTACAATTACAATGGGAGCAGAACAGGACTACAAACAGGTTTTATGACATCTCTAAGTTACTGATCTATAAACTCTTCCATAAATGGGTATAAGTGCCTTGGAGCTTGATGCAGTTGTTTGTAGATGAGTGCTTCACTTTCAGTAGAAATTTGGTGCTAAAGAAGTGGTGCTACAGTTAATGGACCCGATGGATTATTTTCCACTAAAGCTCTATCCTGTGCTTCCAGGTGAGCTGCCCTAATCCTTAGTGCTGACCAGTCAACAGACCCTCCTGGCATTGTGTAGTTTGCTGTAAAATCATGGTGTAGTTCACCTTCACCTATCACTTCTAAATTCGCAACTAGGGTACCCTTTGACAACCCTACTTCCCTGGGGCCAAAATTATCAATACTGGCAGGCACTACCCTCATGCCGTCTACCTCCTGAATGCAGAACATGGTACACTGAATAAAACAACCAACTGCGCCTAATACTTTGTTATCCACCAAAGGTTGAACGATACATGACAAGTTCACTGGCAGGTCAGTACCAAGATCAATCCTGACTATCTTTCCTGTACCTTTCGGTATGTGATCCCGCGAATCGACCTTAAGGGACCTTGTATGCAGTTTAACTGACTTCCCCTGGCTATTAGAAGGACTTTGAGACAGTGAAGGTATTCCGGCTACAGAGCATAGCTGAAACAAAGATACATCAAGTTCTACCATATGCCATTCCAGGTCAATTATGGCGCAATGTGCAACCGGGAAATCAAGTTGTACCTGCCGCTGACCACGGGAAGAACTTCTGCATCCACTTGGAAGTTACATTCCGCCAGTCAGAACTTCAACACTCCAGCACTGAGTGAGTTTACACATCACCTACCTATGCCACTTAATGTCCAGAGTGATGCACTTAACCTGCTTGCCCCAAATACTCTCTCACTTGCAACCGATACCTGAGAACCGGTAACCAAGAGCATTTTACATATCCTCCACACAGCTGGCCAGAAAACAGTCTGCAACTGCTTTCTTACATGTGCTAAATTTTACTGAGAGTGTGGCACAGTGGACACTCCACCCCATGCACCGTTCAACTGCTGCCTGTAAGATCTATCCTGCAACTGAAACTTCTGTTATTGCTGGTTCCTCTTACGACATTGCTGAACCGAGTGACCAAATTTCCTACAAAACCTGCAACATTGCTGTCTACAATCTCTTTGTATATGACCCTTTTGCCCACACCGAAAAAACAATTTATGCCTGCACTAAACATTGTCAGACTTTCGTATGGCCTAGCCAATGACTCAATTTCCTCTAAAGATAGTACAATATCTACTGCTTAACTCAAATACTTAAGAAATTCCAAACGGACCTTTCTTGACATTTCCAGTTGTAGCCCACTCAAAAATGTGACAAGAGCACTTTGCTATGATTCCCGCAAAGTTAACTCTGTCATCACTCATGAGTTCATAGGTACTTACACTGATTTTACAAATAGTCAGCAAAACTTTCAGTAGATTCATTCTGCTTACAAATAACCCGAATAAGTTGTTCCCGACAATATCAGGCAGTGTTGTTCTTCTGATATCTCTCTAATAACCCTTCCCGAAAATTCTCAAATGTTTTAGCCACCCTCAGTTTCTCATTACACATAACATGTGCTCTAACATCTCCCATTAACTTCAGTTTATCAACACTTCATAAATGCTCCTTACTCCATCCCCCTCAATTTTGGGCTGTAGCCAAAGTGTCAAAAAAGATAAAAACTAAAAACATCTTGCCCTTTTCCCCTGAAAACGGGGTAACCAATGCCGCAGCAGTACCATCAAGGATGGGTGGATTGGGATATGACTGCTCTTTCTCTATCGCTTTGATATTATTTAATTTCTCTGCCTGATCACTAAGTTACTCAATAAACTCAGCAGCTGAAAGTTCCTTTGCCATGACTAGAACTTAATCAAAAGAAAAGTATACCCACAGAATACAACAAATGATCCATGCAAAAGACAGGAATAGGGACAACCCAACAGGTTCGAAACCAAAATAGCTAAAACCAGCACTTACTTCCTATGCGGCATGTTACACCATCACTGTAGGTGTTCCACACTGCTAACTCTTAACTCAATAAGATGTGTTCTCCACGATGCCCCAGCAGTCTTCCTGACACCAGTGTAAACTGCCTCATCTGATACCAATGTAAATGGGGTATGTTGTCAGGTATGGAACTTCGCTGCCCTTCACCATATTTGAATGTGGGTTCCCTGCTGGGTGAGAGGAAGAAGATGCAGCTGCAATACAATGGCTGTGGACCCTCTGGGCAAGGTTTGCTTCCACTCGTAATATTCTTGGCGCCGACTAGCAGATGTTCACATGTGGCCTGCCGAGTCTCTGAAGCTGCACTGGCATAATTTGAATCTGCTGCTTGACAGCGGCGCTCCGGCCATGCAGTGACTTAGTGCAGCACAGCTGGGACCACATGGCATGGACCTCTGTTGTGCTGGAGGCTGGTCGTGGCATCGGGACAGGGGACAGGTCAGTGCCCTGTCTCAATGGACCTCCCCAGCGCCAGCTGTCTGGCGTCGGCGGGCCAGGAACCCCAGTTCCTGCTGTGGTCACGGCGGTCGTGGTGGCTATGTCCAAGGGCAATGGTAACACTGCATTACACGATGCACCCCCCCAAGCGATGACTCTCACAGGCACCTACATGTTAAAGGCGTCCAATGATAGTTACGGCAGCGGCGTCACTCTGACATCTCCTGGGTGACGATCTGCATTACGGTGGTGACTATATGATGATTGTGATGACAGTGACGACTCCAAACCAGTGACAGCACACAGGTTCTGTGTCACTCCAGTTCTCATGACGGGCAATGTTGATAAGCTGGTTGCCAGTCCTTAAACACAGCTTTCTGCCACTGTCTGCTGTTCTTCTTACCCAGTACGTTGGTGGAATATTCCTGTGTTGCTCAACTTGCATAACTGATCCAGTTACTACCCTTGACGTCAACACATTGGCATGCAGCACACTGCTTCTTGTCAAATCTTCTGTTGTGCGCTGAGCTGGCCATTGACACGGCATTCTCCTTCGTGGTGCTGAACTCTGCACTCCAGCTACACAATTATACCACCGTATCGTAGCACTGAATTGCGCAACTGAATGTAATGCACATATGACTTCTGGCTCCCAATATTCTTCACTTATTACTGCGGAATTCCTACCTTTAACAAACTTAATCACTGTCATCTTTCAAGCCTCTACAGGTGTATAGAACAAGTCCTGCACTTGTGTCTTTCACATCGTTACATGTAGGCAAGGGATTGGGAGTATGTGTGCCATGAGAATGAACTACAGTATCCCGCAGATTGGGTGAGCAGTGGAATCCAACTTTGAAGAAGGATAAATGATTACAAGCAGTATGCTCCCATTTCTGGGCATGACAGTAAATAATCAAAGCCCTGGCAATGGATAAAGTTGTTGCACATGTGATATTGGGTGATAAGGAGGATGCTCATTTGCAATGGTTGCTTGGTATCGTGATTGGATTGCGGACGTGTGGATGTGGCATGGGAAATGTCTGCAGCCTTGTTTGGGAGGGGGGGGGGGGGGGGAGGATAACGCATCAGTAAGATCTCCAGCATACTGAGCAAGGGACTACTCATCACTACATATGTGCTTGTTACTAGAGGCCAGCCTGTATGGGGGAGACTTTAGTGTGGAATGGATACCAATAATTAAAATGGAGGTACTGTTCATGCTCAGTGGGCTTTATAATGACAGAAGTTTTATGAACTGGGTGTCTTGGCCCTGGATCAAGGATTTCATCAATGAACCTGCACCAGACAAGGGGTTGAACTTTGTATGGCTAGGAAAGTTTCTTCTAGATGGCCCATAAACTGCTTGGCATAGTAACATCACATGCAGGTAGCTCGGGCCATGCTTGGATATGTTTTCATGTCACTGATCAAAGGAGTAATAGTTATGCATAAAAATGTTGTTTCTCTGGTGTGTAAGGAACAGCTTGATGTGTCTGGCGCTGGTACTAGGAAGTGAAGTAGTGAGTGGTACCAGCATTTGGGGATGTTTGTTTATGGTGTGGTAATATCAAACATGACAAGTAAGGATCCAGATGGTGTTGGGTCGGAATAGACAAGAGATGGTATAAGAGGTGGTTTGTGTCATTGATATGAGAACCAATGCTGCAGGGTATGGGTTAGAGTTGCTGGTCAACATCAGTCGATAACTCAATATTCTTTCCGTGGGAACACAGTAACCAGCTACAATGCAGCATCAAGGACAGTTAGGTTAGGGATTTCAGGAAACATGTGTAAGGTGGATTTGTGGGGCATCAAACACTACCTCTCTCCACATCCCACCAACTTCAAACCCACCATCTCATTCTTTTATACACATACAAAGCTACAGTGTTGCAAGTAATTACTTCTCCTTTGAGCAGAAGATACAGAAACAAATCCATAGCATCAGCAGGTTGAGGTTCATAGATGGAATGTTCAGACCCAGGACAGAGACACTGTCCTCATTCCTTCCCTCTGCTTCTCGTGTTTCTTCCAGCCCAGTTCTGGACATTGCCCTCCACATCTCCAATGGTTTTAAACAAACCTCTGTCCATTTCAAGCTCAGTAACCATCTGCACTGCATGTATTTTAATAGCTCCCATCCATTCCACACTATAAAGTCTTTCCCATATAGTCTGGCCACCAGTGGACTGCATATCTACATTGATGAGCAATCCCTTGCCCAGTATACTGAAGGTATACCCTCCCTTCCACTCCCTGCCTCCTTTCTTCTAACGTCACTCTCTACCCAACACAACCCCACACCCCAGTCTTGCTGCAGTGCCAACACAATGTTGTTATCAGGGCCAATGTAGTCATGCACATACACTCAATTAGCTCTGAAGAAGGATTTGTCAGAAATCTGGCAACACCCTCAGTCTTGTTTATGTGACTATCAACAAATCAATTCCTGAACTATACACAATTGTTACTTTCACTCCTTCAATTATTTGTATTCCTCCAAGGACTATTAGCATGTATAAAGCTAACTTGCTGATGCATTCATCTTCAAAATTGGCAGTCAGCACTAAACAAATGTAGCAGAACATAATCACTGAGAATACTATGATACGTGATTTCCAATTGAAATTGTAATCAATGCACATATCCAGGAATTTTAAATACTCAGTGTTACATATTTGCTTTCATGGCAGAATCTGTTACTGATGATGTAGGGTCTACCCTGTCTTGGTAAGGAAATTAACAGTATTTTTTCTAAATTAAGTGACTGACCACTTGCAGACAATAAAACAACAATTTTACAAGAATTTCATGTATCATTTCTTCTACTAGTGGATCTCTTCTGGGCTTGATTATGAAACTTTCATATTCTGCAAAGAGAACAATTTCTGGTTTATAAGCATGTAATGAGAGGTCATGTTTTCATAGCAAGAACAAGAGTGGATCCAGTATCAAACTTCACAGCAATTTATACCCTGTAACATGATGCTGCTGCATAAAAACTGCCTAGGTAGTCTAATACATGACTCTCTGCTCCATATTAGTTAAATATAGAGTGAACTATTTACTCATTCTACTTTGAAACCAACATATATTAATTTTCTCCAAAATAATGATGTGATTTGCAACGCCTTGGACAGGCTACGAAAAAATCTTGGTAGATTAAATAATCCTATTTAAACATTTTATTACATAATCAGTGAAATGATAGCTGGTTTGCTCAATGGGGAAGGACTTTCTGGAATTCAGTATATGAGGACAGTATCTTGAGGACGCTTCACAGTCTGAACACAGGGATTGTATTCATCATCATCAACAACAACAACAGAAATGACAGCATCAATGACACCGGGAGCTACACCAGCAGCAGCAAGCAACTCACCATATCCCAGTGAACGACCTACAAAGTGCAGAAAACCTGTCCTGGAGGATTTTTGGTACCTCGCGAGGGCAAGGAATGGAGTATGACACCGCAAAATGTAAATACAAATGTAACCAGTTCTCATCCCCATCATCTGCAGATTCTAAGCTTAAACATTCAGTGTCTTAGAAATAAATCGCTAGAACTTGAGGTAGCTATGAACAGTGCAAATATTGACTGCATGTGCATTGTGGAGCATTGGTGCAGAAGTTTTGAACTAAGTAGCATTAATATTCATCCGTTTAAATTGGCAAGCCAATACTGTAGAATAAATACCAAAAATGGAGGTGTATGTATATTTACCAAACCAAGTAACAGCTATAAGAGAAGGTGTGAAGCTGAATCATTGAGTGTGGAAAATCATTTTGAAGCAGCAGCTGTGCAGTTGAATGAAATACAGGGAAAAGTCATACGATAGAGCCACTGTAGTTGTGTGTGGTGACTTCAATATTAATCTTATGAGTGAAAGTAGGCTAAAAGACCAGTTCCTAAATCTGTTATGTAGTTTCAACCTGCTTCCACACATACACACACCCACAAGAATAACAAATAATACAGTCAGTCTTATTGATAATATATTTTCAAATGTAGGACGCACAGAAGTTGAAGTAACAAATACTGATTTGGGATTATCAGACCACAATGCTCTTGTCCTCAAAATTCCTTCAAGGCCACTGAAAGAGAAAAAAACGCACTTCATGCATAAAAGAAAATTTTCTACATAAAACTGTGTAGAATTCATAAATATGCAAACTAATGAGGCTTGGGCAGAAGTACTATCCCAAACAAATACAAATGATGCATATAACACATTTTCTTCCATTTTCATGGGATATTTTGAAATGTGTTTTCCAAAAAAGCTGTCAAAATTAGGTCACATGGCAATACAAAACCAAGTTCTTGCATCACAGCTGGCATCAAAACTTCCTGTGGAACTCCAAAGAGACTAATTTCTAAAATGAAAACATCCACAAACCCACAATTCATAGAATATGTCAGGAATTACAAGAGGGTATATAGAAAAGAAATTGCTAAAGCAAAATTCATGTGTAATGATAGTTTATCAAAAGCCATATGGGGTATTGTGAAGACTAAAACAGGGAAGAGTTGTGAAAACCAGGACATTAGCCTCAAAAATTAAAAAAAAACAATATTAATAAACAAGATTTGCCAAATTATATTAACAATTATTCCATAAATGCAACAACTTCATTAAGCTTAAAATTTACAAACGAAGAAAAACCAGAATATCCAAAAACAGCTTGTAGGATGAGGGTAGAGCCAACAAATGACGGTGAATTGTTGAAAGTGATACAAAGCTTGAAACCCAAAATGTCGGCTGGCATAGATGAGGTGCCTGTGTCAATTATAACAAGGACAGCACCACAAATCGCAAAGCCCTTTGCACACAAAGCCAATTTATCATTCAGTGAAGGAGCTTTTCCAGAAAGGCTGAAAATTTTAAAAGTGAAGCCATTATTTAAAAACGGCGACAAGTGTAAGGTAAAAAACTATCGCCCAATATCTCTACTCCCAGCATTTTCAAAAATATTAGAAAAACTGATGAAGCACCGAATCAACAAATATCTAAATGACCATAATTTACTAAACAGAAATCAGCATGGCTACCAAGCACGTAAAAATACCAAAACAGCAGTAAGGTGCTACACTGAACAAATAATCAAAAATCTAGAAAAAGATCATAGTGTAGTAGGAGTAAATTTAGACCTCTCCAATGCTTTTGACACTGTGAACCAGGAAATTCTTTTAGAAAAATTGGAAGTGTTGGGTATACATGGAACAGGAAAAAAATTGTTTGAATCATACCTAAAAAACAGAACACAGGTTGTAGGACTGACATCAACTTACTCCAACCAGAAAATAATTTCAGTATCAGAGGCAAAAAAATGTAGAAATAGGAGTACCACAAGGCTGCACCCTAGGGCCCATATTGTTTCTTGTCTATATAAATGGTTTTCACACCTCAGATGATGCAGCTAAAGCGATAATATTTGCAGATGATACTAGTGTGATAATAAATGCACCAAACCAATTGTTACCAACAACTGCTAATAAAGTACTAAATTAGATCCACTCTTGGTTCAATGGAAACAGGTTGACATTGAATGTGAATAAAACAAATTACATGCAGTTTGGGAAAAGATGTCAATATGTAAATCTCGATCTGGTGTGGGGTGAAAAAAGCCTTAGACAGAGTGACATCCAAAACATTGCTGGGGATTCATGTGGATGAAAACTTAAATTTTAATGACCACGTACTAAAACTTGCACAGAAACTTAATTCAGCCTGTTTTGACCTCAGAATTATTGCAAATGTTTGTACCTCAGAGGGTACCAGAATGGCATATTTCGGCTATTTTCAATCTCTTGCCACATACGGAATAATATTTTGGGGTTCCACAAAAGGGCGCCTAAAACAAATTTTTTTGTTGCAGAAGAGGGCCATCCAAATAATAACTCACAGTCATCCACAGACACACTGCAAACCCATATTCAAAAAGCTTAGAATACTTACTATACCAACATTATACATATACAAATATGTATTGTATGTCAGGACCCACATTGCAGACTTTCAGACAAATGTCAACTTTCATAACTACAATATCCGTAATAGTGCAGCACTCCATACTCAGTGAACAAAAAGAACGAATACACAAATGCATGTGAGCCATATCGGTGCAAAACTGTACAATGCGTTGACAGTCAACATCAGGCAGTTAGAAGATGATAACAAATTTAAAACAGAATTTAAAAAATTTCTAGTAGAACAATGTTTTTATTCTGTAAATGACTATGTAGGCCAATAAATTTTTTCTGATGATATTTATAAAGGCAAAATGGAAAATACTCTACCTGTACCTAATCAATCATTATGTAATCATTCATTACATTTACATACTTAAAGGACAGCTGTTATGTGATGTAAATATATACTTAAGCTGTGTTGTGTATATAAGGACTTGCCGTTTAAGGAGGACAAAACAAAAGCCTTATGAAAAATAGACGACGCATTTAAAATAACAAGCAGGGATGCATATAAGCTATATTAATTTCATTGTATTATTATTAACTTCATTGTATTATTTTGTTTTGTACTTTTTTACGTATATATTGTTTGTGTCCCATTTCTTTGAAATGGCTTACATGTACCCTTGACAACATCCATACAATATTTATTGTCAATGGATGGATAAATACAATTAATAAATTACATGTCTTATTTTAGGTACTTGTGTAGCTGTAACTTAGAAATGAAAATATAATGTAAACTTTCGTAATTCTCTTAAAAAAGAGAAAAAAGTTTCTTTTTGTAAACCCTGACATGTCTCCTGTACATCAAATCAAATGATTTGAAAATTGTATGTAATGAGATGAATAAATCACATATCACAGATCACATAACACATGAGTGACTCACACTCTCCCTCCTACAGACATGTTCAATCACTCTTATATGCATTACCTTTTCCCAAAATGTTGGTGAATAATGCTAATAGTGAAATATGTTAACCACTGTTATCTGTCCTGATTCATTTATTTAAAAATAGTTATCTAATGACACCTTCTGTTAGTCTACAAAGATAGCTTGCAAAACTGGTATGAAATTAATGTGACCAAGTACAAGAAATATATCAGGACAACAGGCTTTTAATATTTTGCTTAAAATTTTATCAGTGCCAAGAGAATTTACTGCTTTTAAATGAATTAACTGTTTTCCTGATTTCAATGAAAGAAGTTGTAATAGCATGAAACTGATTGAATTCTTCCCTCTGCTAGTTCTTTATTTCCTGCTAACTACACTGGATTCCCTATTACAATCTGGAATAAAGTATTAATGAGGCTTCATGTGTGTGTACACGAATAGTCATTTGCTTCTTTTTTATTACACAGAGAGTTGGAGTACATGGAGATCCCTCAACAGACTACGCTCGGGTGTCACGAAATGTAAGAGCAATCTGACCAAATGGGGTTTCCTAGAGGAGCCGCCACTCTGTGAGTGTGGAGCAATGCAGATGACCTTCCACCTGCTCCAGTGTACCCTATGTCCAGCAACATGCACAACAGAAGACCTGCTACATGCAACGCCAAATGCAATAGAGGTCGCTAACTTCTGGGCGGCAAAAGTGTAAATAATTATCTTGTAAATGTATCCACAAACAACATGTAAATATTGTACATTATTTTATATATTGTGGATGCTTCTGACACAAATAAAAAAAATTACAAATCTTTTGACAGCTCTTCCATCTTCTGTTCTGACTATTACATATGTTACTTTCATTTCATTATTAGAAAATTTTAAATTAGTTTTGATAGACAACAGCGAATTCTTAATTGTCAGAGATATCAGACATGATTATGTATAAAATATTAGATGCCTTCTTTGTTTTTCTTTTGGTTTTAACAGCAACCTTTGGCATATTTGGAAATGAATATGTCTTAGAATAGACTGACAATATTCTTGTTGGGTCTGCAGCCGAATCAGTCATCTTGACAGATGCTACTCGTCACATAGAGGAGTACTAAGCAGTAAATGGGCATATCTAAAACTAAAAGGACTAAGCTAACGGACCAAGTCCTTCATCAAATTTAGAAAAAAAACACACACACACACACACACACACACAGCCACTTAATCTCCAAGCACTGAAATCGAACTGCCACAACCAAGAAACAAATCAAAGTTGTACACAGTTCAAACATCCACCTGCAAGACATCGAAATGTAAGAGATGATTTGGTAGCTAAAGAAGCATACAGGAGAGCATTGAAACATGAAACAGTTGTCTCAAGTGATAACCACCACAGTGATTTGTGAAGGATCCACATTTTATTAGAAAGAAGAGTAGATAGGAGATATAGATAAAGTGTCTAAGATTAATGAATTGCTCTTATCACAAATTCAAAACAGGCACCGCCCTTTGATGCAGAGATCAAGGGGGCTCAGCTTTGCCTCCACATCCCATACAGACAGACAATGATTGCAGTATTACCTAATTTAGTAAATACACAACATAAACCAATTACAAATTTCATACCATAGCCACGCAAACGACTTTTACAATCTAGTAAGTTCTTTCAACTTGATTGAGCGATACTCAGTTATTCGGCAGGAGATTGGGGGTATTGCAAATATTTCCTACTTCTTTTACAAGGAAGCAACATATCATAAAAATTCCCTCAATAACACGCGATCTTTCATTTTATTTGACAATTGTTACAGTGTCATAGTCATTTAATTCTGCATCATCTTAACATAACTTCAATGAGTCACTTGAGAGACATAATGTGTAACAAGCAACAACGCAAGTGCTTTCTTCACTGACAATAATCTAACAATATGTAGGATATGTAACTTCTTTTCCGGTTAGTAACTGTTGCTGACTGGCCCAAGCAATAATTTTCCGCAAATACCGCTATTTGTGGACGTTGTCACAATAAAACAAACTAGTCCTTTGGGGAGTAAGAATCTTATAGCTTACGTATAGGGTGCCACCGGGTTACTTCCAGTAATTGTACACATATTATAGGCACTTAAGTTTTTTCCAGCTGAATTAAAATTTTCGCCAATTTCTCCTTACTATCCTAACAATTCGAAATTAACAGTATTTTAGTTTATTGTGTTATCTTTCGCAATGCAGTTAGAGTGTTACAAATAGTAATTAAAAAAAAACACTTGAAGCACTATAAGCGGGGAAGAAATTCTGCTAGCTTCAGCACATAGCCGAAAAGGTGTTCATAACAGAGAGCGACGAATACGGTTCACTTACCGACTTTAGATATACTCTTATTGCTCCTAACTACAACATTTCAAATACAATCAAGAAACATCTTCAAACTTCGCGCTGCTAATTACATACTGAAAATCAAAGATGAAATTTATAAGCTTCGCAGGTCTACGATAAACTATGGTATCTAAATCTACAGCTATCCCAGAGTCTAACATAATAGATTGAGGCTATACTCTGCAAGCCGCCGTGGAGCACATGGCAGAGAGTACTCCCATTGTACCAGTTATTAGGGATTCTTCCCGTTCCATTCACGTACGGAGCTCGGGAAGAATGATTGACTGAATAACTCTACACGTGCTGTAATTATTCTAATCTTGTTCCCACAATATATATGTGATTCATAGGGGGATGTAGTATATTCCTAGAGACATTGTTTGAAGCCGGTTCTTGAACTTTTTTAGTAGACTTTCTTGGGGTAGTTTACATCTGTCTTCAGAGTTTGCTAGTTCAGTTTCTTCAGCATAGCTGTGACACACTCACACGTGTCGAACAGACCTGTGATCATATCCCCTGTTAAACCTATTTGGCATAGGTCCCACACACTTAAACAATGTCCTAGAATGGGTCGCATGAATGATTTGTAAGCAATCCCATTTGTAGGCTGATTGCACTTCCCCAGCATTCTACCAACATACCGAAGTCTACCACCTGCTTCACTCATGACTAAGCCCAAGTGCATATTCCATTCTCTACAAAATGTTACACTTGGCCATTTCCAACTTTGACTCACTAATATTATAATCGTAGGATACTTCGTTTATTCGTTTCATAAAGCACACAATTGCACATTTCTGAACATTTAAAGCAAGTTGACAAACTTTGCACCACTTGTAATCTTATCAAGATCTAACTGAATATTTATGCAGCTTCTTTCAAATACGTAGTACTTCAGTGCAGATACCCGCATCATGTTACTGTTAGTATCGCCTGGCAGCTCATTAATACACAACATGAACAGTAAGGGTCCCAAAACACTTCACTGGGGACACCCGAAGTTACTTCTACATCTGATGATGACTCTCCATCCAAGATAACATGCTCCGTCCTCTATACCATAAACTCTTCAATTCAATCACAAATTTTACATAATGGCTCAAATGACTGCACTTTCGACAACAAGTGTAGGTGTGGTACTGAATCAAATTCTTTTTGGATACCACGAAATGTTGCATCTACCTGACTGCCTTGATACAAAGCATTCAGTACATCATGTGAGAAAAGTGACTTGGGTTTTACATGTCCATGTTTTCACAGTCTGTGCTGGTTGGTGGGGAGGTGATAATTCTATTCTAGACATCTTACTATATTTGAGCTCAGAATATGTTCTAAGATTCTACAACAAATCTATGTCAAGAATACTGGACGTTGGTTTTGTTGGTCACTTCTACTATCGTTGTACACAGGTGTGACCTGTACTTCCTTCCATCTACTGGGTATGGTTTTTTGTTCAATGGAGCTACGATAGATTGCAATTAGAAGAGGGACTGACTCAGTTGCAAATTCAGTACAGAATCTTATAATGATTCCGTGAAGTCCTGGAGCTTTGTTCAATTTTAACTATTTCAGCTGTTTCTCAATGCCACTTACAGTAATACTTATTTCACGCATCTTTTCAGTAGTACAAGGCTTAAATTGGAGCAGTTTACCTCGGTTTTCCTTGACAAACGAACATTTAAAAACAGAGTTAAGCATTTCAGCTTTTGCTTTGCTACTCTCAATTTCAGTTATTGTCTCATTCGCTAGGGACTGCGCACAAACACTAGTGCTACCAACAGCTTTTATATGCAACCAGAATTTCTCAGGCTTGTGAATTGGACGATGTGCTGCTACTGTAGTCATTAAAGGATTCAGATATAAGGGTGGGACAAGAATGATTACCTGGTTATCTCCATGGAATGCGGTGGACACCAAGAAAGAGGTGGAGATTTTAACCACACCATTTTGAGATGTTCTAAATATGCTTCTCACCAAACTAACTATTGTCAAATCTTGGAAAAATGTAGATTGCCTCGAAAGCAAATACTAAATCATTAGAAAGTGAGGAAAAATCTTGAGGTTTTTTTTAATAGCGTTTTACTGATGGGAAATAAATATAAGTCTCTGATATTTTTAATTTTATGTATGTATAAAATATTTGTATATGTAAGACTTAACCGTTTCATTAAGAAACAACTATAATGACTGTATAATTTCCAGCAAAAAGCAAATAAATTTAAATTAATATTGTAGTATTTATCCCATTCATTAATTTATGTACAGTAAATTGCACTTATGTAATGTATATTTTTCATATTTCTCTTAATTAGTTACTTCAATTGAATTTCAATAAAGTTTTCTTGTCAAGGAAACAGCTGAGTCGTTATTCTCATTAATACCAGTAAAATACTGATGTTGGCTTCATAGGAATTCCTACACTTTTGGTCAGAGACTACCAGCAGCTGGACTAGAAAATAATCATTCCATGCTTAGGCTGCTATTAACAATGGAACCAAAATGTGTTTGGAGTTGTTTTGTGACTGGGAAGTAGGGACTGCTGATGAATGATGTCTCGTAGTATTCATTGATGAATCACGCTGCCCCAGATGGCCATTGTCAATGAGGATGCCAGTGACCTGGTGCAAGGCATAGCTGTGAGAGAACATTGACAACAAGATGTCAGAGATATCCTGTCTCCTCATGTGACAGTACTATGGGGCCATTTTTCAGCAGGAGAATGTTTGTCTACACATGGCACATGTCTCTGTCCCTGACAGAATATGTGTGGTTCCAGCTCTGACATAAAATCCTTCCCAATGTTAGTAACTTCTATTACAATAGAAGTTACAGAAGAGGATACAACACCTTTATGACACCCTTTCTAATCGAATCAGTGCATGCATCCATATCAGAGGGGGAGAAACATCATATTGATAAATGGACTTATGCTGCCAAGTTCTTTGCAAATTTGACTCCATTTTGTAATCATTAACATAACACTACAAATCCTTCCAATCCATGAGTTTTGTTTAGTTTCCTCCTCTACTTCTGGGTGCTTCATTTTTTGTCAGGCAGTGCATAATGGCATGCAGGGTGTAAAGTGACGTAAAAAGTAAGCAAGGTAATTGTAATTAGTACACGCTCTAAGACAAAAAAATCATGGATCACGAAAGAGCTATACAAATGAGACAGAAAGTGGTTAATGTGGTGTACATGTGCAAACCAACAAATGATAACAATTTCAGAAAAACTGAATGATTTATTCAGGAGAAGGGACTTCACAAACTGAGCAAATCAAGGCATTGGTCCACCTCTAGCCTTTATGCAATTAGTTATTTGTCTTGGCATTAATTAATATAGTTGTTGGATGTCCTCCAGAGGGATATCGTGCCACATTCTGTCCAACTGATGTGTTGGATCGTCAAAATACCTAGCTTGTTGGAGGGCCCTGCCCATAATGCACCAAACGTTCTCAGGTGGGGAGAGATCCAGTAACCTTGCTGTCCAAGGTAGGGTTTGGAAAGCACGAAAACAAGCAGTAGAAACTCTTGCTGTGTGCGGTTGGATATTATGTCGCTGAAATATAAGCCCAGGTTGGCTTTACTGCTGTGAAAAGAATTGGCAATCCAGTCCATCATTCCTGGCATTCAGGCCATATGCCGACAGCATCTCCAGACACATCCTTTCTGGTCATCGGTGCTCAATTGGAAGCGAGACCCAAAACTCTCGGCAATTCTACCCCTGTAAATGAGACTCCAATCTGAAGACGTTCCTGGAGATGCCCCATATAGCCGTGGGATGCCAATCTATCACCCATCATATAGCCTGACAAGCACTGGTATGGGGTGCCATTTCATTTCATAGCACGACCCTGGGTACTCTGCTGCTCAGATAGTTCAGGCTGAATGGAGACTTTAATGGGTTCATCTCTGCATGATAAAACCAACGCTTGTAAAGTCGCATATCGAACTGACATTTCATGCACTGCTGTTTGAGAACACTAAGGCGTTCCCTCCAATTCTATCCATACAAAATCCAATGTGAGCATGAACTGTTAGCTATCGATTTTGTGACACATAGAGCATTAGTGGTGTGGACACTTCGAAAAATGAAGGCAGATGACGACTAGTTGTCTAATGTGTTGTGGGCCACTGAAGCCCATTTCAAACTCTGAGGGTCTATCAAAGCCCACAGCTCCAGAATTTGGAATACTGTGAATCCTAAACCTTTAGAAACCATATTGCATGACGAAAAAGTCACAGTGTGGTGTGGATTTACCACATGACTCGTAATTAGAGCCTTTTTCTTCAAAGAAATGTGGGGTGTTACTTTTCAAACTTTAGCATGATGGGTGCGAGTTTTACCAATAAGTTACAGAATCGCATCATCCATAGCCTGGCTGACAAACAGCTGAAGGAAGGTACGAATTTTACGCTACACATTTCAAAGGTCTCTTACACCCATTGTTTGGTGAGGATGACATGCTGAGTGCCACTTCTGTCATGCTTGGCCTCCATGGTCGCCATACCCCAATCCATGAGATTATTCATTGGGAGTTACCTAAAGTCATGAAACTACCACAGTTGTCTTACCACATTAGGGATGCTAAAAGAAACTTCCGTTGGTAATTTCTCACCATATCTACTAATATGTTTTACAGCGCTATTCACAATATTGTATCATGACTAAAGGTATTGTTGTTGAATGAGAGCCAACATGCTGAGCATTGGCTAGAAAGAACATTGTCTTTGCTAAAATCAATTACTGCGAATTATTACTTTTGTATCATGTGAATCTCCATCTGTTGGTCACTTTTGTGCACCCATTTTTTGTTTCAGTAAAACCCCATGTCATTTCATGAATATATGTGGATTTTTACCGCTCTACCTAAATTATTCCATGTAATATTTATTGACTTTTGGACCAACCCATATATTTATGATAATGGGATATTTTTATTACATTGACCATAGGCAGTGACTGAGAATGGTATAATTTTATGATTAATGTATTATAATATAATTACATAGAGACCCACTAGGTTATGACTGCTATCTATTACCACCTACATGCTTGAAGATAGTTATTACTTTGTAAGGATGTGGTACAATTAGATTATTAATGTTTGTTATTGAAACTAACATGTTGCACTGACATGTTTAGTAATGGAGAATGGTGGCATACAAGAAGAGGTGAATCTTGCATACACAGACACATGGAACTGTTCTCCCATAAACTCACAGTTGCTTGCGCCTATAGCATCTTTTATGTATAATTGACAAGGTCAGCATATTTTGCCTAATTTGCCTTCATCTGGGTGGGGACAGACATAGCCCTTATCAGTCCAGTCCCATACGTTTTTTATTTCACCGTAAAATATTAATCTCAAAAGTAAAAGAGAGCATAATGAATCTCAAACAGCTTATGAGTGATGGGAAAGAGGTATCAAGTGGGAAAAAATCATTTTATTAATCATTTTGTGAATAATCTGTTGTGTGTATATAAAAAAAATTAAATGTTCCACATCTACGAGGATCATCTCAGCACGGATCTATGGAACGGAAAACTAATCTAATCTAATCTGCAAATGTCCAAGATACCACCCAGCTCCAAGTCAAAGGAATAAAGGGAGACTGATGTGGTTGTGGTGGAGGCATGGAACAATGATCTCAGAACAAGAAACATAGCATCCACAAGCAGCTGTTGTTTTGTCAAGAATCAAGACAAATATGATATTATAATACTGTCAGTTGTTAATTGTATTCTTTGTGGACTCATGGTTGTAGTTGCATCAGACTAGAGCTTTTACAGTCATCATTAAAAATTTTAAAGACTGTTAGAAAGTTTAATGCTTTGAGGTACACCCCTGTAAAACATTACAGGCAGTGTACCTCAAAGCATTAATTAATAACAATTAAGAAAATATATTCTGTTTTGCTATTAGTAGTCAGTCATATCCATTACAGAAGAACGTAACATGTGAGTCTGCTTATTTTAATTTCAATCAGTTTGAAAAATATGGAGATTTTTATTCCATGTGTCAATCTTCATCATTCATATGTTCCTTGGAAATTCCTATTTCTGACTGAGTTGTAGTATTCATTTTTGTTGCATGTTATTTAATTAATGAAGATTTAATATTTTTTCTTTGTTACCAATTATTTTCTGACTGGGCTTGTATGCATCTTCTCCTTTCACAGTTATTGCTGTAAGAAAATGTAATGCTGGTACTCTGTTTCTCTTTAGTAGTATAGGGACACCTTTTGTACATGTAATCTGTATATTGCCCATAATATAGTCAACATCAACTGGATAACTTCAGAATCCTGTCAAATTATAACACCCAACATTAAATCTCTGTATAGAAGACTATCGAAATAACGATTAAATCTGAATGACATTTCATTAGCACTCAACTTACCTCAGTAAACTTCACAGCTTTTGCCAAAAATATGTATATTCTTTGAGGAGTTACTACTTTCTCTAAGTATACTGTGCAGGTACTTATTCTCACGAAAGTACTGCAATTGCCATCCCTTCTTGAAGACACATGTAGCCTCTGCATGTGGATCTCCACAATAAAAATAAAATTTTAAAAATGCACAATATTTGTGCTCTCCTCCTCAATATCTTTTTTGATGGTCTTCATTCATGATAAATGAGAATCATTCATTGACATAGATGTCCACAAGGGAGGAAAACAAGAAATGGTACTTGCTCCATCCTGAAATTTGTGTACAAGATTTAGAGTCGTCAAAGAATTCTGGTTAATGTCTTGTAATGACTGTCTGTGACTCTTCTAAACTGTGTATTGAACATTACTGAATGTAACATGAAATATTGTGATTTTAGCAGTTACCATAATCTTGAATTTTGTTCTTGTGATTCTGTTCATGGGAAATTATACCGATTACTTGATACATAGGCATTATTGACACTGTTCTGCAGTCAAATTGAAACCAAACCATTGCAGAACAGAGCTTTCAATCTTTTTCCTGGCACTTCCTCATAACACTTTTACTGAGCTGTTAAAAATACACCAATCCAGTAACTTGACCATGTGTGAAGTTCTGTAAGTAAATAAAGTGTTGAAGATACCATTTAAGTTGAACACATCATTTTAAAAGTATATTCTCTGTTTCTCCTCTTTAAGAAGAATTATCTGTTGGTTATTTTTCTTGATTACTCCAATATGAAAAACATAGAAGTAGATATCCTCGATGTAGCAAAGCAGCTTAAATCACATAATAAAGGCAAGGCCTCCAGTACAGATTGTATACCACTCAGGTTTTTTTCAGAGTATGCTGCTCCCTATTTGATAATTATATACGACCACTTGCTCACAGAAATATCCATGTCTGAAGACTGGAAAATTGCTCAAGTCACATCAATATCCAAAAAGGGAAGTAGGAGTAATCCGCTGAATTACAGGCCCATATCACTAACGTCGATTTGCAGTAGGGTTTTGGAACATGTACTGTGTTCGAAAATTATGAAGTACCTTGAAGGAAGCGATTTATTGACACGTAGTCAGTACAGATTCAGAAAATATCGTTCATGTGAAACACAACTAGCTCTTTATACTCATGAAGTAATGAGTGCTATCGACAGGGACGTCAAATTGATTCCATATTTTTAGATTTCCAGAAGGCTCTAAACACCGTTCCTCACAAGCGTCTTCTCACCAAACTGTGCCTATGGAATAGCGTCTCAGTTGTGCGACTGTACTCGTTATTTCCTGTCAGAAAGGTCACAATTAGTAGTAATAGATGGAAAGTCATCTAGTAAAATAGAAGTAATATCCGGTGTTCCCCAAGGAAGTATTACAGGCTCTCTATTGTTCCTGATCTGTATAACGACATAGGAGACTATCTGAGTAGCCATCTTAGATTGTTTGCAGATGATTCTGTCATTTACCATCTTGTTGAGTCACCAGATGAACAAAACGAATTGCAAAATGTTTCAGATAAGATATCTATATGGTGCGAAAAGTGGCAAGTGACCCTGAATACAGAAAAGTGTGAAGTTATTCATACGAGTACTAAAAGGAATTCGCTAAATTTCGATTATGCAATAAGTCACACAAATCTGAAAGCTGTAAATTCAACTAAACATTTAGCGATTACAATTAAAAATAACCTAAACTTGAACAATCACATAGATGGTGTTGTAGGTAGAGCAAATCAAAGATTGCAATTCACTGGCAGAACACTTAGAAGGTGCAACAGGTCTACTAAAGAGACTACTTACACCAACCTTGTCCACCCCATTCTGGAGTACTGCTGTGCAGTGAAGGATCTTCATCAGGGTGGGCTGAAGGATGACATCAGAAAAGTTCAGAGACGAGCAGCTCATTTTATATTATCGAGAAATAATGGAGATAGTGTCACAGACATGATGCATGAATTGGAGTGGCAATCATTAAAACAAAGGCGTTTTTCGTTGTGACAGGAACTTCTCACTATATTTCAGTCACCAGTTTTCTCCACAATTGCGAAGGCATTCTGTTGGCACCCTCCTACATAGGGAGAAATGATCATCATGACAAAATAAATCAGGGCTAGCGCAGAAAAATTTAAGTACTCGTTATTTCCGCACGCCATTCGAGAGTGGAACGGTAGAGTACAGTTTGAAGGTGGTTCATTGAACACTCTGCCAAGCACTTTATTGTGAATAGCAGAGTAGTCACATAGATGTAGACATAGATGGTCTCCAAGAAGATTTTCTCTCTTTACTGAGTTGTTTTCTATCTCATTTTCAACCTAATATTATGAGAATACAAATGTTTTTTGTAACTACTTTCTAGCTTTATTTGGTAACTGGATGGATATTGTCGGTTTACTATATGTTAATGCAATTTCAGATCATTTAATGAAGGAACTGACATCCATATTTATATTTTTATATAGTGTAGAAGTACAAATACTGTTTATGTACCAAAGTAATGGTCTTAAAAATTCTAAATGGGCATCGTCCATTAGAGATACAACTTTTTGTGCACTTCTTATCAAATTTAGTACATGGAGCACAATACATTTGCATACTTGCCGGATAAATTATCTCAACACTGACAATTTCATATATTTGCATCCTGTTAACAAAATTTCTGCAGACTGTCTTGTTTATCACTAACAAAACATAGGGGTTATATCACTTTTCTGGAGTAGTATGTAACACCACATATCCCTCCACTTAGCTGAATGAACTTATAGTAAATAAAGTTATTTTTGTTAATTCATATGTCAATTTCACATAACATTTCACTTAATCAAAATTTTGGGAAATCCCTCTGATAACTAATACATTATGATGTTAGTGTCCATTATCTTCTAAATATACTAATGTGCTCCTAAGGACATACTTCTTGTTGTTGCATCATGATTAACAAAACAAGAATATTCATGACTCAGTTGTAATTGAAGTAACATTTTCTCAGTATGATAAATGCTTGAAGCTTATACTTGTCTCACTGTGCCTATATTTTTCACCTAATCCTGCTTTTATCATGGCAATATTTGGTTCTTAATGCCACTGTAGTAAAGTTGTAGTAATGTTCTTTCAAGATATATTAAAAGCAAAAGTATTTAAATGCGCAGATTCATGATGAAGCAATAGATTCTACATCTACATCTACATCCGTACTCCGCAAGCCACCTGACGGTGTGTGGCGGAGGGTACCCTGAGTACCTCTATCGGTTCTCCCTTCTATTCCAGTCTCGTATTGTACGTGGAAAGAAGGATTGTCGGTATGCTTCTGTGTGGGCTCTAATCTCTCTGATTTTATCCTCATGGTCTCTTCGCGAGATATACGTAGGAGGGAGCAATATACTGCTTGACTCTTCGGTGAAGGTATGTTCTCGAAACTTTAACAAAAGCCCGTACCGAGCTACTGAGCGTCTCTCCTGCAGAGTCTTCCACTGGAGTTTATCTATCATCTCCGTAACGCTTTCGCAATTACTAAATGATCCTGTAACGAAGCGCGCTGCTCTCCGTTGGATCTTCTCTATCTCTTCTATCAACCCTACCTGGTGCGGATCCCACACTGCTGAGCAGTATTCAAGCATTGGGCGAACAAGCGTACTGTAACCTACTTCCTTTGTTGTCGGATTGCATTTCCTTAGGATTCTTCCAATGAATCTCAGTCTGGCATCTGCTTTACCGACGATCAACTTTATATGATCATTCCATTTTAAATCACTCCTAATGCGTACTCCCAGATAATTTATGGAATTAACTGCTTCCAGTTGCTGACCTGCTATTTTGTAGCTAAATGATAAGGGACCTATCTTTCTATGTATTCGCATCACATTACACTTCGCTACATTGAGATTCAATTGCCATTCCGTGCACCATGCGTCAATTCGCTGCAGATCCTCCTGCATTTCAGTACAATTTTCCATTGTTGCAACCTCTCGATACACCACAGCATCATCTGCAAAAAGCCTCAGTGAACTTCCGATGTCATCCACCAGGTCATTTATGTATATTGTGAATAGCAACGGTCCTATGACACTCCCCTGCGGCACACCTGAAATCACTCTTACTTCGGAAGACTTCTCTCCATTGAGAATGACGTGCTGCGTTCTGTTATCTAGGAACTCCTCAATCCAATCACACAATTGATCTGATAGTCCGTATGCTCTTACTTTGTTCATTAAACGACTATGGGGAACTGTGTCAAACGCCTTGCGGAAGTCAAGAAACACGGCATCTACCTGTGAACCCGTGTCTAAGGCCCTCTGAGTCTCGTGGACGAATAGCGCGAGCTGGGTTTCACACGATCGTCTTTTTCGAAACCCATGCTGATTCCTACAGAGTAGATTTCTAGTCTCCAGAAATGTCATTATACTCGAACATAATACGTGTTCCAAAATTCTACAACTGATCGACGTTAGAGATATAGGTCTATAGTTCTGCACATCTGTTCGACGTCCCTTCTTGAGAACGGGGATGACCTGTGCCCTTTTCCAATCCTTTGGAACGCTTCGCTCTTCTAGAGACCTACGGTACACCGCTGCAAGAAGGGGGGCAAGTTCCTTCGCGTACTCTGTGTAAAATCGAACTGGTATCCCATCAGGACCAGCGGCCTTTCCTCTTTTGAGCGATTTTAATTGTTTCTCTATCCCTCTGTCGTCTACTTCGATATCTACCATTTTGTCAACTGTGCGACAATCTAAAGAAGGAAGCACAGTGCAGTCTTCCTCTGTGAAACAGCTTTGGAAGAAGACATTTAGTAATTCGGCCTTTAGTCTGTCATCCTCTGTTTCAGTACCATTTTGGTCACAGAGTGTCTGGACATTTTGTTTTGATCCACCTACCGCTTTGACATAGGACCAAAATTTCTTAGGATTTTCTGCCAAGTCAGTACATAGAACGTTACTTTCGAATTCATTGAAAGCCTCTCGCATAGCCCTCCTCACACTACATTTCGCTTCGCGTAATTTTTGTTTGTCTGCAAGGCTTTGGCTATGTTTATGTTTGCTGTGAAGTTCCCTTTGCTTCCGCAGCAGTTTTCTAACTCGGTTGTTGTACCACGGTGGCTCTTTTCCATCTCTTACGATCTTGCTTGGCACATACTCATCTAACGCATATTGTACCATGGTTTTGAACTTTGTCCACTGATCCTCAACACTATCTGCACTTGAGACAAAACTTTTGTGTTGAGCCGTCAGGTACTCTGTAATCTGCTTTTTGTCACTTTTGCTAAACAGAAAAATCTTCCTACCTTTTTTAATATTTCTATTTCTGTAATCTGCTTTTTGTCACTTTTGCTAAACAGAAAAATCTTCCTACCTTTTTTAATATTTCTATTTACGGCTGAAATCATCGACGCAGTAACCGCTTTATGATCGCTGATTCCCTGTTCTGCATTAACTGATTCAAATAGTTCGGGTCTGTTTGTCACCAGAAGGTCTAATATATTATCGCCACGAGTCGGTTTTCTGTTTAACTGCTCAAGGTAATTTTCAGATAAAGCACTTAAAAATATTTCACTGGATTCTTTGTCCCTGCCACCCGTTATGAACGTTTGAGTCTCCCAGTCTATATCCGGCAAATTAAAATCTCCACCCAGAACTATAACATGGTGGGGAAATCTACTCGAAATATTTTCAAAATTATTCTTCAGGTGATGAGCCACAACAGCTGCTGAGCCCGGGGGCCTATAGAGACATCCAATTACCATGTCTGAGCCTGCTTTAACCGTGACCTTCACCCAAATCATTTCACAATTCGAATCTCCGTCAATTTCCTTCGATACTATTGCACTTCTTATCGCTATAAACACGCCTCCCCCTTCACTGTCCAGCCTATCTCTGCGGTATACATTCCAATCAGAGTTTAGGATTTCATTACTGTTTACGTCTGGTTTCAGCCAACTTTCTGTTCCTAGTACTATATGGGCGTTGTGACCGTTTATTAATGAGAGCAGTTCTGGGACCTTTCTATAGACGCTTCTGCAGTTTACTATTAGCACATTAATATTGTTATTCCTTGTTGCATTTTGCCTACTCCTGCCTTGCCGCGTCTCAGGAAGCGTCTTGTCGGGCCTAGGGAGGGAATTCTCTAACCTAAAAAAACCCCATGTGCACTCCACACGTACTCCGCTACCCTCGTAGCCGCTTCCGGCGTGTAGTGCACGCCTGACCTATTCAGGGGGACCCTACATTTCTCCACCCGATAGCGGAGGTCGAGAAATTTGCACCCCAGCTCTCCGCAGAACCGTCTGAGCCTCTGGTTTAAGCCTTCCACTCGGCTCCAAACCAGAGGACCGCGATCGGTTCTCGGAACGATACTACAAATAGTTAGCTCTGATTCCACCCCGCGAGCGAGGCTTTCCACCTTCACCAACTCCGCCAACCGCCTGTACGAACCGAGGATGACCTCTGAACCCAGACGGCAAGAGTCATTGGTGCCGACATGAGCAACAATTTGCAGTCGGGTGCACCCAGTGCTCTCTATCGCCGCCGGTAGGGCCTCCTCCACATCTCGGATGAGACCCCCCGGCAAGCAGACAGAGTGAACACTGGCCTTCTTCCCCGACCTTTCCGCTATTTCCCTAAGGGGCTCCATCACCCGCCTAACGTTGGAGCTCCCAATAACTAATAAACCCCTCCCCCCGTGTGCCTGCTCGGACCTTGCTGAAGGAGCAGCCACATGTCCACTCACAGGCAGAGCGGGCGATGCCACACGGCCAGCCTCCACATTGACCCTCCGCCTCGTGCGCCGCGAACGCCGCTGAACCCGCCACTCCCCTTGGGGAGAGGGTGGCCCAACCACGCCCGGTACCCGCGAAGATGTCTCGACAGCAGGGACAGTGGGTGAAGCATCTAACACCTGGGGTGCACCATGCGACGCACCAGACTCCCCACTGCCGCTACACTCCGAGGCAGCAGCCTGAAGACGGCTGACCGCGGCCATCAACACGCTCAGCTGTTCGCGAAGAGTGGCCAGCTCCTCCTGCGTCCGTACACAGCAGCCACACATCCTAGCCATCCTAAGAAATCAATTTACTATAGAGTGTTAATCAGCTTTTAACTAGACTGCTAATTCACTAAAGGCGGTTGATTATTGACTAAACTGTGATTGCTAACCACTTCTTGTAGAAACAAGGAAAATAGCACTACCTGTCTCTGGACGGTATTGAAAACAAACACTAGCACTACGAGCACTATGGCTGACTAAAGGGACTCTCTGACTGTATTCGAAACACACACGAGATCTATGGAACACTTAATAGCACTCTTCTATTAAAGCTTCCTAAAAGCAAAAACACGCAGAAGAAGAAGTGACAAGTAAGAAAAATACAGATAATACTTAAATTAAGGTAGCTCGCTGCACAGCAGACGTGAAGCAGACGGCGGTTAGGGCGACACTGACACTACTGGCACTATGGCTGACTAAAGGGACTCTCTCTGACTGTATTCAAAACAAACACGAGATTCGAAACACACACGAGATCTATGGAACACTTAACAGCACTCTACTATTAAAGCTTCCTAAAAGCAAAAACACGCGGAAGAAGAAGTGACAAGTAAGAAAAATACAGATAATACTTAAATTAAGGTAGCTCGCTGCACAGCAGACGTGAAGCAGCCTTGTCGTTCCAAAATAGTTTTACAGTTTTTGTTTCAGTAACAGTATAGGTAGAATTACATTCTGAGCATTTAGAAATATTATACTTTCGTATACTTTTATCTCATAAGGCCTTTGCCTATTATGCATCTATTGCTTCTACTACACAAATTAGACACTGTTCATAACTTTACTTTTCAATTATATTTCTTAACCTTTTACAACAGAGGCAAGTTTCCTTCTCCACAACATTCTAGTTAGTCTCAAAATATTAGCTATTCTACTTCTTCAGACATTTTGCTTCATGTCTCATTCCTCAGACATTTCTTTTCTTTTCCTATTAGTACTTCTTTATTAAGGTGCTGAGATGGTGTCCATATATTTTCAAAATTAGAAAAATTATACCAACTGATGGTTTTATCTTACCTCTATCTTCTATGTATATACTTACACCACTTTATCCAGCAATCATGGTAAATATTTAATATTATTTTTTACTTTAGGTACTATTTCTTACCATTAAGTTACTCATTTTAAAAATATGTAAGTTGTAGTAAAATTATTTTGTAGTTTAGTAAGGCACATAATTATTGTTATTATTAATACTGTTGTTAGCATGTCATATATTATACTTTCAGACAACTACCTTGCCTATTCTTCTCCTTGTCAATGTTATACTGCTAGCATTCAAAAAAGAAATATTACTGCAATGCACAAGAAATAATGGTACCTGTCCTTATCAATTCTTTTACATCATTGAAAAAATATCTGGTACAGTTGAGGCATCCAGAAGCAAATTACAGTAAATTAACTTTTTATCTAAAACGAGTTGTTACCGTCATTTTACTGTCCATGCTGCCATTGTCGATTACACCCTTAAAAAAAGAGCAAAACAGCTTATGTCTGCCTTAATACATACATGGAAAACAGCCTACAGCTGCAAACATTGGTGTATCCTCATCTAGTTGCAAAGCGAACTAAGTGAATAAATTGCATGATGGAGGAAAACTTGATGTCTCCTTAGCAAGCACTATTATCTAAAAAGGTTAGAGGATGTAAAACTTGATTTATACACATAACGTATTTTCTCTAAAAAATGCTGCTTACCCAGCTTATCACTTCTTGAAAGTTAGTTTTGTGTATATATTTGGCAGCTTCGTTAAGTTGTTCCCACTGCACTCTATGGAGAAACAAAAGCCAGTAGCACACCAGTTGCTACCTAGTCATATTCGCGCATTTTTCTTGGCTGGCTTGTTTGTGAGTGCATGGAGAACCTTTATGAGTTTTTTATTTGATAAAATAGTAAGAGTACTTTATCATTTCCATAATTAGCATGGATGTTAATGATGGAATACTTACACAATTAGTTGCAAAAGAGAAAGGTAATAAAAGATCAACAGATACTTTAACCAGAAGGGGAGCAAAGCAAAGCGCATGAGGTAAGATTCAACTGTCAGCCGTCATACTTTGTGATATTTCTCTGTGTGGGAATAATATGAATTTCATTATCACCACATGAGTGAACAGTAATTTACCCTGTAATTTGCTAGGTTCTCAGGAGTTGGTCAGCATGGTTGGTGTCTGTGCACCTGGTCATCGTTGTGAGATGGGATGATTGGCTCTCTTCCTTAGTGGGACTTCCTTAGCCTTAAACACCAGTTCTTGCACATGGGAGAGTACATCTTGGGTAGTG
Source organism: Schistocerca gregaria (assembly GCF_023897955.1). NCBI lineage: Eukaryota > Metazoa > Arthropoda > Insecta > Orthoptera > Acrididae > Schistocerca > Schistocerca gregaria. The sequence goes on from NC_064920.1 coordinate 777,245,710, forward strand.
GGCATCTAGCACTCGTGTGTTCGCCCACACATTCCATGCATGTCGCAGGGAAGTTATAGTGGCATGCCATATGTCCCACCCATAGGCAGTGGAAGCATGGGACGAGCCTTTCATTTTTTGTAGAAGTTAGAGGTGACCTGAGTGTTAGTTACCCTCTTTACCAAAAATAGCTCCTTGTTTTCCTGATGTTGTTGGCGATCACCAGGAGTAAAGATGACTCTCTCTCATTTCATGTGGATCTGATGCGTCACTGTGCACACACCAAAAGGTTCAAATGGCTCTGAGTACTATGGGACTTAACATCTGAGGTCATCAGTCCCCTAGAACTTAGAACTATTTAAACTTAACTAAGCTAAGGACATCACACACATCCATGCCCGAGGCAGGATTCCAACCTGCGACCATAGCAGTCGTGCAGTTCCGGACTGAATAGCCTAGAGCCGATCGGTCAGTGTGGCCGGCGCACAGGCCAAATCAGATGTCCTCCAGGGCTTCTTTTAGGAAGTCATGGTCTGCACACTTTGTAAAACCCTTGAAGACTCCCTCAGTGGAACTGTTCGAGACAATGATCTAAGTGTAGAAAGTAAGCAGGAGTTCTGCTGCCTCGCTTGTGACCTTCCTGAAGTCTTCGACATTTGACAGTTGCACTCGCACATTGTCATCTCCTTCAGCTGTCACAGTGAAGACAACTGTCGTCCACTGTTTAAGGTGCTGCAAGAATACTTTGTAGTCCTTCTTAATGTCCATGATGATGGATAGAAGCCGACGCTCCGACCGCTGGTCATGTCTTCTCTGGGTTGGTTTCCGGCCGTTCGCATAGCCTTGCTCTATTCTGCCGCCAGTTATTGATACCATTGGGCGACAGGGATGATGGTGGCCGCTTCTGTGGGTTCTCAGGTGCAAAGGCACAGTTACCTCAGCGAGTGAGTAAAATTAAATCTTTAAGGATCACAAAATAGTTTTCTAATTAGGAATAGATGTCGACAATCGGTGTTGGCAGGATGCAATTGATGTCATTATGCTGTCTACCTAATGGCATTCAAGATTTGCCGCTATAGAACAGGTTGTGATGGCTAGATGTAAAGGAAACCCACTAGCAAGAGATGAAGTGGGCTACAGAATGGACACTGGTGAATGAAGAGGAATATGCAGACGAGGTGAAGCTTACTCTTCCATGAAACCAAATATTATCCAAATTGAAAGAGTCTTAAAGGAAGCAAAAGTGAAAGCCATTGATTTCCTGCTGAAAAAGCATTTCAAGCAGACTTGGGAAGAAAATGAAAATCTTGTTTCCTATGAGAATATAATTCATTGTCAAACAGATGTGAACAACACAGGGGAGAACTCACACTTTGAAATTCATCCACAGATAGTGAGTTGCCAGTGTAATTTAGATGGGACAGGATAGAACTTCTGACATTTTAGCTAATTTCAAACTTTTATTTAGTGTCATGTTCTTCGTAATCACAATCAGTTGTAGTCATTAAATCGTTTCCTTTTCCAATTTGTATCAGTGTTAAGGTTTCGTTTTACTGTTGTGCTATGATAATTGATACACATACACATCTACAGAAGCAAAACTCCGTCGATATATGGGAACAAATGCAAAACGCGGTGAATCCGGATTATTTGAGGTTATAACTGTTAAAATCAAAGCCAAAGCTTTCAAGAATTGTTTAAAATATATTCCTTATATCCATAAATATATGACGAAAATTAATTTCGAATATCTTCCATTTGAGGGAAGTAAGAAGTTTTATGCACCTCCTGAAAAAAATTCTGATACAGAGTTTTACTTCTGGACGCCTTAGTTACAACATAATCCCTTGAAATATAATAGTAAGGGTGTCTATGGAAATATTTCTTATGGTGAAAGCCTAATACTGGCTAAATCTAAAAAATAGGTAATTGAAATTGTAATGGAATCAGGAAGGGTCTTGAATGAATATGTGTGTTTGTGGAAAGAGGCAAAGATAGAATTGGTACCCAAAAGAGAAAAGGAAGAGAAAAAGACAGAAATCAGGAATGTAGAGACCAAAGAAGGAAAGAAAGTAGCCCCAAAGACGGACACCCCGCCACCGTCACTCTTCATATTTATATTTTATTTATATAAAAACTTGCTATTATTTTTCTTCATACTAGAACTTAAATGATAACTGTTGACTAACATTGTATCATTCACCTAAAAACCGGGAGTCACTGCATCACAATTATGTTGTTTTACTCTGCCGAATGTCTTTTTATTTAATTTGTCATCCACACATTCACACACATTACCCTTTTGTTAAATTATATCCGCTGACGATTTAAATATTTTTATTAATAGTTCTACAGTAAACGTCCCATTTAATATTCACACTGGCAGAAGTCCAGTAGCTAGATGAGGTATCTGTTTTAAAATTAGTTGGAATTGAGGTATCGATTGTGCCCAGCTAGTATGTTGATTCATGCAATATGTACAACAAAGTCATATAATCTGCTTCGTTACACAGTTTAGATTGCGGATGTCATTTAAAGATTGTTAAAAGACATATCCTTTCCCAAGCTAAAAAATACTTGAGAGAACTGATTCTAAAATGTTTATCATTATCTGCAGGTAGCCTTCTAGGTTTATCAACATTGGTAAAACATTCCTTTAAACAATTTGCTACTGCACTATTATTTGTTTTTTTATTTGGAGATAACTTGACATATTTTGATACTCAGTTGCCACAAAAATATATTCCACAACATCCTACCTTTTGGTAGAGGTCCACATAAATCTTATGCTGTCAAATTATCCAATCTTTTAGAACTTGTTGGACACATCCTGTAATTTTCGCTGTTACTCCCTTCATTGACCCTCTGATACTTATGAAATGTATGAAAAATTTCTTTTTCTTTTCCACTTGAATTTTTGGAATAGTAGAACTTAGGTTCATGTCTAACACACTTATGTACTCCAAAATGCTGACAACTTGTGTGTCCATTCAACACGAAATCATCAACTGCTGTGCTAGGAACACATACTCTGCAGTGCTTTAAATTTTCACCTGCAGAACCCCTTAGCCATAACTCCTAAAGTAGGGACATTGCAAAACAAACATCTATGACTAATGCCTTATGAATAGAATAATACATTGGTAACTATTTGACCTGATAGCTAATATCTTTCTGGACACGGATTAAAACTCTACAACTTAAAGTAACTGAAAGGGTTTAACAGAAACAGTGATTACATTCAATATTTGCATTTATTCATGAACACATGGCGAGCTCAACAAATTAATGAATAATCAAAACCTAAGATAATTATCTCTATCCTTTGTGAGACCTTAACTTTTCTCGGGAAATCGAATGCTCAAATAACTTACGGGTTTGCTGCCGGGTGACGTCGCCTCAGATATTTCGACAGGAGCACACCCTGCCATTCTCAAGGCACAAATGCCAGAATGGCAGGATGTGCTCCTGGCAAAATATCGGTGGTGTTCGGCGACATCACCCAGCAGCAAACCCATAAGTTAATTGAATCTCTATCCTAATTTGGATGAAGATTAAAAGGAAAACAGTGTCACTCCCTTATCAGTTAAATTACTTCTTGCCCTTGAATAGTGACATGTGGGTGGATTGGGGGGGGGGGTAAAATAATAGAAACTGATTAATAATTGCTACTTGAATAATTAAAAAAAGATTGGAAAGAATAATTGAAAGAAATTGGAAGGTACTTTATAAATCTGTCCACATATCCTCGGTGAACTTTAACTGGTAATAATATAAACAGATCTTCATTGCCAATAAATTTAATATCAATATTCAGGTTCTTTTGTTATTATCTGCTTCACATTAGTTTCACTGTGCGTAGTGATGATTATGACAATGCAAATAACAGGTTCGCCCCTCCACTGCTCACGCAAATTCCTATTGTCTGCTTTGAACCTCGTGATGCAAGATTCTCGGCTTGGGCGAATTGGCGAACAAACAGTTACTGTTGTTGTAAATATATATGAATAAACCTGATCTACCTAATAACTTTTATAACACTTTTTAATATATGGTTGGAATACACAGTTTTAAACAAAACTTCTATGACAGAGCTAGTCATACATCCGCCTGCCACCACTTATAGAAACTAACAGTTGAAGATACTGGAATTAATCACTTGAAGCACTTGTATGAAAACATTATCTTTGCCACAAAAGAACTTATTAATTATTGTTGGCTATATATGAAGAAAGAATAAAAAATAATAACATGATTCATTGTAATTGCCCCCCACTGTGCACTGACATTTGGAGTTGCAAAGTGTCTGAGTTTATTTCTCTTTTTGAGCATTGATAACCCTGGCCGGTATGTCCAAAACCTTTATTTTCGGCCATTGGTGTTATTCTGTATGGTTATCAGTTTTTATTAGGTATTTCAGCTTCTTTTAACACTAATAAACATAAGTTTTCTTTCCTAACAAAGTGCTCGCTGTAGCCGCATAGTACCATTCAGCATATACAAAGTGTTTAGCTTGCGAAGCATGTGCGAGGAGCGGAACATCTATTATCGTCTCAGTTTGCATCCATATGTTTAGTACAAAGTTAGACTGTTCATGTCGTGGGGTTACAGTAGCTGCACAAAATTGTGAAGCTCGCATTCAGCAGCATGACTTTTTGTGAAATCTTCGATGCAATGACAACTGGTTTCCATATCAGTGGCCTGAGGAATTTATTTTATCTCATTGCTCTCACTTATTTAGTGGGGACACCAGCCGTACATCCAACACTCACCGACAAGGTAAGTTTCTTGCCGCTTTTACTACATTGTCAAGCACAGAAAATTCATGTTACACAAAGTATTCCCATCTTCGGACCCACCAGATTAGCCGAGAGCGCTAATGTGCTACTTCCTGTACTTGGGTAGGCGCGTCGGCCCCAGATCGAATCCGCCTGGCGGATTAACGACGAGGGCTGGTTTGCCGGCCAGCCTGGATGTAGTTTTTAGGCGGTTTTCCACTTCCCCTAGGTGAATACCAGGCTGGTCCCCACCTTAGTTACACAACTCGCAAATATTTGAAACACATTCGCACTATTTCATGATTTGCGCTAGACGCAGACAGCTGGGGTACACTGATTCTGTCCTGGGGGGTACGGGGTTGCGGCAGGAAGAGCATCCAGCCACCACTTCAAATTAACCAAGCCAAAGCCGATTGTAACCATACCGATCCTGCGAGAACTCCGGGACAAAGGCACAAGTGTAAGAAAGAAAGAAGAAATTATTCCCATCTTTAGTTTATCACGCTTATACCCACACATGTCACATGCGTTCTTAATACTTTACAGCCAGGTTTCGCATCTTCTTGCGCTTTGTTATTAAGCGCATTTCATACAGTTGCATTACATAAAGTTTATGTAGCGTCCTTTCCACATATTATACACGTAACAAAAAAAAAATACAAATACAATTACAAAATACACTTATACTATTCATTGGCTGACATGCTTGTCACTTTGTTTCAGTACATTTTGTTAGATTACAGTTTCATTACATTGTTCGATTCCAATTATATGAGTATACTTCTTTTACTCTCGTTTTGTTATACATTCTTCATATAACATTAATACAATAACAGATTTTGCTTTCCTTTATGGCATAAATTGACATACATTTCGTTTCAATTTACAGTGACGTCTTGTTGGAGCATATTTATCAATTCCAAAGAATTAAAGACGTCAACAATAGCCACTACGCGCCGCTGAGATAACTACGCATGACCTCGCCTCTCTCGCATTCTCGAGGTAGGATTTACACACTACAGGGTTGAGGAAACTCCACGCAAAGGCATTTATGTGCTCAGTTACATCTCGTTACTAGACTTAACGGTGATCCCAAAAACAAAATAGTTTTTTGTTTATAAACATAACCCATATCAAATACTTATTCAGTGTTTAAAAGTGTAGTTCAGTATTTACTTGTTATGTCATTGTATAAAGGATAACCATTTCATATGCTGAGGTATATAGAGTTGAATCATCAATACGACATGTTATGTACAATGAGCGTAAAACAGTGTTTACATAAGGAACAAACGCGCATAAAACTTTCAATGTAAATCAGGTGTTTGACGCTTTCATGGGTAATCGACGCTCACAGTAGTTAGGTGTCGACCCCTTAATTACTTGGTACTACTCAACCTTAATTCAGCGTCGTGACATGTGACGTACTGCAGCTGTTTTCTTCTTCACACACTTTCACACTGTCACATTCACATATATCATAGACTTAACTACGAGGGTTGGAACTTAAATAGTGGCAACTACTTGTTCACAACCGATACAAAAGAGTTATACGTTTGCACCTGTTACTGTCCTTCAAAGTAGTCACCAGCATTGTGCAGAGCCCCTTGCCAGCAATGTGGAAGGCGTAGTATACCGTTAGCAGAGTCTGTTCTGTTGATGGTGCGAATGGAGCGGTCTAAAGTTGTGCTGATTCTCGTGTACGACTGTGATGGTGTTATCCTAATGGATTACGTTCCTCCACGGCAGACTGTCAATGAACAGTATTACTGTTCGTTTTTGGAGCATCACCTGCGACCAGATTTGCGAAAGAAGCGGCGACACTTTCTGCACAACACACCCATCATTTTGCAAGACAAGGCACGGGCGCAAAAAGTGCAAGCTGTGGCTGCTCTGTTCGGTCGATGGGACTGGGAAGTACTGTACCATCCACCATACTCCTTGTGACTTTTATCTGATTACGAAGGTGAAGGAACCACTTTGTGGCATTCGCTTCAGAGCTGTTCCAGGGATTCGACAGGCAGTAGACCGCTCCATTTGCACCATCAACAAAACAGGCTCTGCTAACCGTATACTACGCCTTCCACATCGCTGTCAACTGGTTCTACACAACGCTGGTTACTACTCTGAAGAACAGTAACAGGGGTAAACATGTAACTCTTTTGTGTCGGTTGTGAATAAATAGTTGCTACTGTTTAAGTTCCAACCCTCATATATTTATCTTGCAGTGTGGTCCTTTCTTATTTTTATATGATACCTAACATTCTGCTAGCAGTTATCTTTCTTCACTTTAAGAAATGTCGATGCATTGTTTCCTGGAAGAAAAACTTAATTCTACTTAAAACTAAATCTTCATTGGTTTTAAGTGTACAGTAGCTCAATGGTTATTAATAGCTTTTTCATATATTCAATCATATATTCATTCACTTAAGTGAACAGTCGTGCTATTACAAAACTTATGTCATGTGTGCGTCTCTACTTACCTTATAAATCTGAAAGATAAAGTGTATTACAGGCAGGTGCAACCTCCTATTCAGTTTGCCACTTATATTGTACTCGCTTGTTTACCTGAAGCAAGACTTTTCTGGTCCATCAAACGTAATTAGTACGCGTACTTTCAGTGCTAAAATTTGTAAGTACTGTACATATATGCATATAATGTATATAGTAGCGTAACTGAAGTAAGTATCTCGTAATCTAGGGTGCCTTTCCGCATATATAATCCCTTAGTTTTTCTTTGTATGTGTGTATTGTGTAGATAGTCGTAGTTGTAGTATGGACTTTCCCTTAATTTTCTATGTCCCTGGTTATGCAATAGGCTTTACAAATGCTATTGCAGGCTGTGGTTCATAGGGTTCGTTTGTTTTGGGTGCTCCCCACCCACCCAGCTGTGTCTGTCTGAAGCACACGCGTTTGAGATTTGTTGACTAGCTTGGTCACCTATGCGCGTGCGCTGCGTCGCTCTGATACCACAGGCTAAGGCGACGATCTGCGCTGACAGAAACGAAGCAAATGCACAGTGCAATTTTTCTTAAGCGATTTTACAGAAACTATTCAGTAAACGTATTTCATTTTTACCTTGCTTGTGCCTCGTGATGGCTGGGTGTTATGTGTTGTCCTTAGGTTAGTTGGGTTTAAGTAGTTCTAAGTTCTATGGGACTGATGACCATAGATGTTAAGTCCCATATTGCTCAGAGCCATTGGAACCATTTTTACCTCGCTTGTAGCGTTATGCCAGCTTCGTGGCGAAGAGCCCATCATCTAGGTAATCGTCATACTTATTGTGGTATACACATTTTAGTAAGACGCTATGCAAAATTCGAAAAGTTTGCAATGAAAAATTGGGGTCGCTATGATTTTGCGCATTATACCGTATGTTGCTGCGTGTGAAATTTAGCTAACACATTCAATTTTTCTAAGGACTTGGGAGGAGGTTTATATCTGCCCCCGATATCGAGAAAATGGATCCTATGTAGCGCGCACGCTCCGGATCTCACGCCCGCGATAATGAAATATTAACAGCATCCCTCATATCACCTAAACGGCTAGAGACTTTGAAACGAGATTTTGGCGACTGATAGCCCACAAGGAGGAGAGCATTTTGCCAATTTGTAAACACAAGGAACTTTCTTATCTATAGCGATGTATCAGTAGTTCATACTTCCTTTTTCATTTTTTTCACTCTAGTGACAATAATTTTTTAAGAGTTATCGGCATCTAGTGAAACAAGAGTTTCCCAGTATGAAAATAAACATGACATTTCTTATGTTACTGCAAACCGACACTATGAGGTTTTTCGAAAGCTATTGAACTCTCTGATTGCCAATTACTTGTTTAGTGAGACACTCGGTTTCAGAATTCTGTCGCAATAGCTGCTGTGAAATGAGTTTGTGCAAATTACACTGTGTTTTGGCAAAAGAAGTACAATTGAACCGGTCAACAAGAGAAATCTGGCCGTTACTCATAAATGGTGATGCTTCTTCGAACGAGAAAAGGGTAACAGTTCACACAAAATAAATTGCCAGTTCTGTTGCAGTTTTGTTTGAATACCCGTTACCCATCGTATTTTTAACACTGAGCGACTGGACTGGAAACTTACCAAAGGCTTTATTTCTCCTCTTGATCTGAGCAGTATTAAAATAATGACGAACGTTCCCTTCAGGCGGAATGATAGGCATACCCCAGATGCTGGTTACTCACCTACAGCTTGCCAGACTGACAATGTGTGATTCGCGAATAAAACATTTGTTATTGAGAAAGATCAACAATTGACCTGTCGCACAACACAATGCTCAGTGTATTGTCAGCAGCTCAGAATAATGTGTGAGTCAGGAATGCGGAAGCTAGCCATGTGTGCCCTGTGAGCGGGAGTTCATGTCGTTCGAAAAACATTGTCATGAAAGTACATTTGCCTTTGTCATCAATATATTTCAACAAATTAAATATATCTAATCATCACACTCTTTCAGGATACTCATAATTTCGTAATAATATAGGCCATTGTTTTCAATTCTTTAGCCTGTTGTAAAATTAGCCGGCCGTTGTGGCCGAGTGGCTCTAGGCGCTTCAGTTTGGAACCGCGCGACCGCTACGGTTGCAGGTTCGAATCCTGCCTCGGGCATGGTTGTGTGCGATGTCCTTAGGTTAGTTAGGTATAAGTAGTTCTAAGTTCTAGGTGACTGATGACCTCAGATGCTAAGTCCCATAGTGCTCAGAGCCATTTGAACCATTTTTGTAAAATTAGTTCATTAATGCAGATAATATATATTCAACCAATGAAATTCTTTTTCTCGTCATGGCGAGCCAATTAAAACATTCTTCTATGTGAGGGCTTTTCGACTGTTTCTAGCTTGTAGTGGAAATGTGATGGTCACATGTATGTGGTATGTCTCTTATTACATCCATATCCAAGTAGCGATAGTGAAACTGACGTACTTCATATCTTGGAGGCTTTTTGCCAGAAGCACAAAGGGGTCATATCCGTGGAAATTACACCTTTTCGAATTTTTGGAACAGATCGTAGAGATACCTCAGCATATCAGGCAGCAAGTATATAACCTTGTTTTACTTTCCTGCCTTGCTTCTGGATCACGTAATTTTATAATATTCCTTCATGGCTCACCAGTTATTGAACTGTGCATTGTTCTTGACAAAAGAATAATCAAAACAAAAGAACTGCACAGATACATCTAACTGAAAATTATTATGGAGCGCTGAAATGGCGAAAAATGAAACACTACCAGTGGTAATAAAATTCAGTATACAGTAAGGCCATATCATCCGGATGGGCAATACTTCCACTGCCCATATGCGCCATGCCGAAATGAGCACATGGCAGGACTGCCTTCCCGCTCTCCGCCTCACCCCACCCACTGTGCTTTGGTGGCGCGCGGCTCGAAGAACTGAGCCACAACCCAACGCCATGCGACCTGAGGCCCATTCTGTATCGTTCGTATCGATCGGTGTAGTTGGTTCGTTTCGGTAGTGACACCATTTTCGGTTCTTTATCGAAATATCCTATTCAGTAAGCTTCTGGGGCCCTATTCTGTATCGTTCATATCGATCGGTGTAGTTGGTTCGTTTCGGTACTGACCTCATTTTCGGTTCTTTATCGAAGTATCCTATTCAGTAAACTTCTGAGACCTGTTATCGAACGGTCCTCCCACCGATTTTACGACAATTGTACCGAGAGGTTTTGGATTTCGGTGTGGCCCTGTCAATCGGTGAGCTGTGATTTATGTACACCTATAATTTGTTATTTTAAACATTTTTAGCGGTTTAGTGACTGTGTTACTAAAGAATCACCAGAGGACGCATCCAGTAGGAAAGTGAGTGCACAATAGACTAATTTCTATTGTTTGAAATATGGTTAGGTTAGGGTGTTACTGTGAATGATTACATCCAAACAGAAAAAGGTTTCAGTCAATATTCTCTCAAAATATGTGTTAATTTAATGCAAATAAGAGTTTAAAGATCATTAAATAACAAGAGATAGGCTATGCTTACGTATATTACATGAGTGTGAACTGCCAGTATTAGTGACTGTGTTGCCGGCACGGTAGCTCAGCATGTTCGTCAGAGGGTTAGCTGCCCCCTGTAATAAAAAAACTGAGTCAATGGCTCAATACTGAACTTGAATGGGTGTCATGGGACACCTGCACCAAACAAATTCAGCGAACAAAATCGAAAAAAATGAGAACAATAAAAAAAAAGTGGTTAGCGCATAGGATTACTGCACTTAAGGGTGCAAAAAAAATTTTTTTTCTCTTCATATATGCAACACATTCTGAGACATTGTTATTCGCGTAAGTTAAGATTTTTCTGCAATATTACTTAAATGTAAGAGCGCACTTCCTCAGTAATGATTTCGTGATTTCTGTGTGTTTAAAATACGAAATATGAAATTGTTGGAGATGAAATTGCTGTGAGTGAAACAACCAACAGTGACCTTTACATTTTTTCTTGTCAGAAATAATTCACCATTTTATCCGAATATGTAGTGATTTCCGAGTATGCGGTTAGACAGGTATCTAAGAGCACAACTTGAATTACTGGGAATGTAACTAGCAGCAGTCATATTCATAATCATGCTTGTCACAAGTCTTGATCTGCGATCGAATCCTTAACAGCAGTAGACAGAGATGATCTCCGCCGTAATATTTTTAGACTTTAACACCATATACGAAACATTTCCATTCATGAGATGCATGTTATAAACTTCGACGAACTGCAGGAGCTCTCGAAAACGCGTTTTTTCAATTTTCTTTTTAAGATGGAAATCGTTGACGTATCATATAGGGAAATGAGCTACTTAATCATTTGGATCTCTAAGAGCGAATTATAACCACATTATGTTTATCTTCTTATTCTTTTAGCACAGGCTATAAATACCGGCCAAAACTGTTCAATAGTAAGTGCCTCTCCATACCCAGGATTGCTGTTTTTGTTTCAAATAAAATACCAATAAACGACAATCACAATAGCAATCCTAAACACTCTTTCAGTGTCAGTGAACTGTGAACCTACAAAACTCGTTTTCGTCCGACAGACCACTGGTATTTTAGCAACATTTCGTACTGCGAAAACGGAAGTTCATTACTGCGAAGAATAGCGCGCCCGTGTCGTCTGCTAGCCGCTTTGTGTTCGTGGCGCTGTGCGCGCTGCAGTGCGCATGCGTAAATGTGCGGCCACTTGCTTTTGATTGGCTTGCGCGTCGCGAACCGACAACTGCGCTTCGGTTTTCTAGACCCGAAGGGTATCGCTACCGAAATGCATACTGAATAATGATGGGACTCTAATTCGAGTACTAGACCGTTCGGTGCTCTTGAGTACCGAAACGATCAGCACAATGGAGGAAAGATACAGAATAGAGCCCCTGGCGCAGGTGCTGTCGCGTCACAGTCGCGTCGCGTCCCAATTTGTGCGGTCCGATTTGAACCTTGATTGTTACAAAAATGCGCGCTGCGATTCGCCGCGCCACACGCGCTATACGCGTCTCAATTTGCGCCTAGCCGTTTCAGCGACTTGCGTATTCCATGGCGCGATACCGTGCGTTTCACAAGTTCGTTTATTTGTTTGCAACTAGTCCACGAGCAAGCCGAAGCGTTGTATTTAGAACATCGTCGTCTCTAGACACATAAAAGTAAACTTATTCCTTGTTACATCCACTCATCTTATCGTTTTCACATTTGACATATAAGAAAAAATACAAACAAAAATTTCCCTTATCAACTGAAAACATAAATTCTGGAATGCGATTTTCCAGGATCCTAAATCTAATATTATTATACATATATACAACTTAGACGATATACCTACCTTGATCGTATCTTATAAAGCAAGTGTCGCTCAAGCTCGTGCACCCACTCTCCTCCAAAGTCACTTAAGGGATGCCTATCGTGACTGGTTCAAGTTTTCTGGCGTCACAGTAGCATCGGTCTCTGAATTAGGCGTAACTTCTACTATGTGGACAATTGTTGTTTGATTACGCCAATGAGTAACTTTTGTGGCTCTCGACTGACATTCTCTTTGCCTTTGCGGATTGTTCGGCATAGAGCATTACTTAGCTGGTCGAATTCCGCTGTCTGTGGATTGTTCGGCTGTCTGGTATTGTTTTTGTGTTTGCCAACTGATCGGTTGATTATTGCCGGTAGCTTGCGTCTGTACATACTGTATGGGCTGGCCATACGCTACTTGCACGTTGCAGTTGTTTTTGCTAAATTTTTGCCCAGTTCTTTTATATCCACCCTTGCCATTGTGATTACTGTTACCATTATCATAGGTCTGTGTGGGATACGCTGCCATCCGTCTTGGACTACAATTCCGTTCTTTATTTGTTGGTCCGTAAATCTCTGTGGGACTATCTGCGTATTAACAGGCTTGGGTTGTACTGGCCTCTCCTCCTATCTCAATTCTATTGAGTCCAGTACAGATTGGAAGTATTCGGTGTCGTATTCCGGAATGGCAATGAGTTTTCCCCTAATGTGTGCAGGCTCTTTAAAACTTTCAGCATGTCTACTAGACATACCGGGTTCGTCCATTATCTGGTTTTATTGAAATATTTTTCAAAATAACCCTTTAAGCTTCCATGTTTGTTGTAGAATGGATCTGAGTTGAATACCTCACGTCTGAGACTCTCTTGTACAGCCTCAGACCAATATTTATCCAAAAAAGGCTCTCTCAAACTGTTCGTAGTAGTGGCAATGTTCCGCCATGCCCGTAGCCCCAGCAGGACGTAGCCCTGTGTGTATCCAACAACAAATCTGATTTTTTGGGATTCGGTCCAGGTACAACGTAAAACATATCGAATTGCTCCGATAAAGAGGTAAATGCCGGAAATTGTCGATGCCTAGGTAATCCCTCATCAGCAAGTAATGTTGACAAGCACGCCGCACTGTGAGTGACAGGCGTGTTTCTGTTCACTGGTGATGCAGCACATAGCAATTGCGCTTGTTCGACAGGTATAGTTGCCGGCAAGTGTTGTCACAACCTTCGCTATTTTCCTTCGACGGGCTAGCCATGTATTGTGAGTAACCGGTGAGGTGCCTAACCTCTCTAAAAGCATGGGTTTGTTTTCTCTCAAATGTTGTTTTGGAATGTCAACGATGTTAGCAATATTTCCTAATAACCTTTCCTCTCCTTCTTTTAAACCTGAATCTGTTTTAGCTAGGAGTTTACTTTCTTTCTCCTTTAGAGCTTCTTCTACCGTAACTACATAAATTTTGCACTCTGACACCACCTTTTTAGCAAGGGTGCTGCCCTCATCCAGCATCCCGGCTTCAGCTTTTTCAGTGATTTCCTTTACATCTGTATATATCTCATTTGCCTGTTTTTTGGTAAATTTTGACTCTAACATTAACTGGTTTACTCTTAGACTTAACTTGTGTACTTCTGTAGGTAAGTTTTCGCATACGTCTTGCAGCTCGCTCAGTGCATTCATCACAATTTTTACCGATGCTTCCACTTGGGGATTGTGTCTCCTCAATTTGAGAATATGTTTCACTAAGGTTTTGTAACTCACCTGCAAGTTGTTCCTGTTTATCGACTACGAATGATACTTTTTCCGTTAACGCATTTATATTGCGGGACATGTCGGTAATTATTTCTTGTTTTAGTTGTTTACCTAGCTCAGTCAACGTGCCGGATAGTTGGTCAGATAATTCAGTGCGCATAGTTTTGCTCACATCGCTGAACTGTTGACTAATACTGTCCTTGAAATCGTTAAATGTCGCATTTTGCTGTGTAAACTGTTGTCCTGTATTTTCATGATGTTTTGCGAATGGCTGTGCCACACCCTTAAGTTGGTGAGTTGTTTTGTAAACCTTTGTGCTATTAGCTGCATGAGTTGTCTCAAATTGTGTGTCACTAGCATTTACATTAATTTTACGAACTGCCTCCTGTTCTTGCGTTCGTGCTGTCGTGAGCAAATAATTAAAGGAAGTTTCGCTGTCGCGCGCTCAGTTTCACTATTTGAAGAAAATGTTTCCCAGCGAGAACTTAGAATTTCTCATCGAGAGTCATAAAAGTGATATCATGATTAATTATATTACCAGTGTCAACATTTTTGATAGTGGGACGTCACAGGCCAGTTCACGAGTTGGCGCGTTACTGTTGCCAAGCTTGAACTTCCGACAACTTGGCATATTGTATTTTGTAATGAATTTTCAACAATGGCCATTTCCTCTGACTCCATTGTGAATAGTTTTTAACTAAAACATGAAAAATATTTTTTTCAGAAACGTAATTTTGTCTGTATCGCTACTTTTCAACTAAAGTAGATTTATCTGTGTGTTCACTAATGAACCTGGTTATTATTTGACATAGTCTTAAAGAATTTGATAACTTGTCTTGCACGTTAGTGATGACTATATACTAATTTTCGTCTCTTCTGTAGAAATGCACTTTCCGTAAAGGATATTAACTGGAAGGGAAAGAGATTATCTACTGCCAGAGAGACGGTACCAGGCACGGCCATATAATCATACTGCATAGCAGCTTCTACCTTACCGCTGAAACCTGCATTCCCGGCACGTCTCGTTTGTTGGCAGAATTGAATTTTAATTTGCTCCTTCAACGTTTTTCTTATTCCCAGTCTCACGGATATGTAACAAATACAACAAAGGTTTCATTAGTTTCTTGTGACAATAAAATAAACCATTTATCTCAAAATTCTTTTTTATCTCAACAATTGAAAGGTCTGTTCATATTCCTCTCGGCTCCATCCTTTAAACGGTCGCCATTGAATAGTGGCGAAAGAGGTGATGGGGGGCATAATAGAAACTGATTAATAATTGTTGCTTGGATAATTAAAAAATTGGAAGGAATAATTGAAAGAAATTGGAAGGTACTTTATAATTCTGTACACATAGCCTGGTTTAACTTTTAATTTTTGGTATTAATATCAACAGACCTTCAGTGTCAATACGTTTAAGATAAATATTCAGATTTTTAGTTTGTACTGCTTCCCATTAGTTCCATTACGTGTAGTGCTGATTATGACAATGCAGATATAGGTTCGCCCTTCCGCTACTCGCGCAAATTACTGTTGTCTGCTTCGAACCTCCTGATGCAGGATTCTCGGCGCGGGCGAATTGATGAACAGACGAGTATCATTGATGTAAGTATGTGAATAAACTTGATCTCCCTTATAACTTTCATAACACTTTTTAATATACGGTTGCAATACAAATTTTTAAACTATACTTGTATGACGGAGCCAGTCATACATCCGCCTGCTAAGAAACAAACTGCTGAAGATATTGGAATCAATCAAGTGAAAAGTGTGTCTGTTCTCTTTTTTGTACCAAAACATTGTCTTTACCACAAAATAACTTGTTGTTTTTCTGCTGTTTTTATACACTGTGTGATCAAAAGTATCCGGACACCCTCAAAAACTCGATTTTCATATTAGATGCATTGTGCTACCACCTACTGCCAGGCACTCCAAATCAGCGACCTCAATATCCATTAGACATCATGAGAGAGCAGAACGATGAGCTCCGCGGACCTCATGGACTGCGAACGTGGTCAGGTGGTTGGGTGTCACTTGTGTCATACGTCTGTAGGCGAGATTTCCACACTCCTAAACACCCCTAGGTCATCTATTCCCGATTTGACAGTGAAGTGGAAAAGTTAAGGGACACGTACAGCTCAAAAGCGTACAGGCTGACCTCGTCTGTTGACTGACAGAGGCCGCTGACAGTTGAAGACCGTCGTAATGTGTAATAGGCAGACAACCATCCACACCACCACCCAGTAATTCCAAAATGCATCAGGTTCCACTGCAAGTATTATGACAGTTACGCAGGAGGTGAGAAAACTTGGATTTCGTGGTCGAGCAACTGCTCATAAGCCACACATCACACCGATAAATGCCAAACGACTCCTCGCTTGGTGTAAGGAGAGTAAACAATAGACGATTGAACAGTGGAAAAACGTTGAGTGGAGTGACGAATCACGGTACACAATGTGGCGATCCAACGGCAGGGTGTGGATATGACGAATGCCCGGCGAACGTCATCTGCCAGCGTGTGTAGTGCCAACAGTAAAATTCGGAGTAGGTGGTGTTATGGTGTGGTCGTGTTTTTCATGGAGGGGGCCAGCACCCCTTGTTCTTTTGCGTGGCACTATCACAGCACAGGCGTATTGATGTTTCTAGCACTTTCTTGCTTCCCACTGTTGAAGAGCAATTCGGGGATGTCGACTGCATCTTACAACATGATCGAGCAACTGTTCATAATGCACGGCCTGTAGCGGAGTGGTTAAACGAAATATTATCCCTGTAATAGACTGGCCTGCACAGAGTCCTGACATGAATCCTATAAAACACCTTTGGGATGTTTTCGTGCCAGGCCTCACCGACTGACATCGATTCTTCTTAGAGCAGCATTCCAAGAACAATGGGCTGCCATTTCCCAAGAAACCTTCCTGCACCTGATTGAATGTACGCATGCGAGAGTGAAAGCTGCCATCAAGGCTAAGTGTGGGCCAACACCATATTGAATTCCAGCATTACCGATGGAGGGCGCCACGAACTTGTAAGTCATTTTCTGCCAGGTGTTTGGATACTTTTGATCACATAG
The DNA here is from genome assembly GCF_023897955.1 of Schistocerca gregaria. Lineage (NCBI taxonomy): Eukaryota > Metazoa > Arthropoda > Insecta > Orthoptera > Acrididae > Schistocerca > Schistocerca gregaria. The sequence goes on from NC_064920.1 coordinate 777,263,048, forward strand.
TGTATGTATAAAAGGAGAAGAACGAAGAAAGAAAAAATTAATAATACGATTCATCATAAACTCTTGAGAATTTATTATCTCCTAATTTTCAACGATAACTGACAACTACTGTAATCCTGTAACTCTCGATTGGAAGAGTGACTGGAAGTTGGTGACTAAAACTCAAAAGTTCTTGTATGCATTACCACTGCAAAAGGAAATGAGACAGGCGGTTTTCCTGGATTCCACAAGTGTGAAATCAAATTGATACTTGACCAGTGCTGCCAATTATGCTCACTATGAGTCTGACTCGGCTGCTCTGAGCTGTGTGATGCAGATGTGCTGGCCTCTTTGCACAGAGGGAGTCCTCAGTACCTTTGTCGGACTCCAAGATATGGTAGCCTCTACCGTGCTACTATGTGAAATCGATAAGGACGCCCTCATGTCCTACCAGAATGTCGACCTGGACACTCCTACATCTTACCACCTAGTCCAGCTGGACACTTTTGCGTACCACCAGCAAATCCAACGAGACACTTTCGCATCTGTCTGGCAAGTGTTTCTCTTGTGGCGCTCACTTAAGCCCTGTATATTCCTTGCGCCAAAAGGTGCTAGTTATCATTCGCAAAACTACGAACCACTGGGGCCCTATTATGAGGATTCCCTCCAATAGACCATGTCGCCAAACATAGCACGTCTTTATCCAACCCATGTTGCCAAAAAACATCCATTTCAACTCTGCCATATGACGAACCACAACTTTACGCCAACTGCGTATTCTGCCACCGGTAGCCGCAAAACTGGGTTCATGACATTCAGAGAGGACCTTTTGTACAAGCTGCGGATGCTAATCTTCAAAAGAAGCCAGAAAACATTGAAAGGCACCCTAAACCCAGCTCACAGCGCCATCTGTCCTTGACAGAGCTTTAGGCAAAGCAGTCTTGTGGTAGGACATTGCTTGCCGTCCCCTGTAGATTCTTGGGAATAATCACTTCTGAGAATCTTGCACCGCCCAGGCCGCAGTCCTGTTTACTGGTCACAGACCTCCTTGACCGATGTGTTTCCTGTTGCTCTGCCGCAAGTCCACTGCACTGTACATCGATATACACCAGAGATTCACCAAAAATTTTACACATATTCCTTTGCTTTTAGGGTGCTACTTCTTGAAGCAAAGAAAATGCCAGGTTCATTTTCAACTTGATGTCCTCTGCCACATTAACTTTCCTCTTCTTTTTGGCTGGATATTTTATAAATATGATCTACGCGACAATAATGCAATGTTGTAACAAAAGCAGCTTAAAACAATATCAGTTGACCACTGCAGTCACTAGCAGTAGTTTATTGCAACCATTTGTTTAGTAAACATACCTTCATTTTTAACATCAGACTGCTCTCCAGGCTGTGGTATGACACCAGCTACTGTCTCATCATCATTTGTAGCATCTACAAATTCCATGTCCCAAAACATTACAATATCAGAAGCATATCAGTGAAGCACAATGTATTACTCTGGGGACAGACAGCATGGAAAAGAACCATGACAATGTTTGAATTTTCTCCACTGCAATGGTGCCTGAATATTAATAATGGTTTAATTAGTTTCGAAATAAGCACAGAATACAAAATAATGAGTTTAGAAGAGAGTTAGGTATTGATTCAGTATGAAACAAAATTTCTGGAAGAGCATGTTAACTTACAACTAATGATGTAATGTCTACTAAGCATTTTGGCATACAAGGTAAGTGAATCACAATAGTATGCTAGGCACTATGACAATTAGATTCATCATTAAGCAGCTCATTCGTCAGAATGACATACTTTGCATAAGCTCACATCCTAGTGCACAACTAGTGCCAGAACAACAGTTGAGAATATACATATGTTGAAGTACACTCAGTGAGAGGAAACTCTTCCTATATAATAGTTCAATGAAGCGAATGAACTTGACTGCCCACAACCAAAAATGTGAGTGCTGATCACTTAACAGGTCGAAACACTGAAAAAACAGAAAATGCTAATACTTCAGTATTGGTTAACTATACTGTCAAAAATATAATTACCTCTCAGCCTGCCATGGTTTTCTAGGCAAACTGTGTTGGTGTGTAAAGGTCATCTATTCTGGTTCCACTTTTCACATGATCATTTATTTTTTGCAAGCATGTTCTAAACTTTTTTTTCTTAAGCTCTTGCACAGAAAATTTCATCTCTATGCTTATCTCAATTCTCTTCCACACATTGTGAACTATATCCCTATCTGAATGACATGGCGACAAAGTATTCCAGATTACAGGTTTGTTTTTATAATGTCCTAGAAATTTTAAAACAATTATGTTAGACTATTCCATAGCTATAACAGAAAAAATGGAATATGATAAACAATATTTTTAATGAATTTCTAATTCACATTACTAAACTTAATATTCATAAATACAAAACTTGAATCACTCACAGTGATGTAAACACATTGTTCATTACATGTGTTTACAATTGCTGATCATGCACTACACCAGGCAAATCATAATGAATAACTGTCTGACATATATGCAAAAAATAAATATGAACACTAATTTACAGTACTTACAAAAAAATGGTTAAAATGGCTCTGAGCACTATGGGACTTAACATCTATGGTCATCAGTCCCCTAGAACTTAGAACTACTTAAACCTAACTAACCTAAGGACATCACACAACACCCAACCATCACGAGGCAGAGAAAATCCCTGTCCCCACCGGGAATCGAACCCGGGAACCCGGGCGTGGGAACCGAGAACGCTACCGCACGACCACGAGATGCGGGCACAATACTTACATAATATTACAAAATACTAGTCACTCATTGTTTGGTTCTTTATGAATGACACCAGGTTATTGTAGTCAAAAAACACTCTGATTTAGTGGTTTATTAGAAATCTACAGAATAATGTTTAACAATGATAATAAGTTTCCAATGGAGCTAAATAGCACAAAACAATATGTGTTTGGTAAGACAGGGATATTTAAATGTCAGTGAAGTTATTAAATAAAACTGTTCACAATGCAAAACTTTAATACTCCCCCTTAGTTAATAACTTGCATACTCTCATGTTTTTGAACAACTTTTTTAGTCCAGCAGCATATAAGGGTTTTGTTAATAAACCCGCAAGCTGATTTTCTGCATCTACTTTTAAAATGGTAATTTCACCAGCTGTAACTAATTCTCAACGAAAGAAGTGTCTGAGACGAATATATATTGTCTGTCAGTGAAATTCAGGATTCTGTGCGAGTTGAACAAAAGCTTTACTGTCCACTTGCAGGCAAGGTCTCCATCCTTCAGCTGGCAAAGTTCAGTTAAAAGTCTCTTCATCCCGAGCATTTCTTGTGCTGCTTCATTAGCTACTACAACTTCAGCTTCTGTAGTAGAGATTGCAACTGAAATTTGTCTCTGACTCGTCCAATTGAGAGGTGCACCAAAGTATGGCTGAGAATACCTGAGGTGGATCATCCAGTCCCTAAATTGGTTCTCTTCTATGTAGTTATCCTTGATAATTGCAGTTGTTACAGCTCTACAGTCAATCATGCCAAAGCACTCCAAAACGTTCTTGGTGTAGTGAGTCTAACTTGATGGGACACACCTTCTTTTATATCAATTTCCAAGCCTAAGAAATATGATACTGGCTTTGATTTTATTTCGAACAAATTCTTTAAGTTCACTGTCATTGTGTGGCACAATCCATCCGTCATCAACATAGAGCATGAATAAAACATAAGAAACTTTCTGTCTCATAAAGAGGCAAGGATCACCTTCACTTCTCATAAATCTTAATTCCGTCATATAGCTACTGAATCTCTCATTTCAGCAGCAGAGAGCCTGTTTCAGGCTATATAAGCTTTTCATTAATCAACATACTTTTGTATCACCATCACTATAACCTTCAGGTTGTATCATAAACATCATTTCCTTCAGGTCACTATAAAGAAAGGCAGTAGTCACCTATATCTGTGCAAAGTTCATATTCTTTTTGGCTGCAATGCTGAGTAATTTTCGAATAGTCGACATCTTTGTCACAGGGCTAAAAGTTTGTTCATAATTGAGCCATGTGCGGCTCGCGTTGATGTCGTTCATAGATTGGCATGTTGTAATGGTGATAGTGGCATCTCGTTTTCTTAGTGTGTTCACTGGCGCCACTACGTTTGCTCGCCTTGTCTGTCCGTGAGTGGCAGCAGCACCCCTTATCGATAACGCGTACTGTGGTACCATCTTTGGAGTAGCCTCTAGTATTTTCGGGTCGTCGTGTGTCGAGTGAGCTGAACTGGGAGGGACCAGCAGTGAGGTCCGGACAGCCAGTACTCGCCCCGACTGTTGGCGACACGCATCCACTGTCCGACAGAAGGATGTGGCCGCGAGAGTGCACGACCACGTTAAGGACCGGATTCAGCGAGTTTCAGTTGAATGATGGACCGTGATACTGGAGTAGTGCAACTTTTACTTGTGTGTGTGTGTGTGTGTGTGTGTGTCCGCCTGTCGAAGTGACCTCATGAGTTGTCAGTTGTCAGCTGACAATTTATAGTGGGATCTTTCCCGTGCCTGACTTTAGTGTGGACGACCGTTGGTTGGTCATTCGGTCGGTCGTCGCACCGGACGACGAGTATTTGGTCTTCCGACCACTTCTGGCTTCTCTGCATTTGTGCCGACTTATAATTCGTCCGTTTTGTTTCACAGTGACTGGTTTTAGTATTGTGAGTTGTTGGTGGAATTGTTTTAGCAGATCTGTGTGAATCTTGTGGTTTTGAATGAGCAGTTATTTTAATACTGTCTGCGTACTGGATTCGGTGGACAGAGTTGTGAATAGAGATCAGTTCGGTTGGGGCGCAGCAGCGAGCAGGTCCGTGCAGCACGAGGGCAAGCTGGAGCCACTGCCGGATAGAGGAGGCGTAGATGCGAGAGCGACGACTTCGTTGCACACTGAACCCTGGACGTTTAAGTTGAGTGAAGAGTTAACTGCAAATGCAACCTCAACTATTCTGAGTTCTCGCCTTTGGTCGGCGAGTTGTTTCTCCCAGGGACGCTAAGACTGGCTGAAATGAGTGAAGTGTTTCAAGGCGGTGAAATATTGCAGCTGTCCTCTCTATTTGTTACTCATAATTGAATTTTGTATTATTATTATTAGTGAAGTGCAACCAGCGGTATTTTTCTGCCTTATGCCGCTAACGTCCCAGTTACCTGCCCTGGAGGTTGGCATACTTTTCGGGCAGCGTACCTTTCCTCATCGTGTTGATGCTGCCTGACATGGCGTGTAGTTTGACAGCCTCTTGTATTGCACGGTGAATTTTTTTTTTTTGCCAGTCTGCCTTGGTTCTAGTGTTTCCTTCGTCCTTGGGTGTTTTCTGAAGACGTAGTGCTGTTTGTCTCTTCTTCCTTGCCTAAAAATATTCGATCGCTGTTCCAGTGATCGGACGTTAGGCAGAGTGGTTAGTCAGTCGGTCGGCGCTTAAGCTGCCCCTAGTGTGAATTGCCATCCTGTTAAGTGAGTACAACTCTTGGCTGCCTGTCTTACCTCATGTTTCAGTTACCTTCCCAGGCAGACCCTTGGAACACTCGCTGAGAACTGCTTGTCCTGATTCCTTATAATGTGATGTTTGTTTTAAGGATATTTATATTTTTTTATTTATTGTTGATGTGGCCTTCAGCTGAGCAATAATTTCACCTCTTTTGCGATAAAGCCTTCGGCTGTGTTACAATAAGTTTTTTTTAAAGCAAACTTGTTTTAAAAGCAAAGTATTTGTTAAAATGTGTGCCATTTGGAATTGTTCTTCTGACATCTAATTCAGGTCTTCAGCCATTTGTTATTTGAAGTTGTGTGTGGCCTTCAGCTGAGCAACAATATCACTTCTTTCGTGATAAAACCTTGAGCTGTGTTACAGTAAGTTTCTTTATCAAACTTGTTTTAAAAGCAACATATTTGATGAGATGTGTGCTATTTAGAATTGTTTTCCTGACATCTAATTCAGGCCAGCAGCCATCTGTTATTTGAAATTGATTATGGCCTTCAGCCAAGTGATAATTTCACTACTTGTATAATAAGGCCTTCAGCCATCTTACAGTATGTTTTAAAACGAAATATTTATCTTATTATGTGCTATTTGGAATTGTTTTTCTGACTTCTAATTCAAGCTTTCAGCTGTTTGTTGTTTGAGGTTATTGTTGGTGGCCTTCAGCCCTACAATTGTGGAATTTTTGGTGATAAGGCCTTCAGCCATCATACAGTCAATTGTGATTTTCAAAAGATTGTTTTAAAATTTTAATTTATTTAAATAAAGTTTACATATTTGTTGTGCAACTGAGAGTAACTGATTGTGGCCCCATCCACAATTGTAGCCTTACCCTGTCCCATCCTGAGAAACCAGCTCTCAATAATCAATCCTTTTCTTGTAAGAAAGTCCTTTCTTTGCCTCTGTGGACCGACCCATCAGCATTCGTTTTCAGTTTACAGATCCCCTTACATGCCACTGTCCTCTATCCAGGACATAAATTTTCCAATGTCCAAGTTCCATTTTCTTGAAGTACAGCCATTTCTTGATATATTGCTGCTTTCCAGTCCTCTCGTTGAGCCGAATTTCTAATGTCACAATAAGATTCTGGCTCCTCAGAGATCATTAACTGCATTACATAATCTTTCTGAACATTTTAGTTCTAAACGTTCACGCAGTTGTGGCCTAATTCATCATCAGACTGTTCTAATCTCTCTTCTGTTTCATCCTGTAAATCATCATAATTATAGAACTCTTTTTCTCTTGGAGAAAAATTCGTTTGATGACTCTTGAGACTTCCAGTGAGGGAGATCAAGATCCACAGGGACTACCACTTTTTCCTTTTGCATAATTTTCTCTTCAAAAATGACATACTGTGATTTCATTAATGGACCATTTTCTTCACACCACGGTCATAGCCAGTCAGAATCCCCTTTACTGCTTTTCAATCCATTTCCAGAGTTAACTGTTTTGGAACATGAACATAAAATTTAGACTCTATTATGTGTAGGTGCTCTACGCCAATCTTCTTTTGATACCATATTTAATATGGAAACATCCCTAAAATACTGGAAGGTCCCATTCGATTCAGCATGTTTGCTGCAGAATTTATCATTTCAGACTAAAACAACTGAGGAGTGTTTCATGAGCATGCATTATAGCCCTGGATGTTTCAGCAAGAGTACGATTTTCTCTTTCACTGCATCTGTTTTGCTGTGGAGGTCTGGCATATGGAAATGCAGTATTATGATCTCCCTTTGTAAAATCTCCCTTATATGTTTGTTGTTGATTCTCCTTCATTATCACTTAGAAAGTTTTTAATTGTATACGTAGCAGTCTTTGTTTCATTTATAAACTGTCTTTGTCTATTAGGAACTTCTGAGTCTTCCTTGAAGAAGTAAATGGCTTGAAATTTAGTATAATTATCTTTAATTAATGCCACGTAGCGTTACTCAGAGTAGGAATTTTCAAAAGCATGACAGACATCATGTGAATCAGTTCTCCTGGTTCAGAAGCTCTCTTCTGGTTGCCAAATGGAATCCAATGTGCTTTCCATAAACACAGCCTTCACAGTGCACAGAGTCTGCCTAAGATCTTGGAGATTAACATCTTGACATGTCGTTTATTTTGATGTCCAACTCTTTCATGGTACAACTGTGGTAAATTTTCTCACCAGATTTTATTTACTTTAGCATGAATGCTTCTCATCATTAACTTGAACAGTCTTCCATACAGATAACGATAGCCAACTTGTTGTGTGATTTCACCAACCTTTCTGTTGTGGATAAAAATGTACTTTCTAGATTTTTGTCTTTTTCTGCTAAGACTGAAAGCAGATTCTTTTTAATTTTTGGTACATGCCATACATCACTCAAAGTGATTTTGTGGCACTTTCCATTCACTATTGCTTCCATTTCTATTGTGCCCTTGCTAACAACTTCAACAATATCACCATCTGCTGATATAAGTGTATGTGTCATAGAAAATGGTACAAATGTCTTGAAAAAATTGTCAATATTGATAATATGACTTGTCGCATCATTATCTACAAACAAGCTACCAGTATCACTCTCAGATGACATAACAACAGACGTTTCAACTAAAAGAAGCATGTTCGTATTTGAAGTTTCAGTGGCTTCTGGCATCACGTTTGTAGGGCTTTGGTGGTCAGCCATCCTCAGTCCACTTCTGGCATTTCTTGACTACATGATTTGGCTTCTTCCAGTGGTGTTTAGAAGACAATTTCAATGATTTACTTATAAGAGCCTCTTGAGATGTAGAATCTCCTCCTTTATTTGACAAAGCTTTCTCACATGCACAAAGTTGAGTTGTCAAGTTATCAACAGTCCTATCACTCTTTGACATAAGCATCCAACTTTATTTAAATGAAAAATACTGATCTGGCAGTGAGCCTAAAATTTTGTGGATAAAAAATAAATCAGGAAATTCTGGATTATTTTCTGCGTCTTTGGCTCTTTTCTTCTTTCAAATCATTCTACACGTTTTTCAGCTTTGATATTTGAGCTGCTGTATCATCACTAGAATGTTTCACATATCCCAAAAATCTTAAACAAGGGCATAAACTTTAGCTACAGAAACATCATAAAATAATTTATGCAGTTGTACCTGTACTTCTCTTGGGGTTTTAAGATGCATTACTTTCTCAGTTTCTTCCTCTGTCATATTCATAGTCAATACAGTTAAAGCATTGTTGTCATCCATAAGACAATTATTTAGTGTGTTCTTATATGTCACCCTTACATGAGGAGTAGCACCTCCTGCATGTTCTATGGGTTTAACTAACATACCTTCAATAATGTTAAGGTCTCTAGGAACACCATGTAGACAAACACTTGCTTTGTATTTCAATGTATTCCAATTTGATTGCCCTTCTGGTAAACCAATGCTTATTACCCTTGTCGAATCAATAGTCGAACTTCATTTGAAAAGTTACAGTGACGTATGAAAGCTGAATACACGAATTTCCCAATTTACACGTCATTTACATACGAAACATATAAATAATGTTTCTGCAGTTCCTTTAAATAATTGAGCTGTAGCACAACTGGGCACATAAACTGTTTGGTTATTTAGAAATGACACAATTTTTTGTAGATAAAAAAACACACTGGTTTGTTAGAAGTCTACAGAATAACACTTAACAACGATAGTAAATTTCCATTGTGGCAAAGAACACAAAACAATCCATGTCCTCTAAGATAGAGTTATTTAAATGTCAGTGAAGTTATTAAATAAAACTGTTCACAACTCAAAACTTTAACAGTCATAGCTGATGATATGCCTACATGGTACATTTTTAATGAAAAATGACACAACTTAATAATTACAGAATTTATTATTCCTTACATATAACCTAACCCCAAATTTAACTGTGTATCTGTTTACAAATGTTCATAGAGACATACCTGTCTGCTGTCAAGCGCCTTCAAATCACAATTGCACAAATGTCTGGATGCAGACCCAACCCACTGGTTCACGAATGTTTGGTTCCTTTGATGTGGGTCGAAAGACCGACAAGCAGCAAAAATGACTAGCACTACTCGAATAAGGTTGGCAAGCAGCAAGCGATCCTAATACACTATATGGCTGTAAGCGAGCAGTAATACAGTGTTCGCCAAATACTACATGTTTGGTGCTGCCTTTACACAAATGAGGTTACATTCCTTTGTTCTTGACCATGCAGTACATGTGCAGAAAACCTGTTAGTGTTGTTACTCAAAACCATATTCACAGTCCTAGGTAAGTTGAATGCATATATTATTTGTAATGGAAACAATTTCTTTTTCGACAAACTTGTAAAATATAGTGATATGTTAAGTGTAGATCAAACCCTGCCTTCTGGATATGTTACAGCATACAGGACATGGACCTGGCAGTTGTTTCTGTTTGCTAGATCATAACAGAAGATCATATCTTCCATTTCCTATGTGGAGTAACGGGCTTCTATTATGCAGCTAAGTCCAAAGATAAAACTACAATGCAAAACATTTCACTAACTTACCAAAACACAGACTGGTTCCAGTAGAAGTAATGAAGGCTCTTACCTAGAACTGTGAGTGTGATTTACAGTAACAACATTAACAGATGTTTACTGCATGTTGTATCTGTGGTCAATAATAGAGGAATATGTTCTCATTTGTTTAATGCATTCTGTAGGTCGTTTGTAATAGCAACGAACCTACAGTAGCAGAGATGTGTTTCACAGCAGTGAAGATGAACAAGTGCCCAAAGCTCCTAAGACATGCATGTTATTGCCCGTATTTAATGGACGTTTCTGTCTTGTTTTGGTCTACTCAGCTGCCTCTCAAAATATTGCATACGTTTCATTTAACAGCCAATATGTAATCTGTATATTATCCATAAAAATATACAACACCAACTGGATAACATGAGACTACAATCAAATTATAAGTTAAAAAAAGACTAGGTTATGTTTTATCCCAGAATATAATTCGCTCTTGTAGGATACTGTGGAATTGGGCAAAGTATTCTGTTAATGTGCACATGCCTTTTGAAATAATTTTGAAGCCACATGCCCTGAAAATTTTGTTTCTAAGAAAGACATAATTTTGTTGGACTTTATCATCACATTGGTACTGCATGTATAATATTTTAAACCGAAATTTAGGAATGTTGTTTTTTGGGGTTTATCTGTAGCTTTTATTGTCAAACCATCCATTTGAAGCTGCTTGTAATTGATTTGTTGTGTTCCCTGTAATAAGAGTTCTTTTGCCACGTATTTGTGACACGCTATTGAGTTCTAGATAATTTATATATAGAATATAGTGAATTGGTCCAAGAATGAATCCCTGAGGACATCCTTTTTTAAGGCTTTTTGTATTGAACAAACATGTCTTAGTATTTCCCTGTATTTTATGCTTTATTTGTATTTTCTGTTTCCTGTTTCACAAGTAAGACATGGACAATTTTAATGCAGTGCCTCTGGAGTTTCTGCAACTATATGTTGTGATCCAGAATTCCAAAGGTTTTACTGAAATCTAAAAAATGTCAGTGGAGTTTTTTCCTTCACACTTCCTAAGACATTTTGTATAAATCATAGATGACACTACTTGTCCATTCTTCTGGACTTGGGCTGAGCAACAGTGAGAATTCTGTTTTTGTGTGAAAATTTCATTAACCTATTACACATTACTTTTCTATTATTTTACTCAGTCCTGGTAGTAAGACAACTGTTTCATAATTTTCTATATTTGATTTGTCTTCTTTCATGCGAATAGGGACAACTCAAAATATTTTTAAACAATGTGGGGAATGTGCCTATCAGAGAGGATGACTTGATTATATTTGCAAGAGGCATAATATATTATTGTACTTCCTACAAAGTTTGAACAACTTTCATCAACATGTTTCCAGACAACCAGTCAGCAAGATCATAATTATTTTGAAAGGTTTGGGTTAGCAGCATACTTTTCACACGAGCAGATGCTCAAGTCCAACACTTCTTGTGAGTAGTTATAAGACAATGAGGTTGCTGCACTTACATATTTTTTTATTCTTCTCATACTTATTTGGTTACCTATGTTGTAACATAACATTAAAGACACTTCACATGACATTAGCCTATACATAAAATCTTTTGCAGCTGAGACACTTTTCCATGGCATTATTGGCCAAACTGTAGAAGTCTACCAAAAGAATGAATGAATCTCAACAATTCATTAACGTTTGTCTGTGTAAACATCACAACTATTGTCAAAAATATGTGTCCTCTGATGACTTCATGTTTCGGCAAAGTATATTGGAGATCCAAGGACCACCCAATTAGTTACATCCTATTGAAGAACTACTGCAGTCACTATCCCTCCTTGAAGACACACAAAATCCCTTGAAATGGTTCTCCATGTGCAAATAAAATCACAAATTTGTACAATTATTGTGCTCTCCTCTACAGTAAGTTGTTTTATGGTTTTCATTTGCAAGTATCTTTTTTTGGTAAGAATATGTAGGGATACATATCTTTGGCATGGTATGTAATATCATAGTTAGAAGCAAGAGCAACATTTGTGATACTGTCAGATGCTAAATCTAGGGCTCCAATTATGACTTTTATGCTGGTAACACAATTTCAACAGGATATTTTTATTGAGGTCTGTTAATGCTGGGAATCACCTGAGCCAAATTATAAGAAATAACTTAAATTTTTGCGTTTGGGATTGGAGGCAATCTTACATAATATTTAAATAAATTCGACCTTCATATTAAGATAGGGGGTCATCACAACTTCAGTGAAACTGGCCGCATTGTGAGCTATGTTAGAGCATCGGTTAGCCGAACATCATTCAACTGAACTATCGCTTAATCGAACTGTCACTCGCTCGCGCATGTCGCCATTCGCATTCGTCGACTAAGATCTTGCCGCTCCCCCCCCCCCCCCCCCCCCCCGCACCTACCAATGATGACGAGTTGCCGACACTGTAGAAACCGTTTGCCCTCTGCTACAATCAGTTGTGTCGATTTTGTTGAGTAAAGTAAACATTCCATATAAAATGCTCTTCTATGAGAGGTAAACATGAGATTAATAACATGTTAGAGTAGGGGCAGCCACAATTTCAGCTTGCGGACCGTGTCTCGGAACGAGTTCCAATTTGCTGTGCCTTGCAGCAAATTTCCCCTGACGCCATGCTATGTTGCTTGAGCTTGAGGACGGGGAAGAGCGGGAACTTGCAAAAGCGCAGTGTCTATATGGCAGTACATTGACACTGCACAAGACTTTGTCAGATATGCATCACAAAGAAAAGAAATTTTCAGCATTATTTAATTATTGTTGGCACACTGAAAAGATAATTTTTATCTAGCACAAACTGTTGGCAATGTACAGTATGGTATTGCCTCCGGTAGAAAAAATACTGGAAAAAAATTCCAGAGACTTAAGAATGGAGAAGCGTTATCTGCGCTATCAGAATTACAAACATTATTATCTATGTTCTTTTGTAGAGGAAGAATGAGTGTTTGTTTTTTGTTTTCATTGTCTTATCAATTCTGCTGTTCTCACTGATGGACATTAATTGTTCAGAGTCTGTAACTGATGCAATTATTTGTAGTAGAAATAGAATTTGCTGAATATATATATATATATATATGAGATTACTAATTATAGTGAGTGTTTTTTTACAGTAGTGGGTCCTATCCTGTATATGATTCAGTGCATAATAATTAAATGTTGCCCTGGCCATTTTGTGTAGGAAAATTATTGTAGCGCCGCCATTAATGACAAAAATTATATAAGTTCTTCCAACAGTCATATCTTCCTAAAAGTATAAAAAGAATAATCATAATAAAGTGAAAACGGAGTATTGTAGTATTTTTCAATTCATATTAGACCAGAGGCACAGTTTTTTTAATTAATAACGATATCAATGAATGCTTACACTGCCACTGCACATTTGCAGCTATCTTGGAGCATCCAGCCTCATAGAAAAAGAAACTAAGCATTGTTTGGATGTATGATCGAGTAATATTAAAAAAGGATCTTTAATCCATTGTGAGTAGCACTGATGTCTTCACGTTGGTATATGTATGCTATTGTTGGTGATAGCACCTTGAGAAAAAGTAGCTGTGATTTTAACAAACAAAAAAGAGAAAAGATTCATTAATTCTGTTTTTCAAAACCATTTCATACAATAAGTATTCAACTAAAAACATAATTATTCATTACATGATAACAGATGCAGATATTTTCACAGTGTTTGTCACTCAAGTTTTCATGTATTCGCACTTTTGCAGCCTCATTGTGGAGACTTGAAAACTCTGCCTTTGGGAAACAATAGAGACGCCATGGAAAACTGTACAGTGTAAAAATATTTCCTATTAAAACTAGAAGTATTGTGCATGTCAGGCAGTTACATCTGCACATACACAGGAATGCTTCCAACCGAAACGGCAAATGGTCTCAGAAGTGGAAACAAGTCACAGTGTCTTCAAAAAGTTTATCAAACTATCCTTGTAATTCATTGAAGGGTACAATGAATTCTTCAAAACTTGCATTTTCTTTAATGCCATATGAGCTTAGGGACTTGGACTGTAAGAATGACTCCCTTCTGCAACAGGATTTTATTTTTAAATGCATTCATATCAAATTAAAAAGAAGTTACATTGGAATGTCTTACTGTGGGCAGTGAGCAGTCAAGTCCACTCAAAAGACAAAGTCTGCACTCCATTCCGAACTTTATAATTTTCGTTCCTCCACTACATTTTGCTTCCTAAATTCAACAATAGTGAGTTTTAGATCGATAAATCATTCTAGGCGTGCGCCATGACTTAACCAACGTATTTTGCAGGAGTATTTGAAGTCTTCATACTCTTTGTTCAGTTCCACTGAAGACTGCTGCAATTGTCAGTGGAATGACACATGAACCTTCAGAAAGTTTACTATTCGTAACTGCTCAGTTGGAATGCTTTACCTAAGAAAACTCTTGCTTCATGTCATGAATTAGCAACACTCGGTCCTAAAATAGGCAAGGATGGTTTAGCCTTCTTAGTGTTAATGGTAGCCAGCGCTTCTCTACGCTCGTCATTGAAAAAAGTATGATAATGAGCTGTTTCAGACACGTTGAAATGTCTGCAATGCCTATTGTTTACACCTCTCCACTGTACCAAATGGTATTTCATGGCGCAAATCTATCTTCAAGGACAATGCTCGCAGTGTAATTAATTCCTCTTTTTGAGGAGAGGCATCTTGAGGCAAAGTGTCCTTGGCAGTCGTGTCAACTAATTGAATCAATGTTCTGCGAAGCTCCACTGTTTGCTGCCTGAGGCTGACTATTGTGTGATGGATTATTCAGGAAATCTAACCCTTCGTCGCTTATACTTGACACGACTTTCACAACCTCCTGGAATTTTACGCCCTCAATGTGAGAGGTCAGTGGCATACAGCTTACTGAGCATATGTCACATCTGCCCCTCTGCCTATACCACTTAACTTATATCTTGGATTGTGATATCTCGTGACTTCAGTGCATTGTTTACTTATGACTAACACATGAGCCCCAGTGTCGACTGATAGTCTATGTGTTCTACCATTAATAGTGCGTGGCAACCAGCTCTCCGCTTTTGCATGTGCTCTGATAGCATAGAATTTAAATGGGGACGCCTGGCAGCGGTTCCAGAGTTTCCGTTCCTGTTTAATGGGCCCTGTTTGCAAATTTCCCTGTACTGCTACACTCACGATATGTATGGCCAACACTTTGACAATTGGTATGCAGTGGTCGGCGGCAGTTTTTCGCGATGTGTCCCTGCCGATTGCATCTGAAACAATGAAACCCTGTGGAAAATACATTTTTTCTGTCCTCTAATGCTGTATCAATGTTCACTGCATCAATCAAATTCTTCGGAAATTCTGCCCTTACTCAGCGCGATGTTTCGGGTGGCAATCCTCACAAAAAAGTACCGAAGGCCGTATTCTCTGATATGTTTGTTGCTTCATCACTGGCTGACAATTGGTAAGTGTTACTATTAACTTTTCGTATTCTATCCATAAAGCTTTCTATTGTTTTGTTGTGCCTTCAGGACATGGTGTTCAATTACTCCCTATAAAAACAACTGTTCTACTTTTTAAACCTTTCGAACAAACCTTGTTTCAATTCTTCAAAAGGTAATGCACTTCATACCTCCTCGTGATAAAGCATGTGCGCCTTAGCTTCCCTGATTAACCGTAATTTTGTCATTTGCAACATCTTTTCATCTAACCAGGTTTAGTGGCTGATAACAAATCAGCAAAAAATGCTCATATATCCTCGCTTGGCTTGCCAGAGAAGGGAGTCACATGGGTGGCTGCTGGTGAATCTAGTGTGGGGAGAGGGTGGGGGTTACACTAGATGTCGACCTATACTCGGATAATCGATTCAACATTTCATTACTGTCAGATCTCAATTGGGCTACCTGATTAAGTGGGCTCTGAATAGCCTTATGGGTGGAAACTCCTTGTGTCTTACTGTCTTCATTGTAATTCTTTCCTGTTTAACAAATGGTTATCTACACAAATATACTTCCTATGACCACAGAAACATAGACTGACCTATATAACCAGTAACATTAGAAATTTGATTACAATTCCGATCAAAGTAACAAAAAATCTAACAACATCTGAAAAGAAGTTTTCTAGTGTCAAATTTCTTTGAAGAATGAGAGCTTTACCGTTTCCCCCAAGTTTATTTTTGAGGCTGATAATATGTTTATAGACAGGCATGCAGTGGCGGTGTTGACGATACACACGTCGACGAGGCATAGTGCTTCAATGCTGTTGCAGATAAAGCTCACAGCGGGATGGTTCCATTGGCGTGCACTGCCCGCTTATATACACGACGAGTGACCTTCATTACGTAACGTGCTGATAACGGACTTAGACTCAGCAGGCACCAGCCGGAGTGTGTTATCCCGGACGCGCGCTGTAGATGTTCTAGCAGCGCGCTCCGCTGGTGCGACCGCCGAACTGGCGCCGAGCCAAGTCGTGCAGGTTGCGTCACCGGCTCGCTAGGCGCCAAGCGGGCAATGCGGCAATATGTTTTAGAGTTTTTTCAAACTGTTGCATCCTTGAGCCCCCGGTTCGCGATGTACGCTCACCGGTTAATGGCTGACGCTACAGATCACACTTTATTAATAATTATAGTACAAAGTAATATCTCCAGTTACAGTTACATTTTCAGCAAGTACACCAAGTCCTTTCATCCATACATGTATTTTTTCATGATAACTAACTTTTCTACATGAACGAGTATACAAAGTAAATGTTTTTTACACTGCAAGAGCGTTGCTTGAAAAGGAAAAACATCTGGAACCAAGTTGCACTCACCAATCTACCGAAATACTGTCCGCTGGCTGCAGGTTGTCATCTGCTGTCTGCAGGCTGGTCGCGGCCCGTCGCTGGCGATAGCGTCACGAATTTTTCGTACCACAAATTCGCTACCACGTACACTTCAAAGTAGAGCCAAGGTTACCTGACACCAAATGCGGCGGATGGCGTTTAGTGACACTAGATACTGAAAGTCAGCGACAGAGGGGAGCAAATGTCATTATTTTGTCAGGGATGGCGGGAGGGGAAACGACACTTTGTGGGCGGTCGGTGGGCTCTTTCCTTAGCTCAGAGGGTGAGGTGTGAGTGAAACATTGATGGTTCCACTAACAGTTGTTTTTTGAGATATAAGACCCTTTGAACAAACAGAGTAGTAAAAAGTGTTTTAACTGGCTCAATTCCTCGCTGCTAAGGAGCGGTGGAGTCGTAGTGTGCAAATTCCAGTGACCGCTGATGCGACGACAGCTCATGTTGCAGCGGCCCGCCAGACGTCGTATTCTGCCCTCAGTACCTTGACCGTGTCCCACTGCAGCGGCGGTGCGGTCTTCTCTTTGTGAATTCGCTCGTTGCGTTATTAACAAGCGGTTACGGCGTGGCGTGGAGTGCTCCGTCCTGGAATCGAACCAGCGCTCTCAGATTCGGTATCTTCTGGGGGAGTTCATCAACGTCTAGGTTCACAGGTGACCCATTTGGTGAGGCCGTAGTCCCTTTATCCTCACCAGCCACCTGGGTAAGTACTACACGAATTTCTTTCTGATAACATTTGGGAAGGCATCTTCTGCGTTGATCTACTGGCGCGGTTATCGACGTCTTCTGCCTAGCAGTGTAGCGGGTAAGTAGTTGTAGCGAAGTATGACCTCTGATCTCTTGGTCCGTCCATCTAGGCGACGTTTCTTCGTGTCTTCTTTCTCCTCTCAAAGGACCTCCTCAAAGGACCACTTCACACTCATTTGTCGGAGGTATTTATTCAGCGTTTTTTTCCAATGTCACGAAGTTTCTATGGTAGCGTCTGACTCTTCGGTAGTTGATTTACGCTTCTCACGTTGGGCAGAAACGTGACCAATGTCGACACATGTGCCAGCTTTCCATTGTTTTACTTCTATGCTGGCGGGATCGGGCATTGCTCTGTTGCCCTCCTTCGCATCGCCAGATACGTCACACACATGAACTCAGTACACTGACAGTTCCTGGAGCGTTGACCACTGATGAGCGAACAGCACTGGTCGTTGTTCTCCTTGGAAGCATTACATGTTGCTCGGTCCTTGATCTGTCGAAGTGCTGACTGCTGCTGTGCAAACTCCACTGGTCATCAGCCTTTTGTCCGCCCCCCAGTAACTGAGTGGTCAGCGCGACAGAATGTCAATCCTAAGGGCCCAGGTTCGATTCCCGGCTGGGTCGGAGATTTTCTCCACTCAGGGACTGGGTGTTGTGTTGTCCTAATCATCATCATTTCATCCGCATCGACGCGCAAGTCGCTGAAGTGGCATGAAATCGAAAGACTTGCACCAGGCGAACGGTCTATCCGACGGGAGACCCTAGTCACACGACATTATTATATAATCGGCCTTCTCACGTTGGGCAGAAACGTGGCCAACGTCAACGCATGTACTGGCTTTCCTTGATCGACTGTTGCTGCTTTCGAATATTGTGGCTTAACGTGTCAAAGTCTCTAAAATATTCACTTAACCTATAATAAGTCTTTACGTATTTTTCTACTCTGAACAATCATAAACAACACATAATTATTACACACTTTACATACATGAGAAATCAATAAATTAAGTAATATATTAGCCAACACTTTAAATATTTGTAATTCATAAACTCAATTGTTGCAAAAAAATATAGATGCCTCTTGAAAAAAGTCCTGTAAACATTTCCCAGGTTGTATCTAAGCAATGCCTCTGCAGTATCCTCCCTTTCAGGAGTGCTTGTCTTGCAGACTTGGCTGGAGAGCTTCTGTGAAGTTTTGGAAGGTAGGAGATCAGGTACTGATCTAAGTAAAGCTGTGAAGAGGGGTCATTATTCAATGGGTAGAGCGCTAGCCCACAAAAAGGTAAAATCCCGAGTTCGAGTCTTGGTCCAACACCCAGTTTTAATCTGACAGTAGTTTCAAAGTTCACACCTTTTTCTCAGGTATGCCACCGGTAGTAAAACTGAAAACAAACGTCGGTATCACAGATTCTGGAATTAAAAGAACAGCAACCCATTTTTTGATTTTCTGCAGCAGTGTGTGCGTGTGTGTGTGTGTGTGTGTGTGTGTGTGTGTGTGTGTGCAAACCAATGACGTATCTTCCATTCTTAAAAGATTTTTGGATAAAGAAAAAAACAGACTTAATATATGTAACCAAAAAAACGAGTCGTATAAGCTTCGTGATTTGCGAAGCAATAAGATTGTACAATCTTGGAAGGGTAGCGTAACTGCAGATGATATTTAGGTGCCAGCTGTTGGTTGATTTGCTATTGGAGAAAACATTTTCGTCCCCGACTGTTACTTCTTTTATAAATGTATTTGTGGCCCTTAATTTGTCCCTGTTCGAAATCTATTTTCAGAGACAACATTTGTTTTTCGCCTTCCTTATATTTAAATCTTGTCACAGTCATGACATTCATACCCGCCCATAAGATTTCAATTGACGTCACACTGAAAGCTGTGCAACTGTGTAGAATTTGTGGCGTCCTGTGTGGGAAGTATCTCACGATGCCAGTTAGTCAGTTACTTCCATGGTCCATGGATCATTTTACACGATAAATCGTCATGATGTGGAAAGAGTCATTTTACATTCATATTGCAAATTAATTTGTACATCTATCTGTACTCTAAACATCACCATATATTTTTTCCCAAAAATGAAAACAAGGTATACAGATTGAGTTAGCAATTCCTAACCAACATCTTTTTATACAGTACAAACATAGAAATTCTTCTATGGAATAGAAGGAGTAGTCAAAGAGAAACTTTTTCAGTTTATTTTCAAATTTTACCTTGCTGTCTGTTAGACATTTTATATCACTGGGTAAGGGGTAAATTTTTTTTGTTGGAGGATTGTGAACCGCTTTCTGTGCTAAAGACAACTTTAATATTGAGTAATAAATTTTATCTTTTTTCTAGTATTGTAATTATGAACCTTTTGAACTGTAGTAGATTATTTACAACAAACTTCACGAGGGAAAAAATATACTGTGAAGCAGTAGTCAGAATGCTCAACTCGTTAAACAGATGTCTACAAGATGATCGCGGTTGAGCGATACATATTATTCTTACAGCACGTGTTGGGGCAATGAAGACCTTTCTTAAAGATGAGTTACCCCAGAATATTATTCAATATGACATTATTTAATGAAAATAAACAAAATATGTCAACTTACTGATTTTTCTCCCCTCAAAATTTGCTATGTTTTTAAAGTGCAAATGTGGCTGAACTAAGTTGCTTTAGACGTTCCAAAAGGTGGTTTTTCCACTTAAAAATTTTCCTAATTATGAACATCACCATGCGTTCCACTTATCACTGCAGAAAGCCACAAGCTTTGGCGCGTGTGTGATCCTGCCTATAGATTGATAATTGGTAATTCCGAAAGAAAGACGTGTTGTCAGTCCTGCAGACTTGACGTTTAGCAGTGTAGGCAAAACTGAAAACTCGTGATGACGGGTAACTGATGTAATAAATACGAACGTGCTACCTAAAATGTAGCACTTTGGAAAAACTGAGTTTAAAATTAGAAAGGAGAAAGTTATAATTGTAATCTCTCAAGCCAGTTCGTTAACAGAAAGACGAAGCCCACTTTCTGGAAACAGAAGATATACAATCGAAACAAGCCATATGTAGGGGCAAGAAAGTATGAATTACTTGTCTGTGGGTACTGGTTTCTGAAAAATGATAGAAAAAATACTTGCCAGAGATAGAAGGTGACGTATCTTTGTTGATGTTAAACTGACATGGCTGAAAGATGGGCTGGGTTTACTGAAGAAGATCTTCGGAAATTTGCACAGACAGAAGAAACTGTGGAAGGTACAGAAAAAAAAAACAGCTAAAGGGACAATGATAGAATACAATAGAAAATGCTAATAGCTTTGCGCTGTTTTGTGAGAAACTTATTGCCTTATGCTCCATTTAGGTTATGGAGGGATTTTTAAATCGCCAGCTAACATTTTCATTGTAATTCCATTTTTGCAGCTCGGAAAGCAGCCCATCCAAGTAGTAGCCATGTATTGAAACAGCAAGATAAAATTAATGGCACAGGAAGGAAAAATGTTACGCGACTAAGAATGTTGCAGAAGCCGCGAAGCACTTCTAATTTACCCAGATCTGGCGATATTCCAGATAAGGCATTGCTGTACAAAACCAAAGTAAGGAATTTGGATAAATAAGCATAAAAACCGATTTTTTTAGGTTTCTGCCCGAAGTGATCTGTGATTTAGGCATTATAGTAGTTGGTGGCCAGAACAAATGATATACAGTTAACTGTCATGTAATAGAGCGGTGTAAATTTTTGTATTGTCATGGCAGCAAGTTTGCATTTTCTCCAAATTTTAGGAGGGTTTTCTCAATAGTGGTTTTGTACTTCTGAATTTCTTTCACATAGTAGTAATGAATTGGGCATCAAGTTGTTCCACCTATCATCTCACAGTCAGTTTACAAAATATAGTGCTGACTATAATGTGACATGCTGCAGCAAGTCAACACTTTTTTTGCTACAAATGATATTTGCAGTATGGTTCTTGAAAAACCACATGATAGTAATTTAGAGTTATTCGAGAGAAAAGTTTCAATCACACGTACAACACGAGAAACAAAGACAGTTTTATGCTTCCCACTCATCACTTAAACCTATATGTGCAGTCTCCTCAGTATATGGCAATGAAAATTCATTACCAGCTAAAAGGAAAGAATGTTCTGAGTATGAACCTAAAGACACTGAAAACAAAGCCTTATGATATAGTTGTCAAACACTGCTTCTACACTGTTGAGTTCATGAAGGATGAACTGAACATTTGAGCAGAATAAATTTACATGTAGTCTTGTGTGTAAATGTAGCTGTCCTTCACAAAAGGGAGGAAAGAAAAATAAAAGTTTTTTTGACGTGTCTCCTGTACACTAATCATATGATTAGAAATTGTATGTTATTCATTGTACACTATTCACAGTATGTGACACATACTCACTCATTTAGGTTTCTGACCTATGTGCAGTGGGAAAATAACCAGACATATTGTGTTTCATTAAACAACAAATCTTCAAGATGATATTGATTGGTGGCTAACTTTCTTTAAACAGTGCATACAGATACATGACCTAAATGAAGCTAATATTTAGCTATGTGGCAAATAGCATTTTTGTGAGCTGTGAGAGTGTATACATTACTTCAGTCACGAATAACATAAAACAGATGTTTTTAAAACATATCATTATCATCATCAGACCTGCTCCTAAGAAATCAGCTGTACAAGCTAGACTGGCCGTGACAATATGATTATACCATTGCATGCTTGATTGGGTACTTTATTGACCATTTTTGGAATAGCTTACCCTCATGTAAACTTTGCTCAACATCTAGTACTCCTGACCAAAGTGGCATTGAGCACATATGAAGTAACTGATAGTGAAAATCTGTTTTGTGAATATCTGTAAATCTTTAACCTAATGAGTAGTTGACTGTTACCCTACTTTTGTGACTTCTGTCTAACATTGTGCAAGTGTTGGATGTATTTTTTCTCTAAGTTATTCTCTGTTTGTTGAGTTATTCATCCTTTCACAGTTGACACTGAATGTTAATTTTGGATGGAATTTTTAGTACTCAAGGGCCCAATGGTCCCTTCATCAATCATTTAATACAAAGTCACAGATAGGCACAGCAAAAAGACTGTCATAAATAAATTTTCAGCCAATAAGGCCTTTGTTGAAAAACAGATCTCTCTCACACACACACACACACACACACACACACACACACAAACAAACAAACAAACAAACAAACAAACAAACAAACGCTACTAATGGACATGACTACACTCTTCGGCAGCTGAAGTGTCTCGTTTCCTAATATGTTGTATTAGGGAAGTCTGTTACATGTGGAGTCACAAATTTGTTTTGTAGCTTTCTTAGAATAGCCTAGTTGATAGAACTTGGAGATTGCATTGAGAACTGTGCATGTGTAGTCTTTTCTCTCCCATATCATCCGTAAGATATCACAGAAGGAAAAGGGGAAGGCGTCAAAGAACGTCAAGCATCCTCCTGTGGCGACAATGCAGTGTTAATTAAATGGTGCACAGGAGTATAAATTTCAGTTAGTTCATGGTGTTGTGTGTGAAATTTTGCATATTTGTTATGGAGAACTACAGAGACTGAGATGATGAGCAGTCGAGGTCAGAAGAATGTGTTGTTACCGGGAAATAATACCCATCATAATTCTGATATTTGATGCACCAGTAATACTTAAGTATATCAAGATAGGATCCACATATTGTTATTATCTCTTCAGCTTGTTTACCTACATTTCATACACTGTGCAGTGGGAGGGAGGGGGAGGGTTGTGGAAGAAGTGATGGGGCAACAGGGTGACGATTCTTCTGGAAAACCTGGAATTCTCGGGGAATTTCATTTTACCTGGAAAAATCAGGTAATTCCAGGAATTTCATAAAATTCTGTTTTTGAACCATCTCTGAAATTGAATTTTTTGAGTTCTGTCAATCACAAATTTTGTAATACTAAATACTTTAAAGAGTGTTACTTATATGAATATTATTCCGTATAAATTATTGGTGTTTAAAAACTGTGGTTAAACTGTTGCCTATGGCTGGTATATAGCTCAGCTGAAAGGAAAGAAAAGTCATTATCATGGTTTGCTGCTCCCACCTCCCTTTCCCACTAACCAGTAATTTATTAGGAGCTTCATGACACCATCTTCCTTCTCACACATGAAATTCTCAGGCAATTTTTTTTCCAAGTTTGAGTAACCACCCAGAGCAAGTGAAACAAAAAGCCCCTCACATTCAGGACTAATCATCATATATTAAAAATATGAAGATAGCTTAAGATTAATAAACGCCACTCACAGATTTGGCCTTAGGACTGTTTTGACTGACCAGCTGCTTGCCTACATGGCAGTACGAAGAGCAATCTATGACCATGAGATATGTGATCAGTATGTTGCCAATTCTTCCAGCTGTTATTACATTGCGTCCAGCTGGTATCCAGCAATTCTTGCCAATAATCTGATCCATAACCATAGGATGATAGTCTAAGGTAAAAAAGCAGCAGCTTACACAAAAACATCACATCTCAAATTTCTCCTGGAACAAACAAAACTGATTGTTTTTCATTACATCTCACCAAGTCTGCCTTGTTTGCTAGACACCTCCAGCTAGCTAATGACTTCACCCTTTGCTATGTAGCCTCTTCCTACAGAGTTCTTGTATGCCCACTAGACTGCAGCATCCACTGTGAAAAGGGCCAGTGGTTAAGCTGGTTCCCATGCCCTTGCATAGGGATGCACTTCTGAACTCCTATGTACCTGCATAAGAAGAATAGCTTTATTGACCACTAGGGGCCACTGACTGTCGACTTCCAAAATACACTCTGCAATACCGCCTATAACCCAGAGTGCTCAAAACTTTCCTCCTGCAGCCCCAAAGAGCTGACAACTGGTTCCATGAGTTTATGAGTTCAAGAAGCTCCATGATCTCATTTAACATTTAGTCCTTTCACCCACTCAGCAACAGAATTTGGGCATTTCCATTGGCTGTTTCCTGCTAACGCTAACTGCACTTGCTGAAAGGTTCTGCTTACTGGTTAGGTCACTCAGAAATTAATTTTATAACAGGTGCTGGGAAATACCATCTTCCTAAGAATATTATTTGCCACTAAGCCAGCCCCTTAGGCATCCACTACAGCCCATTTATATTTAGAGAAAGATCACCCATTATCTTCAATGGAAACAAGCAGTGGTATTCACAGTAGCCACGAGATGAATAAACATACATGATCAGGAAGCACTATGCTACAACATGAATGGTGTCTCGGGATATGAGTCCAAAGTATCTTGGGCTAAGCCACTAGAAGTTGCTGTAGACATTCTAGATTTTGGCCAGCAGGAAGAAAATCTTGCCCCTCCTCTTGATATCTTCCTGTTCCATTATTCAGTCTATTGTCTTTCTGTACCATTGACATAGGTCACACAGTGTACTTGAGGAAATGACTTGCCCCTACGCCAGAGGTAATGATCATACAGAGACTGTGTGTGTCAACCAACTCAAGGAAGCAAATCTATCGTTGCAATTCCAGCCAATTATTGCAGGAGGAGTATAACTGTACTAGCACATGTAAATTTAGAAATGTACCATTAAAAAACTCTCGTCACCTTGCGTAAAACTGAAAGGATTTCTCAGTGGGTCAGTGGAGGTAGGGCTGAAGGTGAAGTGGACGTCTACATGAGTGACATTTACCTCTCCTCACCCCCCCCCCCCTCCCCCCCGTAACAAATATCCAAGCAGCTACTGTAAAACACATTCCATCTTGGATAACAATCTGCATCGTAAACTTACCACCGTAAAAGTGCTCGACGATGCTGTTTTCACCAATCTCATTACATGACATTTCTAACAAATTCTTTGAAGAAGATTGAAATGCACTCATTGTGCTTAGAGTGTCTGCATCCACCTGCATAAGGGATTGAGTTGTTAGAGTGTTTCATAATGCTGAGGAATTAAGAATATTTTGTAAGTTTAGGTTTCATTCAGAGAAATGTGTGGTTTCAGCTTGCATAAAAATTGTAGGCCTAGTGAATATTTTAATATATTTTTTCTGCCAGAGTTGTGGTAAATGATGTTTTTCCTGGAATTTGCACTGAAATTAATGCATGGAACGATAAATCTTGGATTAAAATATATGAATTTACTTAGTTAACCTAGTTTTAAGGTTCTTTGACTGCCAATAACTGTTGAAACATTCAAAATCTAAAAATTTTCATAAAGTCCTAATTTCTGGGTATCTTCCTGGCCCAAAGAAATATTCCCGGCAATATTCCCATTTTTTTAAGTTCCTTCCCACTGGAAATATACCCAGCCCACATCACTATATAGAGTCCTCAAATATCGAATCAGACCACTACATTTCTGTCGTTAAAATTAAGATTAAGCCTGAAGTATGTTCAAAACTTAAGAGACAAACTAAGCTTCTGAAATATGATACTTATAAGCTGTAGTTCAGAAAATTAAAAGCAGGTCTTCAGAGCAAGGTCTTTCAGATGTAGGACAGATATAAAAATGGCATCATCAAAGCAATTATCAAAACAATACCATTCACTAAATGAAGAAAAAAAAACCGACATGGTGGAATGATTAATGCGACAAGGTTTTTGCAAGAAAGACAGAAGGCATGGGAAAATTGGAATTCAAATAAAAATCAGAAAAACAGAAACAACCTCCTACAAAAAAATGAGCAACTAGAACTTGTAAAAGTGAGAGAATGTTATTCATCATGAATGAGCTCCAATCATTCAGTGAAGATGGGAAACTATTAACAAACATAATTGTCATGAACCTGAATACAAATTTATTGTTACTAAAAACTGTACTCAAAATGATGATTTGACAACTCCAGATTTAGAAGAAAGTAAAGAAATTATATACTCATTGAAAATCGATAACGCAGCCAGTGAGGATGAAAGAAAGGCAGATTGAGGAAAGCCCTCAAAGAAGACTTCATTCTTGAACTTAAAAATAGAATACTGTAGATAAAATCTGCAGGATTGCACAAGAAAGGACATAAAAATCGCCCAAATAATTATAGAGGCAAATCGCTTCTCCAAGTGACTCAAAATTTTATTTCAAGCACTACTGAGTCATACAGAACCATGACTAAACCCACTACTAGGAGAATCTCAAGATGGATTTCAGAAAAGTAACTCATGCAGTGAACTGATCCAGAATTAAAAAAAAAATCTATTCTTCAAATTGAGAAACAAAGATACAAGAGCTATATTTGTAGATTACAAGAAAATGTATGATTCCACTGACAGAAAATCATACATCAATATTAAGAAATAATCGATCTAGATCCAAAAACTACAAACATTAACAAGATATATTAAAAAGTATATCATCCAAAGTCAGGTTCTGTGGAGAATTCTACAAAAACGTCAAGATAAATTACAGGAGGCTGGTAAGGGGATGGACTTTCACCTATGCTTTGCAACTGCATCCTAGAAAAGGTGAATAGAGTGTGACTGAATTGCCTCACATTTGCAGAGACCATTGTCTTGTTATCAGACACATCAGAAAATATCAAAATCCAGATAGAAAACCTGATTGTACAAGCAGGAAAAATTGGTTCACAAGTTTCTTTCTCAGAAACAGAATTTATAATGAGTGTTAAAAATTGCCCACAAAATTTACTCATAAATCCAAACAAAATCGTGAGAGTCAGCTCATTCAGGTATTTATACGAGTGGTGTAGTATGAACACCAATGATGTAGTCAGTCTGGAGATGGAACAAATAAGATGAACATCATGTTCCAGAACACCAGAAACATCAGCAGTAAAAAGGCTTTATTTAGCATATCAGGATTAAACATTATAATACAGTAGTGAGACGTGAAGCTATTTATGGCACCGAACCACTAAAACCAGTGCAGAAAGGTGGCATAAACAAAGTTATGAAAATAGGAAGATGGCTGGTTAGAAGCATACTTGGCCCAAGGACAAGTGTAGCAGAATACAACAGTCCACGACCTAACAAAGAAATCTGTGAAACTGTAGAGAACATAATACAAAAGAAGAATGTCATTCTTTGAACATTTGGTTAGAATGCATGATGACAAGACTGATAAAGCAAATTTTTCATGAACTTATGAAGCTGGAAAAACACCCAGCAGGATTTATACAGATACTAAATGGTTTCAAAGAAGCAAACATCAACATAATGGGCACACATAACAGGAATTTATTGGGGAACAGAATTCAGAAAGTGGCTGTAAGGGACAAAGAAGGAAGAAAAAGAAAACAGCCTCATAACATCAAACAACTCTGGAAGCAGAAATCTGAACATATGAAATAAATATGGACAAAGAGGAAGAAGAAGGCATGCTGCAAGAATTGAAGTATTGATTTAATGTGCAATACAAAAGAGTTATTTGAAAAAAAAAAAGGTAATGTTGTGACCACTTGCCCATTTTATTCAACCAACAGGTAGAGGTGGCAGGAAAAAGGGTCCACTGAGATGACAGGAAAACAAAACAAAATGGTTTATGTACTGCCTGCTGACCAATTTTGAACTCTCAGAAATCAATGGATCATACAGTAAGTGTGATTCACCATGTGTTTGAAGCATCTCTACATCTACATCTACATCTACATGACTACTCTGCAATTCACATTTAAGTGCTTGGCAGAGGGTTCATCAAACCACAATCATACTATCTCTCCCCTCTTCCACTCCCGAACAGCGCGCGGGAAAAACGAACACCTAAACCTTTCTGTTTGAGCTCTGATTTCTCTTATTTTATTTTGATGATCATTCCTACCTATGTAGGTTGGGCTCAACAAAATATTTTCGCATTCGGAAGAGAAAGTTGGTGACTGAAATTTCGTAAAAAGGTCTCGCCGTGACGAAAAACGTCTTTGCTGTAATAACTTCCATCCCAACTCGTGTATCATATCTGCCACACTCTCTCCCCTATTACGTGATAATACAAAACGAGCTGCCCTTTTTTGCACCCTTTCAATGTCCTCCGTCAATCCCACCTGGTAAGGATCCCACACCGCGCAGCAATATTCTAACAGAGGACGAACGAGTGTAGTGTAAGCTGTCTCCTTAGTGGACTTGTTGCATCTTCTAAGTGTCCTGCCAATGAAACGCAACCTTTGACTCGCCTTCCCCACAATATTATCTATGTGGTCCTTCCAACTGAAGTTGTTCGTAATTTTAACACCCAGGTACTTAGTTGAATTGACAGCCTTGAGAATTGTACTATTTATCGAGTAATCGAATTCCAACGGATTTCTTTTGGAACTCATGTGGATCATCTCACACTTTTCGTTATTTAGCGTCAACTGCCACCTGACACACCATACAGCAATCTTTTCTAAATCGCTTTGCAACTGATACTGGTCTTCGGATGACCTTACTAGACGGTAAATTACAGTATCATCTGCGAACAATCTAAGAGAACTGCTCAAATTGTCACCCAGGTCATTTATATAGATCAGGAACAGCAGAGGTCCCAGGACGCTTCCCTGGGGAACACCTGATATCACTTCAGTTTTACTCGATGATTTGCCTTCTATTACTACGAACTGCGATCTTCCTGACAGGAAATCACGAATCCAGTCGCACAACTGAGACGATACCCCATAGGTCCGCAGCTTGATTAGAAGTCGCTTGTGAGGAACGGTGTCAAAAGCTTTCCGGAAATCTAGAAATACGGAATCAGCTTGAGATCCCCTGTCGATAGCGGCCATTACTTCGTGCGAATAAAGAGCTAGCTGCGTTGCACAAGAGCGATGTTTTCTGAAGCCATGCTGATTACGTGTCAATAGATCGTTCCCTTCGAGGTGATTCATAATGTTTGAATACAGTATATGCTCCAAAACCCTACTGCAAACTGACGTCAATGATATAGGTCTGTAGTTAAATGGATTACTCCTACTACCCTTCTTAAACACTGGTGCGACCTGCGCAACATCCTGAAACCAGCTTAAGCAGCATTCTGCCCCTTAGTGAAACAAGTGTTGGTCTGCAGGTAGGAAGTGCCAAATGGCTATGTGGCTATTCATCTTTTGAGAACCTTTTGTTCATAAGGGCAAAAGCATGAAGAACAATTTTAGAGTACATGCAGATTATTTTTGGCTTGATTATTTTTCCACTGGCTCAAGGAAAGTATGGCAAGCCATGATTGATGCTTTATGGTTGAGATTGCACATCACCAGCAATGACCGCACTGTGACAGATGTCTTCAAACAACTCCTAAAGAGACACTGTCCAGATAGTGACATTTTTTCAGCTAGCATATTCAAATGTGATCATTTAGTTTTAACAGTAAACATTAGATGTAAATTATTTTAATGTGTATTAATCATTTTTTTTTGTTGCAGGATGTTGATGTGAAAAGCACATCAGAGAACTTGCCATTACTTTCTGAAGTAAGTTCAGCTGATTCAGGATGTGGAGTTTCAAATGGGACAGAATCTTCATCAGATACTAGTAGTGTTTCAAGTACACAAGCTAGCCCGAGCCATGGACCAGTTTATTTGAAGATTAAGGAAGATAAAAGCTATGAAGTTATTTCTCCGGAGCAGGCCAGTAAATCTTCTATATTGGATGAATTTGAAATGCGTCATAAGATGATGGAGGAACAGAACCGACGGCGTAAAGAATTACTGGCCAAAGCATTAGCTGACAGGTTTGTATATCTATGTTACACATTGAGTAAAGTCACCAAGACTGAATAACAATATGAAAAGAAAAGATTGCTGTTGATCGTGTAAAGGAAGTGTGAAATGGTAGAAAGTAGTCAATTTGTGAAAATTTCAATGATTCATGTTTTAACAAAATACCATTTAATCATTTTATTTGGATATGGACTCTAGTTTTCAAATGCATAATGAAAGAAATTAGCTTAGATTTGAAAAGATAAGAAGTAATTATCCAGTGGCGGGTCTTTTATGAGCAGATGGTTAAAAATCGTGAAATTGTTATGTTAGGCGAAAAATGTGGACAAAATTTTTTGTAAGTTTTCATGATCTAATAATAAAATTTGGTGTGTCCAATCTATAGTGCACCATACAGTAAAAATACACTGAAGAGCCAAAGAACCTGGTGTAGACATGCGTATTCAAATAAAAAAAGATACGTAAAGAGGCAGGATATGGCATTGCGATCGGCAAAGCCTATATAAGACAACAAGTCTCTAGTGCAGGTGTTAGATAAGTTACTGCTGCTGTAATGCAGATTATCAAGATTTAAGTTAGTTTGAACATGGCGTTATAGTCTGCGCATGAGCAACGGGACACAGTATCTTTGAGGTAGCGATGTAGTGAGGATTTTCCTGTACAACCATTTCATGAGTGTACCGTGATTATCAGGAATCCAGTAAAACATCAAATCATCGACATTGCCGGAAAAGATCACACAAAAACGGGACCTACGACAACCCTTGATGGTTTGCATGATGGAAAACTTTACACCTTGCCTGGGTCCATCAACATTGGCATAGGACTGTTGATGACTGGAAACATGTTGTCTGGTTGGACGAGTCTTGATTCAAATTGTATCGAGCGGGTGTAAGTCTACAGGTATGAAGACAACTTCATGAATTCATGTACCATGCATTTCAGCTGGGGACTGTTGAAGCTGTTGGAGGCTCTGTAATGGTGTTGGGTGTGTGCAGTTGAAGTGATATGGGACCCCTGATACATCTAGATACGCCTCTGACAGGTGACATGTATGTAAGCATCCTGTCTGATCACCTGCATCCATTCGTGTTTATTGTGCATTCAGACAGATTTGGGCAATTCCAGTAGGACAATGCGACACCCCACATGTCCAGAATTGCTACAGAGTGACTCCAGGAACACACTTCTGAATTTAAACCTTTCCGCTGGCCAGCAAACTCCCCAGACATGAAAATTATTGAGCATATTTGGGATACCTTGCAATGTGCTGTTCAGAAGAGACCTCTACCCCCTCATACTGTTACAGATTTATGGACAGCCCTGCAGGATTCATGGTGTCAGTTCCCTCCAGCACTACTTCAGACATTAGTTGAGTCCATGCCAGTTCGTGTTGCGACACTTTTGCATGCATGTGGGGGCCCTATAGAGTATTAGGCAGGTATACCAGGTTCTTTGGTTCTTCAGTGTGTAAATGATGCTTAGAAATATAGGACTTAAAGTTATGTCTTCAATCCTTTTTGTTCTGCAGTTAGCTAAAATTTCAGTAGTTTTCTAACTGAAACAACATACTCAATTTTGCAGCTTGAGTACTCGTAGTATCAAGGGTTTGTACACTACTGGCCTATGAGTTAGGAAAATTTCAAATGTTTATGCACTGTGATGTAATGATATCTGTTAGAGGAGAGGTTTCTCAAGTGTCCTTCACAAGAAATTGTTGGAATAGTTGTCGAATCATCGTGTTTTTTCCCAAAAATAACAACATAATATATCCTGACATCTTGAGAAGAAGCATCAGCTGTTTATCATTTTGTTTTTTGATTG
This sequence comes from Schistocerca gregaria, assembly GCF_023897955.1. Taxonomy (NCBI): domain Eukaryota; kingdom Metazoa; phylum Arthropoda; class Insecta; order Orthoptera; family Acrididae; genus Schistocerca; species Schistocerca gregaria. The sequence continues at coordinate 777,295,077 of NC_064920.1, forward strand.
AAAGTGTCTCTGAAGCTCATGACTGGGAGGGCACAGTTTTATTTTTTGTTCACTGTGCACTTTTGCAGATATTTGAAACCTTCCTAGAACAGCAATAATAATAAATTATTATATTCCTTGCCAGATCATGTGCATTTGGCTGACAGCTCTTCAGCCATCTTCAGATGAGTGTTTGCACTGGAGTTTGCTTGTTCACATCTCTAACTTTATATCAGAAATGGCACAGAGAAGCGTGCACAAAAGCAGGCACTATGTGAGCAACCTCTATCGAGTTTATGCACCCTCTTCGAATATTGTTCACCTATGATGAACAGGTGTTAAGTGTAATGGTTATACTGCATGTATGCTCTCTATTGGGGTGCACACTCACAGAGGTAAAATTGAACTGTCAAAATTAATAAAATTAACTGTTGCTAGACACATCATTAGTCATAAAATGTTTTCTTTCTAAAGGAATGAAGGAAATTGCTGGTTTCCACGTCTTATCCAGTTGCAAGCTGCTGTCTTGATTAATAAGATCTTCCATTAAATGTATTTCCACCAACTCTTTAATAACTGAAGCCCAGAAGGATATCATTGAGCCCAAGATTTCCATGGCAAAATAACCATTGGAATGTCCTGTAGAGATACAGTACTCGACTGTGGCTTATCTACTCGGCTACAAAAGGTGAGTGTGGTGATCATGTTCAGTGCATCTTTCATGCCCTGTGATGGAACAGAGCTGTGAGGTCTTAATTTTTTTTCTGTTCTACCATGGATATATGGTCTTCCAAAGATAGACAAAGGAGGTCAGCAGTGTCGGCATTGCAATATAGGTTTTTGTGTTGAACTACTCATGTCATATTCACAACTCTGGTGACTTCATTAATAGTCTGAAGTCACTTCCCTTTCCTCAACCTACTTTTTATTCAACAGTTAACATTTTGAGCAAATTGATGACATTGCTGTGGGTAGTTCTCTCTCCACTCTGGTAGCAAACTATTTTATGGAAGACTGTGAGGAGAGAAAGCACTTGATTCAGCAGAACTTAAACCAAAAGCCTTCTGTCGATATGTGGATGATACTTTTGTAGTGCGGCCCCATGGTTGAAGAACAACTGTCACACTTTTTGTGGCATCTGAATTCAATCCACGAGAATATCATATTCACAGTGAAAGTGGAGAAGGCAGCTGTCTGCCATTTCTGGGCATCGTGGTCAGTCAGAAAGTGAATGGATTGTTGGGGCATTCTGTTTAGCATAGACTGCCCCCTGGTAGCTGAGTGGTCAGCGCGACGGACTGTCAATCCTAAGGGCCCGGGTTCGATTCCCGGCTGGCTCAGAGATTTTCTCCGCTCAGGGACTGGGTGTTGTGTTGTCCTAATCATCATCATTTTATCCCCATCGACGCGCAAGTCACCGAAGTGGCGTCAAATCGAAAGATTTGCACTAGGCGAGCGGTCTACCCGACGGGAGACCCTCATCACATGACATTTCTGTTTAGCCCATGTATACAGACCTGTATTTGCTGGTGTCTACCTGCCCCCACCCGTCACAAACTATGGGTATCATTTGAATGTTGCCGAACCAGGCACAAGCTGCATATGATGTAGACAGCCTTGAAAGGAGCTGCAGTGCTTACAATCTATGTTTAAAGACAATGGGTACTCTCTACATCAAATCAACACAGCTGTAAAAAAGAAGAAATGTGACCACCCACAAGATCAAGAGAAGGAGCAGTTCAAGTCCAGGACATTCATCCCATACGCCAGCAATATTTCGTCAAAATTGGGCAGAATCTTAAGGAAAGTAATCTTCCACATACCTACAAAGATGTATGCTCTTCTCAGTGTGGCAAAGAACAATCTGGGATTGTGAAGGGCTGTAACCTACAGAATACTTTGCCAGTGTGACAAAGCCTACTTTGGTCAGACAATGTGCACAGTGCATGGATAAGGTGATTTCTTCAGTTTCTTCAGAAAGAAAACATTTTATGACTTATGATGTGTCTGGTGACAGTTAATTTTATCAATTTTGATATATGAATTTTAACTCCATGAATGTGCATTCTGACAGAGCGTGCATGTAGTATTACCATTACACATGAGCCTGCACACTGTAGATCGAGCAATATTCAAAGAAGGTACAAAACTCAACAGGGGTTGCTTGTAGTGCCTGCCTTTGTGATGTATCTCCGCACCAATTTTTGGTATAAAGTTAGTGATGCGAACTACAATCTCCTGTGCAAAACACTCACGTCAAAATAGCTGAATGCTTGCCAGGTAAAATATCATGGCAAGAAGTTGCTATAATTTGCCTGCAATCCTGAAACTTAATGGAATAGTTTAATACCAGTGTATGCAACTTGTTCCACTATGTGGCTGAATTGACAGCATGCCATACATTGTCAAGCCACATTATGATCCAGAAAACAGCAGCGTTCTGCACATATCACAGCTTGATGAGACGGGAGTGACGAAATCGACTGCTTATAAATCTCGAGTGTTGGCTGAGTGGAAAAAGGAGTGGCTGGAAGTGAGTTAACAAGAAGTTGTGGTCAGTCAAACCAACTATTCTGCCATTTTAATAACAGTAACAACACTGAACACTTCATAACTATTCAAATTGTCATAAAAATTATAACAATAATTTGGCTGTTAAGAGAGTAGTGCACGATGCCTTCAGTGGTTACCGTAGCAGAATATTGACAAATGATCTTTCACAAAACCCAAAGAAATTTTGCTCATATGTAAAGGCAGTTAGTGGAGCCAGAGTTAGTGTCCAGACCCTAGTGAATGAGACTAGAACTGAAGTTGAGGGTAGCAAAGCAAAAGCTGAAATGCTTAACTCCATTTTTAAATGTACATTTACAAGGGAAAACCCAGGGAAACTGCCCCAATTTAATCCCTGTACCACTGAAAAGATGAATGAAATAACTATTAGTGTCAGTTGTGTTGAGAAACAGCTGAAATCATTAAAACTAACAAAGCTCCAGGGCCCAATGGAATCCCTGTCAAATTCTAAACTGCATTTGCAGCTGAGTCAGCCCCTCTTCCAACTATAATCTATATAGATCCCTCGACCAAAAAACCGTACCCAGCTCTTGCAAAAAAGTACAGGTCACACCCGTCTACTAGTAGGGTATTAGAAGTTATCCACAAAATTACTGATGAATATCCTTGACACCAATTTATTGTAGTATCTGAGCTCAATTGTAATGAGGTACTTTGAAAACAGAATTACCTCCTCAATGCCAACCAGCGTTGGTTCTGAAAAGACTGATCGTGTGAAACTCAACTACAAACTTTCTTCTGACATGGCATACTGAAAGTGTTGGACTGAGGTAGTCTGGGAAGTGCAGTATTTCTTGAGTTCCAAAAAGCAGTACCACACCTATGGTTTATGTCAAATTACAATCATACGGAGTATCAAGTGAAATTTTTGTGAATTGCAGACTTTTTGTTAGGAAGGACGCAGCATGTTATTTTGTATGGAGAGTCATCATCAGATGTAGACGTAACTTGGGGTGTACCCCAGGGAAGTGTTTGGGGGACATTGCTGTTCGTGTTGTATATTACTGATCTTGCTGACAATATTAATAGCAACAACAGGCTTTTTGCAGACGATGCAGTTATTTGTAATGATGTACTGTCTGAAAGAAACTGCATAAATATTTTCTGAAAGAAGCTGCATAAACATTCAGTGAGATCTCAATAAGATGTCAAAGTGAGATCTCGATAAGATGTCAAAGTGGTGCAAAGATTGACAACTTGCTTTAAATGTTGAAAAATGTAAAATTGTGCATTTCACAAAATAAAAAACACAATAACCTATGACTATAATATCAATGAGTCATTGGAATTGGCCAACTCATAAAAATACTTGGGTGTAACACATTGTAGGGATATGAAATGGAATGGTCACATAGGCTCAGTTGTGGGTAAAGTAGGTGGTAGACTGCGGTTTATTGGTAGAATGTGGAGGAAGTGCATTCGGTCTACAGAGGACAAATCACTTGTTTGACTGGTTCTAAAATATTGCTCAAGTGTGTGGGACCCATACCAAAGAGGACTAACAGTGATATTGAATGTATACAGAGAAGAGCAGCACAAATGGTCACAGGTTTGTTAATCTGTGAGAAAGCGCCACAGAGATACTAAAGAAATGTAACTGGAAGACTCTTGCAGATAGACGTTAACTATCTCAAGAAAATGTATTAACGAAGTTTTAAGAACTGGCTTTAAGTGAAGTCACTAGAAATATACTACAGTCCCCTAAATATCGCTCACTTAGGGAATGTGAGTATAAGATTAGAATAATTACATTCACAGAGGCTTTCAAATGATCTTTCTTTCCACAGACCATACATGAATGGAACAGGAAGAAACCCTAATAACAAGTACAATGGGACTTGCCCTCTGCAGTGCACACCACAGTCGTTTGCAGAGTATAGATGCAGATGTAGATTCTGGTTGGGTTTGATGTAATTGTTCTTTCTTACCTCTTAGTTGCTCAGCCGCGGCCTTGAATGCGGCTATGAAAGAATTTGGCTCCTCCTTGCTTGATTATTGCTGTAAGGAAATGAAATACTTTTTGTATATATAATCTGTATATTGTCCATCAGCATATACAATGTCCATGAGCTGCTGTCAGCTCCTTCTTGTTCAACCTTAACTGTTTTTATCAGACTATGAACTAACTGTTCATGTTATGTGTGTTGATCAGAGAGAGAATTCTGTTTGTCCAACAAGAAAAGTCGATATACAAGTCTGTCCAATGAGTGAATGAATGACATAACATTTGTTTGAATAAAAATCACAAATATTGTCAAGAAATACACATTCTCTCAGGTCTGTGCTTCTGCAAATTAGGCTGGTGATAGGAATTTTTATAGTTGCGTCCATACAAGTACTTCCTCTTATGAAATTTATTGCGATCATCATCCCATATTGAACATATCCTAATGAAAATAAAATAACATTTCCACAATATTTCTGCTCAATTCTGTAACTAGTCTTACGTGTTTTCATTTGTGAGTATGTTTTGATGAAAAGAATACACCACACTATACTACAATTATTGGTGTCCAAATGATGGCTGTGTACCTTTTAGGTGCTGTTGTGGTAAACACAATTGAACAGTGTAGTTGATAAACATGTTGTGTGATATTTTGAGATACCTTTTGATAAGCCTTTTAGTCTACTCCAGTGTACTATGAGAAAGCTGAAATGCAGCTGATGCATCAGATGTTACAGCTTGGAATACTGCCACTCCTTAAGGAAACTGTACTCCATATTTCAGTTGCATAAGACTTGATCATGTTGAAGCCCTCTTTGGAGAGTGATGGGGACCACCATTTCCCCAGCCTGCAGGTTTGCCTAATTATTTGTCCCTCTAACATATTGGTATAAGGTTGGTTGTAACCTATGTTTTATGATTCTCTGTGTACATCATGTATCTATTTGTACTGAAGAAAAATGCAAGTCTGAAAGCGTAACTGTTAAGCTTCTTGTTTACATACGAATTGCAGGTTAACACTTCCCACACACAGGGTACAGTTTCTTTAGCCATATCTTCTTTACAGATGAATTGCAAGTTAACACTTCACACACACACAGGCTATAGTTGTCTTTAATCATATCACTGTCAATACTGTAGTTTCAGTATAAAATCTCACCTATGCAGATTTTTAGCCTTATAGTTGTTGTCTGGCATACACATTCTTACAGTTCTTGAGGTATGCAAATATGATAATGTGTGCTGAAGAATGTGAGGTCTCTCCCTCCCTCCCTACCACATCCACCTACCCTCCCTAAAGCTCATTTTCTTGCTTATCCCTTTAGGACATTACCCAGATAAACTCACACACTTCACTCTTTCACAGTTGGCTAAAGAACTGTCTCTGGTGCAAAGGATATTCTTATGACATTTAACTTGCTGCTATTCTCCAGCTTCTTAATTTTCTGTTACTTGTTCCATATGTCTGTGCTAGGAAGCAATACTTGTTACTTTTAAAGGATTGTCCATTGGAGATGCAGCAGCTTTCTAGAGAAACTGTAAATCATAAATGTCATAGATCCTTAGGATTGGCAGAAAATTTGATTAATATGAAAGTAACATCACTCATTAGACTGTCTCACATTAATCTGGGTAGATCAATGTTCTTTGTGATTTAGTAAGTGTTTTTATACTTACATATCTGTGCCACTACAGCAGTAATGTTATTTTCAAGCTTTAATGAATATGGAACATTGTTCTCAGTCATGTTTACAACAACAGTTATGTATTAAAATGACAGATGTACAATTATATACACACAAAAAGGGTGACAATGTAGATTTATGAGTATAGGAAAGCAGCTGAAATCAGCTGATCACAGTATAAATGACAGTGATTGTATAATAGCCGTGGTGGAAAATGGAATTGTCTTACAATAAATTTATGGCTGTGGCACCCAACATGGAAATAACTGATTGTCTTAAGACTTGTATATGTGTCATGAGAAGCTCACCGAGCAAAATATTAGACAGCCGTTAACAGACCGCACTGATTGCCTTGGATGTACAGCCTGTACCAGGCACACTCACCATAAACGTAAGTCATGGCACAAGTGGTGTGTATGTGTCTGTTGGTTTTATGGAATGAGTGCAATAAACTGGGTAGACATAGATACGTTACAGAATTTCTGAAAGGAGCAGTTGTGTTTGGATGCATCTGTGACTGCATCATGAATGAAATTGCCTTATTTGTTGGTGTATCAACATGGACTGTCTGATAGAGATCAGAAATGAGATCCGTATACTTGTTGCGTATACTTGATCTTAACTGACCAGTGACTCCTGTGATGTCATTTCTGAACATTTGTCACCTGAGTTGGTTGTTGGCTACAAGAGGACAAGTACAACTGCAGTCTCATGGCATTCCTGCTACATGTGAAACTATGTTGAAAGAAATTTCTGCCATTAAACTGTAATTTACTGTTCATTTATTTCACACAGTCAAAATTTTGGCTATCTAGCCTTTCTCAAGTGCAAGTTGAAATGTTTCAAAATGTCTGACCTGTCTGAATGACAAAAGCAACCGTGGGCATACCAATATAATTACTAATCAGTCAGCAGTGAATATTGGTCTGGTTATACATACTTTTATATATGTAGAACTGTTTTGAAAAATGCTGTAAATTTACTTTAATATTTAATACCTGTTCAGAGAATGCCTTAACAATTAGGTTTGCATGTATACAGTTTCAAGGCATTACTGAGTCTATGTCGATAGTACCAGAAAATGTGACCTGAGAATGAAATGCAATTTCTAACTGATGATTATTTGTTGAAATATATTACAGAAATGAGTGGTAAGTTGCCATGACCACATGGCAAAAATGCATAAATCCAAGTTGCCATGACCACATGAATACAGAAATAGTGGGTGTTTTTTGTCTTATGGATATAACAGTGACATTGCTCTGTGTTCAGTTTTCGTGTGATGTAGCACATACGTCATATGGTATTATATTTTGGGGTAACTCTTCCCATTCTAAAAGGATATTTTTGGCTCAGAAATTGGCGGTTCGGGTAATAAGTGGTGTAAGTTCATGAACCTCTTGTTGATCTCTGTTCACGAGTCTGGATAGTTTGATATTGGCCTCTCAATATATATATATATTCCTTACTATCATTTATTGTTAACAATATTAGCTTATTCCCAAGAATATGCAGCTTTCACTCGGTTAATACTTGGCAGAAATCATACCTGCATTTGGATTGGACTTCCTTAACCCGTGTGCAGAAAGGTGTGCAGTATACTGCTGCACCATTTTCAATAAGCTTCCACTCGAATTCAAAAATCTTAGCAGTAATCCACGCACTTTCAAATTGAAACTGAAGCGTTTCCTCGTGGGTCACTCCTTCTATTCTGTCGAGGAGTTCCTTGAAAAATTAAGCTGATTCTTATTGTATTGTTGATTGCGTTTATTTAAACTTATGGACTGATTTTTTTGGGTTCAGAAACATTTATTTTTATCTGTTATCTCTTATTACTTTCATGTTGTAATTTCATGTACTGACAAATTACATGACCCTAGAGATTTGCTCCTCAATATGGTCCTATAGAACTTGACGTGTAAATAAAATAAAATACGTTTTCTCATGGTAGAGATGGAATAAACGAGAATATAACTAATTTGTTTCCATTGGATGAAATCTGTATGTTTTTCATCTGAAGCATGGACTGTAGCATGAAACTTATTCCAGATATCACTTCTTGTCTAATGGAACACGTTTCTAATTATGTACTTTGCATCAGTTAATTTTCATCTGACATCCTCCACAGTTTCACACAACATAGCTTCGTTTAAGGCAACTGATCCTGAGAAGGTCATTTTGCCTTGTCAGTGCTATTTTTCAGTAGCAAGATCATGTACTCATCTTCTGTACTAACAGTAATTCACGACTAGGCTTACACTCCTACATGCTTCAGTAAGAGAGAACATGTCGAGGAATATGGGGAAACCACAGTGCCACAGTTCTCATACTTGTCATACACACATAACTACACCGAGAGTGAATAAAGCCTGTTTGCATTGATGTAACAGTGACACCTTGATTTGTGAAGTGTATCACCCTCAGCATTATACCGATACTCACTCCGTTTCTAATTTCTACTGTCTGACATGTGCAGTAGGTGGTATATCACTCACACCAGTGTAACACAACACAAGAAATGTTGTCTCAAAATGATAGTAAACGATAAGAACTGGAGACAAGTGTCTTGTCAATGGTAACTGTATTTAAAATTGACAGGAAATGTTGCAGTCAGTGAATGCATATCCATCTCAAGCAGTTTCCAAGTGAACTTTGCAAATGGAAGTGCACAAGTTGACTGGAAGAGTGTAGTGTTGATGTGTCAAGTCGTGATTTAGTCTCTTTTTAAATGATGCAAGTTTTCAAATGTACTACAGCCTTTTACCCACAGTGTATGGGTATGAAGATAATTCTGGAGCTGGTTCTGTGGTGTTTTGGAGATATCTTTCATACCATGACTTGTGCCCTCTTTTCAAGTCACTGTGAATGTGAACAAGGATTTTCATTTCACCAGTCTTAATGGCCAAGTGTTGCCATTCTGCAACCTTACGATCAGTGCGCTGTGTACTCACTCATTTTCTGGAAGGACGACAGCTGTTCACAGGGCTGTATGCATATGTTCCTGGTTTGACGAGTACTCAGACACCATATTGCACTTTGAATAGCCCACTAAATTGCCTCATCTTAATCCAGTAGAAAATGTCTGGAACTATTTAGAAATGCAGGTGAAATGTAGCAGTTGACATCCCCACCACTTGGTAGCTGTACTGGATCTAATCACCTATGAGGAACTTCAGCTGCATATGGTATACCTTAAGGAACTTATGGACAGCTTTTTGCTCTGTACTCTGTAAATGACTTTCTTTCAACTTTAAGTGATTCATTAATTTATGAAAGCAATAAATGTACTTTGATTGTTGGATGTACCATGAGTATTGGGGCATTCACAATTTGTATTTGGATTCAGTATTACGTTTCATAGCAAATTAGGGCAATCATGGTGGGCAATAAGATAGTAAAAATGAATGTAATAGTAGGAAAATCAGTATTTGTAGGTGGGCAAATTCACACACAGAGCAGGTCAAATCAAGTTAGTTCATACTGTGGTCACATATCTCCCTCTCTACCTCCCCACCCCCCCCCCCCCCCCCCAATCTTCATCTCTCCTATTTCGCTCCATCCCCATTGTTTTACTTTACTCCTTGTTTCACTTGTGCTTATCTGTAGACATTGCTAGACATCTGAGGACTCGTGCCTTTTATTAATTTGTGCCTAGTTGATATCAACTTCCGTTAACATTCAATACTGTGTACAATTGCATTGTTGTTTTCATTGTTGATACTGTTTCATTTTGGCTATATATGATTGCAGCAGTAGGTGTCATTGAAATATTGTGATAACATGTCCCAGTATAAGCCAGATGTTTTTTAGATTACACGAAACATTAAATATTCAGTAGCTTCCTGTGACTCCTGATTTCAAACACACTCATTATGAAAAGTAAGGACTGTTAACCCAACATTGCCCCCTCTCTCTCTCCAGCAGCCTTCTGTGTGGAATGGGGCTTTCTTCTTTTCTCCCAACACTCCTCTGTAAAACTGGCCAAGATAAAGTGGGTGCATGATATATGCTTAGATGAATTATAAAATGTTAGCTGCCATCTGTAAATTTGGAATGTAATGTATATTCATGGATACTAATTTGTTTCTACATTTTTCATATTAGGAATTATTCATCAGGAAAGGACATAATGATCTTTGCACAATAAAGAACGGTGGAAGTGAAAATGTAGGTATCTATTTGGATATATTCAGTAGATTTGAGGTTACCCTCAAGAGTAAAATTATGTGGTGATGGGAAACAAGTTTTGCATGTGAAAGTGAATGAGAGTGAAGTTTTGTAGATGCAAAGCAAATTTTTCAAGTATTCAGAGGTGTGGTAGTTTAAACGATAAAATAGTCTAGCCATGATGTCACTTGAAATGATGGACTCTGTAATTCGAAGTTATTAGTGGATTTGAAGTTGATGCATGTCATGTTGTTTCTATTAATATAGAAATGGATTACTTGTATTAGATGTCATAACATTGTGCGGCGAGTCCCAGGAAAGGCCTACTCCACGTTTGAATTTATTCTTCCTGGAAGGGAAAGAAATCATTTTTTTCCTTGCATTGAAAGACTTTTAGCATTTAGGAAATAAAATCTTTTTAACATATCGAAACTGTCTGATGTGTTTCGACTTTTTTCGTCTGTCAAGTTAATGAACTGATTTGTGAAATATGTTATCCAATGAATTTTCTGTTACGTTTTGATAATACAAGCTCATTACATAAGTTAGTCTTTGGTGTCTGTTTAAATTTTGGTATAAAATTTGTATTTAATCTATAATTTTTGATTTAAGTCATTTCATTAACCTTCACATAGATGGATTTGAAATACTCAGTTTGAACTGATGACCAATCCAAGAAAAGTGCAAGTGGTAGTGCTGTTATTGGTATGCTTTTGTGAGACTCAATAGAAGGATCACGAGAGGTGCATTCAAAGAAATGCAATTTTGGTGTGTTAGTGCCATTGCCACCATGTTCATATTTAAATCACTATTTACGGCACTTCATTCAGCTAAATAAATGTTTCTTGCCATATCAGATTGCTTTATGCACCGAGCTTTCAAAGACTTCCCCTGTCATCATCATCATGAGTTACTGGTCATTCTAATACTACATGTTGTCATTTTGAGTGTAGTTAACTGAATTATGTCATGGTGATGTAACAGAATAACATATGATAGCAGAGATTATATTGATGTCTGTGATGGAGAAACATTGGTAGCGATGCTGATTCAGTTAGGTGATGGATAACTCAGCTTATTTCTTTGTAGCCTTTCAGCATTGAGCATCTGTTTCCATGCACTACCATCTAACAGAATCAACATTGCAACTAATGTTCCTCAACAGCAAAATAATCTCTGGTAGCATATGGAAGTTTTGTGACATCTCCCATTACTTAATTTGCTCAACTAAATACAAAGCTGGATAGAAACGTGGAATGTATGATCTACGACTGTTTGCCCGTCAGCCAGGAAATTGTACTCGGCTGCTATTCTTTTGTCCCCAGACGGTCACCTGCTACAGGTTTTTTGTTATGAATGTTGATGATGCAATTAAAGAAAAGGGAACAGTGGGAAAACTGCAGATCAGCAATAGGCACTAATTGAATTTAACTCCAAATATATTGAAAAATAAGGCACAAACGTGAGGCAGGCCTGTCACACAGTTTTTATTGAGTTCATTCACAAATCTGAGTGACTTTGTAAACTGACACCTTGCTGTAGGACAAGTAATAAAATGGAAGATCCATCAAGATAATGGAAACTAAGCAAGAATTCATCCAGTTGTATTGGTACTAACCTGTTTCTAGTCTTCTCTTCTCGATAGGACCACAAGTTCCTCCCTCAAAACTGAATATGTTTTTAGGTACTGAATGTTGTTAAACAATAATGGACACAGCATCACTGTTTTTAGTTTCCCTTGTTCATACATTTATTAAATTTTACTTGACTTCATCAGTGGGTGCCAGCTTCTTAACTCTTCTATTCATATATCGCAAAACCCAGGCTAACCCATACATCAGTGACAGTTCAGGGACAATACATCATAGACCTCATCCTTCCATTACTCACAGTTCATAAAAACGTACTTATGTAAGTACAGTTCTTTACTTAAATCATTATAAAGACGTTTATTGCAACACAGGTCAATAACACATCTATAAAATGCAGACTAATAAAATTTAGTTCTTGTTCATATTACAAAGATACTGAAGGACACACAGATGTTAATTGAGACAATTCGGTTGACAGACTGAGTTCCATACATTTCATTAATAAAATGAGATAAAAAAAATGACTTAATGTTGTTCAGTAACTGAATGATGCAGAGGCCTTACAACAGAATGGTCCATTAAGACATGTCGAAACCTACGCTGGAATTGTTACACAGGAAGAAGTCAATGAAAGAAACCCACTGCCAAAATTTTAGCTGCTAAGAGGAACTGCAGCTGTTTTGTAAAAAATGTTGAACTTACACATTTTTGCCGTATGAAGAACAGCTTATAACAGCCCCTTATACAGCCCTGCCTGCCTAGCGCGCAACTTGGCAAATCACTCACGCAGTACCACATAGTGGAATTATCCGGAGTTCACAGACACAAATTTTAAGCACCTAAAGCCTGGTTTGCTATGGAGCAAATGGAAGCAAACTTGTGGCGAATGAGTATTTGCAGAAAATTCACTAGCATTTGTTTGTGTATGGATAGAATTGTTTATACCAGAGGGAATGAGAGAACATGAGGTAGCGAACATTGCCTATGAATGCTGTGTCATTAGTTTTTAATTGAATGCTGTGTTATTAGTTTTTAGTTTCTGGAGCTAATATTCGTCATACAGGATACAACTCTATCTTGTTAGAGCCACAATGCGAAACTTTGCTATTCAGTGAGGATTATTTTGCTTGGCGAGCGCACTGTTCTTGACGGAGTATGCAAAATGGTGTAATGAAGGAAGAATTTAAGTGTCTCAATTTGTATGGAAGTGTGACGTGTGGAAATTGTGCACTTTACATGGAATTGCATCTCCATCTCTCTTTAGCAGTGGTCCAAAATGTTCCTTGTATGTCGGTTGCTGTTTGTTCCCTAGCTTCTCAATACCATTGAGGGGAAATTTATAAACAGAACACTAATTACCAATGTTGAGCATAACATCAAGAGATGACACAGCCAGCGTTTCCACTATGCATGTAAGGTCTAATGGTCATATAATTTTTTCCCCTAAAACAAAAATTGTCAAATTGCAAAAAGCATGCACTTCATGATCCAGAGAGTGTGGGATGAAATCCCGTTCAAACCACAACTTTTTCACTATGATTTTTAACCGAGCATACACTTCTCACAGATATTGGAGTGGCCACAAAAGACATGTTTCAGATTCCACATTAAACTGTAAGTCTCCATTTTCTGATTAGGAAATGGGAGAAGGTTAGGGACACACAAGTAGGTGCAGTGGCGCCCAGTTGAAAGACATGCACGATGCCTACTGGGTAAACCAGACAAAATTCTCTTTTACTTCTACTTGTTAGCTTGTTTGCTCCAGTGAAAACCTGGCTTAAACTACACAAACACTTTTTGGATAACTTCATATCGACAGTTCAATTCTTGCACATGTAATTGTGGCTAGCAGAAAAAATAAAATCATGGCAGTGTTTGATGCCAGAGACGACTTCCATCAATGAGGACTTGTAATTTATTGAAATGAAATGTGTCTTGCAGTACTACATTTTATAACAGTTCCTGTAGGCCATTCCTTATAATGATGTTTGAATGCTGTACACTTGACTATCAGTGAAGCTGTTCTTTGTTTATTCCCTGTAGTTGTCACTAAAATTTGAAGTGTCTATTGAATGACAAAAACAAACATTTTTCTTGCACCAGGCACACCAGACAAAGGAAAAATTGATGCAGTCAGGCAATTCACAGTAACCAATAGTTTTTTTGATAGCTGAGTAGTCGGCGCAATGGAATGCCATGCAAAGGGACCCAGGTTCGATTCCTGACTGGGTTGGAGATTTTCTCTGCTCAGGGAGTGGGTATTGCATTATCATCATTATCATCATCTCATCCCCATCGACATGCAAGTTGCCGAAGTGGCGTCAACTAAAAAGACTTGCACCAGGTGACCGGTCTACCTGATGGGAGGCCCTAGCCACACAACATTTCCTTTATACAGAACTGGGATGGAGAGGGAAATGGTCCCGGCTGTTGTTCTGCATACCAGGAATACTTGATCAGATTTGTAAAGTGTGCCGAAGAAAACTGGTAATGCAGAAATGATTGGAGCTTAAGAATACTGTTCCGCTGACGAACCTGAAATAAGAGAGAGCTATCGGAAATTACGTTGGCTGATAATTTCCTGAAAAATGCTTTCCAATGATGAAAAAGTTCATTATCGAGAGGATGAATTGTACTAGTAGTTCCAGGTGGAATCCAGATAAGATCTACAGATTTTGCATTGTCCTCAACAGAAACGGGAATCATTATGTCCAGACCATTAAACCAACAAAAGAAATGAATTACTTTCTGCAGCTGGTAGGAGTACGTTTCAAATGAAATGTTGAAAAATATTCTTTCCCATTTTTCCAGGTTTTCATACATCAATTACAAGATTTTTGCAACTAAACTGTCCATTTTTTATTTTTGGTCCTAATTTGCCTTGCGGTTCTTGAAGACAGATACACAAATGCGGAAACAGTAAACCACTCATACTTATCACTGACATCATCATATATGAATCTGTCATTGCATTCTTTGATTGGGCAACCAACTCCGTCTTTTTTTTTTTTCCCCCACCCAGAAATGATAAAGTAGGATGTGCACACAGTTCTTTCACGAAACCTTACTGGTCACTGTTTTAAACATGAGTTGCTGAGATAGTAGCTAGTTTGGTCTTTACATCAGCTATGAATTTCTCTATAGCATTGTCTATCACTGGCAGCTGCTCTACACATTTACGTGACGTACACTTGGTAATTTTGCTACTTCCTATTCTGTACCATTCTTGAACCTGCTTATACAGGGCCACAAAGCCTGGAAATCAGCAATGTTCATGTCAGATGCAATTCGGAGGTCCAGTCTCAGATCTCTTACCAGCAGTTCTAAATCTTTTGAACAGTTTTTCATTCAGATTGTTTCGGGTTTCCGTTTGGCACATATTTCTTTCTTCATGTAATTCATTCTTTCATTTGTACAGTTCACGCTCCGATTTTACGAAACAAAAACATTTTTGCACACTACGTAACTTCCCTCCATTATTTAACCAATGCGTGCCCTTTCTTTGTCGCCAAAAGCTGTTGCAGTACGTGTTTCTTTTTAGGCTTGGAAGGTATTTTTCTTCAGTACTGTCATTGACACAACTGACGTCGTCCAGACCACAATTCATGAAATTGTCACAGTTATTTCCAATTTTGGTAACGAATCCACAATTTCAAATGAAATGTTGATATATCATTTGAATGAATGTCAAGGAAATCAACTAACAAATGACACATACGTACGTCCTCAGGAGAAGTAGGTGATTTCAGCTGGAAACCACGTTCTTCATATTTCATCATTGCTAAATTGAAAACGTTAATTGGGTTCTGCATTACTGTGACCCGGGAAGAAAAAAACAGGTACTATTACCAGGCAAGCCTTACAAAAGCACAATAGATATTAATTTAGCTTTATCTGTATTGGCAATAATTACCAATACGGCAAAAAACAACTGATAATTTGTAATAGATGTTACTTGAGGGGCTAATTCGAGAGAATAGTAACAGTCTACTGTAGTGTCAGAGAAATTCTCAATGAATGGTAACCTGAAATGTCCTTTACAAATTACGATTGGGTTGTGTCGTGGTTCCTGTTTACAAATGTACTGCTGACCTCCCCTGTGTGTGTGTGCCTCGTTGCACACACACACAGTTGCTACAGCATCATTAGGGGTGTACGTTTGTATCATCGTCTGGCGCGCTACGAATTTGGCAATTTTCAGCTATTTTCTAAAATTTTGACAGTGCATTTCTTTTGTTGTCTTCTTCCTGTATAAAAAATTTCAGGGTAGGTTTTGACATGTCTTATTGGGTCATTCCCTTGTTAGCACAACTGACTGCAAGTGCGGACCGAAGATTTTTGGGGAGGACAGTGTATTTGTAGACAGGCAAAAGAGAATCTTATGATTTCAGTAGATATAATAATTTATAAAATTGTGAGGTAAGAATTTAGAATAGGTAACAGAACTCTTTAATATGCCTCTGCTGTAAATTATCTATTTACAAATGTTTAACATTGTGTTTATGTATATAGATTCTTAATTAATGACATAACTGCATACTGAAGGGTGTCACACAGTAAAGGAAAATTAAGCAGCAAAAGTAGAATGTGGATACTGAGAATTTAACAAGTTGATTTGTTCAAGAAAAAAAAAATTGAATATGTCTGAACTTACTTATAATTATCTGCCAAGTCAATTAGTTTTTTGGATGCACAAAGATAGTTACTGGGGAAAAAAAACAGGATTCAGGACTTTCTGCTAAATGCTGTAAATTCCGTCAAAACTAATTATTAGCTCACACAACTATCTCCATTAGATGCTGTTTTAGTAATTTCAGTTACACATTAATTTTGATGAACATGGTTTAAAACAAAACAGATTATCTCTATAATCAATAGGCTAAAAATGACCACTTGAATAATAAATCAGTGAGATATATTGCACTTAGAGCACTGCAGTGACATTGAGTATATGTTTAGCATGTTTAGTCACACACTGTTGAAATATAAAAGAAGAAAATAGTTAGTGACAGGACTATAATAAAAGCAGATGGAGAGGATCCAACTTGCTGTGTTTCACAGTCCCTAGAGAGAGACTGAGAATTGCTTAACTGAGATAAACCAGGAAAAGGGAAGGTGTTAGCCATGAGTTTGGAAACACAATCACAAAGAAGAAGCTGTTATGACATTGCTTACTGTGTTACTGCTGGTGGAATTATGATGCCGGATGCTCGCACTGCAAATGTTGTGATTATATTGTAGAAACGAATGTAGTTGCCGCAAGCATCCTGTCATGTACTAGTCAAAATGGACCACCTTCACACAAGGCTGCTCCCAAGGTAATGGGGAAAAAAACCAGTGGCAATGATTACTATCTGCAATGTAAAGATGTCCATGATCTGTAACTGAATGGGCTTACAGGGCATCATCATCTCCGTGCTTTTGTGAACATGGGTGTCACACTGTAATGTGCATCCACAGATAACGGAAAGGTTCGTGTAGGCAACATGATGGGGGTGAAGGTGGAATAGCTGCCGCCTCCGACCAATGGGGTGGCGCGTCCTCTTGTGCACAAGTTGTCACCTATTCTCTGAATGCTGGAGGTATTATCCCTCTTCGATGGTTTGGCTGCAACTTAGATTCGGATGTAAGGACCCTAAACTTTACGGATTTTTCCTGTGTTGGATACTTCCTAAATTAATTAAATGCTGAATGTGAAAATTACTTTGCCCCACCAATTGATGGTCCTTCAAGCAAGCAAGTCAACAGTGGCATCTGTTGGCTGGAAGAAATTGATCTTATAACATAAAATGATTTTTAATTAATTATCAGTTAGGTCTGCAGTTACTATGAGTGAACTCGGAATTTTCGGAGCAACTTGAATCTGTGATTCCAGTTATTAAATTAATATTTGGTGTTCCTTCTTTGTAATGGGGACAGGACTGGACAGGAAAGCTGTTATGGCTTTGCCAACTCCGTTGTGTACCTTCAAAAAGCATCCGTTTCACCACGAAAAGTTCCATTTTCATACTTTGCTCGGTTCTGCAACTATTGCAAATTTTTCATACTTCTTATTTTTCAAATCTCATATGATTTCTTTGTAATTGATGACAGAAGAATAACTGTACTTCTCTTTTCCTCATAAAGGAAGAAGCAAACTCATGAAGAAGCACGGAGATTACAGCAGATTCAAGATGAACTTCAGAAGCTGGATATGTTGCTGAGCAATGATGTTGCTATTCTCAGGAACCAAATTGAAGAAGTGAGCCTTGAATTCATGGAAGCACAGTGGGTAAAATTGTTTCATTAATGTTAATTTATATTTATAAATATTGCAATAGAAAAAAAAGTGGGTGGCAGTCTGATGAAAGTGGACAGTCTACATTAAAAAATGTGTAGGTGCATCATGGAAAACTGTACTGCATGGAGAAGGCTTTAGTTGGCATTGATTATAAAATGATTTAAATAATGAAACACCTTTCAAGTTACATATTTTTTCCAAGTGTAGCACAATATGTTTCGAACATTTATTCTTATTGTCAAGTGTAGATATTTACATAAGTATTATTTATGATTTTTATATGTGTTTTCCCAACTCTCTTACATTGTAATCATCTTTTTGAGATCATACTGCAGTTTGAAAACTGGAAAAAATAAATCTTGGGATTTTTTTTTTTTTACATCTCACATTGTTTGTTTCTGAACTCAAAAGATATTATAGAGAGATTATGACAGTATGATTTCATAGATTCAAGCATATAAAATCACAACAATGGGCACAATTTCAAGGTCTACTGAGGGGGGGGGGGGGGGGGGGGGGGAAGTTCCATTGAACAAAAACGACACGGGGTAGTAATTCGACACCCTTAAGGAAACTGTAGTGGTTTATGACTTCTCTAGCTCAATGATAGACAAAAAAAAAAAAAAAAATTAACAGAAATTAGTGAAACAATAGAAAAGGTGAATTATCAACACGGGAATATACCAAATCACACCTAAAACTTGCTCAAGCTATTACATAGGACACACAGTGGGAGGAACTTTTGTACTTGACACACTGAACATCTCAACTGTTACACGCATGTAACCAGTTCACAAAATCATCAGTAGTGGCACACACCAAAAATGCTGGCCACCCAATCAGAAATGTCAGGAATCACATGCAGTGGATTTAATGGAGAACTGGAAATTTTTGTACGTCATGAAAAAGGTAAAGGTGAAGTTCTGCATTCTGGCCCTAGATGGCCAATTGGGCCTGACCAACTGCTGTGTCATGCAACTGCCAATGGCGTCATTGGATGCAGTATGGAGGGAAGCTCACCACGCTCCCTGTTGTTGTCAGGTTTCTTGACCTTGAAATCACTACTAAATGCTTGAGTTGCTCCTCGTTTGGCCTCACAAGGCTCAGTGCACCCTGTACCAATTCTCCCAACAAGGAAAATTCCATGGCAGTACAGGGAATGAAACTTGGATCCTCTGCATGACTGTCAGCTGCACTAACCAGTCAGCTATGGCCGAAAAAGCATCACAAGAAGCAAAGAGGAAAAAATTATCAATGGTAATCTAGATAGTGAATCATTTAATTTTTTCATCTTTTTCTCCAATATGTAACAACTATGGTAAACTCCATAAATATGTTCATTTCTTCAGAATCTCTACCCAAAATTTTCAACAAAACACAATATAAGACATAATCAGTAATTTAAAAGTTGGTAATAGTCAGTATAGATAAAATAAATGTGTAGGTGAGAAACATTATGTAACTAATGTAATCCACAGGAAATGTAACATCTCTGACTGCATCCACGCTCTCTGAGAAACTGTACTGTCATAATAGTTTTGTAACATCTTTTGATTTCAAAAACAGTGTCGTGGTGATTTGTATGTGTGTGGTACCCTTGTAGTAGAGGAGGCACAGAACCTGTAAATAGACAGACAAGAATACTATTTCTAATGTTATTTTGTAGAAAGCTTCCATGATTTGTTTTGTCTGGTCTTCCGATTGCTATGTAACCTCAAAAAAAAATGACTACATGCTTGCAAAAATTACGTGTATTGTTTGTTAAGTATTTGCTCTTGACTGTGAGACTAAATTTTCAAAACAAAGTGTTCTGTGGATGAAAAATTACAGAAGTAATGCAGTGTTTCATATCTTGAACATGAATGACACTGTTGTAGGTTTTTCAAAAACATTGATTATGATGAATGAAATTAAGGTTGTGAAATGGTTGATTGTGAATGGAAGTTCTGTTTTTAAATATGTGAAGTATAAAAAAGGGAAAAGGTTTGACCTTTCCAACCTTTTATCACTTTTTTCCCGTCCCTGCTGTTTCTGCTACCTTCCAAATATGAACTGTTTCTACAAATTTGCAAATCTTTATCAGCTGTAATCGTGTATACAGTTTTTGGTGAATGTCTTTTAATCTGTCATTGCCCCTATCATAAGTGCTTTTCTTCAGAACCTCATATGATCTGATTTTTATTGAGCCCAGAAATTCTGTTGCATTTTGTTACACATGAATATGAGACAACTCATAATTACAACTTGTAATAAGAGAAAGCAAGAGTGACATCTGTGTAACAAAATAAATGCACTAAAATGGTAAGGAAACATTTAACTTTGTTATTTTAAACTCATAACAACAAAACACATACTAAGAGAACATTTAATTTGTTTAGTTTAGACTCACGGTAAAAAAAAAATAATAGTTACGTCGATAGGATGAACTAAATCAGCTATAAACCTCTGGTACGAGGAACGTTCAAAAAATTTTGGAACTTTGTTGACAAAATTTTTTGTGGTTACCTTTTGCTTGTTGTTCATGGTCTCCTTTGAAATACTCTCCCCCACAATTACACTGCTCCCAATACCATTTCCACTTCTGGAAGCATCTTGCTGGATCGCACAAAACATTGTTTGCGAATTTTCTTTTATCTCATCTATCGTTGCAAACCTTCAGCCTTTCAACGGGGTTTTCAACTTTGGAAATAATAATAAAAAAAGTCCGCTGGAGTCAGGTCTGAAGAGTACGAAGGATGAGGCAGCACAGTGATTTCATTTTTTGTCCAACAGGGATAAATGCTTGGGTGCATTATTGTGATACAAGAGCCATGAATTAATTGTCTTTCCATATTTAAGGCCGTTTCCTTCTCACATTTTTTCCAAGCATTGTAACATATCTCGATAGTACCATCAATTAACAGTTTGCCCTGTGAAATGAATTTTGTTGATATTCCTGATGTTTGCATCGTCAGTAGAAGTCAAAGGGTGTTCTGAAAAACTGTCTTCTGTAACTTCCGTTTGGCTATTTTTAAACCAAGTGAATCATTCATAATACCGAGTAGGCTTCCTGCATCGTTTGATGGTGTGTGTCTGTAATGGTTTTCTTGAGTTTCAAGCAAAATTTAATGCAGACACATTGCTCCTCTAACTCTGCCATCTCAAAATTCGCAATCTGTGTGACATAACATTCTACTCAATACAGCACTGAATAATAACTAACAGACGCACAACAGTGAAACTTCCAATAGTCCCACATTAGACAAGTGCGTGTGGAGGGTTGCCAACCACATGTCACTCCAACTCACCGTTGGCGTGAAATTACAAGTGTTCTGGAATTTTCTAAACAGACCTTGTACTTAATAAAATATTCAGCTCACTTATTTTAGACAGTAATTCTTGTGAAGTAACATTTTTACTTTTGATCTGAATAATACTGTATCCAGCTTTAAGCGTTTGGGTAGCTTGTTGTGTGGGACAACTTCCATGTACTAAACAATGCTGTGTCCTTTACATAGCCGTTGAGTGATTATGTAGTTGGAATGACAGGTATGATGGTGTTTAATGTGTCTCTTTTTTTGTAAAGATGTGTGAATTTTCATGGATAATACATGAGCTCGTGAATATAAGTAGAGGGTGCTGGCAGGGTATTGGGCTCTAGAAATAGATGTTAGTGGCAAATGAGAGAGGCACTGCCTCATTAACTTGACTGTTCTCTTCTGCATAGTAAATATCTCTCTCTCTATGTGAGACAACCCAAAACGGAATGCAATACATGAGCACTGAATGTGCAAATGCAGAGTATGTACATTTTAGAGTTTCAGTCCCAACTATTTAGGACCTTTTATGTATAGCAAAACTGCTTAGTCTATTTTCTTTTTTACTTATGTCCGAGTGTAAAGTGCCATCTATCCACACCCAAAGGAATTTAGTGGTTACATCTTGGCTTATAAGCACATTTTACAGATCTGACATATATCCTTAATGAAACAAGATGTGATCGGTGAAAATTTATACACACAGATATGTTTTTACTCAGTAACAGTTTGTTTTTAACCAATTTACCAACTTTGAGCTCAGTGATCTGAATACCATGTATTGACGTTATCAGTAAACATTACTGGTAGACCCTTCTGAATGTTTTGGGACAGATCATTGATATGTGGACCAAGTGTGGAATAGTGAGGAATGCACTGTCTCATGACCTGCTCTTTTGACTGTATCCTGCTACACTTTTGAGGTGATTATAATTCTTTGTGCTCCATCTGAGAGAAATGACCTAAACCAATCATTGCATGCTCCCTTAGTTCCACATTGTATCAGTTCCCCTGTAAGTGATGCATGGTTGACAAAATCAGAGGACTGTATGGCATTGAGGAATACTGTGCTTTCTGTCAATGAGTGGACTATCAACTGAATAGAGAAATGAATATAGGCCCACATTTATTGATCTCCCTTGTCAAAGGCATAGCTGATGAGAGCTGAATAAACAGTTGCTTTTAAGAAACTTGATAACATTTTCGTTTACTGCTTCCTGAAAAACCTTGGATATGCTTGACAGGATCTAGATAGGTCTGCAGTTATTAACTTCACTCTTGTCACCTTTTATAAAGAAAAGAACTGCTTATGCTGTCCTGAAAATTTCAAGGAATTGCCCCGACATCTAGGAGTAGTTTATTAAGTCTGATGGGGTTATAAGAAATATGTTAGATGATTTGTCTGTGTAAGTGATTGGGTACACCATCAAAACTATGTCAATGTGAGTTTGGTTTGGGCTGTATGAAGTGCTTATTAGATATTTCTCTAGTGTCAGTGATAATATTATCATCATACTCAATGTATGTTATTGAGTGACATTTGCTTTTCTTACCAACTGTTTTTATTTATCTTTGTATTTATTTATTGGCCTTTATTCATCTGAGGATCATCTCACAATTATATAGAATTTGTCAAGATAATGAAATGCCAGTCAGTAGGCCCAAGTCTAATACTCAACCATAATCATTTTCTGAAAAGTGACAAAGTGCTGTAGTTATCCTCTTACATTACTATCCACTACTCTCAAGTCCACTAAGCAATCTTTAAAAGTGTAATATGCGTTACAAGTGAAGAATATTTCAGCTACCTTTTCAAACAAATGTGTTTTAGTAATCTTTTTCATTTCTTTTGGCAAATTATTGTACAATTTTATCCCCTGATTTAAAATTCATTTTGAGTTTGTTTGTTTTTCCCGGGCTAAATGCATCTAAACTGGCTCTTGTTCCAATATTATGTGAAGCACTATTAGTGCATTATTTAGTAATAATTCCACTGATTTGCACCACAGCTTGGTGGTGGTGGTTGTTGGGATGTTTAAGGGGGACTAAACAGCTAAGGTCATCAGTCCCCCCACAGCTTGGTATATGTACTCACCAGGTGCTGTAAGGATACCCAGTTTTTTGAATAGCTCTTTACATTGGACCTGACTACTGCCATCAGTTATTTTTCTTTGGCACTTTCCTGCAGTTTAAAAACTGTGTCCATCTTCTGTGTCTTCGATCCCGAGCAAAGAATCCACAGCCAAGAATTAAGTGTATATCACCAGAAGACATTGGCTTTTACAAACTAGTGAAACAGCATAAGGGCATAGCATGCTGATGGCATTCTTTTTGCCAGTATCTTTGTATGTTCATGCTGACAATCGGTGTTCATCCCTAAAAAGTTCATATTTGCTATACAATTTATAGATTTGTCATCTATGTTTAAAGTGACAGAGTTGCTTCTTTTCTTTATGCTGACATGCATACTGTCCATTTTCATTATGTTCAACGTTAATTTATTACATACTGCCCAATTGTAAACATCCTTGATGGTTGCATGTGCTTGCTTCAATAGAGGTTCCGATGTTACATCAGCGACCACGATGTTGTTGTCATCAGCAAAGAGAACTACTTCCCCATATCTTACACTGTCGTGAAAGTTATTGATATATGTTAAGAACAGAACTGGATGTAATACACTACCCTGAGGAACACCGATGTTTATATATTTCTTGTCTGAGAATTGTTTTACTAAAAAATTATCAGCAACAGTTGTGTGAACAATCTCCATCTTTTGCACCCTGTTTTCCATGTAATACTGAAAGCAGTCATTTGCTCTACCTCTTAAGCCAGTGCTTCTAGCTTCCTCAATAGTATTTTATGGTCAGCAGTACCAGAAGTCATGAAAAAGTCTAAGAAAAAGCCTGTAATTCAGTCATCCGTATCAAGAGTTTCAAGCATCACTTTTGTGAATTCTGCAGTGGCCTATATTGTACTTATTCTGTTTCTGAATCTAAACTAGAGTTTGTTAAAGCGATTGTATTTACTCATGTAACTTGTCAGTCTGTCATTGATAACTGCCCACATGGCTTTGGACTATTCCTTGAATTGATTATAAATTGCTGATTGTACAGTTTCTCAACAATGTGAATAATCTTATCGAGATATTTTTATATAGTCTCAAATAGTCATAAAACAACTTATTGTTTGTTGACCTGCTGTATCTACATCTACTTACATACTCCACAAGTCGTCATACGGACGGTGCGTGGTGGAGGGAACCCTGTACAACCAGTTGTTTCTTTTCTTATTCCACTCGCAGGCAGAATGAGGGAAAAACAACTGCCTAAATGCCTCTGTATGGGCCCTAATTTCTCATATCTTATCTTTGTGGTCCAAATGTGGAATGTTTGTTGACGGCAGTAAGATCATTCTGTAGTCAGCTTCATATGCCGGTTCTCTAAATTTTCTCAATAGTGTCATTCGAAATTAATGTCTTCTTCCCTCCAGGGATTCCCACTTGAGCTCCCACAGCTTATCCATAACACTTGCATGTTGATCAAACCTACCAGTAACAAATATACCAGCTCGCCTCTGAATTGCCATGATGTCTTCCTTCAATCTGTCCTGGTGCAAATCCCAAACACTCGAGCAGTAATCAAGAATGGATCTCAGAAGCATCCTGACTTTGGCCTACTTCACTGATGAACTACACTGTTCTAAAATTCTGTCAGTAAATCAAAGTTGACCATTCGCCTTCCCAATCACAATCCTCACTTGCTTGTTCCATTTCATATCTCTTTGCAACATTATGCCCAGATATTTTAGTGATGTTACTGTGTCAAGCAGAACACTAGTAATGCTGTATCTGAACATGATGGGTTTGTTTTCCCCACTCATTCACGTTAACTTACATTTTTTTACACTAAGAGCCTACTGCTATTCATCACATCCAACTAGAAATTTTGCCTAGGTCATTTTGTATCAATCTACAGTCACTTATCTTTAACACCTTCCTGTACACCACAGCATCATCAGTGAAAAACCACAGATTGCTGTCCACTCTGTCTGTCATGCCATTTATGTTATACATAATAGCAAGAGTCATATCACACTTCCCTGCAGCCCTCCTGATGTTACCCCTGTCTCCAATGAACACTAGCTGTTGAGGACTACATCCTGGGTTCTATTACTTAAGAAGTCAAGCCAGTCATATATCTGGGAGACTGTTCTGTATGCATGTATCTTCATTAACATTCTACAGTGAGGTACTGTTTCGAATGCTTTCCAGAAATCTAGAAATATGGATACTGCCTGTTGCCTTTCATCCATAGTTCACAAACTCAGAATATACTCTAGAATTCTGCATTAAACTGATGTAAAGGATATTGGTCTGTAATTTTGCAGGTCCATTCTTTTACCCTTCTTATATACAGGAGTCACCTGCATTTTTTTCAGTTGCTTGGCTCTTTGCACTGGTTGAGAGATTAGTGATAAATGCAAATTAGATGTCAGTGATGTAGAGTACTCTTTGTAAAACAGAACTGGGATTCCATCCGGACATGGCAACTTATTTGTTTTCAACTCTTTCATTCGTTTCTCTATGCCAGGGATGGTTATTACTATGTCATCCATATGGGACTCTGTGCGTTGGTCAAACGACAGTACACGTATATGATTCTCCTGCATGAACGTTTTCTGAAACTTAGATTATAAAACTTCGGCCTTCGTTTTGATATCTTGTACTGCCAAACCAGACTGGTCGATGAGTGACAATGGTAGCCTTATACTCACTTAGTGCTTTTACATAGGACCAGAATGTTTTTGGGTTCTCCGCTTTATCTTCAGCCAAGGTATGATGGTGGTAACTGTTCTATGGAAGCAACTATGTAATTTTTTTTTTAATTTTTGTCAAGAAATTTGTATTTTTAAAGATGATAATTTCAAACTAGATTTTTGCATTGTTACGTAGATGTGGACCTGATTGGAAATGCTATAGCGTAACATTACTGCGGAGTACCCATCAATTCATCTACCTTGCCATCAACATCATGGGCACTATAGATACCCCTCCATGCAGCTTTATAGTGCCAATGTGTGAAAGTTGCTACATTGTTTTATTACTCACTGAGAGTCATTTTTATACATATTGGTATGTTCCTGTCTGTTTATGTGTTCAAGACATCCATATTCAATGTCAAACAGTTGTTATCAGATTACCAGTGGTCAATATAAATAGACTATTTTGTCTATTGTTTTTTAACTGGTGATCAGAATTTTTGAAGGTTTAAATATTATTATATACAAGTAAGAATAATTAAATTCGCAAGCACAAAGATTCCAACTAGAAAAAGAAAGATAGGAAGAAAACATGAGAGCTATTTAGAAAGTTAATACCATGATTAAAATGATGTGACAAAGGAATAGAAATTAAAAAAATTACAGTTAAACCAGTGAATTGAATAAAAATAACTATAAAAGTCATTTCGATAAAGATTTAAAGATGAAAAATTTAAAAGCACATGACAGGATTCGAATTCACTACATTTGGCATTTGAGGACTTTGCTAACCATTATGCCACGCAACCAATCTACAGAACAAACAATTTTTGAAACTGTAGAGCATGACACTAAATTACATTTTCTTTCATTGGTTATTCGAAAATGCATTTCCACCAGGGCAAATGGCTGCAGGGTGTGATACCTGGGACCTTAACCTACATCACCATACAGATAGTTTCAAAAAGTCAGTCCCACCATTGGAGACTTTTTCTTGTTAGTCCATATTCTGTACTAATTGTAATGTTCACTCTGTTAAACATATCCTGTAATTCTTCTTCACTTTCACTGAGGATAGCAATATCATCAGTGAACCTTATCATTGACATCTCTTCATCCTGAATTTTTGTTCCACTCTTGATTTCTTTTTTTCCTGTCATTGCATCTTCAATGTATAGGTTGAACTGTAGGGTTGAAGGGCTCCATGCCTGCCTTAAACCCATTGCAATCAAAGCACTTCATTCTTTGTGTTTCAGTCTTACATTCCCCTTTTGGTTCTCATTCATAAACGTCTATGTTTCCCAGCTTCCACCTATTTTTCTGAGAATTTAAAACATATTGCACTATTTTACTTCTTAAAATATTTTCAAGGTCAGCAAATCCTATGACAATGTCTTGAATTTTCTTAAGTCATGCTTCCATTATCAAGCGTAAAAAGAGAGCTGCCTTCCTAGTGTCTTTATGTTTCGTAAAGCTGAAGTGATTGTTGTCTGACAGATCCTTAGTTTTCTCTTCCATTCTTCTGTATGCCATTTTTGTCTGCTGCATGGCTGCATGATGTGATAAGCTGATTGTGCGGTAGTTCTCGCTCTTATGTGCCCTTGCTGTTTTCAGGATGTTTTTCTAAAAGTCTGACAGTATGTCTGGATGCATATATTTTAGAAACCATCTTGAATAGTTGTCTTGTTGCCATTCCATTCTACCCCCCGCCCTCCCCCAACCACCACCAAATCATTTTAGAAACTCCACAGGAATATTATCTAAGTGTTGTGTCTTATTTGATTGCAAGTCTTCCAAAGCTCTGCTAAACTTGGACTCTTAATGCTGGATCCCTTTCCATATCAAAACCCATTTACACTTCTGTCACACCATCAGACAATTCCTCTTCCTTATAGAGGCCTGCAATGTACTCTCTCCACCTGTTTGCTCTTTCCTTTGCATTTAACAATGGAATTCCTTGTGCACTCTTAATGTTAGTGTCCTTGCTTTAAGTTTCACTGAATGCTGCTCTGACGTTTCTGTACGCTGAATCAGCCCTTCTGAAGAACATGTCTTTTTCAATATATTCATATTTTTCCTGCTGCTATTTTATCCTTGTTTCAGTGCACTTCCTATTTTTTTCTATCCTTAAGTCTTGCTGTACTCCTATCTTTTCCTGAAGATTTGTATACTTCCTTCTTTTGTTGACCAGTTCCAGTATTGCTTCTGTTACCCAAGGTAGCTTTGCAGTTACCTACATTTGTCAGTCCAAATTCTGTCAATACGTATTTTAGAGGTGTCCATTCCTCTTCAGCTGAATTACCTATTGTAGTATTTATTATTGCAGCATGTACAGCCTTAGAAAATTTCAAATATACTTCATCATTCTTGAGTACTTCAATATCCCACTTCCTTGCTCATTGACTCTTGTAACAAATTCTTTTAAACATCTGTTTGTGCTTCATCGTTATTAAATAGTGATTCGAGTTAATATGTGCTCCTGAGTACGTAGAGCAATCTGTTATCTGATTCCAGAATCTCTGTCTGATGATGATGATATGTAACTGTAATCTTCTTGTCTCTCTAGGCCTCTTCCAAATATATCTCCCCCTCTTGTGATTGTTGAATAGTGTACTTGTTATTACAATCTGAAATTTATTTCAGAACTCAATTAGTCTTTCTCTTCTCTCATTCTTCTTACCGAGCCCATATTATCCCCCAATTCTGTCTTCCATTTCTGCCCTGGCTACAGCATTTCAGGCTCCCATGATTATTAGATTTACATCTGAACTGCATGAACTCTGTTTTGTCTTGATTGACTTTGAGCCCTACCTTCTGTGCATAACTTTCCATTTTCTGTGCATTATTGTCTATTTTCTGGTACATTTCTTTCGACTCGTGCTTTGATTCACTTAGTAGTACTATGTCACCTGCATATGCAAAACAATTGAATTTACCATCCATCTCTACTCCAGCCCACTCCTGTTGCCTACACACCTATAAAGGTGGAGGTATTACTTTTCAGTCAACCCTTGTATGTGGAGTTTCTTGAAATAAATTTCCTCGATTTGACTGTTAATAGTACAGAAACCATATGGCAGTTATAACAGTCGAGGGACATTAAAGGGAAGCAGTGGTTGGGAAGGGGGTGAGACAGGGTTGTAGCTTTTCCCCGATGTTATTCAAGCTTTATATTGAGCAAGCAGTGATGGAAACAAAAGAAAAATTCAGAGTAGGTATTAAATTCCATGGAGCAGTAATAAAAACTTTGCAGTTTGCCGATGACATTGTAATTCTGTCAGAGACAGCAAAGGAATTGGAAGAGCAGTTGAACGGAATGGATAGTGTCTTGAAAGGAGGATATAAGATGAACATCAACAAAAGCAAAACGAGGATAATCGAATGTACTCGAATTAAGTCGGGTGATGTTGAGGGAATTGGATTAGGAAATGAGACACTTAAAGTATTAAAGGAGTTTTGCTATTTGGGGAGCAAAATAACTGATGATGGTCCAAGTAAAGAGGATATAAAATGTAGACTAGCAATGGCAAGGGAAGCGTTTCTGAAGAAGAGAAATTTGTTAACATCGAGTATAGATTTAAGTGTTAGGAAGTCTTTTCTGAAAGTATTTGTATGGAGTGTAGCCATGTATGGAAGTGAAACATGGACGATAAATAGTTTAGACAAGAAGAGAATAGAAGCTTTTGAAATGTGGTGCTACAGAAGAATGCTGAAGATTAGATGGGTAGATCACATAACTAATGAGGAGGTATTGAATAGAATTGGGGAGAAGAGGAGTTTGTAGCAAAACTTGACTAGAAGAAGGGATCGGTTGGTAGGACATGTTCTGAGGCATCA
Source organism: Schistocerca gregaria (assembly GCF_023897955.1). Taxonomy (NCBI): domain Eukaryota; kingdom Metazoa; phylum Arthropoda; class Insecta; order Orthoptera; family Acrididae; genus Schistocerca; species Schistocerca gregaria. Next base: position 777,325,190 of record NC_064920.1, read on the forward strand.
AGGGAACACCAATTTAGTACTGGAGGGTAGCGTGGAGGGTAAACATCGTAGAGGGAGACCAAGAGATGAATACACTAAGCAGATTCAAAAGGATGTAGGTTGCAGTAGGTACTGGGAGATGAAGAAGCTTGCACAGGATAGAGTAGCATGGAGAGCTGTATCAAACCAGTCTCAGGACTGAAGACCACAACAACAGTAGTTAATTTATTTGACGATCATGATTTTTGGCTTTGTAGCCATTCTCAAGTGCATGTTGAAATGGTAAAATATCTTTGACCTCACTATGACATGTCATTGTCAAAAAAGTATATTTCTGGTCTTATGTAGACCAGTTGTATTACAAGATACGAGTACATATCAAAGATACATAGTATGGCTGACATTGTGCACAATGAGAAACCTTAATATACAGTTAACAGCTAATATACTCCTGTGACTTCACAGGAATATATGTCAGCCATAGTATGTATCTTTGATATGTACTTGTATCCTGTAATACAACTGGTGTATAAGATGAGAACTTTTTTGACAGTGACATGTCACATACAGATCAGACATATCTTACAATTTCAACATGCCCTTGAGAATGCCGAAAAATCTGAAATCGTAGTTGCAAAATAAATGAACGATTAACATTAAAGAGGCGGAAATTTATTAAAAAAAGTATATATCTTTTGGATAAGTTTCTTCATATCATCATGTTTCTATTTCTGGAGGTAATGTAGTGTATTCTTTTTTACTGAGAAAAATCACTTAAAATGGCCTAAAAGGCTAAAACCAGGCATGAATGAGTAAAATAAACACAGCTGAAGTGGAAAAAATACCACCATCTTTTTATTAATCAATACATACGTAGCTGACTGATTATTAGAAATAACAGTACATTTTCAGAAGATTTTACTTTCTTACATAGAAAGGGATATTCTCTTTCTGATATGCATTGAAATTTGTTTTGTTGCATAAGTGTATATTGTCATGATGCATGTCTGTGCTTTAGTAATGTCATATGAAAGTGTGATTTGTAGGATTTTCTGCTCTCGTGTATTAATATTTTTGGTTCTGTCAGAATCTTCTCCCTTGAGTCTCTTCGAATTTTTCCTTTCACACGCCAGCTTATATTATTATTTCTTGTAGGATACTGTGAAATTTTACTCGTTCTACTTAAATGTATGAATATACGTCTGCAACTTTGATGTAGGCCATGCCACTGTTTATATTATCTTTTATGATAAATTTCTTTCTGCTCCAGTTACTTATATTTTATACTTATTGGTAGTAGTTTCTAATCAAATCTACCTTAGTGCTCACAGATAACACACAAAAAGTTACTTGTTACATATTTTGTTTTATGCAGAAAACGTTACAATAGAGCTGAAAAGGAGTTTCTAGATGCTAAGATGCATCTCTTCAGTAAGCTAGAACGCAAAGAACTTCTGACTGAACATTTATGTACTATAATAGAGCAGAATGAAATGCGAAAAGCCCGAAAATTGTCAGAACTAATGGACAAGCTAGAGTTGTCAACATCAGTCGAATTAAGTGAGGAAGAGAGGCGCACTGCAGCTGACAACAAAGTGGTGAGTACACGTCCTGTGCACATATAAAAGGAAATTATGAGCTTTTATGTGGTGTCCTACCACTCCTGTACAAAGAAATTACCACATATTTTCATGCTGTAGCTGCTGTTAATGGACTACTGAAACACTGGATTGTGAGCAACCAGCACTGTTTTGCGATCTGAACTCTATAAAAGTAATTCTTATTGATAGTAATATATATTATGTAAGGAAAGATTACTCAAAATCATTGCTATCTCATAATATAAAGTGATTAAATAGAGCTTTCTATATTTATACGAATGTGAAAGAACTTGACTCATTGTTAAACATTGTGAAATTAGTTCTATGTGTGGATGATGTATACTGTGGTTCAGTAAAGTATTTGTTGCTCGTGCCTCACTTCATGTGTTTCGCAACTGTAAGGACACAAAGTGAAGTTGCTGTTTTGTCTGCTGCTGTAGCATAAAATAATGAAACAGTTGACTGTAGAATAGAATGTCAAGGGCTCAGATGTGACTTCAGTTTTGATGTGTGCAGTCAGTTTGTGTTACAGCAAAATATGCACACATGCGATGTTATGTTCATGAAGTTATTTTGACATTAATGGTACATACTTTTTCTTCTTCTTTATGTCATGCAAATCAGTTTACACAGTCTTTGAACATGGTAAAATGATTTTATTTGTTTGTCTGCTCAGCTCTTAAATTCATCGTTCAAAAAAGTAGCGTGTGCCGTAGCTTGCGGTCTATTGTCTGTTGTGTACATTGTTATTTTCAGCTGAGTTCTGGCCCCTAAAAATCATTTGTAATGGCAGACATCCCAGTGACAGACATCCTTGCTGACAAAAACATTTTCCATTATAATCTTAATTACTTTTCAAAAGCTTTAATTCATGGACACTAATCTTCATAAAAATCATAGGTACCCACTCAATATACTGGAACCTGTAATTGAGCTGGATTTTAAAATTTCATGAAATATAGTTTTTGCTTGGATGCTGCGTTTTCTTTAGTACTAAACTGAATTTTCTGTTTACATGTTGGACCACTCTATTACATTAATTTCTTTCTGAAAATAATATGTCTTAGAAATTTTAGCCCCCGTGTTTTATCTATTCTGCACTTAAGAAATTATCATTGCTAGAGAAGTTTTCTGGTTTTAAACAAGCTAGTTAAAAAGATATTTGAATGCATTTGTGATGGCGCTTTAACAGTATCTGTAACAGCAAATTAATTTTAAATGTGAAATTTCACAAATCATTGTTATTTCTAAATGATCCAATCTTAAATTCATTCATTACTTGGTTCTGTGCATTTGTTTGATTACAGAAACTGCATTAATTTGAGGATTGTTGCTTTCAGTGCTGTTTGCCCACAGTCTAGTGACTAAGCTATATGGAATGTCCAATAAAACAACCACACACACACACACACACACACACACACACACACACTTACAGACTGTAAATATTTTTAGTGTTATTTGTGCACATGTGGTTTTACAGCAGCATATTTTTAAAGATACTGAATTACAGTTCTTGCATTTAAAAATTTTCTTGCAGAAACTAAACTTAATGTGTTGTTGGTAATTTGTAAATGTTAGCTATTTCACCTATGTTTTGTTTTGTCCCACCATGTTTTTAACATGTATATTTTTGTGTCAGTATTGCTCTGCAATACTAAATGAAAACATTGTAAATATGGCAGTACACTATTTGAAATGTTTCATGTACTTTTGAAATATTGTGTTTGTAGAAAGCAGTCTTGTATGTGTAGCTATTGTCTTTCTTCAGCATCTGTGAATGTTAATAAGTTTTTGAATAGTTCCATAAAAAATATTTCAAAATGCCTTGTAAATTGCTGGTTACAGGTATTTTATCTCTTTGTGCTCATCTTAATTTTTTTTTATTTGGGAACTGCATGTACTTGAGTGCTTTAAATTTCTGTGTATGCAATCTTACTCTGTGAAACTTGTTCACCAGTAGTAAATATTGTTAAGTTAGAAGACACACATACATTTACCCAGGGTGTAGAAGACTTGAGAATCTGTACTTGTATTTCTTAGTGAGGTTATGAGAACTTGCACAAATCTTTATAGTAATTTATGTGGCAGTATGATGATGATAAATTTGGTGGGACAAAACTGTATATAACACGCAACACTAAATCACCAATGTCTTAATATGGTGTAAATATGTACATCTTTCTAGCTTTTGTATGAAATGTGAATGACTTTTTCTGTCACTAAAGTTTTCTATAAGACTCGAAAGAATACCTGTACTTTGAATGCTACTAGACACATGCAAATGCAATACAGGCTGCATGTATGTATATTTTAGTTTGCAGAGAATGATGCACATAGTTCTATGGGAAAAATTATATCTTGTAATGGGAACTCGGTGACAATACATCTATGTTTCATCATTGATGTATGGTTCCTAATGATGTATAATCTCTGTAACATATATTTATTAAACAAAATATGTATAACTGAAGTCACACAAGTTGGAACTATATTGTAGTTACATTGCTGACACACTTAACCATGATAATTATGAGACTAGAGTACCTCCTTTGTAAACTACCTAGGCAGGCAAAATATTGAAATTGCAATTCAACATATATGAAAAATATATTGATCTGTCGCAGTTTTAAGTGATTTTTAATTTGTTTTTGCTTTTGCGTGGAGTTATGTGCTTTTAATAATATTGTAGAATTAAAATGCCGATAAACAATATAAGACTTGTTAACGACTGGGTGCAACTATTATGCCCTTTGAAACAATTATCTACAACTAGGAAACAGTAAAACATTGTACGATCCTCTTTTTTTTTTTCATTGTGTTTCGCCCTTTGGTGTGTCATGCAAGTGGAAGTTGTCTTTTCAGTGTAAACGTCCCATTCATGCTTTTACTGTTAAAGTCAAAAGTTAGTGGAATGGTAAAATGTAAATACTGACGTTGCAGCCTAATGCATGTGACATATTGTGATATGTAATTGCTATATTTTAATAGGAAAGTTATATTCTAGTCACTTACTAATTGCAGTTGGTATCTTGACACATACACAATGCCTTCTATGTCTATACTCTAATATCAACAATTAAAAGATAGCTTTTTATTTATTTTTCAATTTTGTTTCCTTTCTTTCAATTTTATTTTCATTTTTTATTTAGATACTATCTCCTTTGCGTGCCTTGGACGAAGTCTCATATTCAATGTGTAACACACTGAAACATAAACAAACTGACGAAAACACAGCTGCTGCTGAGGAAAAAGTGGGAGTTCCAGGTGAAGTATTAGAAATATCGGCATGCAAGCAGCCATGCGTAATGTCTGACAAATGTTCAGATCAAAATGATATTTTGATATGTAAGGATGGAACAGAGACTAATGATAGGGAGTCTCAAATAGTTAATAGTGATAATCATTTAGTGAACCTTCAGGATGATACATAGGTGAGAGTACCGAAACAGCGTATGCTGACTAATATTCCATATGCAGCAGCTGTAATTCGGTTACCGTTCCTTATAGTTACCCCATATATTAGAAATATCTTTGTATTGAGCCATTACTGCTTTATTACAGTTGAAAATTTGATAAATATTACAGCCGATGTGCAGCTAGTGGCACCAAAGGAGTGATGTATTTTATGGCCTCGCTAATTAATATTTTATAAATATATATGAAAGGATTTTTTAATGATTTTCTGAAGAACTCAGGATTTAAACAGAAAGAACTAACAATAATTTGACAATAATATTTTATAAGTATATATTTTATTCCAGTTATGTACTTATTTTGTAAAAATACGTGCCTCTCAAAATTAGTACTCTGTTAGTAGCATGTTTAGTAGATTAACTTGTGGTGCTTTATTCTGGTATGGTGCTGATTGGAGTGAATTCTTTAGTGAGTGCTTTTACATATCTTGTATGGTTGTACGTTTTATAGCCTGTCTGTGCTTGATGGTGGATGAATATTGGGGCTCATAAAGAATTGATGCCATATAGTAAAACAAATCTCCCACTTGTGAAACTTTGAGTCACTCTTTCATGTAGAAATGTTTTTATCTAGATGGCTGAAAGTAGTGCAATTCACAGTTATGCAGTTTATGTACTCATAGTGTTGTACTTTATGGCATGTAGCTGTGACATTTAAAAATAGTTGTTATGAGCCTCAATATCTGTTGTTTCATGATTAAAAATTTTGTAGCCAGGTCATGCTGTGATACTTTTGTACTTTTTATACTTGTCATTAGTAATGTCAGAAATATTTAATAATGAAACAAAATAATCTCTTGTTACATTAGATAACCAGTAAGAGTATTTTTGTTGGCATGGTTCCAGATGAGTAGGAGTGGCTTTGCTAGACATGTTTGTGTCTAAAATTCGTGCACATTTCTTCTCTGATGATGGCTTTTCTGGGTGTTCATATGTAATACGTTCCACTTTTCTTAATGTTTCACACAACTATAAAAAAATGTCTAGAAGCAATTTTATATGCCTCCAGACACATTGTGTGTACAAAATAAGGCTGTATTATTTCTGATTATTAAATTCAATTATTTGCTCTAAAATTCAGAAATTGGAACAATGTTATTGGGTTATTGTACCTGTCTACGAAAAAAAGTTTGACTGCAGTTAACATACATTTAAATTGTGCATATAATGCTTACTCTGTTATAGTGTTGGTGCTTCTGTGATACGTCAGTCTTTTAAAATATATATAGTCATTTCTGATTCTTGTGGAATGCTTATAATTTTAGTGCAAACCTTCATCAAGAAAGGGGTGTGGTTAATAGCATCAGATACTTCACATTTTTGACAAGATGTATGTAGCATCTGGCCACACATAAAGCATCACTTAAAATGTGGACCTTGCAGTAAGAATATTTCAATTTTTCAGTAGAGTTTAATGCGCTGCATCACTTACAATAGATGACACGAATTCCAGCAATCTCATAATTTGTTAACCCTGTGGCATAGAGCATCCACTGTAGTGATCAGCTGTTAAAGGTCACTTCTTTGATGTTTTTAATCATTCTTCAGGCTGCAAATGCACACAGTCCTCTGCAGTGGGCTCTTCCTACTGATTTTGTGCCTTGCATGCATTTGCAGACTCATGACTGATTAAAAACTCCAGAGATGTGTCCATTAACGGCCGTCTACTGCAATAACAACATGCACCACAGAGTTAAAGGTTGGCAGTAATAATCTTTCTTTGCTGATGATACTTGAGATTTATATAAAACACACACACACACACACACACACACACACACACACACACACACACACAGTGCAATGAGGTAAAAACAGTTAATTTTGTGAAGCAATTTGCTACTGCATCTTCGGAAATGTATTTCTACATATAAGACTTGGAATTTCTGGTTAAATAATGTACATAGCTAGTGCAACATGAGACCTTCCACATTTTCTTGTACTGTTTTCTATATGTAATATTTAATTCTTTGTTTGTATTTCCAGATATTTTTATCACTGTAAGTTGTTATGGTTTATACAAATCATGCACGTGAAAGTTCATTCTTTTTTTTTGTATGGAAAAATATCTAATAAAATGTTCTATTGTATTGTGACCTATATGTCCTCTGGTAATTATATATACAGCTGCATAATATAATTCCATAAAATATGAAATTTCTGAATGTAAGGCACAGATTATAGTGTGGAGAAGAAGAAACCCTAGTGTAAACATAACACTGTTTCTGAAACTGTTCTTTGCAGCATTGCTGCAAACGTAGAACCACAAACAATTAATACAGTTTATAATATTAATTGAATATACTGTGATTTTTGAAGCAGTGAACTTGAAAAAGAGTATTGTTAGATGTATAGACTTTAGCTTTGGTTTTTGGATACAATGATTTGAAATGTAAAAAAATTGGCAATGAAAATATTTTTGTACATATTTGTACCAAGATCAGCCTGTTAGTTAGCTTATTATTGTTTTGACACTCATAAGCATTGTTTTCAATTTGAATGCCATTTATGCAGCATTTTAATCATGCATTGCATTTTCCCCAGATGGTTTTTCATTCCAAGCTACTTTCTTGTGCACACTTTTTATTTAGAGTAGTGTTTATTACATTCAGCACAAAATATTTGTTGTAAGTTTGTTTGACAATAATTATTTTTTGCACTTTTTAAGAGAAAAAATGCATAATAATGTCTGTGTTGAATTTTGTGGACTACATGTACTATCACAGTATCAGCATTATTAACATATCTCTCTCAGCACCTCCACACTTAATTGCTTTGCAACTGTATATTGTCAGCTTGACTTCTACCTTGAGATATGTACATGTGCTTTTACAGTATTGAAATGAATGACTGGTATTCATTCAGATGAATGTCTCAGTAATTTATGTTTGACAGTGTGCAATTGATATGTGAGAAATGAAGATCTGATTTGTAAAATAAATGTTTTTGAACTGACTGAAGATGTTTTGCTGTTTCGTGCATCACTATATATGTTTAGTTTCTATGCTTTCACATGGAGCAGATGACTGGTTATAGGTAACATACTTCGCATGTGTACACCATAAACTGCCTACACCCTTTCACTTCTCAGTGGCGTAAGCAATCATAAAAGATGCCTAAGGTCACTGGAAAGTGACAGTGGACATTTTTTCTCTAACAAAACTTGTGTCCCATGATTTTATCTGTCCACCGATAGACATTTGATGCAAATACTTTAAAACATTCTGTGTATATATCCAAGTGGTCCTATTACAGGAGACTTAGAACATACAGTTGAATGGTGCAAAACCATAACACAGATAGAAAAAGAACATTTCAAGTACTCTTGTAAACAGTGGGGAAATAGGTGGGTTAAATACTTCGGACATTCATAAGTGTAAAAATCTAAGTTCAGATCAAACATTCACTGTAGTCTTTCAGCTGGCTTCTTTCTTTCCTTCTGGGAAAGTTGAACTTTTAAAAATTGGCATGAGCATCCTTTATAATGTCTTGATGCAACCAAGCTGAGAAAGACTAATGGATATTAATAGCAATTCCCAATTGATGTTTAATAACATTGAGCACCAACCAGTAAAGATTTCTGTGTTTACTCATTATTACTTGCCTGTCATCTTCAGGGGTAATTTTTAAAAAAAGGAAACTAAATGATTTTTGTTACAGGGAATTGCCCTGGATGGAAGCTTGAATTGATGATGCACTGGAAATAAATAGTACAAATTCACAAGCTAGGAAAATGAAATAATGATTACATGATCATATAGATCAGAGATGTTCAACCTTTTATCTTACCTAGGCCTCATTGGGCTGCACATAATATACTTAAATAAAAAAGGATGAACCAATGAGAGAATTGTGTGGTGGAATTTCGTATTGAAAATATACAGTTTATCATAACTTTAGGTAAAAGAAATTTTTGGATTCCCCACCCACCACACACCTGATGATGTATGAGATGCTCATTTCTTGAGCCACTTTGATACTTGCTTTAGGCCACATACAACCTTTGGGCTGTGAGTTGTGTGGACATCTCAATTTGGATACTCAGTGGTTTCAATGCGGTAAAAATTAAACATTGTGAAGATATGGCACCATCGCCTGAATTGCAGTCTGTGGCATGGCAAAGATGCTGTCCTTGGTCATGCACATTCAGTTATGTGTGGATGCTAGGGTATCATAAAAAGAAATTGTGGTTTTTTAAGTTGCATTTTCTGATATGCCAAAGGCCTTGCTATATCAGTTGTGCCAATTCCTACCTGTTCATTGAAGTTAAGCAATATTGAGCCTGATTGGTACTTGGGTGGATGACTACCTGGTAAGGCTGTTGATTAAATATCAATATTTTTTCCAAAAATGGCAATATTGAAAGCCGATATTTTTATTTTGTATTGTTAAATATTTGAAGTTGTTCTTTCGAAATTGTAAAATTGTAGTAGAACATAATTTTACTTTCACTGTGTGAAAGAGTCTTACTATTTTTTTGAGCTTTCGTCACATCCAGTCTTTCTCATTGACTGTTTGAAGTGAGTGTAGGTGACACAAAAGAAGTCCAATTGCGTAGGGGAGGGGGAGATGGAAAAACAAGATTTCGAATGTGAAGGTATAACACACCACTTGTGTTAAAAAACAATTTTCACGCAACTAGTGTGCTGTTTCTTCACATCGGTACTCTTCAAAAACAGCTGCTGAAAATGATGAACCAAAACCTAAATCACAAGATTGGTCTTTGCAGATTACAGAGAGGAGTGAGGCGAAATGCTGACATAATTTTCACTACTGGAAACTGAAATGTTAAGCTTCACCATGTAGTTTTGACACTGCAACTGCTAGGTAGCCGGCATTGGCAGAAATGGAAAAAACAGGGAAGTCAACATGAAGTGTCCTGGGCAAATAAGATATATGACAAACTGAACGACGGGCTCGGCGGACACTTCTTATTGTGCCACTTAGATGCAGTTATCATTGTTAGCAAAGTGATTATTGCCAAGTGTTAACATGCATTGTTTTCCTTTCAATTCTTCCTCTGAGTGGGATAGGCAGGCTGTTATCTTGTTGTTATACAGAATATCTAATAATAAGTCAAAACTTAATATAAAGCTCTAAAATCAGTGATATATTTACAACCTGCAGCCAATATTTTTTAGTCCGGCACACCAATATTTTTTCCATTGATATATCATATGATTTTTTGATATTTCAAGGGCTGATAATGATTTATTTTTTTTAAGTATCAATATTGGCTCAGTGAACTGCAAGTTGCCAAAGTGGGATCCAAGGCTACCAGGCCGTTACGCCATCCAATATAATAATAATAATAATAATAATAATAATAATAATAATAATAATAATAATAATATAGGTGGCACCAATACAGTGTGGGGAGTCAGTCACCTTTCCCACCTTTGGTTCTCTTCTTTTAATGCCGTCTCTTTTTAAATTTTTGTCACATTTTTCAACCTTTTCACTTTTGTGGCTGGTTGCATCATTCACCAACTAAATAAGTCATTTACTTTTGGTTTCAAGTTTCAGTATTTATGTTCAACATTTTGGAATGCCCGAGTGTTGAAAGTAGATAAAATCTAACCCGAAGGCTTCTGATATTTAAAGTGATTATCCCTTTATGATATTTTAGTGTTTTTTATATTTTGTGCAACTGGTATTAGTGTAAATATTTCTCTATTACAATGGCTTCTATTTTTGTTCCAGGTACTAATTTTATTGCAGTAAAAAAACTGCTGCTGTGATACTCTGTTTAACTTCGGGGAAAAAAAAAATTTTTTTTTGAGATGGGAAAATTGAAATTCTTTAGTGACTGACTTGAAAAAACAGATAATTCGAAATTTAAAGTCTCTGCATGGGGGGAGAAGTGAACTATAAGAGGGAGGAGCGAGGGGGGGGGGGGGGGGGGGGAGAGGAAATGTAGCATGGAGGAGTTATGAAAACTGGTCACAACTTGATATTCATACAGGTATTGATGGAAAATGCAAAATTGTGAACTTTGGTAGTCAATGGTTGCATTTATGAGGCTGAAGCACAGTTTCACTGCGCAGCTGGCAAGGAAGGTAAACAGGGTACAAATTGATACCAGTACGTAATGCCTGTGCGTATTTCATTCTGTGCACTCAATTGGACAGAACTATGCTTCACAGACAGGCACATGAGCAATATACACAGATATCAGCATTTGAGAGGGGCAATGTGGTTGGTTTCAAAGAAGCAGATTGGAGTAGTCGGCAAATTGCTCAGCATTTGAATAGGAGCTATGCCATTGTTCAACGATGTTGGCAAGAATGAGTGAACTGTGGCTGAACACAGCATCGAGAAGCAAGTGGTCGACCTAGTGAGATGCCAATGTGAGGACCAAGCAATTGTCAGAGGCACTCGAGAGCTCCAAATTCATCGTTGTCATTGATCTAACATGCAACCGATGTTTCAGAGACCACAAGGACAATTAATAGGCAGCTCACAGGAAAGGAGCTGCACTCACGCTCCCCCGTGCACCGCCTACAATTGGCCTTTGTACACCAACAAGCCCATTTGCAGTGGTGTCAGGCATATTTGGCCATGAATCTCATTGACTGGAATAGCATTGTCTTCAGTTGTGAGTCTCGCTGCAAATTGAGCCCCGACAACCAGTGAAGACATGTCTGGAGATGGCCCAGAGGGTGGTGGGATACCAACCTGACTGTCACGTGCTTATACGGGCACCCAGGAGTGAAGGTGTGGAGTGCCATTTCATTTCCTAGCAGGACCCCTTCAGTTGTCATCTATGGCACACTTACAGCACAGAGATACATTGATGATTTTTTATGCCCTGTTTTGTTGCCCTTCATGGCAAGCCACACTGGGCTGACAACTCAACAAGATAGTACCCACCTGCACACAGCGAGAGTTTCTACTGCTTGTCTTTTTTCTTTCCAAACTCTGCCTTGGCCAGCAATGTCACCAGATCTCTTGCCAATTGAGAAAATTTAGACCATTATGGGAGTTTGATGTTCTAATGCACAAGTTGGACAGTATTTTGCACAATATCCCTCAGGAGGACATCCAGGAACTCAATCAGTTAACGCCAAACCAAATAACTACTTGCACAAAGGCTAGAGGTGGACTAACATATAATTGACTTGCTCAATTTGTCAAGCTCATTGCCTGGAATATTATCCATTTTTTTTTTTTGCAACTGCACTTATTTGTTTGTCTTTTCATGTACATCACATGTAGCCTACTGATTTCTGTCCTGTTCAGATAATTTCTTATTGGCCTGTCATTTCCTTCCTTAGTGTGTGTTTTGCAGTGTGTGTTCTTGCTTTGTTAATTTTGAGATAAAAGGTTTACAGGCAGTTTCTGACCACCCACTTTGAACGAAACATAACTCTGAAATTTTATTTGGATCACTACAGTTACAATAAGAACTTCCAGATCAGACACAAGTTTCAAATTCAGTGCATGTGCCAACTATATGGATGTTAAGTACCAAAGATAATTCTGCTACTACTCATTTGATTTGGACAATGGAATTGGTGATTTCTGATTACTCTGTGGATTCATCGAATGATATCCATAATGAAACTTCCTGGCAGATTAAAACTGTGTGCCCGACCGAGACTCGAACTAGGGAGTATCATATCAGCGCACACTCCGCTGCAGAGTGAAAATCTCATTCTGGAAACATCCCCCAGGCTGTGGCTAAGCCATGTCTCCGCTATATCCTTTCTTTCAGGAATGCTAGTTGTGCAAGGTTTGCAGGAGAGCTTCTGTAAAGTTTATACATTGTGATGAACTACATGTCAGAACATTGTGAACAACTTGACGAAGATACACTTATGCTAATTTTATTGAGGAGAAACTGATGTATTGACAGTAGGTAAAATTTACATGGCATGTGCGTCATTAGGTAGCGTTGTGAACAATGTTATGGAGATAGTCATTAGTCAATAATCAAAACAGAAGACACGTTTACAACTGTTAACTCATGTTTACAGTCACAGTGTAAACATAAAACCCATATAGATCAGAAATAAAACATAAGCTGTGGATGAATAAGTTTACAATCATCACAAAGTAAAATGATATATAAATATCACCAAATGTAGTTCTATTACAACAGTGAAACATAAAAAGTAAGATACAACAATCATTTAGGTGAGCCTATACTAGTGGCAACAATTTTAAATAAAAAGGAAGATACGACACTTCAAGGGATGTATAATTAAAAGAAAGAAAGAAACACCAGTTAATGGTACAATATTAGATCATAATAAAAGTCCAGCTATTATCAGTTTACAACAATCTGAAACTAAAAATCTACAAGATTATGACCAACAGTCATGGTATTACAGTAGTTGAACACACAATAGAACCATTTAGGTAAGCCTAAATACGTGGCAAAAGTTTTGAAATAAAACAGAGGCTAATATTACAGTTTTCTTTTCTCTCTGTTTTTCCTTATTTTATATTAAAAAGTGTAAAGGTATGGTATCAGACTGTGAAGAAGATGCATGAGGACACCCAAAAAAACAGCATATTGTGGTGGAGTTAGGATAATTAGTTGTCATAAACAGATACATAGGCTATTATAATCCTGAAATAGTGGTCATACTATTTTGGAATTAGTGGAATCCATTTGGGTACGTAGGTATACAGAATGTAATGTGAATGTATGCAGGGTGGTCCATTGATACTGGCCGGACCAAATATCTCACAAAATAAGCATCAAATGAAGAAACTACAAAGAACGAAACTCATCTTGCTTGAAGGGGGAAACCAGATGGTGCTATGGTTGTCCGCTAGATGACGCTGCCATAGGTCAAACGGATAGGATAGCAACTGCGTTTTTTAAATAGGAACCCCCACTTTTTACATATTCGTGTAATACGTAAAGAATTATGATTAGTTCGACCACTTTTTTCAGTTTGTGATGGATGGCGCTGTAATAGTCACAAACGTATAAGTATGTGGTATCACGTAACATTCTGCCCGTGCGGACAGTATTTGCTTTGTGATACATTCCCTCTGTTAAAATGGACAGTTTACCAATTGCGGAAAAGGTGGATATCGTGTTGATGTATGGCTACTGTGTGTTATGTATGCTGCTCGTTATCCTGGACAACATCATCCAAGCCGGCCGCGGTGGTCTCGCGGTTCTAGGCGCGCAGTCCGGAACCGTGCGACTGCTACGGTCGCAGGTTCGAATCCTGCCTCGGGCATGGATGTGTGTGATGTCCTTAGGTTAGTTAGGTTTAAGTAGTTCTAAGTTCTAGGGGACTAATGACCACAGCAGTTGAGTCCCATAGTGCTCAGAGCCATTTGAACCATTTTTGAACATCATCCAAGTGTCCAGACCGTTCACCTGATAGATACGTTATTTAAGGAATCAGGAAGTGTTCAGCCACATGTGAAACATCAGACCACGACCTGCAACAAATGATGATGCCCAAGTAGGTGTTTTAGCTGCTGTCGCGGCTAATCCACACAACAGTAGCAGACAAATTGTGCGAGAATCGGCAGTCCCAAAAACGTCGGTGTTGAGAATGCTACATCAACATCGAGTGCACCTGTACCATATTTCTATTCACTAGGAATTGCATGGCGACGGCTTTGAACGTCGTACACAGTTCTGCCACTGGGCACAAAAGAAATTACGGGACTATGACAGATTTTTTTGCACACATTCTATTTAGCGACGAAGCGCCATTCACCAACAGTGGTAACGTAAACTGGCATAATATGCACCACAGGGCAACGGAAAATCCACGATGGCTGCGACAAGTGGAACATCAGCGACCTTGGCGGTTTAATATATGGTGCGGCATTATGGGAGGGAGGATAATTGGCCCCCATTTTATCAGTGGCAGTCTAAAATGGTGCAGTGTATGCTGATTTCCTATGTAATGTTCTACCGATATTACTACAAGATGTTTCAATACATGGCAGAATGGCAATGTACTTCCAATATGATGGATGCCTGGCACATAGCTCGCATGCGGTTGAAGCGGTACTGAATAGCATATTTCATGACAGGTGGATTGGTCGTCGAAGCACCATACCATGGCCCGCACATTCACCGGATCTGACGTGCCCGGATTTCTTTCTGTGGGGGAAGTTGAAGGATATTTGCTATAGTGATCCACCGACAACGCCTGTAACGTGCGTCAGCGCATTGTCAACGCATGTGCGAACGTTATGGAAGGCAAACTACTCACTGTTGAGAGGAATGTCGTTACACATATTGCCAAATGCATTGAGGTTGACGAAAATCATTTTGAGCATTTATTGCATTAATGTGGTATTTAGAGGTAATCACGCTGTAACAGCATGTGTTCTTAGAAATGATAATTTCACAAAGGTACATGTATCACATTGGAACAACTGAAATAAAATGTTCAAACATACCTACGTTCTGTATTTTAATTTAAAAAACCTACCTGTTACCAACAGCTCGTCTAAAATTGTGAACCATATGTTTGTGACTATTACAGTGCCATCTATGACAAAGCGAAAAAAGTTGTCCAACTAAAACATTCATATTTTCTTACGTACTACACAAATAGAAAAAAAAACCTTCAGTTGATACCCGTTTGACCTATGGCAGCATCATCTAGCGGGCCAACCATAGCGCCATCTGGTTTCCCCGCTAGACAAGTTTTGTTCTTTGTAGTTTTTTTGTTTGATGCTTATTTCGTGTGATATTTGGCCCAGTCACAATCAATGGACCACCCTGTCAGCAGGGAAATACATAACTATATATAACATGATAAGCTCTTTGAAATGGTAGTGAAACCGAAACATTCAACAAGGCTAACTACAATGTAATGTAACTATATGCAAGAGGAGAAGTTAAATTTACCGTGCCCATAACGTGAAACCTGTCTTTTGTAAGCATGTGCATGTTGCAATAAAATTGTAAAGTAAGTCAGATGAGTAGCGCAAAGTACTGATGTTAGCAAAATGCAAAGTACTGATGCACTACACACCAATCTGTAATTAATGGAGCTACACAGTGAGGCAGGCACACTGTGGTGGCAAACTGCAAGAACTGTGGCTTCTCCACTTGGGCCGGAGTGAAGCTTGATCAGTTCCTACTGAAACATTCCTGCTCATTAAGTAACCAATATGATTGATAAATTCAATGTGCATATTTGTCGGATTCTTCCAAAATTTCTAATATAATACTGTGAAGGGTGATGTGCAAAACCTCAAGCCCATCGAAAACAAGCCATGCTTCTTCATAACAGTTTCTTAATGAGCAGGAGTCTTCCAACAGGAACTGTTTGTTAGATTTATTTCAAGAATCCTTATGAAATGTATCCCAGATTTGACCCAGTTATTCTAACGATGTACCTTTGAATTAGCACAGGATGCTGCAGTCGATGAAATTATTTTGCAAGAAGCTGAGCAGAGAGCGCTCGATGCTTATGTAAGAGGGTTGCATATGGAAATGTCAAAAATAGTTTTACAGGTAGTGGGCTGGGGAAGAATTAGGTGTTAAATGCCAATGGGAACCCTAGGTCCACATACAGTCATTCCCAGTACGATTGGATGCTATGAAATCATATGCTGAGGTGGATTCTGTGATGAGAGGAATAGCAAGAAAAAAGAGTTACAGGGTATTGTTGGATCAACTGTAATGATCTGGAGAAATGTAAGCAATGGGACTCACCATGGCATAGGCTGCGTGGAGTGGGGGACAAAGATGTCATACCATTATGCTCAATGTACACAGACTTTTGCATGGATACATTTAAATTTAAACTATCTTATGACATTGTGCCACACGTGATTGAGAACCACAACATGATTCTAAGATTACATTTGTTATATCCGCATTGTGTCATAAACTATCTTCAGTAACATAGAGTGGAACGTGACGGTAAAATGTCTTAGCTAAGTGAAGCCATTGCCAGTGTAGCGATGTCGCGATGCAAGTCTCTCTTGAAAGAGAACCGATTAAACTGTGAACGATCACACTAAGAATTGAGTCACACGATTGTGTACCTAAGGGTACTGGGAAATCACTTTGGCATAGTTTTAAAACCACAGCAATGCTTAATGTATCTCGTTGACGTAATCGTCAATGAGGGTGATATGGAGGAGCATATGCAGCAGTTAAGGCAATTATTCCTAAAATGAAAAGCAGATAAGTTAACATTGAGTACAGAAAAGTGTAATTTTGTGATGGAAGACATAGCTTACCTAGGTAATATCAGAAGTAAAGATGGGGTTAAGACAGACCCCAGATTAATTAGAGCTGTGCCTGAATTTCCTATATTAGAATCAGTAAAGGAGTCGAGAACTATTAACGCCGGTTCGTAAGATGATTTGTGGATACTGCCAGACTGTTGACACAGTTGTTAAAATGATACTAAATTTGTTTGCTCAGAAGAGTGTCAGCGTGCTTTTGAGGAGCTAAAACAAGCTTTAACTTCGAATCCGATATTGGTATTTCCGGATTTTAATAGATAATTTGTCTTGTCATGTGATGCATCAAACCATGCCCTTGGCTTTGTGTTGTCACAAGAAGGCGTAGAACATTCGATAATTGACCCATCAAGCCAACTAAATTCTGCAGAAATAAATTATTCCACAATGGAGAAAGAGATGGTAAGCCTTATTTATGGAAACACGTATTTCAAATGTTACCTATACTGAAAATGTTTTAGAATAACAACCAATCATTCAGAATTGATATGGTTGTTGGTGTTAAAAGGTCCTTCTAGTAGGATGACGCGATGTGCAGCAAGTGAATTTGGTTTCAAAGTCATTCATACACCTAGGAAGAAGAAGAGAAATTCGGCTGGCTTAAATAGAAAAGTAGCGGTATTACATATTGGAGGTAATGAGCATAAGGAATGATAAACTGCATATAGAGTGGATGACGAATTGAGCAGTATTTCCAACAATCAGAGTTTTGTATGCAGGATGGTTTGCTATGCAGAGAAACCAAGTTGGGATCTTGGTTATGGTACCATCGAGGCTGAGGAATAGTGTGTTCAAGAAGCTCATGATCACATATTAGTGGGTCTTGGTGGTTGCAGATCAACCGACAGAAGTGTATCAGAAAGGTATTGATGGAGGAATAGGCAGGTGGACATAAACCAGTATATGGAGAATTGCAGGCAGTATGCACAGAGAGCGGATTTGTGTCGAACAAGAATACCATTGCAGAGGTTACCTGAAGCATTATCACTATTCGAATTTCTGGAGTCTGATGTCTTAGGACACTTCAATAAAACACTTGCAGGGAATAAGTACATACAATCATAGATCATTTTTCGAGATATGTATATATGATGGCGATGCCAAACAAGTGACAGTGGCACAAGCACTTGTGAATAATTGGATACTGAAGTTGGGAATGCCTGAAACAGTATTAACCTACCAGGGAATGAACTTCATGTCAGATCTATTCAAGGGATCGTGTAACTTATTGAATGTGAAAAAGTTATGGACGAGTCTTCACCATCCAGAAGCCAATGGAAGAACTGTGATTAGGGAGATTAGGAATAGAGCACAGAGGCAAATACGCGAGCACTAGAGAAACAGGAAGAAGCAGTGGGCCATATGGAAAGAATGCCACAGTATGAGATTGGTGAGTGGGTGATGCAATCAACTTCGTATACACCGAAGGGAAAGACAAAGAAGGTTTTTCCAAATTATCAGAGGCCATACCAAGTCGAAGAGGCTATGACGCTAGTAAATGTCAAGATTCAACTGCCGACTAGAGCGACATTTTCTATCTCTGTTTAGTTACGTATAGATTTAGTTTATTTAGTAGAAGTAACTGCAGAGCAGCAATGAATTTAAGGGAGAGGAAAGCAATAGGTATAGGTATAAGTATAGGTATAGGTATAGGTGGGGTGCAGAGAAGGCGTGATGATGCAGTCTGTAGCAGGACTAGTGATATTCGCTGGCGTGGAAGTATTTTGGAACCAGCACTTGGAATGATAGTGATCACCAGTCATCACTGGGTGATACAGGTGGTATTCAGCACATGGGTGATGCATAACGAGGCGAGAAGATTTTAAGAAGGATTCGAAAAATTCCGTCAGGGAACTGAAAGGTATGGGATACTCAAAAGAAGTGCCAGGGTATGTGAGAGTACATGGAGCGTACGAGCAATTAAAGAGTGAGATGGCCCAGGTACTGAGGGCTATTCCACATTCGCGAAGGAAGAGGGATTGGCCCGACGCTGGAGGTCAGTTTATGAAAACAATATTTGGCAATGCTGATGAAGACGTTCGGAGGGTGAATAACATCGTAGAAGAGGTTAAGCAGTGGGCAAAAGGGAACAAAGCCATTAGTGACTGGCACACTACAAGTTTAGAGAGGGAGGTATTGGTTCAAATGGCTCTGAGCACTATGGGACCTAACTTCTGAGGTCATCAGTCACCTAGAACTTAGAACGACTTAAGCCTAACTAACCCAAGGACATCACACACATCCATGCCCGAGGCAGGATTCGAACCTGCGACAGTAGCGCCTAGAACCGCTCGGCCACTCCGGCCGCCGGAGGTATTGGATACCACATGACTACTACGAAAGTGACTGGAGAAGTAATGCAGTATGCCAGAGCTTAAGAATAGGCAGATAATCAGAATATCAGGGAATTACAAACTGAAGTAGAAGTCTTAACAGGGAAGTAGTAATGACAAAATGGTTGCAGTCCGTAAACGACAGTGTTTTGGAAGCACAAGGGAAAGGAACAGAACTACAGGAGCCTATGCGGCAGGCTTTAATAGGTTAGCTAGCGGTCAACTTGTCCTGAAAGGGCACGGCCAACATCCTTCCCCATCCTTCCCTAATCCGATGAGACCGATGACCACGCTGTCTGGTCTCCTTCCCCAACCAACCAATCAACTTGTCGCCAGAGCAGTATTTAGAGGGTCTAAGGAAAGTAGAGAAGGAGCTACCGCCGGAGTTGGCGTTGGTTTTAGAGCCTGTGTACAAAAGCTTACCTGAAACTTAATGGCAGATCAAAACAGTGTGCCGGACCGAGACTCGAACTCAGGACATTTGCCTTTCGCGGGCAAGTGCTCTAAAAGCTTACCTTTTTATTTTAAGGTAGTCACAGTATCAGTGAGAAATGATGGGGCGAAAGTTTACACTTCCATTTATATATACCAGTAGGAGGGAAAGAAGCACGTTACGACTGCTACATAGTTCATGCATATATGTTGCAGAAATTTGTAAGAGTAAGGCTGCAGTGACTATTATTAATTGCAAAAGATCAGGGAAGATATGTAGAAATGGAGGAAGCTAAGTTACAATAATTCCACCAAGGGGAAATAAAAGCCTGTTATTCAGGATCCCTGCACAGTGAAATTGCTAATGGAACAGAAAGAGGTAAGAGAATACAATAAAGAAGTGATCGACCCAGAATTGTACTTTCAGCAGGTTGAGGCACATTGGTTGTTCTCTAACTTTGACAAGAGGGCAGTAGTGGCTAGTTGTTTTTAACGGGGAAGCTTACGTTAGCAAAGAAACTAGAATTAAACGGGAGTGGTTTGCTATTCAATGGAAATGTGCGGGGCCTACTTTCTATCTGTCCACCACGATTTCAGGGATAACTCACCTGAATATTTCGCAGCGTCATTTGTACTGGCCAGAGGAGCCCATGGAAGTGCTACCTTCTGCAGTTCTAACCAGCTTAAATTTACTGTAGGGCCGGAACTAATGCAGTCTATAAATATGCTTCTGAACCAGCAAGTCTCACTGGAAACGTTATTGCAACGTGTAAATTTATATCAGGTAAATCAGTATCAGAAAGAGACAACATTGACTATTGTCATACCAACCACAGCAGAGGCACTTGTCCTGCTCAGTGTAGTCCTTGTTTCCATTTGTAGAAGATGAAGCTCAAGACTGAATCAGACCCAGCTGTCATTCAGATTCGAGGGATTGGATACCATGAGTATAAAAGCAGCTGAAGGAAGATGAATGCACAAGAGCGCAGTATTAAGAATAATTGATTCACTTTAGATTGTAAGTTTGGATAGAGAGTTAGAAGTTATTGTGCAGGAAGCCTGGTAATGAAATAAACTCAGTGGTGTTTGGTTTAAGGATTAGGGCAAAGAGCTGTAGAAATGTGTAAGGTTAAGTGATAGGATTAAGGGACGAAACAGGTTCAAATGGTTCAAATGGCTCTGAGCACTATGGGACTTAACATCTGAGGTCATCAGTCCCCTAGAACGTAGAACTACTAAAACCTAACTAACCTAAGGACATCACGCACATCCATGCCCGAGGGACGAAACAGGACCAGAAGGGCTGGACACCAGGAACACCAATGTAAAGGATAATTTAGTTGCCGGCCAGTGTGGGCGAGCGGTTCTAGGCGCTTCAGTCTGGAACCGTGCGACTGCTACGGTCGCGGGTTCGAATCCTGCCTCGGGCATGGATGTACGTAATGTCCTTAGGTTAGTTAGGTTTAATTAGCTCTATGTTCTAGGGGACTGATGACCTGAGATGTTGAGTCCCATAGTGCTCAGAGCCACTTTTGATAATTTAGTTTGGACGACCCGAAGGACCATATATTGATAAAATGGAGGGCAACATAATTTATTGATTGTATTTGGTCAAAAGTATACGAGAATAGAAGTGAGTTGCACCATAGCCAGCTGCTGGCACTTTGCGAAGCAAAAGACGACCTACAAGTGTTGTGCAGCAGAGCAATCTGGGCAAGGTATAGCAATAGCTGATGCAGTACACTAGTGGAAGGACGGAAGCCTTTCCTCATTTGCCACCATGGAAGTGTTTTAGAGTACATGCCTTAATCCCCAAACAAACATCATTTGGAGTACACAAGTATTCAGCAATTAATGTACGAAAATATTCACATCTCAGTATCACAGCCTGCACCACGAGCCTGTGACACTCAAATCGACAATCTGGAATGCAATACAGGTCTGCTGTTCGACCATGGGAGAGAGCAGCCTTTCCTGAGTCAATCACGAAGGCAACCGCTGCCGGAGCAGAGAGTTGCCTGCTCGGTGGAGGGAGGTCACAGCTGTTCCCACTGAATTGCCAGCTGCGGTGCCATGCTGTTATCATGGTTACATCCGGAGACGTCGCTGATAGTGGTATTCTACTGGCGCCATGATTGGCTCTGCTCTTTGCACTGACAGCAATGCTGGACGCCTATTGTTTCGCATGAGAGGCAATTGGACGTCTCGACCAAGCTGTTCTTGATGTACTATGACTGAGTGCCGGAATAATGAAACAAAACTACTGTCGTCCTGGCATCTCATTTCACTCTTAATGGATAACAACCCGTTTGTCAACTAACATGGCCTACAAATATGCAAGAATCAGTGAACTACGCTCCCTGCCAAATAGATTCCCTGTATTCACTGCAGAATGGCTGGTCATTGCTTGAGACCTCAACCATTTCCTTTCTAGGACTGGTGAGTTGTTCTTAATCGACAATGACTCATAAAGTAGACTTGAGGCTGTCAACCAGTACTACTCTCTTCACCCATTGTGTGTGACTATCCAGGATCTCCTGTCTGATATACACCACACTGGAAGGTCGGTCGTCTTTCTTTGGAGCCGTCGTCAAGTCGGGGTCTCAAGGAATGAACATGATGACTGGTTGTCCAAGCTGGCTACCAGGCTGCCGACTTTGGAGTACTTCGGTCGATCTATGCGAACAATTATTGGAGGCTTGGAATGTGGACTGGTGTGCCCTGGTTTCTCCAAATAAACTTCGAACCATAAAGAAGATCACAACCATGTGGCGATCTTCCATTCCTGTTTCTAGCAGGAAATGTACTGTCCTCCGTTGGCTTTGCATTGGCTGCATTGGCTCACTCATGGCCACATTCTGTGAGATGAGGATTCACCTCACTGCCGGTGTTGTGCCATAAGACAGTGGCCCATATCATAGTGGACAACCCTACTTTGGCCACCTTACGGTGAAATCCTAAACTTACCGACATGCTATGTGTGATGCTAGCAGACGACGCCTAAACAACTGATTTCGTTTTACATTTTACCTGTGGAAGTGGTTTTTACTCATCTCTGTGATGTAAGAGACATTAGCCTCATCAGCCACTTGAAGGATTGGAGGGATGCTCTGTCACTTGCTCGGTGGCCCAGCCTGCCTTTTCTACCTTTTTAATACTTCTTATTCTTTTACATCTGTCAGTGGTTGACAGACTCGTCGTTAATGTCCTGTTTCCTGAGATTTTATGTTCTCCACGTAGACAGTTTTCTTGTGGTGATGGAGGGTGTGGAAGCATCATTGCATCATGGAGAGAGTGATCTCCAGTCAGATGACGGGTTCCAGGGGTCTCGAGCTACTTTCTCCCACTTCTACTTGCTTCTATCTCTTCACTATATAATCTAATCGAGTCGACTGGGATTTATCTTTGGTGTCCTTCATCTCTGGGGACTATCCGCAGCTTGACACACAAAGGATTATGGGACCAATGACCTCGCAGTTTGGTCCCTTTGAGCAATCCATGCATCCATCTCTCCATTTGCTGTGTTGGAAGCATCACTATAGTGCAAATTGTAACACAGCTGTACTGTGTTTTGTCTAATATGGTAGGTGCTAACTAAATATCACTGTGGTAGGAGTAATCTAATTGAGTCACATCAGCGTTGATGCTGGATTAGTATTGTGATGGATGTGTGCCCCATCAAGTATGGGCTAGTACAAAGAGAATGTTTTATCACTTGTTATGGTCTTGGAAGAAGCTGTTTGAGAATCATAATTTAGTCCCAGGAATATTCCAGACAAATTTGCTAATATTGTATGGTCTCCTAATATAATCCACACAACTACTTGAGATTGGTGAATAATATTGCTAGCCCATTTGTCTTCAACCATCCACCAGTATTATGACAATCTAGTTTATGGCAGGTATCTTGAAAAGTGAGATGTAACACATAATTTTAGGGAAAATGGTAACATTCTCGGTCCTTCTAAACAATGACAGTCGATCATCACATTTAATAAACGTTTTTATTAGTAGTTAAGTTTCAGACAGCATATTGTCAGAGAAATGTGCAGGAAATGCAAGGTACATGGGCGTAGCGTATCTGTAAGACAGGATGACGCCTGCTGTGGGCTGATTGTTCTTAAACGTAGCGGCTTGGAGGTGTGTTGCGGCCTTGAAAGTACCCCACTCACAATAACAATAGTGACGTTGTAGAAAGAAAAACAAAAGAAATTTTTAAAATCGTCATTCTGTCTCACGTTCTTCGTCGTTTGGCTTTTGAAATTGTATGCTCGCTGTACAAGATATTTGCATCCAAATATTTGTGATATAATTAAAATATACATATCTGATGACAATTAGTTCAGTGTATAAAGAAGCTTAGATTGGTGTTGAAAGAAGAAATATTGATGATCAGTATGTAAAATCGAGATGGATTTCAGCTTTCCTTCTGCCTCTAGCACAGAAGACATTGTGAAGAAGAAGCCTGCGAGCAAGAGAGAATCACAGCTATCCGGATTTTTACTAGCTTGTAGTTAATTTTATGCAATAGGTGACCAAGGAAAATACACTCCTGGAAATGGAAAAAAGAACACATTGACACCGGTGTGTCAGACCCACCATACTTACTCCGGACACTGCGAGAGGGCTGTACAAGCAATGATCACACGCACGGCACAGCGGAGACACCAGGAACCGCGCTGTTGGCCGTCGAATGGCGCTAGCTGCGCAGCATTTGTGCACCGCCGCCGTCAGTGTCAGCCAGTTTGCCGTGGCATACGGAGCTCCATCGCAGCCTTTAACACTGGTATCATGCCGCGAAAGCGTGGACGTGAACCGTATGTGCAGTTGGCGGACTTCGAGCGAGGGCGTATAGTGGGCATGCGGGAGGCCGGGTGGACGTACCGCCGAATTGCTCAACACGTGGGGCGTGAGGTCTCCACAGTACATCAATGTTGTCGGCAGTGGTCGGCGGAAGGTGCACGTGCGCGTCGACCTGGGACCGGACCGCAGCGACGCACGGATGCACGCCAAGACCGTAGGATCCTACGCAGTGCCTTAGGGGACCGCACCGCCACTTCTCAGCAAATTAGGGACACTGTTGCTCCTGGGGTATCGGCGAGGACCATTCGCAACCGTCTCCATGAAGCTGGGCTACGGTCCCGCACACCGTTAGGCCGTCTTCCGCTCACGCCCCAACATCGTGCAGCCCGCCTCCAGTGGTGTCGCGACAGGCGTGAATGGAGGGACGAATGGAGACGTGTCGTCTTCAGCGATGAGAGTCGCTTCTGCCTTGGTGCCAATGATGGTCGTATGCGTGTTTGGCGCCGTGCAGGTGAGCGCCACAATCAGGACTGGCACACAGGGCCAACACCCGGCATCATGGTGTGGGGAGCGATCTCCTACACTGGCCGTACACCTCTGGTGATCGTCGAGGGGACACTGAATAGTGCACGGTACATCCAAACTGTCATCGAACCCATCGTTCTACCATTCCTAGACCGGCAAGGTAACTTGCTGTTCCAACAGGACAATGTACGTCTGCATGTATCCCTTGCCACGGCTCGACGGATACCGTCGGACGATCACTTGAAAAATGGAATTGCGCGTCGTGGTCTTCAGCGATAAAAGCAGATTCTGCCTGCATGCAAGTGATGGTCTTTTGTGCATAACACGTAGACATTGTGAGCACTGTCTCGTAAAGTGCATTCCTCCAAGACACCTTGGTCTCATCCTAGGCCTTATGATCTGGAGTGCTCTTTCATTTTGCCGTTCTTGCAACAGGAAGGTGCTGCACTGTTCCAACAGGATAATGCTTGCCCGCAAACTGTTCAAATGGCTCTAGGCACTATGGGGCTAAACATCTGAGATCATCAGTCCCCTAGACTTGGAACTACTTAAACCTAACAGCATCACACACATCCATGCCCGAGGCAGAATTCGAACCTGCGACCACAGCAGCAGCGCGGTTCCCGCAAACTGTCCTCGGAACTCAACGTGCTCTGCAAGACGTGCGCAGGTCGAGCAGAAGTGACATAACGCTCCCAGGACAGTATCCACCATATGTACGATCGACTGGATGCAAAGTCAGCGCCTGCATTGTTGTACTAATAACGATGTTTCGGCATGGGTCGATACCGATGCCTCAGACCAGCTTGTGCTATTGATTGTAAATGTAATCATTTCATGTACTCTATATGCATTGATGCAACAGTGAACCAAGAGTGAATTGGAAACCTCTAAAAGGGTGTACTACACTCCTGGAAATTGAAATACGAACACCGTGAATTCATTGTCCCAGGAAGGGGAAACTTTATTGACACATTCCTGCGGTCAGATACACCACATGATCACACTGACAGAACCACAGGCACATAGACACAGGCAACAGAGCATGCACAATGTCGGCACTAGTACAGTGTATATGCACCTTTCGCAGCAATGTAGGCTGCTATTCTCCCATGGAGACGATCGTACAGATGCTGGATGTAGTCCTGTGGAACGGCTTGCCATGCCATTTCCACCTGGCGCCTCAGTTGGACCAGCGTTCGTGCTGGACGTGCAGACCGCGTGAGACGACGCTTCATCCAGTCCCAAACATGCTCAATGGGGGACAGATCCGGAGATCTTGCTGGCCAGGGTAGTTGACTTACACCTTCTAGAGCACGTTGGGTGGCACGGGATACATGCGGACGTGCATTGACCTGTTGGAACAGCAAGTTCCCTTGCCGGTCTAGGAATGGTAGAACGATGGGTTCGATGACGGTTTGGATGTACCGTTCACTATTCAGTGTCCCCTCGACGATCACCAGAAGTGTACGGCTAGTGTAGGAGATCGCTCCCCATACCATGATGCCGGGTGTTGGCCCTGTGTGCCTCGGTCGTATGCAGTCCTGATTGTGGAGCTCACCTGCACGGCGCTAAACACGCATACGACCATCATTGGCACCAAGGCAGAAGCGACTCTCATCGCTGAAGACGACACGTCTCCATTCGTCCCTCCATTCACGCCTGTCGCGACACCACTGGAGGCGGGCTGCACGATGTTGGGGCGTGAGCGGAAGACGGCCTAACGGTGTGTGGGACCGTAGCCCAACTTCATGGAGACGGTTGCGAATGGTCCTCGCCGATACCCCAGGAGCAACAGTGTCCCTAATTTGCTGGGAAGTGGCGGTGCGGTCCCCTACGGCACTGTGTAGGATCCTACGGTCTTGGCGTGCATCCGTGCGTCGCTGCGGTCCGGTCCCAGGTCGACGGGCACGTGCACCTTCCGCCGACCACTGCCGACAACATTGATGTACTGTGGAGACGTCACGCCCCACGTGTTGAGCAATTCGGCGGTACGTCCACCCGGCCTCCCGCATGTCCACTATACGCCCTCGCTCAAAGTCCGTCAACTGCACATACGGTTCACGTCCACGCTGTCGCGGCATGCTACCAGTGTTAAAGACTGCGATGGAGCTCCGTATGCCACGGCAAACTGGCTGACACTGACGGCGGCGGTGCACAAATGCTGCGCAGCTAGCGCCATTCGACGGCCAACACCGCGGTTCCTGGTGTGTCCGCTGTGACGTGCGTGTGATCATTGCTTGTACAGCTCTCTCGCAGTGTCCGGAGCAAGTATGGTGGGTCTGACACATCGGTGTCAATGTGTTCTTTTTTCCATTTCCAGGAGTGTATTTTGCGTGGGGCTGGGTGACAGTGACTGAACAGTGAGCAAATCAGAGTGACATGCCTGGTAGGGGGTTCATCGAACCACATTCACACTAATTCTGTGTGATTTTTACCCTCGAACAGCGCGCGAAAAAAAGGGAAAATGAACTCTCACATCTTTCCGTGCGAACTCTGTTTTCTCTTATTTTATTATGATAATCGTTTCTCCCTATGCTCCCTATGTAGTTCGGCGTCAACACAATATTTTCCCATTCAGATATAATTGGTGACTGAAATTTCGTGAGAAGATCCCGCCGCAAAGAGAAACGCCTTTGTTTTAGTGATGTCCACCCCAAATCCTGTATCATGTCCGTGTCACTCTTCCCCCTATTTCTTGATAATACAGAACGTGCTACCCTTCACTGAACTTTCTTGATGTACTCAGTTATCCTATCTGGTAAGGCTCCCATTCCGCACAGTAGACCCCAAAAAAAGACGGACAAGCGTAGGGTAGGCAGTCTCCTTAGTAGATCTGTTGCATCTTCTATGTGTTCTGCCAATAAATCGAAGTCTTTGGTTTACGTTCCCCACAACATATTATACGTGTTCTTTCCAATTTAAGTTGTTCGTAATTGTAATTCCTAGGTATTTAGTTGAATTTAAGGCCTGAAGATTTGACTTTAAACGAACTCTAACGGATTTCCTTTAGCACTTTGTGGACGACCTTACACTTTTCATTATCTGGGGTCAATTGCCAATTTTCTCACCATACACGTATCTTATCTCAATCGTTTTGCAATTGATTTCGAACTTCTGATGACTTTACTGAGCTATGAAACAACATGAGACGGTTGCTTAAATTGTCTTCTAAGTCGTGTATACAGGGTGTTACAAAAAGGTACTGCCAAACTTTCAGGAAACATTCCTCACATACAAATAAAGAAAAGATGTTATGTGGACATGTGTCGGGAAACCGTTAATTTCCATGTTAGAGCCCATTTTAGTTTCGTCAGTATGTACTGTACTTCCTCGATTCACCGCCATGATTTCATACGGGATACTCTACCTGTGGTTCTAGAACATGTGCCTTTACAACATGTGGTTCATGCGCACATTTCAGTAGAAGTGTTCGTACGCTTCTCGACAACAGATTCGGTGACCGTTGGATTGGTAGAGGCGGACCAATTCCATGGCCTCCACGCTCTCCTGACCTAAACGGTTTTGACTTTCATTTATAGGGGCATTTGAAAGCTCTTGTCTACGCAACCCCAGTACCAAATGTAGAGACTCTTCGTGCTCATTGTGGACGGCTGTGATACAATACGCCGTTCTCCAGGGCTGCATCGCCGGCCGAGGTGGCTGTGCGGTTCTAGGCGCTTCAGTCCGGAACCGTGGAACTTCTGCGGTCGCAGGTTCAAATCCTGCCTCGGGCATGGATGTGTGTGATGTCCTTAGGTTAGTTAGGTTTAAGTGGTTCTAAGTTCTAGGGGACTGATGACCTAAGATGTTAAGTCCCATAGTGCTCACAGCCATTTTTGAATCCAGGGCTGCATCAGCCGAGGAAGATGAATTACCAGAGGCATACACAACGAATGTAGGAGGAAAGGACGAAGTAATGAGTATTGCAGAGCTATTTGAGATGGAAACCAGGGAAAGCGAATTCAATGAGGATAATGCGCAGTTGACAGATGTTGAAAATAAGTTACGAGTGGGAACACAACCCAACGTATTTAATGAAGGAAGTTATGAAGCGATAATTTGTGCATTTAGATGCGATTATGTGGAAGTAGCGACGGAGAAGGAGAAGATAGACGAGGATGAGGAAAAAGTAGAGGATGTAGAAGAAAGCGTAAATGAAGGAAGAAATAGGGAAGAGTAAATAAAAGAGAGAGAAGTAGCAGTCGAAGCTTATCCTACAGAAAGTTCGAATTCACAAGGGAAATTCCTAAAAAGACTCATGTATGATTCAGTGGAGGATTCGTTGATGCAGGAGGAAGAAGAACAGAACCAACCCTTTCAAATTCAACCAATTGTGAAGGCCATGGTAAAGCATATCCCAGTCAATTTTGTAATTGATAGCGGAAGTGAACTGACTGCGATCTCAGAAAATCTATTCATGCAGTGTAATGCCAATGAGGAATTGCCAGTTCTGAAAACACGTAAGATTAAAGTAAGAGGTCCTGTTAGACACAATGCTGCGGAAGTTACGAGACAAACAAGGTTAACTCTTTCGTGCCCAGGTCAAACGATCGAAACCAACTTCGTGATTATACCTAAACTAACTGTAGATTTGATTATAGGTGCAGATTTTTTAAATGAGAGACGAGCGAAAGTAGATATGGGGAAAGGTAACGTAACATTCTGGAATGTCACACTTCTCTTTGAGCAAAAGCTAAAATTGGAAGAACTGCCAGTTATAAACAAACAATTAAGAATGACGCGAGATAAAGAGGATGAAGAATTAGAATGGTATGCACAAAAGGGGGAATCGCCTCAACTCATGTTAGAAGACCATAAAGAAATCGACGAAAAATTGCAAGAACTTCACGGTATTTCGGAACACAGTAAAAGAGAATTAGAGGGTATTTTATGAGATAAAGCAATTAATGGTAAATAATCAGCACAATATTGCAAGATTATGTTGCAGATAAGATCGTCAGGAGAAAGAAGAATGAAGAAAAAGGAAGGTGGGAAAAAGAAAGTAGTTTCAATAATAACACCAATAGTACCGTAGATTAAGGTGAAGGGATATAGCGTAGATAGTCTAACAGCATGAAATACTAAAATGCTATACACCACGACGCTACACAAAAATAAAAAACGAATTTGAGGATTCTTGAGTAGACGTTAAGACTCCAAATATCTTAGAATTGTAACATGGAAAGGGTGTCGAAATTTGTGAAGCTTTTTAAGAAGGCGTAAAACAAGTGGGTACTAGATATATGTTAGATGATTATAAGTAAAACATTTTGTAAGGACCATTGTAAAAACTCCAGCAAGGAAGAGATGCAACGACCCACAAGTTGCAGCACGAGATGTATCAAGAAAGAAAAGGACGTAATTAGCAAGACACGATTCCTACATAGAAGGAGTGTCGAGAGAAGGGAAAGGACAGCGAAACCAACAGAAGGCCCTTGTATAGAAAGTGGGCAATAAATTTGCCCGCCAGGTGGAACCCTGCTGGGATGAAGAGTGACAGAGCCCTGCAGAGACGTGACGGGATAGGGGCTGGTTGCACGGACAGACAAGCAGACACCGGATTTTCACCACTCGTAAACCCCCAAGCGCCCCCACTCAGTGGAGCGAGCAAAAAACGGTCCGACGAGAAGACCGCTTGGGCAAGCCACCGCTGGCAAAAAATATGTGTAAAAGTCACACTACTGCTATTAAACAGCACGCTGATACATGAAACTGAAGAAGAAGTTCCACAAAGTAAAAAATGACACCACCAAACAATTTATCAAACTGTTACTAGGAGGAGAAATTCGATGCGACTAGTTATCAATAAATACACTCCTGGAAATGGAAAAAAAACACATGGACACCGGTGTCAGACCCACCATACTTACTCCGGACACTGCGAGAGGGCTGTACAAGCAATGATCACACGCACGGCACAGCGGACACACCAGGAACCGCGCTGTTGGCCGTCGAATGGCGGTAGCTGCGCAGCATTT
The DNA here is from genome assembly GCF_023897955.1 of Schistocerca gregaria. Classification (NCBI taxonomy): domain Eukaryota; kingdom Metazoa; phylum Arthropoda; class Insecta; order Orthoptera; family Acrididae; genus Schistocerca; species Schistocerca gregaria. The sequence goes on from NC_064920.1 coordinate 777,356,515, forward strand.
ATGCACCACCGCCGTCAGTGTCAGCCAGTTTGCCATGGCATACGAAGCTCCATCGCAGTCTTTAACACTGGTAGCATGCCGCGACAGCGTGGACGTGAACCGTATGTGCAGTTGACGGACTTTGAGCGAGGGCGTATAGTGGGCATGCGGGAGGCCGGGTGGACGTACCGCTGAATTGCTCAACACGTGGGGCGTGAGGTCTCCACAGTACATCGATGTTGTCGCCAGTGGTCGGCGGAAGGTGCACATGCCCGGCGACCTGGGACTGGACCGCAGCGACGCACGGATGCACGCCAAGACTGTAGGATCCTACGCAGTGCCGTAGGGGACCGCACCGCCACTTCCCAGCAAATTAGGGACACTGTTGCTCCTGGGGTATTGGCGAGGACCATTCGCAACCGTCTCCATGAAGTTGGGCTACGGTCCCGCACACCGTTAGGCCGTCTTCCGCTCACGCCCCAACATCGTGCAGCCCGCCTCCAGTGGTGTCGCGACAGGCGTGAATGGAGGGACGAATGGAGACGTGTCGTCTTCAGCGATGAGAGTCGCTTCTGCCTTGGTGCCAATGATGGTCGTATGCGTGTTTGGCGCCGTGCAGGTGAGCGCCACAATCAGGACTGGCACACAGGGCCAACACCCGGCATCATGGTGTGGGGAGCGATCTCCTACACTGGCCGTACACCTCTGGTGATCGTCGAGGGGACACTGAATAGTGCACGGTACATCCAAACTGTCATCGAACCCATCGTTCTACCATTCCTAGACCGGCAAGGGAACTTGCTGTTCCAACAGGACAATGTACGTCTGCATGTATCCCTTGCCACCCAACGTGATCTAGAAGGTGTAAGTCAACTACCCTGGCCAGCAAGATCTCCGGATCTGTCCCCCATTGAGCATGTTATGGACTGGATGAAGTGTCGTCTCACGCGGTCTGCATGTCCAGCACGAACGCTGGTCCAACTGAGGCGCCAGGTGGAAATGGCATGGTAAGCCGTTCCACAGGACTACATCCAGCATCTGTACGATCGTCTCCATGGGAGAATAGCAGCCTGCATTGCTGCGAAAGGTGGATATACACTGTACTAGTGCCGACATTGTGCATGCTCTGTTGCCTGTGTCTATGTGCCTGTGGTTCTGTCAGTGTGATCATGTGATGCATCTGACCGCAGGAATGTGTCAATAAAGTTTCCCCTTCCTGGGACAATGAATTCACGGTGTTCTTATTTCAGTTTCCAGGAGTGTATTTCCATATCCTGCCCAGAGAAGAACCAAGAAGCAAGTAAGAAGCACAGAAAAAGCAGGAAGAACAGAAGTTGAAGTTCGCAAAATTGAGACCAAGAAGGAAGATGTGAAGAATAGACGATATACCTTCCCAAATCCCTATCCTATTGTAAACTAGTCGTCTGCGAAGTATTACAACGAAAAACGACAGCTTTCAGCGACAAATAACGATGACTTTCACGCATACAAAGCCAGTAAACCACGAGATTCTGCCCTCACAGCTCCATTCCATTATGGGACCTCCACAACAGCGACACACACTTGCAAAGCCAACAAGGAACGACGAACGAAGCTGTACATACTTGCCCACATCCATCTCGCTCAAGCCCATCACCTTCGTGCAAAAACATTCGCCAACCTCATGCTTAAACACTCATAGGACTGTGTGAATATGTGAAATCAAATTATGTGATGTAGGAATTGTGCAAAAGAAACATGTGAAAAACTAAATAAGTTAAGAACACCAGACAGCTAATAAACTACAAAATAACAGTCATTGCCTGTGGACTTTAAAAAATAGACTATCGATAAAAATAAGTCATTAGTTCTGAAATGGATAGTATATAAAGAAACTATATACCACTTATTTTCTCCTCATGAAAATAAAAGAATAACAATATTTTACTTATTTTCTCCTTATAAAAACAAAGAATAAAAATTATCTTATTGTATGTTTTCCCTTTTTTTTAACATTTGTACCATTTATTAGGATAATATCTCAATACTTGTGTATGTATATTTCTTTGTCAAAGCAATTCTTGGAAATAATTCTTATTTGTTAGTGTAACAATGTTGAAATGAATGTCTAGAAACAAAAAATTTTTACTTGCACATGATATTTAGAAAATGTGTTAGAAATAGATTTTACTTTATTACTACATTTATAAAAACAATATTTCTAAGAAAATCAATGTGAAAGACTCCTCACTTTCGATAACAAACTTCTTAAAAAACAAACTTCACACTTAAATAAAAAAAGAAAATAATTAAAAATTAATAATAGCAAAAAAATATTCTTCTCTTGTCATTTTTAATTATAATGTGGAAGAATATAAAAATATAAACTAGTAATACAAACTAGCATAGAACAGAAAAACGTGGCTGAACAGTACGCAACAAAATTTAGATAAATTAGAAAAATTTTGACTGACTTAGACAACGATTCAGTCATTGCCTAAATTCAGTGCAAAAATTAAGTTCGAAGGGTGGTGATACGTAAGGTGCCAGGCAAATCCAACACCTTCCATGAAAACCCTGACATAATAAGAAAAATCTAGTAGTATGTCACATAGCTCCGAATAAATCGTGACATTAAATTAACCAAAGTAATACGAGTAATGAGTGAGCAAATGGAATACCACAGACTAACACAAGAATGCCTAAATGCAAGTCGTACCTTCTCACCATGAGACCGACGCAGTTACGAGGGGAGAAACGAGCACAGAAGCCTAGAGCAGAACCGTGTTAAGCTAGAAAGCCCTACGATAAGGGACGGACTGGACACCCACGTCGCCAGCCTTCCTCTAAGACTACCACCCGCACGTTTTAGCGTGAGACTTTTTCGCGTCTCTGTTATGTCAAGGACCACCCCCCAGCACATGTTAAAAGCTAGAACCTTCCAGAAAAACAGTATAGATCTTACGATAACACAAAAAGAGCCACTACCACCAGCAAGTTTTAGCGAGAGCCTTTTCGCATGTCTGTTACATTAGGACCACTCCCCAGCCCATGTTAAAAGATAGAGCCCTCCAGAAGAACACTATAGATCTTACGATAACGCTAAAAGTTAGGAGAGTTGCTTCCGAGATGGCGAGGTGAGCGGAGCTGTGCTGCCCGCCGCTGCCCTGACGCTGCCTAAACAGCGACAAGGTAATGAACGCACGCGGTGCCGCATTTTTGAGCGCATAAGGCTTCACTCAGAACTGCAGAAGTCTCATCTGTTACACCCTCTTTTTGCGTAATACTATTGTCGATCGTTAATTAAAACTCATGGTGTTCACATTTGCCACTTGAAGAACAGATCTGAAACGCGATGATTTTTCTTTTATATAGTTATTGAGAAGCCACATCAGCCACTGTAATTTACGACAAGTTAGATAAGTAATTAAATATAATTGAGGGTCACTGTAGACCATTTTGATAGTTTTTTCTTTTGTGAAACTTAAATTAAACCTAGATTATAGATGTGATATGGCATAGGTCATCCTTCGATCGATTGTAGAACTTGGAAACCCATTCAGGGAATATTCGTTCACATTTTTGTTGAACGCAGTTGGTTTTTACCATCCTGTATTAAAACATTTCCTTTTATCAATAGTGCAATTTATAAACGATGTTTTGTGAGTAGAATAAAATTTCCAATGGTAAACTTAACTGCTTTTTCTACGTTATTTTATCAGCTAACTAAAAATAGGAAAGCCTTGAACCCCTTCCACTAAATGCAGGGAGTGCAGTGGAGCTGATGCTGAGATAATTTAGTATTTGGTTATATCATCGCTAGTCTCACTGAACTCTTCTGAATTCTACATGTCATGTGTGGTCTGGCGTCCCAGGTTCAAACTAGTCAATTCCCTAAAAAACACGCTCAGAGCGTCGTTGCGCGAAAGTGGTAGGGAGACACGATATAGAACAGATACCACCATGAATGTTTAGAAAAAAAAATTCGGAAGGCTGTATTAATTAGTCTGCTTTTGCGGCACTGTCGTCGTTAGTATTTCCTCAGCTATCCCACAGAGAAATCATTGACTGTGTCTTGCCGCTAGCATATTTTACATACGACCAGAATCTCTTCGAATCTTGTGCCAGGTTTCGAGACAAAGATTCGTTATGGAAACTATTACAAATATCTCACATAGAAGTCCGCACCAAATTTCGAATTTCTGTAACAGACCGCGAATCTTGAAGATTTTACCTTTGTTTAAGTCTGGCATGCTTTTTTAGTTGTTGCTGTAACAGTGTTCTGACACGCATTGTGGCCATGGGGAATTTCTTTGGTATAAACTTTTCAATTGCTCTCGATACTATTTCTTTTGGTCTACACTTACATCGTTAATTTGGAAGGAATGGAGATTGGCTCTCAGGAAGGCGTCAGGCGTAATTTTATCCGTTTTCTTCTCCTTCTTCTTCTTTTTTTTTTTTTTTTTTTTTGAACGGATACAGTTTTCGTTTATTTTAGGTGGGTTTGGGAGTTGCGGTATTCAGTCCCTCTGCGACAACCGTGTTTTCAATAATCCCTGTATCCGTTTTAATGCTCATTATTATCTGAGAATTATGTGTTGCTAACAGGTCAAGTGTGTGATTTCTTGAGTTGGTAGTACAAGTTAGTGATTTGGTACTGCGACAAGACTGGGCTAATTCTTATCAGAAGCATATTGCAGAATGTACTATATGTCTGTGCTTACCTATAGAAGGGAGGACGGTTTACAAGAAATATTAAAAAAGTGCCAGGATTGATTGTCCAGTCTAATACAAACACAAAAAAGTGAAATAAGCCACAAGATAGAAACTAGTAAAGATGAATTGGAAACAACTATAAGTACTTTTGAAAAGGGACGTACACACAGAGGTGATCTAGTAGGAAATTTGGTCAGTGAGCAATTTTGAGAATTAACTAATAACTTTACTGTGACATGGAACGAATTTGTCAGAACAGTTTCCTAAATTTAAACCAGATGGTGACGTACATCCGACCTGTTTTCTGAGTGTTCTCTAGATCTTCACCAAGGAAGTGGGACGATTCTAAGGAAGCAAATTTTGCACTTAGTTATCTGATAGTTGACGTGGTGGAAAGGGGGACCGCTCTTTTAGATTAGGTTAAATCTTTGGAGGATTTCCAAGAATAATTCAAAAGAAAATATTAGACACCTAATGCACAGCAGAATCTGACACTAGAAGTACTCAACCTCAAAGACTGTAACAGTAAGTGGAGTTGTTACAAGAAATACATTGAGTGGCACTTAACTAGATATAAATATTTAGCTATGGTAAAGGTCCTACAGTAGTTAGAAGGCTACCTTACTATGAGAGGAAATAAATATGGTATTGGGGCTGGGCTACTGTCGACGATCTGTTGACATTTCTAGGAGGCCTTGATACAATTAATAAAGGAGGGGGAGATTACACACATGGAGAAAACATCCCAAAGAAGTTCACCCATCGAAATTTCAGAAGAGAAAAGAAAGGAACTTTCTAACGAGTAAATAAAAAGAACAACAATTGGATAAGCGAAACCAGAAATGGCCAACCACATAAAAAGCTACTAGGTATTTATACCCAGTACCGCAAATAATCTAGAGACCGTGTAGGCTCTAGTATGGTTATTTTCCCCTAATCTGATATTCTCAGCTGTATCTTATCCTATTCCATCGTTGGGAAACGAGGAATGTCCTAATGTAGGGGGTAGGATCTAGGACGTCACGATGCAGCCATAGTCCCATATGTAGAGAGGCTAATGGTGTTCACTCATACCGTTACAGCATGCGAATGGTTATCGGAAGAAGGCTAAATACAATGTCAGTACCATATTAAACCAATAATAGTCGAATATATTTTTGGTAGTAATGTAGAGATCTATATTGTCTCTGGAACGGAAGTTTCATTGATATCCAAAGATTTCCTAGCAGAAATTCGACACAGTAACTGGTGTATATGTTGTGGGGATTTCTGGAAGTAAGGGAAAATCAATAAAGTAAGAAATGAGACTGTCCGTAACAATAAATAATTCTAAATTTTTGCAAACTTTATTAGTGGTACCTAATACAAATCTGGATATAGGCCTGCTACTTGGGATAGACTGGGTACTTAGTGTTAAAATACTTTTAAGTTTCGAAACTAATGACCTGTACTGGGGTGGTTAGCACACTGGACTCTCATTCGGGGGGACGACGGTTCAACCCCGCGTCCGGCCATCCTGATTTAGGTTTTCTGTGATTTCCCTAAATCGCTTTAGTCAAATGCCGGGATGGTTCTTTTGAAAGGGCACGGCCGACTTCCTTCTCCATCCCTTCCTAATCCAATGATTCCGATGACCTCGCTGTCTGGTCCTCTGTCTCAAAGCAACCCAACCCCAACCTGTACTGGGCAAGTGGAAGTTTCTTGTATAGAGTATCCTTCAAGAGTGCTCAACTAACAATTAAGACAAACTTATCAACAGATAAGATTCATCTGCTAGTGTCGGTTAAAGTAGTGAACACTGATGGTAATCCGGAGGGCACCAATGAACTTTGAGAACGAATACAGGTAAAAGCTTAGGAGTCGGATGTTCCAACAACTGGTCAAATTTGGCTACCAAAATGCCGTCTTTGGAGATGAGGATATCGGAACCAGACCTATGGTTGACTCTACACCGTCAGTTGTTGAAGGCTGGGATCATGGACTGGCGTGCTCTGATTTACAATGTGAGGATTCACCTTACTGTTGGTGTTGTGCCCATCATATGGTGACGACCCTCATCTGCTGGACTGTTGCAATTTGGACACCTTACAGTGGAATCTTAAACTTGATGACATGCTGCCTCTTGTGCTGTTTGTGATCTGGTTTTACATTTTACCCGTGAAGATGGTTTCTACTCCTCTCTGTGAAATAGGGCACACTGGTCTCCTCGGCCACTTGAGGGATCGGAGCAGAATACCGTAGCCTACACTAATCCAGGGGACCCACGGCTGCCCTTGCTCGGTGCTCTGGCCTGGCTCCTGCCCTCCGTACCTTTTTAATTATTCTTTTTCTTTAACATCTGTCATTGGTTTACAGACTCGTTATCGCTCTTCTCTTTCCTGGGGCAGTATAATTTGCATGCGTTGTTAGTTTTCGTGTGGTGACAGAGGGTGAGGAAACACTAGTCAGACGGTATGGGTGCATATCCTGTCACAAAACATTTACAGGAGGCCTTAATCTATTTTCTGGATGGAGCAGCTCACCATACCTCAGCCTTTTACTCCTCTTATACTTGGTTTAATTGAATCTCAATTGCAATCTGGTTTATCAAGATCATTCCTCTCTGGGGAGTCTTCCCAGATGGACACAAATAGGATGGAGATCTGTTTAACCTCATTAATCCAATCCAGTCTTGAGCGCTACTGGAGTTCCAAGATTTTATGCAGCGGTAGTGTAACTTGATTACTCTTTATTTCATTTGATTTTAATGGTAATAACCATGTATTTCTTTCTCACTCGAATAAATAATAATACGTCTAGTTTAAAAAAATGGCTCTGAGCACTATGGGACTTAACATCTGACGTCATCAGTCCCCTAGAACTTAGAACTACTCAAACCTAACTAACCTAAAGACATCACATACATCCATGCCCGAGGCAGGATTCGAACCTGCGACCGAAGCGGTCGCGCAGTTCCAGACTGTAGCGCCTAGAACCTCTCGGCCACCCTGGCCGGCTATGTCTAGTTGCTCAACCAAATGCATGCCCACTTAGCGTAAAGTAGCCTCTAGAAAAAGATACTGAATGTCTCTGGAATTCGAAGAGCACGAAGCTTACACGAAGTTTATTTGTCACTATAGGAATCTGTACATTATTATGTACAGTGAAGATATTAGAGAAGAATGCAGTAAACGCGCAGGATGAATGTGGCCAAGATGTCAATTGTTAATGTTGCGTAATTATCGCAAATCGCCTTTCTTTTTCTAAAATTGTTTTATTGTCATTTTGATATTCTGTCGTAGTAATGAGGGTGCACATAAAATAAGGCTGTGACTGTGCCATTGATGATGTAAGCATATTTTCTGTTTCTGAAGTTTTCACTACAGATTCTACGAAGTTCTCTCATTTGAACACCACAAATAGGTGAATCTGCGCAGCAGTTTACAATTACATGAAGGAAGAGAAAACAAAAGGAAGTCTCCAGCAGCAGAACTGACCTTGTTTTTTGGAAGCGAGCAAGAAGCAACAGCAGTCCAGAAAAATCAACAGTTTGGTATTCTGTCACTGGTAGGGCCCGCTCTAGGGGAGGGGACTCGAATCGTGCCACTGGTTTTTGGGACAGCAAAATTTTAAATAATAAAAAAACAAGACAATGAAAGTTTTGCATAAATCAAGAAATGTGAGAATAAGTTGGAAACACAAATCATGCATAAAATATAGTATTTTGCTGGAAGTCATCTATTACACTGCGAAACACATGATAAATAAAGTGCTGCAGTTGGTCACATTGAGTACGTCTTCCAAAACAGTAAAGCGTTCTGGAATCAGTATTACCAACACAAATTCTACAACGCATCTCCATAACATTTTAAATGGACCTGCATCAGCTTGAAAGTTTCTACAGAAGTGACAATTTTTAGAATAAAGAAATAAAGATAAATGCCAGGATATGGTTGTCTAGCAGTTCATGTGTAGCAACCTTAAACACCTATAGCATTATCGCAGAGAAAAACACTTTGTAATAAATGAATAAAGAGTAAGTAAAATATGGAATGTGTATAACATGCCGCAGTCTTTTGAATCCACACATTGTGATTAAGCGGCGGTTAGACGTAGAAAGATGCATGGCATCTTTCCACCACCACTCACTCTCACTTATATCTGCCGTTAACACCATTTTAACTGCTTTTCTTCTTGCCGTGCTCCTCTAAGTTAATTTTTTCTGTTTTGTTTGTCCCTCATTCCCTTTTCTTTTTCAATCTTGAAGCCATAATCAACAGACTGACGCACTTTCATTCTTTTGCGTGGTGAGAAAAATCTATGGCTTCTTTTCTGCTTCACCGTACCGCTGGACTGTCCTGAATGGTCATATATCTCTTCTAACGTTGAAGCCACTAAATATATCTCCACTCATTCAAAATTAATAATATAAGTGTAGACCAGATGTGGCTTAAATTCAAAGAAATAGTATCGGCAGCAATTGAGAGATTTACAACAAATAAATTAACAAGCGACGGAGCTGATCCTCTTTGGCACACAAAACGGGTTAGAACACGGTTGCAGAAACAACGAAACAAACACGCCAAATTTAAACAGACGCAAAATCCCCAAGATTGGCGGTCTTTAACAGAAGCTCGAAATTTAGCGCGGACTTCAATGCGAGATGTCTATAACAGTTTCCACAACGAAACTTTGTCTCGAAACCTGGCAGAAAATCCAGAGAGATTCTGTTCGTATGTGAAGTATGTTAGCGGCAAGAAACAATCAATGCTTTCTCTGCGCGATAGCAATGGAGATGTTATGGAGGACAGTGCAGCCAAAGCAGAGTTACTAAACACAGTCTTCCGAAATGCCTTCACAAAAGAAGACGAAGTAAATATTCCATAATTCAAATCGAGAACAGCTGCCAACACGAGTAACGTAGAAGTAAATATCCTCGGAGTAGTGAAGCAACTTAAATCACTTAATAAAAGCAAATCTTCTGGTCCAGACTGTATACCAATTAGGTTCCTTTCGGAGTATGCTGATGCATTAGCTCCATACTTAACAATCATATACGACCGTTCGCTCGACGAAAGATATGTACCCAAAGACTGGAAAGTTACACAGGTCACACCAATATTTAAGAAACGTAGTAGGAGTATTCCACTAAATCACAGGCCCATATTGTTCACGTCGAAATGCACCAGGATTTTAGAACATTTATTGTGTTCGAACATTATGAATTATCTCGAAGAAAACGGTCTATTGACACACAGTCAACATTGGTTTAGAAAACCTCGTTTCTTTGAAACACAACTAGCTCTTTATCCACATGAAGTGCTGAGTGCTATTGACAAGGGATTTCAGATCGATTCCGTATTTCCGGAAGGCTTTTGACATTGTACCACACAAGCGGCTCGTAGTGAAATTGCGTGCTTATGTAATATCGTCTCAGTTATGTGACTGTATTTGCGATTACCTGTCAGAGAGGTCATAGTTCGTAGTAGCTGACGGATAGTCATCGAGTAAAACATAATTGCTGGTGTTCCCAGAGGTAGTGTTATAGGCCCTTTGCTGTTCCTTATCAATATAAATGATTTGGGAGACAACCTGAGCAGCCGTCTTCGGTTGTTATCAGATGACGCTGTCGTTTATCAACTAATAAAGTCATCAGAAGATCAAAAACAACTCCAAAACGGTTTAGAAAAGATATCTGAATGGTGCGAAAAGTGTCAGTTGACCCTAAATAAAGAAAAATGTGAGTTCATCCACATGAGTGCTAAAAGGAAGTTGTTAAACTTCGGTTACACGATAAATCAGTCTAATCTTAAAGCTGTAAATCAACAAAATGCATAGGTGTTACAATTACGAACAAATTAAATTGGAAGAAAACCTTGGAAAATGTTGTGGGTAAGGCTGAAAAAAGACTGCGTTTTATATTCAGGACACTCAGAAAATGTAGCAGATCTACTAAGGAGACTGCCTTCGCTACGCTTGTCCGTCCTCTTTTAGAATAATGCTGCGCGGTGTGGGATCCTTACCAGATAGGACTGACGGAGTACATCGAAAAAGTTCAAAGAAACTCATCACGTTTTGTATTATCGCAAAATATGGGAGAGAGTGTCACAGAAATGATACAGGATTTTGGTTGGAAATCATTTCGTGCGACGGAATCTTCTCACGAAATTCCAATCACGAACTTTCTCCTCCGAATGCGAAAATATTTTGTTGACACCGACCTACACAGGGAGGAACTATCACCACGATAAAATAAGGGAAATGAGAGCTCGTACAGAAAGATATAGGTGTTCGTTCTTTCCATGCGCTATACGAGATTGGAATAATGAAGAATTGTGAAAGTGGTTCGAAGAAACCTCTGCCAGGCACTTAAAAGTGATTTGCAGAGTATCCATGTAGATCGAGATGGGAAAGTATGGTTGATGCAATCGCCCCCTGTAAGTATAGCGTAGGAATGGTCTGTGATGCACTGGTTGAAATAGATAAAGGCAAAAATATGGTCAGAATGGTTGCATATGAGACTGGCAGTTGGCGAACCTTATCTGTTGATTTTACATTCCTTTGTTCACTTGTGATATGTTATAATACATTATCCACATTCATGTTGTCAGCAAAAACACACAAAATATTACCACAGATAAATTGAAAAATATTGACTTATTCGAAAAAATAGCAGAATATTTCGTACACTGCAGTGAGGAGCACAAATTGCAAGAGTACCCCCTACGCGAAAAGGAACTGGCAACCCAACTCGATTTTGAAAACCCTACCGTAAAAAGTAGATACGAAAGAGACGGAACAAGAAACAGTTCTAGAATGAGGGAGATGAGAAAACAGATCAGAAATGCTGAACAAAGTAGAATTTCACTTTGAATTACTGAATGTTATAAGATGTGCTCTCGGTGAGAGGTCTCAGCAGCCTAAAAGTCACGGTAAGGTTGATTTTTTGTACATTAGTAAAATTAAAGACATGTCATCTGACTTTCTAAGTGATAACTATTCCAAACGGTGCGAAAGTTTTAGCCATGGGCAGGATAACGTCATCAGTCTTGTCAATTTCAAACACAAACTTAAATTGGTTTCCACGTTGGTAAAGCCTGATAGTATACAATTTGAAACTTTGAAGTTCATACAAGAGTATGACTTTGCACTCAACGTAAGTGTAAGTTTACTAATTTTACTAACACAGTTGGTGACAATGGTAAGTGGAGGAAGAAGATGCTGGAAGATTAAACTGACTAAAAAGTACGTGAGGTCAACAGTAGGTAGTGCAGAACTGTGTGAATTATTAACAGTGTCGATTGAACATTAGTTAGACGAAAATCTGGATTTCAACGAAGTCATACAGGTGATTTCTCATGCCAAAGCAACAACAATATCTCTAATATAAGGTAAGTGTGTGAACAGATATTTATCATTAACCCTAAATTTGTAACCCCTGTAAAATTTACGACTACAGTTGGTAACAATTTACGGTTCCGCCAATTTGCTGTTGTCAGTACAGGGTGAAAAACGGGAGATTTTGTACTTGTGTATGCGACCTACAGTTGGAGACCTTATAATTGTAATTAATTAGTGCATAAACCGTAGATTATGACTTCTTGGTGAAGTAAAATTTATGATGATTTAGTAACAATAACATTTTCCCACCTTTAGTTTTCTAGGATTAATTTTAGTTTTGATTTATTTATGTATGTCTAGCACTGTAAAACACTTATCCCTAGAATTATTCTCTTGAATTTTATATGAAGTTACCTCCAACGTTTTTCTGATATAAATCTATTCAAAACCCTTCCAAAAAATGTGTTAGAGAATTACTTAACGAAATATACCTACAAAACTTTGTTTATATTTTACATATAACCATATGTTCTTCTTCTGAAACAATTAAAATTTTAATAGGGTCTGATGATCTCCATACACCAACTTCAGTGCGAACAATAATTAGAATTAAACGATCTCTGTTATATGAGAAACCCATACATAATAATATAAATAACTCGTTTAAAACCCCCTGAATTTTCTCCCCAAATCTTACAAATAGTACAATTTATATTTCTTTACTTATATAAATAATGGAATTAATTATGTTCAGCTTATTGAAAGAAGTTGTTCCTTCATATTTTATTAGATGTATCTTAAGTGCCCCAGACACAAAACAGAAATAAATAAAAAAATTCTTAAAACTATACATGAAAATACTCTTATTTGCACACAAATTTTTCGCATTACTTACAACGTCGCTTTCTTTTTCCTCCATATTAATGATGCGCTTTAGAGCAGCTGACCAACCCTCAATCTCATCACCATTAAACAATTCATTAAACACATTCTTCGCTCCAATTTCATCTTTCCTCCCTTCAAGACCTCTTGCTGCCTTATATGTCTCCTGCACCGACCAGTGCGGCAGTATTGACTTCAATAATTTCCTGTACCGTCTCCAGTCATTAATAGAGTCACTTTCTTCTTTGCCGCACCATTCAGTACTAACATCGTCTCCTAAAGACATATTTCCCCATTAACCATTTCTAAATTCTCCTGATCTACCTGTAAATGAACTGTAGCTTCTAAATCTTCCTCAAAATCTGTCAGTTCATCCTCTTCAGAATCAAATATACGTCTCCTTCCTCAGAATTAACGTTCTCTTACACAATTTAAAACTTCGTCTCGTTTAAACAAAACCTCACTTATTTCCGCCGAAGCATCACAAACTTTATCACAAATAAATCCATTAACATTCACCCACAACTCAGAAGCCCCATTATTTAAAACATCCTCTATCTCCGTCGGCACATTATGGAAATCACCACCAATACCTTGTCAACCTCTGTCAATACACCATATAAATCGCCGCTCCTGCGTCACTCCATGTAAGTAAACTCGAATTTTTCCAAACTGGAATCTACCTCTGCCTCCGTTACATTTTCCCTACTCTCGGATTTATCTGACACTTTGTATGCTGATCGACCACCTAACACATTACTTTCACATTCATCCTTCCACATCCACTCATAATTGACGCTTCCACCAATGGAAATGAATGCACAAATTCTTTCCTCCGGTATATCTAAAACAGTAGCTAGAACCATCACGTCAGTAGCTTCAACCTTCACGTCAGCACCTAAAACATCAAGTTTACTTACATTTAACAGTAAATTACCCACTTCCACAAATACATAAAATAATTCAGCACCAGCTGACAAGAATACTGCTGCGCTCCCTTCAGAAATATCTTCACATAATTCCGTTTTTACACCACATAATTCATCTCTAGCTGACATTCTTTCGCCACTGCGAAGTCATCAACATGACTTTGACCTATATCACTGTAATTGTTGTTACTGTCTACTATCTCATCAAAATTCAGCATACATTTCACCCCCACCAAATTCGGCTCCACTTCAGCCTCTGTCCTGATCACCGAATTTACTATCAAAATACACTGCTAGAAAAAGAAATACACTCCTGGAAATGGAAAAAAAGAACACATTGACACTGGTGTGTCAGACCCACCATACTTGCTCCGGACACTGCGAGAGCGCTGTACAAGCAATGATCACACGCACGGCACAGCGGACACACCAGGAACCGCGGTGTTGGCCGTCGAATGGCGCTAGCTGCGCAGCATTTGTGCACCGCCGCCGTCAGTGTCAGCCAGTTTGCCGTGGCATACGGAGCTCCATCGCAGTCTTTAACACTGGTAGCATGCCGCGACAGCGTGGACGTGAACCGTATGTGCAGTTGACGGACTTTGAGCGAGGGCGTATAGTGGGCATGCGGGAGGCCGGGTGGACGTACCGCCGAATTGCTCAACACGTGGGGCGTGAGGTCTCCACAGTACATCGATGTTGTCGGCAGTGGTCGGCGGAAGGTGCACGTGCCCGTCGACCTGGGACCGGACCGCAGCGACGCACGGATGCACGCCAAGACCGTAGGATCCTACGCAGTGCCGTAGGGGACCGCACCGCCACTTCCCAGCAAATTAGGGACACTGTTGCTCCTGGGGTATCGGCGAGGACCAATCGCAACCGTCTCCATGAAGTTGGGCTACGGTCCCACACACCGTTAGGCCGTCTTCCGCTCACGCCCCAACATCGTGCAGCCCGCCTCCAGTGGTGTCGCGACAGGCGTGAATGGAGGGACGAATGGAGACGTGTCGTCTTCAGCGATGAGAGTCGCTTCTGCCTTGGTGCCAATGATGGTCGTATGCGTGTTTGGCGCCGTGCAGGTGAGCTCCACAATCAGGACTGCATACGACCGAGGCACACAGGGCCAACACCCGGCATCATGGTATGGGGAGCGATCTCCTACACTAGCCGTACACTTCTGGTGATCGTCGAGGGGACACTGAATAGTGAACGGTACATCCAAACCGTCATCGAACCCATCGTTCTACCATTCCTAGACCGGCAAGGGAACTTGCTGTTCCAACAGGTCAATGCACGTCCGCATGTATCCCGTGCCACCCAACGTGCTCTAGAAGGTGTAAGTCAACTACCCTGGCCAGCAAGATCTCCGGATCTGTCCCCCATTGAGCATGTTTGGGACTGGATGAAGCGTCGTCTCACGCGGTCTGCACGTCCAGCACGAACGCTGGTCCAACTGAGGCGCCAGGTGGAAATGGCATGGCAAGCCGTTCCACAGGACTACATCCAGCATCTGTACGATCGTCTCCATGGGAGAATAGCAGCCTACATTGCTGCGAAAGGTGCATATACACTGTACTAGTGCCGACATTGTGCATGCTCTGTTGCCTGTGTCTATGTGCCTGTGGTTCTGTCAGTGTGATCATGTGGTGTATCTGACCGCAGGAATGTGTCAATAAAGTTTCCCCTTCCTGGGACAATGAATTCACGGTGTTCGTATTTCAATTTCCAGGAGTGTAGTACACCCTTTTAGAGGTTTCCAATTCACTCTTGGTTCACTGTTGCATCAATGCATATAGAGTACATGAAATGATTATATTTACAATCAATAGCACAAGCTGGTCTGAGGCATCGGTATCGACCCATGCCGAAACATCGTTATTAGTACAACAATGCAGGCGCTGACTTTGCATCCAGTCGATCGTACATATGGTGGATACTGTCCTGGGAGCGTTATGTCACTTCTGCTCGACCTGCGCACGTCTTGCAGAGCACGTTGAGTTCCGAGGACAGTTTGCGGGAACCGCGCTGCTGCTGTGGTCGCAGGTTCGAATTCTGCCTCGGGCATGGATGTGTGTGATGCTGTTAGGTTTAAGTAGTTCCAAGTCTAGGGGACTGATGATCTCAGATGTTTAGCCCCATAGTGCCTAGAGCCATTTGAACAGTTTGCGGGCAAGCATTATCCTGTTGGAACAGTGCAGCACCTTCCTGTTGCAAGAACGGCAAAATGAAAGAGCACTCCAGATCATAAGGCCTAGGATGAGACCAAGGTGTCTTGGAGGAATGCACTTTACGAGACAGTGCTCACAATGTCTACGTGTTATGCACAAAAGACCATCACTTGCATGCAGGCAGAATCTGCTTTTATCGCTGAAGACCACGACGCGCAATTCCATTTTTCAAGTGATCGTCCGACGGTATCCGTCGAGCCGTGCACGTCGGTGCTCTGGCTTGAGTGAAAGACTAGAGGTGTGGGTGCCCAGAGTCCCATTGCTAAAAATCGGCTCGCAACAGTTATTATTGACATATCTGCGCTCACAAGCACCATAATCTGTGCTATGGTAGCTGTACGATCTGCCATTGCTGCCCACACATTGCGACGATCCTGGCGGGCGTCTATGCTGCGTGGACATCCAGAACCTCGTCTACAGGTGTAAGAATGTTCACGTGGCCACTGATAGCAGCATCGTTGGACAACTGACGCAGCACGTCCAACTTGTGTGGCAATTCTTCGAAAGGGCCATCTCGACACTCAGAAGGTCACAATGGTACTCCTTCCAAACTCGCTTAGTTGGCTGTAGGAAGCACGATGGCGTCTTTGTAGCATGCTTCACACGTTTGCACTACACTGAGTCTTCAGGCTGTGAGCATTCTCTATTAAAGGATAGACACCAATGGAGCCCTGGTAGCTATGCCACTACGCTATGTGTTGACGGGTGATGTTGAAACCGTTATCAGCACATCTACTATACCCCAGGTAGAATACGCCGTTATCGGATCAAAATTGACGTCTTTCAGGTGCGCAAATTTTTTTCCAGCAGTGCACAAATATTTCACAAAATATTGTGTGTAAAAAGTGTATAAAGTATTTCACAAAATAAATTTTTCACCCTGTTATAGTGATTATTTTACGATATTTCTTGCACGCTCTTTATGGTCGTGTCGTTTAAAATTATCCGCCATTTTACTCTTACATTTTACTACCTCCATTTCTAACATGCGTGGCTTCTTTGCCGAATTTCCGACAGCCACAGAATTTTTAAAATAACGTGTCTTTTCAAGGCCGATTTACTTCGCCACTTCCGGACCTGAGATGCGCCGATCTCCAGTTTTCCGCCCTCTTATTCCGATATTGGATTTTGTGAGGCGTCTACCTTCAGATCTTCGTTAACATTTTTGATTTCCGTTATGAAAGTTCGCGTTTTCATTCTTCCCTCGAAAATTATTGTTACAGTGATAATTATTTATGTTAAGATCATTATAATTATTTTGTATATTACTATTCTTTCTGGTCTGGTACCCATTTCTCTGTACGCTGTTCCCATTACGTGGCTTGAATTTCAGTGCCTGTTCAAGTTTCCAAATAAAATCTAAAAATACGTCAGTAAAATCTGTCGGACTGCGGACAAGATCCCATTGAAAAAATTTCGGTAATCATCTCTTAATTGTCTTGATTTCAGTCAACATTCCCGGCTGACAGTTTATATGCATCAACTTAGCCAGTTCACGTACTCAAAAATCCTGCATCGACCCACACCTATGCCTGAAACTTGGTCCGTTTAGCAACTCATTCTGAAGTCGCCTTTGCTTTGCTTCATTCCAGAATTTGTTCAGGAAACACCTCTAAAACACTTCACATTTGGTTAATGAAGCACACAATAAATTTGCCCACGACTGCGCATTGGCCTCCAAGTGTCTTTAGTGAACTTAGTTTTAGTCTCTTCCGACATTCCTCGCACAGAAACCGTCCCTGCGTGCGGCAATGAAATCAGCCGTATGGTATTTTCCGTCATTCGCAAAGCAATTTGTCATTCCTGGATTAACCCACAGAGCATCTATCATAGTTGTAGTCTGATTGGCTGATGAAGAATTTAATTCTGCCCTGGGCCCGGTAACGTTCAGCTGCACAACCAAATTCATCTACCAGTTCTAGACAGCCGAATAACTCGCCAGCAGACGCTTAGCGTTGCAGTCTTGCGGGGCATGGTAGTGTCTCAACTCATATAGGCATCTCATAGAGACACGTACCATGTGTGGAAGAGCATTGTCTTACAGAAAAATGGCGTTATCATATTGTCGAGAGCAAGGTAACACATGGGGTCGGAGGATGTCCGAGGCTTATTGTTGCGCCATCAGAGTTATCTGAGCCACTATCAGCTAAGAGCGGAAGTAATGCCCGATGGCTTTCTACACCATGACGCCAGAGACAACATTTCTGTGCCTCTGCAATACATTGAAAGAATGAGGCCTCTTTCCATGTCCCCGCCATACTAACCAATGATGGCCATCCAGGACAGTACAGAACTGCCTTTCATTGCAGAAGACAGTGCAACGCCATTCTTCAGCAGTTCTTGTCTCCTTGTCACAACACCATTCCAAACCCATGTGGCGATAATTACCTAGGCCGTCTGCTAATAGTCTCGAACCTATGGTGCAGGAAGACACGGAATGTTGTACAGAATCCATTATTTGTCCTCGGACGACAGGTACAGAAGTGCAGGCGTTACGATGTACTTGGTGCACCGTAAGGCTATCCCCCCTTGTGGTGGTCAGACGTGGTCGACAGGAACCTTCATGATTGTCCACTGTCATGTCTGAAATTTCCACAAATCAGGATATTGCACGATTCGACTAGCTGCCGAAATGAAGTCCCTCAATGAGGAGCCTTTTAAAGTCCGTCAGGCACTGATAACGCTTTATCATAATGGGTATGCGGCACCTCGGTGTCCTTCACAGTAATCACTCACTGATGCTGTTATATACGAGGTGCGACAATAAAGTAATGAGACCAAAGTGCCTGTTTGTTCTCAACTCTAGAAAATACTATTCAAAGGAGAGCCACTATAAAGTACCCACATGCATTAACAACGTATATGCTCCCATCAATGCCTGCTCAAGTTGAGAACTTCCTGTTGTCTCACAAAAATGACATCTTGGGTGTAAAATTAAAGAGTAGCATAGAATACGAAAAATAGTGAGAGAGTGACTCATCCTCTCTCACTGGCCCCTCCCTCCCGTGGTTGATTTCCGCATGAGCAGTATCACACTTCAAAATGTCATAGTGTGGCATGGAACAGAGGAAATCATCAAACCGTGTTGAGATTTCACAACGATAACATAAGCGTTGGGGGCGACTTTGCCAATCAAGACTGCCCATGAGAAAAAAACCATCCTAACTTCACATCATTCAGCACAGGGGTGGCTCACTCACACACAGCTGCATGCCGGCAAGAAGTACTTATGAACATTGCTGGGTGTTGTATGATTCATGTGAACCCTAGGGTCTTGCTACACGACAGCCTTCAGATAAACAATTACTAAGTGGTTAAAAAGGTCTTGCAGCAGTATTTTTAGTCACTCACACAGTGTCTGAGATGACTAATGCCTCTAATCATATTACAATTCTATAGATTTCGAACTGTTCTCTGCCTCAGTGATTTACCCCTGTTCACTCATGTGTTTCCTATATTCACTCATTCACCAGGTTTCAGTCATCCATAATATGTGAATGGACAATAATTGTAATTTAAGAAACACATTCATTCTCAAAATCCAAACAAGCAAGTAACATGTGTCATCTGTGTCCTTATTTCCTAGGCCATTATAAAACTTTTTGTGTTACCTACAAAAATATTTGCAAATCATACTTATCAAGTAGAATTTCCATACACTCTCACCATATTATTTTTGCTAGAGCAGTTGTATCAAAAATTAAATCAATTTCACCAGAAAGTATACAGAATTACATGAGAATACATTAATGGACAATAATTGTAATATAGGAAACACACTAATTCTCAAAATCTGAACAAATTAGTACCATGTGTCATCTGTTGCGCTTATTTCCTAGGGCACTGTAATATTGTTTCTACTACCTACAAGTCATTTGTAAATCACACTTTTCAAGTAAAATTTACATAAACGCTTGAAAAATTATCTTCACAAGAGCAGTTGTATCAAAAATTAAATCAGTTTCACAAGGGAATATGTAGAATTATGAGAGTATCTGAGTCATGAAACATGCCATCGCTCCCTCCCCAAGGGTCGCTGAGGAGACAGTTTACATTAACAAAGTAACAGAGATACAACATGGCGCTTAACACACACACAAATGGTCTCTGGTGTGGATGGAGCATCAACGTGCAGCGAGGTTGTACCAGAACGCTTGATGTAGGATCAGCAGCGAATGTCTCTGGTCCCCTATCTGGTCCATGGCAGCATCAGTGAGGTAGCTGGTCTGTTGGCATCATCTCGACCTGGCAGAAATTGGCAATCTGGTGCACTGTCAGATGCAACAGACATGGCATCTGGTGGGAGGGAATGAAATAGCAGTGTGAATGCACAGCACCCAATATCTCCAACTCAGGTATTGACATCTATAACCCTGTCTTGTCTCTCGATCCAATAGCTGAAATAGTGCAGTCTTTCCCTGGATTATGTGGAGAGACAGGATTGCATTTGATGTATAATCTGTCCCCTAATGACGATTCTTGTCTCTGTGTGGCAATGGTTACTGTGAGATGTCTCCTCAGTCACCAGTGCCCATTTGCATCACAGTGTACGACTGCAGGAGCAACTCATCCAGATCATGACTACCTGATTCTGCTTACCATCTGCAGAGTGGTGTGTTCACCTGGGGCATCCCTTCAGGCCTTGTTGTGACGCCTGCTCGTCTGTGGGTCCTTCAAGGGTGCGGCTTGATGTCAGGAACGAGCCTCCAGTCCAGTGGTCCCATTCACAACTGCTCAGTAGGTGGTTGCTGTTGGCTGTCATTTACTTAGCAAGCTATCTGCTAGCCTACTGAGAAAGTGATGTGGCGTAAATGGCAGGCCAATCTTGTCCTGCAGGCCTCCTCCATTCATACTCACCTGGGGTCGGCTGGTTTATGGCAGCCACAGTGCAGGGCACAGCTCTCAGTCCACTTTCATTCTCGTTGGGCTGTGAAGGTGGCAGCCAGGCCACCAGTTGTCTGGGCTTTCATTCAGCACTGGCCATTGGCCCTACCCTCGGCAGGTTTCTGGGCCACCTGGTGCAGGGATTCTCCTTCAAGCTGCATCATGGTTGCCGCCTCTGTCTGGAGGGTGTTGCCTTTCAACACCCCTCAGGATGCATCCATAGCAAGTTTGACAACTCCCAAAATCTCCACAGCCCTCATAGTATGTTTCAGGGCCAAGGTTTTACATCGCACTTTACAAATAATTTCTTATGAAGAGAACAGCCCAAAAATAAGCTCTTTGAATAAATACAGTGTGAATGCATATGTGATTACCTGAGTAAACTAGCAAAAGTAGAAATATGTATTATGACATCCTTAGCAATTACAATTATCTTAAAAATATGGTGTGAAGTTGTAAGCTATACATGCAACTGGATAATGCATCTGAACTGTCTTCTCAAGCCCAGGGTGTTAAACAGATATTCTATAGAAATATGAATCTGGCCGTGTAAGGCAGCTAATATTAGGCGCGGATTATAACAAATTAATTAGAAATGCTGCTGTCACGTAACTAGAATGCATGAATTCATAAAAGTGAAAGTTTGGGATCTGTTCTAGAAAGACAAAACAGCTGTTCTCTTTTCCATTCTACATATAATTTATCAACTGTGCTCTCAGGTGTCAAGTGATATACAATCATGTTCAGTCACTTCCACCACTCAATAACAAAGTATTCAACTCTCGGACATATTGAATTGGCAATTATTAAATCATTATCTCTACAAATGAAAAAGTTGTCACAGGCAAGAATGATCGAAAATCTTCATCTATTAAATTTACATCAGCGATATCATAGCTGGGCAATGCACTAAGTTGGTGGAGAATAAATTTACCTTTCAAACCAATGAACAAACTCTCATGTACTCATTGTGAAGGTAGGTTAGTATCCTAGCTTTTGATATTCTATGGTCAAAGTGTATGCAGGTTTAAGTGAGAAAAATCTCGACTCAACATTTACTGTCGCCGAATGCACGATGGTACTTTAACAATCGGGATCTGCAACGGCGTTGTCTCCGTGCTGTATCTGAAATGCTAATTCCCTACTCCGGTCTTGACTGAATTCACTCAGTCTCAACTTTCCTGCATTCTGCAGACCGTTAAAGTTTCCCTAGTTGAAGTAATGGCTATTGCACACCTGTTTTGGATTGGAGAGAGGCGCACAATTTCATTGCCTCAAAAATTCCTGCGGGAACAATTAACTACCACTTTGTTAACTGTCACCATGATCCATGAAGCATATCATCCACACTGCTCAGATACAAAGCTCTCAAAGCCCTCGCTATTTTCCACACACTTGTGCGATCCGCCGCGAGATGAGAGAGAGCTAGAAATTTTTAGTTCTCAAAATACTTTTATATAATGGAGATCTCCCGACCTTGTTGCGATTGCGTCGCCCAGTATAGCTTCAGCCAACCACCATCTCGTTAGAGGTGAACTTTTATTTTTCTTGCCTGGTCGCCACTATTCCTGTTAAAGCCATGCAGCCACTTACCCTCAGTCCTGGCCGTATTTACGTTAAAAAGAATAATGTATTTTTCGGTACATGAGATTAATGCAATTGCTTTTTGTTGCTAATATAGTTTTCTGAGGATCTCATACTGAATCATACTGTCGCTATGGACCAAGCTCATGTAAGGTCTTACACACGCTACCTCTCCTGAATTAATTTTGTGCTGCTGTGATCAATGGTTGAGGCATTGCTTATTGCAGTGTAAAATTAAAAGCTCAATTAATTTTAAACCTTGTCCAGCTACTAGCCTATCTTATGCTAGATGATGGCTTTTGAATATTCTAATTTTTTAATTTGAAATTTATTTCTTTACACGCCATTTTCTATTTAGATTATCATTATATGGCTTTTACAGTCCGTTATAGCAGTTCTTTGACTAATCTTACAGCATTTTCTCTCTAGTACTTGCAATTAACTTTTATTAAAATGGCTCATCCACCCTTTAGATTGTCATTTTACAAGAACTTCAGGCATTCCACAATTTCTCAAACATTCATGAAATTGATGATTATGAAAGATGAGTGAAGTTAAGGAAGTGTTTGTTTCTATTATCTCTATTCTCATACTACACACATATTACAATTCATCCTCATAAACAGACATGTATTTATATATGTAAAATAGTTAATATTTTTGCATAAGACAAACTTTATATTCATTGACGTTATTAATAATTAAAAACACGTTTCCAGAATATACACAAATTCTTATTTAGTTTGTATGGACATTTACAAATTACCTATGAAATACAAAATATAAAACTTTACTTTAACAAACGGTTAACAAACTATACTTTAACAATTTACAAAGTGAATTACAAAATACAAATGAAATACATAAAGTACAAATTCGCAATGGTACTGGTGCCACTGAATATTTACACGTGTCTCAACTCCTTGCTGAAGTGATTATGTTTTCCACTCTTTAAAATATTACAATGACCTTGTCACACACATCACTTTCTTTCTTCACGCAATTTACACTTTAAACTTTGGGCTGGGTTTCCTTCCAAATGCTGCTGTCGATCACTGGTGGTTGATGCTACTAGTCAGTTGTAGACTATGCGCGATGTTACTGAAGATTGTTGACATTTTCGATTCTGAGTGTTCGATCACGAATGTCATTATATGGGCAATTGCATGTTTCATTGTTTTGAGGACAAACTGCTCGTCCAAGGCAATGCCATGATGTGATGGCATATGTGGCCGTGTCCTCTATTGGCATTGTCGCTGTCGAGGTTGATGAGTGTAGCCCCTCGATGATTGCTGCAGGCTGATGTTTGATGTCCCCATTATGCGTACTATGTTTGATGGTTTGACCGCCTTTGGTTGTTTTGAAGGTTAGAATTATCACTACCATGGTTTTGTTGAATATTGCTTTCTGTCGATTCTGTCAGATCTCATACTGGTTTAAGGTATAGGATTTAGAAAGGAATCTTGCTGTCTTCTGCCCTCATCTTGGGACCCTTTCTTCTCTTTGTTTCTTGCTGTATCTTCATGTCTTCTTTCTTGGAACTTGCAACTTCTCGAGCATAGGCTTAGGATATGTTGTTCAGTGAAAGTTATTCGAAGGATTTCCAATTATGTTGTTATGAGATATGGTCAAGCTCGAATATATAACTTCAGAAGCGATATGTCTGTTTTCAGTTATCAGCTTCTCCATATTGTATTTGAGAGAAACATTCCGAGTTTATTTTTCCAGGCAGTTGTGTTACGGAGCTCCAATGGTTTGCTATAGTTAGTTGCTTCTATTTTGTGTTGCCGCCCCTATGGGGTCGTTTCGCTTTCCTCGCAGGTGAGAGTCCTTTGTGTCTTGCTGTTGCTCGTATTCCCCGTCCTCTCGCTGTTAAGGTGAGGCGTGGGACAATATACTTCAAAATACACCTGGCTCGGTCTCCGCACTAATGTGAAGCGTGAGTCAGTAAATTCCTTACTTCGGTCTCTGGTTTGTCGCCAATGTTATATTGTGCAATCATATAACCTCTCACACTCAGACCCATAGCTTTCCGCTTCTACCATCAGCTTGTCTTCCCCAAACGACTGTAGTGATGTGGCTCTGCGTGTGTTCTCTGTTTCACCTACCACTACTTACAAGTTTCTTTGTTCAAATTTTCGATGAATTTTTACATCTAATAATTACATGAATAATACAGTTAATGTTTACATATGTGTGTCTCAGTAGTTTACGCAAAATTTATCATTTACCGTAAGTTACTGTACTTTATAACGGTTCCTTTACTTCGTGAATGAGCATGGACTGATATGTAGATTAGTTAGTACACCATGCCATTAGTTTTCTTTTATTTTTTTGGCCTGCTTAACGATTTAAAAGATTAGTATTTTCGTTATTATTTCTGAATAATTACGTTTTTGTCGCTCGTCCTGTCTGCCTCTTGAGATCTGCTATTACCTGAAACATAAAAATGGTTCAAATGGCTCTGAGCACTATGGGACTTAACATCTGAGGTCATTAGTCCCCTAGAACTTAGAACTACTTAAATCAAACTAACCGAAGGACATCACACACATCCATGCCCGAGGCAGGATTCGAAGCTGCGACTGTAGCGGTCGCGAGGTTCGAGACTGAAGCGTCTAGAACCGCTCGGCCACATCGGTCGGCCCTGAAACATATCTACATTTCTTTTGTACTATCTGTGAGCCATTTATATTTTTGTTTTCATGGCTAATTGCTGTATGATCAATGCAAAAATTCCTATCCAATGCGGCTGTAGAATAGCATCAGCAAATAATGCTGACGAATGTCAATCGAGTTCTTTTCTTTCCACTTATGTTTGACCTTTAACACTCCTGGGTCTTTGTTCTGTTCAAATAAGTCATTGTCATCATTGCAATGATTGAATAACGCTGTTAACTCACTCCCACTCTCTACTATTGCGTTAACTACAATATCCTTGACTGATCTCTGAAGTACTCTCGCCTTCAACTGCCTCCATTAATAAGTTCTCAGTTACTTCGGAATTGAACCGATGTATGTGTGTTTGTTCCGTCACAGCTGGATGTTTATGGGCATCCATAGTTGCCCCGTTTTCCATCAACATCTGATGGTCTTCATCGAGAGGTTGGGGCAAAGTATTTCCCTTTTTTAAATTGTCCAACTTTTGTCTCGCTGCTTCTAGCTCAGCTGCTACCATAACCAATCTAGATTTTAAATCCTCATTTTCACACCTTGCTACTTCTTTTAAGTTTGTCTCCTCGTCACACATCGGCGTGAGCCTGTTTAGTTTGGATTTTAGAGCCTGGCAAGTATTCCATAAGTGTGACAGTACTTCACACTTGGATTCTGGGGATTTGTCAGATTCTAGATTAATTATGTCTGTACTCGCATCCTGATACAACTCGTTATCATATTTGTTCTGTGCCACTGAGAATTGCAGATTTTCAGCTGTGTCGTCATTTATTACGACGCTGTTTTCTGTGTGGTGTGAGGTTCACATAGTGTCGGTAATACTGCCGTACCATGCCCTCATATGTACCAAAATAGTGAACCTTTGAATCTGATTTATCAGACTATTCACATAGTTTATTATCTGGTTCGTTTCCCGATCCAGACGAAATATTTGCCCTGTTATTTTCCTCTCCATTATCGACTTCTTCTACCCGATTTTGTTCCACAACGCCTCAGACTCTTTCCGCTTTTCTTCCAAAGTTTTGTGGAAGGATTTTAGTAGATCTTGTAGCATGTCGAACTTTTGATCGGGTATACTTATCCGTTTCCCTCTTTTCTCTGTTACCTATATTAGACGTGTTTTGTCGGTTAATCCTATTGTCTTGATCAATCGTAGAGTTATCAGTAACAGTAGGATTTGTATTATCCTGCTGAAAATCAATTCTCGTCTTTGCAGAAACAAACATCTGCACGATATACATTAATGCTTCGTCATAATCAAATGGTTCATTACCAGATAATGCTGGCAGTTCATCCTCATCGTCAGTGTCAATCCACTCTATCTCGTCTCAACACTTCAGTTGTGACTTTCTCCCTATGTGTAGTATCTGTAGGGATACCTTTGATGGTCTTTGTGTCATTCCTGTTCCCAATTCCGATTCTTGTACTTCACACCTTAACCTACTTAGTGCTGCGCTCGCCATGTCATTCGGCTCAGCAGAAACTGTAGTATCTGCTTGAACTCCTGCAATACCTAACGTCAGTCAATCCTCACACTTCCCAGGATTTGGTGGTCGTAATTCAACTTCCGCCTGTGGTTCGTTTCTCCGGTAATTACTCGAAAAGTATTTGCCTGCGGCTGCGTTCTCGCACCACCTTCCCATCTGCTTTCTCTCCATGGACCTGGCGATCGCTGATAAAATCAGTCTGTCGGTTATCCCGAGTTCTCCAGTTTCCATTCCCATTTTCATCTATATTCCGCCGGTTCCAACCATTATTAAAATCATATTATACAGCTCCCAGTGAAATACTCAGAAAAGACTTAAAAAACAGTACTTATAAAGAAGAGACATTCAAAAATTGAATAATAAGTGGACACTAGCCGTTCAGGCGAACGTGTATTTTTCTCATGTATCCGTTTTATAATAATTTCTCTGTGTACATTTCGAGGGCAAAGAAATATAACAAAATGATCTAAAGAGACGACAAGATACGCTCTTTTGTTAATTTTTAGTCGTCTTCTCTTGTCTTGGTTGCGTGTAGATGGACATCTTGCGAGTGCTGGCAATGTAAGAATATTTGTACTAGTTAAGCAGATAATATATTGAATTAATATTATTGTTCACTTTCAAATTGTAAGAGGTGATCCCGATTTCATGTCCGTCTTCCTTGAATTAACCTGCATTCGAGTAATTTACAGTGCAACAATAGCAACGGCCGATGCCGCCAACGACGCCAAAAAATGGCTCTGAGCACTATGGGACTTAACATCTGAGGTCAGCAGTCCCCTAGAACTTAGAACTACTTAAACCTAACTAACCTACGGACATCACACACATCCATGCCCGAGGCAGGATTCGAACCTAGCAATCCCGCGGTTCCGGACTGAAGCGCCTAGAACCGCTCGGCCACAACGAGCAGTCAACGACGCCATTACGTGGCGATATTAACCTATAAAAATTTGCGGAAGCGCAAAACTCGCCCGCTATTAAGGTAATATACATATTTCTCCACAGCCGCCCGACGCTACAGAAAATACGTAGCTTTAAGATTCTTATTTTTAGTACAACAGCCGTGAGCCAGAGCCAGGACTCCGACTACAATGCAATGGTTAACGGAGGTAAGAAAAAAATACTCTCGCACGTGTGTGGGCCGCAATTGTAATTAATAACTAAAGATTTTTTGCTTTAAAGTTAACTGACTAGCCGATGAAATTGATATGAAAAGTTTAATCCATTGTTCAACTTGTACGCTTATGTTTTAAGATTCAGCGAGTCTAACGTTCGTTAAGGTAACAAATAATTTCCACTGAAGATTAATATTGTTAAAAAAAAAGAACTTCACAAAAGCATTTAATTGTAAATCAAAATTGAATGAAATGATTAAGGCCCGCCACGTAAGTCGGCAACAATCACCATTACCAATGAATTTCTGTAGTAAATAATAAATTAAATCACGACAGCCGACGGACACGAGATTGGGGCCGCAACTATGGGGCCCGATCGAAGAAAATGCGAGATTTATTAATATGATACTTACTATTGTAATGAATGTAACTATGTATGTGCCGAATTATTGTAAAATATTAATGCCTATATGAATTCTTTTACATGTACAACAACAAAACCACACCCTGAGGTGATCTGGAGAAGAAAAAGTGTAGAAAAGAGAAAGGATTACATGAAAGAGAAATAACAAAGGTAAGGCATATTTTGCAAGCATTCTGTGTAGCTCTGTGCGGAATATAGAACCCGTATACACATGAGATACCTTCGGTGAAAAAATAGTAAGTAGAGTGCATATTAAATTGTGTGTATTCGTGTGTTTATTTTTGGAGGGGATAATTATTCATGTGTGTATCAATGTTAAGGATTAGTCAGTGGCTTAAAGTGAATTTATTGTGAGTAAGATAGGACAACCTAAAGCATCTGTACCAGACGAACACAATTCTGTTAACTTGGAAAGTGAGAATCATTTTCAAAACGTAAACGAATCCCAAGCCACCGGCTCGGATAACATAATTACCGGAGTGGGGGGCGAGGATGTATGGACGGTGAGTGACCCTCCACAGCAGAATGGGAATAGAATAACAACTCCACAGCATGGGCAGGGGGGACAAACGAGTACTAGAATAGGTGGGGCACCAGTATTCTCACCGATTGCAGATCCTTTTGCTGAATTTCTGCGTAGGCTCGAAGAAAGAGAGAGAGAGAAAGGGACGAAAAACTAGCTCGGATGCTACATGAGCAGGAGAAAAAATTAACGCTAAATCTCCATGAGCAAGGGCAACAAAGAGACTAAAAACTGACTCAGATGCTACATGAGCAAGGGAAAGACTTTACTCTAAAGCTCAGAGAGCAAGAGCAACACAGAGAAGCGAAACTAGACAGTATCCAAAGCGAACTTGCCGAGATGCGGGACTCTTGCAAAGAAATACCCGATCTTGTGCAAAGCTTAGCCGGCGAGAAGCAAAAATTACAGATATCGCAGGCTAGGCTTGAAGACAATGTCCAGACTTTAACCAACCGCATGGATAATGTGGAGATAGATGCACGGAAAATTATTGATACAATTGAAGTGCAAGCTCAAAAAGTCGAAAAAGAATTTAATGAATGGCTAGAAGTTAAGGATCGCGAGATATCTGCAAAGATTGAAAGCGATGTAAAAACAGCTGTAGAACAAGCGACTGCAGCCGCGAGTGTAAATATTGACGCTAGCGCTGCCGCACTACACGCTGAGTTAACACAGATCAAATCCCGTGTGACAGCGGAGTTGCCGAATTGGCAACAGGGGGTCGCGCGGAGACTGTTTGTGTTGGAAAGCAATGTAAACAGTGGCGGACAGATAATGAATCCGACTTCGCGTACTGATTGCTATAACAACGCAGACGGTATGCAGGGTGCGAGTGCGCAACCGCAACGTAATGTGAATTACGGGTACGAACAACATGCGATACCGTGCAGCGCACATCACGAAGTGATGAATGTCACAGAAGGTAGCAATCAGATGTACAAAAAGGAGGACAGCGTGATAAAACACAGGACATTCCAACCCTTCAATATCGAGAAACGGAATATCCACCCTGTGGTATTCGTTAAGAGCTTCAGGAATGTGTTTCCCAGGACATGGACGGAAAGACAAAGAATGCAGTTCGTGGTCTCCTTTACTCAAGGCGACGCTGCACTCTGGGCAACCCAAAAATGTCTAACGATGCAACAGTTTGAAGGTGCATTCTTGCAAAAATTCTGGTCCGATAGCGTCCAAGAAAGACTATGCAGAATATACAATCCTAAGGTGGGAACGTTACGCAAATATTTTGAAAAGTATATAAACAAAACCAGGTACTGGGACGAGCCCATGTCCGATCGGACATAATCAGATTAATAAAAATGAAGTTGCCCAGTGAAATTAAAAGATATTTCATCAATGTGCCGGAATATGATATAGAACAATTCACGGGAATAGTAGATTCTGTTGACTTATTGATCGAAGACATAAAAAACCGAAAACAAGTGGAACCATGCAAGCTGTAATCAACAAAAAGCCGATTACAATGGCAGCCACAGTAACGGTAGTAACTTAGTACCAAATGGTAACGGGCACAGGCAAGAGCACCGGCAACAGAATTGAGGCACAATGGCAATGGTTATAATCGTCAAAATCGAAAGAGACATCATGATGGACGCGTGACTAGTGGATATAATGGTAACGGCAATCCGCAATGGCGGAAGAACCGAAACCAGTGGCGTGGTTATAATCAACCGACGCCACAGTGGCAACAAAATACAGTGCACAATAGAACGCCAACCAGGGCCACCATAGACCATGTCAGGAAGTTACAACCGACCACCTAAAAACCAGAGCCATACGCAGTATCAAAATGCACCATCGGGGAGGCAGGGCGGCCAACCCAACAGTAGCAACAACAACAACCAGAACCACAAGTGAGATTAGTGGAAGTGATAGACAACTGTCAACCCACTAATGCGCATCCGTGAAACTAAAAACAGCCACAATACGCTCTCCGTTGCTGGCTGCAGGATGGTGTGGTAAGGGCACATTCACTGATGACAGCCATGAACTTTGTATGCTGAGATACAATTAGGGAATAAAAATAGAAAAGGAACTTGTAGACATACCGCAGAAATGTAACCGAACCGACAAAAGTGTTGTACAGGCTATATTGCAAGCATATATGTACGGACCACCAATACAGATAATAGTTGAACCGGTGCGTCAACCAATGTCAAGAGTGCAAATCTTTACAAGTACTTGAGTCAAAATAGTACAATATCAGTGTTGCCAGTGAAGAATTGTCGTGTTACAGGTGCAATAGGTGCACAATCTCCTATCATAAAGCGACAGGTGCAAGTCGAGTTTACGATAGGAAATGCAGCAATGGAAAGCTCGTTCCTAGTAGTTAAGGGATTAAGTGTTGCTTACATCCTGGGGATGGAATTTTTACGCCAGAGGGACGCAAAAATCGACCTCTTGTGCGGGGAAGTAAGGCTCATGAATGAGGGTAGACGTGTAATTTTGCCTTTGTTGAGGACACGGGAAGTGCACGATAAATATTGCCGGAGCTTTCAGTCTAGATTCGAGGGAATACAGGTAATGAATTTATATTCTGGCTTAAGTACAAGACAAGCATATTATAAAGAGTTTATTACTGAAGGGAGTCAGAACATTTGACTGAAGCACAGTAAAACGAATAGACTCAGCTACTTACAGATTATGAGACTGTGTTTTCGGAAAAACCCGGCGTTATCGAGGGCTACGCCCATAACATCGAAGTAGTACCCCACGATACGCCGGCCGAGGTGGCTGAGCGGTTCTAGGCGCTACGGTCTGGAACCGCGCGACCGCTACGGTCGCAGTTTCGAATCCTGCCACGGGCATGGATGTGTGTAATGTCCTTAGGTTAGTTAGGTTTAAGTAGCTCTAAGTTCTAGGGGACTGATGACCTCAGAAGTTAAGTCCCATAGTGCTCAGACCCATTTGAACCACGATACTTTCTGTCACGCAAACTACACCATCCCGTGGACAAGGAAGGAGCCAGTTACGAAGCAAATAAGGAAAATGCTTGGTTGGGGAATAACTGAACCATCTGTATCTCCGTACAGCAGCCGACTTGTGGCAGAAGCGAAAGCGGATGTAGACATTTGCTCAATAGAGCAATATTTCCAAGTGCAAATAGTAGGTTAAGCTTATAGTGTATTTTTTCTGTGTGTAAATGTTCAAATTTTAGTGTAACATGTAAAGACAATGAGCCACACAGGATTAGTGCCACCCAATTTTGCAGATGCTAAGGAATAAGAGTAATCTGAAAGCAATTGCATTTTGAAAGAAAAATGAACGTAGGTTTAAGAATATTTTACAAAATTCATTTTTTTAAAACGCTTTAAAAATATTATTAAAAAAATCAACAGCATGTAATGAAGAAGGAATTTTTCATTAGTGTTTCATGAAATTTTTGAACTGCAGTAGTAATGAAACTTACGAAAGTCAATACTATAATATTAATGTTATTCCATATATTTATGTCTATACCGTGCCGGAAATATGATCTATCATAATTCACTATATAACATGAGTGCAGGGTGTACATCACCCAAGGTACCTCATGTGTTGTGGACAAGGTACAAAGCAAATCAGTAAACGCGATTAGCGCGAAGTACTGTTAAAATATAATGCCGTCTGCTAAGGCAGAGATTTGCACGAATTTATAAACAAAAGTCACAAATCTAACACTACTCTAGGAACTTGCACGCTAGGCCTAGATTACAAAATGTGTAAAATATTGCGAGAGGCAAAGTTCTGTAACGTCGATCCTGGCTCTGGAGAGCAAGTACGCAATGAGTGAACAGACATGACATGGAGACTTACTTCAGATGAGACGGAAATACAACCGTATAGTCAAAAGTCTGAATGCAAGTACGACTCTGTAAGTGTAAAATGGAACGGTGTAATTAGTGCGAGAGACTGGTAAAATACAGCACAAACCAAAATCCAGTTCAGACTGAATTAAATCCATAAATGTTTGTGAACTAATCGAAACAGCTACTTTAAGCATTGTGAAAAGCTGTGAAGGTGAAACTATGAATATGGACAGTGAAGTGCTAGTATTGAACATTAAACAGCGGTGAAGACGCCAAACGCCAATATTACGCACGAAAAACTGAATTTGATTATAAATGTGAACTGTTAACGCGAAGTGAACCCACAGTCAATATTTTTGGGATAGACTGTAATTCCAGTGAGTACAATAATTCGAGATTGGAATGCGATGAGTGGACTGTTGCAAAACAGCGACCGCAGAAACGGCGAATGTTTGTGCTAAGCTCGTATTGGGACACTCACCCGTGCCTGCGAGTGCGGCTAAAACATAAATAATTTTATCAAAATAGAAACTGACGTGTAAGAAAAACAGTGTAGCTTCAAAACTGCATTCACGGGAGAAGATCCATGTCATGTATTGTTCAAGACAAAGCTGGCTTGACACTCGGAAACTGGCGAAAACTTAAAAACAGCTGCCGCACTAATAAATGCTTCTTTCCCACTAGCGTAACTATCTGCAGTGGGAGGGAAATATTACGTTGTTTGCGTGTATGTTTCATGTGGTGCGTCGGAGATGCGTAGCAGAGCTGACTCCTGCCAACAAGCGCAGGGGGCCGATATCATCCCACTCCGCCACGCCCGGCCGAGACAGAAGCGCATCGCCAACTGTGCAGCCGATCAGCTGATTCTGACGTTACACGACGGCGAGAGACACGCTGAGTCGAGCGGGCGTTGACCTCTCCGAAGCCGACGCGAACGCCCAGCAATGAACGCACCAACCGGCGCCGTCGCGAGCTAAACGTCGCGGTGTAGATCATCAACGACACCGCAGTCAATATCTACGATATATTAATTGTTATAATGACCTCATTTCTTTGCATAGTGCCACGAAAAATTGCTCGTAATGTATGCACATCCTGTACTCCAACGACATTCCAAAAAGGAATTAAGTGAGAGTAACTAAAGCGGTTAATCTGACGCTCGCCGAGGTTTCCCCCCAGGTTTTCCTACGGCCGCGCCAAATGGGGAGCGAACAGTTAACACCTCTGGGACTGCAAGAATTAGACTAACTCGTAATTGTATACCTTCGAACACTGCATAAACTGTAACTGCCGCTTCCAGTCGGGCGTGCCGCGGCAGTCCTCACATGGGGCAGTGATGCGTCTCTCATAGCCTCTCCTTCCCAAGTGGCTCTATCCGCCTTCCCATGGTGCCAGACGTTAAGCTCGGCATTCTGCCTTGCGACAAAAGGGAGAGCTGCGACCCAACCATATGCGAAAGCGAAGGGTGCGTGGCATAGGGGGAGCTGTATCAAGGGACTGAACAACAGTCCCTCTCTGTTCGCGGGGCACAGACCAGCAAGTGCTCTGCATGCCGGCGACGTCGAAACGCGCTTCTTCTGCGCCTGATCCCTCTCCCCAGGACGAGCTGGGACAGGCAGAGAGTGAGACAGTGACACAAAGGCATGCCAGAATATCACTGCTCTTGGAGCAAAATGTGAAAAATAGCAAGATAAGTCAAGAGGCTCTGTCCGTAATTAAAAACGAACTTACAGCATGGGCCATTGCTCATGCAAAGCTTGAAGGCCGGGTGGAAGAGCTAGAGAAGGAGAATAGTAGATTACGGAACCAACCGGTCAAGACCTGGGCGGCGGTGGCTGGCTCCGCAAGCGCATACCAAGCCAAATACTACCAAAGAGACAATAGATAAAGTAGCTAAGAGATCAGACACTGCGGTCTTTCTCAGGACTCTGCCTGGGCAAGACACCAGTGTCAAGAAAATTCAAGAGCTGTTTACCACAACCATCACTCCATCAAAATACAGAGGATTAAACCGAGCAAAAACTCAGTAATTGTGGAAGTTGCGTCAGAGGAGGATAAAGACAAGCTATTAAACAATCAAAAGTTAGACAAAGTAGTTAAGTGGGAACCTCCAAGGAAAAGGAATCCCTTAGTGATCCTCTACGACATACCCACTGTAATGACCAATGAGGAGCTTACTGACACAATTAGAGAACAAAATTTTGACGACATAAATGAGGAAGAATTCAGAAACTGTTTCAAACTAAGGTTCAAGACGGGGCCTCGGGGGCGTGATGTTGTTCATCACGTTGTCGAGCTCACGGCACCAATGTGGAGAAGGATTACGGCAATGGGCAAATTTTACGTTGGCTTCCACTCGGTCAACGCCATGGACTATATCGTGGTACCTCGCTGCCACAACTGTGGTGGCCTGGACCACATTCTAAGGCTTTGTACCAGGGAGTCGGCTTGCACGAAGTGTGGCATAAACGGTCACAATCGCAAAGATTGCAAGGCAGCAGCGGTCTGCATTCCTTGTAAAAGCCGCGGCGAAACGTCATGCGGAGCCACGGGACGTAATTGCCCAACATATTGGATGCTGCAACAGCGATTAATTTCCTGAATCGATTATGGCTGATTACAGCCTACGGAACAGGATGCCAAAGCGTAAATCCCCGAGCAAGAGGAGGCGGGATGATATGAGGGCAAATAGATTTAAGAATTTCTTGATATCGCTCTCGGGCGCCATTAAGACAGAATCATTAGACAAGGCCATCCAAACAGAGTCCTATATGATAGACAACAGTATGCAAACAGATCTCCCCTCAATGGGCATAGATCCCGCCCCTCAATGCCGGGGAACGAAGCCGATGGTCCATCAGAAGCGGCAAGGGCATCCTGTGGTTGTGACAATCTCAACAGAAAATCAAAATAAAGTAACCCAACCAATTCAAGTCAACACAGTCACGAGTACAAGTCTGAATTCCACCACACAGAGCACTCCAGTAGTCAGATTGCCACCTGTGAACCCGGTAAGAGTGTACCCCAATATCGAGTACATGATGCAACTGGCTAGGCTGGAAGAGCCGATTTCCCTGGCCACTGCCTTACGACATGTGGTCTGTGTAGGACATGAAGAGGTTAGGAAGGTCACCTTCTCGATAATGGAGGCTGTGGACAGAATTCAGCTAAAGTCAGTGAATCTCCCCACTGATTTCGGAGCCCTGCGGGACCTGCTTAAGAAAGCTTTCGAGAGACGAGGTGAGAAGGTTGATCTCAAGGACATCTATGAACAGGCTGTACTGGCAAACGGACGAATTGCTTTCGACTGGAGTAAGACCTGGCCAGACGATCACATGCACACATACTTTCCTTGATGACTGAAATAACTATTGGACAAATAAACACTCACAATAGCCGACTTGTTATGCAGGAGCTCCGTAAAGAGGTGGAGGAGAGGAGACTGGATGTGCTCTGCCTACAGGAGCCGTACTCCCAAGCTGGGAAAATAGATTTTGCTGCCGCAACATGGCAAATTGTCAGCAGAGGAGATGACCCAAGAGCGACGATAGCTATCACAAATAAACTTCTGAGGGTCACTACACTCACACAATTCACAACTAGCCACTGCAACGTCGTGGAGCTTCAGTCTCCAGTGGGAGTAATCATTGTCATAAACACTTATTTCCAATACGGAGATGATACCGAGCAACAGTTAGAACATCTGGCAAGAGTTACCACGGCGTTGCAGGGACGGAAGATAGTCATAACTGCTGACATTAAAGCAAAAGCCCCCCTGTGGTACAGCGGCACTAGAGATACAAACGGGGACAAAGTGGAAGAATTTATCATCGCTTCGCAACTCGTGGTGGCCAACAAGCCGGGCAACCCTCCTACCTACGCAGCAGGAGGAGGACAGGGCACGAACATCGACGTAACCTTATCATCACCAAATGCAGCAAATCTTATACAGCGCTGGAAGGTCGTGAGCAATGCCACCATTAGCGACCACAATTTAATAACTTTCACTCTAGGTGAAAGGGAGTGCCGTTGGACCGTGGGGTGGGAAGTACAATTTAACCACAACAAAGCAGACTGGGAACGCTTAGCAAGGGAGTGCGACATTCCTGCCTTACAGAAGGTGACATCCATCAGGACATAGACATGGACGAAAGAGCTAACGAACTCGTGGGCGCAGTAGACAGAGAGGTGTGGGCCACTGTACCGACCAGGAGGAAGGCCATGGCGGCCTCACCGTCACCATGTTCGGTCGAATTAGAGGAATTACGTCAATCTGTCAGGAGGCTGAGGAGGAACTACCAGCGCAGTGTCGTCTGGCTGGAAAGGCAAAGATGGCAGTTGCAATATAGGGAGGTCAAGCAGAAATTTCAGAAGGAACTACTGGAAATAAGAATGCGTAGTTGGGAGAGCTACGTGTTGAACCAGCTGGCCTTGGACCCATGGGGTCTCCCCTATAAATTAGTGAGAGAAAAAATCAGCTCTCCCATGGAGTTATCAACAGTCAGGCAGGGAGACAGGATGACGGAAGCTTGGCAGGAGACTGCAGAGGTCTTCCTCTGGTCCCTGCTGCTTGACGACAATGCGGATGGAGAAACCGAAGGTCAGCAGCAACTGCGAAATACGGACTTAGGCGCATATAACAACGATACGGCGGTCTACCTCTTTTCGGAAGAGGAGGTGGCTGCACGTATAAGATCCTTAAAAAGAGGGAAAGCTCCAGGACCAGACGGCATTGTGGCTGAGGTGGTGCAATTTCTGGCATCCCAGTTAACTGCGCCACTAACTCATCTCTTCAACGAGTGCCTAAGACAAAGAAAGTTTGCCAAGAGGTGGAAAACCGCAAACGTGGTATTAATAAAAAAGGGACCTGAAAAAGACCCGGCCGAAGTTAAATCATACAGGCCGATTTGCCTCTTGGACCTGTTCGGGAAGCTACTGGAAAAACTGTTGGCTGATGGCTTACCGGGTGCTGTGCGGGATGAGCGGCAGGCAGTTCGGCTCCAGGCCGGGGCGGTCGGCATCTGATGCAATCGCTCTGGCGGCTGAGTTCTGTGGCTCAACCCCACATAAGTACGTAGTTGGCATCATGGTGGATATCAGTGGCGCCTTCGACAACCTGTGGTGGCCTTCGCTCTTCTCCTGTCTGCGGGAGAAAGAGTGTCCAGGGCCGCTATATAGGTCTCTGAGGAGCTATTGTAAGGATCGGAAGGTATGGCTATCATCCCCTAGCGGGAGAACTGGGAAAGCAATCACCAAACGATGTCCCCAAGGCTCCGTTTTAGGACCCCTTTTCTGGGACATCCATATGGAACCGTTATTAGACATCCTAGAGCAAAGTGAAGAAGTGCTAGAAGTGATAACCTACGCGGATGATCTCCTCCTGCTGGGTGGCGGTCGCAGCCGAGAAAACATAGAACCAAAGATCGAAAGGGCCATAGAGAAACTGCACCAATGGTGCCAAAATACAAAAATGACAATATCTCCGAGTAAGTCTACATACCTGCTTCTAAAAGGCCAGCTAATCGGGAATCCTACTGTTGGAATCGATGGCTCACCAGTTCTTCGCCAATGGGAGACGCGATACTTGGGAGTCATAATTGACGAGAGATGGAACTTCGGGAAACACATAGACACCGTAACCCAGAGAGCTCTCCAATTACTAAACAACCTCATCTCCATTGGACATAAAAGATTTCATCTCCCTCCTCATCTCATAAAACTCTATCACAATAATATTCTAACTTCAGTAGTGGGTTACGGCTCGGGAGTTTAGGCGCACAGGCTCACGAGGGTCGTGGCCGACATGACAGTGAGAAGGGTCCAGAGAAGCATGATTTTGAGATCTGTGGGGGCCTACAGAACATCTCCGGGGGGAGCTCTGTTAGTTATAATGGGGCTCTGCCAGTTAGACATCAAGATACGTGAACAAGCGGCGTGGTACTGGCCCAAAAAGGGGAACACGGAGAAAAATAATAGAAATCATGGGTATGAGGGTCGAGGATAAGAGGGAAATACGAAACAGAGGGGAGGAACTTTGGCAGAGGGCTTGGGAGGAAGAAGAAACTGGGAGAAGAACCTTCCAGTTTCTACCAGACGTAAAAGAGCGTGGGGGTATGAAATATTTCGAACTTACACGAGGACTCATTCACTTTCTCACTGGTCATGGACCCTATCCGACATATTTATGTCGGTTTGGGAAAAGAGCAACCCCCGAGTGTGACTGTGGCGCGGCAGAGGGAACTCCCGACCATGTGGTTTTCGAGTGCCCTCTCTTTAATGATGTCGCGACAACACTCTGAGACAGACTTCCGAACAACGACACATACCAGCTATTCAGACAAGAAGACACTTTTCACACTTTAAATGCATTGGCAGATGGGGTATCACGGAAAGTGTTAGCAGAATATCTGAGGGACCAAGAATATGGATCAAGTCATAGATCCAACCGATTGAGACCAGATCCCATTCCCATACCGCCCGTGCATGGTATGGCCGACTTCCATCATAGTTGGAAACCGCCACGTACGGGACTAGTGGGGGTGGGGTCAACACCACCGATTATGACAAAAAGCACCGGATATAACGTAGGTTAAGTTAGTAAATTTAGGTCATTAATTGAGGAAACTGCAGTGAAAAACTAACCTTGGCCAGCCTAGTGCCAGGGAGGGGCATGCTCCTCGGGTTTTTCTCATGGAGCCTGGCTATTCTAAGTAGGTTTGTACTTTACTGGCACACCTGTGAAGCTGCAGGTAATAGTCATTCTAGATTAGTTAATTAACAAGTTTGTTAGATCAAATTGCCCATTGTTGTAGGAAAACTAACACACTATAGTAGTTTAAACTGTAGCTCACCAACATAACTATAATAGTAAAAGCTGCATTGTAATCCAATTTATGTATCACTTTATGACCACTAATCATCTTAGGAGGTGGGTTAGCATGTGTAATTAGTACTGTTATTGAAATAAAGATTTTTTTAAAGACTGCAACCACAAATAGAAGCAGCCAAAATGAATGTAAAAATGTAAAATGTCATAAAATAATTGTCAAACTAATTGTGTTCTATGTCCTTTTCTTTCGTACATGACTATATTCGTAACCAATTGTATATTATGCTGTTATGTAAATAACTTCATCTGTATTACTTTGCATGCAACAAACATCACTAAGTACAATGACTATAACATACCATGTGGCATATATAGACTGTGAAAGAAAAAACTGCGTGTGTGTGAACAATGTTGACAAGAAATAGGAAATATTTGCGTCAAAAAACACGAACATTTTTTATGACATAAACATACTAAGAAAAGACTTAAAAAACAGTATTTATAAAGAAGAGACATTTAAAAATTGAATAATAAGTGGACACTAGCCGCTCAGGCGAACGTGTATTTTTCTCATGTATCCGTATTATAATAATTTCTCTGTGTAAATTTCGAGGGCAAAGAAATATAACAAAATGATCTAAAGAGACGACAAGATACGCTCTTTTGTTAATTTTTTAGTCGTCTTCTCTTGTCTTGGTTGCTTGTAGATGGACATCTTGCGAATGCTGGCAAATGTAAGCATATTTGTACTAGTTAAGCAGATAATATATTGATTTAATATTATTGTTCACTTTTAATTTGTAAGAGGTGATCCCGATTTCCTGTCCGCCTTCCTTGAATTAACCTGCATTCGAGTAATTTACAGTGCAACAATAGCAGCGGCCGATGCAGCCAACGACACCATTACGTGGCGATATTAACTTATAAAAATTAGCGGAAGCGCAAAACTCGCCCGCTATTAAGGTAATATACATATTTCTCCACAGCCGCCCGACGCTGCAGAAAATACGTAGCTTTAAGATTCTTATTTTGAGTACAACAGCCGAGAGCCAGAGCCAGGACTCCGACTACAATGCAATGGTTAACGGAGGTAAGAAAAAAATACTCTAGCACGTGTGTGGGCCGCAATTGTAATTAATAACTAAAGATTTTTTGCTTTAAAGTGAACGGACTAGTCGAGGAACTTAATATGAAAAGTTTATTCCATTGTTCAACTTATATGTTCATATTTTATGATTCAGCGAGTCTGACGTTCATTAACGTAACAAATAATTTCCACTGAAGATTAATATTGTTAAAAAAGAAAACTTCAGAAAAGCATTTAATTGTAAATCAGAATTGAACGAAATATCATTTTGATTAAGGCCCACCACATAAGTCGGCAACAATCACCGTTACCAATCAATTTCTGTAGTAAATAATAAATTAAATTACGACGGCCGACAGACGCGAGAATATCCATTACGCTGTGATCTAGTGTTTCCACTCCTCCCATTTCCATAACTATTCCCATTTCGTCCAGAATTCAATCCCAATACCGGCCTACCATTGTACCATTATTATTATTCTCTTTGCTGTTGCTTGTTCTACCAAACTTAATCCGTCCTGAATCGCGACCTCTTTGAGCGTCGTTTTCATACATGAATTCTACTTCTCAGAAAACACATTTGAAAGTTTCTACATCACCACCCCCGCATCCCGTTAAAGCTTATTGATACTTCATTGGCAGTTTCGTTTTGCGTATTTGATTCAATTCTGCGTTGCTATATAGATTATCTAAGTATTGGTTCGTTTTAGCTATATTCTCAAAGAAGATGACTGCTGTTTTCTCACGCGTATTTTCGAATGAGACATTTTGTAATAATCTATATTTTATTCTCATCTGAGCCTCAGATGACCAATATCTTGCTATAAAGGCAGCTCTAAACTAATCATACGAATCGCACGTTTCCGCTTTCTTCTGCATAGTTTTAGCAACACTTCCTTCCATATGTGCACAAATGAAATCTAACTTGTGTGTCAATGGCCAATGTGTCGGTATTCCTACTTTCAAGCGTTCAATAAATGTGCGGGGATGGAGAATATTTGCGTCTTCCTTATAGTGCTGTATTTCCGCTCTGTAAGAAAGTGGTTATCATCAAAACCTCTCGCTTCCCTCTGTGAAATACCTCTTGGGTTTTGAAGACTGGAATTCTGTCCTAGGTTTGCATCAAATCTACGCAAACGTGTGTAACTTGGTTCATTCTGTGTCAATTGTGTAGAATCACTTGGAGATCTCATTGCGCAATATGCGCGCATAACGCCGGCTACCGGTTCTGTATCTTGACGTGTAAGCAATTCTGGCTCGTTAGACGCCGTACTGTATCTAGTCGATATTCGTCCTGCAGGTTGTGGCGTTGCGTAACGCGTCTCTATGGTTTGATCAGCGCATGTCACGCTTTGTGCTTGACGTAATGAACCTTGCTGCAAGCCACACTCTTTTTCCCGATTGACCTGTTATTCTTTCTTGAGCAAGTGGTCGCAATCCACATTCTTCCCTACGGTTACCGTGATGTTCTGTCATACCCTGGTTTGTGATAATTTCCCGTTCACGGTTTGCGGTTTTGGACTGACATCCACATGTGCCTTTCCGTCTTACGTCACGCGTAATTTCGCATACCCTCTCTGTCGTATTGCCGACAACTGTTGATTTTGCAGTATTCACAGTAGTATCTACCGACACTAAAGTGGATTCTGTCGTCGTCTGCGACTCCTCACTAACGCTTTCTACGTCACCTCGAACTTCCGATCCCAGCCGTTGAAACTGATGTTCGTTTTTCTCCTGTATTTTTAAAATACGACCACAGAATTTCTTTAATGCTGCTTTTGTCGTTCTTTTGTGAGACATCGTCTCAGCAATAACATGTTTCGCTTTCGTCGTCGCTTTGATGGTAAAAGCTTCGACCTGTTATTTAACCTTTTTAACACATTGTTGCGTAACTTCACGTAACGTAATTATGTCTGCTTGGACAGTGTCAATGTCTGTCCTCAATTGTTTGTGCCCTGTAACGAGGGTTTGAAGCGTGATTTGTGCTTCCTTAGCTTCGGTTCGTATTTGATCTAATTGCCCTTGAATATTATTCAGCCCCAATGTTTTCCCTTGTGTTATTCGACCTTCTATACGCCTTTCTGATTACTGAGATTGTTCCTGTCTCGTTTTTCGTGAACTGTTTCCTTCACTCCCGAACATAGGGTAGGAGCACTAACACCCGTTCTTTCATGCAATTTCAAGCATTACTGATTCAATATGATTACGTTTGGTTCAATATGCTGTAAATCACTATCTACAGATTCAGCGTCTGATTCATTAGCAACCCAGTTCTCATGTCCATTCTTTGGAGCATATGTAAGGTGTCAGGCAAATCCAACACATTCCATGAAAACCCTGACATGATAAGAAAATCGGGCAGTATGTCACATAGCTCCGAATAAATCCTGACATTAAATTAACCGAAGTAATACGATCAACGAGTGAGCAAATGGAATACCACAGACTAACACAAGAATGCCTAAATGTATATCATACCTTCCCACCGTGAAACAGATGCAGTTCCGAGGGAAGAAACGAGAAAAGAAGCCGAGAGCAGAACCGTGTTAAGCTACAAGGCCCTACGATAAGGGACGGACACCCACGACCCAGTTAACCACCAGGACCACCCCCCTGCCCATGTTGAAAGATAGAGCCCTCCAGAAGAACAGTATAGATCTTACGATAACACTAAAAGGGCCACACCAGCTACAAGTTTTAGCGTGAGACTTTTTCGCGTTTCTGTTACGTTGCAAACGTTAAAAACATTGCCCCACCAAAAAAGGTATAACGTACTTCATTGGATACACAGAATTTTTGTGGGCTGAGCTTCAGGTTAACATTGAGACCCTGATTAGTCAGATGAAAACACAGCCAGATAGTTTTTTGTTAAACCAACTTCGGTAAATTGTAGTAAGGAGAAGTTAGGGGAGAGTGGCTTCCGAGACGGCGTGGTGCGTGGAGCTGTGCCGCCCGCCGCCCCCTGACGAACACTGACAAGGTAATGAACGCACGCGATGCGGCATTTTTGAGCGCATAAGGCTTCACTCAGAACTGCAGAAGTCTCATCTGTTACATCCCCTTTTTACGTAATACTAGTGTCGATCATCAGTTGAAGCTCATGGTATTCACG
Organism: Schistocerca gregaria; assembly: GCF_023897955.1. NCBI lineage: Eukaryota > Metazoa > Arthropoda > Insecta > Orthoptera > Acrididae > Schistocerca > Schistocerca gregaria. The sequence goes on from NC_064920.1 coordinate 777,400,072, forward strand.
TTTGCTACATAAATTAAAATCTGAAACGCGATGATTTTTCTGTTATGTAATTATTGAGAAGCCACATCAGCCACTATAAGTTACGACAAGTTAGGTAAGTAATTACAGATAATTGAGTGTCACTGTAGACCATTTTGATAGTTTTTTTCTTTTGTGAAACTTAATTTAAACCTAGATTATAGATGTGATATGGCATAGGTCATCCTTCAATCCATTGTAGAACTCAGGGAATATTCGTTCACATTTTTGTTGAACGCAGTTGGTTTTATCATCCTGTATTAAAATATTTCCTTTTATCAATAGTGCAATTTATAAACATTTTTTCGTGAGTAGAATAAAATTTCCAATGGTAAACTTAACTGGTTTTTCAACGTTATTTTACCAGCTAAGTAAAAATAGGAAAGCCTTGAACCCCTTCCACTAAATTTAGTTAGTATTAAGATTCTTTTACAGGGAGTGCAATGGAGCTGACGCTGAAATCATTAAGTATTTGGTTATATCATCGGTAGTCTCACTGAACTCTTCTGAACTCTACATGTCATGTGTGGTCTGGCCTCTCCTTACCAGCAACAGGTCCCAGGTTCAAACTTGTCAATTCCCTAAAAAACAGGCTCAGAGCGTCGTTGCACGAAAGTGATAGGGAGACACGACTTAGAACAAACAGACACCACGCAGAATGTTAGACATATTGAACATCATGTGTTGCATTTTCCGTCTCATTCAGTATTTCTATGTATTCTGTCTCGTGTTGTTCACGCTGATCTACCTGTTGCGTGTCCAACTCGATCCTATCAAGATCTTCCATGACTTCTCCTTGTCTTAATCTAGTATTTTCTGCCATTTTCAGCGTTCATCTAAGCGTTGCTGTTCGCGATTTTTTCGAACCTGACTACACGCTAACATCTGCTCATAAGACATGATTCTTCCCCAAAATATCATCCGCGGTCCTATATTCAATCCGTTTCCTCGTCTTTTATACTTTTTTTTTTTTTTTTTTTTTTTTTTTTTTTTTTTTTTTTTACTGGAGTTGAGACAGAACTCAACACAACCCAATTCAACGATGTGTTGCGCCAGCAAATAAAGAATACATGAATACAATTCTATTTAAACTTACTACACAGTTGAGTCATATTTACATTTACATTTTTCTTTACTTCCAATTTGCGTCAGGTTATTATTTGGGTGGATTATGTATTTTGTAGCTATCAAAAGCAAACCCTCAATCTATCAGAATACTGTAATTTCGCATCCTGGCAGACGTCGCCATTTGTAAGCTATATGCGCAGTCTCAACTTTCCTGCATTCCGTAGAATGTTAATGTTTCCCTAGTCGAAATAATGGCTATTGCACACCCGCTTAGTGTTGGAGTGACGTGCACAATTTCATTGCCCGCGAAAATTCTCGCAGGAGTAATTAACTACCGCTTTGCTATCTGTTGTCACGATACGTGAAGCAAATCGACCACACTTCGCAGATGCAAAGCTCTCAACGCCCTCGCTATTTTCCACACACTTGTACAGTCCGTCGCGAGAGGAGAGAGATCTAGAAATTTTTGAATGTAATTCCATCTTCTGGTGGAGTATGGGTCTATGGCTGTTCAGTGTTCAATAAAAACAATACCAATCGCCGTTATATAGGTTTATTTCTACGCAACCAGTTTCGATGTTACACTATGTCATCTTTGAGCCAAAACTGTGGAGGATGTAACACAGCAATAATTACATATTGAAATACAAAGCACATTGACTAAAAGAATCAAGTGTTGTATATTACTTTACTTAATGAGAATTATACAGTGAATGCTATATCAGAGCAATAAATCACATTAAAATACAGAGCGTACTGCTCAAAAGCTGCAAGTGTTACGTGCAAATTTACTTATTTGAAAGAACTTAGTCTTAATAAAACTCCATAATACATTGTAATATACACTATCAGATTTAATTAGTTATTCATACATATTACAAAATCTTCAGTATCATCGTAGACGTATTAATAAAACACAAGTGTTATAATAACGTAACCATCAGTCCAGCATATCTATTGTCTTCAAAACTTATGACTCACGCTTGGTTGTGAAAAGGTAAAAGACGGGTAAGACGAACCGATAAATCATACGTAAAACAGTACCATGATCATGAAGTTAAAAAAAGGAGGAGTCTGCTATATGGAGGAACTCTTTAGAGTAAGTATATACAAAGGAACGAACTAATAAAAGGCATTGCAACTATTGAACCACCACAGTTGTACTCAATGGTTGCAAATAATATTCCACATCGAGGAACCACAGGAATCCTCTACGATGAAGTCAGTAAGAAGTAAAACTAAAAATACGCAAAATAAAACGTATCCTTGCGTCCACGTAAGAGATAGGTCTTAGATACCACACTGTAAATTAAATATTGCGTACGTTTACTTTTTAAAAACTTCTTGAACCACCTTTTCCAACAAATTCGTACCACTATATTACTGGGGAGTATCTATGGAATGCAGGAATCAATATTAGTTCCATTACAGGAAGTCGCGCAAATACCATTATTAGACTACGTCACTATGGATGTTAAGTATCCAATAGCGCAAAGCCAGGACGCTGACTGTAGAAAATAGATCACAGGGAAACGCAAAACAAGAAATGATCTGAAGCTCATCCACAAAATGTAACTCAAATCCAAATTAGGTCCAGATTATCAAAACACAGGATAATATGTTTGTTTCTGAATATCTCGCTACTTAATTATGTAATCGCAGAAAAAATAATCACCACTACCCAGAACGTCGTTGCACATTTAAATGCAGAATAAAACTGTATAGATATTACAGTTACAAACATGATACTGTATAGTACTATCGTCATGGACCGAGCTCAGGTAAGGTCCGTATATTCCGGACGCCTTACAAACTGTCTCTGAACTCTGTGTGAGAGTTTTGTTATTATCATTTCCTGTCATGCATACCCCTATGATGGGTCAGACAGCATCCACTTTTCACCCAACATGCTCATTCCACATAACTCTTAGTATTAACTTATTTTCTTCACCCAACACCCGTCAAATTTACTTCTAAGCCGTCTGTACTGTCACATTATGACTATTCTATGTATACTCCTCCTATTCTTAGTACTTCCAGTTGCATTGTCACGCAATGCCAGAGTGGTCTGAAACCACGCTTCCATTCGTTTGCATAGATACTCTGTCTCATGACAAGTGCTCCTGCATTTGCACAAATGAAACTTATAAATGTCATTAGGTCCCAGTTACATGTTGCTTTCCATGTTACAAAAATTTCTCCAATTTCCTCTTGTTGGATTGCTGTTGTAGTAAAATATAAAAGGGTAAATTAGTTCTCCATTGTAGGTTGGTTCTCAACCTCACCAGTGGTCTCCTTTTTTACTTCTACCCTAGTTTTCCTGAACGTGAGCTACGCCACACCACCTGTACTCGCACAGTTTTTGCTCATGTCTCATAATGTGTTTCGCTTACGGTGCTTTCATGGTGCCACCAAAATACAAAGATGAGAAAGGCTTCATCGTACGACTGGCGATGGCCCAGAATCCCAGCAAACTTAGCGTCTCCACGCACCTAATGTGTGGGCAGTTAATACCACTCATAACATACCGGAAATCGAGACAAACTTACGTAATGGCATGGACGCAACCTCGTCATCTTTGAACAGCGGAAAGCAACGTACACTTGCCTCTTGGGCAGTGCATAAGATACCGCGGAAAAGCGCAGAAATACTCTCACAGGGCATAGTGATATTGTGGAAGACACTGCTACAGGAATTATACAGCTGATTTAGTTGTTCATAATGCGATTGTTTCTTAACTAACTTTCATATACACCTTGGAGCGTGATAATGGGCAACGACTGTGCTGTCCAAAGACATAATGGCCATTTGTCACAGAAGTAAATGCAGATTGGATTCAAATGGTTCAAATGGCTCTGAGCACTATGGGACTTAACGTCTGAGGTCATCAGTCCCCTAGAACTCAGAACTACTTAAAACTAACTAACCTAAGGACATCACACACATCCGTGCCCGAGGCAGGATTCGAACCTGCGACCGTAGCGGTCGCGCGGTTTCAGACTGTAGCGCCTAGAACCGCTCGGGCACGCTGGCCGGCTGCAGATTGGACCCTGAACTTAGTTCAAGGAACGTGCACAGGTTATCGTGCCACAGGAAAGATGTCAGTTAATACGAGAAGCTGTCACTTATGACGAATTTCTATTCAATCCTGACTTTGATTTTCAAGCAGGCAGTGAGCGCGTTGACACGATGATGTAACAACCACGTTACTCATTTGACCCGTTCCTCACGGAGTCGTGCCGTAAGCTAATAAACGACAATTACCAATATATCAGTTACAGAAATTCAGCAGATGGATAATCTAGACTAGGCTACGCAACATCACCCAGAATTTTCTTATCCATTGAAGTGCGGCGCGGAGTGGCCTCGCATTTTGAGGCGTCATGTCACGGACTGCGCGGCGCCTCCCGTCGGAGGTTCGAGTTCTCTCTCGAGCGTGTGTTTGTGTGTGTGTGTGTGTGTGTGTCTTGTTCTCAGCATAGGTTAGTTTAAGTAGTGTGTAAGTCTAGGGACTGATGACCTAAGCAGTTTGGTCCCTTAGGAATTCACACACATTTGAACATTTTTCCATTGAAGTTCTATGTACAAATTGATTTTAATCTATATACACGTGTTCTACAAATCTTGTGTCTACCTATATTAACATGTTGATGTTGCTCGTTCCAATTATTTCTGCGGCCTTGTTTAGAGCTGTGTCTGCAGCAAGCGAGCGTCAGTTTCTATTCACACTTCTGCTACGTTTCTTCTGTGATGGGCCGGATGGCCTAACCTGAATCTTGAAGATCTTGTTGGTTTTCTTGCTGTCATTGACTGTTGTTCTCGAAGTCGTTTCTTTGCTTCTGTGTTTATTCAATATCCTGCTGGAATTGGTTTGGATTTCGTTGTTATTTCGTTGTTATTTCCACTTTCCCCAGTTGTTGTAGTATTTGTTGTAGTAGGCTCATCTACCCCTGTTCTCCCACGATGGCTGGGTATTCCTTCTATAGTTCGAATTGTGTCCCTGTGATCGATAATTTTCCTTCCCCATTTCGTCTGTTGTTGTTTCTTTTTGAAGAGTCTTACTAAGTGCAGACACTATTTTTGTTCCTGTCTCTTGCGTTTTGTATCTCGTTGACATGGTCTAATTTGCGTAACTCGCTCTTGAATGATTCAGTCGAATCGTTGCACCGTGCGATGAGAAGTTGTTGGTAGTGTAGAGGTAATTTGAAGTAACAGTGTCTCATAATTTCCTTGGGACTGTACGGCTGGTCCAAAAATCGATTCTTCTTAATTAGCGACTCAAAGAACTTCAGCGGAATACGAAATCCAAGGTCTTTCCTTGCATAATCTCCTGCTTGATACTTTCTTGCGAGTCCTACGGCCAGTATGTGCTCAGGAACGCTTCCTTGAATTCTGTGTATGAACGACAGCTCTCAGCGACATTGTGCATACGTTCCGCGATCGACCCCTCTATAAATCCGCAGACAAATTCCAGCTTGTATTCTAGTAGCCACGATTCCGGTAGTACGTGATCATACTGAGCTATCCAACTTTTGTATGTAATATATTGTTATTCTCTTTGTATATTTGGAAATTTTGAATGCATAAGAAATGTCTGTGGTCGAATGGTTCGACATTTCCTGCGAACGAATTTTCCCTCGTTTCTATAGCACGTATCCCCATTAATCGGTGTCCAAGCGATCCCTATGCACTGTCAAGGCCTTCTCTAGTGTGGTCAGATTCACAGAATGATGTTTCCGTTCGCGGAAGATGGACACATTTGAGTTCTGGTTCGGTTTCTGCCATGCTTCGCGTCTCGGACGGCGTGCGCTCCGTCTTGCCTCCTATAGAGGCTGGTTTATTCTCTTGCGGCATTCGTCTTTGTGCTGGTGATGTAGCCTCATATTGAGCATCGAAATGCCGTACATACAACTCTTCTCTCCTTCCTGCTGCCGTATCAGACCGCGATTCTAATTACGCAACCCGTTGACGTGCTTGCTGGATATCTTTTGCTAACTCGTTCTGCTTTGGGGTGATCCAAGTCTGCTCTTCTTTAACCTCTGCTATTTCTGCCTGTTTGTTCTCGATCTGTTCGATGCTCTTTACGTTCTCGCTAATTTTTCCTTGCGTTTCCTGGACGACCCTTCTTCCCGTTTTTTGAGCGTGGCAAGAACCTTTTTGGTTGTGCATATTTCTGTTTTGAACTGTTTTACTTGTTCTTTAGCTAACAAAGTGTCCTTGCGTGTGCACCTTGGATTACTAATCTTGCCGCCGTGGTATCCGCGTTTTGGCTCGTTCGCGGCCTCTTGCTTCCCTGTCGATGGTTTCTTGACGCTTTCTACCTCTTCTTTAACACTCACGATTTCCTTCTTAACGTGCTCTATACTTTCAACAAGCTCTTCAATTACCAACCGTATCTCCTCTGTCTCCTTAGTGATTATGTCCCTCATCTCCTTCGTGGCTTTCTTCTCTCTCTTGCCTCTTCTTCTCCGCTTTCAGCATAAATCGCATGAGGGTCTCACGCTGTTCTCCGTCTGATACAATCAACAAGAGATACAGACATGACAACAAATGAATGAGAGTACAAACACACAACACATAAAAATTTACAAATCATCAATGTATTTTTCGCCAGCAATTTTTATAGTTACGTGAAACTAATTTATCTCAGTGCACTAACTGAATTTCAACATGGGAAAACAGAAACCTTGTAGTGGAAATCGCGTCTGTCGGTCACAGAAGCTGCCATCGATTCAGGATCCTCTCAAAAGTTGCTAAATTGCAGGACTACACTGGCCTTGCGATATGATTTGGAAGGTACAGTGGATTATAGGTTTATGCTCTCCACTTTGCTACCTGTCCCATGTATCTGCAAATTGTTTTTTTCTCTTTGACAGTGGCTGTTGTTATTAGCCTGAATTAGAGGTTATGACTTTTATCAGAATCCAAATAATCTCGAATGCTGAATCAATTTAATGAAATGATGGTCCTGTCATTACTGTAGTCAATTATGGATGAGTGATTATTATATCAACACAAGATTGATCGTTTATAAAAAATTATAGTATAAGCCTACTGACCATAAAGTAGGACAAACAATACAAGTTAAGCGAAGTAACAAATAAATCCCGAACTGTTGGTAACAAACAGAAGCAACAAATAGTTAACTGGTTGGCGAAGACTAAGGTTTGCCTGATTAATCTACCTACTCAAGCCAGAAACATGGATAACATAATTTGAAATTATCTGACGCTGAACAGATGTTACACTATGCTGGTGCAGCTGAGAACAAGGGGCGAGACTGTGGTTCTGTTTGCCCTAACAGGCCAGAGCAACAGTACCGTACCCCTTTCTCGAAGTGTAACACTGTCTCAGGTGATGGTTGTGATGTAAGTATCTATAGAGTAGCGACGTGCAGCGCCTGTAGGTTGTTACTGCGGGCACAGAATATGCAAAGTTGCGGCTGGCAATGTGATAGACAGATCCCAATTACTAATAGAGCCCTGAAGTTTCAGCAGATTCCAGTGTGTAACACTACCAGTCGCCGGTCATATCATGAACAAGTCTGACTCCGTTATACAGCAGTGTGCACAAGGAGATCAAACTTCAAGGGTGGCAGACCTGACATGAATGAGATTGCTCTCAGCACAGCGAATTGTCCAAGATTAGTATGGTCTACATTGTCAGTGTAGCTAAGTCCTCGCCACAGGCTCCCCAATCAAGGCCAGTGCCAGTGTAAAGTCATGCTCAGGACGAGTGCCCAAGTGCAAACACACTCATAACAAGAGTCAAGACCAGAATCCTCTCCAAACCGAGTCTGAATCAGAAGACTAAGTTTCTCCACTCCTCCCTTTCCACCAAATCTTGGTAACTCCCAAAAGCACTCATGCTATCCCCCTCCCCCCCCCCCTCCCACACACACAAGGGTTTTTTGCCAATCACAAGACTCCACAACGCCATGCCTTCCCTCTAACTCATCTGCTTTGCCCATCGGCCAATTCTAATCAGAGTTCAAAATATTCTTCTCTTTTCTGGACAAGCAGCCAATTCTTGATTCATAAAACCCCAACCATTGAGGAAAAGATGTTCCGCTTCCAACCTGCGCTCAGCAGGCAGAGGAACACCATCACCTGATGGCTCCCTCGATAGCACCCGGTCCACGGTGAACATGGAAACTCACGAATTTTTATGGCCGCCATCCCTGTTCACAAAGGGCGTTTATGGCACTGTCGAAACCCCTTGGCAGGGTGACCTACAGTTCTCTTTGGCTCCTGCTCCTGCTGTGGCTAGAAGTGCCTAACAGGTAGATCCAGGTAGGAAGTTTTTCGTGCCTTTGAACGAAAACATTGTATGGACACTGATGCTAGAAATTCTTGGGACCAGCATTCTGTCGCTGGTGAGTGCTTCGAGATGTACCTTTCTCTAACAGCTGCACATGGCTTCTAAGCCTCAAATATCCACTGCAAGATTTACTGTTAAATGACCAAACTGCCTGCTTGTTCTCAACTTTAGAAAATACTATTTGAAGGAAAGCCACGATAAAGATCAGACATGCATTAACAATGTAGATTCTCCCATCAATGCCTGCCCAAGTTGAGAACTTTGTGTCATCTCACAAAAATGATGTTTTGGGTGTAAAATCAACATTAAAGAGTAGCCTTCGTTATGAAAAACGGTGACAGAATGAGTCATCCTCTCTCAAAATTACTTTTTCGATTATTCTGGCAGAAGATGTCAGTAAGGTAACTGGGCGATAATTGCTTAAATCTGTCTTGTCACCTTTCTGATGAAGTCTGACAATTCAATATTTTAACCTGTCTGGAAAAGTCCCCTGTGCCAAGGGTGCAGTTCGTTTATTACTAAGGAAACTTCTGTTTCTAATTCTATTTCAGAAATCTTTTTACACTGAAGTTGCAAATTTGATCAAGCTGAAGATTAACATGGAAAATCGTGATTGACACATTAGCTGTACGTCATTTCTTTATTGAAAGTACTTGTTAAGGTAAATCATTAGAACAACCGCCGGCCGATGTGGCGGAGCGGTTCTAGGCGCTTCAGTCTGGAACTACGCGACCGCTACGATCGCAGGTTCGAATCCGGCCTCGGGCATGGAGGTGTGTGATGTCCTTAGGTTGGTTAGGTTTAAGTAGTTCTAAGTTCTGGGGGACTGATGACCTCAGGTGTTAAGTTCCATAGTGCTCAGAGCCATTTGAACCAATAGAACAACCACGGCATGAACAGGGACATTAATTGCAGGTCGTGCTTGAAAATTGTCTACTATTTGGCTTTAATAAACAAGTGGCATACAGCTATTGTGCCGAGTCACGGTTTTTCATAAATATTAATTGCTGTAAGTTATCACTTCCTTAAAACAGTATTAACTTGGAACATTACCAAAACAAATTATAATGAGTTTAAATGGAGGTGATTTTTTTATTTTACTGTAAGAAGCACCAGTTTTCACCTGTAAAAACTTTGAGGTTCGCCGATGACATTGTAATTCTGTCAGAGACAGCAAAGGACCTGGAAGAGCAGCTGAACGGAATGGACAGTGTCTTGAAATGAGGATATAAGATGAATATTAACAAGAGCAAAACGAGGGCAATGGAATGTACTCGACTTAAATCGGGTGATGCTGCGGGAATTAGATTAGGAAATGAGACGCTTAAAGTAGTAAATGAGTTTGCTATTTGGGGAGCAAAATAACTGATGATGGTCGAAGTAGATAGGATATAAAATGTAGACTGGCAAATGCAAGGATAGCGTTCCTGAAGAAGAGAAATTTGTTAACATCGAGTATAGATTTAAGTGTCAGGAAGTCTTTTCTGAAAGTATTTGTATGGAGTGTAGCCATGTATGGAAGTGAAGCGTGGACAATAAATAGTTTGGACAAGAAGAGGATAGAAGCTTTCGAAATGTCGTGCTACAAAAGAATGCCGAAGATTAGATTGGTAGATCACATAATCAGGAGGGATTAAATAGAATTGGGGAGAAGAGAAATTTGTGGCACAACTTGACTAGAAGAAGAGATCGGTTGGTAGGACATATTCTGAGACATCAAGGGATTACCAATTTAGTATTGGAGGGCAGCGCGGACAGTAAAAATCGTAGAGGGAGACCAAGAGATGAATACACTAAGCAGATTCAGAAGGATGTAGGTTTCAGTAGGTACTGGGAGATGAAGAGGCTTGCACAGGATAGAGTAGCATGGAGAGCTGCATCAAACCTGTCTTTGAACTGAAGTCCACAACAACAAACAACCCGATCCATCCTACCAGAGGGAGAAATCTGTGGTTCTTCAGAAGAGAAAGATTATCAGGCTTTGATCAGAATACCTCCTGCCTGACTCTATGTGCCCTCTACTAGGACTGTTATAACAAGTCTAACAATTTCGGTTGGAGGGAAATGCTCAACCTACGTACGAAGCATTGCAGCATAACTTTAATTTATCATTTCATTGGTTGTTGAGATATGTGGCTGTGGATTATATTACTTCAAGGAATACGGCAACCAGCATCACTTTTATTTATACCAATGCGCTTTTCGGTCTTTCGCCCTACTTCAATGGCCGTTCTTCATTTAACACATCGTTAAAAACATCGACTGCAGTTTGGATGTTGTATATGCCCTGCGTAAGATTTTGTTGATCAATTGCACATCGCGACTTGTATACTTACAATATATTCGTTAGATGCACTTTATTTCTGAGCCGATTGTTGTTGCTTCTCTGTTCCGCATTTATAGGCGTGGCACAAACCCTTTTACTCTGTGTGATGCAGAAGAACAGCACAATATCCCCCAAGTTGGCGACTGCCATGTTTCCCTACACTGGGAAGTTACGTCCGCAATCAAAGATATACTTTGCTTACAGGTAGAAATAACTCTGCAATGTAAATGTTAAATATGCGGTGTAATGGTGGCTAAGTGCAGCGCCCCAGCGATGCTGTTTGCGCTCCACTACAGGCAATGCTATAATTCTGGTAACTGAGATTGACAATGGTGAAACACCACTATGAATAAAACTCAGTTCACTCTTACCTAGTATCTGTTTGACATAACCCCAGTAGATTACATTACATTACACTACAGAGCTGGATAAGCAGTATATAAGACAATTACACACACACACACACACACACACACACACACACACACACACACACACACACACAGAGAGAGAGAGAGAGAGAGAGAGAGAGAGACAGAGAACCTTTAGTTCTATACACATCAAAAAAAGTTTTGCATCACCTCAGTTCCGAGAGTTATGGAACCTGTACAGGAAACTGGAATAGAGGTCAACGTAAACATCATTTCCGCCTTTTTTAATGCTCATGAAAACCACACATTGCATGTTGTACTACCATACAGCGAGACCTTCAGAGGTCGAGGTCCAGATTGCTGTACACACCGGTACCTCTAATACCCAGTATCACGTCCTCTTGCATTGATGCATGCCTAAATTCGTCGTGGCATACTATCCACAAGTTCATCAAGGCGCTGTTGATCCAGATTGTCCCACTCCTCAACGACAGTTCCGCGTAGATCCCTCAGAGCGGTAGCTAGTAACGTCGTCCATAAACAGCCCTTTTCAATCTATCCAAGGCATGGTCGCTAGTGTTCATGTCTGGAGAACAAGCTGGCCATTCTAGTCGAGCGATATCGGTGTCTTGAAGGAAGTTATTCACAAGATGTGCATGATGGTGGTACGAACTGTCGTCCATGAAAACGAATGCGTCGCCAATATGCTGTCGATATGGTTGCACTATCGGTCGGAGGATGGCATTCACGTATCATACAGCCTTTACGGCGCCTTCCATGACCACTAGCGGCGTACGTCGGCCCCACATAATGCCACTCCAAAACAGCCCGGAACCTCTACCTTACTCCACTCGCTGGACAGTGTGTCTAAGACGTTCAACCTGACCGGTTGACTCCAAAAACGTCTCCAATGATTGTCTGGTTGAAGGCATATGCGGCACTCATCGGTGAGGAGAACGTGATACCAAACCTAATCAGTCCATTCGGCATGTTGTTGGACCCATCTGTACCGCGCTACATGGTGTCGTGGTTGCTAAGATGGACCTCGCCATGGACTTGGGGAGTGAAGTTGCACATCATGCAGCCTATTGCGCACAGTTTGAGTCGTAACACGACGTCCTGGGGCTGCACGAAAAGCATTATTCAGCATGGTGGCGTTGCTGTCAGGCTTCCTCCGAGCCATAATCCGTACGTAGCCGTCATCCACTGCAGTAGTAGCCCTTGGGCGGCCTGAGCGAGGCATGTCATCGACAGTTCCTGTCTCTCTGTATCTACTCTATGTCCGAACAACATCGCTTTGGTTCACTCCGCGACGCCTGCACAGTTCTCTTGTTGAGAGCCCTTCCTGGAACAAAGTAACAATGCGGAGGCGATGGAACCGTGGTATTGACCGTCTAGGCATGGTTGAACTACAGACAACACGAGCCGTGTACCTCCTTCCTGGTGGAATGGCTGGAACTGATCGGCTGTCGGACCCCCTCCGTCTAATAGGCGCTGCTCATGCATGGCTGTTTACATCTTTGGGCTGTTTTAGTGACATCGCTGAACAGTCAAAGTTACTGTGTCTGTGATACAATATCCACAGTCAACGTCTATCTTCAGGAGTTCGGGGAACTGGGGTGGTGCAAAACATTTTTTGATGTATGTATAAATCGGGTGATGACGGCAGATGAACACTTTTCGTTACAATGATATCGTTTATTTTCAAATACATCATTGTTTTGTCTGTTTTTTAAACTATTAATTTTCATAATTGTTCACATAAAACAGTCTTTACGCATTTCATAGTCAAACGACACTTTTTTATGGTTTTTGTACATCTCATTTCACTTGTAAGAAATATTATTACATAATGGTATGGCGAGGCTACAGCGTATATTGAGGAGATTGTTGGACCGTGTCCGTACCTTGATGCTTAAAATAAATTGCAGGTATGCCGCGTAATTCCTAGGTTGTTAATTTTTAAATGCGCAGCGTCGTAAATACACTTAATAGAAACTGAGGCTTGCAGTTATTTGAAAGAGGCTCTACCCCGTGGCATAAGAAGCTACATTGCAGTTAGATTAAACCGTTTCACTGTAGCAAACTAAGTTGCTTGTATCAGTAATTACCGGAGTTTAACCTTGTTCATCGGCGTAGGTATACTGATTGTACCTGGGGAATCCACTCCCTAATGGCACCAGCTTTTCTCACAGCAGCATACAAATTTTTAGCTTAACAGGATTGTCGGGCGGAAGGGAATGCGCAGGATCAAATGTTCTTTCGGGGACAAACGATAATGACAGTCCAATTAAGCGTGTTGTGGAAGCTGTCATAACCATAACACCAGAGTGGAAACATTAATCGGAGAATCTCTATCTGCTGTAGAGAAATTAAAAAAAATGAACAAACAAAAACGCCGACGTTAAATCTGGACAGCGGCGCTCCTGGAAAAAAAATTAAAAAAGAGGAACCAACGCTGCAAATAATTTCCGTACCAACGGTCAAACCGCGTGTATGTGATCGGTAACTGTTCTTCACGGTCGTCATTGTCGTTACTACGCACTACTCTGCAAACGATTGGTACTGGAGATAATGGACAAAGATTTTTTTGTGTTTGCATCTGCAGCAAAATACGTGTTCTTAAAATTCTAGCCATTATGACAGTGAACTCAGTCCGGAGTCCAGAAATCCAAATTTAAGCTGCCGGTGGTTTCCTTCAATCATGCTAGGTGAAAGCGAAGTTGTTTCGTTTACCAAGGCTGTTATCCAATACCTTCGCTTTCCTTGTCCACATCAGGCTAGTAACGACCACGAGATGTATGAAACGGTGACCTCAGTTTTTTAAATCCCTGAGAACTGCATATGATACAATAATTTAAGTGATACCATACAAATACTGCTGACCAGTCTATTCACGCTTTGGAGACGAGGTGAGCGACTGTTTATCTGCTTTTGTATTTGCTGTACCATCCCTGGATATCAGGGAGGGACTCTGACTTTCGTTCGGCTGCCGCAAACGTATGAAACCTATTCGAGGAGAGGCACATTGTTTAGAGGATAGGAGTTAACATTAACGTAGAAACAAGTTAATTTCATTAATGGAGAAAGATTTCTTTTTTATTTTTAAACTACCATCATTGAAGAACATTACATTACACAAACAGAATGTGATGCGGTTTTCGAATGTTCGTTATTGTTGAGAGTTGTTTGAAGTCTTACTAATAATTGGTGAGCTTAGTGTTCACAAGTTCACTCGAATGTCCATCAATTACATTTAATGAATTTCAGTGTTAAATAGACACACACACACACACACACACACACACATACACACACACACAAAGGGGGCCCAAAAACGTACGTGGTCTCTTGGATCTCTCTCTCTCTCTCTCTTGTTAGTACCCAGTATGTTTCTTCTGTCCCATAGCGCTCAGAGCCATTTGAACATTTATTCACTTGAATACAAATGTAATATCAAAATAATGTATTAGAACTTTGTTGAACAATAATGAATATTCTAGGGAACTAGAGCAAGAAAACTGTCCTGCAGTGGTAAGAAGGCAACACAGAAATTTCTGTCAGCCAAATAGTCGTTCAGTTCAACAGCCTGCACATACTTGGAGGTATTTCGTATTTCGAGGAAAAATGTTTCAAGGAATATAATGAAGAAAGTAAAGTTGAAGCTGAGAAATTTCCAAAAGGACCATATAGGCACTAGAAGAACATGAAAAATTTTTTCTGGATCTTGGGTTTAACTAGATCACCATCCTCTCAGGTTCCGGTGCGTTAATCTCTAGGTGATACTATTCCGAGCCTATCAACCATACAGTCCGCTGCACACCTATAAGCTGCCACGTCGGACAACAGAAGCTGATGTTCTGCGTAGATGGGAAAAACATTGGGTGACTCTTGTTCCATCACTCCCAGAAATGCAAGAGGATGATGCACTGTATTTATTAGGTTTGAGAGGAATGTCACTAGTTGAGAGTGGGGAACGGTGGTGAAGGGTATGGCAGTGTTTTGTTGCAGAATTCTTTGTGGCATCCGCACTGCGGATAATCTAACCCTGAGTGTCCAGGTCTGAGTTGAACTCAAGAGGTATAGAACCACCAGGTATAAAATACCGCGTTAAACCGTTTTCCCAGTAATATTAACTGAAATACTGGTTCATTGAACTCAGAAGCAAAAAAATTATTGTTAAGGTTTACTTTCACTTTGTATTTATAGAACTCCTGTGCGCTTTCTGTACTGCGCATTTTCTGTGCAGTATTTAACGTTTTCACGAGTCATGCGTACATAACATTACGGTGTCCTCATTTGGATGTTTACTGCAGAATTCCATCAGTGATATTTCCGAACAGCGACGAACAGGTTATTTCGGAGCTGTTGTTGTAAAGGGTATTAACTGTTTAACTATTTTATTTTGGCGAGCGGAGTGCGAAAATGCAATATACGCTCTGATACCATTACAGCTGCGAGCTGTTAATAGAGATTATGTTAGTTCAGATACACGCATGGAAAGCAAAAGTGCATCTGCGGAGTTTCAGGCTCAGTATTCGGTAAAATTCTTCCTGTGTCTGAACAGACTGTTGGCGATACGTTCTGAAATGGGTAAGACGAAACTATATAAAGGAAGGAAATGCAGCATTATATGCCTTTTCAACTAAACAGAAAATATATTATACAGTAACTAAAAATATTACGGTGTAAATGAGCACCTTCTTCCGACTCCGCTCAATATATACATAACGATCTGTCTTTGCAAAACAGTTATTTATGTTTTTATGTGATTTTAGGCTTTTCCGGCCTTTTGGAAATATTCTCGGGTACGCAGTCGGGTAATGTCTTCCGAGCGATGCTGTATTTCGGCGAGCTGACCAGTGGCATTCTTCAGGTGGGCAGGGAAACGTTGCAACTGACAATATCAGTAGGCCGAGTTTAGCGACATGATCGCTGCATTCAAAACGCTTTACGGGCGCAGCTAGCGATAGTTACATGATCACTGCATTAAAAATGTTTGACGACGTAGCTAGCGATAAAGTCAGGCCTCAACCTGTTCGTTAAGTTTTGTGAAATGTGTACGACAGACAAAATATTTGATAACACTGACTTGAATCAAAATCAGCCACATCGATGATGGAAGCTAACAATGTAGTCCTACAATAAAGAAATAGGGTACAAACAATAATCATAACGCATACGCGAGTTGAGGTGGCAGTCACTGAAACAAAGGCGTTTCCTTTTGCGGCGAGATCTACTTACGAAATTTCAATCACTAACTTTCTCTTCCGAATGCGAAAATATTTTTTGACACCCACCTACGTAGGAGAAATGATCATCATAACAAAATAAGAGAAATCAGAGCTCGACCGGAAACATTTAGGTGTTCCTTTTTCCCACGCACCATTCGAGGGTGGAATGATAGAGAAGTACCATAGTATGAAAGTGGTTCTATGAACTCTCTGCTAGGCACTTCAGTGTGAATTGCAGAGTAACCATGCAGATGTAGATGTAGAGTAGAGAAAATCAACGGTTTCTCTCTCGCATGATTAACTCAACGTTTAATGTACTTGACAGAGACGTAATATTTTCACGCAGATCGCAATCAAATAAAGTTTGTCTGAACAAAACAGTAGCTTCCATAGTTTTCAATAATAACTCGGACAGCAAGAGTTCAGTCCGGAATGCTGTCACCCCATCCAGCAATACGAACTATTATGACAGTGTACGGTGTTAAACATGATATAAATTATGAGAGCGCTGAAAAGTGTTCTCTCTGAATTTTTTATGTAAAAGCTCTTAAGTCTTCTTAAATAAAACAAACATTATTAACATTCTACATCTTTATTTATTTATTTTTTCTTTATTGTAAATTTAATCACCTGGCAGCAGCATATTACCCTGCTCTTCAGCCTTGAGTGTTACAATAACATGACATATAGGTGGCACAGACAATACAATAAAAACGGCGGGCAAAACAATGTAGATATAAAAAAACAGTAAACATGAAGCCGTTCACGCTGGATGAGAAAAACACTAACACTTGGTGACACAGCGCACAGAACACGAATGACTGCGACGGCACACGTGAACGGTGGTGGCGTGACGGCGAAAGGACACTGAATACAAAACGAAGGCACACACACGAGACACTGATGGCGATGATCTCCGGCGCGCGAATGTTCACTGAGTGTGTGCGAGTCCGGGGACCTGCCAAGGGAGGGGGTGGAGGAAGGGGAGTGGCACAGGGAGAGGGGAGGGCAGATGCCATGGGCAAGGGAGACAAGGGGAGGGGTGGAAAAAAGGGGGGAGCCCGGGGGAAGAGGGGTGGAGGAAGGAGTCTTGGAAAAGGAAAGAGAAGGGAGGGAGGGTGCCAAGTGGAGAGGCCACAGGAGGTGGGGGTGGGTAGGATTAAAGTTGATAGGAGGGGTAGATGGAGGGGAGGAGGACTTCATCAGGGAGGGGGAGCTGCCGGAAGCCACCTTGGGAGAGGGTAAGGAGGGTGGAGAGATGGAGACCAGGTGGGACGTGGGAATACAGGCGCGGCAGCGGGCGGGGGCGGGAGAGGATGGGCGAGACAAGAGGGTGAGGAGTGTCGAGTTTGCGGGAGGTGTACAGGATCCGTATCCTTTCAAGGAAAAGGAGGAGGCGGGGGAAAGGAATGAGATTGTACAGGATCTGCGTGGGGGAGGGGAGACGGATGCGATAGGCAAGGCGGAGAGCATGGCGTTCAAGGATTTGAAGGGATTTATAAAAGGTAGGGGGGGCGGAGATACAGGCAGGATGGGCGTAGCAGAGGATAGGGAGGATGAGGGATTTATAGGTGTGGAGTATGCTGGATGGGTCCAGACCCCACATACGGCCAGAAAGGAGCTTAAAGAGACGAAGTCGAAACTGCCTTGGCTTGGATTGTGCGGAGATGTGGGGTCCACGAGAGTCAACGGTCGAGGGTGACGCCGAGGTACTTGAGGGTGGGGGTGAGGGCAATACGACGGCCATAGACGGTGAGATAGAAATCAAGGTGGCGGAAGGAAGGGGTGGTTTTGCCTACAATGATCGCCTGGGTTTTGGAGGGATTGACCTTGAGCAACCACTGGTTGCACCAAGCGGTGAACCGGTCAAGATGGGATTGGAAAAGGTGTTGGGAGGGCTGCAGGGTGGGGGCAAGGGCAAGGAAGGTGGTGTCATCGGCAAACTGGAGAAGGTGGACGGGGGGTGACGGCGGCGGCATGTCCACCGTATACAACAGGTACAGAAGGGGGAGAGGACGGAGCCTTGGGGCACACCAGCGGAGGGAAAAAAGGTGTAGGAATCTGTGTTATGGATGGTGACGTAGGAAGGACGGCGGGAGAGAAAGGAGCCGATCAGACGGACGTAATTAATGGGAAGGGCGAAGGTTTGGAGCTTGAAGAGGAGACCGGAATGCCATACGTGGTCATAAGCACGTTCGAGGTCCAGGGAGAGGAAGATTGCAGAGCGACGGGAATTAAGCTGTTTGGAAAGGAGATGAGTGAGGTGAAGGAGAATGTCGTCGGAAGAGAAGGATGGCCGAAAGCCAGACTGGGTAACCGGAAGGAGGCGGTGCTGGCGGAGATGCTGGTGGATGCGGCGGGTGAGGATAAATTCCAAGACCTTGCTGAAGACCGAGGTAAGGCTGATGGGACACTAGGAAGAGACGGCAGACGGCGGTTTGCCAGGTTTAAGGAACATCAGGATATGGGAGGTTTTCCACAGGTCGGACATGACTACAGTGTAGAGTCTGGCCAAGGTAGAGAGGAAAGAGGCAGGAGCTTCGCGAAGGTGACGATAGGTGACACGATCGTGACCAGGAGCGGTATTGCGTTTCGTGCAGAGTGTAGCGATGAGATCCTGTGTAGTGATTGGGGCATTGAGTTCCGTGTGTAATGTTGTCCAAGTACTGGAAACCAGGTGCGAGGGGAGTTATAGAGGTGTCAGTTCGATTGCGGACATCCGGGAAGAAGGAGTAATCTAACTGGGGATCATCGGGGAAGGAAAAGACATCAGACAGCTGGAGGCAAAGTGATTGGCCTTACTCAGGGTGTCAGGGAACGGGTGATCATCATGGAGAAGAGGATAGTGGGGGGAGGGTTTAGTTCCGGTAAGGCAACAGAAGGCGGACCAGAACTTTGATGAGTGGATAGGGAGGGTAGCATTGAAACGGGTGCATGTCTGTCGCCAGTCCCGGCGTTTCTTGTCCGCGAGCAGATTACGAATGTGTCGTTGGAGTTGCCGGTGTCATCGTAGTGTGTCCGGGTCACGCGTGTGGAGGAAGGCACGGTAGAGACGGCGGGATTCATGGAGGAGAAGGACGGCCTGTGAGGGTAAGGTAGGATGGTGGGGTTGGATAGCGACAGTAGGGACGTGGGCCTCCACAGCCTCAGACAAGGTCTGCTGGAGAAAGATGGCGGCATGGGTTACATCGGCAGGGCGACGGAAGGTGAAGGGGTGGCTATCGACCTGGGTGGAGAGGGTATCTCGGTAGGCATTCCAGTTGGCACGGGAATAGTGATGGACATACTTAGGGGGAGGATCATGAGGAGGGTTGGGGCGAGAGCGACGACCGTCTGAAACGGTGAGGAGAACATGGAGATGGTCGCTACCAATAGGGTCCAGGACATCCACCGTTATGTGGCCAAGGAGGTTGGCGGAGGAAAGGGCAACATCAGGACTGGAGTTGGATTCAGGACGGGTGTGCTGGGGAATGGGGATGAGGTCGCCTTGAAGGGAGGAGATGAACCGATGCCACCGCCTTAGCTGTTCCCCTCCTCAATCCCTCCACTGCCTGAGGTGCTTGCGGTATAATGCGCACCCTACATCTGAGTGCTGCGAGGCCCCCACCTGCCCGCACTGTAGACAACCCCACTTTCTCAGGCAGTGCCCCAATCTCCAGTCCCCCCCTCCTGTAATACCTGTAACCTCCCTCACCCCACTTACTCCCAGAAATGTAAAGCCCGATCCCCTCCTACCACTCCTGAGCTCACCGTTCCTGTCCACCCTCTGGACGCCGCCACCCTTCCCGGCAATTCCCTGCGTCCACCCCTTACCGCTGAGGACATCATCAGATTCCTCACCATCGTCCTCCAGAATGTTCATCCTTTTCAGCCCCCCCACACCCTGCAACACGTATCTCTCGCCGCCCATTCCGTTTTCCACCTGAAAATGTACGCCACCTACTCCACCAACCAGGCCCATTTCACATTCTCCCGCCTTGACACCCTTGTCTAAATCCCTCTCATGGCGCGACAGCACCGTATCCTTTTCAACAACATCCGCTCCCTTCCCACCAACAAGAACCTCTTCCTGCACACCCTTGCCACCCCCCACGTGGACGCCTTCCTACTCAATGAAACCTACCTCCAACCCCACCACACCGTCCACACGTCGCCATACCTCCTTCACTGTTCTGATAATCCCCTCCCGATTGCGCGTGGCGGAGTTGCCATTGGTCACCACCGCCAGACCCCTGTTTGTCTCCAACCTCTCCTTCCTGACCCCACGGAACACCTGATCCTTAGTCTCTTCTTCCCCCGCCTTACCATTACCTGCGCCACCATCTATGTCCGCCCTAACGCCCCTATTCCCTTCGACTTCCTCTCCCACGTTGACCGTACCTTCTCCTCCTACGTGATCGCCGCCGACCTCAACATCCACAGTCGTTCCACCGCCCAGCTACGGCGGTGACATCGGTTCCTCTCCTCCCTTCAAGGCGACCTCATCCCCATCCCCCAGCACACCCGTCCCGAATCCAACTCCACTCCTGATGTTATCCTTTCCTCTGCCAACGTCCTTGGCTGCATAACGGTGGATGTCAAGGACCCTATTGGTAGCGATCATCTCCCTGTTCTCCTCCTACTATCCTCTTCTCCATGATGATCACCCCATCCCTGACACCCTTAGTAAGGCCAATCACTTTGCCTCTTACCTGTCTGATGTCTTTTCCATCCCCGATGATCCCCAGTTCGATTATTCCCTCGTCCCGGATGT
This sequence comes from Schistocerca gregaria, assembly GCF_023897955.1. NCBI lineage: Eukaryota > Metazoa > Arthropoda > Insecta > Orthoptera > Acrididae > Schistocerca > Schistocerca gregaria. Next base: position 777,421,162 of record NC_064920.1, read on the forward strand.
CCATGATCGAACTGACACCTCTATCCCTCCCCTCGCACCTGGTTTCCAGTACTTGGACAACATTACACAGACGGAACTCAATGCCCGAATCACTACACAGGATCTCATCGCTACACTCCGTACGAAACGCAACACCGCTCCTGGTCAGGATCGTGCCACCTATCGTCACCTTCGTGAAGCTCCTGCCTCTTTCCTCTCCACCTTGGCCAGGCTCTACAATGTAGTCCTGTCCACCGGTTACTACCCCGACCTGTGGAAAACCTCCCATATCCTGATGTTCCTTAAACCTGGCAAACCGCCGTCTGTGGTCTCTTCCTACCATCCTATCAGCGTTACCTCGGTCTTCAGCAAGATCCTGGAATCTATCCTCACCCGCTGCATCCAACAGCATCTCCGCCAGCACCGCCTCCTTCCCATTACCCAGTGTGGCTTTCGGCCATCCTTCTCTTCCGACGATCTTCTCCTTCACCTCACTCATCTCCTTTCCAAACAGCTTAATTCCCGTCGCTCTGAAATCTTCCTCTCCCTGGACCTAGAACGTGCTTATGACCGTGTATGGCAATCCAGTCTCCTCTTCAAGCTCCAAACCTTCGCCCTTCCCATTAATTACGTCCATCTGATCGGCTCCTTTGTCTCCCGCCGTCCCTCCTACCTCACCATCCATAACACAGATTCCTACACCTTTTTTCCCTCCGCCGGTGTGCCCCAAGGCTCCGTCTTCTCCCCCCTTCTGTACCTTTTGTATACGGCGGACATGCCGCCGCCGTCACCCCCCGTCCACCTTCTCCAGTTTGCCGATGACACCGCCTTCCTTGCCCTCGTGGCACTCAGCTGTTGGGTGTGCGTTATAGCACAGTCACCTCAGGCAGTGCAGGGATTGAGAGGGGGAACGGGAGGGGTCCACCTTATAGCATTGGTTCAAGAGGAGGGTACCCTCCTTCAAGAGACGGTCAATGGAGGAGGTGTCCTCCGCATAAGGCGGGTGGGGCCGGCCGAGTTGCAAATGTGGCGGACCGCCTGCACCTCCAGGTGGGATGCGCCTTGAACTCCGCAAACATCTCCTCCTCCGTAATCGATGGACTGAGCCGAGTGATCACGGCGGTAAGGGTCGGTGGGCGACGCAGGGGTTGGGGTTGGCGGGTTAGAGATGGAGAAGGAGCAGGGGTGAGGGAATCATTGGGGCTAAAACGGGTGATGGGGAGGTGGGAGAGGATGTCAGTATGGAGGGTAGGGCCGGGGGAAAGGATGAGAATGGAATCCAATTTGGGAGTGAGGAAAGAGATGGAGGCACCAGGGAAGTGTTGACAGAGAAGGAGGGAGAGATTCCGAGCCTCAAGAAGGGATGGATCCGGATGGGAGAGGAGGTATTTGTATAAAGAGGGGGGAGAGGAGGAGGAGAAGGAGGAGGAGGAGGAGGAGGAGGAGAAGGAGGAGGAGGAGGCGGAGGGAGCAGGGGCAGGTGGGGAGACATCCATGGCATCCTGGGAGGGGGAAGGAGGACAGGGCGGGGCTTTTTTGGGAGCGGAGGAGGTGGCGGTTCCACTAGGGCGTTTAACGGCGGCATAAGGGTGGGTGGTGATATGAGGGACGGGAGCTATAGGGAGGTGGCGGGAATGGGCAGCTCCCGGCGTGGACGCAGCAGACGGAGCCGGAGATGGTGACGGTGAAGGCTACGGCGACGGCGACGGCGACGGCGACGGCGACAGTTGGGCATGGGCAGTGACCCGACCGGCCACCACCCTAGCTGGAGCTGCCATGACAGGCTGGGGGAGTGGTGGGAAGTGTATCCATGTTTTTCTTTTCTTTATTGTAATTTTAATCACCTCAATACAAGGTGGGCTGGCAGCAGCATATTACCCTGCTCTTCAGCCTTGAGTGGTACAATAACATGACATATAGGTGGCACAGACAATACAATAAAAACGGTGGCCAGAAAATGTAGATACAAAAAAACAGTAAACATGAAGCCGTTCACGCTGGATGAGAAAAACACTAACACTTGGTGACACAGCGCACATAACACGGATGACTGCGACGGCACACGTGAACGGTGGGGACATGACGGCGAAAGGGCACTGAACACAAAACGAAGGCACACACAGCAACTGATGGCGATGATCTCCAGCGCGCGAATGTTCACTGAGCGTGTGCGAGTCTGGCGACCAGCCAAGGGAGGGGGAGGAGGAAGGGGAGTGGGACAGGGAGAGGGGAGGGCAGATGCCATGGGCAAGGGAGACAGGGGGAGGGGAGGAAAAAAGGGGGGGAGCCCTGGGGAAGAGGAGGACGGGGGAAAAGGAGAGAGAAGGGAGGGAGGGTTCCAAGTGGAGAGGCCACAGGAAGTGGGGGCCAGTAGGATCAAAGTTGATAGGAGGGGTAGATGGAGGGGAGGAGGACTTCATCAGGAAGGGGGAGCTGCCGGAAGCCACCTTGAGAGAGGGTAAGGAGGGCGGAGAATTGGAGACCGGGTGGGATGTGAGAATACAGGTGCGGCAGTGGGCGGGGGTGGGGGAGGATGGGCGAGACAAGAGGGTGAGGAGGGTCGAGTTTGCGGGAGGTGTACAGGATCCGTATCCTTTCAAGGAAAAGGAGGAGGTGGGGGAAAGGAATGAGATCGTACAGGATCCATGTGGGGGAGGGGAGACGGATTCGATAGGCGAGGCGGAGAGCATGGCGTTCAAGGATTTGAAGGGATTTATAAATGGTAGGGGGGGCGGAGATCCAGGCCGGATGGGCGTAGCAGAGGATAGGGCGGATGAGGGATTGTTAGGTTTGAAGGATGGTGGAGGGGTCCAGACCCCACGTACGGCCTGAAAGGAGCTTGAGGAGGCGGAGTCGGGAGTGTGCCTTGGCTTGGGGGGTCCAGGAGAGGCGACGGTCGAGGGTGACGCCAAGGTACTTGAGGGTGGGGGTGAGGGCGATAGGATGGTGAGATAGAAATCAAGGAGGCGTAAGGAAGGGGTGGTTTTGCCTACGACGATCGCCTGGGTTTTGGAGGGATTGACCTTGAGCCATGAGGCCCCCACCTGCCCGCTTTGTAGACAAGTGCACTTCCTCCGGCAGTGCCCTAACCTACAATCCCCTCCCTCCTGCAATACCTGCAATCTCCCCCATCCCACCTAATCCCAAAAGTGTAAAGCCCGACCTGTAAAGCCCGACCCCCGCCGACCACTCCTGAACTCACTGTACCTGTCCGTCCTCTGGACGCCCCCACCCCTCCTCCCCTCCCCACCGGGCAATTCCCTTCGTCCCCCGCCCCCCCCCCCCGCTGAGGACATCATCAGGTTACGCACCATTGTCTTACAAAACGTGCATGCTTTCCAGTGCCCTCACACACTCCAAAAGGTGTCCCTCGCCGCCCGTTCCATTTTCCACTTAAAAATGTATGCCACCTACTCCAACAACCAGGCCCATTTCACCTTCTCCCGTCTTGACACCCTTGTCTAAATCCCTGTCATGGTGCAACAGCACCGTATCCTTTTCAAAAACATCTGCTCCCTTCCTGCCAACAAGAACCTCTTCCTGCACTCCCTTGCCACCCACTGTGAGGATGCCTTCCTCCTCAATGAAACTTTCCTCCAACCCCACCACACTGTCCACACATCGCCCTACCTCCTTCACCACTCCGATAATACCCTCCCGATTGCGCATGGCGGAGCTGCCATTGGTCACCACCGCTAAATCCCAGTTCGTCTCCAACCTCTCCTTCTCGACCCCACTTAACACCTGATCCTTAGACTCTTCTTCCCTGGCCTTACTGTCACCTGCGCCACCATCTATGTCCGCCCTAACGTCCCTATTCCCTTCAACTTCCTCTCCCAAAATGACCGTACCTTCTCCTCCTATGTGATTGCCGCCGACCTCAAAATCCATAGTCGTTCCGCCACCCAGTTATGGCGGTGGCATCGGTTCCTCTCCTCCCTTAATGGCGACCTCATCCCCATCCCCCAGCACACCCATCCCGAATCTAACTCCTCTCCCGATGTTATCCTCTCCTCCACTAACCTACTTGGCCGCATAACGGTGGATGTCCTGGAGCCTATTGGTAGTGACCATCTCCTTGTCCTCCTCACCATTACAGATGGTCGTCGCCCCCGTCCCGAGCCTCGTAATGACTCTTCCCCAAAGTACGTCCATGACTATTCCCGTGCCAACTGGAATGCCTACCAGGATACCCTCTCCACCCAGGTCGATAGCCACCCCTTCACCTACCACCACCCTGATGATGTAACACATGCCACCTCCTTTCTTCAGCAGACCTTGTCTGAAGCCATGGAGGCCCACGTCCCTACCGTCGCTATCCACCCCCACCATCCTACCTTACCCCCATGGGCCATCCTCCTCCTCCATGAATCCCATCGTCTCTACCGTGCCTTCCTCCACACGCGTGACCCAGTCAAACTACGATGCCACCGGCAATTCCAGCGACACATTTGAAATTTGCTCGCGGCCAAGAAACGCCGGGACTGGCGACAGACATACACCCGTTTAAATGTTACCCTACCTATCAACTCGTCCAAGTTCTGGTCAGCCTTCCGTCGCCTTACCGGAACTAAACCCTCCCCCCACTATCCTCTTCTCCATGATGATCACCCGTTCCCTGACACAGTTAGTAAGGCCAATCACTTTGCCTCCTACCTCTCTGATGTATTTTCCATCCCTGACAATCCCCAGTTTGATTACTCCTGCTTCCCAGATGTCCGCGATCGAACTGACACCTCTGTCCCTCCAATCGCACCTGGTTTCCAGTACTTGGACAGCATTGCACACACAAATCAATGCCCCTATCACTACACACGATCTCATTGCTACACTCCGCACCAAACACAACACTACTCCTGGTCACGATCGTGTCACCTTCGTGAAGCTCCTGTCTCTTTCCTCTCCACCCTGGCCAGGCTCTACAATGTAGTCCTGTCCACTGGTTACTACCCCGGCCTGTGGAAAACCTCCTGTATTCTGATTTTCCTTAATCCTGGTAAACCGGCATCCACCGTTTCCTCCTACCATCCCATCAGCCTTACTTCAGTCTTCAGCAAGGTCCTGGAATCTATCCTCACCCCCGGCCTCCTCTTCAAGCTCCAAACCTTCGCCCTTCCCATTAATTACGTCCATCTGATCGGCTCCTTTCTCTCCCACCATCCTTCCTACGACACCATCCATAACACGGATTCCTACACCTTTTTTCACTCCACCGGTGTGCCCCAAGGCTCCGTCCTCTCCCCCTTCTGTACCTGTTGTATACGGTGGACATGCCGCCGCCGTCACCCCCCGTCCACCTTCTCCAGTTTGCCGATGACACCACCTTCCTTGCCCTTGCCCCCACCCTGCAGCACTCCCAACACCTTTTCCAATCCCATCTTGACCGGTTCACCGCTTGGTGCAACCAGTGGTTGCTCAAGGTCAATCCCTCCAAAACCCAGGCGATCATTGTAGGCAAAACCACCCCTTCCTTCCGCCTCCTTGATTTCTATCTCACCGTCTATGGCCGTTGTATTGCCCTCACCCCCACCCTCAAGTACCTCGGCGTCACCCTCGACCGTTGACTCTCGTGGACCCCACATCTCCGCACAATCCAAGCCAAGGCAGTTTCGACTTCGTCTCTTTAAGCTCCTTTCTGGCCGTATGTGGGGTCTGGACCCCTCCAGCATACTCCACACCTATAAATCCCTCATGCGCCCTATCCTTTGTTATGCCCATCTGGCCTGGATCTCTGCCCCCCCTACGTTTTACAAATCCCTCCAAATCCTTGAACGCCATGCTCTCCGCCATGCCTATCACATCCGTCTCCCCTCGCCCATGCGGATCCTGTACGATCTCATTCCATTCCCCCACCTCCTCCTTTTCCTTGAGAGGATACGGATCCTGTACACCTCCCGCAAACTCGGTCCTCCTCACCCGCTTGTCTCGCCCATCCTCTCCCGCCCCCACCCGCTGCCGCGCATGTATTCCCACATCCCACCCAGTCTCCATCTCTCCACCCTTCTTACCCTCTCCCAAGGTGGCTTCCGCCAGCTCCCTCTCCCTGATGATGTCCTCCTCCCCTCCATATACCCCTCCTACCAACTTTGATCCTCCTTCCCTCTTCCTGTGTCTGTTCCTTTGGGCACCCTCCCTCCCTCCTCCCTTTCTCCCAACTCCTCCCCTGGGCTTCCCCTCCCCTGACCCTCTACTCCTCCTCCCATCTCCTCAGCCATTGGCGTCTTTGTTCTCCCCTCTTCACCCGTCCCCCCGCCCTTCTTCACCTCTTGGCAGGTGCCCAGTCTTGCACACGCTACGTGGACTTTCGCGCGCCGGAGATCATCGCCATCTGTGTTTCGTGTGCGCCGTTGTGTTTAGTGTTCAGTGTTTACCATTGCACTCCATCGTTCACCTGTGCCATGGCAGTCTTCAGTGTTTGTCAACAGTTTGAATAGTGGATTATCGTCGTGTGTGAAAGGCCCCATGTTTGTCTTTCTGTGTCAACTGTTTTCTTGCCCACCGTTCTGTAACCTATGTGTGATCTTTCTGTATTTCCTCATTGTGTATCCTCTGGGTGAAGAGCAGCATAGAACACTGCTGACAGCCTGCCTGTTGTACAGGTTTTAAAATAACAATAAAAAGAAAGAAAGCATGCAGGCCATTCCAGCACAAATCGAAGCGCTAGGTTTTCACGTGCCAGCCAGCCAGCCAGCCGAGCAGCAGTGGTCCAGCCATGCAGCAGCAGCAGCAGCAACAGCAGCAGCGGTCTCGGCCAGCAGCAGCGGTCCCAGCCAGCATCAGCGGTCCCAGCTGGCAGCAGCCAGCCAGCCCTCCAGCAGCAGCGGTCCAGCCAGCCAGACAGCCAGCCCTCCAGCAGCAGCAGCAGCGGCCCTGGCCCCATCCACGGCAGCAGCAGCAGCAGCAGCTGCGGCATTCCTGCCAGCCGTTGTCAGTGTCAGCGCCAGCAAAGTGGGACTCTGGTCCTCGTCCGTCTTCATCTTCATCCGTCTTCGTCTTCGTCTGTCCCCAGTTGGATTTCCTTTCCTTTTCGCCCTCTGCATTTTTTTATCCCTGTCGTCATGTCAGCTCCCCCCACCACCACCACCACTACCACCACAGCCATAGTTTATACTTCCCCCTCCGCCACCACCACCACCACCATTACATGGTGTGCCCAGTCACACCCCCTCTTTCCATCCCTCCTCTTCTCACTCTCCCTTCGCCCTCGCTCTTTGTCGCCCCCTCTCCAGCTTCTTCCTCCCGATCCTCTCCCTCTGATCCTTTCCCCCCCACTCTATCAGCCTGTCACTGCAGCTCCAGCTAGGGTGGTGGCCCGTCGGGCCACTGCCCATGCCCAACTCTCCCCATCGCCTTCCCCTTCGCCATAGCCATCGCTGTCGCCGTCGCCGTCGCGTTCACCATCACAGTCTCCACCACCGACTGCTGTGTCCACGCCGGGACCTGCCCCTTCCCGCCACCTCCCTATAGCTCCAATCTCTCCTATCACCACTCATCCTTCTGCCGCCGTTAAACGCCCTAGTGGTACCACCACCTCCTCCACTCCCGATGTTATCCTTTCCTCCACTAACCTCCTTGGCTGCATAACGGTGGACGTCCTGGAGCCTATTGGTAGCGAACATCTCTCTGTCCTCCTCACCGTTTCAGATGGTCGTCGCCCCCACCCCAAGCCTCATAACGACCCTCCCCCAAAGTATGTCCATGAATATTCCCGTGCCAACTGTAATGCCTACCAGGATACCCTCTCCACCCACGTCGAAGCCTCCTTTCTCCAGCAGACCTTGTCTAAGGCCGTGGAGGCCCACGTCCCTACTGTCGCCATCCACCCTCACCGTCCTACCTTTCCCCACAGGCCGTGCTCCTTCTCTGTGAATCCCGCCATCTCTATCGTGCCTTCCTCCACACTTGTGACCTGGACACACTCCGATGCCACTGACAACTGCAGCAACACATTCGAAATTTGCTCGCGGCTAAGAAACGCCGGGACTGGCGACAGACTTACACCCGTTTAAATGCTATCCTGCCCATAAACTCGTCCAAGTTCTATTCAGCCTTACCGGAACTAAACCCTCCCCCTACTATCCTCTTCTCCATGATGATCACCCCTTCCATGACACCCTACGTAAGGCCAATCACTTTGCCTCTTATCTCTCCAATGTCTTTTCCATCCCCGATGATCGCCAGTTCGATTACTCTCTCTTCCCGGGTGTCTGCGATCGACCGGACACCTCTGTCCCTCCACTCTCATCTAGTTTCCAGTACTTGGACAACGTTGCACACAAGGAACTCAATGCCCCTATCACTACACAGGATCTCATTGCTACACTCCGCACGAAACGCAATACCGCTCCTGGTCACGATTGTGTCACCTACTGTCACCTTCGTGAAGCTCCTGTCTCCTTCCTCTCCAACCTGGCCTGGCTCTACAATGTAGTCCTGTCCACCGGTTACTACCCCGACCTGTGGAAAACCTCCTGTATCCTGATGTTCCTTAAACCTGGAAAACCGCCGTCAGCTGTCTCCTCCTACCATCCCATCAGCCTTACCTCGGTCTTCAGCAAGGTCCTGGAATCTATCCTCACCCACTGCTTCCACCAGATTCTCCGCCAGCACCGCCTCCTTCCCATTCCCAAGTGTGGCTTTCGTCCATCCTCCTCTTCTGACGACCTTCTCCTTCACCTCACTCATCTCCTTTCAGAACAGCTTAATTCCCTTCGCTCCGGAATCTTCCTCTCCCTGGACCTTGAACGTGCTTATGATAGTGTATGGCATTCCAGTCTCCTCTTCAAGCTCCAAACCTTCGCCCTTCCCATTAATTACGTCAGTCTGATCGGCTCATTTCTCTCCCACCGTCCTTCCTACGTCACCATCCATAACATGGATTCCTACACCTTTTTCTCCCCCATCGGTTTGCCCAGGCTCCGTCCTCTCTTCCCTTCTGTACCGTTTATATACGGCGGACACGCCGCCACCGTCACCCCCCGTCCATGTTCTCCAGTTTGCCGATGACACCGCCTTCCTTGCCCTTGCCCTCCCCCCCCCCCCAGCGTGCCCAACACCTTCGCCAATCCCTTCTTGACCGGTTCACCACTTGGTGCAACCAGTGGTTGCTCAAGGGCAATCCCTCCAAAACCCAGGCGATCATTGTAGTCAAAACCACCCCTTCCTTCCGCCTCCTTGATTTCTATCTCACCATCTATTGCCGTCCTATTGCCCTCACCCCCACCCTTAAGTACCTTGGTGTCACCCTCGACCGTCGACTCTCCTGGACCCCCCATCTCCAGACAATCCAAGTCAAGGCACGCTCCCGACTCCGTCTCCTCAAACTCCTTTCCAGCCGTACGTTGGGTATGGAACCCTCCACCATACTCCACACCTATAAATCCCTCATCCGCCATATCCTTTATTACGCCCATCTGGCCTGGATCTCTGCCCCCCCCTACCTTCTATAAATCCCTCCAAATCCTTGAATGCCATGCTTTCCGCCTCGCCTATCGCATCCGTCTCCCCTCCCCCACGTGGATCCTGTACAATCTCATTCCATTCCCCCACCTCCTCTTTTTCCTTGAAAGGATACAAATCCTGTACACCTCCCGCAAACTCGATCCTCCTTACCTGCTTGTCTCGCCCATCCTCTCCCGCCCCCACCTGCTGCCGCACCTGTATTCCCATGTCCCACCTGGTCTCCATCTCTCCACCCTTCTTACCCTCTCCCAAGGTGGCTTCTGCCAGCTCCACCTCCCTGATGATGTTCCTCCCTTCCATATACCCCTCCTACCAACTTTGATCCTCCCTCCCTCTTCCTGTGTCTGTTCCTTTGGGCACCCTCCCTCCCTCCTTCCTTTCTCCCTACTCCTCCCCCGGGCATCCCCTCCCATCCCTCTACTCCTCCTCCCATCTAATCAGCCATTGGCATCTTTGTTCTCCCCTCTCCACCCTCTCCACCCTCTCCACCCCCCCCTCACCCCTCTTCCCCTCTTGGCAGGTCCCCGTACTCGCACACGCTATGTTGACTTTCGCCGGAGATCATCGCTATCAGTGTCTCGTCTGTGTGACGTCGTTTTGTGATTTTAGTGTCGGCCGTCACGCTTCTACGTTCACTTGTGCCGTCGGATTCATCAGTGTTCTGTGCACCGAGTCAACGTGTTTTCAGTGTCGTTATCATCGAGTGTGAACGGCTCCGTGTTTTTTGTGTATTTGTGACCACTATTTTTTCCCGTCACTATGTTCCTTCTGATTCTCCATTCAGTGTTCTGTTATTGTCAACACTATGGCATGCCGCTGACAGCCTGCCTGATTGTTTAGGTATTAAAATAACAATAAAGGAAAAAAAGATGTGCAGGCAAGATATTAGTGTGGCATTCGTGCCTTTACAACGTGCATGCGGTTAATGTGGAAACGTGAACTGCGACCACGTTGTTACTAAATTCGTCTAAACACGACCTACGTGCTGTTCTTTCCTTGATTGCCGAAGTATAAACACCAGCAGACATCCATCAGAGAAAAAAGAACGTGTACTGGCAGCATGTCTGTTGAAAACCACCGTTGTTTAATGGTACGTGATAAGGGGTATTATTGCTTCATGATAACGCACATCCCCATATGGCAAATGTCGTAACGCAGAAGTTAGGCCATCTGAAGCTGGAGGTATTCGAGCATCGACCCTATAGCCCTGATCTCTCCCCACGCGATTATCAGGCCTTCGGTCCTTTAATAAAAGGCCTTGAAAGGTCGATGATTGCTGTTGGGCGAAATACTAAATGTCTTTTTCCAAAGCTCTTTTACAGAGGAAGACTGCACTGTAGTTCCTTCTCTAGATTGTCGCACAGATGACAAAATGGTAGTTATCGAAATAGACGACAGAGGGATAGAGAAACAATTAAAATCGCTCAATAGAGGAAAGGCCGCTGGACCTGATGGGATACCAGTTCGATTTTACACAGAGCACGCGAAGGAACTTGCCCCCCTTCTTGCAGCGGTGTACCGTAGGTCTCTAGAAGAGCGTAGCGTTCCAAAGGATTGGAAAAGGGCACAGGTCATCCCCGTTTTCAAGAAGGGACGTCGAACAGATGTGCAGAACTATAGACCTATATTTCTAACGTCGATCAATTGTAGAATTTTGGAACACGTATTATGTTCGAGTATAATGACTTTTCTGGAGACTAGAAATCTACTCTGTAGGAATCAGCATGGGTTTCGAAAAAGACGATAGTGTGAAACCCAGATCGCGCTATTCGTCCACGAGACTCAGAGGGCCATAGACACGGGTTCACAGGTAGATGCCGTGTTTCTTGACTTCCGCAAGGCGTTCGATACAGTTCCCCACAGTCGTTTAATGAACAAAGTAAGAGCATGTGGACTATCAGACCAATTGTGTGATTGGATTGAAAAGTTCCTAGATAACAGAACGCAGCATGTCATTCTCAATGGAGAGAAGTCTTCCGAAGTAAGAGTGATTTCAGGTGTGCCGCAGGGGAATGTCGTAGGACCGTTGCTATTCACAATATACATAAATGACCTTGTGGATAACATCGGAAATTCACTGAGGCTTCTTGCGGAGGATGCTGTGGTATATCGAGAGGTTGTAATAATGGGAAATTGTACTGAAATGCAGGAGGATCTGCAACGAATTGACGCATGGTGCAGGGAATGGCAATTGAATCTCAATGTAGACAAATGAAATGTGCTGCGAATACATAGAAAGAAAGATCCTTTATCATTTAGCTACAATAGAGCAGGTCAGCAACAGGAAGCAGTTGATTCCATAAATTATCTGGGAGTAGGCATTAGGAGTGATTTAAAATGGTATGACCATATAAAATTAATCGTCTGTAAAGCAGATGCCAGACTGAGATTCATTGGAAGAATCCTAAGGAAATGCAATCCGAAAACAAAGGAAATAGGTTACAGTACACTTATACGCCCACTGCTTGAATATTGCTCAGCAGTGTGGGATCCGTACCAGACAGGGTTGATAGAAGAGAGAGAGAAGATCCAACGGAGAACAGCGCGCTTCGTTACAGGATCATTTAGTAATCGCGAAAGCGTTAAGGAGATGATAGATAAACTCCAGTGGAAGACTCTGCAGGAGAGACGCTCAGTAGCTCGGTACGGGCTTTTGTTGAAGTTTCGAGAAAATACCTTCACCGAGGAGTCAAGCAGTATATTGCTCCCTCCTACGTATGTCTGGCGTAGAGACCAAGAGAATATAATCAGAGAGATTAGAGCTCACACAGAGGCATACCGACAATCTTTCTTTCTACGAACAATACGAGACTGGAATAGAGGGGAGAACCGATAGAGGTACTCTAGGTACCCTCCGCCACACACCGTCAGGTGGCTTGCGGAGTATGGATGTAGATGTAGAATATGCAGCGGCCAGTTAACGGACATTTTCACACAGCAGGACACCTTATTTTATCAAACAGGTATCTTCAATCTGGTGCGTCAGCGGGATGGTTGCCTTAATGACCAAGGCGATTTTTCCTGATTGGTTTACCGAGCCAGAACTGTACTTTTTGATCGCCCTTATGTTGACATGAATAAAGACATAGAATGTTAATAACATTTGTTTTATTTAAAAAGCGTTAAGAGTTTTCACGTAAAAAAATCGGAGATATGATTTTTCAGGAAACTTTCGTAATTTTGATGCATGGTGGACAATGTTGTTGTATTTTTACTTTCTGTAGACACATTTACAACTCGCTGAAAATGAGATCCGACAATTCGATGGACACGCAGTTCATTTCCTCTTTCTTTCCTTTCTAATTTTTTTTTTACAGCGGTCTTGATGACGTGTAGCCACATATCACTGACGTCGTTTCAGCAGTTTTGGAACACCTACCGTGTTCGAACACTAAGACGTACCTCGAAGAAAACGATATATTGACACAGAACCAACACGGATTCAGAAAATATCGTTCTTTTGAAACACTACTAGCTCTTTATTCACAAAAAGTAATGAGTGCTATCGCCAGTAGATTCCATATTTCTAGATTTCCCGAAGAATTATGACACTGTGCCTCACAAACGACTTCTAATCAAATTGTGTGCCTACGTAGTATCGTCGCTGTTATGCGTCTTGTAACGAAATAGAAGCCTGTTTTAAATTGCTCTTGCCAGAAATGACAGAACACACATAAAAATTTTAATAATAAATGTAACTTATCTTTTAAAATGAGGCAGAATTTGGCCAAAAATATTAAAAGCTGGCGATTTTTAATTCCACCAAGCGATCTGCACGTAAATATGCACCTGCTCTTGCAGCTTCTCATCAAATAGTGAGACGAATTCGTGATGACGAGTTGAAATTTCGTCTATAAAAAATGGCAGTGGTGGACTCACTTAACCAACGCGATCTTATTTCACAAAAAAAAAAAAAAATCCATGAGAAGTGTTAATCTAAAACCTGCCTTATGACGCTCTTGTGTTCTTCAACGACTTGTCTGGATGCGTGAATAAACAAAACATGTGATATTGGAGTGACACGAACCCCGAAGACTTCATGAGCAGCTCCTGCATACAGAACGTGTGACTGTTTGACGTGCATTATCCAAAATTGGCTTTACTGGCCCATAGTTTTTCGAAGAGAACGGTAGGGAGATTACAGTCATCTCTCAGCATTATATCCATATGACTGAGGAGTCTTTTCTTCCCGATCTTGAAGAAATGAAAGTGGCGCGATAATCAAAGATGCTCTTGCACTAACCTTTCCCCCAACCGTCTCATCTTCAGTGGCCAGCACGCTCGCCATTTTTTGCTTCTGCGACTTTTTCTTATGGAACTGACTTATAACCTTGGTGTATACCAATCGTCCACTGACCCTGGGTGAGCTGTGGAACAATGGTATTCGTGCTGCTATTGCCAACATAGGCAGAGACGTGTTGGACACAGTGGGCCGAAACCTGCGATTTCGACTTTCCAAATGCATTGAACAGGAAAGAGACCACCTTCAAGATATAATTTTCAAAACCTTATGAAACAAAACTTTAAATGTACCTCTATGTAAAGAAAGGAGAGTTAAAATGATATCTCCAATACTTTCTGTTTCATATATGTTTATGAAAACTGAAACTTTCGCAACCCACAGCCTTTGACATTTTGAGATGTACAGCGCAGACTGCTTTTTCAGGCAAATATTGGATGATGTCTCTCACCGGTCACGCGCAGAGTTCTCAATGAATTAAATCTCTATTAAATCTCTAAATAATAGCTCTCGTACTTATGCAGAAGGAGATGACAGACGGGAGATTTGACAGACGAGCGAATCCGGACACGGGCGGCGTACTCGGGATAAGATAGCGTCAGATTAAAGCAGATGACCCCCGAGCCTCTGCTATTGGCGGGATGTGCCGGGCGAGAAGTGAACCGTGCCTGTAGGAAGGAGAGCACGTAAACCGAAATGTTGTTGCGTGTGGTTTCCCCTGGTCGTCTGGCCGTTGCAGGGCGGTGTATGGCTTGAGGGGACGTATGGCGGTAGCTGGTTTGATGAAAATATTGAAGGAATTCAAGTGTTGATATCAGAGAATAAGGAAGCCTTGCAAACACGGCGAAAGGATGAGAACTCCATCATTAAGAAAGAAGCCTTTCATCTTGAAGAGGCACTGGTAGGACGCTCCATTTGAGCCTCTGTGGATTATTACATAGGGAACAGTAGTACAGATTATAGTAATTTATGTAGCACAATGAGAGGCTACAAGTTAAAGTCTCGTCACACTATGGTCACTAGGACATGGAAATGTAATAAACAGTGTTCTGCTCTTTTAGTCACACTTCCTTTATCCTATATTTTCTTTCCTATCAAATGTATGAATGGATGAAAATGAGACTGGAAAAAATTTGGAGGTATGTGGTAAGGTAATATGGGACCAAACTGCTGCGGTCATCGGTCCCTAAGCTTACACACTACGTAATCTAACTTAAATTAACTTACGCTAAGGACAACACACACACATCCTCGAGGGAGGACTCGAACCACCTACGGGGGGAGCCGAATGTGAGTCTGAGCAGAAAGCAGCAAATTAACCAGGGATGTGCAGAAGGTGGTGGTCTGCAAAGACAGATCAGTGGAAATCATTGATAAAAGAGACTAACAGAGATTTTGCCAAGCATCGATAGTCTAGAGAGAGGTAGGACGCACAGCCAGTGGGACGCTTCTTCCTCGCTGTGGTTCAAGATGTGGAGTCGTTTGCCCAGGATTCGCTACGTTCAGCACTATGTAGTCGAAGGGTCCGGGCTGAAGATGTCTCCATGCCAGTTGTCCATCTGGTAAGAAAATTGGGTAGCGAAATGAGCTACGTCACCGTTGATCAAGTTCATAACGTGAAGTTACCGTTGATCGTGAAACGCTTGAAAGCGTGGTGATTTTTGTCCTTTTGACTGGTTAGCTCGTTGTAAGTGTGTAGCTAAGAGTGGTGTTGAGACTTGACGATCTTCTCTTGTACGTCAGTGCTGAGCGCATTTGGCGCCAATATGTGTAACTGCCATAAGACACTGAATTTCAAGGATTCTTGCTTCGTAATCGCCTCCAAATGTCTGCTATATGCGTGGGAAATCTAATATGAGTAGTTCAACGGGGTCAGTTTTAGTATTTCAAGGGGTTTTTCCTTGTAACTTGAAACTACATAACGGTTCGTACTACGTTTTTGTAACGAACATTAAGCTTCTGACGTTGGTGGGATTAGGTAAGAATATTTGCTGCAATAACCTTTTAACGGATTTTACATTAATATGTGATAATTTTCTGGAATTAATTTTTGAATTTAGGAAATGTTTTCTTTGAACCAAGTGGGGATGCTTGTGCAAACACAGCAAGTATGATAGGCATTCCTCACAGTGGACATTGGTCATTAGCGTATTTCTTTATCAACGTACAACGGTTGTGACAGGTAACAGCAACCCAGTGAAAGTGAT
The DNA here is from genome assembly GCF_023897955.1 of Schistocerca gregaria. Taxonomy (NCBI): domain Eukaryota; kingdom Metazoa; phylum Arthropoda; class Insecta; order Orthoptera; family Acrididae; genus Schistocerca; species Schistocerca gregaria. Next base: position 777,437,050 of record NC_064920.1, read on the forward strand.
TTAATTGTTTTATCATGATTATTTTGTGTGTGTTCTTTGTGATAAGTCGTGGTACCATATTGCCAGCTACCTGTGCACAGTACAGAGCCTTAGGAGTTGACAGTGTTACAGTGACTAGCAAAATCGTGATCTTGGGCGTGTAATTACTATAGACTGCGATACTATGACTAAATTATGAGTGTTTCCATTTACTGATTCTATTTGGTAACTATGATATGGGCAAGCTCAAGGTAGATTTCTTTAGTTTTTTTGTCAGCTACATCTTATAGCAAGCCCTGGTACAAACGCTAAGGAAGCAAAACATATCTTAGCTGTAACTTCAATTATTTCAATTACTAAGGTCTGATGAAGAATTACGAGAGCTATCGAATGGCTATTTTGTGGTCATTTAATCCGTAAGTGACAATCAATAAAATTAAACAGCGATCAGCTCTTTATTAAATCAATTTAAATAGGTTTTTGCCCTCACAGAGGCCCCTCCAGCTATACTTGGTGAGGCAGATTACCAGACAGAACTGCACTCTGCTGGTCTAGATTGCCTCGAGATTGAAACGAGGACTACTCGAAGTATTTTTTTTTTTTGAAAACTCTCTCCCGTGTCCTAATAGTGTGGTGCTGTTAGAGTAATTATAGGAGACCACATCACATTAATTCCCTGTTGGGAACCATGATACGCAGGAACGTAAATATAAATGCTCTTAAATTTCCCCCCCCCCCCTCCCCCCTACTCACCCCCTCTATTCTACTTGTGCTGGCAATGTACAGACACAGAGAACGTTATCCGTTGAGGAGCATTACATTCGTTCTGAGTAAATTAACTCAGTTTGTAACGTTTGCTTTATTTAATCGGGCTACTAGTAACAATATTCATGAAAGAAAAACCCTGTTGACCTTAGCCACGACAAATAGAAAGACATCGCCTCAATTTACAATCAGGATAATTAAAAGGTTAAATGAAACCCCTGATGCCCGTACAAGAGACAATAATATAAATGAGAGGCAATAACGAATAACAAACAGTAAGTTTCTTAACCAAAGATACAAGGATGAAATAGAAGCAAGAGTAAGAGGGTAAGTTTGCAATTTTACCAAAGCAAAAGTCCAAAGACCTACCCCTGAGTTGGAGAATGCGTGGTGAATAACAAGAGCTAAAGAGTTACAATATCTCGCAGAGATATGTGACAGTTCTCGAAAGATACAAAAGCAGCAATTTATGGTCCAACCACCTTTAGCAGAAATCAACTTTGGCGCAGTGACAAGCGTACACTACTGATAGATCAATGATCCGTCATGAATGGGATGAAAATCATTTTGAAGACCTCCTGAATTAGGAAGAAGTTATTGATGAACAAGTGTACGACCTATTAGAATAAGCACCCATCAAAGATTAACTTGGCTTCCGAACACTAAATGAAGTTTAGTGTTCTGTCAATCAAGTAAAGCAGCACAAGACTACGGGCTCTGATGATACACCAGCGTAAGCTCTCAAAGGAGGTGGCGAGGAACTCTTGAGTCATATACATGTCTAGCTTGGGAAAGCTAATTACTAGAATTCTCGCAGATCGTGCCATGATATTAGTAGAGGAATTACTACCAGGGAACCAGGATGGCTTCAGGCCTCTTAGAGGAACCATGGATACAATATTCACAGCTCATCAGCTTCATGGAAAATGCAGGAAACAATATAGACCCCTTTACACTGCATTTATTGACTTCACTAAGGCAACTGTTACTATAAACCGTGTAGTTTTTGTGGGGTACTTTAATTCTGTATGGTTTTCACAGAAATTTATTGCCCTCTCGAAATTGCTCTACATATATACGGCAGCAGTTGTCATTGGTAGCGACTCTCTTTGTGAGTCATTTCACACCTGTACAAGTTCTAAGAAAGGATGTCTGAATGCCCCCACGTTATTTCCCTTGTGTGTCGCCGCTGTCACGCAGTTAGTCAAAGATGATCTTCCTGCAGAATGGATGGGAAGCTGTTAAATCTGAGCCTTCTAAAAGTAAGCACTCTGACATTTTCTTTAGAATGTGCTGAGTTGCAGTACGCTGATGATAATGCAGTTGTAGCTCTATCCGAAGAAGAACTAGTGTTAATCCTGAATGCCATGTCCACAGTATACAAAAAGATTGGACTCTAACTGAATACAAGCAAAACACAGATCCTTCACCAACCAGCACCACTGGAGGGACAAATAAATATCAGTGCCACCATTGACGGAATGAGTCTTCAAGTAGTTAACACCTTTCCTTACCTTGGCAGCATCCTCCCATCAAGTGTAAATAGAGATACGGAAATTCAATACGGAATTAACCGTGCTGGAACAACTATTCCCCGACTAAGATTGTGAGTATTTGACAACCACGATCTCAATACTGTAACGAAGTTCTTGGTATACAATAGAGCCGTAATTCCTACTCAGGTTAATCGATCTGAATCCTGGATGTTTTACAGATGGCACCTTAGAAAGTTGGAACAATATCACCAGCGATCCCGTAGGAGGATTTTGATATAACATGGCAAGATAGATACACAAATGTCAGCATCTTTGAAGAGGCACGTGCAACCAGTACAGGAGCGATGGTTTCAAGATGACAGTTACGATGGGCAGAGCATGTGGTTTGCTCAGAGTTAACACTGGGCAGACGATTTGTGCGATGCGAAAGGAAATGATTTGAGGATGTAATTAAGGCAAAACGAAGATACATCACATTAATGTTGAAAAATGGCAGACATCAGTCCTCGACCGATCATCTTGATCACTCGTCCATCGCGGGCCAGTTCTTTTTGTGGAAAACAACCTAAAAACAGCGGCTGATAGGAGGCAGCGTAGAAAAGAAAATGGAAAAATAAAAGCTGCTCCATGTGGGATCGCCTGTCATCATTACGGCAAATGGCGTCTCTCTGACATGGGACTGTACAGCCAAGAGTCAAGGGACTCACAAGTGACTGGAACACAAACCTACTCGACTGCGAGTGTTTGCTACGATAGTGGAAACTCAAAGGGCGCAAGTTGTTTCACGGCCTCCACGCAAATAATACCAGCTTTATTAATACAGCTTCATAACAGACAATGGCACCACATGAAAGAGGAAAAGTACGCGAGGAAGCACATTTAAAGACTCATTCTGTAGGTAGAATATTACCCCATCTAGAGACAACAGAAGATACAGAAGATCCTCTTATTCTTAAAAAAAATTAATAACTACTTCAAAGCATCTCATGCGACCGCAACAAAGAGTTCCCTGACAGCGCTATCTAAAGTCAGTGTCAGAGTTCAGTAGTATAATTTGGATAGTGAGTCCAAATGTTGATTCCAATGATTAAAAATGAATTTAAGTATAAAATAATTTGAGAAATAATAAGTGCTAGGATTACAAAGGATTTAAGACAGCCATGCAGTCTTTCCCACTCACTGATCAACATGCACATCGAAGAATCGATGTCGGAATTACATGAAAGATTCACCTGTTGGATTAAAATTTGAAGTGAAAAGATATGATTGATAAGATTTGAACAGGACGTTGCTGCCCTCAGTGAAAGTCAGGAAGAGCTACAGGACCTGTTGAATAGAGTGAATAGTCGAATGAGACTGAGAATAACAGCCGAGAGTAGACCAAAGCGACAGGTGGCCTTTTCAGATGAATCACTTTTTATGCTCCATCGGATAGACGGCCGTTGGCGTGTACGGTGTGAAACGTCTGAAAGCGAACAACCTGCGTCCGTTATGGTCTGGGTATTGTTCACGTGGGTTTCCATAGTTTATCTCGTCATTTTTGGAGGCACAATGGATCAACACAAGTGTGCATTTATCCTTGTGTATCATGTCCACCCCTAACTGCGGTCTGTTTCTACTCGGCAGGATGGCGTGTACCAGCAGGACAATGAAAGGTATGACACTGCTCGCAGTGTACGTGCGTGGTTCGAAGAGCACCAGGATGCGTTTACGGTACTCCTCTGGCCACAAAACTGCCCGGATTTAAACCCAGTCGTGAATCTGCTCGCGTCATACATTGTCAACCGAGAAATCTAGCGCAGCTGGCCAAGCAACTGAGGTTGGCAGGACTCCACATCCTTGCTGGCGCCTTCCAGAACCTCAGTGCTCTCCTCCTACACGGCACGCAGCAGTCCTCGCTGCAAAAGGTGTTTACTGATCTTTTTTAGAGGCGGTCACGTTAATATGACTGGACAGTGTACTACCCACGGCTATATAGTAAAGCCATCGAAGCCATCGAAATATATAAGCGTGGAGATAATTTTAACAGGAAAGAAGACGCCATGAAACTTAGCTCTGCAGAATCGATAGGTAAGTTTTTATCAATGTTAAAAAAATACATCGGCTCAACCACTTGTTTATAGTGTAAAACACTAAGATTGACGTGTTTCGGAAGTCAAGCTTCCATCATCAGACTGAATGACTGAGCTGAACATCGTGAAACAACTAGCCAGAGCTAACGGATATCATCAAAACGTTGCCAATAAATTAATACGACAGAAACAGCGCGCGAATGCAAGGAAGAATACCGCAAATAATGTTACGAGAGTCACAATACCATACTTCGGTGATATTTCACATAAAGTGGCTAACATTTTCAAACCTTTTAAAGTTGATACCGCTTTTCAGACCAATAATACTCTGCGGTTTAAACTAAGAAATAATTTGCAGCAGGAAAGCGATAAATATGAGAGAGCTGGGGTCTATCAAATTCAGTGTAACACTTGCAAGGCAAGCTATGTAGGCCAAACTGGTAGGTCCTTTAAAGTACATTACAAAGAACATAGCGATGCTTTCCGGCTTAATAATTTTGGAAAGTCAGCTGTAGCCACGCATATTTGGGAAACGGGACAACCCATGTTGGGAATACATCAGAATCTCGTTATTTTGCATAGACAGGACAAATGCAAAAAGCTGGATCTACTAGAACAGCTGGAAATTACGATACATAGCGTGGATAATCAGAACACACTGAATGAACAGCTAACTGGTGATACAAATAACTTTTTCAAGCATTTCACTGGTTTCTGTTAGTAACTATATTTTTAGCAATTGGCAGCATACCATCATTTCATGAGGTCCTTGGAACATGTATACGTTATCTTCTTGTATAGACATCTCTGTGACTTCCTTGTTTACTTGCGCGTGAGCTCATTTGCGTTTCAGTGTTGTGTTTGGCTACGTGTTGTGTGGTATCAACGAAGACGCACGGGGGTTTACGACGATAGAGGAGAGAGCTATGTGGTTAGATGTTGAACACCATAGGCGACACCACTTTAGAGTTTTTTTATATTTTGACGACTATGTGGGGATGCACGTTGGAAGACACGGGTGGAACAAGGTAAGTAGCCACGATGTTTTAATTTTATTATCAGTTTTATTGTGCCTGGTGCATGTTCCATTTTAGCGAGTTTTAACAAGTGACAATCCATAGTTCAGTTTGCTGATCACGTGTAAAATAGGGACCGTCCAAATATTTATATTGCTTTCCGACCTTCGACTCTCAGTTGACAAGACTCAGCCTTGCCAGAAGCACCTCCGAGGGTGTCCAGCGCAGCTCTGGACGAAACGTCAGGAACCATAAAGTTTCTTGGACCATGGCCGTACAACCCGGAGGACTCATCAATAACTAATAAGTATGGTCGTCAAAGCTTTCAAAGAACGAACTGTTATACCAACATTATGAGACGGAAACTGCCCCCTTGACGCAGTGTGTCTCATCACACAAGTGAGACGACTGTTAAAATATCATTAATTTGTTGTGGACATTGAGTACGTACAGCAACACTGCTGAAGTGGTACTGCCTGTTTCACACACGCATTACTCTAGATTTTAAGGGGAACTCACTCACCCTGGTGAATGAACATGGACTTTTGATAAACTTATTGCGAAAGGTTAACAGAATTGGGTACCTGTATTTCAGTATAAGAAGTCACCCATACAAAGAGTACGTTTCAGTTATGTGACTGGATTTGTTATTTCCTGTCAGAGAGGTCACAGTTCGCACTAACTGATGGAAAGTCATCGAGTAAAACAGAAGTGATTTCTGGCGTTCCCCAAGGTAGTGTTACAGTCCCTTTCCTGTTCCTTATCTATATAAACGATTTTGGAGACAATCTGAGCAGCTGTCTTCGGTTGTTTGCAGATGACGCTGTCATTTATCGACTAATAAAGTCATCAGAAGACCAAAATAGACTGCAAAACGATTTAGAAAAGATATCTGAATGGCGCTAAAAGTGGTAGTTCACCCTAATAACGAAAAGTGTGAGGTGATCCACATGAGTGCTAAAAGGAACTCGTTAAACTTCTGTTACACGATAAATTAGTTTAATCTAAACGCCGTAAATTCAACTAAGTACTTAGGTATTACAATTACGAACAACTTAAATTGGAAGCAACACACAGGAAATGTTGTGGTTAAGGCTAATTAAAGACTGCGTTTTATTGACAGGACACTCAAAAAAATGTAACAGACCTACTAAGGAGACTGCCTACACTACGTTTGTCCTTCCTCTTTTAGAATACTGCTGGGCGGTGTGGGATCTTTACCAGATAGGATTGACGTAGTACATTGAAAAAGTTCAAAGAGAGGCAGCACGTTTTGTATTATCGCGAAATATGGGAGAGAGTGTCATAGAAATGATACAGGATCTGGGCTGGAAATCATTAAAAGAAAGGCGTTTTTCGTTGCGACAGAACCTTCTCGCGAAATTCCAATCAACAACTTTCTTCTCCGAATGCGAAAATATTTTGTTGACACCCACCTACATAGGGCGGAACCATCACCACGATAAAATAAAAGAAATCAGAGCTCGTACGGAAAGATATAGGTGTTCATTCTTTCCGTGTGCTATACGAGATTGGAATAATACAGAATTGTGAAGATGGTTCGATGCAACCTCTGTCAGGCACTTAAATGTGATTTGCAGAGTATCCATGTAGCTGTAGATGTACGTTTGGGTTCCTCCAGCTTCGTTAATCATGCGTCGCCGTAAACTGTCGCCACCGACGTAAAGTGTGAGAGAATGCCTCGTTGCTGTGGAACATGCGTGTGTCGCAGCTGGCAGCACGTACACCCCGGGGGAAGACCGTTTCCGACAGGAGGCGGGGGCTGTCGCCAGGCGCTTTGACACGGTGAGCCGTCCACACAGCCCTTATCAGCGGGTTATTCATTACGGCAGCCAGTGTCCCTATCTGCCACCTGTCACAGACACTTGTACACAGCTCAGGGTACACGTGTAAGGCACGTGTACGATAAGCCTCATGCACGCTACCTGCCGCCTCGTTTAGCAGGAACCACGGTGAGTGGTTCATTAGTGCCGCTTCCCTAGTGGCGTGCGTGCTTCCACTTCCACGCCCATAACCGTACCTGGGCTAAGCATTGACAATTCTGCGATGACGGTGATAGACCTTTCCACCTCTGGTCCTGCGCCACTCTATATACAGAGAAGTGGAATTTCGGTTAACAACCCCATCCCCATCCCGCCCTCACCTCACGGTTCTCTACCACTCCACATAATTTGGAATTATGTGACGCAATTATAGCTGTTTTTGCTATTAGATCGTATATTTCTCCATCGTAATTTAATATTTTATAATACGTGTGTACACAGATGTGAAAATTACCGAACTAGCAGTTTAATAAGCCACTGCTGCAGAATACTAACACGAATTCTTTACAGACGAATAGAAAAACTGGTAGAAGCCGACCTCGGGGAAGATCAGTTTGGATTCCGTAGAAATGTTGGAACACTTAAGGCAATACTGACCTTACGACTCGCATTATAAGGAAGATTAAGGAAAGGCAAACCTACGTTCCTACCATTTGTAGACTTAGAGGAAGCTTTTGACAAAGTTGACTGGAATACTCTCTTTCAAATTCTGAAGGTGGAAGGGGTAAATACAGGAAGCGAAAGGCTATTTACAATTTGTACAGAAAACAGATGGCAGTTATAAGAGTCGAGGGGCATGAAAGGGAGGGAGCGATTAGGAAGGGAGTGAGACAGGGTTGTAGCTTCTCCCCGATGTTATTCAATCTGTATATTGAGCAAGCAGTAAAGGAAACAAAATAAAAATTCGGAGTAGGTATTAAAATCCATGGAGAAGAAATAAAAACTTTGAGGTTCTCCGATGACATTGTAATTCTGTCAGAGACAGCAAAGGACTTGGAAGAGCAGTTGAATGGAATGGATAGTGTCTTGAAGGGAGGATATAAGATGAACATCAGCAAAAGAAAAACGAGGATAATGGAATGTAGTCAAATTAAATCGGGTGACGCTGCGCGTATTAAATTAGGAAATGAGACGCTTAAAGTAGTAAATGAGTTTTGCTATTTGGGGAGCAAAATAAATTATAATGGTCGAAGTAGAGAGGATATAAAATGTAGACTGGCTATGGCAAGGAAAACGTTTCTGAAGAAGAGAAATTTGTTAACTTCCAGTGTAGATTTAAGTGTCAGGAAGTCGTTTCGTAGAGTATTTGTATGGAGTGTAGCCATGTATGGAAGTGAAACATGGACGATAAATAGTTTAGACAAGAAGAGAATAGAAGCTTTCGAAATGTGGTGCTACAGAGTAATGCTGAAGGTTAGATGAGTAGATCACATAACTAATTAGGAGATATTGAACAGAATCGGGGAGAAGAGAAATTTGTGGCACAACTTGGCTAGAAGAAGGGATCGGTTGGTAGAGCATATTCTGTGACATCAAGGGATCACCAATTTAGTATTGGAGGGCAGCGTGGAGGGTAAAAATCGTGCACGGAGACCAAGAGATGAATACACTAAGCAGATTCAGAAGGATGTAGGTTGCAGTAAGTACTGGGAGATGAAGAGCCTTGCACAGGATAGAGTAGCATGGAGAGCTGCCTCAAACCAGTCTCTGGACTGGAGACCACAACAACAACAATACGTGTAGCTTTCTGATCTCTTAGACAACCGTTTTAATAATTACTGTCATAACGTTAGCAAGGCCGGCTTTGTATGGCCATAGGTTAGAATTCAGAATGAAACCTGTTGTATATTGGTCTATAGATCTTTCTCGAGTGCCTGGGCGGATAATCCGCACATCATGTGTAGCACGTAGTACAGGCCCCACGCTATGCGGAGCCCCGCAAACTACTATCAGCCTGCTTAAATTAACGGTTTGGTGAGTAAATAGCTTACTGACATAAAATTCAAAACATTTTCTAACGTTTGAAAAAAAGCATTAGACACAACTCTATTTTATTAAACTACATTTCAGGTCGTACATGAGTTTTATTTACATTCTGCGATGCATTGGGGTCCTCTGTGCATTATTACGAACTTACTCCACAATGTTGTATATTGTTGACAGAGATTGTTCGCTGTGCACTGTCGACAATCCCCGCAAAAGAATAATTTGTTGATATACCATCTTAAAAACAAAAGAACGTCGCACCACAAAGGAATTATCCGAATGGGACGGGTAATGGAATTCGGTAGATGTGATGTACGTGCACAGACAAACAACGGGAAATATGGATAATTTATCCAATAAAAATAGCTTCACAAATTAAGAGAGTCGGTAACGTGTTGGTCCACTGTGATGCTAGGGTGCTGCGGATGACAGCCAGAGGGTTCCTGGTATGAAATGAAACGCGCCTTAGACCTTCGCCCCTGGCTGTCAGGTCGTATGGCGGGTGACAGTCAGGTTGGTATCCTACCACTGTCCCTAGCGTCTCCAGACGCGTCTTCGGCCTGCAGTCTCATTGGTTGGAGGAGAATTGTCTTCAGTGATGAGTACCACATCTTAATGATGACCAGTGAAACTCCATGGATAGCGATCGGCTACCAGTCTGACACGGCCTGTGGACGGAGTTGGCGTTTAGAGTACTAATGGACTACGTGAGGTAACGGGCGAGTTGTTGCGCCCTGAAAATGTTCGGAATTGAGGCGGCCGCACAGGACGCCCGTCAAAGCCGCATCCCGGCAGCAAACACGTGGTGGCGAACGTTAGCCGGACGAGAGGGGTAGCCCCAGCGCGTGGTCCAGCCGCGTGGCTCGGAATTCCATTGTGACGCTGTGTTGATGAAGGAGACACGCCGGGAGCGCCAAAGATGGCGGACTTTGTGAAACTTTAATGGTAGACATTTCACAGTTCGTACAGAAATTAATAGTAGCCAGATGAATCATGATACCTAAAAAAGAAACATGTACCTTACCATTATTTGCACGACGATTCTGATGGCGTAATCAGATTTTCAATATCTTTATTATTTTAAAGTTTAGAATCTGACTGTAAATAATATAAGTAACACACAGCAATGAATTTCCAAAATATAAACGATTCGTCCGATTTTGTCGATCGACGTGTCTTTAGAAAGCTATTAGTGTAAACCTAAATTGGTATGAATTACAGGCATGTAACTTGAATAGTACACGAGTTATTGGAGGTCAAAGTGGCCGATTACTATCCATCGTGTCAGGCCATAAGCAATCCACAGTTACACGATAAAACGGTAGCAGCAAGCTTATAAATATATTTATTCATCTATGTCTTTGTTTATATCCGATATATACTATTCATGAAGAAATTGGTCAAATATTTTCTATGTTTTAGAGAGCACAGAGGCATTAGGCTACTGGCCTACTTTTGTGTCTATTTCTTTGATATATGTTTATTTAATTGTTTATGTATTTAATAATGTGTGTTAGAGCGTGTTTATGGTCCAGCCGTAGTAGTATTTATTTAATTTCAAGTGTTTAAATGTAAATCCAGTATTTTGAATATGTTTCAGTATGTTTTTGTGTGTGCATTGGCTAGGAGACATGGAGGGAGTGCTCTAGCCAATCACAGCGCCCGTTAATGGTGAGACTGTATGGAAGTGGCGGAATACGGCACTGGACACGGGAAGTGCTGGACGCGACGGCGCGGCGGACGCACGGTCGCGAAAGAGACTTGGAGATAGTGGAGCGGTTTGCGCGTGGTCGCGGCAGATAGAAATACTTTGGAGTGTCGACTTGTGCACTTGTGAGATTTCCGTGGCTTCTACAGTGAAGACGTAGTGTGCGTCCAGACGTGAATATCTCGCGAGCTGTGTTGTTGTTCATAACTGATTACGTGCTGTAGGAATCTATTGTTTCCGTGTTATTGAACTTATATTTTATTTAATTGCTGGACCATCGACACCAATAAGTGTTTTTCAGAAATATACCGCATTCTCAAAAGTACTTCTACTATCGTACTCATCATTTAAAGTCATTAAGATAGCACCTGCAGATTTTATTTAATTGTAGTCTTTCATTTATAAATTTATATGTTAGACTCATAATTCGCAATTGCCGAGTGAGAGAAACCTTCGACCATTCGATTCATGTGTGTATTCATATCGTATAACGTAGACTCAGCAGTATCCCGGCCCATAGACAACGAAACCAACCAAAACTTTTAATACTGCAACTCTGAGTCGGAGGGTGCGTAGAATTAGAAAGCCCGCACCTAACAACATGGACTGTAATGTTCTGTACTGAAAGCTTCATCAAAGAATAACTGCACATTTTCGGATACAAGTTGATACAAACATCCTTATTCCTTTCCCCGTCAGAGACCGTCTCCTGAAGTTCGCGCCTGCAATTGTGTTTAGTCTTCATATTACGAGAGACACTGTATACAATTGCACATGAGTTTCTTAAGTGCACTTTTAATCATACGGGAAGAGATAAGAGTTTAGATTTCGCTGCAGATTGAAAGATTCATTCTAGTAAAAACACATTAGTTGAGGCCAAGTCACTCTCTGCGATATCCTCTCCTAGGATTTCTAGTCCAGAGAAGTACCCAGAAAAGCGTATGTGGAATTTAGAATGTTGCAGAGATATACTGGCAAAAGTGAAACTGTAATGGCTTGTCCTGGACAGATAAATTAGTGGAGCATTTCTCACGGAAGACAATGTTTCATCAGTAAGTTTCAACACGTCAGAAAGTTCCACTTTGAGGCACGTAGATTTTAAACGAAAACTAATTCTATATCAGTTATGGGTTCTCAAATGCGTTGATAGTCGCAGTCAGCCCTTAAAAAAGACTATGCTGAGCGTCAAAGTGAACCTTCGGTACTGTTGTCAGGTTTAGTAGGCGGAATTGATCTTTTAAACGCTAAATAGTTTAGTCGTGACCCATTGCCTATGACATATTTACTAGAAAATGTGTGACTTCTTCGCCACTGATTGGCCTTCGCGTTTTGATTAGTTCTATTGAACAACACAGTACGTTCTAGGACACAAGGCGACAAACGACTGTAGGATCGAACGAGGTAGATAACAAGAAAAGGTAATTCAAATATAATAGCTGATGGCACAAGACATATTTCGGAACACGCTCAGATAGCCCTTGTTCTGCGGTATGTATTGAATGGAGAAATATTTCAGCATTTTGGGGAATTTTTTATTCCAGAAAATCAGACCATAGTTGACATAAAAACGTATTGTACTACAATTGGAAATAACCGTTCAAGCAACTGGATGAAAACTGGTAGCTCAGACATCTGAAGGTGCAAATGTCATGAAATTCACAAAAGCAGGAGTTCAAGCAAACAACCCCGTTTATAGTGCTTATTTTAAGATGACCGCAACATGTGTTCATTTATATGTTAGCATTCTGCACACCGTGCATAGCACGTTGAGTTTCATGGGCAGTTTGGTGGCGAGCATTATCCTGTTCGGACAAAACGTGACGCTCCTGTTGCAAGAACGACAAAAGAACGGGTCGAACAACATCCTGCACGTACCGAGCGCTGGTTAGCGTCCCCTCCAGAAAGATCAGAGGTGAACGAGAGTTGAAGCTTATCGCACTCCAGATAATAAGGCATAGGATGGGGCCAGTGTGTCTTGCATTAATGCCCTCTACGTGAAAGCACTCAACAGTTGTACGTCGTATGCGCAAACGACCATCACTTGCGGTCAGGTAGTATCTGCTTACATCGCCGAAGACCACAGCGCGCCATGCCATCTCCAAAGTGATCATGTGATGACACCAGTTGAGCCGAAATTTCGATGCTGTGACGTGAGTGAAGAACTGGAGGTGCTGTCCTGACAGTACGACGGTTCTGGCGGGCGTCTGCGCTGCGTGGACGTCCAGAACCTCGTCTACGGGTGTGAGGATGTTCACGAGGCCACTGATTCCAGCATCGTTGCACAACAGACGCAGCACGTCCAACTCTTGTGGCAGTTTTGAGAAAGGACCATCCTGCCACTCGGAATGCCACAAATTGATCCCTATAAAACTCGCTCAGTTGGCTGTAGAAAGCGCGAGTACGTCTATGTGGGGTGGTTGCCTGCACCACACTGAGCCTTCTGGCTGTGGGCATTCGCTATTAAAGGGGAAGACACAGATGGCGCTCTGCTAGCTATGCCGCCATGCTGTCTGTTGGCGGACGACTCTGAAATCATTATCAGTAAATCCACTAACTCACAGGTGGCCTGTACCATCACGCATCAAAATAGACGTCGTCTTTCGAGATGGACTATTTTTTTTTTTTTTCGGCAGTGAATTCAGAGAAGACCATACAAAGTGATGAACATTATGAAGTCAACACGATATTCGTGGTGTACAAGAGAGTGATTACATGTATTATGCACATACGTCAATAACGAGTCTGCTTGGTGTTGTAATAGCTATTCTTTCTGCTTAGTAGTTGTTTAATAATGATACTAAATAACAAAGGCCGGCCGGGGTGGCCGAGCGGTTCTAGGCGCTACAATCTGGAACCGCGCGACCGCTACGGTCGCAGGTTCGAATTCTGATTCGGGCATGGACGTGTGTGATGTTCTTAGGTTAGTTAGGTTTAATTAGTTCTAAGTTCTAGGGGACTGATATCCTCAGAAGTTAAGTCCCACAGTGCTCAGAGCAATTTGAACCATTTTTAAATAACAAAGTATAATAATAATATGCAAATATGAGAAGCTGAGGAGGACACAATTATGAAGACCTTCGGCCGGATACAGGAGAATAACAATTATGAGTCGAAGCCTGGAATATCAGGAGTCTGAAAGTAAAAAGGCTAGAAAATCTTGAAAGGGACATTCCAAGCCTCAGTAATGTTACAGTGGGGGTCGGTGAAGTGGAATGCAAAGAAGATAAGGATTTCTGGTCATACGAATTGCTGTATCCGGATACTAGTGAGTGTGAGTGTGAGTGTGAATGCGCCGAGCGTAGTGGCGCCGGCCGCGTGTACTTAAATCAACCACCAACTGTATCAGCGCGGGCTGGACTCAAGAGGCCGCCTGTGGGAAGCGTGTACACGGCACGGTCTCCAATCGTGGTTTAAATGGCTCTAAGCTCTATGGGACTTAACATCTAAGGTCATCAGTCCCCTAGACCTAGATCTACTTAAATCTAACTAACTTAAGAACATCACACACATCCATGCCCGAGGCGGGATTCGAAACTGCGACCGTAGCGGCAGTGCGGTTCAGGACTGAAGCGTCTAGAACCGCTCGGTCACAGCGGCCGGCAAATGTGGCTTCATTCATAGACTTTTGAACAATAACGGAAATAAGCCTCTCACGATTCCACACGTAATACGACAAAAAAAAAAATCATACAGAAGATGCAACGTTAGCGATACACAGAACAACATATGAGAACAGTACTAACTAAAAGAACGTAGTGATGGCGAGTGCGTGCTGCACCGTGCACATACAGGATTGAGTAGCCGGTAGATGGGGCTGCGGAGACGAGCTGTCTGCATGCTTCCATGCTTTCTGCAGGCGGCCTCTACTGGCCGATCCGCGCTTGTACAGTTGGCAGTCGATATAAATACACGCAGGCGGCTACAGTACACTCTAACCCAGGCAATCATCATAGGCCGCACCATCCACTCCTTCCGTCTCCATGATTTCTACCTCACCCTTTATGGTCGTTCCATCCAGCTCACCCCCATCCTGAGATACCTTGCCCTCACCCTCCACTGTCACCTCACCTGGACCCCTCACCTCCAGACTATCCAGCAGAAAGCCCTTTCCCACTTCTGCCTCCTGAAACTCCTGTCTGGCCAGACATGGGGACTGCATCCTTCTACCATCCTCCACACCTACAAATCCCTCATCCGTCCTGTCCTCTATTATGCCAATGTTGCCTGGATCTCTGCAGCCACCTACTTTTACTAGGCCCTCCAAATCCTCGAACGTCATGCTGCGCTCCACCTTGCCTTCCTTATCCAACTTCCTTCCCCCACATGGCTCCTGTGCGAACTCATCTCCTTCCCCCACCTCCTCCTGTTCCTCCAACACCTCCGCAACCTTTACATTTTCCACAGGCTTGATCCCCTCCACCCCCTGGTTTCCTCCTTCCTCTTCACCCCCCCCCCTCCTGTTGCCGCGCCTCTATCGCTGTATCCCTCCCTCTCTCCACCTCCACACCCTCCATCACATTCATCAGGGCAATTTCCAGTGCCTCCCTCTACCGGATGATAAACTTCACCATGACATGTACACTTCCTTCCAATTATAATCTGGCCTTGTTCCCCCCCTCCCCAGGGCCCCCTTTTTCCTCTCCCCTCCTACTCCTAGAGCGGCTTTTCCTCCTCCCCCCCTGAAACCCTGCACCCCATCCTTGCCTCTTTCCCTCCCATGTCCCTCCCCACCTGGCCCTCTTCGGCGTGCCCACCGGCCCATCTCTTCCTC
This sequence comes from Schistocerca gregaria, assembly GCF_023897955.1. Taxonomy (NCBI): domain Eukaryota; kingdom Metazoa; phylum Arthropoda; class Insecta; order Orthoptera; family Acrididae; genus Schistocerca; species Schistocerca gregaria. Next base: position 777,452,687 of record NC_064920.1, read on the forward strand.
TCTTCCCCCTTCCCCTCCCACCCTTCTTCCATTCTCCCTCATCCCCATGACCCTAGCAGATCCTCCGTTTTGATCATCAGAATGCCACATTAGTGTTGTGTTTAGTGCTGTTTCTCCGTGCGTCGAGAGGTGTGATTTTAATTGTGTGCTGGACTTGTACTTAGTGTTACTGCCACTGTTTGTTATGTGTTACGCCATCCATCGATACTTTTATGCTCCGGCCATACTGCGCCTTGTGTTCTTTTAATTGTCCCAGTGTGTGGTTTTGTGTGTGTGCTACTTTTTTACGGTTTTTATCTCCAGTTTACAGTCGCCCCTTTTTTGTCTATTGTCTTCCATGATGTTCCCCTTTTTATGTCTATGCTCATCATGTTTTCTCCTTTGTTATTTTTAAGTGTCTTCTATTGTTTGTTCCATGTCTTTCGGCTGAAGAGCAGCGCATATGCTGAAATACAAAATTGAAATACAATAAAGGGAAAAAATACAGTACATTCGGGCCACTCACACTCGCACTGTCTGTAGTTGGAGCCACGAACGATGGCGGTCGATTTTAGGCTTCTTCTGCGCACCTACGTCACGTATTCTCCGACGACCAATGAGCGCTCAGTAGTATTCTGAGCGCTCTGCTGTGAATGCCGCAGCTAAGGCGAGCATTAAACGTGATCGTAGCGAATTGTTGAGAGAATTTCGATTCCATTTGATGCGAGCTGCCATCGCTGATTGTGGTGGTAAATCATAAATTCTCCATAAGCAAGCGAGAGAGATGTTCTGGTGTACAGAAAGGATGATGGGACACTGGGACACAGCGTTTATCGAAAGCCTACGCACACGTTACTTACATGCTTCTAGCTGTCACCCATCGTTCCAGCGTACGGGGGTCCTGCGGACGTTGGCGAGAAGAGCTTATGCCATTTCAGATGGAGAAAGCTTGACACAAGAATTGGACCATCTTAAGATTGTGTTCAAGCAGAATGGCTATACAGATAAACAGATCCGTCGTGCTTTCCAGTTTGGACCTTCGCCTGAACCACCAGAAGATACCTGCAAATCGGTAGCTTTTCCGCCTTTTGCTGGGAGCATTTCCTCGAAGATAGGAAGGATTCTGAAAAGATATCACATCAGAAGTATTTTTCGCCCGCCAGCTAAGATTAGAGCGCTCCTTGGCTCTGTTAAGGATGACTTGGGTTTGAGGAAGCCCGGTGTGTACAAGATCCCTTGCCACTGTGGAAAGACTTATATTGGTCAGACAATCAGGACCATTCAGGAGCGATGTGTTGAGCATCAGCGGCACACAAGGCTGCTTCAACCTGAGAAGTCTGCAGTGGCGGAACACTGTCTCACCGAGGGACACAGAATACTATATGACGAGACACAAATGGTTGCCCCTGCATCTCGCTATTGGGACTGTATTTTAAAAGAATCCATAGAGATTCGGTTATCTGACAATCTTATTAATAGAGACAAGGGTTTTCTTTTAAGTAAGACTTGGGACCCAGTGTTGTCTGACATTAAAAAACAACGGTCTGTGGTTCTATCGACGGAATAACATTTTAATTTATTTTTATTATTTTTTTTTTAATTTCTTACAGCGATATCTCGATTTCGCCTCTTTCCATCACTGGCGGCGGGGTATGTCTACTGCTTTAGAGGGCGGTTACGGCACCTTCTCGCGCACGCGCTGTGGGTCTTCTGCGGCCTATATAGAGGCTCCCGCTTGCGCTGGGAAGTCAGTTCTGGCGAGATCGTGCACCAGCACTCTCACCTGAAGATGGCGGCCAGTTGGACCGCGGAAATATTGTGTCTTGAAGACGTTACGATCCGGCTGCATACCCGAGAAGAATATTATCAAGCGAGAGAGATAGTTTGCAGGATATACGCTTTCTTCAAGAAGGAAGTTGAATCGTCAACAACGCAATCCCTATCCGTGCCTCAACATGCGCGACCCATCATCGTTCGTGGATCGGACTGTAGTAGCAGGATACAGCACGAATAATAGGAGCATATGAACATCAGCTGAAAATGGTGTAACGGAGGTAGGATTCGTTACGAATAGGAAAGTAAGGAAGAGAGTGAGCTACTGTGAACAATTTAGTGATTGCGTTTTCTCATCAGACTCGACAGAAAACTAACGCTGATAACGATAACTTGGGTATGCATACCGACGTCGCAAAAACAAACAAACAAAAAAGAAAATGGCTCTGAGCACTATGGGACTTATCTTCTAAGGTCATCAGTCCCCTAGAACTTAGAACTACTTAAACCTAATTAACCTAAGGACATCACACACATCCATGCCCGAGGCAGGCTTCGAACCTGCGACCGTAGCGGTCGCGCTCGCGCGGTTCCAGACTGTAGCGCCTAGAACCGCTCCGTCACCCCGGCTGGCCGTCGCAAACAGAAGATGAACAGATAGAAAAAGTATATGACGATACTAAAGGGCAATTTATGTAACATGATAGTACTTAAGATGAGGTAATAACAGACTTCATGTGCATGTAGAAAAGGTCACACACACTGAGGGAAAGAATTATTTTTTCCTGTGGTCAGATAATGCGAATGAGCCTGACTAGACTAAGCCAGATTTTATCTACTTTCTGGAAGAAAGAAAACCCAGAGTTCTGGTTCACTGACGATGAACTTCTTCAATAAATGGGGATCACAGACAAAGACTCTGAGGAACCTGGTCTTATTAAGGAGAAACGTTAAAGCCGTTAGTGTTTCCAAGAAAAACTTAACTGTATTTTAAAATAACAGGTTGTGAACTGAAGGAGAAATGAAGGCCCACCGAAAATTAGCGCAGGAATGCTGGGTGCAAGTTAAAGCTCAAGAAGAAAAGCAACTACTTATAAAATAAGGTTGTTCGCGGTAAGCCGAAACTAAAGAAAAGAAGAAGGAGGATAAGAATTCGCTGAAAAATAATCGGGATACATCCGTGAAAAAATTGTAAGGAAGCTCGTCGATGTTCAAAAAGTCTAGTAGAACGACGGAACAAATTGCGCTGCGAGATTTCGTTAACTGCGGAATCGCTGGAATGTTCGCAGTATGCAGGTAATTAGCGAGTCTGCAGATAAACGTTCGCAGGGAGTGCTTGGAACGCTAGAGGCTTCTGACTAGACAAACTCCCCATCGTACCTCCCTCAGATTTAGTAGTAAGTTGGCCCATTGGATAGCCCGGCAAAAACTGAACACTGATGAAACATGAAAACAAGAAGAAGCTGTAGTGGACTGTGGAAAAAAGAAGCAAAATAGAAACATTGAACGGTCCAATTTTAATATGTGTAATATAGAGCAACGGTAATATATTCTTACAACGTGACTCACACTCTGTGATGAATGGTGGGAGCAGTCGATTTGCCATGTACTCGTCTGACAGAAATGAAAACAACAAAGAAATGGGTGTGAACCATATTACAAAGAAGGAATCGAAGAGTCAAAACTTCATAAACGAAACGCAAGAGGCATTGTATGTGGTACCTGTGTAGAACAAATAGGAGGTACGTACTTGTATGTCGGGAGGTCGCTTCGTTACAAGTCGCGATACAAGTTACAATGTGAGCAGCAATGTCGCGATACGATGAACCGCAATCGCGATAGGGTACAATCCGACCTTTATCAAAGTCGGAAACGTGATGGTACGCACTCAAGGGAATTTACACGAGGCATCACAACAACGTTTCACCAGGCAACGCCGGTCAGCTGCTGTTTGTGTATGAGAAATCGGTTGGAAACTTTCCTCATGTCAGCACGTTGTAGGTGTCCCACCGGCGCCAACCTTGTGTGAATGCTCTGAAAAGCTAATCATTTGCATAACACAGCATCTTCTTCCTGTCGGTTAAATTTCGCGTCTATAGCACGTAATCTTGGTGGTGTAACAATTTTAATGGCCAGAAGTGTATTTGAATACAGTGAACAGACACGTCAACGACCGGACGTACAGTTCATAATTTTGTGAAAAAAGGAGAGCACCAGAATATTTTAACCCAGATCTCCTCCTTCGCAGCCTAATCCCGTAACAACAAAACCACAACACAAAGATCGTTAATGTTGCTCGATACTGTACATATTCAATTTGGACCGTTCACAGTTTCTATTTTTCTTCTTTTTTTCCACAGTTCAGAACACTTTCTTCCTGTTTTAATGTTTGATCTGTGTTCAGTTTTTGACGGACTGTCCAATGGGCCAACTAGCCACTAAATCTGAGGGTCATTCGATGGAGTGTTTCCCTTGTAAGGAAGCGGAGACGCCTGCAGCACACGGCACACTGTGACCAGCCAGGCAACACCTAGAGTAGTAAATTCATCGATCAGCGACGACCTAGGTTATCGTTGTTAGTGTTTTGTCTCTAAGTCGGCAAGCCACTGTAACAACCAGTCGCGCGCGACTTTTAGCCGTCAACGTTCCAAATGCGATTACATGTGTCAAGAGCGCGGGTTTTAAGTGGTAACGTTCTACGTGTAATTACATGTGTGAAGAATGCTATCAGTTTCGAAATGTCGACTGAAGAGATATCAAGCCTATTTTTGCAACATATACTCCGTTCTAAAAACCATATACGAAACAGATGATACTGGATACTGCAGACTACTAGCCTTTGCTGTAGTTAGATCACTTTCTTATAAAGATACGTTCACCAGGATTTCAGGAAAAACGACTAAGATTTCTTCAACTTCAGAACGACTCAAAAGAAATAACTCATGTACCACTGTGAGAGTAGCGTATGGTAATTTAAGGTGCCTTAGTAGAAATGCTTTCATTATGTAGCCTAACTGTAGTCTCATCGAGAAACGGCTAAAGGAGTGTGACAGCATGTATAAAAACTGTGTGTGAACTTTTACTGAGTGTGAATTTCTAAATCGCATACAAAAATGAGTCAAAACATTCTGACCAATGACCGCCGCGAGAACGAACGCAGTTTGGTGGTGCTGCGGGCCCGTGACACTTGAAGGGAAGTGTATAAGCGGAGCAGAGACGAATGGGGAATCCTTTTAGCGACGGTACTCTGCAACGCCGCGGTTCCTATGCGCTCGTTCTACGGAAATGAAGTGTTCTCACCCTGTGGTGATTTTTTCTCCTGCAGTCCGGTGCACAAGCCTTCCCTTTTAAAACGAATGATGTTCCTCTTCTGGAGAATCACTAGTAACATTATAAGAGTTCAACGGGTGAAACAAATGCTTTCAGTATCAGATTAACTGAACGATTGATTGAAAGGTAGTTTCTGAGAGGAAATTTCGATATATTGGCACGTGTTCCATACAAAAACACTACCAATCCGGTGCTAATCTTAAGTTGTACTTTCAACACTCACACATGCAATCACAGTCACTCGTAATAGCCAGCTCATTGTAACGAAACGAATCGGTTATCAAAAGAATTACCAAATGGATTATCTGCGACGAAATACTCGCTCTTATTTTACAGAACTTGACCACTATGAATGTTCAGTCTATGATCACGGCTCGTATAACATGGCACTCGGATTTTGGTTATCCAAAAGTCTCAGTTTATATATTAACTTCGGAATTTCACGGATTCGTTTTTCTCACACGTTCGCATCCACTTTGAGTCATTCCACTCTCAAGTTTTAATCATTATTCTGCAGAATTCTCACATCTATTTAGAGCTCCTTATATCCGCATCTGAACATGATAGTGGTTGAGCTCCGAACTGACTCTTTAGGCTTCCAAAGTAATTCTGTAGCCCACAAAGCACGCGGGAACGTACAGTCTTCTGATTGCCTGCTACACGTATTAACCAATCCGATATTAGTATTGAACTGCTCAATCCATCATCTTTTACATTTGACCAATCACAATTTAATAGCTGTTATGAAAAACTTACTAAACAAACAAATTTAGACACTCCAAAAATATCAAAATAATTCCCTATAACAGATAATTCCCAGTAACAGAACTATAGTAAAATATTTCTTGTTTCCCCAGTCCCATAAATGGCTGGATGTGCATTACAGCCGGCCGGAGTAGCCGTGCGGTTCTAGGCGCTACAGTCTGGAGCCGAGCGACTGCTACCGTCGCAGGTTTGAATCCTGCCTCGGGCATGGATGTGTGTGATGTCCTTAGGTTAGTTAGGATTAATTGGTTCTAAGTTCTAGCCGACTGAAGACCTCACAAGTTAAGTCGCATAGTGTTCAGAACCATTTGAACCATTCTTTGTGTTCCAAAATTCCCTTGAGAGTATAATTCACTTTCCTTGCACAATCATAGTACTCAGGCTAACGTGTTCCCAGTTAATAGACGTAAGAAGTTTTATTTAATATTTTCCATTCACGCCATCATTCACGTTAATGAACAAATTAGCAATAATTAATGACAGTCATAATGACCACAATTACTACAGTTTTGTTTCGAAAATATTTTTCAACTACTTGATAATTTCAAAGTCCTTAAGAAGCTGACACCTTTCGGCCACAGCGGTAACTACTTGCATCTAGAATCTGCCAGGAAGTTTCATACTTGCATCTAGCTAATGGAGCACAGCGCATTTGTCATGCGATAATGGTGACTCATTGTCTGAAGTTGTCTGTCCAAAACCGTCTTCTACTTAAGATAAGCACGATATGAAGCGCTACGCCTCAGTGCGCCACAAATGGAGAAATCCACTGACATAAGTAAAACTGTGGTCAACGGGTAGCATCGTTGACTAAAAATCAAAATCTCCTGGGTCTCGTGTTCGATCCCAACCATTTCTTTAATTCTGAATAAAAATCATCAGCAATGGCGGCTGAAAATTTCGGGTGTAAGTCACCCTCGTTCTCCAACGGCCTTGTCAAGAGGAGAGAGGAGGTTCTCCGCTGAATCGGCAAAGAAAGAAACATACGCAAAACACTGACACGAAGAAGGAACAGGATGGTAGGACATGGATTAAGGAACCAGGGAATAACCTCCTCGGCAATAGTGAGAACTGTAGACGTTAAGAACTGTAGGAGAAGACAAATTGAATCCATTCAGAAAACAAGTGTGGATGCAGGGTTCAAGTGCTGGCGCAGGAGAGTTCACGGCGGCTGCATCAAACCAGTCTGAAGACTGATGAATGTCGAAGTCGGAGGGTTGTCCGCTTTGTAAAACTGTAGAGATGATCTATGGCAAGTTCGACGACAGAGTACAATGCTGGTGCAGGTACAAGTGTTTCGGAGCTCACCGTTCAGCGGATGGTGTTGAAAACGGGTCTCTACAGCAGGCGACCTCTAAACACTCCGATGCTGAGCTAACAACGTCGACAATTACGACTGCAGTGCGCACGGAATCATGTAAACGTGGCGCTTGGTAGACTGGAGTACGTTTTTGGTTACACCACTTCTATGGCCCTCTACGGGTACGTCGTCATCCTGCGGGCTGCTGCTCGAAAGGTACACCGCGCCACGGATGCTGGCCTCTAGGACTCGCATTATGCTGTGGGCATTTAAGCCGCCTTCTACGGTACCTGTCGTAGTAATCGAGAGAACTGTGCCATTTGTGGACTACATGAGCATTACTGCAGACCACCTGCATAGCTCCGTGCTTCCCCGATGACAAGAGCATCTTTGAGGGGAGACGGTGGCAGAAATAATGAAAAATTTACAAATTATTTTTATTTGCTTATTTGATAGTAAATATAATTGAGATTATTATCCCAAATTTTTTCCTTGATATTCGAACTACAAATAGAATAAAAAAAATTAAAACCCTAAGCAGTGTAATGCGCCAAGTCTGCTTTTCAATGTACCAAATGGAGGAAAAATTTTATTGCAGAATTTGGCCTGTGAACCTAGAAAATATAGCTTTAGAAAGCTGTGATTTTTTATATACATAACAGCAGTGTTGTAAAGAAGGTTGTGGAGTCATTTTCTGGTTCAATCAGTGTGGTATAGAAGGCTGTAGAGTGTTGTAAACAAGTTTTGTGCTGTTCAGTGGAATTTGAGTGATGCTTGATTTATTGTGCCATTCGTTATGCAAGGTTGAATCTGTTGTCCCTTTTTACAATGCCTAGGCCTGGTAAAGTATTTGAAAAATATAGTAAGTCCCATATTTCCAATATAAAGCGAAAAACTGACATTGACCTTAGGGTCGGGTCTGCAGATGCAAACATTAGCTTGTCTCCAAGTGCATCTAAAACAAAACTTGGGGCAGGGATTGTGTCAGAAGAAACAAATCATGACAAAAATACAGGTTTCAGTATTGTGCATCTGGAAATGGTGGCAGAAGAGCTTAGAAAAGCCTGCAAGTGCTCTGTTTATGGAGGAAATGTGGATTTGGCTGATGATGGAAAGAGAGGAGGTTTGATTTGCACATTGCACATTTTGTGTCAAAACTGTGATGCTGACAGACCATTCAAGGCCCCAAAGGTCAGTAATAGAATCTACGAAACCAATATGAAATTTGCTTATGGACTAAGACGTATAGGGATTGGAAGAGATAGTGGAAACCTTTTATGTGGTATTATGAACATGCCTGGTCCTCCCCTAAAATTTTCTGCAATGAATGCTGCTTTCCTCAATGCAGTTGCAGAAGTAAGTGAAGAGAGCATGAAAATGGCAGTCCTGTCGGCAATTCAAGAAAATTGTGAAGCAACTAATAGCAACGATATAGCAGTTTCCTTTGACAGTTCCTGGATGAAGAGGGAGCATACTTCACTGCACGGAGTTCCAACAATCATTAGTGTCGACACTGGAAAAGTATTAGACTTAGAGGTGATGTCTAAATATTATTCTGCATGTTCCTTGCACAAGAAATATATTGATGCAGGTAAAGAAACAGAATGGCAAGAAGCCTATAAAGCTGTTTGTAGCAGAAATTATACTGGGGCTCCAGTGGTGGGATGGAAGCTGCAGGTATGAAATTCATTTTCCATAGATCTTTGCAGAAGTATGCAGTAATATACGTACAGTATTTAGGAGATGGAGACTCTAGTGCTTTCAAGAATAGTTGCAAATCAGCCCTATGGAAAAGATTGCGCTATTGAGAAACTGCAGTGCTCAGGCCATATTCAGAAAAGGATGGGTGGACGACTCCAAAGACTTGTTGCAGTCAATAAAGGCAAGCTACTGGAGGATGGGAAGCCACTGGGAGGTAAAAACAGACTGATGAAGAAGAGAATTGACAGCCTACAAGTCTATTATGGTGCTGCAATTAGAATAACCTCACAAGTTTGGACAGTATGAGGATAGCAGTATGGGCCATTTGGTTTCATTACTTGTCGACAGACACTACACCTCAACATGCCCTCTGTTCTAATGAATGGTGCTAATTTTTGAAAAGTAAGGAAAGTGGGGAAGCTTATACCCATAAAAATAACCTTCATTATGAGGTTTCAATGGCCATTAATCCAACTTTTAGAGCACTGGCTTCACCAGAACAGCTAGAAATATGTCTGCATGGGAAAACACAGAACTCAAATACAAGCTTCAATGTTCTTATTTGGAAAAGATGTCCAAAGACTGTGCTTGTTTCCAATTTGGTGGTGAAGATTTCTGTTTTGGAAGCTGCAGCAGTGTTTAATGATGGGAATGTGGCAAGACTTGACATCCTCAGCATGTTGGGCTTTACACCTGGAGTCTTCACTGAGTAGATACTGCAGATCATCGATAAGCAAAGAAGCAGAGAACCGAAAAGAGCTGTAGAGGATGATGAGAAGAAATGTAATATGGATATGGGCAGTTTTAGCTAAGGTATGATAGATTTTTTTTACATTTCAACCAAACTTTAAAATGATTTTTCCGCGACTTAAGGTTTTCTGGTTTCAGGAACACATATATTAGAAATTACTGGAAGGATTGCAATGAAATTTCGCACACCTATGTTTTTACTTTGAAGCAATATTGAAGTGGAACAAAATTTTAATCGAGATATTATACACAGTTTTGTGGTCGATTATATATTGAAAAGTTTGCACGTAAAAAATGTTCGAATCCAAAATATCACAGAAAATAATAGCATTAATTTACCAAAAAGTTACTGCACTTAATTGTACACCTATTAGTGTAGATTATTTTACCATTAAAAAAATTCTCCAAATTTGCCTCGAAATTATGAAAAAGTGTACCTTAAATTATTAATGCGATAAAAAATTCAAAATTATCTCACTGCTTAGATTGTTATTAAATGTTCTTATTTAAAAAAAATCATATTAGATCTCTAGACACAAGAGTGCAACATTTCTATGAGATTGAACAAAAAATGGCAAAGATATTGATTTACAAAAATATCAGTGCAAGACTGCCACCGTTTCCCTTAAGCAGGGCAACTATCTTCATCACAAGGCCAGAATATTGATAGAGTATTTTGAGGAGGAATTTAGTGGGGGCATGTTGATGTCTTGGGCACATAATTCGCCAGATCTGTACCTGGCTGAATAAATTTCGGGCGCTTTCGGGAGCCGGTTTCGCTGCCACGAGCAACCACTTCGTGTTTTATGGGAATTCTGTGATCTGTGCGCAGATATTTGGTACAACATGCCTTCGGAAATCTTCCAAGGACTTACAGAACCCTGCCACGCAGAATCGGTGTTGTATTGCGATCTGAATGTTGACAAACGTACTATTAAATATATGGTCATAATGTTTTGGCTTACCAATTTAAGTCAGTAGGTAAAACTGTAAAAAGCTTTGTCACTTATGTTCGTCTCATTGCATCAATCCCTAAAAAGTGCGTTTTGTGCACTTCTATCATTCAAAACAAATCAGTCAGAAGTATTTCAGTTTTACATTTCTAATTAATTTTTCTTGTTCACTGAAATGGTTTAAATTGGTCTGAGCATTATGGGACTTAATATCTGAGGTCATCAGTCCAATAGAACTTAGAACTACTAAAACTTAGCTAACCTTAGGACATCACACACATCCATGCCCGAGGCAGAATTCGAACCTGCGCGGTTCCAGACTGAAGCGCTTAGAACCGTTCATCCACAGCGGCCGGCGTTCACTGAAATTTTCGGTAAGAAATATTAGTACCTTATATGACGTACAGCATGGGACTGGGTGCAGCAGAAACTACTTTTACTGTGATATTCGGTGCCTAATTCAGGCATCTACAACTTATACAAGTATATCTGTGGCTTGCATTCGTGAAATTGGTTACGTGCTACTCGACAGATGGGTCCGATCTGTGTTATATGCTGTACAAAGTAGAGCATTTAGGAGCTGTTTGCGACAACATGCGATTACCGTTTGGTTTTTCAGAACAGTATCTGAGTAGATTTAACCTATAATTTTGCAGACATAAAGAAGCGCAGACCAAAAGAAAACAAATGCATCTGTAGAAACGCATTTTCTCGATGGATTTGACAGTTTTCTGAAAAGTTATGTAATTCCTTGAATTTCCCCGCTAAAGGCCCATATCGATCGCGGCTCAGAGGTGCTACAGCTCTTGGTTGATGACCGCGACCAACGACGTATGCGACATCTTTCAAATGGTTCAAATAGCTCTAAGCACTATGGGACTTAACATCTGAGGTCATCAGTCCTCTAGACGAAGAAACTGTAAGTAGGCTGTTTTGGTTTTTATATTGGTAACACAACGTAGTGCTCTGTATGAAAATTACTGACTGTGTTGTGTGCAGTCTGTGGCTGGTTGGCATTGTTGTAATTTTCGCCATTGTAGTGGGCAGTTGGATGTTAACAGCACGTAGTGTTGCGCAGTTGGAGGTGAGCCGCCAGCAGTGGTGGATGTGGGGAGAGAGATGGCGGAATTTTGAGAGCGGAAGATCTGGACGTGTGGCCATCAGAAAGAGTAAATTTGTAATATTGGATATCATGGACTGATATATACATTATGACCTTTGAACACTATTAAGGTAAATACATTGTTTGTTCTCTATCAAAATCTTTCATTTGCTAACTTTGCCTATCAGTAGTTAGTCCCTTCAGTAGTTTGAATCTTTTATTTAGCTGGCAGTAGTGGCGCTCGCTGTATTGCAGTAGTTCGAGTAACGAAGATTTTTATGAGGTAAGTGATTTGTGAAAGGTATAGTTTAATGTTAGTCAGGGCCATTCTTTTGTAGGGATTTTTGAAAGTCATATTGCGTTGCGCTAAAAATATTGTGTGTCAGTTTTAGCACAGTCATTGATAAATTTTTCTAGGGGGACGTTTCATATGGCGACCCTGCCAGGATGCCTCACTGGAATCTTCTGATTTTTTCTTGTAGTTTGTGTAATTAGTGTAGCTATTGTTTATTGCTAGCATGTAATTGTAGAGAGAATCTTCTTTGTAGTTGTAGTTTTTCATTGTTGCATAGTAAAACAGTTGTGGCATGCATGTAGAGTTGCACCAAGTATTTTGCAGCTGCGCTTGCAATTAACTAGATATTTTCAGTGCTATGTTAATGTGTTTTCTTATTTTACTCTTTAAATTGTGCTTTTCTGTGTTATTGTGTGAAACATTGTGATAATAATGGTGTGTGAAAAACGTAACACTAGCCTCCAAAGTAAACTGAGAAATAATAGTGACGAAGAGTGTAGCTTATCAACACCACTGTGTAATGAATTAACTGACATTCAAAGTTGTAATTTGGTAATTGTGCATAGGGAAATGGAGCGGGCGGCAAGAAGCATTATCGATCGATCAGTCGGCAACAGCTCGCCTCAGGATTCCGAAATGACAGGACATAATCTTGCAAATGCTGCAGATTCAGGTTTTGCGTCCTTGCCATTTTCTCAAATAAGTCAAGACACATTTTCTGCTTTTCAGAAGATGAATATTACCAGTCTAAATGCACTGCCGAATGGCACTGAGAAACATGTTTCAGACACCAGTGCATTGTTATTACAATTAATGCAACAAATGGGAAAAAAGCTTCAAAAGTTAGACACAATGGAACAAAGTCTTCAAAAGTTAGACACAATGGAACAAAATCTTCAAAAGTTAGACACAATGGAACAAAATCAGAGACAAACACAGCAAAAGTTAGACACAATGGAACAAAATCTTCAAAAGTTAGACACAATGGAACAAAATCTTCAAAAGTTAGGCACAGTGGAACAAAATCAGAGACAAACACAGCAAAAGCTAGACACAATGGAACAAAATCTTCAAAAGTTAGACACAATGGATCCAAATCTTCAAAAGTTAGACACCACACTTGAACAAATACGTGAAAATTTAACTACTGAGTTACATACCATCGAATTGAAATGTCAAAAAGTCTGTAATGATGGAAAAACACAAATTTTTGAGCCTTTTCAATCTATGAAAATGCATTACAGAATCACGAAGCAGCCATAAAAGAACTGCAAACTATGGTTCATGAAAATCGCGAGACCTTGCGGGCTAAAATTGACTCAGTTGCATCTACCGATTCCGTTACGATACTTGCAAACACTCAGGAAAACTTAAAGGACACAGTAGATACTCTGAAAATTGGTTCAGAAAGACACATGGAGGAAATTAGTTCATTATCAGAGAAAGTAATCGAACTTTCGGATCAGCTAAATAATTTATCTACGAAGGTAGATGATAATCTGAATGATACAAGACCGGTAATCTAAATGATACAGAAGAGTACGAACAAATTAGGAACTTCAAACAAAATCAGAATCAAATTAATACTCAACACCAAAGAGAAATCTGGGAAGCAAAAGATCAGTTGACACAGGTAATACAAGAACTACATATTTCAGAGGACACTCGCGCTCCAATACCGGAAGAGCGACATAGAAATACGGAACAGCCATAAAATAATAACAAAGGGCACTTCGGAAAATATGAAAGAAATTGGCAAGGTACACCGAATTTTGAGATGGAACCGCCGGCACGACGTAACAGTGACCGACATGCGACTCGTCGACATGATGATTTTGACTATAAGCTGTTTATTACTACACGTAAATTCAAAACATTTAAGAATTCCGGCAACGACATTCATCCACAAGCGTGGCTTCATCAATTCTCTCATTGTTTTGCTCCCAACTGGTAATTAGAGCACAGATTACAATTTATGTGTGGCTACTTAGAGAATGAACCAGCTGTAAGAATGCGATCGGTCATTCACGATTGTCACAGTGAAGGAGAATTTTAACATGCCTTCCTCTCAGCATAAAAGACCGAGTAAAATATAACATCATAATGATGAAACATTTCGAACAATCTGAATTTTCCAGTCTTGTGAAATATTTTGAAGACATGTTGCACAAGAATCAGTACCTGTCAAACCCATACAGCCCCTCAGAACTCATCCGCCTTTGCTTAATCAAATTGCCTGAACATTTACGACATATTATTTTGGCAGGACGTTGCAAAGATGACATTGAAGCTTTTCAGGGACTGTTACAAGAACTGTAAATTGACACTTTTTTTTAATCGCGGGACGCGAAAACAAGAACACAACAATTACAGGTCACATTCGTCACAATTCGGAGATGAAATAAATAATAACTGGACACGACAAGGCTGTTCTAACAACGTAAATCGTGACCAAAACAGACACCACCCGTATGACAACCGTTGGCAGAGTAGTAATAATTACAGGGAAAGATCACCTCTCCGTGGTAATGACTACCACAGAGAAAGTCAGAGAAACAGACAATATGGAGACCAAAATAATTATTATCACGGGAGACAGAATAACGTCAGACGCAATAATCCAACGCGCAGTTCCGATTCCGGGAGAAATTCTCCACCACATGACCGACAAAAAAGAAACTAAGTAAAATACCGACAAAACGACAGATCTGAATTTCATCAGAACTGGCGGGATTCAAACAGGGCAGGGCCCTCTCGAGAAGGTGAATTTGTAGAAGTTAGATCTCCAAATCCCAATAACGACGCGCGCCAACAAAGAAACAGCCATAGACTCGCACCGCAGGCAGCCCCGTGCGCCGGCTACCTCAGGGAAAAATGACGTAGACGCTAACCTCGAGAAAAATTCCAGTATTCTTTACCGACGTATACCACATGATAATTGCGTTGAAGTTGTAACTCTGCGTACTAGAAAGAGTAAAAGATTGCACCACATTTCACATGTAAAATCGTTTATTGAAAGGTAATATGCTTTTTATCTTAGTCTTTGCTATAAAATTTTTCACTTCAGGCTACTAGTACGCGTTGTCACACTTAGAAACTGTTATCATCCAACAATGTTTTGAAGTTAACTATCCAGTCTAGAACCTAGGGAACATATTTAGACAGTAATTACCACTGCATTGTGATAGTGAACAGAGGACACAGTGTTACTGTGTGTGTAAATTCTTGGTTGTTAGTTGCACGATTACGTAACGACTATAAGGCTTACATACTTCGAACATACACTGCTAATGAGATTTTAATGCAACATTTTGGTTTACTTACACCTAAATAACTTAAGGGCATCACAAACATCCATGTCGAGGGCAAGATTCGAACCTGCGACCGTGGCAGCAGCGCGGTTCCGGACTGAAGTGTCTAGAACCGCTCGGCCACAGCGGCCGGCGCGGCATGTCACATGGGCCTCTCACAACAACAGCGCCAGGCGGAAAGCTGTGATTAGGTCTAGTACAGTCCGTTGCGTGACGTACTCCACCGTTATACTTACTGGATTTCGAACCTGCACTGTGTGTGGGTTCTCGTTTTCTAGTTATTGGATTTCATTCACTCTTCTGCTCAGGATGGACTTGGCTTCATTTATGGATCATGCGTTTGTATCTGGAGTGGACAGAAAAATTACCATCATTAGACAGTTCTCCAACAGATAATTGCTGTTACATTGGTATCTAACAGTACACTAAAAGTCATACATACGCTCCAACTTGTGAATAACACCCCATAAAACATTACTTAGACAACTGTCCATTTGGGTCAACTGCTTGCATCATAAATGGCTTCATATTAAAGACGAACAGCCAGGTAGCTACAATTGTATGTGTATAAGAGATCTAGTAACACATAGTGACAGAAATCTTTGGGCAGATTCCGCGCCACGTCTTCCAAGTCCTCTGCCAACACCGACACAATTACAATGCCATCAGCAAAACCCAAAGCTTTCACTTCATGTGCTAGAACTTGAATGCCCTTTCCAAATTTCTCCTTTTCTTTTACTGCCCCCTCATTGTACGGATTAAATAACATCAGGGATGGGCTACAATTCTATCTCTCTTCTTTCTCTACTAATACTTCCTATTCATGTCCTTCGACTCTTACATCTACAATCTGGATTCTGTACAAATTGTAAATAATCTCTCACTCCCTGTATTATATCCTTATTAATGTTCATAATTTCAAACAGTGTTGCAAGTCAACATTCTCGAAAGCTTTCTCTAACTGTATAACGGGCAGTCTTATGAAAACGAGACAGACGGGAAAAAAATAAGTAAACTACTTATTTCAAGAGTGATCGCCATAACTGTTGACATATTTAACACATTGTGTGAAGAGACTATCAATTCCCTGAGGCAAAAACGTTGCCTACGGAACCACCATTGTACCCGGACGTGCATCTCTTCGTCCGAAGTAAATCGATGCCCACGAATGCCTTTCTTCACGGCTCCAAATGTATGGAAATCTCAAGGAGAGAGATAGAAGCTGCAAGGCGCATGTGTAAGGGCTCCCCAACGAAACTTCTGCATCGTAGTCCAAACGCCCAGAAATGTTGACGGACAGAATCATTCGGTTCCAGGATAATGACCGCCAGCATGTTGCCAACGTTGTTTTTGAGTACGCTGCAGATGTTTTGCTGGAAAGTCCTTACACATCCTCCACACACTGCCGACCTCTTCCCATGCGATTTCCATATTTCTGCAGCCCTCATCAAATAAGTTCGTGGCTGTCGATTTCCTTCGGAAGAAGAGGTGCATCCCAGGGTGCAACCACAAATCTTCCTCCATGAAGGCATCGACCGCCACCTGTAACTGTGGGATAAACGTGTAAATAATTATGATGATTACTTTTGAAATAATGAAATTTACTTACTTTTTTCCATCCATTTTGTTTTTATTCGACTGGTCCTTATACGCATGGTATAAATTTAAGTTTTCCTTTCCTTAGCCCTTCTGAGATATATGGTCAGTATCGCCAAGAGTATTCCTGCATTTTTCCGGAAACCAAGCTGATGTTCCCCGAGATGGGCTTCTAATGACTTTTCCATTCTTCTGTAAACAGTTCGTGCTAGAATTTTGCAAACATATCTTATTAAACTAATGGTTCTTTTGTATTCACACCAGTCGGCACTTGCATTCTTTGAAGGTGGAATTGTTACATCCTACTTGAAGTCTGAGAGAATTTCCGCTTATCATATATCATTCACGCCAGGTTGAATAGTCTGCGGAAGATATCAATAATTCTGAGGTCATGTTATCTATTCCAGATGCCTTGTTTCTACACAGGTGTTTGAGTGCTCTGTTACAATATTCTAGTAGTATGTCTCAACTCATCTTCACCCACTTCCTCTTCTGGTTCTATAATATTGTGCTCAAGTTTGTTTGCCTTACGTAGACACACTATAGATCCCTTTTCTCTTTCAGCTGCGGCGCGCGGGTTAACCGAGCGGTCTCGAGCGCTTTGTCATGGTCCTTGCGGCTGCCCGTGTCGGAGGTTGGAGTCCTCCCTCGGGCATGGGTGTGTGTGTTGTCCTTAGCGTAAGTTAGTTTAACTTAGATTAAGTAGTGGGTAAGCTTAGTGACCAATGACCTCAGAAGCTTGTTCCCATAAGATCTTACCACAAATTTCCAAAAAATTTTTTTCAGCTTCCCCTTCTTTGCTTAGTACTGGCTAGCTATCTGAACCCTTCATATTTATATAACTGCTTCTCTTTTCTCCGATAGTCTCTTTTAATTTTTATATGTGCAGCAGCTCTCTCTCCGCTAGTCATACATGTTTTTACAGCATTGTATTTGCCCTGTAGCCATAACTGCTCGGCCATTTTGCATTTTCTAACAGTCTCATTTTTTAGACATCTGTATTCCCTTTGGCTTCAATCGCTACACTTTTGCATTTTATCCTTTCGCCAAACAAATTTCTGTATCTCCTGTGTTGCCCAAGGATTTCTACTAGGCTTTGTCTTCTCTTGTTGTATGCAAAAAGTAATTGACTGATTCTTAAGAAGCAACTTAACCCTGTGCCTCCGGTATCTTGTAAAATCTGAGTAATGAATTAGGTGCCAATTGTTTAACAATCCTGTAATGAGATGAGCGATAACACGGTATTGAATTCTTACAGTAACAATAATGAGTGTTCCTGAATATGAAAATCTGTTATTTCATTATTATCGAAATAATAAACATTTTTCTCGAAATTACACGTTTTGAAAACAAATAAGCACTGACTGCATTCGTAGTACAAAATCCTGTACGTTTGCTACGCGCGGTGAATTTTGTCTACAGCAAAGGATACTCTGTTACGGAACTCAGTGGAAGATTAAAACATGTCGGAGGACTGGAGCTCGAACCTGGACTCTTGCCTTTCGAGGGGATAATGGTCTTACTGGCTGAGCTATCCAGGTACGTCTCAAGGTGTACCTCACAGCTTAAATCTGCCAGTGACTATTTCCCGGGCTTCAGACTCGACAGATTCAGTCATTTGTATGATGTGATCAACGCTTGAAAGAATGATATAGCACAGAAACCTGGGAAGGAGTACTGGCATATTTTAAGCGCCAGGCAAGCCGTGAAGCACATTTGGATAGAACGCAACTATACAAGATGCATAGATCTTTTTTCCGGCTGCGCGAAAAAGTTTTCAGAAGTATGTAGGGACCAACTTTGCTCCCGTAAGAAACTGTTGTGCACAGCGACCGTAGATTATAAGGAAGGAAAGGCACATAGCAATCAGTCGCAATCTCATTAGTATTTATTCCTCTCGCATTTATAGATTTCGGCAAATAAATCATCATGTCAGGATGGAATCTCAGTTCGATATTACAAAGAGTACTCTACGGCTTTGGGCCCTTACGGTGAATCTGTCGCCCTGCGCGACGTCTCGGGCGTCTGGAGAAAAGCGCAGGTGACTCCAGTATATAAGATGGGTAGAAGAACGGACTCGCAGGGTTACAGAGCAATATCCCTGACTTCGGTTTGCTGCAGAATCCTTAACAAAATCCTCAGTTCGAATATAATAAACTTTCTAGAGTGTGAGAAGCTTATGTCCACGAATCAGCATGGTTTTAGAAAGCATCTCTCGTGCGAAACTCAGCTTGCCCTTTTCTCACATGATATACTGCGAACTATGGATGAAGGGCAACAGGCAGATTCCACATTTCTAGATTTCGGGAAAGCATTTGACACGGTGGCCCATTGCAGGCTGTTAACCAAGGCACGAGCATAAGCACATGTCAGTGGTTTGAAGACTTCTTAAGTTATAGAACCCAGCATGTTGCCTTCGACGACGAGCGTTGATCAGAGACAAGGGTATCGTCAGGAGTGTCCCAAGGAAGTGTGATAGGACCACTGTTGTTCTCTATATTCGTAAATGATTTGGCGGACAGGGTAGGCAGCAATCTGTGTTTGATTGCCGATGTTGCAGTGGTGTTCGGTAAGGTGTCGAATTTGAGTGACTATAGGAAGATACAAGACAACACAGACAAAATTTCTAATTGATGTGATGAATGGCAGCTAGCACTAAATGTGGAAAAATGTAAGTTGATACATATGAGTAGGAAGATCAAACCTGTAATGTTCAGGTTCAATATTGCTAGTGTCCTGCTTGACACAGTCTACTCGTTTAATTATCTGGGCGTAACGTTGCAAAGTGATATGAGATGGAATAAGCATGTGAGAATTGTCGTAGGGAAGGCGAATGTCCGGCAGCGGTTTACTGGAAGAATTTTAGGAAAGAGTGGTTCATCTATAAAGGAGACCGCATATAGGGTGCTGGTGCGACCTATTCTTGGGTGCTGCTAGAGTGTTTGGTATCCATACCAGGTTGGATTGAACGAAGACATCGAAACAGTTCGGAGGCGGATTGCTACATTTATTACAGGTAGGTTCGAACAACACCTAAGTATTACGGAGATGCTTCCGGAAGTCAAATGGGAATCCATGGCGGGAAGGCAACGTTCTCTTCGAGAAACACGATTGAGAAAATTTATAGGACTGGCATTTGCAGCTGACTGCCGAACGATTCTACTGCCGCCAACCTGCATTGCACGTAAGGTTCACGAAGATAAGATACGAGAAATTAGGGCTCATACGGAGACATCTAGATAGTCGTTTTCCCGTCGCCTTATTTGGGAGTGGAACAGGAAGGGAAATGTCTAGTAGTGTTACAGGGAACCTTCCGCCACGCACCATTCGGTGGCTTGTGGGGAAGGCTAACCAAAGGCTGCGTTTTATTGGCAGGACACTTAGAAAATGTAACAGACCCGTTAAGGAGACTTCCAACACTACGCTTCTCCGTCCTCTTTTAGAATACTGTTGCGCGGTGTGGGATCCTTAGCAGATAGGAGTGACGGAGTACATCGAAAAAGTTGAAAGAAAGGCAGCACGTTTTGTATTATCGCGAAATACGGGAGAGAGTGTCACAGAAATGATACAGGATTTGGGCTGGACATAATTAAAAGAAAGGCGTTTTTCGTTGCGACGCAATGTTCTCACGAAATTCCAGTCACCAACTTCCTCCTCCGAATGCGACAATATTTTGTTGACACCGACCTACATAGGGAGAAACGATCACCACGATAAAATAAGGGAAATTGTAGACTGTACGGAAAGATATAGGTGTTCATTCTTCTATCGCGCTATGCGAGATCGGAATAATAGAGAACTGTGAAGGTGGTTCCATGAACACTCTGCCAGGCACTTAAAGGTGATTTGCAGAGTATCCATGTAGATGTAGATTTTCAGTGCATTTGATTTACAATCCAACAAACTCGCAGTACATGTTATCATACAACCTTACTCTTGTATAGAATATCTATACATAAGTGAAATCGTATAGTAATATGTGTTTGTTGGATTGTAAATCCAAATGCACTGAAAATGGCTATTTATAGCCGAAATCTAGATACGCGAGAGCAACAAAAACGAGTGGGATTGTGGCTTACTGCTGTGTGCCTATTGTTCCGAGCGTAGTGTTTTCATGGTCGACATTAGTATTTAACGTCACGTCGACAACGAAGTCATTAGAGACGGAGCCCAAGCTCGGATTAGGGAAGGATAAAGAAGGAAATCGGCCGTGCCCTTTCACAGAAACCATCCCGGCATTTGCCTGAAGCAGCTTAGGAAAATCACGGGAAACCTAAATCAGGATGGCCGGACGCGGGTTTGAAACGTCGTCCTCCCGAATGCTAGTCCAGTGTGCTAACCACTTCGCCACCTCTCTCGCTGAGTGTCTTCAGAAAGTAAGTTAAGCATGCCGTCCAGCGCTGAGAGCATTGCGCAACAGAAGTGGCACATTTTCAGAAGAGGGGATCTGTTCTGGATTTCCTGCAGCGACTGTTCTGCTGCGGTGCGGATAATAGGTGCATCGAAGTGTAACGGCGCGCAAACTGGAAACGTGATCCAGAGTTGAAGTACACGGGATATTGTAGACAAAACGTCTAATTGTACTCATTTTCACCGTTCTGTTCTGGTGGTATGTGGGCCAAATGCAATGTCGCGTCCAGCCATAGAGAAACAGTGCCAGCAGTTTGAGAGGACATTCACACACCCGTTCTCGTATAGCTCCGTGACCAAAGAGCGGATTTCTACTGCCGAGGAACTGAGTGACTGGTAAAACGTTACGACCATTGTCTGCAAGGAGTAGGCGACGACGCTGAAAAATAATGTCATGTATCTGCTTCACTTTGAAGTATAGTGTAGCGTTCAATGAAAGTTACCTGGCCTGCCATAATAATGTGTAACTTAGCTACAACTTGCTTACAACTTGATCAGCGTCATAAGGGAAGTAATTCTAATTCCGCTCACTGTGTAGTTTGGTAAAAAGAGCCGGGAGCAGGTTCGAGTTTTGTTCTTTCACCTACTACCACATACTGTTGGCCTAGGTGGACCAGCGTGATCGTAGCCGGTTTTGACTTGAATAACGTCTAATCCGACTTTCCACTGTCATAATTTTTCATTGTTCCACTAGCTGCCAGAGTATTATTTTTGCTTTAACGAACGATCGTCGTAAGGGTTTACTTAAAATATAGCTTTTCTCACTCCGAAACGAATAAAATACTTTCTAATTTGTACATTAAAATGGATTAGAGTCTGACTGCAATGAGGTACTTAAGTTGCTAGACCGTATTCTAAATTAAGTGTTTTTAAACGAAAACAAAAAATTTACATGAGGGTACAGTACTACTGCTAATTTATTCTTCAAAATTCATACACTGATTGGCATGGTGTTAAGTCATAGACAAAACTCCGCTATTGATTCCAAAATATATTTTTAAAAAATAGTCACAAATCTGAGGCTCAAAGCTCACTCCTTTGCATAACTTACCGCGCAGTAACCTAATGTACCACTAACTCACGATTAACTCACCTGAATAATGTCACACAGTATTTAAATAGGACAGAGAAGCTATGGTATTTCGGGTGGCAATCACTAAAACAAAGGCGAGACCTTTCCACGAAATAATAGTTGTTACAGTGCGTGGTGTTGTTCATTGACTGCCAATATTAATTTCAAGTCGTTTGCAGTTCCGATTTTCTGCAGCGTGGAAAGGAAAAGAAAATAGTATACGTAGTGCAGGATTGACAACTTAATTTCCACTTGCTTTTCTGCTGCAGCCTCAGAGCACAGCTTGCAGAAACGATCAGTTATGGATCTTCCTATTGCCACAGCATACACAGTAATTTTCGCTCACCTGTACTCTGCTCCAACCAGCTCATAAGTAGTACGGCTCTGACGGTACAAAAACAAATAACGATCTTGTCTCAAGGTCACTGGTAAGGCTTCTGGGGCATCACCTCCCCCTCCCTCCCCCCCCCCCCCCCCCGCGCCCCACGCCGCAGGACCACCAGTCCTACCCAGACCCAGACATCCCTCTCTCCCTCTACCTACCCATTTCTTTCTCAATCAATAAGATTCAGCTCTGTCGTTCCTCCCTCCCTTCCCCTTTTATTACAGGAGCAAATGTGTGAAATTCATCATTCTTATTCTATGCACCATAGTGAGAGAATCTAGTTTGTCCAGGATCACGATGTGGGCATATCTTATAAATGATAATAGCAACAAATTCAATT